>NC_082666.1:4818750-6020937 GCF_025265405.1 Mesoplodon densirostris
GACAGGCAGGCTCAGTAGTTGTGGCACACAGGCTTAGTTGCCCCGCGGCACGTGGGATCTTCCCGGACTGGGGCTCGAACCCATGTCCCCTGCATTGGCAGGCAGATTCTCAACCACTGCGCCACCAGGGAAACCCCCAAGTTGCATTTTAAACTGCTGGTTGGCTGTTCCCTGTTATTAGTACTCAAAGAGATAAACCTTCAAGTTCACAGGCACATCCCAGGTAGAGCATCGCCTTGGCAGCTTTTAGATGATTAGTTACTCAAGAACAGCTTCAGCCTGTCTCTGTGCTAATTGAGTTTGAAATTTCAGCTGCACATTGGCTGTCCTCAGGGACAGTGGGAGCGGTGGCTTAGTGCTAACTGAACAGGTGGGTCCTGCCACCAGCGGGCTTCATCTGCATCATGGGTCCCCCAGCTTGATAGAGACAAAAGAGTGAAGTGTCCCTCTGGCCAAGAAAGGTACGGGGAAGGTAGGGGACGAGGGGGGCGATGAGGGGAGGGTGGAGGACAGTAAGAGGCCATGAGCTTGAGAGCCAGCCTGGGCCGCCAGCAAGCTCCACCAGCCCCCCACCTGTGGGGTGGATCGTTACTTAACGCGTTACTCACCCTTGTCTGATTCTTGGCCGTCATCTCGATCATAGCCTCGCTTTCTTAATTCCAGAAGGAATACGTGTGTTCCTTTTATAGAGAATTAGGTAATGTGGACAAGCAAAGAAGATAATACCCATCACTCCCACTAGCAAGAGACAATGACCAGAGCACTTTGGTGTATACCTTTCCAGACCTTGCTA
Organism: Mesoplodon densirostris; assembly: GCF_025265405.1. Taxonomy (NCBI): domain Eukaryota; kingdom Metazoa; phylum Chordata; class Mammalia; order Artiodactyla; family Ziphiidae; genus Mesoplodon; species Mesoplodon densirostris. The sequence continues at coordinate 4,819,544 of NC_082666.1, forward strand.
TGGACGTGTTGGTGCGTGCACATTTTTTGTAAAAAAAGCAGATCGTACTGTGTACTGTTTTGAAACCTGCTTTTTTCTGTTTAGCCAAGGCTAAGTTACTCCAACACAGAGGCCCCAAAACAGTGGCTTAAAGAATATAGACACTTACTTCTCTTCCACTTCAGCGCCCCAGAAGAAGGGAGCGCTTCAGACCCCAGGGCTGCTGTCCTCCACGTGGTCACTCAGGGAGCCTGTTCCTCCGTCGTCTCACCCACGTGACCTGGGACATGGTCTGCATGGTGGAAGCTGAGTCACAGGCACCTTCTGAGTTTACAAAAAGGGTAAAACGCACAGGTGTTGTAAGACCAGACCCAGCACTGGCATGGATCAGTTCCACTTGACCTTCATTAACAAGGACTTAGTCACATGGCAGACCTGGTTGCAAGGGCTGCTGGGAGGATGCAGTCTCTAACCGGGCCCCTGTGGGTCCGGCGGAAACCCTTGTTCTGAAAGAGAAGGGAGCAGCCTCCGCCGAGCAGCATGCTCTCCTGTGTCAGGAGCGTGGGAAGTGATGCTGCCCTGAGGGTTTTGTGTTCCTTGTTTCATCTGTCCTTGGGTTTTGTGTGGCAGTGGCCTTCCACGCTTTGATGACCATAATTTAGGCAATGAATCTCTCCTGGATGTTTAGGTTTTTATTTTGAAATAATTATGGATTCACAGGAAGTTACCAAGGCGTGTATAGGGAGGTCCTGTGTACCCTTCACCAGCCTCCCCCAATGTCAGCGTCTTGCACGACTGTAGTATCAGCACAACGTTCAAACCACGAAGTTGACATTGGTACGATGCATAGAGCTTGCTTGGATTTCGCCAGCTACACATGCACTCATTTATGTGTCTGTGTGATTGTGTGTCTGCATGTAGCTCCACACAGTTTTACCATGTGTGTAGCTTCGTGGAACCACCACACCATCAAGATATCTAACCGTACCCTCCCTGCAAGACTCCCTCATGCTACCGTTTTCAAACAACACACACCTCCTTCCCCATGCCTAACCCCTGGCCACCCCGTAAGCTGTTCTCCATCTCCAGAACGATTTTATTTCATGAATGTTATATACATGGAATCCTGCCGTATGCGTCCTTTTGAAGTTGGCTTTTTTCACTCAGCATAATTTCTTTGAGGCTCATCCAAGTTGCTGTGTGTATCAATAATCCATTCCTTTTAGTTGCTGAGTAATATTCCAGTGGTTTCCACACTTGTTTAACCATTTATCCACTGGAGGACGTTTGGTTGTTTCCAGTTTGTGGCCATTATCAATAAAGCTGCTATGGACACTCATGTACAGATTTCTGCATGAAAATAAGTTTTCATTTCTGTGGAATATATATGCCCATGAGTACAATTGCTGGGTCATATATTAAGTCCATTTTTAGCTTTAAAAGGAAATGCCAAACTGTATCATATTACATTCACACCAGCAGTGTATGAGTAATCCGGTTTCTCCACATCTTTACCAGCATTTGGTAGTGTCACTATTTCTTATTTTGACCATTCTGTTAGGTGTGGAGTGATACCTCATTGTGTTTTTTACTTGCATTCCTCCAGTGGCTAATGATGTTGAGCCACTTTTCATGTGCTTCTTTACCATCTGGATATTGTCTTAGGTGAACTGTCTGTGCATGTCTTTTGCACATTTTCTAATTAGATTGTTTTTAAATGCTGAGTTTTGAGAGTTCTTTATATATTCTACATATGAATCCTTGGCAGGCATATGATTTGCACATATTTTCTCCCAACTGTCACTTTTCTTTTCATCCTCTTAATGGGGTCTTTTGCAAAGCAGATATATTCAGTTTTGATGAGGTCCAATTTATGAAATTTTTTGATCATGGGTTGTGCTTTTGGTGTTGAGCCTAACCTTCTGGGTTTCAGATTGTGGTTTTGCTGTAGTGAACGTTGTTGCTCGCCCTTACCTCCCCCCTCCCCCACCCTTCTCTCTCCCTCTCTCTCTCTCTGTCTCTCTCTCTGTCCCTCTGTCTGGAGGTCCCCCCAACCCTTCCATCTCTCTCTGTCTCTGCCTCTGTCTCTGTCTCTCCCCCTCTCCCAGCAGGGACCTTAGCTGCCTTCTCGTTCAGCCTGTCTATTAGACAGTCACTCAGGGCGTCCAAGGCCTGCAGCCCTGTTCCTCACTCACCCAGCAGGTCAGGGACAGCGTGGGGACCAGAACGAAACTCCCTCAGTCAACGTGATTTCCACTTCCCCAAAACTCTTCTCAGGAAAACACTTGAACTGCAGTGTCCAAATGAAATAGATCTGCTACAGCACAGCGTATTAAAAGAAAGCGTTGGCAGTGACAGACTTGTTTCTACCGCTCGGCCTGGGCCCCGGAGAGCAGTGCTCTGATACAGCCCCTCTGCTAGGCATGGTCTAATATCAGGGGTTTTCGCCCTCCCTGTCATGGGATGGCAGTCGGGCAGCATCCTGCGGTCAGATGGGCAGCTGGGGGCCGAGTCCCTAGCACTTAACCAGGCCTGTGTGAGGTTGCTAGGTGAATCTGGGAGAGCTTCCTGGGGGTGACGCCCACCCCCATCACAGCTGCCACCCTCCAGACTGCCAAGCCACCCAAACCACATGCTGATGGCTCTGTTGTGGGAAGGGGACGGAGGGGGCCCAGAGATGTGCCGGGTGCAGGAGCTATCTGCCTCAGCAGATTGCCCGCCCCTTTCCCGTGATGCACTCAGCACCCATCCCTCCCAGGCAGGACCCCACATGCCCAAGGATGCCCAGAGTTAGGGTTAGGGTCCCTCCCCCACAGGCTCCTGGGGGCCCACACTCAGGACAAGGGGTTGTCATCACCCCAGCCTCATGCTTGCTGTCACCTTCCTCTGGGAGGACACCATCCTCAAACATGGCGGGGGGAGGGGCACCGGGCTGGGGCGTGGAAAGAGCCTCCAACGTGGAATCCTTTTCAGGAAGCGCCAAACGTTCCCACCTCCTGGCCTCTGAGCTGTTCTCTGCCCAGACATCCTGCCTCCAGGAAGCCCCATGGTTTGCTCTTTTTTTATTTTTCCAGATTAATCATATGCTCACCCAACCTAGTTCCTCTTCTTAAACACCCAGCCAGACAATTGCCTGGGCCACTTGCATCTATGTGGGGCCGTGGAACATGAGCAGAAGAGGCAGCTAAAAGAAGACACGCATTTCCCATGCTCTCTCTTCCTTTTCTGAGGCACGCAACAATAGTAGGGTTAGAGGATGAAAGGATTCTGAATCCCTGAGTCACTGCCTGGAGGCGAGCTGCCCCAGTGAGCCACCCAGCCAGGAGCTTCTGTGGCGGATTTTGTGTGAGAGAAGTAAACTTCTAAAGCTTTTATTGTGTTACATCACTGAGATTTGGGGTGTTCTTTTTATAGTAGCTGCTAGCGTCATTTATCCCAAACATCATACAGATACACTGGAAACAATGCCACAGACAGTAGGTTCTTTTTAGATGGTAGAGGTTACTGTTTCTCCCGTTCCTACCTTAGCTTGAGTCCGAGTCATCTTTCACTTCAATTAGAAGAGGGCACACAGAGTGCCAGCTCAGGCTGTTCTCTTGTTCTCCCAGGAGGAGCAACCTTATCAGACAGGCCTTCCTGGCCGTTCGCTAAAAGCGTGGACATTCCATGCCTTCCTGCCCCTTTCCTCTGCTGTTCTTCAGAGCGCCCACCACACTGGACATTAGTTGTTTGTTTATCTTGTCCACGCCCCCTACAAGAGGGTCCACTCCATGAAGAAGGAACCGTGTCTGTCTAGGGCACTGCCCTGTCCCCTTGCACACAGTAGGTGCTTAATAAATATTTGCCGAAAGTGGGAAGGAATAAGAAAGCCAGGCTCAGGTGTCTTCTCTGCTCCTAAGTAGGTGACGGCGGGCTGTCACTTGATCCCTCTGAGTGTGGGTACTTCATCTGTGAATTGGGCCAGTGACTCTGGCCATCCAGTGCGGAAGTCCTGTTAGTGATCACACCAAATATTTATTGTGCACCTACTGTGTGCAGGTACTAGGTGCCAGGGATGCAATTCACATGGCAAACGAGAAAGGGCCCGACAGTGAAGACAGCTTTGTCAGTGACATCCATTGCAGGCACAGTGAGTTTGTTCTGGGGCAGTGGTCACCCAGGTGGGCCTGTTCCATCTTCTGCCATGGCCTTGGTGACACCCACTCGTCTCTCTTTGCTTGCTCTGAAGAAAATATTCAGAGCAAGGAATCCAGAGGGTAGGCGGCAACCCCAAGGGAAGGCTTCCCCTCTGTGAAGCAGCCTCAGCTGTGCATCAAGATCATCTTTTAAGCACAAGAGATTTAAAATGCCATTTGGAAAGCAGAAGTACTCAGAAGAGAATGTCAGGGTCTCGGGACACCGCCCCATTTCCCGATCCTATCTGCATTTCTGTGAAACGTGCCGCATCTCCCTGCCTTGATTAGAATCGAGTCCCTTTCTTGCCATGGCCTTTTGATATTTGACTTTGCACTCGATGCCCCTAAAGCTAATACACACTGGCCTTTCATTTCCAAAGGGTAGTTGGTCATATTAATGATCGCCAAAAGGCCAGAGTTAATTTGCTCTCCTACCTGTTTCTTTCCATTAGTTTGCAAACCAGCAAAGTTCAAGAAAACTTCTGAGCATGAAAGAGTAGGGATCTAATTAGGAAGCAGGCAGGTAGTTATAAAACTTTTTTTGTAGAACTTAGGGGCCATAGCCGAAGGGTGGTTATGAGATCATACCAGCAAGAGACACTGAATACCGTGTGAGCCAGTCCTAACCGTGGGCCTGACACACGGGGGCCTGGACAACCTGTAAATGGGTGAATTGTGACACTGTTTAGCGTGTCTTCAGCCTCGGTGAGGGACCCCAGGCCAGGCCACCTGCTCAGGGCAGGGAGTGCCGTACCTGGACTGCAGGGGAAGGGCTGAAGGTGACAAGGGACAAGGGGGGCCCTACAGCTGCCTCCTTTCTCAGAATATAAATACCCGTGATGTGAGGCAAGTGGGATAAGATGAGTCTAGTTCCATTGCCCACAGTGAAGGTGTCTCATTGCTGAATCTTGTACCTGGGCCTGAGCATTTCCAAGTTCAGCACCTCACTGCATAGAGGCTGTGGGTTCTCAGGAGCCACAGCCTGATGACTGAGTGCCCCAGGCAGCCAAGTGCATGTCAGGGATTCTGTCCTACCACGAGCCGCATTTGTGCATGGGGAGCACGTGACCACAGGAATCCAGACACCGTGGTGGTGTCACCCTTCTTGGGATAAAACAGGAGCTTGCCTTGCCTCTGGGGGACCAACCCCTGATGCCTCCTGTCAATCCACCTGCTTCGATTAGATTGTCTCTCATCAGTGTGCCCTTCCCCACCCCCACTCCAGGGGAAGGAAGTCCTGGCCAATCTTAGTATCAGATTCACCCAACACACACAGTCCTACTATGATTGGTTCAGGGGTGGGCACGTGCTCTAACCCCACCAAAGACACACAGTTATGTCTTGCTGGGGTGCTAAGAGAAGAGTACCACTGGTTTCCATGGAACTTGAACAGAGGGAGTTGAGAAGCTGCTGGAACCAGGAGCTGGAGGGCCCCCTGCAGGAACCTAGCTCACTCCTGTGCAGCTTGGGCCAGGTGGGGAAGGGGAAGGTCCCTTTTCCTGCAGTGTGTGCGGTCAGTGCTTAACATAGGGCCAGCAGGCAAAGAAGAAGTATTCGAAGGGCCCAGATCCATTGTATAGATCAGGCAATGAAGGGTGAATTTGCAGCTGAAAGGCAGTAAATTGGTGACTGGCGCTGTGAGGCCGTGCTCTAGGTGTCTCTGAGGTATTGCACAAGCCTTCCCTGGTTTGATCTTTGCCCAGAAGCCAGTTTTTAATTTGAGATTTTTCTTTTTTTTTTTTTTCTTTTTGCCCCCACACCATCTGGAGAGGCTAGGAATGAGAAACAGCTTTATTTTCAAACCCAGCAAGTTATGGCTCCTTTATATTTCCTTTAAGTTTAAAAACTGAGAAGTTTCCTTTTAGCCCATAAGAAGCAAGGCAGCTTCTTTAACTGGGAGCCTGGAAGTATCCTTAAGAGGATGATTGAGTCCATTGGGCGGTTTCCTGGCTCGCACTTGATCCACAGGGACAGCGTTGCCCAACTCCCTGCCACTGCCTGACAAGGGTCCCCTTCTCTCCTCACTCCCCTTTCAGGCCTCACCAGTGGCCTCCTTAATCCCCATCTCTAAATAAGAGGTGTGTCAAGAATGTGTGAACTTGTCTAAAAACCAGAATGGGGGCCGCCCTTCCTGGTCATGCTGTGGGAGGAGGAGCCACCCTCTGGGACCAAGGAGGCTGCTGTGCAGAGCAAGTTAGGACAGATGCACCGCAAGGCTGCCACCCCCAGCCCTAGAGGTCGAGAGAGAAGTCAGCATCTGTCTCAGCCACAGTTACACGTGTCTTCCACCCCTCACAGCCTAATCCGGTCCTAACACGCCCCCTTACTGGCTTTCTTGGCCTTGACTGCGTGGGGAACGTTCTATTTGTTCATGGACATATTTGATCAGTGTCTGACTGTCACCCTGATAGGTTGTAAGCACGTTAGTAGGTATATATGAGGAACCTAGGATTTTCTTTTTTCGTGGCTTGTTTCATGGTTAACTGTGCGGATCAAGAAGACTAACTGCAGACCTTTCTCATGCCATGGAGCCCAGGGTCCAGACTGAGGACCTTGCCATGCCTTAAGTGGGACTAAAGTATCGGGGTGCTGAGGGCCAGCTGGAGAGCTGAATACGTGGATATGGTCAGGTAGGCTTTTCTTTTCTGTCTGGATAAAGTTTACCTTTTCTGTACTATACAGCATGAATAGCATCATGACTTAAATGTCAGAGTTTGCATGACTAATTCTGTGTCCTTTTAACATTCTGTCGCATTACATTTTCCCCCTTCCGGGTGGGGCTTATGCTCCGCCTTTGTCGATCTCCCCTTCTCTCGCATTGCACTCAAGGGCAATGTCTTGTTTTGACATGAGACATCATTTTGATTCGGGCTGAATGTATTCTGACTTCAGGACATGGCCAGAGTCTGCTATTTGCCTTCGCCAGTAGCCACACTTCCATTCTTCCCTCCCTAATAAGGCTCCCAATTTGAGCCTGGGATAAAGACTTCATATCCCAGCTCCTTTACAGTTAAATGGCCATTGAGATGTGACTCAGATGATGTCCAGCTGCTGGAGGGGGTTCTTAAGTGGGGGGTGAGAGGAGGGAGGCCTTTTCTGCACCTTCTTTCTTCCTGATGGTGGAAGTGTGGACATGATGGCTGGGCTCAGGCAGCCAAGCTGGACCATGAGGTAGAAGCCACATGCTGAGGATGCCACAGCAGCAGGACGGAAGGAGCCTGGCTCTCTGGTAACTTTGACATCCATCCCTGCTCTTCTTTTATGTAGGAGAAGGCTAGAATGTCTTGTTGAAGGCACCATTGTTCTGGATGTACTTTCACTTATGGCTGAGTTTGATCCTAATGGGCACAAGGACAACTGGTGAAGTTGGGTTTTTAAAACAAACCTCAGTAGAGGCCTGTTTTCCTCTTTCTCTCTCACCTTACTGGGGAGCTAATTGAGAGTTCCAGTTAATTGCCGTTTGGTTTTTTTTGTTTTTTTTTTTGTGGTACGCGGGCCTCTCACTGTTGTGGCCTCTCCCGTTGCGGAGCACAAGCTCCGGATGCGCAGGCTCAGCGGCCATGGCTCACGGGCCCAGCCGCTCCGCGGCATGTGGGATCCTCCTGGACCGGGGCACGAACCCGCGTCCGCTGCATCGGCAGGCAGACTCTCAACCACTGCGCCACCAGGGAAGCCCCCAATTGCCGTTTTTCGTTCCTGGATGTGGTGTTCATCACAGCTGCACTCAAGGCCCTGCCAGTGCTGAGAGCGCTCCTTCCCCTGTGGCACGTTGGCTGCCTTTCTCAAGACCGTTAACACCCCTATTGCCTCTTTGGAGACCCACACGATTTTGGTTTCTGCTGGTGTTCAACACTGCTAAAGGTTATTGAATCCATCTTTAGTTAAGGAAAGCCACTTAATCAGCATGTTTTGGCCTCGTGAAGAGCAAGTGGCTGCACACGTATGTTCTGAGTTGCAGCATCCCCGTGGCGCCCCGTCTCCTCCTCTCCGATTTAATTTCTTGGCCAGTGTTGGACAAATAGAACAGGCTGGCTCTTTCATTCTCTCCTCCCAGGCCCCCAGCCCCTCGTGCGTTTTTCATGTCGACTCACTACGCCTGCAACTCCCTCTGCCCTGTGAACTGTATTGATCGGCTGATTAAGCCTTCAAGTAACAGCAAACAACTTCCAGGTCCTCACTTCTCTTCCTCACCTTGTACCGTGTTCCCCGCTTACGTTTCACCACCAGCAGAGGATTTTTCCACATCCTGCCCACCACTAGCCTCTACCTGGCCCTGCCCTTGTTTTGTGGGTGTTTTGGATAATCAAGAAGATGAACTTAAAAGAAACCACATCCTCGATTTAGATGTCACTCAGGCCCCAGTTCCTTGCCAGATGGGCACCTCCACAGGGCTTCTCTTTTTTTTTTTTTTTGTGCGGTACGCAGGCCTCTCACTGTTGTGGCCTCTCCCGTTGCGGAGCACAGGCTCCGGACGCGCAGGCTCAGAGGCCATGGCTTACAGGCCCAGCCACTCCGCAGCATGTGGGATCTTCCCGGACCAGGGCACGAACCTGTGTCCCCTGTATCGGCAGGTGGACTCAACCACTGCGCCACCAGGGAAGGCCTCCGCAGGGCTTCTTAAGGGTGCTGACCGCATGGTAGCCAACCACCGCAGAGCAAGGGACCGAGAGAAAGAGCAAGCAGGAACCCGCAGCGCCTCCTATGACCTAGCCTCCTGTGCCATCTCTTCCGCTTGTTTTCTCTTTGTTAGAAATGAGTCACTAAGTCAAGGGAAGCGGAATTAGGCTCCGTCATAGGAGGACGTGCCACACACTTTGTGGACATATTCAAATTATCACACTGTGCCCTCTGGACACAAGTGGATGTGCAGACATACTCCCCACTGCAAAAAAGTCTCAGCCCGTCACAGCATTGGCTCCAAGTCCTGGTCTCGTCATCCAGGTAGGAGGGAGCTCCTCACAATAGACGGTCCCTTAAGTGCAGCTCCTGGAGTTCACTTCCCTTCTACCTGGAGAGCTGTGAGCTAAGAGCCAAGTGATCTGCCCTCACAGGCCCGGGTCAGGCACGGGAGAAAACGCCTCCCTCGTCCCTAGCTCCTGGGGCAGCGCTGGGCACCAGGGGTGCCTTCGCTCCCTAGACAGTGGGTGAGTGAATGAATGAAGGAGCCGTCTGGAACCCCGATACAAAGGGGCATGGCTGTCCCTGCCTGTCGTCCAAGTCCCAGCCCAGAAGTCACCTCCAAGTCTGTCACTCAGTTTATGTGCTTCACGGCCCGTGTCAATCTCCAGAATTGCTTTGCTCACTTCCTGCTGACTTTCTCTCCCCGACTAGCGGGTGCCCCCCACCCCAGGGGCAGGGACCTGGATCCTCTTGTTCACTCTGCATCACCTGCACCTAGCACAGGGCCTGGCAGATAGTGACGCTCAGTAAATGTTTGTGGAGTGAAGGAAGGGAGGAGTCAATACTCACATGCTGGGGAGGGCGGCCTGAGATGTGGTCCCAGGTGCTGGAGAAATTAGAGTGGGGATTGCACAGCAGATCACAGGGCATCAGCGTCCGTTTTCTGGGGGCTGATGCTGGAACGTATCCTGTTCTTAGGAGACACGGTCTGATGTACTGAGGGGAGCAGGTTAGAATGTCTTCAGCTTACCTTCGAGTGGCTCAGAAAAATGCATATATGCAGCACCCCAACCCACCTCATGCAGGACCTCACAGCAGTGTCCTGTGTCCCCCTGGAGTGAAAGGCAGGCACTGAGTCCCTGTGTGTCCCAGCACCTCATCCGGAGACTTACTGACTGAATGAGGGAGCCCTGAGTTCCCCTCTCACTCTAGCCTGAGTGTCCGCCCTGTAAAATCCCCCATCTGTCCCTTTGCTCCTCTGGCGGGTGACTGGTGCCAGGTGTGGAGGGATTCAGACGGGGACAAAGAGTTTGTTCCTAAGCGTGGCCTTGAGTGATGTGGTCAGTGTGGACCCAAGCAGGTGCTGCCCAGCTCCCTGGAGAGGCCCGAGGGGGCCGGCATCTCCGCCTTGAGCTAATTCTCCCCCAGGTGCAGCCAGAGCCGTCGCTGCCCTCCAGCTCCACGGATGGTTCTCTGACCATCACTGAGCAAAATCTTTCACAACCAATTTCAAGGGGTTAATGGGAGGGCTGAGTGGAATTTACTTAAAACATCAACTCCACTTAAAATAGCTTTTTAAGGCATTTAGCGACAAAGTCCTTTGATTTCCCCATCCACATCCTTTCTCGCTGTTATTAAATACCAAGATATTCTAGTCCAAGTTCCGACTCCCCCAAGCCCTGATTCATGCAGTTGGACATGCCGAGGAGTATGAGACATTGTCACCTGCCACCCGTGAACTTGGATGGGCGGTGATACAGACAAGGGTGCCAGCAAGAGGCTGGCATTTGGGCTTAGAACAGCTCGGTCTGCAGATGTGGCCAGCACCCCAAGTTAAAACATCAGAAGCCACACATGTGACCAATGACAGCACCCCCTGTTTAAATCACTTCTTGGATTTTCTTTTTCTTACCTCGATTTACATGCATTTCTAAATTCTGGCTCCTGGGCCTTTAAGAGTCTCAGCTACTTTGAGGGCAGGTCCCCAAGCCCCTCTCCCAGACAGGACTTTTTGCCTGCTCTTTGGACATTTCACTTTGTTTTGGCCACTGGTTTTTCATTTCCACCCAATTTTGAACTTATCTACTTGTCTTTCAACCTGATATTTGGATAGGCATGATGATGAGGCTGATGATGATGGTGGTGGTGGTGATGATGATGCTGCTGATGATGGTGGTGATGATGCTGATGCTGATGATGATGGTGATGTTGATGATGCTGATGATGATGGTGATGGTGATGATGATGATGGTGGTGATGATGATGATGATGCTGATGCTGATGATGATGGTGGTGATGATGATGCTGATGCTGATGCTGCTGATGGTGGTGGTGGTGGTGATGATGTAACAGGACTAATAGGACACTCAGGGAGACTCGCCGTGTGCCCAGCGTGGTGCAAAGCCCTACTGTGGCTTGGGTTCTGGAAGCAGGATCTGAGATGGATGCAAGAGGTTTATTAGCGATCAGCACCTGCGAAGGGGAGAGAGCAGAAGCAGGACTGGGCGGAGGGAGTGGCTGAATGGTGACACTGTGACACTGAATGGAGTCCCTGTGAGGACTCAGCCAGCCTGGGGGGAGCTCAGACGAGCACTGTCTTTCCAAGGGTCCCACGCTGGTCCCAAACAGCCAGACCTATACGCCTGCCTCTCTCAGTCACTGGATGCCGACTGTCCCCAAGAACACAGCCTGGGGTGGAGAGGCAGGTCTCTGCAGTCCAGGCCCCGCTGAAGGAGCTGAGAGCCGGGCCCTTCTGGTGACCACACTGCAGCAGCTGGGCAGCAGGTCCTTCCTGGAGATGACACGGGCAGCGCCTTTCCATGTCCGCCACAAGCCCTTTGTCTGCATGACCCAACTTTGCCATCAGAACAGAACCCTGAGGTGCTTTTGCAGATGAGGCCGCAGGCTCAGAGAGGTTAAGTCACTTGCCCAAGGTCACACAGCTCGCATGCTGCTGGACATTTTCCTGGCTGCAGGGCCCAAGTTCATAACCACCATCGCACTGCCTCTCAGGCCGAATAGTAGGATTTTAAAGATGAAATTGAGGTGACTGGCCCTTCCTCATCCTAAGGAGCAGACACCATGCTCTGTCTGACCACCTGGCTCCCGCCAGGGAAAGGGGTTATCGTGTTCTGGGTTTCCCTTTCCACAGGTTGGCCAGCCGGTGATTCCACCTTTCTTCCTGTGCCACGGCTTCATTCGACAGTGAAGCTGGGATCCTGGCTCCTCCCTGCTGGGTGACTTCTAGGACAGATGTCACATGGGTCTTTATCTTCTCTCTTGGTTCCAGACCTTGAGAAGGAGCAAAAGGCAGTCATTCAGGCCCTCCTTGGTACCAAGATGTGGGGTTTGCTGCGACCACTGGAAACATGAGGCCAAAACCATGAGAAACAATCCTGAGACGAAACCCCCAGGGCAGCCGGGGCAGGCAGCACATTGACAGGCTCTTTTCCTGCCCCTCCAGATAACCTACTGCTTATTTCAGCATGTGTATTATTCTAGTGATGGAAGGAGGCTGTGTCTGGGGAGAAGGGTGTCACGTAAAACTTGGTCCGACTTGACCCTCTGGCCTGGGCTGTGGTGAGCCCAGTAGTTGCCTGGGAGCCCGAGTTCACCCATCCTGCTCGGGGTTCCCAGCGTGTGAGTCCTAGGAGGACGTCGGCTCTTCCTGTCACCTCCCGCCCTCTCTTCCCCACCTCCCGCCCCACTAACAGCTGGGCCAGGCATGGGCCTGGCTCAACCAGTTGGAGGCTTCGGATTCTGGGAGAACGGAGCGAAGATTCAGGGACAGTTGAGTGCCCATCCGGTGGCCTTGGTGCCAGTCCGGGTGCCGGCAGCAGCAGCCGCCTGCCCAGCTGTGGTTCCGGCTGCCCCGCCAGCCTCGGCTCCTGCCTTTCTCTGCTTCTCTTATTGATTCTGGAAGCTTCCGACATCCCTCCATTCCCATGCTTTCCTGTATGAGATGCCAAAGTCCATTTAGGCTGTTGCAACCAGGAGCCCTGCTGTCTGAAAGCAAAAGCATTGCAGCGTCTGCCAGCACCCCGAGAAGACACTGGGTGCACGCGCCTGGAATCCTCTAAACTCAGTGGCTCGCAGTAGTAAGTTCCCTCTTGAGAGAGGCAAACAAGCACAGTCTGGAGGCCTCCTTGACAGGAATGATACCTCGATTTTGTGCAGATTCAACAAACACGTTAGATAAAAGTCAGCTGCTGCTGCTGTTTTGTTGTTACTGTTGGTCGTGGCTATGACAGTAATTTGGGATCAGTTTAAAGCAAAGCACTTGGATTCTTAGCCCAGCCCCATGTTTGGTTTCCAGGCTGAAAATGAAACATCCTTCAGAGGGAAAGAAGAGGGTAGGTCTGTCCTTGGCATAATCAGCCTCATTTTACGCAGTGAGCTGGGACAATGCTCCAGTGAGTTCGGGACTGGCTCCATCCCAAACAACCAGAGGACCCAGGCTTTTGAGATGTGTGGACATGCTGTTTTCTTAAAGAAGAGAAAGTGGGGGGAATAGGAAGTGAAATTCCAGATCTGTTTTGGCCCCCAGATCATTAGTTGTACTAAAAGCCGGAATTTTTCATGAATGTGTTTTTCAGTGTGAATGTGTTTCCCCTTTCAAGGCCAGTGTTCATAACAGAACCGCCTCCTATTCCTCGGCTGGCTAGTACAGGGAGGGGGATGGTGAGGGGGAGGGCAGTGATACGACCTCGGAGGTCACAGGTCGAGGGTGTGAAGGAAATGAGACACAGAGACACCGGGGCCTGACAACTCCCAGTGAGGTGTCATCACCAGAAGCGCCGTCCATGGGGAACTGGAAGTAGGGGGCAGGCACCCCAAAGCTGTACCTGTCCTCCCTCCCGAAGCCCAGCTCCAGCCTGGGTCAGGGCAGGATCCCAGGCTCGGCTGCCCACCAGCTTCCCCCTTCCCTCTCTAGGGGAACCTTCCCCCTGCCCACAGTCTCACTGCCCACCAGCAGATAAGGGACTTGCCCCAGGTCACAAGCTATAAGGTAGAGGAGGTAGGCTTTCACCCCAGAGCTGTGTGCACCAAAGCTTTGCCACTTCTGGGGCTCGGGCTCTTCCCTCTGGATGCATGCAGTCCAGTGGGGGGTCACAAGGCCCTCAGGAAAGAACAGACAAAGGCTACGGGGAATTGAGAAAAGGGTCCTGGGTATCAAGGAGGGCTTCCTGGAGGCGGTGGCATTTGAAATGAGCCTGGAAGGACAGGTGGATTTTGAGCAAGAGGTGCTGGGGTTGTGAGCATCTGTGGGAAACCTGCAGGCTGGTCCAGAAAACTGGGACAGGAGCTGCCATCACTGAGAGCCTGGCTCACCCAGCACCTCCTACCAGAGGCCAAGTCCCACGGCTGGAATTCAAAAACCCCTGCCTTCCCCCTGCCCTAGGAGAGAGGTAGGGTAGCAGGGAAGCCCCTGTGTCCAGTGCCCCGTAGAGTAGGGAGGCCATCTGAATCGGGGATCCATGGACCCCAGGGGTCTCTCTCAGCTCCAGGGCCCCATGACAGACAAGTTGACTTCATTGGCAAACTTGCACGAGATGGGGGGGGGAAGGTCTACAGCCTCCATCAAAGGGGACCAGGACCCAGAAGGTTCTACAACGCTGGGATGAGAGAAGGGCCCCAGACACTTTGGAGCATCTCCCACTAAAGAGAAAACACAGCTATTGAGCAGAAAGGTTCACTCCCACACTTTGGAAAGCTGGAGGTCGGGAATTGCGAATCCCTTAGTCAGCAAGCACTTTCGCATGGTCTTCAGAAGCTCTGGGAGGGGACACCACCCCCAGCAGCAGGGGTTCTTCAAGCCGGCGTGGGGCTTCTCCCCTCTTGCAGAGGAGCCTCGGCCGCGATGGACAACAGGCCCTCTCGGGCCTGACAGCCTTTCTTCTCATAAAATTTCCGGCTGAAAATACCTTCGTCTTTAAGGCCTGCCTCTCCCAGTGGAGCCCGAGTTTCTCGCCAGGCTCCCTCTGACAAGTCTGCCAGCTGCGTGGATAGTTTGTATCGATTCTGCTCTGTGCAGGGAGAGGGCAGTGGGGGGCACCCTTCATCTGCCCCCAGGCCAGTGGGCCTGCGATGGGGAGGGTCAGTCTGGCAGGACTGGAAATCTTCGGCGACCAAAGGCTGCTCACACCTGCAAGGGGGACAGAACAAGCCGAGGGGGAGAAGAGGGCCGCCCGGCCCAGGGGCTTGGGAGGAAGGGTGGTCCAGAGCCCCCAGGGACCGGGTGGAGGACCCACAGCTCACCTCCCCCAGGGGACAAGAACTCTCATTGTCAAAATGTGGACAGAGGGGCTTCCCTGGTGGCGCAGTGGTTGAAAGTCCGCCTGCCGATGCAGGGGACGCGGGTTCGTGCCCCGGTCCAGGAAGATCCCACGTGCCACGGAGTGACTGGGCCTGTGAGCCGTGGCCGCTGAGCCTGCGCGTCCGGAGCCTGTGCTCCGCAACAGGAGAGGCCACAACAATGAGAGGGCTGTGTACCAGAAAAAAAAAAAAATGTGGACAGAGGACAAAATACCCAAGATGGGCTGAGGCTGTCACACGTGGACTAAAGTATTAAGACTAGGAGCTCCAGGTGGTTTTTCCTTTAGCCTGAAGTCGCCTCCTCCTCGTCTTCCCATCCAGCCAGACTTCGGCCTCCTGGGATACATTGAATTATTGGTCCCGATCCCTCCCCTCCCTACAGCAGTGTGTCCTCACCCCTTGCTGTGGCCTCCCAGTGGGCGAAGTGGACTTCCTCCACCCCTTGACCCTGGGCGTGGCCTTGGGACTGGCTTGGGCCCGTGAAGATAAGCAGATTCACCACAAGCACTGGCTAACGTTGTGCTTGCACAGCAGGGCTTGCCTCTTGCGTTAAGAGCTGCCCCAGAATGAACACGGATAGAGCAGACCTGGATCTACCCAGCAGTCGAGCCAGACCAGCCAGGAGCAGAGTCGGCCAACCGAGCCAGCCCAGATCAGCCGGTCCGGAGCCGCTTCCTCACTCTGGCACTTACCACCTATCCATCAGCTTGGGCAGGACATCCTGTGCCTCACCTGGAATGGGGGCCTAATAATAGCATCTCCCAAATTAGTTAAGGGAACACCAGCACCCACACAAACCCCAAAACGTCAATGATATGACATAATAGAAATTTATTTCTCACTCATAGTTCTGGTTATCTACCACTTTACTTTAAAAAAAAAGAAACTACTTTGAAAACTGTGGCTTACAACGCAACCATTTTTTTTATTCTCATGATTTCGGGGGCCAGGGATTCAGGCAAAGCTTGGCTGGGTGAGCTTGTGTTCCATGTGGCATTGACTGAAATAACTGGTGGCTGAGCTTGTCTGGAGGGTTCAAGGTGGCTTCACTTGCCAGCCATCTGGTGCCTTGGCATAGACACCGGAAGCCTGGCCTCTACTGGTCCTCTCCCTCTCCCTGTGGTCTTGTGGCCTCTCCCTGTGGTCTCTCCAGCAGGGTAGACCCTCTTCACACAGCAGCTCAGCCCCGAGAGCCTGTGCTCCAAGAAACAGGATTGGGGCCAGAAATAGACATGGTATCATTTCCACTGTATTCTGTTGGTTGAAGCAGTTAGCAGGCCCACTCATTTCAGGGGAAGGAATATAGACCCCTCCTTTCAATGGGAAAAGTTCACAGAATTTGTGACCATCTTTAATCTACTACATTCGTGAAAAGTGCAGTCAGCAGCCAGGAAGAGCTCTGTTCCAAACAGTGACTCAGGGACACAGACCAGGAGGGTCTCTGCTCCATACAGTGACTCAGGGACCCAGGCTTAAAGGCACTCTGTCATTTTCTACATGTAGCTTCCAAGGTTGCCCTGGTATCAACGTCCAGCTGGCAGATCCTGGCAAAGAGAAAGCAGGGAGTTGACACAGGAGGATTTTATAAGCCAGCCCTGGAAGTGGCATCTATCACTTCCACGCATGTTCCGTGGCCTGAATTCAGCACATGGTTCCACCAAACTGCAAAGGAAGCTAGGAAATGTCGTCCAGCTATGTGCCTGGGAGAAAAGGGAGACAGGCTTGGCCAGCCCACTGGTCTCCCTCTCAAGGTTATATGAGGAGTAAATGGCCCAGTATATGGAAAGGGTGCCTGGAACACTCTCAGCAGCTCTGCACGGCCCTCCTCCATGCCTCTGAATGCATCGCAATGTGTGCAGGATTTGCATCGCTGGTCTGCATCACTCCATGGTTTCCTTGGACATGGTGGTATCTGCCAACCCCTCCAGCATCTTCAAAGGGAAACATCTCCCTGTGCGTGGGCAGCTGTAGGTGTCCATGCCATGTATCTCATGGCTCCCCCGCCCCGGCCATGCTGAGGGGACCAAGAGTGGCTAGGCCCTTACTGGTCACTGGCCCACAAGGGGACCTGGTGTAAGAAGTTTTGCCTAGATAGGCTGGACCAACCAGAGAGCCGAGCTGAGAAGATTCAGGGAGAGAGGGTCCTGAGGTGGAGCGAGGGCCTGGAAAGGGCCAGGAGCAAGCTGGGACGATGAGGAATCAGAAACTGCGAGAAAGCAAAAACCCAGAGCTACCGAGAAAAGCTCTAGAGAAGACAGTAAAGAAGCAGGTGGGTAGCAGGAGCTCTGATGAGATGCAGGATGAGAAGCAGAGACCAGGAGACACACCTGAGACATGCTCAAAGCAGCTCAATGTGAGGACCCGGCTCCCATCTTACATCCTGCCTGGGCATGAGCCCCAAAAGATCCCTTGGTCCTTACGAACGAGAACAGTGAACAGGGCATGGTTGTGGCTGGAGGCCATCATCGTTCTGGGTCAGGGGTCAGCAAACTTTCTGTAAAGAGCCTGAGCATAAATATTTACAACTTTGCTCATCCCTGTTGAAGTTGCCATCATCGTGCAAAAGCAACCATGGACGGGGCTTCCCTGGTGGCGCAGTGGTTGAGAGTCCGCCTGCCGATGCAGGGGACGCGGGTTCGTGCCCCGGTCCGGGAAGATCCCACATACCATGGAGTGGCTGGGCCCGTGAGCCGTGGCTGCTGAGCCTGCGCGTCCGGAGCCTGTGCTCCGCAACGGGAGAGGCCACAGCAGTGAGAGGCCCGCGTACCGCAAAAAAAAAAAAAAACATGGACAATATGTGATGTGGCCATGTGCCAATAAAACTTTATAGACACTGAAATTATCCTTTCATTACATTGTCCCATGTCCAGAAATACTATTTTTCTTTTAATTTTTTTTTACTACTGTATTTAAAAATGTAAAGCAATTCTTAGCTCACGAGCTATACAAAAACAGGCTTTGGGCTGGATTCGGCCCACGGACCCTAGTTTGCTGACCCTGTTCTTGGTTCATAAGGGCCGAGGATGCCATTCTGTTTGGTCACCAACACCTGAAATGCCTTCCTGGGTCTGCGGAGGCCTCCCCCTTCCACTGTCAAAGCTGACCATGGCGGATGTGCCCCAGACTCGGCCCATTAGCGGCACCCACCCCGACCTTGGCCAGAGGCGAGCGGTGAGGACCTTGCGGAATCAGTCCTGGTGATGGGTGATGGCGCGCCGGGGGCAGCGGTAGTCAGAGCACCCACGGCATCTTGTGCCCAGCGGCAGCGCGGCGTCTTCACTAACCCATCCTGTTGGCTTTGGTTCTTCCCCCTTGGCTTCAGGGGCTCTGAGCTGGGTCCTCGGCCTCTTCCAGAGAGTCTGTGAGCCCCGCACCCTTCTAATGAATCCATGTTCTGCTTAAATCAGCTAGAAACTAGTTCTATTGCTTACAAATAAGAACACTGTTAGTTGTTGGAATTTCTCTTCGTGATTTTCTCTAGTGAACTCCCAGGGCAATAAAATGTGCTATAAAGTTCTTTTTCAATAAGTTTTTTAAAAAGTTATTATATAAATAATACATGTTCATTACTTTTAAAGGAAAGAAATAGAAAATATCACTAAGAAGAAATAAAAATTCCTCATAAGCATGACACTCAGAAAGAAGCACAGTTACTATGGGGATGCAAACCCTTCCAGATATAGATACAGATTTTTTTCTTAACGAATATCAGGTTAGGGCTTCCCCGGTGGCGCAGTGGTTGGGAGTCCGCCTGCTGATGCAGGGGACATGGGTTCGTGCCCCGGTCCGGGAGGATCCCACATGCCGCGGAGTGTCTGGGCCCGTGAGCCATGGCCGCTGGGCCTGCACGTCCGGAGCCTGTGCTCCGCAACGGGAGAGGCCACAACAGTGAGAGGCCCGCGTACCACAAAAAAAAAAAAAAAAAAAAAATCAGGTTATACTACTATATGCCATAGTGTAACTGGCTCTTTTACTCGCAAGCATCTTGTAAACATCTTTAAACATTAATAAGCATACGTTTCTGTCCTTTCAAATAACTACCTAGTGTTCCATCACATACGTGCCCCCCAGTTCAGTCCACCAATCCCCCATTAGTGGACACATAGGTTGTTTTCAGTTTTTCATTACTAGAGACAATGCTTGGATAAGATAATGTGGGCTGAATTATGTCCCCCCCCCTCCCCAAATTCATGTGTTGAAATCCTAACCCTCAATACCTGAGCATGTGACTGTTTGGAGACAGGGCCTTTAAAGAGGGAATTAGGTAAAATGAGGTCACATGGATGGGCTCTAATTCAATGTACGTGCTGTCCTTATAAAGAGGAGATTGGGACACAACACACACTGATGGAGGGCCATGTGAGGACACAGCAAGGAAGTGGCCGTCTGCAAGCCAAGGATAGAGGCCTCAGAAGATACCAATCCTGCCCACACCTTGATCTTGGACTTCTGGCCTCCAGAACTGTGAGAAAATGACTTTGTGTTATTAAAGCCACCCAGTCTCTGGTTCTGGGTCATGGCAGTCCTATAGCACAAAAATATAGTATCCTTTCAACCTTTGAGTACGTTTTAATTTTTTCTTAGGCTGGAATCACAAAAACAGGATTACTAAATCAAGGGGTGTACACTTTTTAAAGACTTTTTATTTTGAAATCATGATGACTCACAGGAAGTTGCAGAAATAGCAGAGAGAGTCCTGTGTACCCTTCCCCCGAGATTCCCACAATGGTGACATCTTACATAATTACACGACAATATCCAAACCGGGAAATGGGCATCAGTACAATGCTGTTAAACAGACTACAGGCTTTATTCAGTATAGTGGCAGGTCTTGTATGTCTTTCCATAGATTGATTCCTCAGTATTTTATGTTTTATTTTATTGTAAATGTTATTTTCCATTTCATTTCTTTTTTGTTTGTTTCTGGAATAAGCAAAGTGAGTATTCTGACATTGTTTCCAGAATCTTGCTAAATTCTCTTATGAATTCTGGTAGTTTGTTGTAAATTCTGTTGGAATTTCAATGTATATGGTGATATCATCTATAACTAATGACAAGTGTGCATTTTTTTCTTTCACTCCTTATATTTTTTTTCTTGCTTTACTGCATTGTTTAGAATTGCCAGTACAATGTAGAATAAAAGTGATAGTAATGGGAAACCTTGTTTCACTTCCAGTCTCAGGATTGAGGTTCGGGGAAGTGGAAGTTTCTGTAATCTACCATTAAGTATGCTGTTTGCTGTAGATTTTTAATATATATCATTTATCAAGTTAAGGACGTCCCATTCTATTTCTGGTTTGCTAAGAGCTTTCTTTTCATGGGTGGTATCGAATTCCATCAAATAATTTTTTAGCATCAATGAAGATGATCATGTATTTTTTTCCTTTATTATATTATGATTGATTTTTGAGTGTTAAGCCAACCTTGCATTCCTAAAATAAATTCCACTTGGTTTTGATATTGTTTTATTTGATATGGTAATATTTTGTTAAGCATTTTTGCATCTATTTTCTTGAAAATAATTGATCCATAATATTCCTTCATTGTTATGTCCTTGTCAGGATTTAGTATTAAGGTTATGCTAGCCCCATAAAATGACTTGGAAGTATCCCTTCTTTCTGTACTCTCTGGGAGATTTTGTGTAAAATTGGGGTTATTTCTTCCTTAAATGTTTAGTAGATTTCACCAGTGAAGCCATATGGAAATTTCTTTGTCAGAGAGTTTTAATTTTGGATTTAATTTCTTTAATAGATAGGTATTTTTCTTGTGATAGTTTTGATAAGTTATGTTTTTAAAACATTTTGTCTGTTTCATTCACTTTTCAAATTTATCTGCATAAAGCTATTCCTGATATCTTCCCCAAGTCAGTTTAAACATTAGATCTCCATATGATCACAATAGGTTTCTGTGTGATTATCAGTATTACTCCATAATACCCTTATCATAGCACCCAACAAATTATATCTGCATGTTCTGTGCATGTGTCTATCTTTGTCCCCTTCTTCCCCCGCACTGAGCCGTGAGCTGCCCCCTTCCTAGAGCAGGGACCAGATGGAACTCCCTGACTAGACAGGACACATCACAGGCACTGCTGAACTGGGGCCAAAGTGAATGATTGCACTTCAGCATTTCAGGGGCAGCCCCCCACTGCTGCTGAAGCAATTGACTGCTATTGAATGAGTCTCAGACGTCTTTGAAATGAAGCTTTCAAATGTTGTTTGCGTTGAAATATCTAAGGGCTCCCCAGGTCCACCGAGCTGGAGAAAGTCATTGATAGATTCGTTTGAATGAAGATTAATCGATAATTTATGCTGGTGTTTTTCCTCCTGCAGCAGGGAGACCTGTTTTGATATGATTTGACAGGGTCAGGCACACCTTGGTTTAATTAAACCTGATACAGAAAATTAAAAGGAAAAGAAAATGCCCAGCAACCCACCAACAATTGGTTACCCAAGACGGACTCAATCTACAATTGATGAAGAGGGCTGGAGGAGCAGATGGGGATGTGGACAAAAGTCCAGACTCAGCAGATGCTCCTGCACGGCTGCCCTGATGGAGCAACGGCAAATGTAAATACGCTTATTGGCATCTTCTCATAATGTGGCCTTTAGGAGGCAAGCCGTTTGCACACAATGATGGATGATTTTGCTGGCAGGAGTGAATACCACGTCTAGAAACCAATATCACTTAGTCCTCCCTTGGAGGAGCCAGAATGCTGAAACCGGCATCCTCGAGCAGTCATCAAAAGGAACATGTAGAAATTGATGATCATTGTCTTCCCAGCAAAAGGGAGACAGTCCTGAAACCTGGTGGAGAAGCATCATCAGGGTGAGCTTCTTGGTGGGACTTCCTGAGTTTTCAACCCTCCAAGCTCAGCAGGATCTCCTCGTTTTTTGTTACATTCTGTTAGAGAGATCTCAGTGGAATCTTTCAGTTTTCAACCACATCCTCCCTGTCCTCTGGACGTGGGTGTGAATCTTTGAGGAGGTAGACCTAGGGTAAACTCAAGTAACTGTCCAATTCAGAATGGTATCTCCACCAGGGGACACTGAGGTTTGTTGCTCCATCAGGCTAGTCAACCGATGCCCTCTCCCCAGAGGACAGCTTCTCACTCAGGGGTCCTCGGTCCCACCCAACATTTGCTAGACATGGCCAGACATGTCTCAGAGCCAGAAGTGGATAAGCCCCAGGTGGCAAATGAGTAGCACACAGACCTGCCTCCTCACTGCCTTGTCCATGGCAGACATTACCAATCCATCCCTGCATGTTCTCTTTATGGAGAGGAAGTGGGAAGCCTGAAGCCCAGCCCTTCCCGCCCGTGCAAACTAGAGGAAGTTCCAGGTAGACAGGGAAGGGCAGGAAGTGGAGAAATGCAGAGGAGAGTAGGAGGGGAACACGTGTCCCCGTGCCCCCTCTCCAGACTTTGGCCCAAAGGGATGCTACATTGGTCCAGAGGAAAACTGGGAGCAGGGAGGTTTCTGTCCAAGTTCACATTTGAGACTCTGGGAAAAGATCACTTCCCAGGCTGCCCGCAGCCAACCTGGGAAACCCTGGCCCCTGCGGCTCCCCTATGGCCTGGATGGGTTGCAGCGACCCCACATGCCTGGAAGCAGCTGAGAGTCTGTGGGGCCAGCTCGCAAAGTGGTGAGGACCCTGCAGCCGAGGCTGCGATGGTTGATAAGAGGCCAGGGGTCACTTGGAGCACACGGGGGAGGCGCAGAGGGGCTGGGAAGAGGGACCGGGCCAGCCAGAGAGCAAGCACCCCAGGGCCCAGGCAAGAGGGACCGTCGGGACATTACCTGAAGCCTCACCAGTAGTGCTCAGTCCTGAGGGCTCCTGGGCAGCCACTCCCAGCAGAGAGTTGCGAGGATGGAGCTGCTGTGCACCCACAGACCCCTGCCGTCAGCCGCCATCCCATTTCCTGCACCACAAGCAGCCAGGTTGGGAAGGAGTAGTGCCGTGTGGGACTCGGGAAGTTCGTTTGCCCAAAGCGACGGGTTGATCGTTGGGTGAGATTGGGTCTACCCGACTGGAGCTCCCGGTTCCCACTCACAGAGTGAGCAGCGGAGAAGTGTCTCAGCTTCTGTACAGCGGGCGGAGGAGGCCAGATAGGAGGTCCCACCAGCAGCTCACCGAGCTCCAGCTCCCAGGCAGCTCGTGCAGCTGACCTTGCACACGTCCCTGGAGCCACAGCTGGTGTCCCCGAGTTCAGACTCTGCGGTGGTCGGCGGGCTTCCAAGTGCTGCTCATGCTCTCCCGGCACAGCCGTGCTCGTTTCTGCGGGCCCAGCATCCGTCCCACCGTATCCTGAGGCAGCACCCTGAGGTGACTTTGGGAGCCCCCAGCCCAGGCCAGACACTCGTATGCTGTCTTGGAAGGGCTGTCCTTGGAGGCGCCCCCTTCCCCTGAACAAGGGATGGACACGAGGCCCTCACCAAGCCAGCTGGCCCCCGCTCCCTGGGATGCTGACCCCTGAGCTGAGGGATCCGAGGGCTGGACGCCGGCTGGAGCCTCTTCTTCCTCAGAGCCAGGAAGAGCCTGGCCTCACTCCTGTTCCCCTCGCCCCCGAGCTGCCTCCCACCTGCCCTTTCCGCCGCCGACTTCTTCACCTTTGCTTTGTATTTTTCGGTTTAATTTTTCTTATTGTAGCAAAATATACATAACATGAGATTTACCATTTTAACCATTTTTTAAATGTTTTTTAAAATTATTTTATTTTATTTATTTATTTTTGGCTGCGTTGGGTCTTCGTTGCTGCGTGTGGGCTTTCTCTAGTTGCGGCGAGCGGGGGCTACTATTCATTGCAGTGTGCGGGCTTCTCATTGTGGTGGCTTCTCTTGTTGCAGAGCATGGGCTCTAGGCACGTGAGCTTCAGTAGTGGTGGTATGTGGGCTTCAGTAGTTGTGGCACGCGAGCTTCAGTAGTTGGGGCTCACGGGCTCTAGAGCGCAGGCTCAGTAGTTGTGGCGCACGGACTTAGTTGCTCTGCGGCATGTGGGATCTTCCCGGACCAGGGCTCGAACCCATGTCCCCTGCATTGGCAGGAGGATTCTTAATCACTGTACCACCAGGGAAGCCTAATTTTAACCATTTTTAAGTGCACAGTTCAGTGGCATTAAGTACATTCACGGTGCTGTGCAACCGTCACCACGATACGTCCACAGAACTTTCCATCTTCCCAAACTGAAACTCTGCCCCCATGAAACACTAATTCCCCATCCCCCTCCCCCCAGCCCCTGCACCCACCATTCTACTTCCTGTCTCTGAGAATTGGGCCACTCTCGATACCCCACATCAGTGAAGTCATACAGTATTTGTCCTTTTGTGTCTGGCTTATTTCACTTACATAATGTCTTTAAGGTTCATCCACGTTGCAGCTTGTGTTGGGATTTCCTTCCTTTTTAAGACTGAGTAACATTCCATTGTGTGGATGGACCGCGTTTTGTTTATCTATCATCCGTCAAGGGACATTTACGTTGTGTCCGCCTCTTGGCTGTTGTGAATAATGCTGCTGTGAACACGGGTGTACAAACATCTGTTCAAGTCCGTTTTCGATTTTGAGAATATACCCAGGATGGAATGACTAGATCAAATGGCAATTCTATGTTTAAGTTTTTGAGGACCCCTCCACAGTGGCTGCACCATTTTACATTCCCACCAGCAGTGCACAAGGTTTCGTAGTTGTCCACACCCTCACCATACCTGCTGTATTCTGGCTTTTTGATCATTGCCGTCCTGGTGGGTGTGAGACGTTTACTGCTGCTTTTGATTCTGTGAGCCCCATTTCCTTCCACAAATCCTTCTTTATTCTTCCTGATATTAGCCAGCATCACTTTCTGTTGCTTAGACCCCAATAACCCTGACTGATCCAGGAGGGGAGACTGTCATGTGTTTCTGAACCACGGGGCCACGAGGAGCTCATCGGAGCCAGCCCCCTTTCAGCTGCAGTAGGACCTCCTGTGTGCAGGGCCCTGGGGGAGCGGGGAGGGGCTACGCCCATGCTCAGAGGGCTCCCCTGCTCAACAGGAGTACAAGGCTATTTGGAGGATGAGCTGTGTGCCTGGAAAACACACACCCCGCTCCCTTCAATCTGAATTTCCAGGGTTGGGAACCTGAATGTACCATAGCGTTGAGAACCATAGACCACAAAGAGGCCGCAGTGGCTGGCCCGGAGGGTGTGGCTGAGGGAGGGCAGACGAGGCTGGGGGATGGGCGCAGGTAGAAGCGGCATCACAGACGATGGAGCACAGAGGGGCCGGAGCACAGCTGGGCAGCCCAGAGCGAGAGAAGGTAGAGTCCCCAGGTCACCCAGACGCCAACCATGACCCAGCCGCTGCTCCCTGGCCTGGGTCTCCGAGAAAGTCACTTCCTCTGAGTTTCACAGCCCTCGTCTCCTAAGTGGTAATAAAACATCCCGTCCCAGCCAGAGCAGCTGGAACCTGGGCGCGGTGGGCTGCCGTGGGGAGGTAGGCCAGCAGAGGCTCCCAGAGGTTTCCTTTCGGGGTCCTGGGACTCCGTCCCAGGCGGGACTTGGGGCCCAGCTGTGCCCTGAGAGGAGGAGGTCACAGCAACCGTCTGGCCCAGGCGGCTCTGGCCCTGTTGTACCTCGTGCTGCTGTGTCTCCCGCTGAAGTGGGTTGAATGCTGGCCCCCCACGCAAAGATGTGTCCACCCAGAACCTCAGCTCAACCTTATTTGGAATAAGAGTCTTTTCAGTTGTAATTAAGATAGGGATCTTGAGATCATCTTGAATTAGGGTGGGCCCTAAATCCAGGGACAGGTGTCCTTATAGAAAGGAGAGACACAGATACAGAAACACAAAGGAGAACACAGCGTGTGAAGATGGAAGCAGAGACCGCAGTGATGTGTCCACAAACCAAGGAAGGCTGGGGCGTGCCGGAGCCTCCAGACGCTAGGAAAGGGGAAGCAACAGATTCTCCCTCGGAGCCTCCGTCTGCTGATACTTTGGACGCTGGCCTCCTGAACTATGAGAAGGTACATTTCTGTCATCTTGAGCCACGCGGTCTGTTGGCATCTGTTATGGATATATCGCCCTCCCAGGTCCATCTCCAGCTTCTCTGAGGGCAGGGCTGCCCAGTGGCCACCCACCCGCCTCCACTCTCTTGCTTTGGCTCTCCCCTGCCCTCCGCTTAGCCAGCTGTTGAGTCCTGGACGGAGCAACTCAGAACCTCCTGTTCAGGAGCCAGACCACCCGCCCCTGGGATGGGGGTGTGGGCTGGGAGAGGCCATCTCGTCAGCTCCACAGGAAGCTTGTGATGTGGCTGAAACTCTCCCCACCCAAGGTGACCGTCTCATGACAAACCTGGCGCTGGCATCAATTATTCCCAAGGAGCATCTGGGAACGCGCTCAAAACACACGGGCCGGGGTTTTCTGTTGTTACCCCCTCCCCTGCCTTTAAAGACATTTGTCAAATCTGCGCCTGGCAGAGAAACAGAGAGACGGGGCACTGGGGAGGGGCGGGGAGCAGAGAGCCCAGGGCTCCGCCAGCACGGGCACAGGGCTCACACGGCGGCCTTGAAAGCCACGTCGCTGCTGCTCCGCACAGAGAGAGCCGTCGGCCAGCCGCCGGGGCCTTTGATTCCTCTCTGACAGGGTGCTGACAGATTGATCTGGCGCCCGTACATAATTCATGAGCCCCTGAGCAGCTGTGAATTCTGAGCAGACCTCTTCCACCGCGAAGCTGGGCTGGAGCGAAGGGTGTGGGGAGCGGGTATGGGTGGGGAGACGGGACCTGCCCCCGCCTGTCCCTCTGCTGGTCCCCCCACTGCTGTCGCCCCCAGATGTTTCTCCAGGAGGTGGAAAAGAGCTAAAGCGAGGTTCTGGGGCTGGGAGAGAGCGGTCCTCGGAAAAGCGGTCCAGGGTCTGCCGTCCCAGAGACAAGGGCCACGGGACACAGCCCGCTCCCTCCGTGTCAGCCTGACAGCGCCCTTCCAGAGGGCCTATGGAGTCGGGGCTGCAGGACCCCTCCGTCCTGCAGACCCACTAGCTGGATGACCTTGGACAGGTCACACAGGCTGCCTGAGCCCTGCCCTCTCCCTGTAGAATCCCAGTGACAATGTGGGGTGAGGCGCTTTCCCTCCACGGGCGAGCACCTTGGGCCATCGCTGTTAGAGGTGACGGATTCTTCTAGCACATCCCATCTTTTCCACTTGGCTCCCTGGGGGTGACGGCACCACTTCCTGGGGTCTGGCTACAGACGGGCTTTAAGGACCCAGTTCACACTCGGATCAGAATCCAAACCAAACAGGAATAGAGCCACAGCAGGTGAAGGAGGCCTTTGCAAACGCAGTGTCAGGGAACCTAGAGACAGGGGTTCCCAAGCCCAGTGAACCGTCAGACCACCTGGAATTTTTACCGTGCAGCACCCGGGCCCCCTAGGGACTCCGAGTCGGAGGTCTGGGTGGCCAGGAATCCATGCGGGCCTCCCAGTCATGACCCCGGTGGCCACTGCCCAGCCAGAAACAGTTTCCTCAGAAGAGGCCTTGGCACGTTCCACAGAGTATTTTCCAATTGGAGTATGGCTTGAGGTGTTTTTGCAAAACAAGTAGGTTGTCCTTATTTTTCCAATATTTCTGTTTGGTTGAGGACATTGATATTCTTCCCCCTCATAGTATCTATTGTTAATAGAATTTTTCTCCAAATTACAAAAGTAATATGTACATAAATGTTTGGTTTATTTTTCTCCATGCTTTTCTGTATTTGAAATTTTTCACATTAAAAAAGCAATATATATCCCATGCCAAAAAAAGTGGGAAATAGAAAAGCAGAAAGAAAACTATCTCCCACAATCCCTTCACCCGGAGGTGACGGCCATGAATGAATGGGTCGGTCTGTGCCTTTCCAGGACTGTGACCGTGTGAACACAGAGACATCCTATTTTATTGTATTCTTTTTTTTTTTTTTTTTTTTTTTTTCTGTGGTAAAATATACGTAGCACAAAATTTACCATTCTAACCATTTTTAAGTGTACAGTTCAGGGGCATTAAGTACATTCACATTGCTGTGCAGCCATCACCACCATCCATCTCCAGACCTTTTCATCTCCCCAAACTGAAACTCTGCCCCATTAAACACTAATTCCCAGTTTCCCCTCCCCCAGCCCCTGACAACCACCATTCTACTACCTGTCTGTATGAATTCGATTTCTCTAGGGACCTCATACACGTGGAATTATACAGTGTTTGTCCTTCTGTGTCTGGCTTGTTTCACGTAGCAAAATATCCTCCAGGTTCATCCAAGCTGTAGCATGAGTCAGGATTTCCTTACTTCTTAATGCTGAGACATCCTATTTATGAAATGAAATTATGTCGTGTGGTACAGACTGCTCTGTACCCACTTCTTTTTCGCACAGCGTTAGATTGCAAACATTCTCCCGTCAGAAGGTGAAATGTAACCTGCTTCCTCCTACTTCTTCTCCCAGCAGTTACACCCTCCTGGAAGCAGTCCTGACCCAGGAGCAGCAGGCTCTGATCCTCTTGTGTCGGGGGTCCTCAAGACCACCCCCAGGACTGGCGATTCACTGAAAGGCTGGCAGGACTCAGCATATAGTTGTATCACAGCTATGACTGATTGCAGCAAAAGGACACAAAGCAAAATCAGCAAAGGGGAAGGCGGATGGGACAAAATCCAGAAGAAGCCAGGTGCGGGCTTCCAAGAGTCTTCTCCCAGTGGAGTCATGCAGGATGCTCTTGTAGTGTTGTCCCCCAGGGAAGCTCCTTAGAGACTCAGCACCCAGGGTTTTTATTGGCAGCTGGTCACGTAGCCACCTTCTGCCCAGCACATGCCAGAAATCCAGATTCCCCGGGACTTGCCTGGTGGTCCAGCAGTTAAGACTCCACGCTCCCTGTGCAGGGGGCCCAGGTTCAATCCCTAGTCAGGGAACTAGATCCCACATGTTGGTGCAAACCACATGGTTTGCACCAACAGTTTGGGCACAGTGAGCCACTCATATATTAGGGAGTGGTGGGCACTCTCCCAAAATCCAAGTTCCCAGATGCCAGTCCAAGGCCCACCTTGCATGCAGGCCTTTCAAAGGGTAGCTGTCTCAGGCCTGCTATGGCACAGCTACCCCTTTCCTGCACACACACCAAAGTCTAGGGTTTTTAAAGTCCAAGATTTAAAACAAAATTGAAGACCATTTGGCCATGACGGGCCCCTCTCCCACAGGCCGACTCAGCTGGGGGCAGAACAGCTGTATCTTTAGGGCAGGTGGGCAAGGTTTAGAATTGCCATTATTTTATTCTTGTGAATTAGCTGTAAATTTGAAAGTCGGAAGAAGCCTATGAAGACACCCAAGACCTTTACACTGAAACATACAAAATGTTATTGAGAGAAATTAATGAGGTTATAGAGGAATATACTCTGTTCATGGATTGGAAAACTACAATACTGTAAATATGCTTTCCCCCTGATTAATACCTAAACTCAATGCAATGCCAACCAAAATGCCAGTGGTTTCTTTGTGGTAGAAATTGACAAGCTGATGTAAAATTTTATATGAAAAAGCAAAGAGCCAAGAACAAACAAGAAGACCTTGAAAACAGAGCAAGATGGCACCTATTCTGAGGCCCTGGTAATTAGGACAGCATGGGACTGGCACAAGGATAGACATTGTGACCAATGGGACAGAGAGATTCCAAAAACAGAGGCTCCCCCCACCCACCCAGCACAGTCAACAGGGGCACCCCTACAGTATAATGGTGGAAGGAAGTCACCTCAAAAACATACCTCACGGGCCTCCCTGGTGGCGCAAGTGGTTGAGAGTCCGCCTGCCGATGCAGGGGATACGGGTTCGTGCCCCGGTCTGGGAGGATCCCATATGCCGCGGAGCGGCTGGGCCCGTGAGCCATGGCCGCTGAGCCTGCGCGTCCGGAGCCTGTGCTCCGCAGCGGGGGAGGCCACAACAGTGAGAGGCCCGCATACCGCAAAAAAAAAAAAAAAAAAAAAAAAAAAAAACATACCTCACAAATTACAAAAAACACACTCCACGTGGATCACAGCTCTACATGTGAAAGGCAAAGCAATAAAGCATTTAGAGGATGCATCTTTGTGACCTCAGAATAGGCAAAGATGTCTTAAATATGGCAAAAAAAAAGCACTAACCATAAATTTAAAAAATTAATAGATTGGACTGTTGTAAGAATATCTACTCAACAGAAGAACCTACTAAGAGAAGGAAAAGGTAATCCACAGAAGTTATTTGCAATAAAAGGACTTGTATTTAAAACATGCCTATAAACCAGTAAGAAAAGGACAAACATACCAGGAGAAAAAAGGGGCCAGAACCATGGCCCAGAAAAATGGTCAATAACCATATAACAAGAGGCTCAACCTCACTGGCCATCGGGGAAATGCAAAGAGCAGCCATGGTGTGATCCCACTACACACCCCCTAGAACAGCTAAAATGAAACGATGGAGAATACCAAGAAGTTGGCAAGGATGTGGAACAACTGCAGCTGTCATGCATTGCTGGTAGAAGGTAGATTGGAACAACACTGGAAAACTGTGTGGCAAATCTAATAAAGCTGAACATAGGCATACCCAATGACCCAGCAATTCTGCTCCAACCAGAAACGCATAAACATGTTCAGGAAAGACATGCCTCAGACCATTCATAGCATGTGTATAACTACCCAGAGGCCCAACAACAGTAGCAAGGGTAAACTGTCAATAGTCTCACCCAAAGGAATACTGTACAGCAATGAGAATGAGTCATCTACCATGACAGGCAACAACATGGGTGAATCTCCCAGGCATGATTTTGAGTGACACGGGCCAGACACAAAGAGGACATGCTGTATGATTTCACTTACAAGAAATGCACACATAGATGGGAGGGACCTTCTGGGGTGCTGGTTACACGGGCGTCCAGTGTGTGTAAATTAATACACTCGTGGGCACTCATTCACATACTCACGTACGCTCTGGGCACTTTCCTATGTGGGTTATACTTAAAGGCAAACAAACAAAAACTGGGTGGAGGGGGAAAGGTGGGGCATGCTCTGGGTTACCATACCCCACCAGGAGCCTTTTTCCTTACCTGACATTGTGATCTCTGACCTGGGTGACCTCTGAGGTGCCTTCACCTTGTCCCTGGAGGCCTCCAGTAGAATGTATTTGTTCCCAGCTGCAGTCCAGACTCATGCCAACAAGCCAGTGGATCAAAGTGTGATCATTTTTTGCTACATTCTAAAGGTTCTGGCAGTCCAGAAAGCTCTAAAACCTCCTGGGTGAGACCCAGCCCTGGCTTAAGGTCCAGTTCCAAGACTAGGAGTCCAAGAGGGACCAGGGGAAGGAACTGGGAAGATCCCACCCATACCTCCCCTGGGATAGAGGCTCCAGCTCCCTCCTGACCCGGGGCTGGCCCTATAGCCTTACACACCAAAGCCAGGGCAGCCCAATTCCACCACAGATGCGTCTAGTAGCAGAGGCTTTAGAAGCCAGCGGCAGTAATCCCAGCCCTGCCTCTTACTGACTGTGTGACCCCCGGCAAGTCACATACCCTCTCTGGACTTCCATCCCCTCATCTGTGACTAGTAACACCACCCATTGATGGGGCTGTTGCAGAAATTAACCTGAATCACTTAGCACAGAGCCTGGCACGAGGTCAGCCCCCGGCACGTGGGACCTGGCACGTCACTGTGATTACCATCACCATTGCCTTTCTTACTCTCCTGTCCATTTCCACTTCCAGATTCCTCTGCTCTGGATGAGGACCATGAGCCCCCGTTTCCTGAGCCCTGTAAGGTAGGACAAACAAAGGCGGAAAACCAATTTCCGAGACGAACTCTTTTTAGCCAGCATGGTCAGCACAGCTAAGCAGGTCCAGTGCCGTACTTGCACACTTGTTCCTTCCTTTCTCTGACACACGTAATACACCCTCGATGTCGCAAGGACCTGCGCTGCCTCCCAACACCCACAGCGGGTCGGGGAAGTGCACCTCTGCACGCGTCACGGAGGAAGATTTATTATTGCAGCATTGAGATGCAGAAGCAGCCCGAGGTCGTGGTTTGGGAGCCAAAGGCAGCTGGAGCTTGAATTTCATTTGGCTCTTATGAAAATGGTGCCGTAGATTCCGAATGGCCCCCCTCGTCTTCAGATCCCAGGGCAGTTCTTCTATGATAATACAGACCAGCTCCAAAAGCTGTTCTCTGGAAAGGTTTATTAAAACCCCCAGCATTCTCCCTGCTGTGGCTCAGGCTAAAACCCAAAGTGCAGAAAGCCTTGGGCACCAGGGCATCACCACTAATGCCCAGTGGATGTGCCAGCTCAGGTTCTCAAAGGCTGTCACAGTCCCCTAAGTCCCTCCATGAAGCCCCCAGACTGTAGCTCTAGGACCGATGGGCCTGTAAGGCCCCCAGGGAAATCAAATTGACTTCTTGACTGCCAGGGTAGGAAGGCGTCCGTCAGCTCAGGGCTAACAGGGTATAATCCAGCAGGGCAACGTGTGACAGGCAGGCCACTGCTCCCCTGCCCACACCCTTGGCAGACATTGCTAATCAACCCCAGTGCCCTTTCCCACTGGGCCCAAACATGGCTTCTGAATCCTTCTTAGCCCAGGGCTCCAGGCAGCCAGATCGACTCGTGGCAGGCAGCCAGTGAAACGTCTGCCATCCCCGGTCAGGGGGAAGAACCCCAGGCTCTAGATCTACCCGACTACCCGTGATACCTCGAGGTGGTCATTGAACTCACTGGCCTCTATTTTCTGGTCTCTAAAACGGGGATGAATTCACGGGTGGGGCTGGTGATTCATCTGGCTTCGAACGCTCCCCATTGGCTGAGAGCCAGTTCCTGCCATGGCTGTGAGACCCTGGGCCACTTCCAGGCCTCTGTTTTGTAAGGTGGGGACAGTGTCAGGCCCATCTCAGAGGTGCATGCGTAGGAGGCACTTAGCCTGGTCCCTGCAAGTAAGAAGTGCTGAAAAAGTGGGGGCAGCATTGCTGTTTTCTTACTCAATGTACCGAAGGGCCATCTAACATCATTCATGCCACTAAACCAGCCTAAGAAAAAGAGTCAAAGTCTCTTCCTCCCTTCCCCCTCCTTCCCTGCCCCCAGTGTGTCAGACACACACAGAGGAAAGACTGGTCCATCTCAGGATACTGACCGTGAACTTGGGAAGCTGCTTGGACACCGTCAGGCCCTCAGAACTGGATGGTTCACTGTGAAGGGTCCACTATTCCATGGATGTGAAATGACCTGCGCCCCCTCCACCCCTCCATATGCCTCATGGCAACTGCTTAGAGTGTGGCCGGGCCCAGAGGGGTAAAGGTGCTCAGTGGAGCTGAGGGCAATCCAGGAAGGCTTCCTGGGGGAGGAGAGGTGGGCCCCACCTGGGACAGGGTCATAGGAGTGTGACCCTTGGAGTGGCCACCATAGTGGCCACTTGGTCACCTAATTACTTCTTCTACTAGGATGGTGTCAAACCCCAGAGGAAGGTGACATTGAGGGAGGGAAGGAAACCCTGGCCATTTCACGGGAAAAGCACTGCTCCCGGGCCATGGCAGCGTATGATGACATCCATGGGGACACAGCCAGGCCACCTCCCTCACTCCTGCTTAATGGCCAAGGAGGCCCCCCTGCCTTGTCTCTCTTTCCCCTCCCCCTCTGCATCTCCCTGCTTTCCCTCCTCATCTGGCCCTTCTGCTTGTCTGCAGGAAGGGGAGATGGGGACAGAGATGCCTGTCACCCGGCTGTACCCTTGCCATCTCCCTCTCCATGCCAGGCCCTGGTCAGCCTCCCCCCTCTGCCTTCTGGGCGGAGACAGGCGACTCCCCTCCCGGGTATCGGGGGAGCCTGGGCTGCCTCCCAGTGCCCTCTGCCTAAGAATGTTTGGAAGCTGCCTCTGGGTCAGTGCCAGGAGCTCTGCACAGACTGGCAGGTTGGCCAGGGTCGCTGCTCCTGCAGGCAGGTCCTGGAAAATTCCAACCGTCCCATGGCCTCAAGATGCTGGCTGTCCAGAGCTTCCCCCTCCCCAGTGCTCTCACCGGCCAGGCCCTCAGGAATACCAGCAGCACTGGGAGAAGGCAGCTTGGCTTATGGAGAAACATAGGTTCTAGGTTCTCGGGCACAGTGACCTTGGCCGAGTCTCTCGGCCTCTCTGGGCCTCCACTCCCTCTAGAAGCCAGTCCAGCCGTGAACACGGTTGGCCAGTCCAAGGGCAAAAAGTTAGGTATTTTCTCAAAGCAGCCAGGTTGGTAGGAGTCTGGAAATGTCTGCCCCTCCCCAGGCCTCGAGCTGTATTCCCATAGCCCTGCTGCCGTTGCTGGGGAGACGAGGTTTTGGGGCTGATGAATTTTTCGAATGCTCTACCAGCTCCTGGTATAGAAAGTAAGCACAGCAGCAGCAGCAGCAACTAGGAAGGGCAGGGCGTGCCGCATGCTGGGCACCAGCCTAGAGGCTTCACCTATGGAGCCCATGTGGTCCTCAGAGCAGTCCTGGGGGATAGGAATCGGCACCAGTTACCGCCCACATTTCACAGAGGAGGAAGCTCAGAGAGGTCAAGAGGCTTATCCAAGGTCACACAGCCAGGGAGTGGAGAAGCTGGATTTCACGCCTTATCTTAGGGGGACACCAGCGTCTCCTCACTCTCCCTCCTCCCACCCCCTCATTCGTCACATTCAGCCTGAAAATCTCTTGCCCCAAGAGCCAGTCCTGAAATGTCACCGTTGCTGCCCAGTTCCCATGCTAATGGCAGTCTTTCTCATCAACGCTGCCTCCTGCTGGGGAGAAGCCGTTCTGTGCCTGAACTCTGCCGTCGGAGAGGGATTGGGATCCTCTCCTAAGACCATAGAGAAGGACCCTGCTTCTAGGATGGAGGTGAGGGGACAGGAGCACAGTGCAGGGAAGTTGTGGGCTGAGAGTCAGGAACCGAGACTGTTAAGGACCTATTTCGTGCCAGGCAGTTTTGTGAATGTCTTCGCATTGCACACAGTAGGGATCTTCACCCCCAACCCACAGATGAGGAAACTGAGCCTCCAGAGGTTAAGTGAGCCCCTCGAGATTGTGCTGCTGGCTTCCATCCCAGCTGGACATCTCCTGGTGTCTGAGCAGCTCTGGGGAAGCCATGGGCTCCCGGGGCAGCGGGTCCGGGCAGGCGTAGGTAGCCGGCTTCCTGCAGGGCGCCCACCCCTCCTTGTTCTTCCCAAAGGCTCCGCTGGCCCAGGACGCAGAGGGGCCGGTGGTGAGTGCCAGTAGCCCCTCTCAGAGTCATTGGGCTGGACTGGAGCCACTGCCACCGACTGTGCCTGCAGCCCAGAGCCTTCCAGGTCTCCACAGGGCCCTGCCTACCCGGCCAGCTCAGGGCAGCTGCCGCTTTGCATGGCTCCGGGGCAGCCAGAGGAGGTCCCCTGCTCCCACCCTGGGGCAAGAATAAGCAGCATCCAGGCCTGCAGAGAGAGAGGGACTGGCAGAATCGCTGGCCCCCCTGGCAGCCAAGCCCGCCCTGTGCCAGGCCCTGCACCCAGGGCTCCTTGGCCTTTATATTCTCACTGACTCCTCCCACTGCCCTGTTTACGGAACAGGTGACACCACCTCTCAGAGAGAGAGGTTACCTGACTTACCTGAAGCCACCACTAAGTCAGTCAATGGCAGAATGGAAATTCGAACCCAGGGCCGGGTCTAGGAACACTCTCTAAACCACTGACCCCCCTTGTCAGGAGTTCTGGCCACTCCAAGGAGCACGGGCTCCTGCTCTGGTGGCATCACTCCTCTGAGAAACCCTGTGAGCCAAGCCTGTGCTGGCCTCTGGGGCTAAAAGAGTGACCGAGTAAGACAACGTCCCCTCTCCCGGGAATCCTACAGCCAGGCGGGCACATGGCATGTGATTCGGAGTGTGGCATCAAGCTGAGAGTCCCGCTCGGAGGGAAAGTGGTGAGGTTTGGTCGAGAACCCGGGACAAAGGGCCCTGGGCCGGCCTAGGAGTCAGGGAAGGCAGGAAAGGAAGGCTTGATCTGACATCTGATCATGTCGGCATCAAAAGACAGAGGTCGGCTGCTGGGGGAGGGGAGTAGAGAGCCCTGGAGCAGAGGGAACCGTGTGTGCAAAGGCCCTGTGGTGAGGGGTCACGGACATGGAGGATTCAGGGAACCACAGGCCAGGGCAGCTGGAGGGCAGGGCCGGGCTCTGATAGAACGTGGTGAGGGTCCTAAAAACATCAGGGTTTGTTGGAGATCTGTTGAGCATATTAACAGGTCGACTGTCCTGCGAGGTGTCTCCCCTGCAGAAATAGCCCCCAGTGTAGTGTCCTCTGCCTGCTTCCTCTGTTGACAGATGTTGTCTCTCTGCTACTGGGGGCCGCCCGCTGTCACAGGAGCTGAGGCCTTCTCTGCTCAGCTGCAGGCCGGGCACAGACCGCTTCGTGTCTGCCTGTTGCTGGAAGAGCTGTGTCTGAGCAAGATGTCTGGTTTTCGCAGCCACTCTTCTGACCCCCACTAGGGATTCTGCTTACTCTTTGCTGGAGCCTGGCCTCTGGGTGGCGCCTGCCCTCATGAGCTCCCGCCATTAGGCACACACCCTCTCACAGAGAAGTCAGGTAACTGCCCAGCAGCAAACATCGCCCCCCCCACCACCCCCTGCCACCGCTCCACACACACCCCCTCCAGCAACATGTCCGGCCTTGGGGAATCCCAGGGCGCTGCCATCGGCCAGCTGCGGTGTGGATGTCCTCCCAGGGTCCCACCAAGAGACCAAACACCCATAGGTGACCAGTCCTGGTGACGCCCTGGCTCCCTCCCTGGGCGCTTGTTCATCATCCCACAATTAATGACAAGTTATTAATTATTAATGACAAGCGTCGAGCACTGTGCTCGAGGGGCCCGTGGGAGAGACGTCCAGGTGAAGAAAAGCTCACACTACCATGGACCAAGTGCTAAACCTGAAACAGGCCCAGGGTGCCGTGGGTCCTCCATTCCAACCTTGAGCAACGTGGTGGAAAACGCCTTCCTTGCATTTAGCTGACAGCCGTCTCCTTGTCGCTTTCCACCTCCTGGTGCTAATTCAAACGCCACCCAGGCTCCTTGGCTTCAGGATTCTAGATTTATTCTGGAAGCAGGACCCAGAAGGGCAGTCAAGAGGCCTCTCTTCCACCGAGGGAAAACAGAACGCTCACAAAACTATTTGTCAAGCATATTCATGCTAAGCTGGTTTGGTTTTTTTAATTGGCCAGGGGCCTAGAATCCGACTGGCAGCAATGGAGCGGACAGATGGGATCCTATATGAAGCCACTGATGCATTCAACTTAGAAAGAGAAGAAAACCTTATTAGTCAAGGTTTCAAAGGCTGCGACTTCACAGGAAGCCTTCTCCGGCCCAGCCAGCTGGGCCTGCATCCCTGGCCGGTACCGCCCGTGTTTGCCAGGCCCTGCTCGAGGCTCCCAGTGTCTCAGCCAGGTGCCAGCAGCTGAAAGCCCGGCCCCCCGTGCTTGTCCCCTAAGAGCTGCTGCTTCCTGAGTCCCTGGGGCTTTCTGTCTGCCCTCCCGTGGGCTGGACCAGGCAGGAAGCTCTCCACAGCTACCTCTCTGTCCCATCCTTGCTCTGAGCTCAAAGTGACCTGTTCTAGGTTGATGTGTGCCCCCCACCCAAATTCATAGTTTGCTGGGGGGACACCCGAATCTCCTTTATTGCGGGGGGGCAGCGGAGTGGTCTCTCACCACACAGTTTGTTCACTGGCGCGGCTTCCTGGGTCCGGCGGCTTCGTCACAGCCAGAAGCTCGCATGTGCTGGAGAAGGGCTCAATGCACAGGGCCTCAAAGGCTTCCTGGGCCCTGAAGGCTGGCCCCACAGTGGCTGGGGCCTGAGGCTGTGCTGTCTTGCTGGTGAAGCCACACTCGCCCAGTGTCCTGCCATCATCCGGAAGCTGGTTGTCCTAGTACAGCCGCTGCTCCTCCGGCGGCCGCCTGAGGATGCCCTCGACGATGCGTTTCAGCTCGAACACGGTGCTCGATTCCTTGGCGTCCGTGAAGATGGTGGTCTTGTGGCGCCGGATCGTGCGGAGCACGTCCATCACGGCTGCTACCGCTTCCCCTCGGTGCGCCGGCGCAGCCGTGCTTCCAGATTCATATGTTGAGGTCCTAACCCCGAGTATCTCAGAGTGTGACCTTGTTTGGAGACAAGGTCTTTGTAGAGGTCGTAGTTAAAGTGAGGCCCTGGGCTTCCCTGGTGGCGCAGTGGTTGGGAGTCCGCCTGCCGATGCAAGGGGTGTGGGTTCGTGTCCCGGTCCGGGAGGATCCCACATGCCGCGGAGCAGCTGGGCCCGTGAGTCATGGCCGCTGAGCCTGCGCGTCTGGAGCCTGTGCTCCGCAACGGGAGAGGCCACAACAGTGAGAGACCCGCGTACCGCGAAAAAAAAAAAAAAAAAAAAATGAGGTCCTTAGGGCGGGTTCTACTCCAAGATGATGTCCTTACAAAAGGGGGACACGTGGACACAGGCACGCACAGAGAGAAGAGACTCAGGTAGAAGGCGGCCATCCACAAGCCAAGGAGAGAGGCCTGGGGCAGATCCTTTCCTTGGGGCCCTTGGGAAGAGCCACTCCTGCCGACACACTGACCCCAAGCTTCTGGCCTCCGGACAACTGTCAGCTGTTTAAGATGCCCGGTTTGCAGTGCTCTGTCAGAGCAGCTCTGGCAAAGGAATACATGACCTTACCCAAGAGGCCTCCCATCTCAAGGGCTCCACCCCCCAGGATCTCAGCATGTGGCCTGGACACAGACATCTGCCCAGCCCAGGGGTGCTCACCAGGCCTGCTCTCCTGTCATGCCCACCCAGCCCCCGCCACGGCCATCCACTGGTCCGTATATCCCCTCGCTGCGGCCAGGTGGAAATCTCCCTTCCGAGGAGCTGGGGGAGTGGTCTGGGCTTGACTTCATCGTCACCTTGTGAGAGCCCTGGAGGAGGTGTCCCAACCCACAGGGCTGAGCCAGGCACCCTGGGACAGAGCCTGGGAGCACTCTGAGTCCAAGATGCCTCACCTCGCCCGACATCTGCACACCTGCAGTGTTCCAGGTACTGGGCAGCGCTGTCGATCACATTAGGACGGATCAGACTGGGCTTTGCTGTGGTTACAGAACTCACAGTGATCCTTTACGTTTGTTTTCAAGGCATATGCTTTCGGGAGGTCAATAAGCAAAGCGTATTATACAGCGTCATATCCTCGCTCACCAGGGTGAAAACAACCAAGTCAGTCCTCCTCCTACGGCTCATCGCGAGGGCCCACTCCACACCACGCATCGGCGATCTCACTTAAGCCCTTCAAAGATCCTTTCAGGGTAGTTAATATCACCCGACGTCACAGATGAGGAAGGCGATGCTCGGAGAGGTTGTGAGCTTGCAGAAGGTGACAGAGTTGCTAAGGGACCCATTTGGGGTTCAAACTTGACCCCAAAGTTTGTGCTGAGACCACCCTGGCATGCTCCCTCTCCAGGCTCGGCCCACATGCTCTGCACAGGGTGTCGTTCTGAGGACCAGGAGGGACAGTTCCACCAGGCCGGGGGCTCTGGGGTCACCCCCTACCCCCAACCTCTCTCAGAGCACCTGGCGTTTCCGAATGTTGCTTTATGAAAAAGTTTCGAGTCACACAGCCACTGAGCAAATAGAAGAGTGGCTTTGTTTTACAGTGTATGGAGCTAGTTTTCCATACTCTTGACAGCTTCAAATCATTCTCTGGGAATTGGGAGGGGGACAGGCAGCCCTCAGCCCACTACAGAGTGTTTGTGCTGGACCACAGATGTGGATAAACCCGGGACCCCGCCCTCAGCCCCCCAATGGCTCTCAGGTCCTGTGTGGGTGCATATCAAGGTCTGTGGGCGCCCCAGGGGTGGGCCTGGACCTTCCAACCACGCCCAGCTTTTCCATTGCCCACACCCCAGCAGCTGCCGTTCCTCTCTGCGGGACAATGAGGGTGAAAGTACTTGGAGAGAGAAGGGAGAGCTCAGCTTCAGGGGGCTTCCGGTCCGGGTGGGCAGAGGGGCTGGGAGGGTGGGGGAGATGATGAAGAGTTTGGGGTGGCAAGGGCCCCCCGCTTTTCTGACTCGGACAAAACTTTCTTAGGAAACACTGCACTTCATCTCCCCATTTAGAAGCGAGGAAAACTGAGGTCCATTGGTCGCAGTGGAAGGTCCTGGGCCAAGCCAGGCGAGGGGCCTCCCCCTACACTCGCCCACTCCCGGCCCACCTGGGCACTGGGAAGCCTCAGGTCCCCCCCACCCTTGCTCTGCCCCTCCTCTCCCCAGGTTCCCATTTCCTGTCAGGCTCGCTGATCCATTCAGGTCAGAGCCACCCGCGGGAGGCCAGGCAGAGAGGTCACTGCTAACTGTATGCTAATGACAGCAGGGACCAATCAATCTCCCCCTTAATCAGGCAATCAATGCGCACTGCAGGTGTGTCGGATCCAGGCCTGCAACTGTGGGCGTAGGGAAGGGGGAGGGAGGGGAGGGAGGGGGAGAGGAGGAAAGGGAGGGGAGAGGAGGCTGGGTAGGCGGGGAGCTCGCTCCCAGCCCCGTCCTCTTCCCCATCCCAGAGAGTCGGCTGCAAATTGAAATCACTGCTCAGGAAAGAACTGAGGGGGAAAGAGAAAGGGGAAAAAAGATGCCTCTTTTGAATCAAGGCTCAGAGCTGCAGTCGCTAATGAAGTCAAGGTTCTCGGGAACCCCAGGGCAAGTCAGGGTGGATAGAAGCCAAAACACTTCCTCCTTCCCCTCCCCTGCGTCTCCTTAACGGGTGGGGGGGGGGGGTTCAACTGAAGGACCAGGAGGTTCCCCGCGTCCTCCTGCCTTTTAGAGTTGGAAGGGTCACCCAAGGTCACGGCCAGGCCCCTCCCACCCAGGACTCCTCTGTCAGGGTCCCTCTCAGCCTTGCTTTAGGAGGGACTGTTCTTAGGAGAGGTGCCAACAGGCTGTTTCCTAGTTCTTTCTCTGAACAGCCTTCCTCTGCACCCGCTGGAGTTTTCAACCTTTACCACTGATCGCGTACCTACTGTGCGCCGGCTTTAGATACAACAGCGCCGTGAGTTCTCACAACCCCCTCATGTATGTAACCTAGTTGCTAAGATTATCCCATTTTACAGATGAGAAAACCAAGGCTCAGTCAGGATCATGGAATCTGCCAACATTTCAGCCAAGGTGGGAGGGCGGGGACACGGCCCCTTGGCCTCCAAATTCTCTTCCCAGGAGCCCCACAGTCACTCCGGCTCCAAGATCCTAGTTAGGATCACGGCACCCCCCCCACCCCCCATGCTCTGAAGTGCCCTGGTGCTGCCCCCCAGCTCTGCAGCTCCTCAGCCCCCCATCACCTGCCTCAGCTTTTCCCCTTTTACACATTAGCCTAGGATTCAGATCTAATTGTCTGTGGAGTTCCTTCATTTCCAAAGTGTGAAGGTACCGAGTTATGGCAGTTGGCACTTCGGCTGTGTTTGTTCCTTACCGGCTGTGTGCTTATAAGCAAGTTGCTGGCCGTCTCTGGGCTCAGCAGGCAGCGTGTGTGGCGTGACCCAGCTACCAGGCCCTGGCCCACTGTAAGGCCTTCTCTGTGGCTCACTTCCCCATCTCGACAGATGAGTCACCTGAGACCCAGAGAGGTTAACTAACTTGCCCAGGGTGACCAGAGCTGTCAGACGCAGGAGCAGAATGAAGAGCTGGCCAGAGAAGGAAAGGCGTAAATGATGCTGCTTAAGGAATTCATGGCCTGGCAGACGTATTCCCAGGGCAGCTCACTTCAAAAGTTCTGTCGTTAAGGGCTCTACTCAGGGAAACTACTACACAAAAACTGAGGTTCTAGGCCACGCCCTTGGAGGGGAGAAGGTGGGCCTCACCTGCTGCTCCATCAGGCCTGCCTGGCCTGACCTCCCTTCCCGAGTGGCATGCTCTCCCACCGTGCACGGACACTCACACTCACACGCACGCAGCTATAGCCTTGGGAGGCCCCAGCCCCCAGCCTGGGAAACCCCACCCGGGGCAGCTTAATCGCGGTGGCAGGGGTTGCTCCCGGCCCCTCTACCCAGGAAAGACCTCGGCCTGGAGGAACGGCAGCAAGGCACTAGAGCTTCGCTGTCCGAGGTGACCGCCAGCTGCCACATTTGAATTAGAACTAATTTAATGAAATAAATGTGAGCAGAGTTTACGTTTCTCTCACGTAACTGAAGCCCACTGCCCATTGGCTCAGCTGCGCTTGTCACACCTCAGGTGGTCAGTAGCCACACGTTATAACCGAGGCTGAGCCTGAGAGCCACCGCCCGCCCCGGCTGGCCGTGCGGACACAGCACATCAGAAGGTGCTACTGGACGGACTGTTTCCTAGAGACGTGGGTTTTCCTCTTCCTGGGTCTGCTTCACTCTTCTCTCTCATTGGATATTCCTCCGATTGCTCCTCTGGTACGTGGTCCAGCATGACCTCTCCGCTGACACATCATCCCAGTCCCTCCTAGGTCAGAATCCCAGGAGAGAAAGGCGGATGGCTCAGCCCCATCTACAGATGAGCACGGGCTCCCCAGTGCAGGCAGCGGTGCCCAGGGTGTCAGGGCTGTGCCTGGGGACCCAGGGCTGTGGGCAGGGTATCCTCAGTAGGGATAGGGCTCCAGGGGCCAAAGCACTGAGAATACAAGCGAGAAGGGACACCATATGTAAATGCCACTGGGGAGGGGGAGGGGGGGGACATGCCTCCCTGCCGAAGGTCCCACATTACCAGCAACTCTAGGAGAGAGATCCTCTTGATCACGTTTCACAGATAAGAAAACTGAAGCTTGGGGAGGGAGAGTTAAGTAATTTATCCAGCATCACACAGCCAGTAATTGACAAACCCTCAAGGTCATGTTCCCTAAGATGACCGTCCTGAGAACAAGGCTGCCTCTCCAAGACCAACAGGCTGGCACCAGTACAGGCTGCCCATGGGCTTCCCTCTCCCCACACTCAGGTCTTCTTACTACTTTATCTCCCATGAGGAGAAAAGGGTCCCCACCACTCTGTAAAAGTAACCTCACCCAGACCACAGTTCAAGGTCACCAGGCCTAAGTGACTGTGGTCCTGCAGGAGCCCTGGCCTGAAGACAAGCCTCCCTACCAGGGTGTGCAGGGCACAGGGTGAGAGGACAGCCTGGCAGCCGTGTTTCTGATGCTGCCAGAATCTGCCAGAATCGGAGCTCTGGGCAGTGTGTATTCATGGCCCCCGACCTCAGTAGCTCAACACAATGAAGGTTTCTTTCTTGTTTGTGGCACATTCCAATGAAGCTTATTGCAGGAGGGGAGACTGTGCCCCATGCAGTCATCCAGAGACCTAGGCTTCTTCCAGCTAGTGGCTCCACCATCCCCCAGAGCAGGAGCCAGCAAGCTTTTTCTGTAAAGGGCTAGATAGCAAATATTTTAGGCTTTGCAGGCCATACAGTGGCAACTACTCAATTCTGCCAATGTGGTATGAAAGCAGACATAGACAACACAGAACGGAATGAGCATGACCATGTTCCAATAAAACTTCATTTACAAAAACAGAGGGAGGTCATAGCTTTCCCACCACTGCCCTAGAGCCTTGGAGTCCCTCACTGGGCCCTCTGTATCTGATGAGACCAAAAAAGAGAAAGCTCTGGGGGATCATACAGCAGGCTTTGGGGGCCAGGCCTGGAAGTGGCATATATTACTTCCACCCACAGAAATAAGTGCTTATTTTTGCATGCCACTGAGATTTGGGGGTTGTTTGTTATGCAGCATTATAGTAGCAATAAACGATATACTCTTTTTTTTTTTTTTTTTTGGCTGCTTTGGGTCTTCATTGTTGGGTCTTCGTTGCTGCGCGCAGGCTTTCTCTAGTTGTGGTGAGCGGGGGCTTCTCTTTGTTGCGGTGCACGGACTTCTCATTGCGGTAGCTTCTCTCTTTTCGGAGCTCAGGCTCTAGGCGCGCAGGCTTCAGTAGTTGTGGCTCGCAGACTCAGTAGTTGTGGCTCGCAGGCTTCAGTAGTAGTGGCACGCGGGCTCCAGAGCGCAGGCTCAGTAGTTGTGGCACACGGGCTTAGTTGCTCCACGGCACGTGGGATCTTCCCAGACCAGGGCTTGAACCCGTATTCCCTGCATTGGCAGATGGATTCTTAACCACTGCGCCACCAGGGAAGTCCCAACAATACACTCTTGTTCTCTCCATTTTGAAGATGGAAAAAAGGAGGTTATTTGC
This sequence comes from Mesoplodon densirostris, assembly GCF_025265405.1. NCBI lineage: Eukaryota > Metazoa > Chordata > Mammalia > Artiodactyla > Ziphiidae > Mesoplodon > Mesoplodon densirostris. Next base: position 4,863,794 of record NC_082666.1, read on the forward strand.
TCAAGGTCTGACAGCTGGTAAATGGCAAAGCCACTCCAGGAGAGCCAAAGCTTTTGTCTAAAGGTTCAACATCTGCTTGATCCCCTCAACTATAATGGTGTCTGGCATACAGTAGGCACTAATATTTGTGGAGTGATAGAATCCTGCTTTTGAGTGGTCGTGACTGAGAGGCCCTTCTCACTCTCAAGGACATGGGGACATTGACTTCCCTACAGCGGGGAGAGGAGGAAGCCACTGAGCCAGCAATCGAAACTCCCCCCATCGACAGGAGCCTGAAAGGAAGGCTGACACGAGGGACCCATTCCATTCCCGCTCACTCATGCACTTTGTTCTCTAGCAGACCCGGGGGAAACAGGGGCAGAATCAAAGGATGAGGAGAGAAAGGCTTTTTTAAAAGCCCTGGGCTTCTGACATGACAACAGCCCCTTTGGGAAAGATACAGCGAAGAGGGTACAAGGGGCAGGGGAGGCTCAGAGCAGGAAGGAACGGCCCAGAGGGCCATGTTGGAGAATAATGGAGGGAGAGAAGCTTGACCAGGCCCCTTCACAAGCATCTTAGTGGCCCCTGTTAACCCCAACCTTGCAACTCCAAGAGCTCCCCAGGTAGACCCTGCTCTGCTCAGCATCAGCTCTGAGAGCGGCGGAAGCAGCATTTTCTCATTGGCTGGATATTTCTCACACACACACACACACACACACACAGAGGGAAGTGATTTTCACTTACCTTATTTTCCCCATCATACACCCATGCTCCAATAACCTTATGATTTCATCGTGTTCCTGCACCTGTTCCTTGTCAGGATTGGTGTATCTCTAATTGAAAAGAAATGCAGAAGTGCACAGGCATGCATGTGCACCACTCACCACACAGACACCACACACATACACAGAATCCCATCCTGATGGACCGGCTTGGCTCCCTGGCTGGTTTGGTGTTATCCGACAGCCTGACAATGCAAAGCAGCCACCAGATAAGGCGTATCTATGGTTCACTGTCTCCTGAACACTCCAGAGCCCCTGTCCCAAATGTCCCTCTTGTCTCTCCAGGAGTCCGTGCAATTTTCAGAATACTCCAAGGTCTTTCTGAAAGCAGAGAAGCTGGTGCCACCTATTGGCTGGGCCTCCAGGAGAAAGATGGGGCTGGGCCACCAACTCCTTTCCTGATTCTCTAAAACCTTCTGTCACAGGTTGACAGTGTCAGCATGTGTTGTATTTATGACCATCTGACTCAGTACTCGTCATACTGCATACTGCATGGCATGCAATGGGAACTCCATAAATGTTTGTAGAAATTAGTGCAACTCTTAGAGGCAGGGGAACGTTGCAGGGCTCTGGTCCATCCCGGTAAAAAACCGTACTGTCTCTGATTCTTCTAGCATTGATTCTCTGGGGGGTGGAGTTCCACCGTAAGTAAAGAGCAGAGCTGAGCTGGTTTCAGCGTGTGTTTCAGTTATGGGTCATTGCTATGAATCTGCTGGACTGGCGGTTAAGAGCTGGACTCTGAGGTCAGACAGACCTTCTCTTGAACCCTGGCTCTGGTGCATCTATGGCTTCGGGCAAGTTACTCAGTCCCTCTGAGCCTCCCATTATAACGACGATAATAACTGGACCTGCTTCAAAGAGTTATTCTGAGTTTTCAGTGAGATAAAGCAGAAGAAGTGCCAGCACGGCCATTGCACGGCGTTAGCGCTCATTCATGGCGGTTGACGGTCCGCTGATGGTGATGATGACGGGGATGTTCTCGCACAGTCCAGGCTCGGCTCTTCTGGACAAGAATCAGGTCCTCTGAGAGCCCGCGGCTGGGTGGTGAGAAGGAGAAAGCTCGTGGGGAGCAGCTAGAGAAGCACTGCTTGCTAAACTTGGCTCTAAGTTCAGTAGGAGGGCAGAGGGGGCTGCAGTGGTCAAGAGAGGCTTCCTGGGGGAGGCTACACTGAGGATGGGCCTGGAAGGAGGTAAGGGCTGGATAGATGAGACAGTGGGAAGGTGAGCAAAAGGCCTGGGCTGAAAGGAACAGAGTGAGTGCAATGGCCTGCAAAGAGCTGGTGGACAAGGGCGAGGGGTGTGAGCACAGATCATAGGTCTGGAGACGTGGAATGGGTTTGCTTTTCACCGTAAAGGTGTTATCAGCGCACAGTGGGTGTGGGAGAAGTGCCCAAGTTTCCCACAGTGGGGGGTTATTGCTTAGGGGTTGCAGTCATGTAAAAAGAAAAGCCCCACCCTCCAGTGGTCCGGCATTGGTTGTGTCTGACCAGCAGCCTTTGTCTGGTGTCACCTCTCACTCTCTATCCGCCCTTCGCCACCCCGCCACTTCTTGTCTCCCCTGGCTCGGAATTCGGAGAGGCTTCAACTGAGCCCCGGCAGAGAGGCGAGGCTGCTGGGCCCCTGGTCCAAGATGGTGGCTCAGCACCACGGAGAGTACCCGGGGGGCAAGCCCTACCTGGACGGTGGGCTGGAAATGCCAGTGATTTCCATGGCCCCATAAAAGCCTCACCTCCTCTACTCTGACTGCTGGTCACGCTCTCCTACTGTGCCCACTCTCAGACCTCCACTCCCGACGTGTGTGTGTGTGTGTGTGTGTCTCATACTCACAAAGCCTAGTTCTCAGTCTCCCAAGAAGTCAACAAAAACATCTGCCCATCCATTCCGCAAGCGTTTGCTGAGTATACTATGTGTGTCAGGCAATGTATTGATGCGAGGCCTCGGCTTACCTGCCAACGGGAGTGGGCCACAGAGGACCTCTCTGGTATCAGCTAACGCGCATTTTCCCCAAAGTCTCTGGAAGCTCCGGGGTGCCTTTGCCAGAAAAGCAACTCTGAAGAAGCGAGTGGTGGGAAAGCTAACAGGAGAACAGCCACACCCTGCCAGTGCCCCGAGGAGCTGCTAGTTAATGCTGAAGCAGCTGCTGTTGACTGTGCCCTGGCTCTGCAGTGACCACCGAGGCAGGTGGTGATGCGTACAGGTGCGGGGAAGCTGCAGGCCCTCCCTGTGAGGCGGTGCCATGGTTACTGGTGCTCAACAAGCAGGCGCAGAGCGACGAGGCCAAGCTCCCTCAGCCGCCCAGCTGACCAGTAGTGGAGCAGGACCGGACCTGGTTCCTGACTCCTTTCACCTCTTCCTACACTCCCTCTCTATAGGAGCAACTTAGATGGTCCTATTAGGTTGAAATGCCGTTTTCCTGAGTCGACAAATGGCTGAATATCAGAAATATCATATGGCTCATCTTAATATCTTCTCCTTTGAGGGCTTCCCTGGTGGCGCAGTGGTTGGGAGTCCGCCTGCCGATGCAGGGGACACGGGTTTGTGCCCCGGTGCGCGAAGATCCCACATGCCGCGGAGCGGCTGGGCCCGTGAGCCATGGCCGCTGAGCCTGCGCGTCCGGAGCCTGTGCTCCGCGGAGGGAGGGGCCACAACAGTGAGAGGCCCGCGTACCGCAAAAAAAAAAAAAATATATATATATATATATATATCTTCTTCTTTGAGAACATCCCACCCCCTGCCAGGTATCTGCTTCCCTCCACAGACTCCAGGCCACTGGGTCTGGTCAGTAGTGACCTTCCAGTCACTCCCCACTCTCCCAGGGGGCAGGCTGGGGAGAGCCTCCCTCCAGGGGGACTGTCTGCTCAGAGATGGCCTCTCTGAACCAGCAAAACTGTGTGACCCTTGCAGCAGCTAATGAACACAAGTCACAGAGGAAAGCAGCTTGGTGAAATAATCCTTGATCTGGGAGGTTGCCTGGCGCAAGCCTGCGGCTTCATCAGAACGTTTCTGGAGGGGAATTGATCATGAAACTCACCGGAGTCACCAGTGGTGGAGAGGGGTGAGGAAGGTGGCCGAGTTTGGGGTGGGGGGCTGTTCCACCTCAGCAATCAACACTAGAAAGGATTCTGTGAATAGCAATTGTCCCAACGCAGTCTGGAGGCTGGTCGAGGACCTCAGAAAGCAGGAAAAGCCAGTCGAGTGAGAAATAACCCAGCGTCCTCGGCAGCTGGAGAACAGAAGGGTTGCTGGCATTCATTTACTCATTCATTCAACTTCTAGTCAATTAAACAGTATTTATGGAGGTCCTTCACACGCTAGAGCCTCGCTGGGTGCTGGGACAGTTACACGGGTGACTGGACAGGCATGGCCCCGCCTTCAAGACTGAATGGAAAAGCCGTTTAGAATCCAGCTCGGAGATTTTGAACCTAGTTACAACGCCCTGAGTTGCCCCACACCTCCCCTGACCTCTGTTGTGTTTCATCACCATCACGTATTGAGCCCTTACCCTGTGCCAGGCACAGTGTGGTGCTCTCAGCACATCCTGTCAATGCATTTTGGAAGGAGACACAATTATTCTGGTGTTACAGTTGGGGGAACAAGGCTCCGAGAGGCTAAAGAACTCACCCAAGTTCCCCGAGTTAGCGAGTGGCGATGTGGGTTTCAAGCCCAGGCCAGTCTAAGTGCAGAGCCCACTCTCTTAGCCACGCTGACCTGCTGGCCTCGTGAAGGGAACAAAACGTTTTAATGCTGTGACCAGACTCTCCATCTCCCTCGGCCTCTGCATCCCCACATCCTCCCCTCTTCCAGCTCACAGCCCTGAGGTAAGTTTCTCTCGGCCCTCCTTAACCCTTTGTGTCCTTCTCACTTACTGTTCACCTGGACGATAATTAAGCAAAATGAAAAGATTTAAAGGAAAACTGAAGACACGGAGAGGAAACTCCTGATGTCTAAGCGACTGGGAGTGACTCTGGCCTGTGGTACCCTCTCCTTGGCACCCCCATCTGAGAGCCCCTCGGGGCCCCCCGCCTGTGCCCTCCCATCCTGTCCTGAGGACTTGCCGACAGCCAGCCAATCTGCAGGAACACTTCTAGCTCTTACTATCTGTGGGACCTCCTGGACCCTCCTCCCCCTGGGATCGGGAGATGCAGCACAAGGCAGGGGTGGCCCTGGGCGTGCCCTTTTTCACCTCCTTTCCAGGAGCCTGCCAGCCTCAACATTCATTCTGCAAACAGTCACAGTGTGCCTGCCCTGACTGGACACTGCAGAGGCTGCAGGAGTAGCCCAGTCCAGTCTTTGTTCTCATAGACCTGAACGTCCAACAGGAAAGACAGGCATCCAACAGACAATTACACCAATAACGGATTATTTCCAGTTGTGATGAATTTTCTACAGCCAGGGGATGAGTTGAATAGCGTCCTCCCAAAAGCCATGTCCACCTGGAACCTCAGTATGTGACCTTATTTGGAATAAGGGCCTTTGCAGATGTAATAGGGTGAGGACCTTGGATTGAGATCACCCTGGATTAGGGTGGGCCCTAAAGCCAATGACAGTGTCCTTATAAGAGACTGAAAAGAAGACCCAGACACACAGAGGAAAGGGTGATGTGAAGATGGGCACAGAGATTGGAGTGATTTGGCCAAAAGCCAAGGAACACCAGTGATTACCAGAAGCCACCAGAAGCTGGGAGAGAGGCGTGGGACAGATTAAGTCAGAGCCTCCAGAGGGAACCAACCCTGTAGGGAGTCAGGGGCAGTCCCTTGAGGAGGTGACGTTGGAGCAGAGACCTGAGGTTGTATGGGAGCTAACGGCAGAGAGTGCGCCAGGCAGAAGGAATGGCAGGTGCAAAGGCCCGGAGCCCGGAGGGAGGAGCTGAAGGAAGGACCCAGGAGGCCGGTGCCCTGGGGAGGGAGGAGGTCACGGCAGACGTGTCCAGAGAGGAGGCAGAGACAGCCCCGGAGGAGCGCGGGCTTCCTGCCGAGAGAAGCAGGATGGTGCTTCAAGCTGGGAGTCCCACAGACCTCGGCCCCGTGGGATCCGAGCCTTACTGGTCTCTGCCCTTTGCACACATGAGGTGCTGGATAAATATTAGCTGACGGGTTTCATCGTGTGTTTGAGTGTGTCTGCAGTGTGCATGCCACGCCACCTCCCAGGACAGCAAGTCACACCTGCCCTCGAACCCTGGCTTCACCCTGTGGGCTGCAGCTTCATTCCACCCTTTCAAACACGTTTCCTGGAAGCCCCCTCCGGGTCCCTGCATCCCTGCATCCATCCTGGGTCCTTTGTCCGTGTTAGACAAGTTCTGAGCTCCTGTCCCCCACCTCCAAATTCCTGTCCCCCAAGCTCATCATGTTAACAGGGGACTCTCTCTCCTTTGGTCATCCTCAGACTGAACTTAAAATAGCGTCGCCACGGAGCGGAGCCAGATGTGCCCAAGGAATTCCGAGTCTCCGGTGACTTCATTAGCTCCAGTGCCTTGAGAAACTGAGCCACAGTGCCTTCTTGTCCCGGCCCCTCCCTCCCGTAGAGGGGGCCTCATTAGCTGGGAAGGATGAACCACTTAATAGTTCCATTAACTTGGTGCTTCCAGCACGTTTCATCTCTGCCTTTCTTCCCGCTCTGCCCTGTCACCTGTGGTTCTCTGCCTCTCTGCTCACTGGCCAGAGGTGCCTCCGAATGACGACTCCCCCCTCACTCTCCCAGTCTCTCTTCCCCTTCCCCTCCTGATTCCCCGTCCATTTCAAACCTGAACACTTGGACATCTGGAACCAGCACCTTCTCCTGTAGTGAATCTAAAATGCCCACTGGCTGGGGGGTTCAGAGTTTGGGATGTGGGGAGTGGGGTCTGGGTCAGAAAGGCCTCCGCTACCGTTTTGTCTCTGCCGCGTCCAGGCTGTGTGACCCTGGGTAAGTTGCTTCACCTCTCGGGGCCTCAGTTTTGTCATCTGTAAAGTGGGGGGTAGCAACAACCCCGTGTAGTTGTAAGAATGAGATGAGGCGGCTTGTTTAGGACCACCGCTCAGTGCCCAGCACACAGTTAGCACCTCACAAAGGTCTGTTGTGGCCGCTGCCCTCACGAGGGTGGACGTGGACGTGGGAGTAGAAGTGTGGACGTGGACGTGAAGGAGGGTAACGTTCTGACGGGCGCTTGAGCTGAGCCTAAGAGGACCCGGACGTTCCATTAGGTGAGAAGCATTTGTGTCCCGGGTCCACGGATCAGCCAGGAGGGTCGGCGAGTCTGAGTGTGGCAGCTTGAGCATCCCTCTTCGGTGGCGCATTTACTGAGCTCCTGATTCATGCAGGGACCACCCCTGCCAAGCTGCACAAGCCCAGGGGACACCGTTCCCACACAGCCCGAGGTGATGGGCACGCCCTGGGGTTGTGCGACACAGCAGCCCTGCACGGGCTGTGCTGGCTGGGCACTGGGACCCCGGTGATGGGCAGAGTAGCTCCTACGCTCACGAGAGCCAAGGCTATGCGGGAAGGAGACGGGAAACCCGTGACATGGAGCCCCAGCCATGACTCGGAGCCTCCCCACCATTTCTCAGGTGTCGAGCCCCCAGCATCCCCGCAGAGGTGGCTGTTCTTCCTGCGTTTCAGTTGTGTGGTCCTAGTGGGTCAGGAGGGTAGCAAGCAAACTTGCCCTCCCCTCACTTAGCCCACGGCTCTGCGAAGCCAATTAAAGAGCATGCTAATCACCTACACAGGGAAGAGCAGACCTGGGGTCAGATGAAGCAAAAACATCCACATGCTTCATTGTGGGAAGGGGAGTTGTCACCCTAAATCCGGCTCTCACACCCGTACCTTCTGGGCAGGTTTCCTTTGCAGGAACTCAGGCAGCTGAGCCTCGCACGGGGTCTCTATGGTGCTGCAGGATGCAAACACCCAGCCACCCATCCACCCACCCACCCATCCATCCACCCACCCAGCCATCCACCCATCCACCCAGCCACCCACCTACCCATCCATCCACCCACCCAGCCATCCACCCAGCCACCCAGCCACCCACCTACCCATCCATCCACACCCAGCCACCCATCCACCCACCCACCCATCCATCCACACCCACCCAGCCATCCACCCACCCAGCCATCCATCCACCCATCCACCCAGCCATCCACCCACCTATCCACCCACCCATCCATCCACCCACTCATCCACCCACCCATCCACCCACCCACCCGTCCATCCATCCACCTACCCAGCCACCCACGCAGCCACCCATCCATCCACACCCACCCACCCACCCATCCATCCATCCATCCATCCATCCACCCACCCAGCCATCCATCCACCAGCCACCCACCCAGCCATTCATTCAGCAGATACTGATGGGGGCTCCTCTGTGCCAGATGCTGGGGACCCAGCCCTGCCACGAGGGGCTCGCTCCTAGGAGCAGGCAAGCATCAGTAAGGACATCAGAGAGAATGTTGAGAGATGGTTCACTCCAGGCGGGGAATAAAGCAGGGCCACCGGGTCAGGAGTTGGGGGGTGGGTGCTGTCAAAGAGGTGAGTGGAGAAGGTGTCTGAGAATCGAGGTTCTAGCAAAGTCTTGAAGGAGGCGAGGGAGCTGGCTGGTGGGATCTGGGTTGAAGGCACCAGGCAGAGGGGGCAGTGGCCCTCCTAGCTTCACGTATTCGTGCCCTAGGACCACTGCGACAAAGTGCCACACGCTGGGTAGCTTAACACGACAGAAAATTATTCTCAGTCCCGGAAGCCAGAAGTCCAAAATCAAGGTGTTGGCAGGGTTGGTTCCTCCTGCAGTCTCTGAGGGAGGATCTGGTCCAGGCCTCTCTCCTGGCTTCCGGGGGCTCCAGACATCCCGTGTCTTATGGACGCGTCACTCCACTCTCTAATGCCATCTTCTTGTGGCCTCCCCCACGTGGCTCTGTGTCTCTTCTCCTCTTGTTATAAGGATGCCAGTCTTTGGATTTAGGGCCCACCCTCATCCAGCAGGACCTCTTCTGAGCTAATTACATCTGCAAAGACCTTATTTCCAAAAGAGGTCATATCCACGGGTGCCTGGGGGTTAGGACTCAACGCATACCTTTTGGGGGACACAGTTCAGCCCACAGCACTTTGGTTTTCTTGAGTGTGGCTTCAGCCCAAGACTGGCTTTGGACACACTGAGCATCCTGACCCCGGTCATGAGGACATGGTAAGGATGTGAGGATGATAACAAATCCCCGTGCCCGGCGCCCTCCCCCCAGGCCAGGCCCTGTGCTAAGCTGCCCGCACAGACTCACCCACTGTACACAGCAGCCCGTTCCTGCACCTGCGGAGCTCGGGGGAGGGGCGTCCCTGCCTTTTCTCCCCTCCACCCCGTGCCAAGTGGTCCCCCTCAGCCAGGGACAGCCTTGGTCTCAGGGGGTCCCAGGGGCCACCGTGCCCATCATGGAACCCGCCTCCTCGGGCATCTGTCACGGTTCCCAGCGCGGGTCCCAGGGCGGGTCTCGGTGAGGTGGAAGGAGGCAGCCACTGCTGTCACCTGGGCCTGGTGGCCCTGGGGACAGAGCCGTGAGGGAGGGCTGGGGAGAGCCCTGGCTGACTGCGTGCGTTGTGGCACCGAATCCTCTCCGTGGCCACGAGTCAGGGATTGGGGCTGCCCCGGCCTGTAGACGAGGGAGTCGAGGCCCAGGACGGCAGCACCACACCCCCCGAGTTTCTGCTACCGGCCCGCAGCCACACCCCCTCTGTCGTGGTCACAGCCCCCGCGTGCACATCAGCCCAGCGCCTGGCACGTAGGACTCAGGGGGTAAACGGAAGCTACGGTTATTACTATCATCACCTCTGGTTCTCCTTTTCATTGGTATCCGGTGTTTTAGCTCCTCGGCGGCATGAGGGCGGATCTGACTGGTCCCCCCCGACTCCCAGTGCCCAGGGCAGGACCTGACGCCTGGTGGGCCCTCGGACACATCTGTCACTCCCCGGAATGGTTTCATCCGGGCCGCGGACCTTGTAAGCACCTAGAGGGCAGGACCCTGGTTCTAGCCTCACCGGTCTCCCCAGGGAGCCCAGGACAGTGTGGGATATTCGGGGAGCCCCAGAGAGCACCACACAGAGCAGGAGGCGCCTCGGTGGGAGCTGCAGAGCTGGTGGCAGCGCCTCCCCTACAAGCAGGGCAGCATCCCTGCCTGCCCGGCTCGCCTGGTGGGGACCAAGTGAAACAGCGACCAGCCAGACAAGCCCAAACCACTGGGCTGTATCGGGGTCCTCCACGTGGGTGACCACCACAGGCCTTGGGAAGCCTCCCAGGTGGGTGTGAGGTTTGCAGTTTAGAGGTTCCTGTCTTTAGAGGACAGGCCTCGTGTCCAGCCAGGCCTGGAACTGAGTGAGAGAAAAGGGCGGGTGTGCGGTGAGCTGGGAAAATGCTGGCTGTCTTCGGGTGGGGAGGAGGAGGCCGAGGCCGAGGCCAAGGGGTGTCCAGTCCGAGTCACCCCAATGCAGCATTGACACCGGCTTGTGGAAGTTCTTGGGAGACAGATTTGGGGTCCACTTCAGGAAGGATTCCCCAGCCCTGGGGCCACCTGACAATGGAACGAGGCTGCCTTGGGAATAGCAAGCATCTGTCACCTGGGGTGATTCAGAGGAGGATGTCCACCTGCCAGGGGCACCTACTTCTGGTGTTTATATCTGAAAACAAACAAACACCACTGAGGGATCTCTACCCCAGCTGGGGATTTACTGATTAAATTCGGATCTGTCCACACAACAGAGTATCACACAGCCAGTAAAAATGATGCCAGGGCTTCCCTGGTGGCGCAGTGGTTGAGAGTCCGCCTGCCGATGCAGGGGACACGGGTTCGTGCCCCGGTCTGGGAAGATCCCACATGCCGCGGAGCAGCTAGGCCCGTGAGCCATGGCTGCTGAGCCTGCGCGTCCGGAGCCTGTGCTTCGCAACGGGAGAGGCCACAACAATGAGAGGCCCACATACTGCAAAAAAAAAAAAAAAAAAATGATGCCAGAGGTGTGTTTTTATTGATGTAAAAAGATGTGCACAATTATCATTGTGTGAACAGTACTGGGCCTGAAGCGGGAGGAGCGTGATCCCATGTACATAAAATCGTGCCCACCAGGGTATATGTGAACACGTGCATGGAGGGGCCGAGAAGATGCATTGCAGTCTCACCTCCACCTGGCTCGGGGTGGCGGGATTTGGGCGATTTTCTTTTCTTTGTATTTTCCTACAGCTCCTAATTTCTCCTAGACATATATTTCTTGTGTGATTATCAGGGCCGTGAGAGTACATAGGAGAGGGAAGACACACGCCCTCAGGGACTTTGCCTTCAGCGTCTGGGGTGACATCTGGCATTGCATCTCCGTGCTCCTCTGCAGTCACCCTGAGCAACTCCTCCGTGCCTCAGTTTCCCCCCCAGCTCAGACTGTCCTTCATTCTCTACCAAGTCTGTATCAAGCATCCCACCTATGCCCAGCCCTGCGGAGGGATCTGGGACCGAAACAGACAGACACGTCAGAGAGGTTCAGTGACTTACTAGAGGTCACACAGCTTTGAGGAAGGAGTGGAGCCGGGCAACAACCCAGGTCCCAGCTCTGTGGGCTGATGACACGGCCCCGCCTCTCTGTCCTTCCTCAGGTAAAGGGCCTTTGGTCGCTGCCTCCACCAGGAAAGAGAAATGAGCTTCGCCACGTTCAGGACAGGTTCCCCCTTCTGCCCAGAGTTGCATTTCACACCAGCATTTGGCTACTATTTTTTCAAAGTTTTTTCATTTCTGCTTTTTCTCTTGTAGTTGGGTGGGGGTGGGCGGTCTGTGGTCTCCAATCCACCTTCTTTTTTTTTTTTTGGCTGAGCCTCATGGCCCACAGGATCTTAGCTCACTGACCAGGGATTGAACCCAACCCATGCCCCCTGCAGTGGAAGCACAGAGTCTTAACCACTGGACTGCCAGGGAATTCCCAATTTATTTTTTTACTTTGGCTGCGGTGGGTCCTCGTTGCTGTGCGCGGGCTTTCTCTAGTTGCGGCGAGTGGGGGCTACTCTTCCTCGCGGTGCGCAGGCTTCTCATTGCGGTGGCTTGTCTTTGTTGCTGAGCACAGGCTCTAGGCACACGGGCTTCAGTAGCTGTGGCTTGCAGGCTTAGTTGCTCCGCAGCATGTGGGATCTTCCCGGACCAGGGCTTGAACCCGTGTCCCCTGCATTGGCAGGCAGATTCTTAACCACTGCGCCACCAGGGAAGTCCCCCAATTTTTAAAAAAAAATATAAATCACTTTGTTAATTTTCTTTTAATTTAAATGACAGACTTATTAAAAACCTTTGTCCTTCTAATTTTTTGTACTAAAATATTTTTCCTCAGCTTTATTGAGATATAATTGACATATAACATTGTATAGGTTTAAGATATACAATGTGTTGATTTGATACACTTACACATTGCAGAATGATTATCACCATAGCGTTAGCTAACACCTCCATCACCTCTCATAATTGCCATCTCTTTTTTTGTGGTGAGAACATTTAAGATCTACTCTTGTAGCAGTCTTCAAGTATATAACAGTATTATTAATTGTAGCCACCATGTGAGCCTTATTTTAAAATTAGCTTAGGGCTATTTGGTCTGAGCTGAAAATGCCCTTTGTGCTGAGAAGGCCACCGGAGGCTGCCCGGGTGCAGGGGTGGGGCCAGGCTGGCATCACTCTGCATCTGGAGACCCCCCTCAAGTCACACAACCCCTGTGGGGCACACAGGGTGTGCCTGGCTGGCCAGTTCCCCTCATGCACCCAGCTCAGAGCTTTACGAGCAAAACCTCACCTGGTCCCCCTGACATCCCTACGAGGCTGGTGCTGATACTGTCCTATTTCGCAGATGAGTAAACTGAGACCTGGAGAATAAGTGACTTGCTCAGGGTCACACAGCAGAGCCAGAAATCAAACCGAGCACTCTTCAGCTCAGAGCCTGACCTCAGAACCCCTGAGCTCTATGCAATACGTTAGAGCAGGGGGCAGACACCCACACTGGCAGGGGACAAGAAAGGTGAGAAGAGGGAGGTGGCAGGGGGTCTTTGGAAGCAGGCCAGCCTGGCTGGAGGGGCTGGCAGAGGCTGCTGATCTGTCAGCCCACAGGGACCCCGAGGACCTGTGGGTTGACCGGTGCCTATACCGTCCCAGGAGCTTAGTTAGGTTCACAGAGAGAGTTAGTGAACCAGATGCACTGGACATTGAGTTTATGGCTCTATATGGATTTAACAGAGATCGATATAAACAGGAAATGGAGGTTACGGACATAAACATGTATCTAGACTGTAGCTAAACCATAAATATAAAGACACAGCAATCATTTCCTCATTTGTCTGTTCAGTAAACGCCTACTGAGCCCCCAGAGGCAGCAGGAGTGGTGCTGGGCTCAGGGTGACACACGGGTGAAGAGGACGCAGCACCTCCAGTGTCCACCAGCGGCGCCCTGAACGCTGGGGCTGCTGAGCAGCCAGACCCATGATTACAATGGAGCAAAGGCGAGACAGAGATGCTGACGGGGGAGCACGAAGGAGGGGTTCTTGCCTCAGCTGGCGGTGGGGGCGAGGGACATTGGGGAAGCAGCCCTGGGAGGGTAAGGCCTGAGGAGGGGGGTCTTTACACACCTGCACACACACACGCAAACACACACATAGATACATACAGATAGGTACGTGAGGAATGATTCAGGTACAATAAAGTGTACCAGATCTTACACATGCACTTGGGTAAGTTTATACGCCTATGTGACTGGCACAGAGCAAGATACAAACCGTCCCCATCACTATCCCTCCTCCACTGTTCTGATTTTTGTCACCATAAACCACTTTTGCCTGATCTAGGGTTTCTTTAAACGTACCCCCCCACACACACACTCACTGGGCTTGTCTCCGGGGCGGTCTATGATGTTTGCAAGCCAGCAGTTCCTTCCTTTTCATAGCTGAGCAGCATCCTGTAATAGGGGTGTCTAGCCTTTCACCTGTTGGTGGACATTTCTGGCCATCATGAATCAGGCTGTTGTGGACACTCTCAAGCACGTCTTTTGTGAACACGTGTCTTCCAGTCTCTTGGGTGAGTTCGCAGGAGTCTAACTACTGGTCCCAGGGCAGGTGGATGCCGGATGTTGCAGGAAACGGTGGTCAGGCCTCCCATGAGGAGGCACCTCGTGCTCCTGTGGGAACACACGCCCCTTTCAGCTGCTCTGCAGCCTCGCCAGCACTTGGTGTTGTCAGCCTCCTGGCTTTTAGCCGCTCCATTGGGTGCTGAGCGGGTCGCAGAGCACGACTTGGAGTTTCCCAGGAGACAGAGAGGGGCTGGAAGGAGGGCATCGCAGGCGTGGAGGCGAGAAACACTGGATGGGCGTGGTACCTCACCAGGCCAGGCCACTGGGGAAGCAGGGAGTAGAGGCGGGTGGGGGTCAGCAGGCGGCATCAGCATCCAGGAGGGCCTCGTGTCCAGCCAGGCCATGGATAGGACAGTTCCTGTCTTTAGAGCCAAGCAGAGCTGAATTCAAACCCAGCTCCACCACTTCCTGGCTCTGTGACCTGGGGAAGGCCCTTGACCTGCCTGAGCCTCACTTTCCTCATCTGTAAAATGGGTTTAATAACAGTGCTGACCTCATGGGGCTATTGCAAGGATTTCACAGTGCCATCCTCATAAACCACTTGGTTCTGGACCAGCGCCTGGTAAGGACTTAATAAACAGTGGATAATGATGCCCTAGACGGCGGGAGTTCCTGTCCGCAAGGATCGTGGTGGGGCGGGCTCAGCCAGGCTGTGGGGTGTCCCCGAGACACGCAGCAGCCGCCTGCCCTCTGGCTGTCAAAGGCCAGTGATGAGCTCATCTCTCATATTGGGGAGGACCCCAGCGCAGCTCAGGGGCGGGGGAGGGCTGCAGACACGGAAAGCGATCAATACATTATTTAACAGCGAGAATGCAAATGAGGAGAAATTAATGAAGGCACTTCCTCCACCCCCGCCCCCCCCAGCCCCCACTCTTCCTCGACTCTGCGATTGCTGACAAATTCTCTAGAAAATATCAAAACAGCCTCTGGCTGGAGCCTGCCACAGCTGATGCACTGTTATCTATTATTGATGTAAACCCTGACAAGTTCTCTTTTTGAGGAGGGGGAGCTGGGGAGAGAGCTGCTAATCCCTGTTTAAAGGGAGAGACTCTCGTTCCCCCCTCCCCAGGGCCACAGGAGCAGCTGCAAACTGCAGCCTCCGCCATCTGCCCCCTTGTCCTAGCCAGGCAGGGAGGAGGAGACGGGTGGGGACCTGGAGAGAGCAACAGGTAGGGAGGGCTCTTGCCTCTCACCAACGTTCCCTTGGCTGTGCCTCAGTTTCCCTTTGTGTGCATTTGCCAAGGCCAGCAGTTAATGGCATGGCCTGGGGACAGTGGCGGGTGGGGGAGAGCTGCGGGGGTCCCGCGAGAAGCCGGACAGCTCTGACTCTCGCCTCTGGGCAGTGAAGGAGGGGCACACCCGGGGCAGAGGACTGTCTGCGGTGCTCCAGCATCTCACTCTAAGGACCGAGGACCCTAAGGTCCATTCTGCAAAATGGAGTCCGTCCAAAGCTGGTGATTTTTTTTTTTTTTTTTTTTTTTTTTTTTTTTGCGGTATGCGGGCCTCTCACTGTTGTGGCCTCCCCCGTTGCGGAGCACAGGCTCCGGACGCGCAGGCTCCGGACGCGCAGGCTCAGCGGCCATGGCTCATGGGCCCAGCCGCTCCGCGGCATATGGGATCCTCCCAGACCGGGGCACGAACCCGTATCCCCTGCATCGGCAGGCGGACTCTCAACCACTTGCGCCACCAGGGAGGCCCAAAGCTGGTGATTTTTAAATGTTTAATATCAGAAATACCTCAGTCGTCCAGAAATCACTGGATGAACAACTCGAGTGGCCTGAACTATTGAAAAGGGAAGCTGAAAAATCCTCCAAAGGGGCCATTTCAAGGTTGCAAAACCCAAGAATTCAAGTACGACTAAAGATCAAAGTGCAAACTAAAGATTCAAGTGCAACTAAAGATCCCTCACGCAGCAACAAAGATCCCGTGTGCTGCAGCTAAGACTGGGTGCAGCCAAATAAATAAATATCAAAATGGAAATCAAGGGTGGGGGGGCGAATACAAAATTGCATAGTTGTTATATATAGTAGTTGCCCAGAGCTGCTCTGACAAATTACCACAGCCGTGGTGGCTTGAAACAACACATGTTTGTTGCCCTCCAGTTCTGGAGGTCAGAAGTCCCCAGATCAAGGTGTCAGCAGGGCTGGTTCCTTCTGGAGACTCCAGAGAGTCTCTGTCCCTTGTCTTTTTCAGCTTCTAGAGGCTTCCTTGGCTCCCAGCCCCTTTCTCCACGTTCAAAGTCAATCTCTGTCTCTGACCTCTGCTTCTGTCATCACATTTTCTTTCTCTGACTCTGACCCTCCCGCCTCCCTCTTACAAGGACTTTGTGATCACAGGGGGCCTACCCACGTGATCCAGGATAATCCTTACCTTAATCCCATCTGCAATGTCCCTTTGCCGTGTTAGGTAACATACTCACAGGTTCCAGGGACTAGGATGTGGCCTTCTTGCGGGGAGCACTGTTCTGTCTTCCCTGCAGAGTAGAGGGGTGGGGAAAGAGACCAACGGTGGAGGGTTCCTTTAGAAAGCTCGGGCTTCAATTCGAGGGCAGGCAGATCCCCCTGAGAGGATGCGGGAAGCCCGTGCAGGGGGCCAGTCCCTGGTGACCCCAGGAGCAGCTCAGGGAAAGCTGGGGCAGAGATACTGCCACCTCCAGTCCTGCCACCCCCACACCCCAGGTTGGAGCGATAGTTACCCAGTGTCAGGCGAGACCTTGATCACCTTTTACCCCATCAGCCCTGATGGGTCGCTCCCTGGGGAGAGGGGCTGGGACCTGAAGCCCACATTTTCTGTTCCAATACCCGCCCTGGGCTCGAGGCCTCATCTGAGCCCGGCTTCATGGTCTTGGAGAGCTCGGGAACTCCCTGGGTGGGCAGGGAGCGCCAGGTCATTTCACCCAGGGATGCAGCTGTAATCGAGGCAGATGGGGCCCAGGCCCATGTAGGGCTGTCGGTTTGACAAGAGAGATGGGTATTAAGCACGCAGTCATTTAATTGCAGATATGAAAAGGTGGTTGGGGACGTGGAATATTTGAGAAGTGAGAGCCCTCATGTGCATTTTCTGGAGAACTGGAGGTCCCTCCTTGAAGGAATAATACAGGCAGCTGGAGAAGGAAGAGGAGGAGAAGAGGTGACATCTCTCTGAGATGCACCCCTCCCCTTCCCCACCGCACAGCTCCCATCCCAGCCAGTGCAGCTGTCAGCACTGTGGTCTGGCCTTTAACCTCTGATTCACGCTTGTTCTGGGCTGTGAGGTGGACTCCCTTCTCTCGATTTGGGTTTCTCCAGTTTTTTGCTTGTACATCCCTTTCCTGACTGCTAACCCCACTTCTCCCACGGGGAGGGGCCTGGCTTTTGGAGTGTCACCTCCACTGCTCTGCTGCTAGTGTGTCCAGGGGACCAGGTGGGGGACCTGCATGCAAGTCCCCCCAGCTGGGATACACCAGGCCCGAGCTTCTCCAGGAGCCCAGGGCCCTGGAACTCACAAAAGCCCCGTGTCACTCACAGCCCGAGAGCCATGTCCCAAGTCTGCCTGGTGGTGGACAATGGCCCTGGGCAAGTCTCACCCCACCTATGAGCCCCAGGATCCCCATCTGAAAAGTGGGGAAAATGGATCAGCTGGTGCCCAGGGCCCCTTGCTGCTCACCTTGTAGACCCTTTTCTTGTATCATAAAAGGGACCTTGTGGGTGTCAGGTTGTCTTCCTGGACTGGACTGCAGGCTCTTCAGGCACAGGGGGGCCGCCCCACAGGAACACTGGCATGAACAGCCTGCAAGCTGCTGCGGGGAGCTCGGCCTCCCGACGTCCGGTGATGCAGTAAGGCTGGCACCGCCCCCGTGGCTTTGGCCCAAGGCTGCAGGCACCCCGCGGGGATGTGCCATCCTGCCACTCCATGGGGAACTGCAGACACTGTGTCCTTGTCTGTGGCAGGGAGAGAGCCGAGGCCAGTTTGGGACTCCCAAGGCTGGCGCCTTCCCTGAATTCCTAAAGGGCTCCCAACCCAGCTGCACATTCTCACCCCCTCCTGCCCAGAGGAGAGTGGTCTGAGTGGGGCAGCCTTCAAAGCTGGCACTTGGGAATCTAACAGCTCTGGGCTCAAGTCCTGCTCTCTCTCTTGCTAACAAGCAACCTTGGGCAA
Organism: Mesoplodon densirostris; assembly: GCF_025265405.1. Lineage (NCBI taxonomy): Eukaryota > Metazoa > Chordata > Mammalia > Artiodactyla > Ziphiidae > Mesoplodon > Mesoplodon densirostris. The sequence goes on from NC_082666.1 coordinate 4,881,777, forward strand.
GTGGCATAACCTCCTACAGCCTCCGTTTTCTCATCTGCGAAAAGAGAGATGAGAACCCCCTCTCGGGGTCCTTGTGGGGCTAAATGAGACAGTGAGGTGCGGTCGAGTGCTTAGCATGTAGTAAGTGCTCAGTAAGTAAACGGTGCCTATTAAAATGGTGAAGCTGATCAGTCAGCCTACTGGTGTCAAGGCTAAGCTGCAGACTCACTCAGTGACCTTGGGGAAGTCCTTCCTCCTTGGAGAGTGGGAGAGGGGCAGCGGTCCTAACAGTCTCTCCGTCCCTTTCAAGCTCACATTCTGTGACCTGTACCAGCAGTTACTCCCCCGTCACTCCTCTCTAGCACTAGATTGTGGCCTTCGAAGGCCAGGACCGCCTTGCCCCTGGCTGCCCAGCAAACAGTCAGTGCCCAGTAAGGACTGGTGGGCAGAAGCAGGCAGAGCCACTGGGGGAAGTGAGCGATGGCTTGGCCGGGGTGGTAGAGGCAGGCGAGGCCACCCACAGCGAAGGGAGGGGGCGGCAGGGGGCAGCCCCACAGCTCCTGAACAAAGGTCACCTTTCCCCCCATCAGAGGTCATCCTTCTCTAAATATCAGAGCCCAACTTTCAGATGAGCCAAAAAAGCTCCCTGGATTTAAGAGCTTATGCAGAGTTTAAAGAACCTCGTTATTACTTTTGAAAAAAAAAAAAAAAAACCCTGCCTGCATTGATCCTTTTTTGAAAGGTTTTTCTCCAGCAGAGCATCAGGGGAAGTGGAGGGCGAGAGGAGGAAGGGGCCGCCCTTGACCTGCATGGGCAAGAGGCCCGGCTCCCTAGGCGCCCAGGCCCTGCCGTCTGGGAGGGGTTGGCCTCCTGGAAAGATGACTCTGGGCTCAAAGAGGGCTGGAAGCCTCCCCGCCCCGCCCCCAGGGCCCGGCTGGCCCGCTGCCATTCTGTCTGTCCTCCTGGAGAGGCTAGGTGTGGCCGCAGTAGCACAGCGAACGGTCTGGGCCCTGGGCACGGAGCTCAGGGGCAGCGAGCTCTCTCCAGCGGGGAGCCTCCTGAGACCTCACAGACGGCCCCAGCTCCCCTCCGCTCGGCCGGAGTCTGGCTCAGCGAGGCCCTGAGTTACTGCAGTCCCTGCCTGACCCCTCCTTTGGAGCCCCTTTCCCCACGGCCACGGGGGACCTCAAACCCTGGGGCTGGCCGTTGGACCTCTCCGTGTCTCAGGGGATGGAGTCATCTGTAAAATGGGGGCTTTCACAAACCGCGAGCGGCAAGAGGCAGCGAGGCACCGGGGTACCGCAGAGGCCTTCGCATGCAAAGAGCAGGAACCCTTGGGCACAGGGGGATGTTGGGAGTCACCGCGCGTCTCCGGGGAATCAGGAGCAAGAGGCTGCCAGGCCTGTGGACAGGGCGGAGCCTGAGACCCGGAAACCAAACCGCCCGCCCACTGGCTCCTTTCTTTGCCAAGCCGCCCTCTTGTGTTCTTCAAACCACAGGGAGGAAAATGGCCGCTCACCAACCCTTTCTTGGTGCCCTTTCTTGGTCCCGCCTCCAAGCCCCTGGGAAAGCAAATTGGATTGGTCCTCCTTGGGTCACGTGCCCACCTGGCCCAATCAGCCACACACACAGGCTGATTGCTCAGCTGAGAACCCAACCCTGAGATGAGGGAAGAGGGGTTCCCAGAGTCCCTCATCCTCCAGCAGGAAGTCGTTCCCAAGGGGTCCCTGACAAGTGGCCTGTGGCCATGGTCTGGGAGTCTGGAAGAGCTGGGGTGGGGGTCGGGGGGCGGGGAGAGTCTAGCGCAGTTCAGCACCTTGGATAAGACACCCCAGTTTCTTACTTGGCGAAAGGGAGTGTGATACCACCTGCACCGCTGCCCTGCCTTCCTCACAGTGAGGCCAGCAAGGGGCCACTGAATGGCCAGAAGTAGACTCACATCATAAACTCCTTACCCAGAGCGTGGACAAGAGCAGACTGTCTATCCAAGGTAGAGACTGATGCAGGCGTTCATGTGGGAAAGTGTTCTAAAATGTAAGTTTTCTGATTATTCAGGTGTGGTTAGGCCAACAGATCAGGAGACAACTGCCATTGAAAAGATGGTTCGTTATACTCACAGATGGGAAGAGGAAGGACATGCCACACCATGCAGTGCCACACCAGGAAGCACCAGCGTTGCTCAGAAGGCAGAAGGAGTGAGGGGAAAACATGGGCAAGGGTCTTTTTGTGGTTCCTATGGGAGGCTGCATAAGCAGGCTTAGGATTGGATAGTTTGAATAATTTCAGTGTATGCTATGGGGCACGTGGGGCTATGCTAGCTGGCACCTGGCCCTGGGGAGATTAGGGCAGGTGGACAGAGGCCCAGAATATGAGAGCCCCATACAGGAGGTTGAGGGTGTGGACTCTGCGCTGGGTGGCTGCATATGTAAGGTGTGCTCACAGGTGAGTCCTTTACTGTCTCTAGGAATTGGCTAACCCTGGAAGTGGCAGTCCCTCCAGGGCCATCAAGGCCCCAAGATGTCAAAGCATCAAAAATACAGACAATAAAAGGCATGATTAATACAAAAGTGTGGATGTCTGGGCAGAGACACCCCAGGGTCCAAACTCCTGAGCAGTGACTGGCCCCTCAGAGGGTCCCATCTGCCCAGCTGAGGAAAGACCAAGGTGCCCTGAGGAAGGGTGCTGGCATGGGATGAGTCAGCCCCGCTGTCCCTCCCCAGGGCCCACGTTATCCTGCCTGACATGCTCTCATTCAACTCTCCACACCCAGCCCTGGTCTTCCTCACCAGAGTGGCCTGGTCCAGCAGCACCCAGTCCAGTGCTAGGTGGAGGCTGTCAGGGGTGGCTATCTGGCTTGACTTCATATAGCCTGGCTGGTGAAAGCAAGGGTTCAGGAGTCAGACTGGGGGTAGAGACTAGGGTGGGGAACCTAACCTCTTCAGACCTCAGTTTCCCATCTGCAAAATGGGACTAATGACATCTAATCACTGAGTTCTAGGGGTGTGCTGTGGGTGAAATGAGATGGTGCTTGCAAAACTCTTAGCACAGGGCATGGCACAGAGCAAAACCTCTGTAAGAGGTAGTTAGTAATAGGATTATTTTAAAGGTCCTTTATGGCCTGTCTGCCTCACCAGCCTCATCTCTCTTTGCTGCCCACTCACTCACCCCTCTGCTCACACAGACATCCTAGAGTTTCGTCATGTAATATGCTATCATTTGCCTCCCAACCTTTGCACATGCTGTCCTTTTTGCCCAGAATGCTCTTCCCTCCTCTGCTTCTGACTCCTTCCCTAGCTCACTCCTGCTCTAGCTCAGATATTCTCTTCTTCAGAATGTCTTCTCTGACCCCAATTCCTCACCTTGGGAGATGCCCCTCTCACAGGAACCCAGAGCACTCTGTCCCCATCCCCTGACTCGGCACTGACCACACTGGTTTGTAACCACATGCCCTCCTCCTAGACCAACTAGACTGAGAGCTCCCAAATTTGTATTAGTTTCCTGTGGCTGCCATAACAAATTACTCCAAAGTGGGTACCTTATGATAAGCCCACAGCTAACATCATTCTCAATAGTGAAAACCTGAAAGCATTTTCTCTAAGATCAGGAACAAGACAAGGATTACCACTTTAGCCACTTTTATTCAACATAGTATTGGAAGTCCTAGCCACAGCAATCAAACAAGAAAAAGAAATAAAAGGAATGCAAATTGGAAAGGAAGAAAGAAAACTGTTACTGTTTGCAGATGATATGATACTATACATAGAAAATCCTAAAGATGCCACCAAAAAACTACTACAGCTTGTCAATGAATTTGGTAAATTTTCAGGATACAAAATTAATCTGTATAAGTCTGTTGCATTTCTATACACTAACCACAAGGAATCAGAAAGAGAAATTAAGAAACAGTCCCATCTACCATCACATCAAAAGGGATAAAACACCTAGGCATAAACCTACCTAAGGAGGTAAAAGATCTGTACTCAGAAAACTATAAAATACTGATGAGAGAAATTGAAAATGATGCAAATATATGGGAAGATATACCATGTTCATGGAATGGAAGAATTAATATTGTTTTAATGACCATACCATCCAAGGTGATCTACAGATTCAGTGCAATCCTTATCAAAGTATCAACAGCATTTTTCACAGAACTAGAACTAATAATTCTAAACTGTGTATGAAAACCCAGCCAAAACAATTTGAGAAAAAATAACAGAGCTGTAGATATCATTCTCTCTGACTTCAGACTATACTACAAAGCTACAGTAATTAAAACCATATGGTACTGGCACAAAAACAGACACCTAGATCAATGGAACAGAATAGAGAACTCAGAAGTAAATCCACGCACTTACAGTCAATTAATCTACAACAAAGGAAGCAAGAATATACAATGGAAAAAAGACAGTCTCTTCAATAAACGGTGCTGGGAAAACTGGACAGCTACATGTAAAATAATGAAATTAGAATACTTCCTAACGCCATACACAAAAATAAACTCAAAATGGATTAAAGACCTAAATGTAAGGCCAGACAGTCTAGAACTCTTAGAGGAAAACATAGGCAGAACACTCTATGACATAAATCACAGCAAGATCCTCTCTGACCCACTTCCTAGAGTAATGGAAATAAAAACAAATACAAACAAATGGGACCTAATGAAACTTAAAAGCTTTTGCACAGCAAAGGAAACCAATAAACAAGACGAAAAGACAACCCTCAGAATGGGAGAAAATATTTGCAAACAAATCAACTGACAAAGGATTAATCTCCAAAATATACAAGCAGCTCATGCAGCTCAATATCAGAAAAACAGGGCTTCCCTGGTGGCGCAGTGGTTGAGAGTCCGCCTGCCGATGCAGGGGACGTGGGTTCATGCCCCGGTCTGGGAGGATCCCACGTGCCGCAGAGCAGCTAGGCCCGTGAGCCACGGCCACTGAGCCTGTGCGTCCGGAGCCTGTGCTCCGCGACGGGAGGGGCTGCAGCGGTGGGAGGCCCACGTACCGCAAAAAAAAAAAAAAAAAAAAAACAGAAAAACAAACAACCCAATCCAAAAATGGGCAGAAGACCTAAATAGACATTTCTCCAAAGAAAACATACAGATTGCCAACAAATACATGAAAAGATGCTCAACATCACTAATCATTAGAGAAATGCAAATCAAAACCTCAATGAGGTATCACCTCACACCAGTCAGAATGGCCATCATCAAAAAGTCTGCAAACAATAAATGCTGGAGAGGGTGTGGAGAAAAGGGAACCCTCCTGCACTGTTGGTGGGAATGTAAATTGATACAGCCACTATGGAGAACAGTATGGAGGTTCCTTAAAAAACTAAAAATAGAATTACCATATGACACAGCAATCCCACTACTGGGCATATACCCAGAGAAAGCCATAATTCAAAAAGACACATGCACCCCAGTGTTCATTGCAGCACTATTTACAATAGCCAGGTCATGGAAGCAACCTAAATGCCCATCGACAGATGAATGGATAAAGAAGATGTGGTACATCTATACAATGGAATATTACTCAGCCATTAAAAGAAACGAAATTGGGTCATTTGTAGAGACGTGGCTGGATCTAGAGACTGTCATACAGACTGAAGTAAGTCAGAAAGAGAAAAACAAATATCGTATATTAACGCATATATGTGGAACCTAGAAAAATGGTACAGATGAACCGGTTTGCAGGGCAGAAATAGAGACACAGATGTAGAGAACAAACGTATGGACACCAAGGGGGGAAAGTGGCGGGGTGGGTGGGTGATGGTAGTGGGATGAATTGGGAGATTGGATCGACATATATACACTAATACGTATAAAATAGATAGCTAATAAGAACCTGCTGTATAAAAAAATTAATAAAATAAAATTGAAAAAAAACCCCAAAACACTAAAAATAGAACTACCATATGACCCAGCAATCCCACTACTGGGCATATACCCTGAGAAAACCATAATTCAAAATGAGACATGGACCACAATGTTCATTGCAGCTCTATTTACAATATCCAGGACATATAAGCAACATAAGTGTCCATTGACAGATGAATGGATAAAGAAGATGTGGCACATATATAAAATGGAATATTACTGAGCCATAAAAGGAATGAAATTGAGTTACTTGTAATGAGGTGGATGGACCTAGGGTCTGTCATACAGAGTGAAGTAAGTCAGAAAGAGAAAAACAAATACCATATGCTAACACACATATGTGGAATCTAAAAAAACGGTACTGATGAACCTAGTGACATGGCAGGAATAAAGACACAGACGTAGAGAATGGACTTGAGGACACAGGGCAGGGAGGGGAAGCTGGGACGAAGTGAGAGAGTAACATTGGCATATATACACTACCAAATGTAAAATGGATGGCTAGTGGGAAGCTGCTGCATAGTACAGGGAGATCAGCTTGGTGCTTTGTGATGACCTAGAGGTGTGGGATAGGAAGGGTGGGTGGGAGGCTCAAGAGGGAGGGGATATGGGGATATATGTATACATATAACTGATTCACTTTGTTGTACAGCAGAAACTAACACAACATTGTAAAGCAATTATACTCCAATAAAGACATAAAATTTTTTTTAATTTTAAAAATGAAAGCAAGTAAGTGTGCTGGGAAAACTGGACAGCTACATGTAAAAGAGTGAAATTAAAACTTCTTTTCACACCAGACACAAAAATAAATTCAAAATGGATTAAAGACCTAAATGCATGCTCTTTAAATTTACAACAGTAAAACTATAAAACTCCTTGAAGAAATCAGAGGTAAAACACTCTTAGACATAAATCATAGCAATAGTTTTTTGGATCTGTCTCCTAAAGCAAACAAAAGCAAAAATAAATAAATGGGACCTTATTAAACTTAAAATCTTTTGCACAGCAAAGGAAATCATTGACAACACAAAAAGACAACTTACTGAATGGGAAAATATATTTGCAAATGATATCACTGATAAGAGGTTAATATCATATATAAACAGCTCATACAACTCAATGTCAATTAAAAACTGGGCAGAAGAACTGAATAGACATTTCTTCCAAAGAAGACATACCAAAGATGACCAACAGGCACATGAAAAGATGCTCAACATCACTAAACATCAGAGAAAGGCAAATCAGAACCACAATGAGATATCACCTCACACCTGTCAGAATAGCTGTCATCGAAAGGACCACAAGTAACAAGTGTTGGCAAGGATGTAGAGAAAAGGGAACCCCTGTGCACTGCTGGTGGGAGTGTAAATTGGTGCAGCCCCTATGGAAAACAGTATGGAGGTTCCTCAAAAAACTGAAAATAGAACTATCATATGATCCAGCAATTCCACACTCCTGGGTATATATCCAAAGAAAATAAAAACACTAATTCAGAAAGATACATGCACTCCAATGTTCTCAGCATTATCTGCAATAGGAAAGACATGAAAGCAACCTAAGTGTCCATCAACAGGTGAATGGATAAAGATGTGGTATATGTATAAGATGGAATATTACTCAGCCATAAAAAAGAATGCAGTTTTGCCATTTACAACAACATGGATAGACCTGGAGGGTATTATGCTAAGTGAAATAAATCAGATAGAGAAAGACAAATACTGTATGTTATCACTTATATGTGGAATCTAAAAAATAAAACAAACAAAAGAATAGAAACAAAAAAGGAAAAAAAAGGACACGTGATGCATTTAGGGCCCACCTAGAGAGCCCAGGATAATCTCCTCATTTCATGGTCCTTAACTTAATCACATCTACAAAGACCCTTTTCCCCAAAAAAATAGCATTTGCTCTTTTGCCATATAAGGCAATATTCACAGGTCCTGAAGACTGGGAAGTGAATATATCTTTGGGGACCATTTTTTTCACCTGACCACAGGGCCCATGTCTAGTTCACAGCTGGACTGTCAGTGCTGATTGCAGTGCCTGGCACATCGTTGGTGCTCAGTAAACACCCATTGCTGGAACGAGTGGGGTCGGTGGTAGACAGGGTGGAAGAGGGTTTTTTCCCCTTGGTCAGGCTGGACGGGGCAGGAATCATAGGCTCAAAGCTAGAAAGAGCGTTTGATTCAACCTCTCCATTTTTCTCCTCTTTTGAAGCCCAGAGAAGTAGAGACAGGCCAAGGCTGCAGAGCTAATTTGTGCCCTAGACACTGGGGAGCATGTTTCCAATGCCAGGGTCCCCATCATTGGCACCAGCCTCACAGTTTCGCCAGCCAAAAGTGACACAGGCCTCGTCCACCGGCCCCCAGGGGCACTGCTGGCTCCTGCCTACAGAGGAGGGATGGGCAGGGCTTTCCACCACCACTCATGCTGGCCCCCTGGCCACCCTGCCTTCTGAACCCCATTTTTGTGGCTTGACTTTGGAATACGGACTGTACGCCCTGCTGGCTTTCCTATTTGTTAGTCAGGCTTTTGGTAGGACACATCCTCCTGGAAGCAGCCTGGGGTCACCTTTGCATCCCGCCCACCCCCACCAGAGGGTCTCCTGGCCACAGAGAAAGACGGGGAAGAAAGGCAGGACCCTGGGGAGACCCCGATCGATGGGGGACTTTCTTCTGGCGCAGCAGCGGCCCAGCAGCGCCCGGCTTCCAGGCGGCCTGTGTGCAGCTGTGGCTCTGCTGTCTGGAAGAGAAAAGCTGGACCCTGCAGAGGGACTGAGCCATTGTGGAGAGCCTGGGCGGAGCTCAGGGTGCCACAGAAGTTCAGCACAGGCCAAGCTGGTGGGGGGAACAGGCCTGGGCCAGGTGTCCGAAGGCTGGGCGTGCAGCCTCCAAGGGGAGTACACTTGCTGCTCAGTGCCCTCTGGATAAAGCCAGGCCCCTGGGACACCAGGCTGCTCTGGAGTCAGGCAGACCTGGGCTAAACCCTTGGGCAAGGTATTCCACCCCTGGGTCTCAGTTACCACATCTGTAAAATGGGGATAATAACTGTTTCCTTATAGGCTGCAGGAGGAAGGAATGAGATGAATACACCTGACTCATTGTAAGGGCCCGATTATCAGTCATTCCCATTACAATAACCCCCCCCCCACACACACACAGCTTTCTTGCTACTCTCCCACTCGACACTCTAGCCAGACTGAACTGTTTTTTGCTTTTGGAAGCTTCCATGCCCTCTCTCCTCCAGGCTTGTGTATGTGGAATACTCTGCCAGGTCCTCTTACCCAGCTTCTAGGTCTCAATCTCCATGTCACCTCCTCCAGGAAGCCCCTGTGTCTTGCTGTGTGCCTGTGCTTTCTGCATCCCAGCGCTGCTCACGGTCATGGTGGTGTCTCTGTTTGATTGTCTGTCTCCTCCTCTAGGCTGTGAGCCCGCTGGGGCTGGACGCATCTGAACTGTGCACCCCTGTGTCTCCAGCACCAGGTACCTGAATGTAGTTACATGTTGCAAATGAACGTGCTTAGCACGCTGGGGAGCTCCGTCTCCAGTGTCAGGGGTTGTTACGACCGAGTTGGGCTGACAGGTGATAAAGTAATGAGACCGAAAAGCCCCTGGTGTCTGGGAGGCGTGGAGGGAGTGATGCTACCTTATTTACTTGGAGTTTTCAGTGGAAGGTGAGATACTTCCTAGGAAATAGGGTCATTCCCCATGAGGCTCAAGAGACCGCCTCGCGCATGGGAAAGATGTGGATTCCAATCCAGATCCCCCCTCTCCCACTTCCTCCTCCAAGGCCGACAGACTCCCCTTTGATAAAAAGCACACACCACAGAGGACTTCTGAGAGACTTAAATGTGATGCTCGAGTACCTAGCGCAGAGTCCGGTGTGGATCAGGTGATCCATTTTTTAAAAGCACCAAATGTTAATTTTTTAAAAGACACCATAAGTCAAAAACCTGTTTTACATCTTCCTGACTTCTTTTCGCCGATCCCTGATACGCAGCTCTTAATTCCTTCCCTATGACATTATCTTCAAGATAATGTTTTCAATATATAATTTATTGGGGTTTTTTTCTCTCTGAGATGGACATCTTCTAGTTTTGATCTAAAGAATACAATCAATGAAATTAATATTTAAATCTAGAAAAATCTATATTTAGTGACTGATCTCGGGGATTTGAATTAACAGGAAGATTTTTAGACCTTCCAGGCTCTGCACATTTTCTGTGATTCTCCTGGGCCAAGGAGGGCAGGAAAACTGCCCCCCTCCCACTGCCCCAACCTCACAGCCAGAAAGCTCAGCAAGGAAAGGGGCTGTTAGTGATTACACCTGGACGATGGCCATGAGCCAGGAGAGTTGTGGCAAACAGGGCGCCCTGGTACCCCTCCTGACAGCTGTCATCACTAAGGAGTCACAGCCACCTCCCCACAGATCCCCACCAGCCCCAGAATCCTCTCCAGTCCCAGGCTGCCTGTCTCAATCCACCTTCCAGACCGCTAGACGGGACGCTCCACGCGGTCAGCCAGTATGTCCGTTTTGTTTGAAGTGTATCCCCAGAACGTGGTCTCGAATGGTGCCTGGGTGTGGTCGGTGCTCAGTAAATGCATGTGGAATAAATGAACGAGTCAGGGTTGGCACGCAACATGAAGCCCTTTGCCGAGCCTGCAGCAAACAGCGGTGACTTCTTCAAAATCATCATTACCTCCAATAAACTCTGTATTTCTTCACTTTGGGTCTTCCTACACACGCCTTTGAATTCATGAATGAAAACCGTTGTTTGGAAAAATCCTTAGCAACCAAGAGGCCCTTCCGTAGAGGACTGGAAGAACAAACTGTGGTACATCCATACAGTGGAGTATTACGCTGAGCTGTCCAGCCAGGAGAGTTAAATGCATATCACTCAGTGAAAGAAGCCAATCTGAAAAGGCTACATATTATATGGTTCCAAACATATGACACTCTGGAAAAGGCAAAACTATGCAGACGGTAAAAGATCAGTGTTTGCCAGGTGTTGTGCAGAGGAAGGAAGGAACAGGTAGACACAGGACTTTTAGGGCCGTGAAAATGCTCCACATGGGTACGTGTCATCATACCTTCGTCCAAACCCACAGACTGTACAACACCGGGAGTGAGCCCTCAGGTAAACTACGGACTCTGGGTGACAATGATGTGTCAGTGTAGGTTCATTGATTGTAACAAATGTACCATCTGGCGGGGATGTTGATGGTGGGGACGAGGTATACGGGAAATCTCTGCACTTTCTGCTCAGTTTTACTCTGAACCTAAAACAGCTCTAAAAATATAAAGTCTATTTAAAAAAAAACAATTCAGTTCTTACGCTTGTTTTCTAGCCAAAATTGGAATGACTGTAAGAGCACTTACCACATCTGAAGCCTCCTGGCATTTGGAGAAACCTCTGCTCCCCTGCCGGGATGCCCCGAGACGGGCCCCCTCCCCCTTTAAAGGGCTTCTTATTCAAAATATGGAACAACATAAATGCAGAATCATTCTCCAATGTGTGTCTCCAGCACTGCCCTCTCCCAGGGGGGCTCCCCCATCCTGACTTCTTTCCAGCTCTGTGCAGCAGGTCCTCACCACCCCTCCTGCCACCCTGCGGCAACCCCTCCCCCACTCACGGCACATATCACCCCCCAAGTGTGACATATTTGTTTACTTGTTTTTCTAACGGCTCTCTGGAGGACTCATTGACATACACATATTTAAAGTGTTCAATCTGATACTTTTTATGCCTGTGAAGTCATCACTACCATAAAGATAGTGACCATACTTGTTATGGGCTGAATTGTGTCCTTCTAAAAATTCATAGGTCGGTGTCCTAACCCTCAGGACCTCAGAATGTGACCACATTTGGAGATGGCGTCTTTGTAGGGGTGATTACGTTAAAATGAGGGCACTAGGAAGGGCGCTAATCCAACATGACTGGTGTTCTTACAAGAAGAGGAGATTAGGGCACAGACAGGCACAGAGGGGAGACCACGTGAGGACACAAGGAGAAGACGGTCATCTGCAGGCCAAGGAGAGAGGCCTCAGAAGGAACCAACCCTGCCAACACCTTGATCTCAGACCTCTAGCCCCAAAGACAGAAAATAGACTTCTGTTGTTTCAGCCACGTGGCCTGTGGTGCTTTATTCCAGCAGCCCAGCAAACTAATATGCCACCCCTCACCCCCCAAAAGTTCTCACGTGCCCCTGTGTGGTCCCTCCCAGCCCCCAATGTCCCCGCACAACCACTGACCTACTTTCTTTCACCGTTGATTAGTCTGCATTTTCTAGAATTGTATATAATGAAATTCTCTAATAATACTCTTTTTTTTTTAATCTAACTTCTTTCAGCATCATTGTGTGGTTGTGTGTATCCATAGTTCCTTCTGTTTGTTTGCTGAGCACTAGTCCAGTGAATTGACGTGCCGTAGCTTTTAAATTCGTGACAGCCAAAAACTGGGGGGAATCCAAATGTCCATTAACAGATGAATGGACATGTACTTGGTTTAATCTCTTTCTCCACTTGGAGTGGACACTCCATGATGTCAGGGACTTGGCTTATGGCTGTACCGATAGCACCCAGGAACCCCTGCTGGCACATAGTAGGCCCTCAATAACTAGCAATTGCATTAATCATTTAAAGGCTCATTCCCGTGGGGAGGACACGCCCTCACCCCTACCCGCAGCAGCCGGGCTGACCTCTCTCCCTGCACAACAGCCCCACTGGCACACCGGCCTGAGCCATCTCTGGGCTGCCTTGCTCCGTCTCCTGCCCGTGTCCTCATGCCCCAGATGGCAGGTTCGTCTCATCCCCTGCCTGCCCACCATCGCCCCCCACCCCCAGGGGGCCTGGTCCTGGGCTAGGCACAGGGTGTAGCCCCCCGGGAAGCGTTCCTGTCAGCTCCTGCCCACGAGGATGCCCCTTTCCCTCGTGCTCTGCCCCTGTGGTCCAGCTGGTCAGTTAGCTCATCAGCTGATGTTCACATTTATTCAACAAACAATCACTGGGCACCTGTTATGAGCCCTGGGCTGGAGGCCGGGGCACACAGACGCCGAAGTCACAGTCCAGTCTGGGAAGCCAAGATTGAACAAATAATACGTGATCACCCTCTTAGAGCTGCTGTCCTGTGCCACGAAGGGCGAGGGTCCTGAGAGGGGGTGATGGTAGTGGAGGAACTTAATTTCCTTTGGGGGTTCTCTGATGGGTGACGGTCAGGCCAGCGAGGGTTGAGGGGAGACTCAACCCCTTTGGGGTCCACGTGGGCAGGGCTGGAGGGTACCAGAGGTTGGCCCATTGCTGTCGCTGAAGGAGGGTCCGTTTGGCCAGAGAATGGTGAGCAGAGGTGACGGGGCCCCCGGGGAGGACGGGAGCTCAGGCATGGCCTTGAGGGTTGGGGCAAAGATGTGGCTTTTGTTCTGAACACCCCCTCTCTTAGCGTTCATGCTGCATTTCATGCTGTGCCTGAAGCCAAGGCCGTGTCCCTCTCAAGCCACAATTCCGTCTTGCATGTCAAGACTCTCAGTTTTCTTACAGCCCCTAACACTGCGAGGTCCACGTGAGGCAGACGATGCGCACTTCTGGGTTGATCAATGGCTGATGCGATTGATCCTCTCGTTCTCGTGCTGGGGAAGGGGAGGCTGTCGTGAAGGACGCTGTGTCCTTCAGAGGACGGTGGTGTCTGTCGAAAGGGTGAGACTCTCCTTCAGAGCTGGGCTGTGGGTTAGGCTGGAAGAGAGTGTATTTACAGGTAAAGTGGGCTTTCTTACCACGTTACTTTATTCCCCAGCAGAATAGGGGCCATTAAAATGCTCTCAGAAAGTGCTAGGGTCAAAAGGCACCCTCTTTCTCATATACCCTGAAAATTGCTTAAAATGTGGAATTTATTCAAGTAAAATGGATTCATCTCTGCATTCAAAAGAGAAGGTTGGAAGCATAGATCAGAAAATAATGATGAAAAAAATGCGCATGTATATGTGAGCCTCTTTTTCTTTTGTTTCTTTTTCCTTTTTCCTTTTTCCGGTCTCACGTGTTAATAGCAAATTCTCTTCCACCAGACCCTGGTGCCCGGTCCCTGGAATGCCACATGGGCTGCCAGTAGCTGTTGTGTGAGAAATATCGCAGATTTGGGCTAGGAAAGGGCCAGATCGATTATATTAAAGGGCGGTCTTGTGAAGAACCCCAGAGGGGAAGGTTAGGCTTCCAATCCAGAATGAGGAAACAGGAGGAATGTGGCTGGAGCCAGTGAGGTCCTGAAAATAGAGCCAGAAACAGGGTAGAATAGAGACTTCATGGAAAAGCTGGGGCCTCCAAAACTGGATGTGCAGGTGGGGAGTGCCTGCAACGCCAGAAGGAAAATTTTAAGATTAAAAAAGAACAAAGCAAGACAAAAAAAGAAGTCTGCACTCAGTAGGGAAAAGGTAAATGGAACTTACCAGCTAAAAATAGAAATAGGTTCAAGAAAGGTTTTCATAACATATTTAGAACTCAGAGGGACCTCAGGAATTATCTAGTCTAGTGGTTTTAAACATTTTGGGGGTTAATTTTAGCATCAGAACTCTTTTTCCAGAATAAAATATACAAAGCCTGTAAGAGCTGCTCTGGCAGGAAGTGGGGAGGAGGGCTGGACACCACGGGACTTCTCACCTACCCCCGGTCCCTCTGACCTGCATGACCTTTGGGGCACCTCCATGGGGCTTTGATTGAAAAGCACTGGTTCTGGGCTTCCCTGGTGGCGCAGTTGTTAAGAATCTGCCTGCCAATGCAGGGGACACGGGTTCGAGACCTGGTCCAGGAAGATCCCACGTGCCGCGGAGCAACTAAGCCCATGTGCCACAACTACTGAGCCTGTGCTCTAGAGCTTGCGAACTGCAACTACTGAGCCCGTGAGCCACAACTACTGAAGCCCGTGCATGCCTAGAGCCCGTGCTCCACAACAAGAGAAGCCACCGCAATGAGAAGCCCACGCACCACAGCTAAGACCACTCACCGCAACTAGAGAAAGCCTGCGTGCAGCAGCGAAGACCCCACGCAGCCAAAAATAATGCATAAATTAAATAAGCAAATTTATTTTAAAAAAGAAAAGAAAAGCACTGATTCTCCTCTAGCTCCTCACACTGCGGGGAGAGAAGCAAGGTTGGGGGTTGGGGGGTGCAGTGAGCCCCGGGAAGCCAGCTCTGGGTTTGCAGCTGCCCTTGCTGCCCGACATCACGATAACAGTAGTACAGATGCCACCTGGGGAGGTGACAGCCACGTATGCACACGATGCCTCAGGCCTCACAAACGACCCAGAGACTCTGATCAGGGGCTCTGTGTCCAGACTGCGTGGGTGGAGTTGGCGAACCCCAGCCTGGCTCCTATGACTCGGTGGGTCAGTTTGACCCTCAGTTTCCCCCTCTGTGCAGTGGCGATCACTACAGCCCCCATCAAGGTGAGCTGTGGGGTAAAGGAAGGAGCTGAGTGCCTGTCCAGCAAGGAGCAGGGCACCTAGCATGGGCTTGCGGGGGGTGGGGAGGCGTATAGATGTGGCTGCTGTCGTGGTTCCTTGCCCCCCTCCCCTCCCAGGTCCTCAGAGGGCAGAGGTGAGGATTCTAGGGGAGAATGCTTCAAAGCACCAGTCCCAAGTGCCGCACAGTCTCCAGCTGAGAGTAAGCACCTGACAGATCATAGAAGTTACCGATAATTATTACTGGCACCAAGCCTCACCATAGACCCACAAAGTGAGCAAGACATTATTATTGCCATTTTACAGGTGTGGAAACTGAGGCACAGAGGAGTTGAATGATCCTCCCAGATCCCAAAGCTGGTAAGGGGCAGGAGCCAGGCGGGCCTTGGATCACCTGCCCAGGGCCCAGCGCACCACCCCAGGGTGGGAGGCGGGGAGAAAGGCGGGTCCCTGAAGAGTGAGAAGCAAGGTCGGCCACTGCCGGGCCAGCTCCTCTCCGTGTGCCTGGCCGACGCATGGAGCCGGGCCGCACGGTCCTTCTGCGGGGCTGTGTCGCCCCCTAGTGGTTCCACACAGGACTGGCCACAGCCAGGCCGTCCAGAGGGACACTCGCCCTTGCCCTTCACACCCTAGAGCTGCAGAGGCTTCTCGCGTTGCCCGGTCCTGTGCGGGCAGGACCACTCAGTGACCCCCATCCAGGACATAAGTCAGCCACCCCCGTAGCAGCCTGCAAGACCTCACCAGGCACTGGGAAGAGCGTGTGACTACACATTGGGCTGGATCAGGTGCCTTGGCTCGGGTGTGTGTGTATGTGTGTGCGTGCATGTGTGTGTTTGTGGACCACGTGGAGGCGGTGTGCATAGGTGAGAAGGAAAACGGAAAGACAGAACTCCAGTGCATATGGTGTCCACTCTGGTGCATTTAAGGTGTCATCTTAAATGGAGTTTAGGGAAATAGTGGGACTCCTTGCAGGGGTGTGTTTTGCGATTACCTACATCATCACGGCACGTTCTAAGAGCCAAGAGACAGGCAGGAGTGTAAACTGACGCAACCACTTGGGGAAAATGTTTGGCAGTTCCTACTGAAGCTAAGGATACATACACCCTAAGACCCAGCAAAGCCATTCGCTGGGTATGTACCTGGACTCAGGAAACACACACACTCTGTCCACCAAAAGACAGGTACAAGGTCCATGACTTTTTAGTGGTAATGGCCCAAACCTGGAAACAACCCAAATATCCATCAGTGGTAAAACAGATGCACAAATTGTGGTAGTTGTGCACATTTCCTGTAATGGAATATTAGGCAGCAATGTAAAAGGGCTACATGCACAGCATACATGAATGTCATAGGTATAAAGTTAAGCAATGGAAAGACCCAAACTTCCCATTTATATGAAATTCAAAACCAGGCTAAGTGAATCTATGGTGGGAGAGGCCAAAGTAGTGGTTGCCTCCAGGAGGTTGGTGGGGGACCCGTGTGGGCACTTAAATGTTGTAGATTTCATTCTGGATGATGCCCATACAGGTGTGCACACATGTAAAAAGTCATCAAGCTGTACACTTAAGATCATCCTGCTTTATTGTATGTGTGTTAAACCTTTAAAAACTCTAGCAATATAATGAAAGCCAAGAGACATGGCAGGAACGGGGGAGTGATAAGCACGTGGCAGCGCACGGCAGTGATGGGTAGGACTCTGAGGCCTGATGGGCCTGAAGACTTCTCTGGGGCCCTTCTGGGACAATCCGTGTGAAGCACAGACAAGTTCCCAGGGATGCTGGCTTTTCGTTCACTGTTTTCAAAACCCCAAAGCATCCTGCTAGATGGCTTCCTTTCCTGAAATGTACTTAGTTGATTTCCTAGTTCAAAGCTATAGGATAGGGTTGTGGCTTTTTGCCCCTTTCTTTTTGCTGCTCTGTATTTTTACCTTTTTTTCCCCCTGTAATGCAAGTGTTATAGCTTTTGCAATATGAAAAAGAAAGCCAATAAAAGCTATTTTAATTAGAGGAAAAAAGCTGTGAGCGCAGATTCGGGTTTGTGGGTTTTACACGAAGGCACATTTGGTAGCAGGGCCAGACGCTAAGAGCGTTCAAGTCACGTGGGTTGGGAGAAGGGTGGGGGATCTTGAGCCTTTTCGCCAAAGCTGCCTCTACCTGCTTCATCTGTCTATGAGATAGCAGGCCTTCTATGGACACAAATGCAAAAACATGGCATGCCTCCGTGAATCGCCGTGCTACGTCGTTTCTTGAGCACTTCCTCAACTAAGTCACTTTTCCCCCCTTAGGTTTACAACAAGGTAGATGGCCCAGAGTGGCTTTGGTGACAGTGGGCTTTGACGGCCGTGGGTGGGAGTCAGGAGCGCTCTCTTCCAGTCCTGACCTCTCCCTTGACCAGTTGATATTCTGTGAATCACCTCCCTTCCTTGGACCTCCCTGTCTCCATCCTTCCTGTGAAGGCATCGAGCTATAGTATCACTCCCTGCCTTACAAGAATGGTCACTTATTATTATATCCATTTTACACTCAAGGACACAGATTTTAAAACATTTAAATAACTTGACCAAGACCTCCCAATCCATAAGTGACAGCATAGGGAGTCACAGGTAGAACACTTTGGCCCGGTTCTGACTTTGCCAACCCAGCTGATGCTCCCTCCAATTCTGACCTTCAGGTTGTCTTATTCTACCTTTCTGGGTGAGGAAAACTGTGAAAATTAACATTTTCCCCCCTCTAGCAAGTGAGAGGTTACACCGTTTGTTTTTCAGAGCAGCAAAAGTGAGAGTAGAAAGGATTTCAAGAAGACTTCTCAGGTAAAGACTAAAGGAAATGTTATATCAAAGCTAGCAATGGTGGATTTTTTTTTAAAACGTCTTTATTGGAATATAATTGCTTTATATTGTTGTGTTAGTTGCTGCTGTATAACAAAGTGAATCATCTATATGTATACTTACATCTCCATATCCCCTCCCTCTTGTTTTCAAAATCTAGAGCATCGTCTTTTCATTTTAAAAAACAGTCTAAGTGATGAGTTGGTGCAATTGCCTTGTAGGAATTTGTAAATAAGGAAGGTGTGCCTCTGTTTTTCGTTCTGACACCCTGGGTTGTATGTAATATAGAAATAAAGTTTATCCAGGATTTTTATTGGCTATGCCCTTTCTTAATTTAAAGTGTGGATTAGTGAGGAGAGAAAGGGATTGTTAGAGTCAGAGGATGAATCCGTGAAGTGAAAGCATAAATTGATACAGTCTTTCTAGAGGACAATATGGCAACATGTATCAATGTTTCACATATGCACATTTCCTGACCCAGAAATGTCACTTCTAGCAAAGATATATACACAAGGATGCTCATAATAACATGGCTTGTAATGGTAAAAATTAGGAACAATGTAACTCTAACAATATGGAATTGGTCCAATAAAATATGGCACATCCAGCCAGGGAGATAAAGCACAACTTTTAGAAACAGAGGTACAGAAACTGATCAGTGGGTGTTTCCCGGGGGGTGGGGTGGTGACCTACTTTTCATTGTCTAAATACGTTTGTGATTTTTTTTAATGCTTTATTTTGAGATAACTAGATTCACACGTAGTTGTAAGAAATAATACAGAGAGATCCCAGGTATCCTTTATCAAATGGTTAACATCTTGCAAAACTCTTATATGATAGCTCAACCACCATGCTGACATCTACACAGCCAAGATACAGGACATCCCCATCACCACAACTATCCTACCTGTTTTCCTTTTATAGTTACACCTGCTTCCCTCCTGTTCCCACCCCTTCTTTAACTGCTGGCAATCACTAATCTGTTCTTCACCCTTATAATTATTTTATTCCACAAACTTCATATACATGGAATCATACAATATATAGCTTTGCGGGACTGACTTTTTTTAATTCAACATAGTTCTGGAGATCTATCCAGCTGTTGTATCAAGAGTTGCTTCCTTTTTATTGCCGAGTTGTGTTCGATGGTGTACAGGTTTTTGTGTGAACACAAGTTTTCATTTTTCTGGGATATATGCCCAGGGGTGTAACTGCTGGATATGACGGTTGCATGCTTAGTTTTCTAAGAAACTGCCCAACTGTTTTCTAGAGGGCTGTACCCTGTTCCATTCCCACCAGCAATGTATGAGTGAGCCAGTTTCTCTGCATCCTCACCAGAATTTGGTGTTCTCACTTTTTTCATTTTCACTGTTCTGATAGGCATGCCGTGATATCTAATTGTGGTTTTAATTTTCGTTTCCCTAATGGCTAATGGTGCTGAACATGTTTTCTTGTGCGTTCTTGTCATTTGTGTATCCTCTTCAGTGAAATGTGTTTTCATGTCTTTTGCCCATTTTCTAATTGGATTGTTCATTTTTAAAATTCTTTTTAAACTTTAAAAAATTTTTCTATTTATTTTTTGGCTGTGTTGGGTCTTTGCTGCTGTGCGCGGCTTTCTCTAGTTGTCGCGAGAGGGGGCTACTCTTCATTGCGGTGCTTCTCATTCTGTGGCTTCTCTTGTTGTGGAGCACGGGCTCTAGGTGCATGGGCTTCAGTAGTTGCAGCACGTAGGCTCAGTAGTTGTGGCTCGTGGGCTCTAGAGCGCAGGCTCAGTAGTTGTGGCACATGGGTTTAGTTGCTCCGCGACATGTGGGATCTTCCCAGACCAGGGATCGAACCCATGTCCCCTGCATTCGCAGGCGGATTCTTAACTACTGTGCGACCAGGGAAGTCCTGTTCATTTTTTTTTAAACGTTGAGTTTAGAGAGTTGTGTATTCTGCATACTACTCTTTTATCAGATATGTAGTTTGCAAATATTTTCTCTCAGTGTATAGCTTGTCTTTTCATTCTCTTAAAAGGGCCTTTAGATCCAAATGGTTTTCCCTCTTTTTTCCTCTAACAGTTTTATAGCTTTACATTTTACATTTAAGTCTGAGATTCATTTTGAGCTAATTTTTCTACAAAGTATGAGACTTAAGGTGATGTTCATATTTTTGCATATGGATGGCCACTTGCTCCAGGACTATTTGTTTAAAAGGCTCTATTTCCTCCACTGAATTTTTTTTTTTTTTGCACCTTTGTCAAAAATCAGTTGGGCAGGGACTTCCCTGGTGGTGCAGTGGTTAAGAATCCACCTGCCAAAGCAGGGCACACAGGTTCGAGCCCTGGTCTGGGAAGATCCCACATGCCGCGGAGCAACTAAGCCTGCGGGTCACAGCTACTGAGCCTGCGCGCCTAGAGCCCGTGTTCTGCAGCAAGAGAAGCCACCGCGATGAGAAGCCTGCGCACCACAACGAAGAGTAGCCCCCGCTCGCCGCAGCTAGAGAAAGCCCGCGCACAGCAACGAAGACCCAATGCAGCCAAAAATAAATAAATAAATTTATTTTTTAAAAAATCAGTTGGGCAGGGGCCTCCCTGGTGGCGCAAGTGGTTGAGAGTCCGCCTGCCGATGCAGGGGATGCGGGTTCGTGCCCCGGTCTGGGAGGATCCCATATGCCGCGGAGCGGCTGGGCCCGTGGGCCGTGGCCGCTGAGCCTGCGCGTCCGGAGCCTGCGCGTCCGGAGCCTGTGCTCCGCAACGGGGGAGGCTACAGCAGTGAGAGGCCCGCATACCGCAAAAAAAAAAAAAAAAAAAATCAGTTGGGCATACTTGTGGGATCTATTTCTGTGTTCTCAATTCATGTGCATTTATCATCTATTAAAATTCATTTTTAAATTGCATTGATGATATATCCTTATTAATATGGGAAAATGTAAGATAAAATCTTACAAAAGGGCAATTTAGTATATTCTGATTTTTGTAAAGCTTTTTTTAAAGAGTGCTTTTATGCTTGTACATGGGGTCAACTCATTAGAAAGACCCTGAAATAATGTTTTCCAATGTGGGTTCCTCTCAAGGGTTTTAAGAAAGCCTAATTCAGTGCCTTTACCTTGCTTACTAGCTGTGATGTTCCGTGAGTATAATGTAGCTCTTCCTGGGGACTTTTGACTATGGAATCCCTTTCTTTCCCTAAGAAGCTTTTCTCAGGGCTGTTGTTCAAAGGAACACACTTTCAGAAACAAGTCTGAAAGGTTCCCTGCCAAAATATTAATAGTGATTATCACAGAACTGTGGGATTTAGGGTGGTTTTTCCTTTTCCCTTTCTCCTTTCTAAGTTCGGTTAGCTGAAAAAAAAATTACGACAAACGTGTTCATTTTATAAACCAGAAAGATAATAAAGATGTTTGGGGGTGGAGGGGGAGCAACTAGGTGCCAGAGGACTAGAAGGGAAGGCAGATGTGAGCTGGTTTGCAGAAGCAGGAAAGAAAGCCAGGCTGGCAAGAATCCCTGGGAGGATGAGAGAAGCAGAAAACACAGAGGGCACTGCCAGTTCACCTACAGGAGGGAGAGAGAGGGAGATGGGGGCTCAAATCCACACAGATCACAGCAGTGCTGCGTGGTGATGGAGAATGTGGTCATACACAAACGCTCCCAGCATGCCCTTGGGAAGACCTTGCAGGGGGCCGCTGGGAAGGGCTGGTCCTGACACCACCTGCTCGGGCTGGGGAGGGGGGCCATGAGTATGAAGGTATGTGTGGTGCTGGGGGCTGTTACATCTCTGAGACTTCATAGCAGAGTATTTTGATTAAGTCAGCCTAAAATGAGACTCCTGCTAATTGTATCCACAGACCACTCTTTTTTCAATTTCTCATTTATTTATTTATACCCTGCCTTGTTCTGGGGGAAAAAAACAATTAAGAATGGCTCACAGCGTTCATAAAATAAGACTAAATAGCGTAAAATTAAAAGCAGATGGAAGAAGACAAGAGAACAAGGATGGGTGCCAAGAGGATCCAGCAAGGAGGCTTCTTGGTCCTCTTCCCATTGTCCAGGTGAACAAGATGGTGCAGTGGAATTCCTTAGGGTGCAGGCAAGGGGACGGCCAACCTGAGCTGGAATATCAGGTCCCACCATGGGGCCAGGCCCTGTCCGAGATATGCTCTCAATACATATCTATTGAATAAATACACACATTGGACATCAAAAAGTCAAAACTGCCTCAGGTTTCCATCGGCGACTCTCAAGTTGTGGAACCACTGTTGGGACAGAGCTGAGATTTCCCAGGATTAAGATTTGTGTGGCTTGGAGACCTGGGTTTTCTCAGGAGAAGACCTTGAAGAGGGAACAAACCAGCCCTCAGAAGCGGACTTTCCCTCATACCCATTAGGATGGCTATTATGAAAAGAAAAAAGAAAAAAACAAAACAGAAAATAACAAGTGTTGGTGAGGATGTGGAGAAACGGGAACCCTTGTGCACTGTTGGTGGGAATGCCAAATGGTCCAGCCACTGTGGAAAACAGTATAGAGGTTCCTCAAAAAATTAAAAATAGAATTACCATATGATCCAGCCATTCTACTTCTGGGTATATACCCAAAAGAGTTGAAAGCAGAGACTCTGAGAGATATTTGTACACCCACATTCACAGCAGCATTATTCACAATAGCCAAAAGGTGGAAGCAACCCAAGTGTCCATTGATGGATGAATGGCTAAACAAACAACAAAAGAACAATATATATATATATATATATATATATATATATATTATTATTATTATTATTATTATTCAACATCAAAAAGGAAGGAAATTCGTTAGATGCTACACATGCTATGACATGGATGAACCAACCTTGAGGACATTACGCTAAGTGAAACAAGCCAGACACAAAAAGACAGTACTGTATGATTCCACTTATAGATTCCACTACCTAGAGTAGTCAAATTCATAGAGACAGAAAGTAGAATGGTGTTTGCCAAGGGCTGGGGGTGGGGGCGGAGGGTGGAATGGGAAGTTAGTGTTTAATAGGTACAGAGTTTCAGTTTTGCAAGATGAAAGAGTTCTGGAAATGGAATGTGGTGATGGTTGCACAACAAGGTAAATGTACTTAATGCCCCTGAACTGTACACTTAAACGTGGTTAAGATGGTAAATTTTGTACTGTGTGTATTTTACCACAAAAACAATTAAAGAAGAAAAGCAGGTGATTTCCAAAAGGAGGCTGTGATCTGGGAACTATGGGTCTACCAGCTGTCACATCTAGAGGGTATGGGAGAGCAAGGGGTGCCAGAGAAGGCTAGAGACTTCCAAGAAGACAATTTTAGCAAGGCCCCTGCTCTCCTGGTTGGCTAGAGAGACTCAAGGTCTCCCTGATCAGCATAGCTCCTGGGATTTCCCTGGTGGCACAGTGGATAAAACTGCACTCCCAATGCAGGGGGCCCAGGTTCCATCCCTGGTCAGGGAACTAGATCCCACATACATGCCACAACTAAGAGTTTCCATGCCACAACTAAGGAGCCCTGGAGCCACAACTAAGGAGCCCTGGAGCTGCAACTAAGACCTGGCTCAACCAAATAAATTAAATAAATAAATAAATATTTTTTTAAAAAACAAACAAACATAGCTCCTGCCCCAGAGAAACTACCTAAGGTCATAGTGTTTATTGATTTAGTCAACAAGTATTCATGGGGCATCTATTATGTGCCAGGCATCATGACACAAACCCTGTCCTTTTGTATCTTGCATTCTTTTAGGGAGAGATGCCCCCAAAGCAAACAAGAAAGTATAAAATTGAGATAGGAACCAAAAGTACACACCAGTATGATTCCATTAGATAGCATTCTAGAAAATGCAAAAGAATCTAGAGTGACAGGAAGCAGATCGGTGGTTGCCTGGAGCTGGTGGTGGATGAAGGGGTCAAGTGCCAAGGGCACGAGGAAAGCTTTGGGAGTGATGGAAATGTTCTGTATCTTGATTGTTGATGGTGATTTCATGGGTGTGTACACCTGTCAAAACTCATCCCACTGTACACTTTAAATGTATGCTGTTTACTGTGCATACATTCTATTTTGCTTGATAAAATATTGTTTTAGTTGAGTGATAAGCTACAAAGTAGTGGGTTTCTCAAAGGCCACATTTCAAGTGAGGCCTGAAGGAAGAGATGGGGCCATCTCGACAAGGATGGAGGGAGGGGAGGAGGGGGGGAGGAGTGTCCTAGGTGAAGGGAACAGGATTTACCAAGGTCCAGAGATGTCAGGAGAGCCCAGCACATCCTGAAAGCTCAAGTGGCTGAGGATGACCAGGGTGTCCCAGTTGTGTCTGGTGGGCCTGGTGAAGGAGAGATGAGGTTGAATATGAGAGTGGATGGTTGTACTTTGTGCTGAGGGTGATGGGGTGTGGCTGAGGCTTTTTAATTTGGAGATTGACACAATCAGGTTACCATGGGGAAGATTTCTCTGGCCGCAGTGTAGAGACGAATTGCCAGAAGGGCAAGAATGAGGGTTGGGGCCCATTACGGCGCTGTTGGCATAACACAGGTGTGAGATGGAGGCCCAGATGAAGAGCAAGGGGAGTGGCGGCGGGGTCGGAGTGGAGAGGAAAGCCTCGGGGCATTTGTAATTGAGTAAATGGGGGTTGAAAGAAGGCAGAGGCAAGATGGACACCCAGGCTTCTGAACTGGGCAACCCATGGAAGGAGGTGGCATTTCCTGAATAGGAAACCCTGGAGGAGAAGCAGGTTTAGGGGCTGAAAGGCTGGGTCCAGGTTTGGACATTTGAGTCTGAGCTGCCTACAAGACAGCCTGGGCAGGTGTTCAGCAGGCCGTGGACACTCAGGACAAAGTCTGAGCTGGAGACTCCAGGAGGCATACACATGGGGTTGGAAGCAAAGATGCTCACAACATCATCTTCCATCCCAGGTGGTCCTTTTTAGTGACCTTGGCAACCCCCACCAAGCAGTGCAGTCCATTGCTCCACCCCCTTGAATCTGGGCGGATCCCGTGACTGCTTTGACCAGTAGGACGTGGGGATGGAAGGTTTGACCAATGGGACATAGGATGAAAGGTTTGACCAATAGGACATAGGGGTGGAAGGCTTGACCAATAGAACACAGGGATGGAAGGCTTAACCAATAGAATGCAGGGATGGAAGGCTTGACCAATAGAACGCAGGGATGGAAGCCTTGACCAATAGAATGCAGGGATGAAAGGCATGCCCAGCCAGGTCCAGGAGTGGCCCTTAACTGTCCTGGTAGCTTCTGCTTCCAGGCTCTCAGAGGCCAGCCACCATGTTTCAAGTGAAGGTTGTCCAAGACCGCTGTTATGTAAGAAACCCAAGCCATGTGGAGACAAAGAGAGTGGTCGAGGAGCACTGAGGCCCAGCACGTTCCTGAAGAAGCCATTTTGTAAGTGAATCCTCCAAACCCTGACCCTGACTGATGCCGCTGAGATCAGATGCAGGCTGTCTAGGTGAACTCTTGCTGGTACCCAAGAGCTGCACAGATTTAAGCTATTAAATCCGGAGATAGTTTGTTATTCAGCAAGGTAAATAATCAACCAAGACAATAGCAAATGGCCCACTGAGCAAGCGGATCCTGCAACAGGGGGACAGGTAGAGGAACGGGGGGTCCAGACTCACCTCTCAGAATAATCCCAGAGCCAGGAGGAGAGCTTTGAGGTATGAGTGTCGACAGTATTGCTTCTTCTTCATTTTTACACCACTATTTCCTTCTAGATGGAGAGAGCTCAGATAGCATAACACTCGTAGCCTCTCTCTGCTCCTGCACCGACTCCCAGCCCCCACCCCCAGGAAGAGTTGCTCAATCCGGTTGGTCAATTTAGAAGGAGAAAGTGGACACGTGTGACTAAGCCCTTTCCTGCCTCTTCTCCTGCTCTGTTCCCCCCACACCAAGTTTTACAAGGTAGCCCTGCAGTTCCCTGTGCATCTCCCCTCTGTCCTGTGAACTCTGGCTACCTTATTCTCCCCAGACTCTCAGCATTGTTGCTCAACTCAGGGAGTCTGCCAGGCTCTGCCTGGGTCGCCCTTCCCTACACTGCGGCCTGGAAACTCTCTCCAGGCATTAAGCTGGAACAATCTTAAGGCTCACTTCATTTGTATCCATCCTTCAGGGGTCACTGTCCTTCCCTCCTTCCTTCCTTCCTTCATCATTGAACCTTGACAGTTTATGAGGTAGGTACTCGTATCCCTATTTTATTATCCCCATTTTACAGATACACCGATATGAGGCAGGCACCAGCATTACGCTCATTTCACAGATGAGTAAACTGAGGCTTAGAGAGGTTAAGTGACATGTACAAGGTTGCTTAGCAAGGAGCAGGACCAGAACTTGGACCTGGTTCTTTCTTTCTTGCAGGATCTGAAACACTGCACTCTACAACCTCTCCAAATGCATGCCATAACCAAATGTAACTCTTCCAGGTCATTCTCCACTGCCCAGGCTGTTGTATTTCTGTGTCCTTATCTAAAACAATAGGGAATAAGAACCTGCCCTGCAGAAATAATAACATGAATGAGCAAGATATACTGACCTCGATATTTATTGCAGTTTCGTTTATAATTTTAAAAAACTGGAAACAATATGTGCCCATCAAGAAGAGGATGCTTAGGGACTTCCCTGGTGGTCCAGTGGTTAAGACTCCACACTTCCAATGCAAGGGGCGTGGGTTTGATCCCTGGTCAGGGAACTAAGATCCCACATGCCCTGCGGTGCTGCCAAAAAAAAAAAAAAAGAAGAGGATGCTTAAATACATTCTGATACATCCATACAATGGAGTGCTGCACAGCTGTTAAAAAGTATCAGGAAGATTTATATGTATTGGCATTAAAGATGTTCAGTCTCTCTCTATATATATACACATACATATATATGTAAAATGATAGTACGTTGCTTTTTTAAACAATCTATGTATCTATCGATATCTCCAGTCCCAGCAGGTCCATGAGGAGAGCATTGATCTGCTCCAGGCAGCCATTCAGGGACCCAGACTCCTTCCATCTTCCATCCTTCATCACAGCAGAAGGAGAAGAGAGAGAATAGAGGATCAGGTGTGGGAGATTTTTATGGGCTGGGCATGGAAGTGACAATCATTACTTCAACCATATTCCATTGTCCACCCTTCAGCATATGGCCACTCCTCACCACAGGGGAGGCTGGGAGATGTCGTCTAGCTGTATGCCAGTAGGTGGGCTTGGTGAGCATCTAGCCAGCCTCGGTTGCACCAACTGATACGTACCTTTTAAACCGATTCATATATAAAAAAAAATAAGTATGTGCATGGATATATTTTTAATATGGAAAAGCCTGGAAGGATGTGTTAAGCCGTTCCCTCTCATGAGTAAAAGGGAGACTCTCACTTTATATGTCTGTATGTTATTTTTCAAAATGATGGCACGTATTTTCTGTGATTAACACTTAAAGATTTGTATGGGACTTCCCTGGTGGTCTAGTAAGACTTTGTGCCCCCAGTGGAGGGGGCCAGGGTTCGATCCTTGATCGGGGAACTAGATCCCACATGCATGCCGCAACTAAGAGTCTGCATGCTGCAACTAAAGATCCCGCATGCCACAACTAAGACCAAGCGCAGCCTAAATAAATAAATAAATATATATATTTTTAAAAACCACACTTAAAGATTTGTAAAATGATATTATGTTGCTTTTCTTAAAAATGGCTTTGAGCTACAGTAATCAAGACAGCATGGTACTGGCACAAAAACAGAAATACAGATCCATATATATGGAATCTAAAAAAAAAAAAGGTTCTGAAGAACCTAGGGGCAGGACAGGAATAAAGATGCAGACATAAAGAATGGACTTGAGGACACAGGGAGGGGGAAGGGTAAGCTGTGACAAAGTGAGAGAGTGGCATAGACATATATACACTACCAAACGTAAAATAGATAGCTAGTGGGAAGCAGCCGCATAGCACAGGGAGATCAGCTCGGTGCTTTGTGTCCACCTAGAGGGGTGGGATAGGGAGGGTGGGAGGGAGACGCAAGAGGGAGGAGATATATGTATACGTATAGCTGATTCACTTTGTTATACAGCAGAAACTAACACACCATTGTAAAACAATTATACTCCAATAAAGATGTTTTTTTAAAAAATGGCTTTGAGCCAACGGAGTTTAGAATTTTAAATGTTCACTAGGGGGCAGGAGAGATGTGTGTTTTGTGTGCTTCTGCTATTTGCTAATCGCCATTTACTACACTTCTTGTATAATTTCCTCCTTCAGCAGGCCATTTGTAACGTTTGCTGAACTGTGTAAGAAAATGACAGCACAGCTTCCCTGGTGGCACAATGGTTAAGAATCCACCTGCCAATGCAGGGGACAAGGGTTTGAGCCCTGGTCTGGGAAGATCCCACATGCTGCGGAGCAACTAAGCCCGTGCGCCACAACTTTTGAGCCTGCTTGCCACAACTACTGAAGCCCGCACACCTAGAGCCCGTGCTCCACAACAAGAGAAGCCACCGCAATGAGAAGCCTGTGCACCGCAAAGAAGAGTAGCCCCCGCTCGCCGCAACTAGAGAAAGCCCGTGTGCAGCAACGAAGACCCAACACAGCCAAAAATAAATAAAATAAATAAATTTTTTTAAAAAAGAAAGAAAATAACAGCACCCAGGCCGCGCACACTGGTGGGCTTCAGCTATGGGCTCAACCATCCCATTTTAATCGGATCCTCAAGGCTGTGGTTGCTTATGTGTCAGGATTGAAAATGTGTGTGTTTCATACTAGCTTTCGAGCACCCAGAGCAAGAAGTCTGTTAACTTGCCTGAGAAAAGGCCAAAGTACCGTGAAGCCAAGGTACTGCCTGCTCTGCTGGGATCAGTCTGGGAGATGCCACGTTTAGATCAAGGAGTGATGACCCAGACATCTGTCCCCACCTTTTTGAGGATGTATGTGGACTCTTCCCCAGTCTCCTGAGCATGGCAACCAGATCGGGGATTAAACCATTTGGGGGCACGGGGGAATGTTGGGGAACTCTTGCTCACAGGAATGAATAATGAGCAAAATCTCAATGAAAACAAAACCACTAATGTCATCTAAAGTCACTAAAACATTTGTCTCCTCTATTTGGACTTTCCTGATGCTCTGAATCGGGATGAATACCCTCACACCCAGACAACACGGTGGGCACCCCCCGCTGGAATGTTCATCATAGCCAGTCTCATAGAAGAGTTTGTTGGGGACTGAGAGTTCCACCCCCAATTCCCGTGGATCTGCTGGAGACCAGGAACCAGGTCTTGTTTGTCTTTGTTCTTCTCATGAGGCCAGGACGCTGAGGACATGCAATCTATGTGAATGGAATGGAACTGAACTGAACAAATACGGAGCGTCATGTAAAATACTGTGGGGTACCTAAAGAGAAGTCTGGGTTAGGGAAGTTTTAGCACAGTGGTTAAAACATGAGCCTGGGGGGAATAAAGTTAAAAAAAAAAAAGTGTGGTGCAGACTGACTACTTACTAGAAGTGTGTCTCTCTGTAACCCGCTCAGCCAAGGGAGTGGAGAAGATGGACGTGGCTGCCCTCCTTCACCAGACCAGGAGGGTTAGACCCCAGCAGCTGTTTGGACTGTGTAACCCTATCCACCTGGCCAGCCCCGATTGGACCGGGGGTGAGCCTCTGACTGGAGCTGGGCCAATCAGATCATCTCTCTTGGAACTCAGGTTTGGGAATGAGCATCCTTCATGGGTCTGGTCTGTTAGCTGAGGTGGGAGAGGAAGGGACCTGGGGGTGAGTGGATAAGGGGCCGTGTGGGCAGTTCAGGTGCCGGTGAGGTATTGCACTTCCTGCCCTTCGGTTCTACCCATGAGATACCTGCGTGCTTTCTAATAAATTCTTCTTTTTGCTGAGCCATTATTAAATTGGTATCTGTAACATGTGACCAAACAAATATTCCCTGATCTGGATCCCACCCTCCCAGGATTACTGTGAGGGTTGAAGCAGTGACCAGCCGCAAGCAGCCCTCATACCATTGCTACTATTATTAATGGACTCCACCTCCCCTTCTGATCTGCAATAATGATATAGTGAGGAGGTCATCTCTGTCCTCAGGGAACTGACGATGTGGTTGGGGAGTTCAGGCAGGTAGGTGTGAAGTGATTGTCAGCAATCCAATCTGAGATGAGCCCTGGAGCCACCAGTCTCACTTTGGCTGTTTTTATTTATCTATTTATTTATTTATTTATTTTTGGCTGTGTTGGGTCTTTATTGCTGCACGTGAGCTTTCTCTAGTTGTGGCGAGCGGGGGCTACTCTTCGTTGCGGTGCGCAGGCTTCTCACTGCGGTGGCTTCTGTTGTTGCGGAGCACAGGCTCTAGGCGTGCGGGCTTCAGTAGTTGTGGCACGCGGGCTTAGTAGTTGTGGCGCACGGGCTTAGTTGCTCTGCGGCATGTGGGATCTTCCTGGGCAAGGGATCAAACCAGTGTCCCCTGCATTGGCAGGGGGATTCTTAACCACTGTGCCACCAGGGAAGCCCCAAAAGCCCCTTCTTAAAAAGGCTCTCTTAGCAGGCTCCTGGCCACCTCGCTGTCCCTTCCACCGTGGATTTTGCAGAGCTGTGTAGTGGTCATCTGGTTCATCGTTCCCTGGACTGTTGGGAGAGGGCCCAGAAGTGCCCTTGCAGGTACTGATTGAGTTCCTTCCCTGTGTTGCTGCCATGTACATAAGCCAGACATGGTCCTAGGACTAATAATGTTTTTCATTTTCTGTATCTTATGATTTTTTTTTACATTGAAATTTTATTTTTATATTATTTATTTTTAATTGAAGTATAGGTGATTTACAATGTTGTGTTAGTTTCAGATGTGCAGCAAAGTGATTCAGTTATGCACACACACACACACACACACACACACATATTGAGTATAGTTCCCTGGGCTATACAGTAGGTCCTTTTGGTTACTTATTTTATATATAGTAGTGTATATATGTTAATCCAAAACTCCTAATTTATCCCTCCCTCTCCCTGTCATCTTTGGTAACCATAAGTTTACTTTCCATGTCTGTCTCATGAAGTTTTGACATCTTAAAATTCTTCCTGGCTTGGGAGAGTCTAGCCAATTCTTGGAGATAGGAGAGGGAGCACACCTTTCATTTGCAAACCAACCCATCCCCAATCACCTTATGAGAGGACATGCCTGCCTTCATATGGTTCTCTAATTTCTTGTATCTGTTATGTAACTCTCACACACCAGACCAATATTTCCTCTGCCCTAAGTTATCCCAGGGCCAGGCAACTAGAGTGCACCCCTTTTTCCAGAGCCCATTGGAATTATTCACACTAGTCAATCCTAAACTGTTTACCCGGCCCTGCCTTGCCTTTCCTGAAAAAAAAAAACCCAGTAAAGACGCTGTCCTAAGCTTTCCTGTCACTCCTGCTTCTGCCTCCTGACCACCCTGGTGCTCCCCATGTGGTCCTGCATGGTATGGTGTGCCCCCTTCTCTCAGGAAATGTAAGTAATAAATTCTCCTCTCAGCGGCATTGGCCTCTGCTTGTTGTCACTCAGTCACTTCCATAAATTAAAATCCCATGGGTACAAATGAGACAGTCCGTGCTTGTAGGAGCTCACAGTGTCCTGAAGGGGACAGACGTTAAACAGATACAAGAAATTAAAGAACTATATGGAGGTGTGTGCTATCAAAGGGACATATAGGATTCTGCAAGGCTCTTAACCCTCCAAGATGCCAAGATGAATGTCCATGGATTTTGCCTCATCAGCATCTCTTCCCCAGGTATTGCTTTGAGCATCACCCGTCCCCACTCCCAGTTGCTTGTTCTGTGGCATCCACTCCCCAGGTTTCTTGCATTTGGTGCAATTCTCAGGCCTGGCCGATTTATGCACCCTACTCCCCCACCCCTTCCCTGCAGTCATTGGCTCAGGGACAGGCATGTGACTCAAACTAGGCTAAGGAGAGTCAGCTGGTACCCAACTCAGCCACTGCACAGAGAGAGATCAGCTGGGAATAGAGCCAACGCAGAGGAGTAATGTCGTAGTTTCAGAGCCTAGAGGTAGCTGTTGGTCCTGGCTGTAACCCTGGTTTGCTAGTTATGATGTCCAACAAACTCCCTTTTTGCCCTAACCGAGCTGAACTGGGTTTCTGACAGTGAAATCAAGCATCCTGACCAGTACAGGGAACTGGCCCTAATGGAGGGCGGGGGTCAGGGAAGGGTTTCCCGTAGAAGTGGCAGTTAAACTGAGAAGTGAAAGATGACTAGGAATTAGCCAGGTAGAGAGGAGGGAGAGAGCATATTTTAGACAAAAAGAGCAGCATGAGGGAAGGCTGTAAGGTAGGAAGAACAAAGCTGTAGTAATTTGTTTGCTTTCATTACCTTGCATGTGTTCTATGATAGCTATAAACACCTTTGATGAATAACCTTTATTAAATAAGCTCCATGACCCTTATTAACTAACAGTAATGTCCATTTATAAAGTACTTAAAAAAAATTATTATTATTTATTTTATTTATTTATTTTGGTTGTGCTGGGTCTTAGCTGCGGCAGGCAGGCTCCTTAGTTGCGGCTCACCGGCTTCTTAGGTTGCAGCACATGTGCTCCTTAGCTGTGACTCACCGGCTCCTTAGTTGTGGCATGCGTGTGGAATCTAGTTCCCTGACCAGGGATCAAACCTGCGTCCCCTGCATTGGAAGGCGGATTCTTAACCACTGCGCCACCAGGGAAGTCCCTATAAAGTACTTTATTGTTTGAAAATGTCTCATCATTTGATATGTCATGATTTATTGAATATATTTGGTTCCACTCTCACGAACCCCTGACTGGGCCTACTATTCAGACTGATTTTCTGCTTTGCACCCAGACTTTTGGACCTAAAAGGATGACTCAGAAGCCTAGAAGGATTGGGGATGGCTTTGGGAGTCGGGGGGAGGTGGTCTGGGGCCAAGGGCCAGTTTTGCCTGACGATGCAGCTGCCACGAGAGCTGAGCAGTGCGGCTCTGGCTCAGAGCAGCCATTCATCAGCTCGAAAAGAGAGACGAATTTGTCAATCTTTGGCTTTGCCTTTGACCCCTAGAGAGCTGGAACTGAGGACTCTGGAAATTTGGCCGCCACCCAGGGCCAGCTCTCAGTTACAGAATCAGCGAGCCCGCCAGAGTGTGCCGGCAGATGCGAACAGGAATCTCTGCAACGTCAATTACCTTTCCTTCTCCCTCCACCTCTTCCAAACCCTGTTCCCATCACCAGATTATTTATCTGAGGGAAACAGGAGGGAAAACCGAGTTCGTTTTGTGTTACTTCTTTGCACTCCATCTTGGGCCAAGAATAGCGAGCAGGGGCAGGATGTGAACATCTGTTGTGTTACTAAAATTTGTTGTTATTTATACTTGCATTATATGATTTAACTTTGACTCCCCAAGTTACAGACTCTTTGGAGGGAAGAATCGATCATGCACATTTTTGTAGGACCCATAGCAGCTCACACAGTGCCTAGCCCTAAGTAGGATCTTTGATTCTTAAACCAATGACTTTTTCTGAACTCGTCGCCGTGCTAGAAAAGGCCCACAGCTGAGACCCAGGCTGGAGGATAGCCTGGTCCCCATTTGGGGGTCAAATGAGTAGAGCAGGCAGGGGTCACCGTGTCCTAATGGGCTGGACCCACACGTTGGCAGGGAGACTCTGGGCCTCTGGGGACACTGAACCTTCAGGGGAGTCTGGCCCAGACCTGGCCAGGTGGCTCCTGCCCTCAGGGACTGCTGAGTCTCAGGTAAGGGGACAGGTCAGGTCAGGCTGAACCCCTAGTCAGGTCAGTCCCCGGCCTGGAGCCTCTGGGAGGGCAGGGAGCACTGGCCAGGTGACTCAGCCAGCAAGGGCTGCCGAGACCCAGATGGAGGGAGGGAGGGGGGATTGGTCCCAGGCCTTGGCATGAACTATGGCCCATCAAGGGGCTCTGAATCCTGGGTGGCGTCGGTCATAGGCCTGGCATGGAGGCTAGAGTTTGTGTGGGAGCTCTGTGTTCCAAGTTGTGAGGGGGCATACCAGGCCCTGGGCAGGGGAGGGCACTGAACCCTGGATTGGGGTGTCAGTCCCAAGCCATGGTATGGAGACTACAGGCCAGTAGCGGGGGGCTGGGGGAGGTGGCTGAGTCTCGCGGGAGAGGGTCACGATAGGCTTTCAGCCAGCAGGGCAAGCTGAGTCCTGGTTGGGATCAGACTCAGGCTTTGAGATGTAGACTCGGGTTCCACGGCAGAGGAGGCTGAGTCTGAGGTGGTGTCCACCTCCAGGCCTTGGCGTGGAGGCACCGCGCGGGCGGGAGACGCTGAGTCCCAGGTGCAGGCGGGGTGGGGTGGGGGGGTCGAGGGGTGGGTCCCTCGCCCTGGCTTGGAGACTCCGGGCCGGCAGAGGGCGCTGAGCTCGCGGCGGCGCGGCAGCCGCCCGGCAGGTGGCGCTCTGGCCGCGGCCGAGGCCAGCGGGCGGGCGGCGGCGGCGGCGGCGCGGCGCGGCGCGGCGCGGCGCTGCGGCCGGCTCGCGGGCCCGGGGAAGCGGCGGCGGCGGCGGCGGCGACGGCGGGAGCGGAGGAGGCGGAGCGGCGGCGGCCCCGGGCGGGCTGGGGCGCCGCTGGCCGAGCGCACAGGCCGCGGCCCGCGGAGCCCGCCATGCCGGCGCGGGTCTGAGGCGCGGCGAGCCAGGGCCGAGGCGAGCGGCGGCCGCGCCGGCCTGTGGCTCCGCAGCGGCCCGGCGCGGGCCCGATGAGCGGCGGCCTCGGCCTCCGGCGCAGCCCGGAAATGTCCGGCAAGATCGAGAAAGCAGGTGAGACGCGCGGCCGGAGCGGGGCGGCCCGTGCCCGGGGCGGGCGGGCGGCCGGGTTCCCGGGGGGCGCGGGCCCGTCGCCGCGCCGGGAGCAGAAGTGAAAGCGCCGCCGGGCCTGCCGGGGCGCGTCTCGGGCGGGCGGCGGGCCGGGCCGCGCGGCGCTCCCCGGGGCGCACGGCCGGCAGGGGCCGGGGTGCAGGCGCAGGGCCCCGTGGCCGGACTGGTCGGTGCCCGCCGCTCGGCCCGCGGCGTGAACTTTGAGACAACGGCTGAGACCGGGGACGGGGCAGGGACCGCGGCCTCGTGCCCGAGTGGCCCGGCGGCGGGCGGTCGTCTTTCAGGCAGTGAACAGAGCAGAGCCATAAAATGTGTCATTTCTGATGAGCCTCGAGTTTATATTTAACCAGAAGTATCCACTTCGGAGGCTTCAAAGGAAGTGGGCAGGATGTGTCTGGGCGTTTTCAGGGCGCGGGCGAGCTCTCCTCTGGTATCAAGCTGAGCCCTGGAAGCGGGGCTTGTGGGGAGCCAGTTGGATTGGGGGTGGGTTAGAAGTCTTGATGCCAACCCCATCCCTTTGTGTGCTCCTAGAAATCTCGGAGCCTCGCCTTCCGGTTAGCTGGGTTTTGCCCTGACGGGGATTAGAGTCTCCAAAGATTCTACTCGGGCCGTGCACCTGGGACCCAGAGCTTAATTAGCGACACCTTGCAGGGCGCATCCTTGAGTCGCAGGTGAGGGAGGCGGGCGGTCCTGGGCTGTCTAGCGGGGACATCACGGGTTGTCATAACCTGGTACCTTATCATCTTGGCAGCCAAGCTATGGAAGGGGGGAGCTTAGGGGGATGGATAGGGGGAAGGTTACACTGATTTTGGAAGTTGCTGGTTTCCCAGGTTGAACCAGGACACTTTTCGGAGAGGCGCCTCGGAAGTGGACCGAGCCGGCCGTGTAACTTGCAGGCTGTGGCTTGAGCACAGGAAGGAAATTTTCGTCGCCTTCTTTGAGGGTTTTCTGTGTATCCGGCTCTGTGCTGAGCACCTTAAACGTATGCCTTATTAAATCTTCGTAGATTCTCTGTGACAGAGAACGTGGTCCCGGTTTGACAGGCTTGGGGGCTCAATGGCTTTTCGTAGGCCGCCCGGCCAGAGGAAAACGGGCCGGGCCCTGATGCCCTGCTCTCTGAGTGGAAGCCTGGGTGTCCTCCTTGGGGGCAGGGCCCTTGGCTTCAGGTGCTGCTTCTTGGGTATTTCTGTCACTGTTCTTCAGGCCCAGGGCTGTGTCCAGTGACCAGGAGTTTCCTCCTAGCACACATGCCGTTCCAGAAATACCTCTGGTTAATATGTGCAGTGTTTCTCAGGATGCGTCGCGTCCCTGAATGGTATTGATGGGAAACTTGGCTGGTTTATTTTCAAAATAGCATTAACAGGGTTTTGTCTAATTATAAGGATAATTGAAAAATTGGTAAATCACGAAAAGCCAAAAGAGCACAATGAAAAGCACCTGCCACCCCACGGGCTGCTTTCCACAGCCCAGCCCTCTCAGATGGGCTGTCACGTGCATCCCCTACTCCCTGGAGAAAGGAGGCCTGAGGCCAGTTCTGTTTAGCCCAGGTTATCCCTGGGCATCTCCATCTGCCGGGGGCTGTAGTAGATGCAGAAGCCAGGGGTGCCTGCCTTCGGAGAAACTTGTCTGTAGGTGGGAGAGCTGGCCCCAGCATCACCCCTGGGCTGCCAGGCCTCGGGAACTGTGGGGCAGCGGGAGGCGGGGCCCGTGGGCACAGGTGAGGGGTGGCCTGTCCGCTGAGGGCATGGGGAAGGCTCTGGAGGAGGGCGAGGGTGCCCCACGTGGAGGTGGGGGAAGAGGCCAAGCAGGGGTTGTGGAAATCTCAGGAGGAAGATGCACGTGGTGGGAAGCGGCTGCGCTGAAAGTGCTGAGGTTGTCAAGACCAGAGATGGCACCTCACGTGGAGCTAGCGGGAGGTCTGTCCTTCTAGTGTGAGGTCTTCTGCTGTGATTCACACACAACTGTCAGGGAAGCCTGGGACACTCTGGAATGAGGGGTACACCTTCTCGGTGGTTTCTTCTGGTCATTGTGGGTGGCTTTCAACTTTGCATTTTGATGAGATATCCCATTCAGTTTCTGTTGGAGTTTTCTAAATGGACCTACTGTGAAGTCACCCGCAAAGTGTTTCTTAAAGGAAGGGTCCTTAGGTGAAGTGGCGCCTCCTGTTAGCAGGTGAACAGTCTTTGGGAAATTATAGAGCCTGACACCCAGTCAGTGCTCATTGTTGTTAGGTTTCGCTGTTTTCTGTTGACTTGAGCAGAAGAGTTGCTTACATGTGTTCACAATCTCCTCTCTGATAACAGGACCAGTGCTTTCACTTCTCAGGGCTTAAGGGAGCCAAGGTTTTTTGAGTGTAAAAGAAAACTTTGTGCATCCCTTACAGCCCCGAGACTCTTGCCCATCCTTCCCACCTGATACCTCTCATGAGCCGCAGCCTCTTCAACCTCTGGGGGAGATGTTTTTGAATCTGTCGTGCTGCTTTTCAACCTGTTTACTTACTGAGCAGTGCCTGTCTGGGATGGGGGTGTCATACATACTGCCCTCCTAGGAGGGCCTACCCTTCTGTAGGGACCAGATTGGCTGTCTTCGGTTATCTGCCCTGGGCCAGTGGGGGATGAAGACAGTCTGGGTTCCAGAGGGTGGCACAGGATCAGCTTGCTAGCTGGTTGGGCCAGTCCAGTTAGGCTTGGTGGAGAAGGGTTGAATTTGGAAGGCCAGGAAGAATGCTGGAGTGGAGGGGGAGGCTCCTTGGTGTCTTCCAGAGATAATGGGGAGGCGGGGAGTGAGTGGAGCCAGACAGATTAGGGAGCTCTCCCGGGGTGAGCTTTCGGGATGGCCTGGCAAGGATAAGAGGCGCTTCCCTGGGAACTAAGAGGGACTTGTTCTGGAGGACCCACGCTGGTGGGAGATGTGTGCAGTGCTGAGGCCACTTTCGGGGACCAGTGAATCTGGTTCTGGCGTGTACGCAGTGATGGTGGGTCTCAGTGTGCTCGTGCTTAACTCCCAGCAGATGCACTAAGTGGAGGGAATTGAAGCCTTAATGCTTCTGGAGCTGAAACACCTCTCTTGCCTGGTGAACAGAGGTGACAGACTGGTGGCTGTGGGCTGGATTCAGGCAATAGATGCGTTGTGTGTGATCCATACATGTTCTTGGAGAAAAAAGAAAGAATTGATGGTCAGTATTTAACAATCAGGAAATGACTCACAAATCTCAGGTTTCTGGTTCTTTTGGAAAATGAGCAGCTCTAGTAACCCTGGGCGCTTGTTCCTACGAGGCCACTGTGGCGGGGACCTCCCACTCCTGCTGCCAGCCCCAGTACTGATTCCTGCTTCCCACTTGGACTGTTGACGTTTGAGTTTGCATCCCTCTCCTTGTGGAAATCACTCGTGTTTGTTTGCTTTTTATCTGGACTTTGAAGTCTTTGCCCCATTCCTTCATGGATTCATTCTTTGATCCCCTTGCTTGGCACCGATCGAGCTCCTGCTGTCCGGCGCTGTGCAAGGCTCTGGGGAGCCAGCGGTGAACTCGGCGGGCATCATGCTGCCACACAGGCCTTACCTCTGGCAGTGTGGGGAGCGCTGGGGGGGTTACAAGGGATCCCATCAGACTCACGGTGGGAACTGCCTCTGTGATGGGCTGAGATTTTCAGGTGAGCCGTTAGCTGGGTGCAGCAGCGGGGCGTAGGGAAGAAGGTGGCCTCAGTTTCACCGGTTGTACTCATCAGAGAGTCTCAGGTGCTCATTCCTCAGTTCATTACCAAATAGTTTTTCCAGAACCTCCCAAAGGCCCAGAGTTTCTAGTTCATCCCAGTGTTTGGGATACAAGAAAGATTTGTGCTTCCTGGGCCATACCATCCAACTAGGACAGACAATAAAAGTAGATGTCATGAAGATATAAATTACGCAGGTTTTTCTATTTGTTTGTTTGTTTGGGTGGGGGGTCTTTCCCTGCTGTGTATTTCCAGCAGACCACTGGCAGTCTGTCTAGGAGTTTCATCAATTACCAAACCCTCTGGCCACTCTCTGGGCCCCCTGTGGCCTCAGGCTACTCCGAGGGGCTGCTGAAGCGGCAGCAGGCGCAGCCAGCGCCCTGCCCAAGGACTGAGTCAATGCGGTGTCTCAGACTCAGGTGCTGTGTGTTTCAGATGTGTGAAGATGCTTTCATTATAAATTAAAATGAAAAATTCACACTGTCTGCTGTCATAGTAACTTTTTGTCATTATGTATTTTCTCAGAACAGATAAAAAGTACAAGTGCAGTCTGTCACATGAGGCTGCACATTTTTGGCCTAGGAAAGAGTCCTTGTAGATCAGCGGTCACTGTATTTTGATCAATTTTAAACTCCTCTCAAATTTTACACTTCCTTTTCCCCCCCACAATTATCCATCTTTGCACTCAAAATGTATCCAGTCAATAAATACAGCACTCTTATGGCACCTGCTAGTCATTCATTCCCTCACTCCTGTGGCCCTTACAGCGACCCTCCACCCTCCTCGTTGGCAAACACTGTGCCGCCTTGCGGTGGCCTGGAGCCAGCAGGAGCCTGGCCCTCCCGGGCTCTCGGTCCAGGGGTAACATCAAGACGATCTTGAATATTTGTGCAGTTTCTATAGTTTCCGCCTGGAGTGCATTGACAGATGACCTCATTTCAGTTGATCCCTAAAACAAGTCCTGAGGACTAGAGCAGGGCCAGTTATCCCCGTTTTACCCTGAGGGCAGTTCAGGCCCGGGGAAGGTTGGTGATTTGCCCAGGGTCACAACCCTCGTGCGGTGCAGGGCAGCGGGGCGCCCACCTCTGCTCCGACTCCACCAGTCCTTTTCCAGAGCACCGCTTAGAGCTTCCCATGTTGCTGGAGACGCAGTAACTTTATCTTAATTATTGTTCGTGTTTCTAAGTTTCTTTTCTGGTGTTACAAAAAAAAAAATCTCTGTTAAGTTAGGGTAGGCCAAATGCAGTCTTCAGGCTTCGTGTGATACTAATATCAGCGGCAGTACTGTAAGAAGATAAAAAATAGGGCAGATGCAGGCTAAGTACGTCTTAAACATCAACCACAGCAACCCCAGGGTTTCCTGGTCTCCTGAGCAGCTGTTGGCAGAGGTGGTTTGAATGGGATTCCTTGTAGCCAGCAGACCTGATAGGAGGCCTGTAAAGATGAGTCATGTATGAGTTTGCAGAAAAATCATCCCCCAAACCAGCCCGGATTGGAGAATGCCTTTGAGCACAGGGCCGGCTAGGGCTTACCTCAGTCCAGCTGAATGTGTTCCCGTTGCCATAATAAGATGACGCGCTGGAAGGAGTAGCGGCCTGGCCGGCCCCTCTGCTACCGCACCCACGCGGCCCCGACCGGGCGCCCGGCTGCCGAGACAGGTGTTCCTCTGACTTGTCATCCACCTTGCCCTGGAGGCTGTTTTATGATTTAAAAAAGAAACAAACAAAAAACCAGTTTGTGAATTATTAAGGGATCTGTCATCTTAGTTTGTGGTCACTTGCTTTAGCCCATTTGACCATTTACGCAATTGTGACCTTGGGAGATTCGTTCCCTTTTCTGGGTCTCATTTTCTCCATCAGTGCCATGAAGCGGGGAGAGGGAGAATCTAAAATTAGTGCTTCCTTGTTTTGTTTTGTTTTAAAGCATCAGGCCTTTTATAACATATAGGAAAGCTCTTAGCCAGCCGTCAGTGGGGAGCACTTTGGACACAGCAAGTCCTTACCACTCAGCTGTGGCCCCTGAGGCCCCTCCTTGGATCCTCCACCAGCACAGTGTGAAGACCCACTTCCTGGGTGCACTCAGCCTCCTCTTCCAAATCCGCCTTCCTTGAGGCTCTCCGTGCCTCCTCTTCCTCTAGCAGATAGTTAATTCCGTGCGAAGACCCCAGATAAACCCTTTGGATAGAACAATATTGTTCAGCTCGTTCAGAAACCAAAGCCCCAGTTTCCTTTCCTCAAGTTAAAAATCAACAAATACAGTCTTAAATAGACTGTTAGCCCCTCGAGGGAGTGTGCCTGTCTGGCCTACCACGGGGTTGCCGTCACTGTACCTACAACGTAGTAGGTGCTCAGAAACTATCTACTAGTGAATTTAATTCATGTTGTTAAAGAATGAACTTAGGTTTCTGATTCCAAGCCTCAAAATGAACTTTAAATGGAGCTTCTTCTGGGTTTTGAATTGCCAATTGAGATGTTTCTTGGTAAGTTAGTAGGACCAATACTCTGATAAGGGTACGCAGTTAGTTGGGGTTCTGTGTTAACCATATACATTGTGATCAGTGTTCTGGTGTGTTCTTCCGAAAATTGATGAGGGACTGAGATGAAATTCCCAGAACACTGTGGGGAGAGCTCTGGGGAGGGATGAGAGGCAGAGGCTCGTGCAGCCCGGATAGTCTGGAGCTCCCGTTTGTGGTGACTCTGAGTGGTTCTGGGGGTGCACAGGAGTGAGGTACTCTTAGGCGGTGCTCATTCGCGTCAGGCAGTTGTGATTTTGCCTTTTTCATTTACAAACCACAGCACATGCCAGCTCTGCTCTGCCTGCCAGTGTGACCAGCGCCATGATGGGAGGCCCTGTCTGTACTTGTTACTTTTTTCATTTGGCCTCTGAGCGTTATTTCGGACCAGCTCCCTGCACTGTCAGCTCTCTGTTTATGGGTGGTTGTACAGTACACGCTGTCTTCTAGGGGCTGGAGAGGCAGGCTGTTGGTGTTCTGCTGGCGCCCCCTTTCTTCTGTATCAAGGGGTTTAAGCAGAGTCTCTCTTGCCACTTCTTCCTCTTTGTGAGTGAAGATGCAGTGGAGAGACTTACCTAAATGGATTAGAAATCTGGCATCAGATGGTCACAATTCCTCTTTCTCCCCACTTTTTTTTCCAGGCTGTGGTTTGGAAGATAGACGATAGTTCTCTGAACCTGTCCTGTCCTGCAGTCTGGACTGCATCTTTCTAAAATACCGTTACTATGTCGTAACAGCTCAGACCCTCCGTTCCCATTGGTCCCTTAAAGATGCTCTTTCTCCTTCGGTTTTCATTGGCTTGCTGGCTCCACAGTCATTTTACGGCAAATTAAGTTTCATGATCAGGAAACTCTACCTTGCTTTTACAGTGTAGACGACATGGAGCTGTCAAACCCAGGGTGGTGTGTGGTGCCTCCTGGGCCGGGCACAAAAGGGCGGAGTTCAGGCATTTGGCGTGGACTTGACTGGACGCACACTGTGCTGTTAAGGATGGGAGCAGCCCGTGGTCCCCCTGAGCAGAAGTACGGTGCTTGTAGCCTTTGGAAGAAGGAAGGCGTGGACATGGAATGAGAAGACGGGACAGCGGAAGTCCAGTGGAATGAGATGGCGCCGCATAGCCACTTAGTTGGCCCAAAACAAGCAAACAGAAAAACAAACAAAACCTCTGGCTTGCAAACAATGGTTGTATTTATTTGCTGGGTCTGGATGATCACGTGTGCCCTCTCTCCTTCAAGTGACTGTGAATAAATAGATGGATGGTTGTGCATGGGTCATGGATTTAGCTGCTCTCAACCTCTCCTTTCAATGATAAATACAAATAAGAGTAGTAGCGAACGTTCATTAAGCACTTACCACGTGCTGGTACCAGGCTCTGTTCTGTGTATTTTACACACATGGTCTCCTTCAATCCTCACAACAGGAGAAAGGTACTGTTATGTTCTCCTTCTACAGAGGACAAAACTCTGACACAGAGCTTTTCTTTTGTGCGTGGGATCCTGAGATCCAAAATAGCTGAGATTTGCCTATGGTCGTACCAAGTTGGGGCCAAGACAGGACTAAAGCCCATTTGATTATGTCCCATTTATCCATATTTTCATTGGCTGTGATGACATTGGACATTGTTCTCTTGGCTTTTGTGACTTGGCTCAAAATGAGCGTCTACATTTCCAGGGACTTCTCCGTCACTGAGGTGGCTGCTACACTGAAAGGGCCACCTGATGATGTTGGAGGGGATGCTTGAGATGACATTGGTCCCCTGGCTATCCTGCTCCAGCTCTCAGGGAGCCAGGAAGCCCTGCTTCTTGCTGGGTGACCTTGGGCAAATGGCTTAATCTTTCTGAGCCTCTGGTGCCTCTGTTGTAACCTGATGGGCGGGGGAGGGGGGGACAAACCCATTTCCAAGCCCTTTCTAATGCTGATTCTTTGTGAGTCTAGTCTGCAGTATAAAGGGCGGTGTGTGTTAGGGTAGTTTTGTTGGTTTTTACCGACACTAGTGTTGCAGGGCATGTAACTGTTCATCATCATGATAAAACTTACATGATCCTTTGTAGCTTTCAAAACACAATTATAGGCATCAGTTTTTTTGCTCTTGTTTTCGGTTTTGTTTGTCTGTTTTGTTATTAAAAGGTATTAGAGTAACACAGCCTTTTTCCCAAATGAGAAGGGTGACTGCTTACGATTGTTGAGTACTTCCTGTGTCCTTGGGAGTTTTACCTTTTTATTTTTTAGTTTTTTAAAATTAATTTATTTGGCTGCAGGAGGATCTAGTTCCTGGACCAGGGATCGAACCTGGGCCCCCTGCATTGGGAGTGGGAGTCTTCTTCTTTTTTAAAGATTTATTTTATTATTTATTTACTTAATTTATTTTTGTCTGCATTGGGTCTTAGTTGCAGCACGCAGGCTTCTCTCTAGTTGTGGAGTGCGGGTTTTCTCTTCTCTAGTTGTGACGCGCAGGCTCCAGGGCGCGTGGGCTCCATAGTCTGTGGCACTCGGTCTCTAGTTGAGGCGGGCGAGCTCAGTAGTTGTGTCGTGCATGGGCTTAGTTGCCCTGCGGCATGTGGGATCTTAGTTCCCTGACCAGGGATCGAACCCGCATCCCCTGCACTCTAAGGCAGATTTTTTTACCACTG
The DNA here is from genome assembly GCF_025265405.1 of Mesoplodon densirostris. Lineage (NCBI taxonomy): Eukaryota > Metazoa > Chordata > Mammalia > Artiodactyla > Ziphiidae > Mesoplodon > Mesoplodon densirostris. The sequence continues at coordinate 4,925,574 of NC_082666.1, forward strand.
GACCACCAGGGAAGTCTCTCAGAATTTTACCTTCTGATACTTGTATGATTTAATTAGGTCTATTGTTATAAAGAAAGAGATGGCAAGTGTTGTGCCATTTGACAGCTGAAGAAAGGGAGGCAGGTGGCAAGTTGAGTGAGAGGTAGAACTGGTTGGGGAACTTGGGTTTCCTTCATCCCTTCTCTTCCCTGCCTTCCTGTGTGCTCCCCTGGTCCCACTGAGAGTCTGGATCTGGGGTCTGCTGCTCTTCTACCACAGAGCCACAGGGAGGCTGGCTGGAAGGCACTGACATTGTCTTTGGTTGGAACCTGCTCTGGGATTCCCCTGGGGCTTTCCAACCTCTCTGCAGGACTGTTAAGGTGAATTCACATCTGCCTACAGATTTATGAAGCAGCTCCTGCTTTTTCCATTATAGAGGTGGCTTAAAAAGTACATTTGCTGAAAATATTGCAAGGGAATCTACTTTGGATGTAAACCAGTGGGAAGTAGCCCTTAGTCGACATAGCTCTGTCCACCCACCTACACATTCACCCTCCATACATGCACCCAACACCTCTTCATCCATACAGCATTGGCTGAATGCTCACCAAGTGTCCAGCAGCCCTCCAATGCAATGAGGGTACCGAGAAGTTTGGAGGCATCTGTGCCCTTAGGGAGTTGAGAATCTGGCCACCACATTTGCTGTGTGCAGGAGACTTTTGATCTAGCTTTCATACTTTTCTTAACACTCATCCATGTTAGAGGCAGCATGAGCCTGGGCTGGAGGTCAGGAGACCTGCTTCATGGCCCCTGGGTCTGCAGGGGTCCCTCTGAGCCCTCTGAGCCCTCAGTCTCCCCATCTGTGAAATGAGAGGGTGGACTCATGGAGCAGGGATGGGGAGCTTCGACTGAGTACTAAAGCTGTAGTTTTGGATCCCAGCTCTCCCGTGGAACAGTGGAACCCTGGGCAAGTTGCTTTGCGTGTCTGAGCCTCAGTTCCTTATCTGTAAAATGGAAAAGAATTATAACAGTGCCTACCTTATGGTGTTGAGAGAGGGTTAAATGAGATGATGTACAGTAAAGCATGTTAGCAGAGTCTTGACACAATAAACATTAGCTTTTGTTCCTACCTCGTGTCCCCTTCTGCTCTAAAATTACCGTTTCCTTTAAAATGGTCATATGGTAAGTGAAGTTCGGACCTCAGCACTCACAGAAGAAGGGGAGGTCTCTGGCTATTGAGGTATTTCCTTGCAGGGTGTCTGTCTGTCTGTCCGTCTCTTCTCTCTCAAGTTGAATTCCAGGGAATAGGTTTTTAGGACTAAATAATAAACCTCCAAAGAGATAATTTATGGGAAGGGTTGATGGCATTTCATTTCAACTACACACGTGGCCCCAGCACGTGCAGTAGATGGAGGAAAAGTCCTGATTATATCCTTCTGTAAGTCTGTCTGAAAGGAACGGGCCTGTGCTCATGGGCAGCGGCTTATCTCAGAGCCGGAGCAGGGCTGAGCAGGTCACCAGCAGGTAGGCTTTTGCTCCATCCCTAGAGACACCACCTCAGTTTCTCCTTGTAGGGGTGACTCTCAGGGTCAACAAAACCATCTTTATCCAACACTGAACGTGAAATCATCACGAGATGTTGCTTTTGTTTTGTGACAGCTAAAACACCACAAGCCATTCAAGGGCCTTGTGTACAGGTAACTTACAAATTGCATTGAACGTGGCAAGTGGGGTGGCTTCATACCCTATAGTCCCCTTCCTTGATTAATTTTCACAGTTGAGATAAATGCAGAAATTCTAGTGTATTGTTCTGAGTCTTCCTTAACCTGTGCTCTCTTGGGCCTTTCTGATGAGTGAAAGTAAATGTGTGTGGTCTGCTTGCAGTTTTGTCAGTTCAACTAGCTCAAAGCACACAGCTATCTGCAGAGAGACCAAAGCCCAGCCAACCCTTTTCACTCGCTTCAGTCACTTGGTCCTGGACCTCATTTAACTACCACAACCCCACCAATGTTTGCTTCTGCCTCAGCTTGTCACGACTACCTTGCAAATACTAATTCTCTGAGGTCATCAGAAAACCAGAGGTGCAGATCAAAAGCATGCTTTCCTGCATGAGCTCTCCTTGTTTTATTCTGTTTATGGGGAGCTGTCGGTTACTTACCCTAAATGTGCAAGATTGTAGAATGAAGTTTTTATATTTGACCAAGACAGGAATTGGACTAGGACCCTGGGCTCCGTTTCAGGCCTGTGTTGCAGGGAGGCCAAAGTACTGGTCCCAGCTTGGTAGTGAAATGCACCTGCTACTGGGGAAGTTGTGTAGACTAAAATCATCTCGGGGAACATATGAAGTCACTGTCACCAGGAATGCTTGGAACTGTGGCATTTTTTGGATGATGGAGAGAGAACCAGCCTGAGTGTCTGGAGCCTTCCTTTCTGGCCTGGCACTGTCAAAGATGTGCTGTGTCCTCTGTGTTCCTTGAACAGGAACAGTGGTTCTTGAGCTTTTTAAGATCCTAAGTGCTGCGAAGGATCTGATAGAAGCCCTGTGGACCCCATCCCCAGGGAGAAAGATTATGTGTGGATGTGGTTCTACCAACACTAAATTCCTCCTACTGTATGATCGATCATAATTTACACACACCCCAGGTCTTGGAAAGATCCAATGGGATCTTGGGTATCTGAATAATCAGGACTTAGTTTCTCCTAGTTCAATCAGACCTGGGCTCAGGTGACAGTCGATATTTATACATTTCTGAAGTTTTGTAAGGATTCCATGAGATGATGCTTGTAAGCTGCTTAGCATAATGCCTGTGTGGTTAAAAGGAGAACCCTTTCCCCTTCTGCATGAGAATGTCTTAAAATTTTACATGTAGTAAAATTGACCCTTTTTTGGGTGTACAGTTCTCTGAGTTTTAACTCATGTGTAGATTTGTGTAACCACTACCACAGTCAGGATTGAGAACAATTCCATCACCCCGGGGTTGGAGGTGGCGGGGGGACTTTCTGCTGTCCCTTTGTTGTCAAACCCTTCCTCCACCTCTGGCTCCTGGCAGCCATTGATCTGTTTTCCATCCCCATAGTTTTGTCTTTTCCAGAATATCATATAGCATGTAACTTTGGGGAATTGGCTTGTTTTACTCAGTATACTGACTTTGAGATTCATGAAGTTATTGTTTTTATGAGTAGTTTATTGCTTTTTATAGCTGAGTAGTATTTCATTGTATGGTTATAATCATTGTTTATCTGCATAGAATTTGACTTTGGTTAACTAGCTCTGTTTCCTAGAAATAAAGATTGCATTTGACCAACAAAAAAATCAAACAACTCAATTAAAAAACTTGAGTAGACATTTCCAAAGATATGCAAATGGCCAGTAAACACATGAAAAGATGCTCAACATCACTAACCATTAGTGATATGCACATCAAAACCACAGTGAGATACCACCTCACACCCATTAGGATGTCTGCTTTCAAAAAATCAGACAATAACAAGTGCTGACAAGGATGTGTAGAAATCGGAACCCTTGTGCATTGTTGGTGAGAATGTAAAATGGTGCAGCCATTATGGAAAACAGTGGCAGTTCTTCAAAAAATTAAAAATAGAATCACCATATGATTCAGCAGTTCTCCTTCTGAGTATATACCCAAGAGAAATGAAAGAAGGGACTCAAAAAGATATTTGTATATGCAGTTTCATAGCAGCATTAGTCACAATAGCCAAAAGGTACCCATCATCAGATGATGGATAAACAACAATGTGGTATGTACACACAATGAAACATTATCCAGCCTTAAAAGGAAGGACATTCTGACACACATTTCAACATGGATGAACCTTGAGGACATTATGCTAAGTGGAAGAAGTCAGACACAAAAGGACAAATACTGAATGCTTCCACTTGTGTGAGATACCTAAGAGTAATCGAATCATAGAGACAGAAAGTAAGTGGAATGGTGGTTGCCAGGGGCTGAGAGAAGGGAGAATGGGGAATTATTGTTTAACATTTAATTAATGTTTAAATTCAGTTTTACAGGACAAAAAGAGTCCTGTGACCTCAGCAGTCCCCAGCCTGTTTGGCACCAGGGACAGGTTTTGTGGAAGCCAGTTTTCCCACCAGGGTGGGGGGGCGGGGATGGTTCAGGCGGCCACGTGAGTGACGGGGAACAGCGGGTGAAGGTTTGCTCGCCTGCCACTCACCTCCTGCCCTGCTGTGACTGGGTGGCAGCACGACAGCGTGAATGTACTTATTACTGCTGAACTGTGGTAACACTTAAAAATGGTTAAGGTGGTACATTTTATGTATATTTTACCACAGTTAAAAAAAATGCTGTGGATACCAATTATTTTTCAGTATTTATTTGTGTAATAGTTATTTAATCTTAAATGTCTTATAATAAGTTATATTAAAACATTTAAAAAGTGATGGCATAAGCCAAGTATATTACTAGGGAGATGTGCTTATGGTAGAAATGACCTCTGGTTTAATTAATTATATCTGGGCTGGGAGGACCTCTAGGTGAACGATAAACACTTGGTGGGACACAACACCCTGGGCTTCCTGAGTGCGGTGGGTCTTGTAACTGGGAGTGCTTCTTTTTTTTTTGGCTGCGTTGGGTCTCCCTTGCTGCGCACGGGCTTTCTCTAGTTGCAGTGGGTGTGGGCTACTCTTCATTGTGGCACATGGGCTTCTCATTTCGGTGGTGGTGGCTTCTCTTGTTGTGGAGCAGGGCTCTAGGCACGCGGGCTCAGTAGTTGTGGCTTGTGGGCTCGGTAGTTGTGGCACACACGCGGCTTCGGTAGTTGTGGCACATGGGCTCGGTAGTTGTGGCTCGTGGGCTCTAGGCGCATGGGCTTCAGTAGTTGTGGCGCACGGGCTTAGTTGCTCCATGGCATGTGGGATCTTCCCGGACCAGGGCTCGAACCTGTGTCCCCTGCATTGGCAGGCAGACTCTTAGCCACTGCGCCACCAGTGAAGTCCCTGGGCATGCTTCTTGAGGGAGCCTGTGAGATTATGAGACGTGGGCTCCTGTGGGGCGGGGAGCTTTTAAGCCAGGGTGGATCCCCTCCCCACCGGATGTGGCACTTCTCAGCTGTGCTAGGCTCCTCGAGGACCCTGACAGAGGGAATTTGTCCAGTGCTGCCCTCTGGCAACCTTTGGTTCCCGTCCTTTATTCGTCTGAGTAGAACGTTGCCAGGAGTGGAAGAGAGTCCAGGGACCTCAAGGTCTAGTTGAGCCCCAGAGCTTGGGGGTGCTGTAGCCTGGCACACAGCGAGTGCTCAGTGCATGTCAGCTCTTAGTAAAGACCCTCCCAAGCCTCTCAGTGGCTTCCATCTGAGACTGCCTGGGTACCATTGTGGGCACTTGCTCTGGGTGGACAGCACAGATGGCATTCACTCTAGCACTGTTGGGCAGGATTCCAGGCTACTGGCCACGTTCATGAGAAGGTGTCGCTGACTTGGGGGAGGGGAAGAGGGAGGACGATCCATGGAAGCAAGATCAAGGCTTCCTCTGACAGTTTTAAGGCCAGGAAGCTCTGTTAGATGGAATGGTGCCTCCATTTGGGAGTTGTTGCCTCGAGATTGTCACAATAAGGTCTCTAGTCCCATGAGTATCATTAACACATCTCCGTGAATCTGCGACGATAGGCAGTCGCTGTGTTTTTTGATACTATGGCACCAACACATGTAAGACATTTTAGTGATATAGTAACACTTCTCAGGAAACAAAGAAAAATAAAATACATTAGCAGGGTTGATTATAAAACAACATATCCTGATTTCAAAAGTTAAACTGTGAAGGAGTATACATTTTAGAATCAAGGAACTACAACAGGAAGCATTGCTTCATTCTTTCAGCTGCTTTCTTGAGCAGCTGCTGTCTTTAGTTCGCGAAGGTAGATGCTGGGGACACAGTGATAAATGAGCCAGGCTGCTCTCATGGAGCTCACTGTGGCTGTCCAGGTCTCCCCTCTAGGCGAGGTCTAGCCTTTGCTTGAAGAGTCAGGCTCTAGAGTTTTGCTTATAAATGTAGCTCTCATCTAGCCTCACAGTTAGGTGTCTGGACACCAGAGGAAAATTACTTCGAGGATCACTGGGCTCATGCAGACATGACAGATGGGGTAATGATCACACATCCCGGCTTACACCTGCTGTCCTGGCATGATTATTAATAGCGCCGTCCCTGTCACTCTCAAAAGTGTCCTGATTTGGATGGGAAAACACTGAAGGAGGAATCATTTACAGCTACTGAGTTCCACACATTTGTGTTGGAGAGGGTCTTGCGTTTGCAGTGAGAGAACTATTTCAGAAATACGGCCTCTATTCCAAGGCGGGGTCAGTCCCATGGAGTCCGCGGGGGGGTCAGCTGGATTCGGTTTTCGTGCCCTTCCCCCTGTGGGCATCTGCCACTTCGTATGTTCCAGTCACTCAACTCATGGAAGCATCAAAATCTGGGACAGTTTGGTTTATAAAAACAATAAACGTGAACATAAAACAACCAGAGCATGTTTTCCTTATGAGAAAAATTAGATTAACCAGATCTTAAATTCATATTCTTTGGAATGGATGGAAAGGATCTTAGTGTTCATGTCAAGAGAATTGGAAAAATAATTATATAATAATTACATAATTATATAATAATTATACATATAAATATGTAGTATATAACATATATAATATATTATTACTTATATATAATATAATAATATATATAAACATATATAATTATATAATAATTATATAGGAACAGTAATCTGGGTTAAGTTAGAGATTTTCTTTTCCCTCTTGCTATAGAAAGGAGGGTAGGGATTGAATTTTTGTAAGAAGTTTTATTTTTATTCAAGTGATATAGTTGATGTTTAAAGAAAACAGCCAGAAGGGTAGGAAGCTTTGTGTTTATAACAGATTGGCAGCTTGCAGCCTGTTATATTAGCAGGTATTGATGACAGGATTGTCTGGGTCAGGTGGTGCCTGTCCTGGGTGTCCCAGAATGCCACCCGCCTTCTCCAGTAGGTCTCAGATTGTAGCACCTGGAAGCTGCCGTGCTCCAACCCCCAGTTTCTACTTCAGTAGGTCTGGAGTTGGGCTGAGAACTGGCATTTCTAACAAGTTCTCAGATGATGTCGATGCTCCTGGTGGGGTAGGTGTTTGGGGGTGGGGGCACCCTTTGGAATCACTGCTTAAAGTCAGGTATGGAGAGGAACGGAAAAGCTCCTAGGGATTCGACCTGAAAAGTTGCTCTTGGAGGGGGAGGAAGAATATAAAAAACAATTTACATGCATTGATGCCAGGAGCTGTGCTGAGTATATTTAATGGCTTCAACAGCACTGCGGGGAGGTGATAGTGGCTTCATTTTACAGATGAGAAAACTGAGGTTTACATGACTTGCCCAGTTGGCACGTGGAAGAGCAGGGTGGAACCATTGCCCGGTACTGAAACAAACCCTTTTTAAATGGATAAGTGGCAAAGACACCACAGATGGAAGAAGATTCTAATAATACAAGCACCGGTGAACAGCAAGAGAATGACGATGTTCACAGTTCTACTTCCAGTACCTGCTTTTGTCAGCAGCTTTGTGAGGTAAAAAACAGCAATCTAATTAGCTCTGACAAGAAAATGGCCAGGAGATCGGCAGCTGTGAAGAAAACTCTTTGATGAATACCACACTAAATGTATATTTTTCCTTGGGATATTAGCTAATTCATTGGTTTGATATATTAGTCGTCATGATTAGCAAGACCATTTAAAACTAAGTATCTAGGACTCGAGAACCAAACTCTAAAATTTAAATTATGTTTAAAGTCAGTACTTTAAAAGCATCATGGTAAGTGTTTACAAGCTTCTTCTGAATTGTCTTAATGTGTAAGTGTTCTGGTAGCATGTGGACACGCCCATCTCAGCCCTCCTTTTCTGTATCCCCTGCTCTTCCAGACTCTCAATTTTGGAATGTCCTAGGGCTGAGTCCTCCAGTCTCTTCCTGCGCAATCTAGTTCCATGTCTAAATGCCATCTAAATACTGGTCATTGCCAAGTATATGTGTCCAGACCCCGTCTCTTCCCTGAACTGCAGACTGCCCACTTAACGTCGCCACTCGGATGTCTTGTAAGTGTCAGACTTGATGTACCAGGGCTCTTGGTTCACCGCCCTACCTCCTGCCCAGCTGGCTCCTCCCTGGGTGCCCATGACGGTAGATTATGCCATTTTTGACCTAGTTGTTCAGGCTCAGAAATCTTGGAGTCCTCCCCGACCCCTTGCTCACAGCCCGTATCTGACCCATCAGCAGATCTTCTTGGGCTTACTTCACATATATCCTGCCTCCGGTCCCTCTTGCCAGCTCCTCTGCTGACTCAGGCTCCAGGCCACTGCCGTCTCCCCCTGTACTGCCGTGGTGCCTGCCTCACTGGCCTCTTGGTTCCCACTTCACCTCACAGCTGTCTAGTCTTCCTTCCTTCCTTCAACAGCCAGAGCGTGAATTAGATCACATCAGGCCTGATGAGGATTGTCTCGTGGCTTCCCTTTACACTGTGAATGAAAAAGTCCTTACCACGGCCTGCGCGTGGCACCCTGTACTCTGGCGCCTGGCTCGCTCGTACCGCTGTCCCTTGCTGCTCTTTCCCAGCCGCTCGGGTTTTTGAGCTTTTCCTTCGGGTGTTCTGGGAAGATACCAAGCACACTCCTGCCTCAGAACCTGCGCTTGCTCTTCGCTCTGCCTGTTCATCCCCCTCCGGGCATTGGGGTTAATGGCTGCCGAGAGCCTGTGGTCAGAAGCCACTTGCTGGTTATGTGACCTTGGGAAAGTCCCTCACGCCTCTTCCTCTTAAAAATCTTCCTCATGGAGAAAATGGAGCCAATGGTGGGGTCCTTATGAGTTCACGCACAGGAAGCACTTAGGTCCTGAGTCTCGGGAAACGTGAGCTGCCCTTCTGGGTGCGTTTGCCCCCTAACTCCTTTCGGCTCTCTGTTCATGTGTCACCCCGAGCGGCCTCCTCTAGCCACGGGGGTCCAAAGCAGTACTCACATCACATTATCCCCTCACTGTCCCCTAACCCTGCCTTTGCTTTTTTTTTTTTTTTTTTTTTTTTTAATATAGTGCTTATTTGCTTCTTTTTTATGATCTTTCTCTCTCATTAGGAGGTAAGCTCCTTGTCAGCTGCTGCTTCACCAGAGCTCAAAAGGCACACAGGTGAAGCTCACAAATTCTTGTTGAATGAGTGAATAAAAGCACACGTTGGGGCTTCCCTGGTGGCGCAGTGGTTGAGAGTCCGCCTGCTGATGCAGGGGACACCGGTTCGTGCCCCGGTCTGGGAGGATCCCACATGCCGCAGAGCAGCTAGGCCCGTGAGCCATGGCCGCTGAGCCTGCGCGTCCAGAGCCTGTGCTCCACAAGGGGAGAGGCCACAACGGTGAGAGGCCCGCGTACCACAAAAAAAAAAAAAAAAAAAAAAAAAAGCACACGTTGGGTGGGGGCTCAGCTTCGTAGTGGAGAAGGTTGTGCATCTTTAAAAGCCTGGAGAGCGTTAACTAGAGGGCGCTGCTGTGACTCCCACGCCGGCCCCGCCCCAACTAGAGGCTGCTTAGTCAAGGTGGAGGACCGCCTCTGCAAGTAGGGTGCTGTAAAGGGCAGGAGGCCACAGACCCTGGGGGCTTAGTGGGCTAGCGGAAGTTGGTGGGAGCCTTTCCCCAGTGAGGGCGTTGCCTCTTCTGACCCCGTCATGTTCCAGGCAAAGCAGAGAATGTGCGTCCCCCTTGATGGTTGCCCACTGAGAGTCTGCTGGGTGTTGACTCTTAGGTTTCATCTGCTTTGCTGGGGAGGAAGGAGGTGGGATTCAGTGCAGGCAGGAGCAGGTTCACACAGGGTACTGAGTCTTTAGCCAAAGTAAAGGCTCCTGAGTGGGGATGTGAGAGATGGAGGTGGGAAAGGTAGTTCAGGGGCTGGACTCCCAAAGGCCTCAAATGGCCGTCTGGGCACTTGACTTCCTCCTTTGGGTATTCCAGGAAGCATCAAGAGCTTAAGAAATATTCTCCACATATACTTAGACTTTTCCCCGAGTATTCCAAATAGTATGAAATAAGTGGCAGAGGAGAAAATTACTATTTTTGTTCACTTAAAAAATTAGTTCCTTTCTCTCAATTCCAGGTGGAATTAATAAAGTTGAGGGTGTGGGCTTTCTTCCTTTCATGTCCTGCAGGCTAGTTTCTGGCCCAGTCCTGACTATTTATGTATGTACGTATGTATGGCTGCGTTGGGTCTTCGTTGCTGCACGCGGGCTTTCTCTAGTTGCGGCGAGCGGGGGCTACTCTTCGTTGCAGTGTGCGGGCTTCTCATTGAGGTGGCTTCTCTTGTTGCAGAGCACAGGCTCTAGGCGCGTGGGCTTCAGTAGTTGCGGCACGTGAGCTTCAATAGTTGCGGCGCGTGAGCTTCAATAGTTGCGGCTCGTGGGCTCCAGAGCGCAGGCTCAGTAGTTGTGGTGCACAGGCTTAGTTGCTCTGTGGCACGTGGAATCATCCCAGACCAGGACTCGAACCTGTGTCCCCTGCATCGGCAGGTGGATTCATAACCACTGCGCCACCAGGGACGTCCCCAGTCCTGACTTTAGAAAGAACAACAAATAAGCAGCAGCTTCTTTAAAAGTCTGGATGCTGATTTAGCAGCGAGGACTCTGCCTTAATTGCTCTTCCTTTAGTGAACCAGCATCATCTGCCAGGGTCCCTGAAAAACCCGGAAGCTTTCTCATGGGGGTGCCTTGGAATTGGAGGTCCTGCCCCCTGTATTTTGCAGGTTAGGTCACACCCCAAGAAAGATGGACTGGCAGACTTTACAGTTCATTCTGTAGAGTGTCAGTTCTGGGCCTGCCTGGACAGAAACAAAGTAGCCTTGTGTGGTATACAGTATCAGTATTCAGTGAGGATTAGCACTTTGTTGTTGTTGACACACCCCTGCCAGAAGTAAGGCAGCTGGCTAGCTGTGGAAAAACACCAGGCTGGGAGCCAGTGATTAGGGTTCTCTGGCTGTCTGTGGGGAAATGTCTTTCCCTCAAAATGAGGAACCTCAGTTTCCTTGTTTTGGAATGAGAGGGTTGGACTAGCTCTGTGGATCTTAACCTTTTAGAACTCTTTGAGACTTTAATGAAAGCCATGGACTTCTCTTCCCAGAAAAATGAACACACATGATTTGGTCAACACTTTAGGCACCCCCTGAAGCCCATGAGATGAAACCCTGGACCTCTAAGGCTCTGCTGCCTCTGACCCCCATCCACCTCCCCCCGTTCTCATACCTCCAGCTGCCCAGGGCCTTTGCACATGCTGCTCCTGCCCAGAATGCTTTTCACCCATTTGCTTGGTCAGCTCCTGCTCATCCTTTGAGTCTCACCCTTCCCTGACCTCCCAGATTAGATTAGGTTGCCCTGCTAGACATGTTCCCCCCCCGGAACTTCTCAGCACTGATTACAGTGGTAACTAAGTGACTCTTTGCTCATGTTGTCTGATTCTCCCTAAACTCCACGTCGGCATTTGTCGGATGAATCTGAGGCCACTCAGGCCATGACATTCTGAGACTGATCTGTGAGTTTGCAAGTGTGTCGTAAGAGAGCCCCGGTCCGTGTTTCCTGTGATGCACTACTCGGGATGTGCCTTCGCCTTCGGTGATTCCGCAGCGCTGGGCAGGGATGTCACTTCAAAGCAGGGACTAGGGCATCCAGGAGACTGGCTCCCAGACTTTTTGCCTCAGTGCTGTGCTGGCCTGACCTCCAGGCTGGTCATTGCCCTTTGTTTATACTCTGGACTGAGCTGGAACTCCCACTTTGGAACATTCCCACAGTGCTTGGGGCTTCCTTGTATTGTATTTTTCTCTGGAGGGGAAGTGACCAACATCAGACTTTCCTCCCAGCAGACAAATTCCATGCACAAAGCTTCATGTCAGCTACTGAGCACCGGCTCCAGAGCCCAGCTTCCATCTCCCGCCCGCACACCTGGGGGCGGGGTGGGGAGGAGGTGGTGAAGATGCACATTACAGCGATCACGGGCCTTTCCCCTCTGAGCAGTGAGCAGCGCCTTGCAGGACTCCCTGGCGCAGGTTTCTTCTGAATCCAGTTGCATCTTGCATTGAGGACAGGACTCTGTAAAATGTTTCAGACTTCAGTAACCACAGTGTTACCTCCCTGGTTTATGTCGCTTGCATTCCATAATCAAAAAAGTATTCTGATGATACAAGTGTTTGGAAGTGAAATATTATTTTATTTGCACTAAGGGAATGAGTTATTTACCAGAACATTGCAATGGATCTTACTGGGATATTTTTTTTTTTTTTTTTTTTTTTTCTTTTTGCGGTATGTGGGCCTCTCACTGTTGTGGCCTCTCCCGTTGCGGAGCACAGGCTCCGGATGCGCAGGCCCAGCGGCCATGGCTCACGGGCCCAGCCGCTCCGCGGCATATGGGATCCTCCCAGACCGGGGCACGAACCCGTATCCCCTGCATCGGCAGGCGGACTCTCAACCACTTGCGCCACCAGGGAGGCCCTGGGATATTTTTAAAAAGAAAAAAAATCTCTGTGACGGTAAATAATTTTTCTTTAATGTATTGTCTCTAAAGCTGGATGTTCATAGATAATGAAATTAAAAAGAAAAAAAAACAGCAAAAATGGTACCTATCCTTTAGGTGTGCCAGGCACCTTTAAAACATCCTGTTTAAGCTTTAGACTGCCCTGTGAAGTAGGCAGCATATTAGTACATATTTTACAGAGGTGAAAAAATCAGGTCCAGGGAGGTGAAGTTCCTATCTCAAAGTCGCCCTGATGGAAAGTGCCCACCTAAAGATTCAAACCGGGTCAGCGCTCCTCCAGAGCCAGCCCTTTCCACTCCTCACGTGCCTCGTCCCTCTGGTCAGGAGAAAGAGGCAGCAGGTTTCCCGGCCAAGAATTAAAATTCTTGGGCTGGACCTGGCTCTCTCACCAAGTGTGTAGCCTTGACCCCTGCCCTGCCCTGCCCCAAGCTCTTAGGAGGAGATGATTTTGTCAGTCTGTATCCTTAGGCCCTGCCCTTCTGTGAGTCCGTGATTTGGGGCTTGCAGTAGTAATACCTCAGGAGTAACTTGGTGACACGCGGTCTGATTGAAAGCAGTCCATGTACCCACAGCACCCTCGGAGGATTTGCGCAGGACGTGGAGACACGTGATGCTGGCCATGCAGTGAGCTTTCCACTTCTGGTGGCCTTTCACTTTTGATTCGTGTCATCTGTTTGAGTCCCATGTTGTCTCCCTAAAGTGTGGACTGGATGGGTCACTTGCCCATCTTGGATGGTGAGCATATTCACCCTTGGGGACGACTCTGGAAGACGCTTTTTCTGAGCTGAGAGTTAGGGAGGAATTCTTAAGAATAGGCGATTCAATTTACCTAGCCCAACCCCCAGCCCCCATCAAGTTCACACGGAATCATTTTGGGAGGCCGTGGTTACCCGAGAAGCAGTTGAACCACAGGGTCCTCACTTCAGAGCTGCTCTCAAGGAAATTTCTAGTTTGTTTGGAAGCTTCATCAGAAAATTAGCTGTTAGAATGTGGCAGCCCCTAGCTGAGAAATGGCAGCGTCGGCCTCCAGCCCAGGTTTCCCTGGTGACCTGTTGTCCTGTGTGTGCGCAGGGACATGGGGAACTGACCCAAACCCAGTTCCTGACTTCAAAAGCTTTACAGACTAGTGGAGATAAAAAAGATATGGATGAAACTCCAGGTTGGGGACTTTGCCTGAGCTGAGGGGTGGGGAAGGTGGATGAAACAGCGCTCGGGCAGGCACACACCCCTGGCGCTTGCAGGAAGGAGAGTTCATTTATGGATTAGAAACTCCGGTTGGGCTTCCCTGGTGGCAAAGTGGTTAAGAATCCACCTGCCAATGCAGGGGACACAGGTTCGAGCCCTGGTCCGGGAAGATCCCACATGCCGTGGAGCAACTAAGCCTGTGCGCCACAACTACCGAGCCTGCGCTCTAGAGCCCACGAGCCACAACTACTGAGCCCGCGTGCCTAGACCCCATGCTCTGCAACAAAAGAAGCCACCGCGATGAGAAGCCCGCGCACCACAACGAAGAGTAGCCCCCGCTCGCCGCAACTAGAGAAAGCCCACGCACAGCGACGAAGACCCAACGCAGCCAAAAATAAAATAAAAATAAAAAATAAATAAATTTATAAAAGAAAAAAAAAACGCCCGTTAACACATTGTAGGGTGTGTTTGCGGGGGGGTGGGGAGCCTTCATTTGTTCATCCATTTGTTTATTCCTTCATCTCTCTGCCCATTTGTTCAGTAGTTATTAAGCACCTACTGTGCATGGGTATTCTGCTGGTACTGGGTGGCATCGTGTGCAGAGCATTTGACAAGTTAAAACTTTCTTTAGGTGAAAAGAGACATTAAGATGTAGGTTCAAAAGTAGAGCCTTTTTGATCTATTATGCTTTTGTAGATATTTTGAACTAAATGTCTTCTGGAAGAAATGAGGTCAGATATAATATCTGGCGTTGCAAACTTGCCTAAGGAAAATTGTTACGGTTTTTGGAAGGAAACTGAAGTCTCTTCAGAGTGTACCGAAAGGGTGGGGTGTTTGTTGATGGAGTTGGGGTGGGTGCTGAACTTGAATTGGATCTTTTACCAACTCTTAGGTTTCAGCGGTCCCCTCTGGTGCGGTTGGGGTGCGAGCCTTTGCTCTTTTCTGGTCTGTGGTTGCCGTTTGATTGGAAGGTGAGTTCAGCACACAGTGTGAGGGAAGCGGGGTTGGCCATGGCCTTCACTGAAGCATTTGCTCTCTTTCCTGCCTGTCATTGGAGGAGTGAAACGGACCCGTGCTATTTGCTTTAAGAAGTTTGGAATCTCAGGCTGTGATTTTGTAAAAATGATTTCTGTATTGGTAGATCAAAATAGGAAACCTTAAGATCTTGTAAAGGTTTGGATTTGGCTTCATTCATTTTCATACATGGGCAGGAGTATTTCTGTTTCCCTCAGAACGGGCAGTGGCTGGTGCAGCACGCTGGCCATGGCCCGGGGGTGGTAACAGAGCACACTGAACAGTTGGAGCGCTAGTGCATTTAGTGCCTCTCAAGCTCCATTTCTTTGGTTCTGTGGGTCTTGTTTGGAACACTGCCTTTAAATTTTACTCTGACTCCCACCTTGTACCCTCCAACCCCAATAGAACAAAATTCACTGTGATTATGTGCCTTTGGCTAAATTGCCTGAAGCCAGATAGCGGCCGTCTGAGCTAACACAGTTTCACAGTCAAAGAGTATAACAGTGTTGGTGATAACGATTTACCAAGGGATTCCTAAGTGTCCCTTTTATTTGATCCTCATTACGTTGCAGGAAGGGGGGCCCCTTCCAGGGCCCGAGAGCGGGCTCTTGTCTAACACTCGGAAATGAACTGTCCGAGGAGACACACGTGCTGACAGAGCAAGAGACTTTATTGGGAAGGGGCGCCCGGGCGGAGAGCAGCGGGGCGAGGGAGCCCCAGGAGGACGGCTCTGCCACGTGGCTCGCAGTCTCGGGGTTTATGGTGACGGGGTGAGTTTTCGGGTTGTCTCTGACCAATCACTCTGACTGAGGGTCCTTTCTGGTGGCACGCGCAACTGCTCAGCCAAGATGGATTCCAGCGAGGAGGATTCTGGGAGGTTGGTAGGACATGTGGACTGGCGTCTCCTCTCTCCTTTTGACCTTTCCCCTATTCTTCTGGTTGGTGGTAGCTTGTTAGTTCCCTGTTCCTCACCAGGATCTCCTGTGGTAAAATAACTTATGCACATTGTTACTGTCTTTGCCTGGCCAGGGCTGGGTGGTTTCAGTCAGTGTTTCCCCTAACGATTATAGCCGGGGAGGTGGGACTACTGGCATTATGCCCAATTAACAGATGAGGAAACTGAGAAGGCTGTGCTCTGTTCGCAGAGGCAGAATTTGAACCCAGGTGGTTGGTCCTGCAGCCAGTCTCACCCACTGCATGTGCTCCAAGGATTCTTTAAGAGCTTTTCTACCCTCAAACTCTGGTATCTAAATCAATGAAATCTTTCCACGTACCTTGCCATTTTCTTTGTTTTTACCAAAAAGCATATGATTTCATGCCCTTCTTTCTTCCAGGAAACCTGTTGTTCAGAATTTAGGTGGTGCCACATTTTCTCCAGAAAAATTAATTCCAAAATAGAGTGTAAGATTGGAGCTTGAGGTGACAGACTCCTAGATGCTTGTCCTCTGAGGTCTTTTCTTCTTTGGAAACTAAAGTGCAGCTTGCATTTTGATATTTGTTTGTTTTTCCCTTGGAAACACAGGATTAATGAAGTCAGCTTGTTTCCTCTCTGATGGAACTTGTCATCTGATGCACACTGGTCTGAGGGCCAGAATCTTAAAAAGAAGGTGTGATGTTAGGGTCTCTGTTAAAATGTTTCTTGGGCTTCCCTGGTGGCGCAGTGGTTGAGAGTCCGCCTGCCGATGCAGGGGACACGGGTTAGTGCCCCGGTCTGGGAGGATCCCACATGCCGCGGAGCGGCTGGGCCCGTGAGTCATGGCCACTGAGCCTGCGCGTCCAGAGCCTGTGCTCCGCAGCAGGAGAGGCCACAACAGTGAGAGGCCCACGTACTGCAAAAAAAAAAAAAAAAAAAAGTTTCTTGTGGCACACCCCAAATTGGTCTATTTTTAACTTTCAGCTTTTTGATATCTCATTTCCCACTCCTCCCCCAAAGAAAAGCAGTGTCCAAAGTGTTTGGAAATTAATCTGAGGCTGCTGTGCCAATGAGTAACAGACTGTCAAAGGAGGGCGGAGGAAGAGCTTCCTAGTATAGAGGTACCGAGACCCACCGCCAGGGCGATAACAAGCCTTTTATTCTGATTTCCTTCCTGGGAGTGAAGGGAGTTTGAAAGGCAGAGGCAAGGACCTTCCAGAGCAGAGTTCGGGTTTTTCTTGTGAGGGTTTGCCAGGGCTCACCGCTGGGTGATTGGGATGTCTGAGAGATGAATCCCCTTCCAGCTAGTGACTTGGTCCGTATTCGCTGTTCAACAAAGACACCTGGGCTTGGAAGGGCCCTGTGATCCTCTGGCTTTAGAATGGGCAATGCTATTGAAAAACAGAAACCCCTGAAACGAAGCCATCTGTGCCCCTGGAAACAAGGTAAGCAGGCCCTGTGCTTCATCTCCAGGAAGAAGGAAGGAGGCAGCCTTCTGTTGGGAGATTTTGGTTTAAAACCAGAGCTGAAACTGCTTGGGGAAATACCTTTCATCAGAAAATGCTTGCAGTTCAGCATATTTTAAAGAAAATTAACAGGCAGTTCTCCTAAGGAATAAAACGATTTGCATCTCAATGTGATGGCCTGGCTTGGCTGAGAACTTACTTAGTTCAGTTTGAGATTTTTATTTAGTACAGCACATGTCCGTTGGTTGAAAATTTTCAGCTTTAAAAAGTATCCCAAGGGGCTTCCCTGGTGGTGCAGTGGTTGAGAGTCCGCCTGCCCATGCAGGGGACGTGGGTTCGTGCCCGGGTCCGGGAGGATCCCACATGCTGCGGAGCGGCTAGGCCCGTGAGCCATGGCTGCTGAGCCTGCCCGTCCAGAGCCTGTGCTCTGCAGCGGGAGAGGCCACAACAGTGAGAGGCCCACGTACCGCAAAAAAAAAAAAAAAAAAAAAAAATATCCCAAGTAAAAATTTTGATATCCAGGAGTTTGAATCTTTTGTGACACTTTGGTTTAGAGAATGTTATTAATAGCTTTTAAATATATAGCGCCTTTCTTCCAAAGAGTTCAGAGTACCTTCTATTAAAAAAAAAACCAAGTCTCATATTTATCCATCCTAGATGTCTGTGACACGGGACAGCAACACCTGTTAAAACCTACTCGGTGTCACTCAGGCTTGTGTTAGCGTCAGCTTTGAGGAGGAGGAAGCCAGAGGGGCCACACACGGCAGTATGCTGTGGTGTGCTGGAACTGGAGGACCCTTTAGCAGCCCCAGGGCCTTTGGGTCTTCCAGTGCACTCGGCTGCCCTTTTCACTGTTATTAACCTAGCAGACCGGCAGTTCGCAGACCCGGCAGGCACCAAAATACCAAAGATGGTGCCCACAGGACTTCATCAGGTATTGGCTCTTTTATCTCCACTTGCCAAAAAGGGTGGAGATAGCACCTGACCTGTAGCAAGACAGTTTGAGCGCAAGCGTATGTATGGGTGTGTGTTTATGAACAGAAAAAATAAACTGGAAGAAAATGCATGGAAATGTTAATAATAGTTGTCTTTTGTGGTCAGATTATATATAATTGTTTTTCTTCTTAATAGGGAAAAGTAGGTCGGATGCTAATTTACTGTTCCGTTCTAGCCCCTCTGACTTTCCATCAGTCACTCATTCTTTGTCCAACAAGTGACTTTGAAAAAGGTACTCCTTACTGGTCCTTGATCAAATCCTGGTGTGAGCAAAACAGTTATAGAAGACATTTGGGGGACAGTTCAGGAAAGTTGAGCATGAACTGCGTGGTAGATGATATTTGGGAGCTGTTGCTTATGTTATTACGTGTGGTGACGGTAATGAGTCATGTGTCCTTTTGGGGTTGTCATGCTCAAGTATTCGGGGCTAAAGGGTTATGCTGGCTATAATTTTACTCTAAAATGGTCAGGTGACTGAATGAACACATACATACAGATAAGAAAAACAGGATCATTTTAACAACTGTTAGAATCCAGGTCATGCATATATGAGGTTTGTTATATTTTCTTTAATGTACTTTACTCATTTGGGGGAGAAAAACATTAAAAAAAAAAACAGCAGTTGCTGCTTACATCATAGTACCTTGTCCTTCAGGATGAATCTTAGCAGACATGGGTATTTACTGGTGGGTCAGGATGTAACGCTCTTTCAGTGCCATGTGGCCTGGTATCTCCAACCACCAAGAAGAAAATTGGCATTGATCCAATAACTCAGGTCACTTTTACAACAGGAATTTAATATTTGACTTACTTTTAAGTTGTCTCTGGTTTTCCTTAGAAAAATGTGTGAGTTAAAACTTCTTAATACTTCCATAGGAAGCAGCTGGGCTTACAGACAAAAATGAAAGCTTTTGTGTTTTGTTGTGTTGTTTAGTTGTGTTCAGAAATTTAAACGAGAGGGGTTGACAGTAGGGATTTCAGAATCCACAGTGAACTGGGGGTAAAAAGAAGAGCAGTTAACTGCCCCTGGTTTCTGAGTCTTCACACATCCCATGTACCAGGGCCGTGTCTCTGCTAGCATAGGGATCTGTTGGTTTGAGCAGGGTAGACCCTGGACCCGCAGTTTGTTCTCCAGTCCAAGGATCCACAGTAACGATGCTGTGGAGTTTATTGATTCTTCACAGTTTGTCTGTGTGTCTTTGTCTTTAAAGGTTGTTTATATTTTGGAACTGGGATTTTGGAACAATGGTTAGGAATGATTTAGTGCAGGGGTCCCCAGCCCCTGGGCCACGGACCAGTGTGGGTCCTCAGCCTGTTAGGAACCAGGCCGCACAGCAGGAGGTGAGCGGTAGGCAATTGAAGCTTCATCTGCTGCTCAGCATCGCTCACGTTACTGCCTCAGCCATCCCCCCTCACCCTCCACACCCAGCCCGGGTCTGTGGAAAAATTGTCTTCCGCGAAACCGGCCCCTGGTGCCAAAAAGGTTGGGGACCGCTGGTTTAGTGGATCCCAGCCACCACCCTGATCCTGATCCGAGTGCATTTTTCGAAGTCCAAGCTCAGTGGATGACTGATGGCACGAGGCTCTAGAGCAGGCGGCATGGAATCCTTGTCTGCTTTAGGGGCAAGCGAAACTGGGGCACGTCCTCGTGTGCATTTGCTGCAGGCAGCCGGAACTGCCCAGCCTGCCCCTGACTTCTGTCCGGTCTGTGTGTTGACCTGCGATGGCAGACTTTAACCAGAGCCAGACAGTCGTGATTAGGAAGGTCAAATGCAGAATAAATTCTGAAGGGACATTTAAAGGAAATCATTATCTGCCTTTTGGATCATTTATGTTTCTGTTTCCATGTTGTAGACCTGGAAAGTTAAAAAACCGAGGTGACAGAATACTAGTTTGAGAAACATGAATCTCACGTCTGCTTGCTGTCACCCTAAAGAGCATTTTACGCCTAATAGAGAAATGTCTCTCTAATGATTTTAAACAGTGTGGGACGTGCACCCTTTGAAGGGACCAACATTATACTCTCCGACTCTTATAGTTCTAGTTTTTCTTATAGCTCTCAGAACCCAGAACATAAGAAAGAAACGGTACTGCCTTTATTGGTTTTTACAATAATGAATGCTTGCAGTGGTTGATAAATTTAAGTCATTTGCATTACCATAGTGAGTTCTAGCAGGCCCTGTCCAAAACAATAGGATGGGAGGTAGGATAAGGCAGTGGCTTCCTGTGATCCCAAGCGGTCCATCCAGCCAGAGCTCTGCTGCCCCTGACTTTCTCTCTGACCTTGAACAAGTGAATTTTGTAATCCCAAATCGTTTCCCCACTGTCCTTACCTCCAGTGGCCTTCAAATGACTGCATTCCAGCCCTCACCACAGGGCTGGGCCGGTGGAGGGGGTTCTGTTTACTACAGTTCCTGACCAGAAACCTGAGGGCTGTCTCTTGGGATCATTGATCTGTCCTCCATACTAGCACAGCGTATGGCACCTGGTGCCCTCCGTGAGTGAGTGCACTCGGCAACCAAACTGAGTGCTGCCTGGCCTCCAGTGCTACCACGGGTATACATGAGGTACGAAAGGTGCAGCGTGGTTCCTGGTGCACGGTAGGTGCTCAGTAAATGGTATCTACCAGTGCTGGTGCGTGTGTGGTGGAAACGTTCCTTCTTTGCCTTTCTCTGCCCAAAGTAGAGGCGTCGGGGGGTGAAAACAGGTACACCCTCCTCTGTCCCACAGCAATTCTGAATTTACAAAGACTAAGTAAATTTATTGATGATTGTTCACACTGCAAAAGATTGCTTCACAAAAGGCACTTAAATCACAGTCGGCATTTCGTTATTGATTCATTGACCCAGGCACCTGGGGAAGCCTTCAATTTAGAGCTAAATTGAACTGCTCTGAAATATACCTACTATCCCGTTCAGTGCTCTCAAAAGAATTCAAGACAAATACCGTATGCTAACACATATATATATGGAATCTAAGAAAAAAAAATGTCATGAAGAACCTAGGGGTAAGATGGGAATAAAGACACAGACCTACTGGAGAATGGACTTGAGGATATGGGGAGGGGGAAGGGTAAGCTGTGATAAAGTGAGAGAGTGGCATGGACATATATACACTACCAAACGTAAAATAGTGGGAAGCAGCCGCATAGCACAGGGAGATCAGCTTGGTGCTTTGTGACCACCTAGAGGGGTGGGATAGGGAGGGTGGGAGGGAGGGAGACGCAAGAGGGAAGAGATATGGGAACATATGTATATGTATAACTGATTCACTTTGTTAAAAAGCAGAAACTAACCCACCATTGTAAAGCAATTATACTCCAATAAAGATGTTAAAAAAAAAAAAGAAGAATTCTTTGTT
Organism: Mesoplodon densirostris; assembly: GCF_025265405.1. Taxonomy (NCBI): domain Eukaryota; kingdom Metazoa; phylum Chordata; class Mammalia; order Artiodactyla; family Ziphiidae; genus Mesoplodon; species Mesoplodon densirostris. Next base: position 4,947,042 of record NC_082666.1, read on the forward strand.
TCTTCTGGTCTTTTTTTTTTCATGAATAACTTGAAGGGTTGCTTACAGTGGTCATTTTGGCTTTTGGGAATATAACACGGGCGGGAGTTTCCTTGGGAATTAAAAATTGCAGCCGTAGTTGCAAATAGAATTGTTATCTCCTTCAGAAACCCCAGCAGCTCAGGGCCATACCCGCCTGGTAAATGGAAACGTTAATGATTTGCATGTTTGTACACAGTTGGGTGTGAGCAAATGAAATTAACACCCTCGGTGGAAGAGCTGAGGCTGAAGTGTCTTTCCGAGGCCTGGGCTGACTATGGGCTTAGCAAGGCTGGGAAGGAGATTTGCCTGGCTGGGTGGGGGTGGGGATTCAAGGATTTGCATACATTCCACATGCTCTCTGGTTCCTGTGCTGTGGGGGCAGATTTATAATTGTTTGGATTCCAGTCAGCAAGGGCGCTTAGACTTGCCTCTACAAGCTTGTACCTAGCCAGGTAGTCAAGAAGCATCTGGGGCCGCTGGATGCCTGTGTGCCAGATCATTAATATTGATGGCTTTTCTGGCCAGAGCTGGAGCCGGCCTACCTACCCCCATGCATTGTGTGGTCTTATTCCATTGCTTTTGGGGCTGCAGTGCTCCAGAATGTGCAAGGGCTGGACTTCACGTTTCCAAGCCTGTTTCCTAGTCTCCACGTGAGATTAATCATAATGCCTACCTCGAAGGACTGTGGCGCGAAATTAAATAATTCACGTGAAGGGGTTATAGCCCTTAGCGTACACAAGCACTTAATGAATCATAGTCATTCTTGTTATCACATGTTGCATAATAGAAAGAAAGTAACCCGGCTTTTACCACGTCCGCGGGCATGGATCATGGGCCTGGATCTGTCCCAATCCCAGCTAGCAGTGTGAGTGTGGCTAACTCTACCCATTTCCTTCCCTCAGTTGAAGGGATCACATGCCAGATGATCTCAGAGGTGCCTTGTGGGCTGTGAATCAGTGACCATCAGCACTCATCACTGCTGCTCGTATCTGCAAGCTCCCCTGGTGTTCAGTACCTGCAGGAAGCCTCGGTTCTGCTGAACAGCATGGTCACAGGAGCGTTTTTATGGTGTTGAATTTCTTTGAAAATAGTTACTGCAGGACCAGCCATAGCTGAGCCATTCCTAGTTAACTAGAATATTGAACTAAGCAGGACAGTCCATTTTCCCATCCTGAATAATGCTGAAATATTTTTTCATAATTACATAGTGGTTAAGAGCCTGTACACTGGAGCCCAGATGCCACGGTTGACTCCTTGCTTCCCCACTTCTAGCTGGCTGATGGTTGGCGAGTTACTTAACTTTTGGACCTCAGTTTTCTCACATGTAGATAGTACCGACCTCATGGGGAGGTGTGAGGGTCAAGGGGTTTATACATGTAAAGTGCTTAGAACAGTCCCTGGCACGTAGTATATGTCCAGTTAGTATTTATTAGTGTTGTTATTTTTAGGCTAAGTACAGAGAAATTTCATTTTATATTAGTCGAAAAGATGTTATGTTATTAAAGAAGAAATTGGGGAAAATTTGACAAAATGGGAAGAAGAAAATGCATATTGAGTGACTAGATCTAAAGGGCCTAAAACCTAGTGAGTGAGCAGAAGAATTAGCTGTTACTGTTAATTTTTTCCAGAGCTGCTGCACATGCATGCATATTTTTCATATGTGGTCTTCAGAGCTACTGTAATGACTGTGACATTCTATCATGTTGCTGTCCCATAACTTACTAACTCATTCACCTGCTGCTGGATATTGAAATTATTTCCCCTTTTTGCTGTTACAGGTAGGGTAACAATAAGTAGCTGTATTCATATACATTTGTGATTTGCTGGATGATTTCCTTAGGATAAGTTCCCAAGGTAAAGTTCCCAGTCCAGGAACCTGCCATGGACTATTGCCATGTTGTTTTCCAAAAGGGATGTATCTGTTAACATTTTCTTGGGTGACGCATAAATTTATCAGTTAGCCACAGGCACATCAGTGTTGGGCGTTATCATTTTGAAATTGTTTTTCTTGTGAAACTTAAATTGTATTTACTAGTGCCATCGTGATGAGTTACCTGAAGGCATGGGGCTCAGAGAAGGGAAATGGGAAGTTCAGAAACCATTATTAGTGCTGAGAATCTATTTTTGTTTCAAAATTCTATTTTCCCATGGTCTTTTGCATTGGACTTGGCTCAGTCTCTTTCAAGTGCTGAGTTTCACATAAAAAAAAGGCATGAGAAGATTTTATTTAAGGATACTCATTTACCATCGCAACTTTTTGTCTTCTGTCTCCCAGGGAGCAATGATTATTAAATACTTTAATTTCCTCACATGAAAGGGACAAAGTGAGCCCAGAAGTGTTATTAACATTTTTAGTGTAATGCTTACTGTTCAGCGGTGTGACTAATGACCCGGCGTGACTAATGACCCAACTCTTCCTCTTGACCGTTTCTGTTGAGGGATGATTCGTTACCATTTTCCCCAGATGCTTGTACATCATGGGGCACCAACCCAGTTGTTATTAAAATAGATACACTGCTATTAAACAGCTTGCTTCAAACCTTGCTGCGAGGGCGGCTTGAATCAACAAGTGCAGAGCATCAGGATGTTGATGTAATGAACGAAGATGATGTCCATGCCTGTCCATTGTGGGGTTCCAAGCCATGATTGGGTGTGACCATGCATAGGCTTCAGGGTAGGAGAAGAAGTTTTCAAAGGAAAGGTTATTTAGCATGCTTTTGGCATTAGTCTTGAGTTGGAAGAGAGTGGTAAAAATCTAAAATGATTACCTGATTTTACCAATGGAGAACTGAGGCTTAGAAAGAAGTGAAGCGACTTGTCTGAAGTCTCACAGCTGGTTTGTGGCTTAGTATCCCGTGTTAGGGTAGTAATATAACAATGATATATAATTGTGTAACAATGATATAAAACAATACAGCATATTGTATATATAATGATTATATATTTTATATTTATATTATATATTTACATGTTATAGAATATAACATGTTCAACATGTTGTGTTACAGTACATTATATATTGTGTCTACCATACATAAAGTATGCAATGTGATGCAATAACAAATGTAATAATAATACAATAATAATATGTTGGGTATAATATTAAAAGAATGCTGATAGCTTCCTGTATGCCAGGCGTGGTACTAAAAGATCTGTATACATCATGGGCTTCCATTAATCATTTTTTTTGTTAAGTGAAAGATCAAATGTAGGAAATGGAAACCATAAGTGTGAAGGAATTTTTCTCATGAGAAAGGTAGGGTGTTGTTTTGGGTGTGGTAAGAAAAGGGAAGGAAACTTCGCTTTGTCATCAGATATTTCCAAATTTAGAACAATATCTATCCCTAGCCATTGGTTTTAGGATATGCTTTACCCTGGGAACATGCGTAAAACACATTTCCGTATTTGGCTGTTTCTTTTCCAGCTGTATAGAGGGTGTCACTGATATGGAAGATAATAGCAGTGGCCACTGGCCACTTTATATCTAATTACCTTTGGGCAGTTGCTTATAGGGCACCTGGTTTTGGAAGTCAGTTCATCCTGAAATACCCAGATGATTGTTTCTGGGGATTTTGTGGTCTGCAGCTGAGGAATTGGCCCCAGGATGGCACATCTGTGTCAGGGGTGGGTACACTTCTTAAAGAGCCAGATAGTGAATATTGTAGGCTTTGCAGGGCCAGGAGGGACAATCAAGACTATTACGCAGGAACTTATATTACCAGCTAAAATGAAACCATTTACAAAAGGGAAAACCATTCTTCACTTGCAGGCTATAAACAAGGAATCTGCACCAAAAAACAGGAGGCTGGCAGGATTTAGGCTGCAGGCACAAGTTTGCCAACCCCTGACCTGTGGGGTCTTTTTGGTTTGGTGCTCTCTGCCATCGTTACTTGGGGACTCAGAAGCAGGTCACTCATCAGTTACCAAAAATACTCACATTTTCAAGCCAGAAAAAGGACTTAAATACCACCCTCCAGGTGACTCATTTTAAAAATTGGGATTACTTAAACTGAGCCTTCTGGTTGGTAACCTATCACACACCATTCAGGTCTTTATCTGTAAAAATACTTCTCATCACTACAGTGATGAGAAAGGAGATCAGGGAAGGTGTGAAGGAACCCGGTGCTTTGCATATAGAGGCCTTAAATCGTCTTCCTTTACCATTGGAGGGGGCACTGTCCTAAAAACATCCCAAGTTTCTGTACTTTCATTCATTCCTTGATTGATGGATTTTCATTCATTCAACAACATTCATTGAATGTGTCATGTGTCAGGCGCCATTCTAGGCACAGGGGGCGCCTAGTGAAAGATTCAGACATCACTGCCCTCCGAAGTGTCTAGTTTAATAGAAACAGTAAAACATACAGTCTGTTAGATGACAGGCATCATAGAAGGAGGGCCGGGGAGGGGATGGGAAGTCCAGGACTAGGAGAGGGATTGTTAGTTTTACAAAGGCGGGAAAGGGAGAGTGCCCAGCCGTGAGGAATTGGGCGGAAGTGCTGAACCTTCCGGACCAGCGCACTCCAGGAGGAAGGGGAGCCGGAGCAGGGGGCCTGAGCCGACAGGAGGACGTGAGGTCAGCACGGCTGGAGCAGAGGGACTCGGGAGAGACCGGTAACTTGCGAGGCCAGGGAGAAGCGAGTCACGTAGGGCCTTGTAGGTGATGCTAAGGAATTTGAAGGGAGAGCCAGTGGGATTTGCTAAGGGGTAAAGTATCGGGTGTGAGAGAAAAGGAGGTGTTTTGGCCTGAGCATTCTGTCTGTTAAAAACAGAAGAGTGCCAGAGAAGCAGATGGGGGCGAGGGGGGAGATGGGGAGTTGTGTTTGGCACAGGTTGAGTTTGAGATGCCTACTAGAGATCTAAAAAGAGGGGGCCGTTAGGCAGGTGAGTGTCAGAATCTGGATTTCAGAGAAAATCTAGGCCTTTCTGAGTTTTTGACTTTTGAGACTGGATGAGATTACCAAGGAAGTGAGTTAGAGAAGAGAAGAGGCCAAGGACTGACCCCAGGGCACTCCAGCATCGGGAGGTTGAGGTGACGAGAAAGACCCTCTGGTGAGGTAGGAGTAAACTCGGAGACTGTGGCGTCCCAGGAGCCAGGTGCAGACAGTGTTAGAGCAGAGGGACCGGCCGTGACAGATGATGCTGATTGGAGCCAAATCGCATAAGGACTGAGACTCGACCACGGGATTTAGTAACATGGCGTTCACTGGGGACCTTGACGAGACTTTTCAGTGCAGTGTTGGAGGTGAAAGAGGATGTGAAAGCAAAGGGGGCAGAGGGGAATTAGACGCAGTGAGCATGGGCGGTTCTGTGAGGAGTTTTGCTGCAAGACAGAGCAAAGACGAGGCGGTAGTTATTGAGGGCAGTGGGGTCAGGGAGAGCTTTCTTTTTTAAGGGAGAAGTGATGGCGTGATTGAATGCAGATGTGAATGATCCGGTAGAGAAGGGAGAACTGAGGGCTGGGGGGATTACTGGTGAGGAGCAGCTCTAACAGCTTCATGTTGTGAGCTCTGCTGCAGCACTCAGTCAGCGCTAACACATCACCCCAGGATTTAGGGACCTAACAACGGTTAATTTAGCTCATGCTTCTGCAAGTGGCAGTTTAGGCTGGAGTCCTGGTCTCAGCTGGGGTCCCTCCTGTGTCTGCCATCAGCTGCCAGGAAGGCTCATCTCTGCCCCTGGCAGGCAGCCGGGATCACTCACCTGGCAGCTGTCGGCTTCCTAGAGAGCGAGGCGCACACGGCCTCCCGAGGCCCAGGGTCGGCACTGGCACAGTGTTGCCTCCACTTCATTTCGTTGGTAAAAGCATGTCCCAACCCAGATTCAAGATGGGAGAGAGACCCCATCTCTTGATGGAAGGTCCCTGAAGTCAAGGGTTGGGGTGATTATTCTGTGGCCATTTTTGCAGACGGGCAGCCACAGCTGTCTGTGAGCCGAGTATATTGCGTTTGAGCCTCGCAGGAGTTTTGTGTGGGGGGTAGTGTTTTATCTTCATTTCACAGACGGGGAAACGGGGTCATTGAGGGTCTGGTGTCTTGCTCAGTGTCACACTGCTAGTCAGTGGCAGAGTTGGGACCCAAACCTTGGTCTCTCTGATGTCAGAATCCCTTGCACTCTGTTCTACATTCCTGATAGTGTGGGTTGACAAGCAGACCAGAGTGTTGCTTCCTCTCTTTCCTTGTTAGGCAAGGGAATAATATTTTTGAAGATGACTGTTATCTCATAATTAGAATGGACTGAGGGAGGCGATTATCTTGTGATTTGCATGTTTACTGTGGGGATTGGACAGCTGTATTTATTAGAATCCCAGTGAGGTCACAGTTGTGTATGTAATTAGGGCCTTTATTGACACAAATTCATGTCTCCACTGTCAGCTGGACCCTCAGTGCCCTCTGACAGTCTTTGTGCGTGTCCTTGGTCAGGTGACTGTCCTGTACCTTGTAGCAGCCTGTGCAGATAGTCACCACCGTCTACAAGACCCGATTCAAACCCCCTTTGCCTCCAGGCCTCCTGACTTTCTATGTCTGCCGTTATCGCTGCCTCTTTCTTTCCCTGACACCGACAGCCTGCCTCTCTCTCTGTCCCTGACACACACACCCTGCCTCTCCGTCCCTGACACACACACCCTGCCTCTCTTTCTGTCCCTGACACAGACAGCCTGCCTCTGCTCAGGTCCTTCTCCCTCCAGAACCTGCTGTGATCAACATCTGTCTCCTCAAGCAGCTGGACTTCAAGCTTTCCAAGAGCAGAGTCCAAAAGGTGGAAAACTTAGCCTTAGCATCAGGGAACTTTTGGCCCTTCCACTGGTTGTATAGCCTTGGGCAGTCGTTTCTCCTGACGTTCATGAATCTGAGTGGACAAGCTGAGCCATCTTCAAGACCACTCAGGGAGAGTGAGGTCTGCTTATGTTCACATAGAAAGCCCTTGGCCAAGAGCTCCCTTCTCTCTGCAGTGGCTACCAGTGTGTCCCGAGTCCCGTGTGTATCTGACAGCCCTTCTGTTTGCTGCAGGAGCAGCAGCATTCTCTTTGGCCTGTCATCATTCCAGTGTCAAAACTTTGTTGGCCCCGGGGCTCGAGCAGCTGTCCTCCACTTAGCTCATTAGGGAAGCAGCTGGAGAGATGGCTGGTCTGGGTGCTGATTCCACAGTCTCAGAAAAGATATTTGGTTGGAAAGTAAAGACCATGGTGAAGATATTTTTTAAAGCTCTCTTTGGATAAAGGGGGCACACAAATGAGTAATTAGGTTAAATCTAGCATTTCAGGTCTCTATAACCTCGCTTATAGGGAGCCCAGGAGTTTCGCTCTTCTGTGAAGTCCTTGGGTTGGGATTCCGGCAAGCTGGGTGGGAGGGAGAGCTTCCCTGGAGGAGAAGCCTGGGGCCAGTAAGGAGGGCTCTGTGTGTTGGCTGTGTTGTCAGCAGGCTGCCGCTGAGGCATGAAGATTCAGGATGAAGTTGGTCTTTATACTTACATACTTTGCTGTAAGAGTAAATCGTCCTGCTGCTTATTTATCATGTAACCTTGGGGAAATTACGTAATTTCTGTCAGCTTTCACTTGCTCATCTGTAAAAACGGAGGCAGCTAATAACCCCTACCTCATAGGGCGTGAGGATGCACGAATCGGGGAGTACTTGGCAGGGAGTTAGCTATGGTTGTAACTACTATGTAAAGTTCACCTTTGGTCTTACGGTATAAATCACTGACTAAAGATTTTTCATACTTTCATGGTTACTCTATACTTTCAAGATGTGTCCTTATAGTATTTCTTATTTCCTTAGTCATTCATTCACTGAGTTTATATTTATCAGCCTTCTACTTATGGGCAAGGTATGGTTGATTGTTTTCTCTCTGCTCAGGTTATGATGAGCTGTTCATTTCTTAGTGGTTGACATTATATTGACATTCAGAGCTGCAATTTGCAGAGTACCTACTTCAGTAGACTTGCTTACCTAGGAGTTAGCTTCTCAAGTCAGGGCATAAGGGAAACATTGCCTATAGTCAAATAACCTTTGAAAACCCCTTAAGTCATCTATAATAAACAGTCTACATTGGGGGGGGGTCATCAAACTTTTTCTATAAAGAGCCGTATAGTAAATAATGTGGGCTTTGCAGGCCATGTATGGTCTCTGTCACATATTCTTCATTTTCTCTTTTACAGCCCTTTAAAATGTAAAAAACCATCTTAGCTCTGGGCCCTTTAAAAACAGGCCTTGGTCTGCATGAATAACCTGTGGTTAGCAGCCTCCAAGATGGCCCCGGAGGCCTCCCCTCCACCCCCCCACCCCGTAGTCACAAGCCCAGGTGCAGCCCCTCCCCTTTTGCATCACGGTTGGTCGCATGACCAGTAGAAGAATGTGGCAGAAGCATGGATGAGTTGTCACTTCTGACTGTGGGTGGGCTCTGCCTTCCTGCTTCTCTCTTGGATCTGCTGCTCTGGGGAGACCATCTGCCCTGTTGTGAGGAGCGGCTCACAAGGTGAGGACCTGAGGCCTGCTGCTGACAGCACGGGGGATGAGCTTGGAAATGGCTCCTCCAGCCCTGGTCAAGCCTCAGATGATGCCGCCCTGACCACACCTGAGACCCTGAGCCAGAACCACCTGGCTCATTTAAATCATTCTGTCTTTAGGTAATGTAAAATCCTCAGCAGCGCAAGGGGGAACAGTGAGAAATTCTTAAAAATGCCTGCTTGCCTGCAGAGTTTAATCCATTCATTTTTAATATAAGTGTTTTTTTAACCAATTATCCATGTCAAGAAATCTGTTTATGGCTAGGATAGTTAAGTTACCTGAGAGTATGATGCAGCTTCTCTGGTGGGCCAGACATTGAGATGCACCACTCAATCCCCACAACAACTCTTGCTAAGGTCAGTGTTGGGAGCTCAACATCTACTCTGACCCCTTCTGGGCTTTCTCTGACATTCATGATGGCGCTCTGCTATGATACAGCGGTGCTCTTGCGATCTATGGAGATCTTGTGCTCCCACAACGAATAGCTCCAGACGGCTTTGCTCTTTTTTCGTTTTGCCCAGAGGACCTTCTGTACTTAATGGCTCTTCCACAGGCAGCTGGCCATTGACCTATGTCATGTGGCCTGCCTTAGAAAGATGAGCTGGGCCAATTGGTTCTGGCTCAGGAATTTGAACGAGGACTCAGAGAGACAATCTAATCACTGGTGGGCACTGGAGCTAAAGAGTCATAAAGAACTGCAGAGTTAAATAGGGCGGACAGGGGTGGCCTCCTGGGGAAAGCGAGATTTGCGGCAAGACTTGGAGGAAGGGAGTTGGCCCAGCAGGTGTCTGAGGGACAGACATTCCAGGAGGTGGAGTGACAGGTAGGTGTGTTCAAGGAATAGTGAGGAGGCTGGGATGACTGGAGCAGAGAGAGAAGATCCTGTCAGGCCTTGAGGATCATTATAAGGACTTTGACTTTTATCATGAGGGAAATGGGCAGGTGTTGCAGAGTTTTGGCCGAGTTTTGAGCCGAGTGAAACCATCTGACTTAAGTTTTCCTAGGATCACTCTATTGTGTGTATAGGGGAATAAAGGGGTGCCAGAGCACAGGTAGGGAGCCCTGCTAGAAGCTGCTGTAGTGATCCAGGGAGGCGCAGTGCAAATGATGGAAAGTGGTTGGATCTGAAGGATTTTGAAGATGAGGGCCAACAGGGTTTCCCGACTGCTTGGATAAGGATCGTAGGAGAAACAGAGGAGTCAAGGTCAGGGTTTCTGGCCTGAGCATCTAACTTGAAGAATGGAGTTGCTATCCGCTCCGATGGAGAAGGCTGTGGCGGTGATCAGGAGTTGAGGTAGACGTGCCTTCTAGATCTCCAGATGGAAGTCCTGAGTGGACAGTTAAATATATGCCTTGAAAGGAGAAAGATCTGGATTAGAGGTGTAAACTTGGGCGTCTTGGTATAAAGATTGTATTTAAAGTCACAAGAGTGGACGAGCTCCCTAAGGGAGTGAGCCTGGATGAGGCATGGAGCTGGCGCAGAGGCACTGAAGCAGGGAGAGATGGAGGACGCTGGTTCTGAGCCGCCTTCTTGGTTCTTACCCTTCCTGACGGTTGGATCTTGAGCCTCCCTTGGATTCCCAGGAGGCTCCTTACACTCATACTTCCCTTAAGCCTTCCTTTTGATTTGAACATGATTCATGAGGCTTCTGTCCCTTGCTACCAAAGAGCCATGGCTGAAATGGAGGTATCAGCCCCCTTTACAGGAAGGAAACAGATTCAGAAGTTAAACTTACTCAAGGCTTTACCCAGTGGCCTAACTGGGATGGGTGTCTACATCCCTCTGGCTCCAGTATGTGCAAAGTGTGTGGGATCCCATTGTCGTTCCCTGGCTGTGGATGGCTGTTGGGCTGTGGGCAGTGATGAGTGTAATTTGAATGGTTTAAATTGTCTTGTGCAAATTAGGAGGCAGGGCAAGTCCACCCCCCCCCCCCAGCCCCCGTGCTGAGAGTGTCATTGGCTTGAGTTTTAAATCTCAGGGGTCCCAATGCAGTGAAAGGAATCGAAGCGTGGGTGGGGAGTTCATTGATTAATTTATTTCCTCATTTTCTGTCAACAAATATTTGAGCACCTGCTATGTGAGATACTGTTAGGCACAAATCTTTCCAAACCTGCGTTTTTCATCTGAACCACAGAACACAGAAGTATGTGAGTGACTGTTTCCTCAGATATTCCAGGATGGTACCCAGCTAGAGCCATTCTAGAAGAATAGGAGAATTCAGTTCATCCAACATGCCTTAGGGTCTTCGACTTCATTCTCTCCTCTCAGTTGAGAAAGGCAGAAACCAAAATAGTCCCCAGGTAGATACCAATTACAGACGGACAAATACTATGAAGGAGCTGAGCTGAGCTTGGAAGGGTTAAGTCAGAGTTGACCAGCTGAAATGAGGTGGCCTTTGGGCGGGGGCGAGCGGGCACACACCGCTGTCTGATGAGGAAACACCACGTGACGGCCCCGAGGACGAGGTCTGGGGGTGGTGAGAAGACCACTCAGTGGTGGACATGTACCTATCCAGTCGAAGCCGTGAGTTTCAGAGTGCTGGCAAGCTGAAAGACACTTGGTGTTTTAAGTGGTATGTGTGTATATTTGCGAAAGAGATTGAGGGAGATGAGATTTGTGCTTTGAAGATTACCCTGACTTCAGTGGGAGAACGTACTGGAAAGGGCAAGAATGGACTCGGAGGCTGAGTTAGTCATCCCTGCAGGTGATGGCTGCATGGATGAGGGTGGCGGCAGTGGGACGGATTCGCTGATAATTTGGAAGGTGAAATGGACAGGACTTGGCAATGGAAGGGATTTAGGGATAACAGGGTTGAAGCAGGTCAAAGATGACAACCGGGTTTTTGGCTTATGTTCACGAGTGGTCACCATCCACTGAAATAAGAAGTACAGGAGGAAACCCATTGCTGTTTATTTGGTTTACATATAAACAGTGAATTGTGGTTCTTCTAGGGCTTTTTCTGTTTTTATTAACCACAGGAGTTAAAACCATTGGTTGCAGGTGTTTGCAAACTCAGAATAATTGACTGAGTTCTCCCTGAAATTCCTTTATTTTATTTTATTTTATTATTTTTTGGCTGTGTTGGGTCTTCGTTGCTGTGCGCAGGCTTTCTCTAGTTGCAGTGAGCAGGGGCTGCTCTTCATTGCGGTGCACGGGCTTCTCATTGTGGTGGCTTCTCTTGTTGTGGAGCACAGGCTCTAGGCACGCAGGCTTCAGTAGTTGTGGCTTGCAGGCTCAGTAGTTGTGGTGCACGGGCTTAGTTGCTCCACGGCATGTGGGATCTTCCCAGACCGAGGCTGGAACCCATGTCCCCTGAATTGGCAGGTGGATTCTTAACCACTGCGCCCCCAGGGAAGTCCCCTGAAGTTCTTAACTTACGGGATTTGGGAGCTTTTAAAGGGAGTGACTTAGAGGGACGGTGTCCCAAGTCCATCTTGAAAGGTCTTCCTTTTGCCTGGCATGGCATCTCTAACGCCATCTCCTCAAGGTAACTCTGCCCGGGGAGATAACCGCACACGTCCTGACCTTCAAAAGGGAGAAGAGACCTGGCTGTGGCTCATTTTTATTTCTTTTCATGGGCAGTTGGGCTCCTAGTGAGAATGTTTTCCATTAGGAGGTCCCAGGAAACCTCCATGCACGAATGACTCCCATGATTACTGGGAGAACTGCTGTGTCGGGTGTGCTCTGTGGGTAGCTAGCACTCGTACAAGCGGCCAGAAGCGTGTTGTCGTCCAACGGTTGGGACCTGTGATGATGGAGTATCAAGACGGACAAGTTAATTTTCTATTTATATGAAAACTCACTTCTTTTAAGGCTTGGGGCTGGAGAGTCCTGGGCTGGATGGCACGGAGGGAGAGAAGACAGGGTCTCCTACTTGGCATTAAGTATTTGCCAACTACATTTAAGCTTGTTATCCTTGGCACCAACCCAGGGGCTGGGCAAGCTCTGAGTTCTAAATAGGAAGGCAGTTGTGCAAATGGCTGAAGTCCTTCTGTGTGTCTCCTTTCCTTCTTCCAGTTAAGAAAAATCTGAGGACCACCTCACTCTTGAGACATTTTAGAAAATGAATTCTAAAGGGAACATACTCAGTTGAGAACAGGCTTGTGGGGAGGGGTGAATAGAATTCCCTCTGTAAGCTACTCAATTGGCCACTCAAAAATAATTGGTTATTAATTGAATCCTTTGTTCGGGCTTGCCTTCTCAAATTTTCCAGTATTGGTAAGAAGCCAGCGGCTAGCAATTTGCTTTAACATAACTGATACTGTTGGTAATTTTATTTTTATATGATTTTGAACCTCAGCAGTTGAAATGTTCAGTTTATTTTATATCTTCCTTTTCACCCCCATTCATACTCCATTCACACCCCATTCATAGTTCGACTAAATAATTATAGTACAACTATGTAATTACTTTCAAGTGCTGTGAATGAAAAGTATCTGGGGCTGAGGAGGCATGTAATGGGTCCTAATCTTTTACTTCATTCAGCGTTTGTTAATGAGGACTTCGCACGTGTCCAGCACTGTGCAGGGCCCTGGGAATACAGTCACGAGCAGCAGGCGAGACACAGCCGTGCCTCTCAGGGCCAGTGAAAGAGACGGGCAGTCAGTGTACCCTGCAGTACAGAGCAGTGAGCTTCCTGCAGGGCCTCTGAGTCACCTGGTCTAGGAGGTCAAGGAAGGTCAGTGAGAAACAACAATTATTTAAACAGGAGCCGAGCGTATTGTATGTAGGTGGTCTGGGTGGTGACTTTACTTGGATTTCAGGGCTGATTTGACAGCTCTGTGTGTTGATGCTCAGTTATATAGTGGAGTTGCATTTTATACAGAGGAGTTGGGTTTGAATAAAAGTACATAAAACAAGTTATGTATAGCCAAATTACCCTTGAGAATCCCTGCTGGAGACCAACAAAGTGAGCTGTCCTTTCGGCATTGATACAGAATGCTGTTTCTTTAGACCGGGGTGTGCAAACCACCACCCCTGGGGCCAGATCCACTTGGCTGCCTGTTTTTGTAAATAGTTTTATTGGAGCACAGCCACACCCATTCATTTACACATCTGCTTTCCCATTAAAATGGCAGAGTCAAGTAGTTTGACAGACTGTATGCCCCACAAAACCAAAAATATTTACTCTACTGCCCTTTAAAGAAAAACTTTGCTGACCCCTGCTTAGAGCAAAGGTAGGAATTAGTTTTATATTTGGGCACCACATGGTAAAAAGAAAATTGTTATCTTTAAATACCAGAATCCTGTTAGTGAGGTGAGATGTTCACACCACAGAAGGCATGAAGGAACTGAGGAAACAGTCATTTCACCTCTCCTCTCTTACTTTCAACTGGGGTCATGTACTCACTAGCAGAAATGGAGAGTGATTTGCCTAAAATACGTATCCTTCTCCTGTTTCCTTCCTCCCTCCCTCTTTCTGTCTGTTTTTCAAGTGTACATAACTGAATTCATCTGAGGTTAATGGAGTCCATCATAGCCTCTTTGTGCTTCAGTTGTGCAGGCTGAGGAGAAAAGAACAGGTAGACTTAATACGTAGATGGTGCGTTTCTACGACCTGAAAAGCTAAATGACGTCAAAGCTCAAATGATGTCATCATGACTTCACTGGAGGAAAGTGGTGAGAATGAGTCATCATTCTGACGTAGTTAAGCGTCTTGAACCCAAAGCGCTGTCCTGCAGCTTTCCACACTGTGTCCACAGTGCCACGGGTGACGCGGTCTCAAGAAACCATGGTCCATGGGTTTAACCAATATTGGTCAATGTTTTGAATTATAAATTTAATTTGACTTTATAATTGTATGGGAGCAGTAAGCATGTGGCAGACAAACTTTCAGGTGGCCCTCGTGATTGTTACCTCCTGGTGTTCACACCTTTGTCTAATCCCGAAGTGTGGACGGACCTGTGACTCACTTCTAACCGCGAAAATATGGCAGAGGTGATGGGATGTCTCTTCCTGATTATGTTTTGTTATAGCAGACAGTCTTTCTAGCAGACCCACTAGAGGCATCCTCCCTTGCAAGCTTTAGAGAAGTCAGAGGTGATGTGTGTCAAGGAGCTGAGGGGTGGCCTCCAGCCTACCATCAGTAAGAAGCTGGGGCCCTTAATCTGATGGCTGCAAGGAAATTAAGTCTGCTAGCTGGGCTGCCTGAGAGAGCTTGGACACAGAGCCTTCCCGGGTGCCTCAGCCTGCCGACACCTTGACCACAGCCTTGGCAGAGGGTGCGTCTGAGCTGTGCCTGGGCCCTGACCAGCAGAGACCTCGTAACAATAACATGCGCATGTTTTTTGTTACACGGCGCTGGAGAACTACGACAAAACATAAGCAGTTTAGAGCAGCTTTTACTGGTTCATACTTAAAACATTGTAAGAATCCAGGCTAACCCTGGAAATCTGCAGTAGGTTTTTTCCTCCTCAGAGCTTGTCCTTAAATTGTTGGGCCACTTGACAAAATTGCAATATGAATGGTGGCTTAGATAACAGTATTGTATCAGTGTTAAATTTTATGAAGCTGATTACTGCACTGCAGTGATGTAGAGTGTCCCTATTCTTAGGAACTACTCATGAAGTATTTTAGGGAACCCACTTACTCTCATATGGTTCAGAAAAAATTTGCATGTGTGTCAAATAAATAAATGTGTTTGTGTAGTGTTTCTCCCCTGCTTTTTAAATGTGACGTCAGAGAAGGTCTAGAAGGTCTTCCCTCTTAGGGTAGAGCATTTTACCTTTTGATTTTGCTTTTGCATTTCCTGAAGCAAAATGGACTGCCAAGAATGTCACTTGGTGTTTGTTATTGTTTTGTCTAAGCAAAAGAGGCTAGCAGTTGTAGGACCCCTATCTGATGTGGTTACTTGTGTAAAAAAGCTTACTTCTCAGGTAAATACATATTCTGTCATTTATTACCCACAGTAGCCCCTTGTAGTGGGTGCTATTGTTTGTCTCCATTTTGCTAATGAGGATGTTAAATTAATGTCCGAGTTTTCAGAGCTAGTTAGTGGTGGAGCCAGGCTTGACTGCCGCCCTCTCCCTGCCTGGTTACCACAGAACTTCAGCCCAGGAGTGCTGTTCCTGCTCTTTCCCTTCTAAACTGGCCCCGGGAAGAGGTGGACCACTCACATGATGCTGAGTCTGCAGCAGCTCACCTCCAACAGCACGTCTGATCTCAGCCTGGTGAGCTTTCGTTCCTTAGTCCCTTCCATTCATTCATTCATTCATTCATTCAGTTATTTTCGGCTGCATTGGGTCTTTGTTGCTGTGTGCAGGCTTTCTCTAGTTGCAGTGAGCGGGGGCTACTCTTCGTTGACGTGCGCGGGCTTCTCATTGCGGTGGCTTCTCTTGTTGCGGAACATGGCCTCTAGGCACGTGGGCTCAGTAGTTGTGGCTCGCGGGCTCTAGAGCGCAGGCTCAGTAGCTGTGGCGCACGGGCTTAGTTGCTCTGCGGCATGTGGGATCTTCCCGGACCAGGGCTCGAACCCGTGTCCCCTGCATCGGTGGGCGGATTCTTAACCACTGCGCCACCAGGGAAGTCCTAGTCCCTTTCTCGTCTCACCGGGAAAACCAGAAGCGGCTTCTGTGGTCATTTCTACGGCCCTGACAAGGTATTTCTGGCAAGGAGCTAATGAGAGATGCCCTGCTCATGATGTTGCCGTGGCCATGGTGGAGGAGATGGACACCTCACACTGGCTAGCCCAGTGTTCTTCGGCCAGGGGACACATGGAGGATGGGCCTGTCCTCGTGCGTGCCCTCCCCAGAGTCAGTCTCAGCTTCCAAGGTGTTGGCACCTGGAGACTTCATAATCCGTCTTTCACACAGCTGCCTGGGTACCCCCTTCTTGTCAGTGATGAGGTTGTGGCCTGACTTCTTCCCTTGAGTTTCAGTGGGGCCCCTCCTTCCCGCACTTGGGGGCCATGTTGGTGACAGCCCTCTTGTTCCCCCCTTAACCTCAGTGCCGCTTCTGCAGTCTGAAGGATTCCTGACTTCTTGATCTGTCTTCTGCTGCTGTCCTCTTTGTCATTCTACTGCCCTTCTAGACCTTATCCATTTTACTCACAGAAGGCTGGGGGGGAAATGGTGAAAGCAAACCTTCAGCCTCCCTGTGTAATCTTGGCTGCCTGTCTGAATGCGGGGCTCTTTGAAGAAAGATTCTCTGAGGAGGAAGTGGGCTGCTGGTTCTCCTCCCCCAGCCCATCTCCCTCCCCCTGGTGGGGGCCGGCTCGCAGGTGCACCATTGGTTTTTCTTTTGCACCCAAAGTCCCCGCTAGTGCCAGGAGTGCTTGATAGTCCTGTGGGTGTGGACGTGGGCCAGGTCATCAGTACTTTAACTGCACCGAGTTTAGGCCTCCGACTGACATCTCATTTCTGCCAAAAATAGGTGGGGAAAGACCACATTTCCATTAAGTTCTTTAAGGGTTATTTCTATATTAAGCCAGAGCTCCTGGAAACAACACACCAGGCTGTATTAGTAGCTTACATTCCTAAGAAATGTCTTCCCTGATAAAATTATTGGGTTATTGATTTTTTAATAGATAGCAGATATAAACTGGTTATATGAAGAACATTGTAGATCTTGTAAAGCCGAGATTGAAGACTCAGTTCACAGTGTTACTTCACATCCTACTTGAAATTTCTTTCTAGAATGTTGTATCCGGAAAAGTTTCCCTCTTCTGTTGAGTTCATATATTTTCTTTGGATGGTCCAAAATTAACCTATCTTTTGGCCCTTTTACCTTTGCTACTAGGAAATTTAAGAACTGAATGATCATGGCTCAGTCACAGTAAATATTGTGTTCCAAGCTTATGGTTATGTTCTCTTTTAAAGTGTCTTATTAGTTATGTGTTTAGTGTTGCCTAAATAAATACCTACGTAGGGGAAGAGTTGCTTTGTTCCTGCTTCTGAGTAGAAGCAGCTGTGAGGGTGTTACATTAATTATTAGGTATGTGTTTTAACTAATGTAGACAAGAGCTTGTTGACCTGTGCTCTGGGTGAGATCTCTGATTTCTGCTTCTGCTCTAGAGGTCAAATCCCATGATGTAAGTTTGCTTGAGGAGAATTCCATTCTGACGTGGAGTGTATCTGTGGGCTTGGTGCAGACCAAGGCTCTCTTCTGCAGCCATTGTTGAAGACGAGGTCTGCAGCAGCTGGGCTGTTTGTTTTCCTTCTGGCCACGTTTCATTCACCCTCCCTGGTCACTTGGACTGAGGCGGGGAGGAGGAAAAGCTCTTGGCTCAAGCTTTTAGCAGGACCCTTAGGCGTAAGGGAAGAAGCTAATTTTAGTTGTTTTTAATGTTATGTTAGTTGGGTTGCGTCTTACCTCTTAGGGTAGAGCATTTTAGCTTTTGTTTTTGCTTTTGCATTTCCTGTGTATACCTCCTGAAGCAAAGTGGACTGCTAAAAATGTCACTTGGTGTTTATTTTGTGCCTAGAATAACAGTCAAGACTTGTAAACACTGTGAGTCACTAAAATAGTTTTAGGAGGAACGAAATGTTATCTGTGTTACTCTTTTCTATATAGAAATTTTCCAGTAGATTTTTCTATGCTTATTTTAATTGCATAATCTGGTTCTTTCATCAGTAGCCATACAGTAACATTTTACTTGCTGGCACCTTGCATCTCTGCTTTTATGCAAAACACCTATTTTTAAAAGTGAAGTAAGTTTTGGAGGAAGATCGTGGTTAAAGGGGAAAGTTGCTGGAAAACCGGGTCGTGCTGCTGATCCAACAACCAGGAACAAGCCACGTGCACATCCATTGTCATCAGAGCGTGCTCACCCACCTGCTTTCCACAAAGCGCACTTGGCCTTGTTCACCAGGTGTCCCCTAGCACACAGTAGAGGCTTCGTAAGTATTTGTTGGGTAAATGAAGTCAGTAGCACGGCAGGTAGGGAGAGGGTAAAGAATAGTGGACTTATAAAACAATGAAGAAAGAAGGGAAATCAGCTAGGCCAGGGGTTCTCAAACTTGGTGTGTAACAGGATCACTTGGAAGGAAGGCTGGTTAAAGCAGAGCGCTGGGCCCCAGCCCCAGAGTCTCCCATCCAGTTAGGCGTGGCGTGGGGCCCAAGAGATTTCACTTCAGACCAGTCCCTCCTGGGCGAGGCTGCCGCCGCTGGTGGTTCAGGGCTGCGCTCTGAGAGCCAGTGATCTATGCTTATTGCCCTTGTTTTCCAGATGAGACGACAGGCTTGGAGAAGGTGCGCCGGGCCTAACTGACGAAACTCATTAGTGGCAGAACTGACACGAAATGCCGGACCTTTCCTCCCGCTTTCTGGAGAAAGAAATGTACAGGAAGTTCCCTGTATGTGAACGAGTCCCGTTCTGAGAGCGCGTTCATAAGTCCAGCAAAGTTAGCCTGGTTAGTTACCCAACTAACACAGTTGGCCATATAATACTGTGATAGGTTTGTAATACTTTTCACACAAATAATACATAACAAACACAAAAAATAAAGAAAACGTTTTTAATCTTACAGTACCTTGAAAAGTCCAGTAGTACAGTACAATAGCTGGCATACAGGGGCTGGCATTGAGTGAACAGGCAAGAAGAGTTACTGACTGGAGGAGGGAGAGGAGGTGGGAGATGGTAGCGTACTACTGTACTCTATACAGTACTGTATAGTAAAGTACACAAAAGCACAACCACTTGTAGAGGATGCACGCACGTGACAGTGTATATGCCAGATATGTGAACTAACTTACATGATTGGACATGCGAACGCACATTCGCATCTTTCAAAGTTTCAAACTTGAAGGTTCGTATGTAGGGGACTTACTGTATTCTGGTGTCTCTAAATTGGCAAACTGCTATGGTGACCACATTCCCCAGTTTCTTTCTTGGGAAGAAAGACAACTTGGGACAGAATAAGAGGATAAGAGGTGTTGTTAGATATATTGGTTAGTTACTCCTGCAAAAGTGCCCTATGGCCGCTGCCCATTTGTGACCGGATGGTATCCGCCACCCCGCAAAGGGAGCGGTTGGGAGCTGAGTGGCGTCCTCGCATTGTTGCCAGTTCCTGCCTCATGTCTCTTGACTGTCTGGGAGATGTTGGCACCGCCCTCGTGCTTGGTCAGCTGTGGATGGGACGCTGCCTTGAGGGAAAGTCAGCCACCTGCACAGGTGATTTCCACGCTGTGCTGTTGGTACTGAAGTCAGAGTGGAGGAGCACCCTTTCTTTTTTCTTTTTGGTAATTTATTTTTTTTGAAGTAGAGTTGATTTACAAAGTTGTGTTAATTTCTGCTGTGCAGCAAACCGATTCTGTTATACATATTTCTCTTTGTTAAAGATTTTATTTATTTCTTATTTTTGGCTGCGTCAGGTCTTAGTTGCGGCACGCAACTAAGTTGTGGTGTGTGGTGCATGGTGCGTGGCGTTGTGGCGTGCAGGTTTTCTCTTCTCTAGTTGTGGTGCACAGTCTCCAGGGCACACAGGCTCTCTAGTTGTGGTGCAGGGTTTCCAGAGCGCGTGGGCTCTGTAGTTTGCGACCCGCAGGCTCTCTTGTTGAGGTGCGCGAGCTCAGTAGCTGTGGTGCACGGGCTTACTTGCCCCACGGCATGCGGGATCTTAGTTCCCTGACCAGGGATTGAACCTGCGTCCCCTGCATTGCAAGGCAGATTCTTTACCACTGGACCACCAGGGAAGTCCCCCATATTTCTTTTTATATGCATTCTTTTTCATCTTCTTTTTCATTATGGTTTATCACAGGGTATTGAATATGGTTCTCTGTGCTGTACGGTAGGACCTTGTTGTCTATCCATTCTCTGTATAATAGTTTGCATCTGCTTATCCCAAACTCCCAATCCATCCCTCCCTCACCCCCTCCATCCCTCCCTCATCCCCTCCTCCTTGGCAACCACAAGTCTGTTCTCTATTCTGTAAGTCTGTTTCTGTTTCATAGCTAAGTTCATTTCTGTCATATTTTAGATTCCACAAATATGTGGACAAATATGGTATTTGTCTTTCTCTGTCTGATTTACTTCAGTTAGTGTGATCATCTCTAGGACCATCCGTGTTGCTGCAAATGGCATTATTTCATTCCTTTTATGGTTGAGTGATACTCCATTGTATATGTGTACCACACTTTCTTTATCCATTCCTCTGTTGATGGGCATTTAGGTTGTTTCCATGTCTTGGCTGTTGTGAATGGTGCTGCTGTGAACATCGGGGTGCACGTATCTTTTCAAATTAATAGTTTTTTCCAGATACACGCCCAGGAATGGGATTGTTGCATCATATGGCAACTTTATTTTGAGTTTCTTGAGGAACCTCCAGAATGTTCTCCATAGCGGCTGCACCAATTTACATTCCCACGGACAGTGTAGGAGGGTTCCCTTTTCTGGAGGAGCACTCTTGATGGACCTCTGAGTTCCGTGGCTCTTTGACTCACAGCCCTTCTCTCTTTGCTCTGGCTGGGATGGTGAGGATCCCTGATGGGCAGCCAGGCTTGGAGCAAAAGCTGTTCAGTGTAGGCAGAAAAAGGTTACTGTAGGCCTTTCCTGTGCACACGTTTTCATTTTCCATCACCCTGGTGCCACCTTCCCAGCACTTTCCCCCTTGAAAAGACACAGTCAGTGATAATGCTTAAAGAAGACACTTTCATGCGTGATTGAGTCAGCTTGCAGCAAGATGAGCAGAGTCTGAGTTCAGGCGATTTCCCCAATTGCTGAGTGACTTTGAGCCTACTTATTTTCTCTGAGCCTTAGTTTCTTCATCTATAAAATGGATTTTACATTAATTTCTGGCATGGTAAGTGCTCAATAAATTATGGGCTGTTTTAAGGAGAATGTGATGTGGAACGTTATAGACAACACATGGCTAACACTTGCCTTAAATTCCTGTTTACTCTTCCTATGGTCTCTGCTGGCCTAAGACAAGGCAGGTGTGCCTGCACACTTGGATTTTGCCTTATGGCAATTTGCGTTAAGACAGGGTTGGGGGAATTCACTTTGTCTAAACAGCAAGACCACCAGTACATTGGTAACGAATCTCCTTGTTGAAAGGAAGATGGCTTCAGAGTGCTTGGCTTCTCGCCCTGTTGGGGACCATATGTAGATTTCTGTAGCAAGTGAAGAAAGCACTGCTGGACCCTGTGCTGCGTCACCCGCTGTAAAACGCACTTCCAGCATACCTCAGGGGCTTCAGGCTCCCTGATCGAGCAGGGCCCATCTCCCCGGCATCGGCCGCCATACTGACCTTCTGTCAGGTCTCCTGATTCACCTTGACCCTGCTGACCCTGGCCTTCTAAACCAGCCCTTCCCTCTGCCAGGAACACTTTTCCCCAGTCCACTCCTCTCGCCCCACCAGAAAGAAAATGAAAATCTGGCCAACGCTGTGAATCTTTCAGGCTTCAGTGTAAACCGGCTTCCGTGCAGGGCTGCGTGTGGTTGCCCACCGTGGAAGAGGGCTTTAAAGCGCACCTTGTAGTGTCTGCCTTTCCTTCCCTGTCTTCTGCCCCACTCCCCTGCCAGCACCTCCCACATAAGCGACTTGACCTGAACCCTGTCTCAGCCTGCCTCTGGGGAAACCCAGGCCCAGGTTCAGGCATTCACCACCCTCCCCCGATTTGGTTAGTGGGCTTTGGCCCCCCTTTTGTAGCAGTTGCCATCCTTGTAATGGTGTGTTTCAGGTCTTCCTTCCCTGTTCCTTTTAGGTATTGGTGCCACGTCTGTCTGACTCACTACTGCATCCCCGGCACTGAGTACTTAAGGGTTTGAAAAGTGCTATGTTAACCTCCAGCAGTCAGCCATCTCCACAGGGTTCCCTCTCCTCTGAGGAGGAGTGAAGGGAATGTGACAGAGGATGTTCCTTGGCAGGCAGCCAGCCTGGATTGGGCTTTGCTTACAGGGCACTCTCTTCAGCTTGGGGCCTTACGAACAGGTGGGGCAACGTCAGGGGACATTTACATTCACCAGACGGATGCCGTCAGTTTACACCTCTCCAAGCTCCTGCCACGCCCAAGCCAGCAGAGTTACGTAAGTGCCATGGGCCACGCGTAGCTATAGCCCTGGAAGAGGGAAATCACGCAGGAGAAAAGTTTTTTCCTGAACCAAGTGTGGAGGTCTAGATTTCTTCGTGGCTGGGGAGAGGCCCAGAGTGGGACCTCTCATGCTTTGGGGAATTGGCCCAGGACCAGTTGTATAGCACAGAGGTGTGAGCTGAGTTTTATGAGGTTGACTTCTTTAAGTAGGAGATCAGAATTTTAAAGCCAAACAGTGCTCCATGAGACTGGATAGAAGAGGCTGCCTGTTTCAGCATTTCAGAACTGGCTTCTCCGTGGTTGGTTTTGGTTCATCGCCTCAGAAATGAATGTTGAAGATAAAGTGGGGGAACCCCGTACAGGCAGACTTTAACCAAGCTTCAGGACACACAGTTGTGTGCTAATATTTTTGTTTTGATGAAAAATTTAAAGAAAGAAATTAAAGATGATACAAACAGATGGAGAGATATACCATGCTCCTGGATTGGAAGAATCAATATTGTGAAAATGACTCTACTACCCAAAGCAATCTACAGATTCAATGCAATCCCTATCAAACTACCACTGGCATTTTTCACAGAACTAGAACAAAAAATTTCAAAATTTGTTTGGAAAAACAAAAGACCCCGAATAGCCAAAGCAATCTTGAGAACGAAAAAAGGAGCTGGAGGAATCAGGCTCCCTGACTTCAGACTATACTACAAAGCTACAGTAATTAAGACAGTGTGGTACTGGCATAAAAACAGAAAGATAGATCAGTGGATCAGGATAGAAAGCCCAGAGATAAACCCACGCACATATGGCCAACTTATCTTTGATAAAGGAGGCAGGAATGTACAGTGGAGAAAGGACAGCCTCTTCAATAAGTGGTGCTGGGAAAACTGGACAGGGACATGTAAAAGTATGAGATTAGATCATTCCCTAACACCATACACAAAAATAAGCTCAAAATGGATTAAAGACTTAAATGTAAGGCCAGAAACAATCAAACTCTTAGAGGAAAACATAGGTAGAACACTCTATGACATAAATCACAGCAAGATCCTTTTGGACCCACCTCCTAGAGAAATGGAAATAAAAACAAAGATAAACACATGGGACCTAATGAAACTGAAAAGCTTTTGCACAGCAAAGGAAACCATAAACAAGACCAAAAGACAACCCTCAGAATGGGAGAAAATATTTGCAAATGAAGCGACTGACAAAGGATTAATCTCCAAAATTTATAAGCAGCTCATGCAGCTCAATAGCAAAAAAACAAACAACCCAATCCAAAAATGGGCAGAAGACTTAAATAGGCATTTCTCCAAAGAAGATATACAGACTGCCAACAAACACATGAAAGAATGCTCAACATCATTAATCATTAGAGAAATGCAGATCAAAACTACAATGAGATATCATCTCACACCAGTCAGAATGGCCATCATCAAGAAATCTAGAAACAATAAATGCTGGAGAGGGTGTGGAGAAAAGGGAACACTCTTGCACTGCTGGTGGGAATGTGAATTGGTACAGCCACTATGGAGAACAGTATGGAGGTTCCTTAAAAAACTAAAAATAGAACTACCATATGATCCAGCAATCCCACTACTAGGCATATACCCTGAGAAAACCATATTTCAAAAAGAGACATGTACCAAAATGTTCATTGCAGCTCTATTCACAATAGCCCGGAGCTGGAAACAACCTAAGTGTCCATCATCGGATGAATGGATAAAGAAGATGTGGCACATATATACAATGGAATATTACTCAGCCATAAAAAGAAACGAAACTGAGCTATTTGTAATGAGGTGGATAGACCTAGAGTCTGTCATACAGAGTGAAGTAAGTCAGAAAGAGAAAGACAAATACCGTATGCTAACACATATATATGGAATATAAGAAAAAAAATGTCATGAAGAACCTAGGGGTAAAACGGGAATAAAGACACAGACCTACTTGAGAATGGACTTGAGGATATGGGGAGGGGGAAGGGTAAGCTGTGACAAAGCGAAAGAGAGGCATGGACATATATACACTACCAAACGTAGGGTAGATAGATAGTGGGAAGCAGCCGCAGAGCACAGGGAGATCAGCTCGGTGCTTTGTGACTGCCTGGAGGGGAGGGATGGGGAGGGTGGGAGGGAGGGAGATGCATGAGGGAGGGGATGTGGGAACAGATGTATATGTATGACTGATTCACTGTGTTATAAAGCAGAAACTAATAAAAACAATGGAAAAAAAAAATTTAAAAACACTACTCTCACCTCTCTTGCCTTCTGAGATGGCCCACACTCTGTAGAGTGTGTTTCTCTCTAAATAAATCCACTTCTTACCTATCACTTTGTCTCTTACTGAATTCTTTCTGTGATGAGACATCAAGAACCTGAGCTTCGGGGTTTCCCTGGTGGCGCAGTGGTTAAAAATCTGCCTGCCAGTGCAGGGGACGTGGATTTGAGCCCTGGACCAGGAAGATCCCACGAGCCGCAGAGCAACTAAGCCTGTCCGCCACAGCTACTGAGTCTGCGCTCTAGAGCCCGAGAGCCATAACTACTGAGCCCACACGCCTAGAGCCTGTGTACCGCAACAAGAGAAGACACCACAATAATAAGCCTGCACACTGCACCAAAGTGTAGCCCCTGCTCGCCACAACTGGAGAAAGCCCGTGCACAGCAATGAAGACGCAATGCAGCCAAAAACAAACAAATAAATAAATAAATAAAATTGAAAATAAAAACACTACTCGCAACCTCTACCACAAAGAATACAAAAATATTATTACAAAGAAACTAAATCTATTTTGATCCCTGCTCTGTGATGATGTTTCAGTTTGTAAAGAAAGTTCGAACCAAAAATGTTTGAAAAAGTGGCCTTAAAAAAATGTGCCAAGCTTTCTGCAGAACGTAGACCCATTTACAGATTCAGTCCACTGATTTTCATGCATTTTTCAAACATATCCATGAGCTTTTTGGAAGCTGCATATGTTATTATTAAGGTGCCCTTAGTTCTGAGGACACCAGTGGCTGGCGGACACCAGTCGCAGAACAAAAACTGTCTTTTAGCAGATTTAAGTCATGATGAGTACATGATGGGCCCACGCTTCCTGGAAGAAATGAAGTGACATGTTTTTCTCTATGGCCGCTTGGTGGCTCTTGGAAACTTCGGTTGAATACCACCAGACTTTCTTCTGCCATACCCTTTCCTCCAAGGAAGGGGTCTTTGTAGACCCCACACAGACTGGGTGACAGGAACATACTGCTAGCTGTCACATCTGGGGGGACCTGTGGTTGGGGAGTCTGGGTCATGGGCAAATTCCTTTCCTTCCCGGTTGATTTTGTTTTCCTCTTTAGGAAATATAAGATTTCCCATCTCGAATGTGAAATGTGGTTTTCATCTTAGAATGTGCTTGAATTTTAAAGATACTTAAAGGACTTTAAAGATACTTCATTTTCCATGGAGGAAACAGTTCATTCATGGTTGGGGTCAATGTGGTGGCCTCTCACCCCCCCCCCCCCCCCGCAGCCCTAACTGTGGTCGTTCGGACACCTCAGCCCTTCCCCTTTCAGCTTCTGTCTGTTTTGTCCAGGTTTGCTTTCTTCTGACTGCAAATGGGAATGTGTTGTATAGGTGTCTTGTTTATGCTTTTTTAGACCAAAACCTTGTCATTACCCACCTCTCTACCCTCTTGAGAATCACTGTCTTAGAGCAATTACTTGAGGGCAAAAATCACAGATTTTTCTAGCACAGAGTAGATGCCAGATGTCAGTGAGCATGGCACTGAGCAGAAGGAAGAGCGGTGGTGATCACTTTGGTCACCAGTTCCGTGTGAAACACGTGTCCCAAGAGCTCTGCACACGGTAGGTCCTGTTTTATTTATCAGTTTACTTGTGCTCTGAGCCTTGTAGCTGAAGATTCTTGCTTGGGGTGGCTGGTTGGAATTTGTCAGCTGAGACTGGTGGTCACCCCTTTCCCCCAGGCCCCTGGCTGTGCTAATGCAGGTGTGTTCTGGGTGCAGCTTTTACAATCCGTCTCCTCATCAGGAGGGGCTTATCCTGAGGAATGTTCTGACCTGAGATGAGACCCTCCCCTTCTGTCAGAGTCAAAGGATCCCCCTGCCTATCACTTCATATGTGCACTTGGCTCTGCTGGGCTTGCAGTCAGCCCCTCCCCCTCTTTGGCCCAAGATTTGGAGTTTCTTATCAGCTTGACTGCTTTCCCCCAGATCTCTGTCTTCCAAAACAGTGCTTCTCAAACGTGAGTGTGCTGCAGAGTTACCTGGAGGACTAGTTAAAGCCCCAGTTCCGGGGTCCCTTCCCCATAGACCTCCGCTCGTTAGGTCCAGGTTGGGTGGAGAGCCAGCACTCTGAGCAGCTCCAGGTCGCGGTGATGCCGCCGGCGGCCGCACAGTTCCTCCCACTGCTCCTTGCTCGCTGTCAGGGGAGGGATTAAAACACTGTTTGGTCGTAGAATCGACTCAGTGGATTAAAAAGTGGAAAAGAATTTAAAACCTGTAGATTTTTGATATACTTCGTGTACTTGATTGCAAAATAAAATACATTTCTTACTGTGGTCAGAAAAGGTTTGAAAGCTACTGATAAGCCTCCACCTTAGAAATGACCCACCTATTGGCGCTACACCTGTGCATGATTCTTCGTTCCAGACCTAGGTCAGGAAGCTCAACCAGTGTCCTGGTGACTTCGGGTACAGACTAGATTTTCAGTCTTGATTGCCCTACAGGACCCCTGACCTGTGGCTCCTCTTTGTCCTAGTGAGAGGGTTTCTCTACCCCTTGCTCCCCAGGGAGAAGGGTCTTTAGCGTGTCAAGTTGGTAGTAAGTGAAATAAGTTTCGTGAAATATTTAGCCTTACTATCTGCAGTGCCCTCTGATATTTTGTATTCTGTTTCATGTTTTGATCCAGGAAATTGATTTGGGGACCTACTAGTGGGTTGTGACTTGAAGTAAACGTTAGCAGGAGGAGTAGACCACACACCTGCCCCCCGTGTAGCCAAGGCCCACTCAGCTTCGTCTCTCAAGGATGCCTTTTCACCCAAGTCAACCCTCATCCCTTTGCATTTTTCACAGCTGGATTCTGCAGTGTCTGCTTGGCTTACAACTCCAGGGCTTCCTTCATGAATGTTTTGTGGCTATGTCAGGAAGTAAACCCTTTAATTCTTCAGCAGCTGTCTCGCTCTGCTGTGTGTTGGAGCCCTGGGTGTACGGCTTTACTTCCGTGTTAGCTGATAAACCACTTGAGGGCAGGGCCTACATTCCTGTTCAACCATGGACCCTCTATGGTTCCAAATGCCTAGCATCTGGCCGGTGGAAGGAGCCACGTTGTGCCCCATGGCCAGGGCCTGAACTCAGTTTTTAATAATGTTCCAGTGGAAAAGTGAATTCTGACCACAGACAGCTGACTTTGAGAAGACATGTTTCTGCCTTCCCCTCGCCATGTGGCCTGTGTGTGTTCTTCCTCCTTGGCTTGCCGAGATGGAGGCCTTTAGACAATCGGCAGGAAGCCACCTCCTGTGCAAAGATTTGGTCCTTTGAAAAGAACTTCAGTTCTAGGACACTTAAAGGATACGGCTGCTGAGGGAGAACAAGGGAAAATGAGATGTCTTCTCAAAAAATGCACACTGTTTCCTGCTCTGAGGATTCTAGAATGAGGCAATTGGATTTTTACTAAAGGCACTCACTGCGGTGGGATAGGTTTTGGGAGAGTTCTGAACAACAGAGAAGATTTGGAGACAGTTAGAGGAATGTTGTTTGGCTGGGTCCAAGATCCAGGAAAGGGGCTGGCCGCCACTGAGGAACTGTCTTTTAAAAATACATATTGTGAGGCCATTTGCCATTTATCACAGACTGTAAAGGTATAAATTCCTTGAGAACTGAGAGGCCTTTTTGACTTCAGAAAATCCCCTTCCAATGCTTTCTAGCCAAATGTTGGCAACTCCAGCAGTCACTAAAATATGTATTCTTCAGCGACCTGTTGTTTAAAAATAGTGTCTCGGTTCCATCCCTAATCCCACCTCCCAAATTGAAAGACTCAGTGTATAACTTTGGCCTCTCCCTTAGGCTAAGAGACTGTGCCTGAGATTTCATAACAGAGGGTATTTTTAGCCCAGGTGCTAGCACGGCCAGGAGGTGGCCACATCTTTGATGTCTTTCTGTGAGTGAGCCATCTTGGTCTTGGACTTTTCCAGAAGGGTGTGATTCACTTTTATAAGCAGTCCTGGCCTGAAAGTCTTTTCTTCTACTCTTGTGGTGACTTGCTTCCCTGGTGATCAGAGTTGTGAACACATCTAATAAACGGCATATTTGCTGGGCTCCAGCTTAAAAAAGAGGAAGAGGAGCCCACGCTGAGATGTGCCTTCTGAGTCGGAAGCCGGGGTGGGGGCAGGGCAGTGGTGCTCGTAGGCGAGCACAGGGCCCTGCACCCATGGGCACTGGATTGTTATGAGTGGGACACAGGAGCCCACCTTCCTCTGAACCTGTACTCTGCTTCATTTGAGCCATCTTTAGGGAACTTAACTCCCTTCTCTCTCTACTAAGTTTGGAGACTGCGTGCCTGGTGTGTGAAGCTGCACCGGGTTCAGATCCAGTCTGTCCCTTGTTCCTCAGCCTCAGTTTTCCTGCCCTGGAGGGTCACTGTGAGGATTAGCTGAGACAGACCCATAGAGTGCCTGGGTGGTGCTGGGCACTCCCTGCAAGCAGTGGACCCAGCGACTGCTGTGTTGCTGTTGTCGGCTTCACATGGTGTCTGCAATACCTTGTACACGGGGGGCCCATACATCTGACTGGAAACAAATTGGATTGGATTTCAGGCTGTAAGCTAATGAAATTCTGGCTTTGACTAAACCAGCCTGACGTCAGATTTTCGAGGCCGCTCAGAGCCTCCTCTGGTGGGCGGTTAGACCATCTGTGGCCGAAGTAATTCATGAGCAGAGAGTAGGTGGGTGTCCCCAGCACTGGAGCGGCTGTCTCGCTTTCTGTCTTCTTTGCATTTTTACTTACTATGCTGAAGTTGTCCCATGAGGAAGAGAAATGACTGGAAGCTGTTTAATACTTCTCAGCCATTACTGAGGAGGGAGCCCTGGACTGGCTTTGTTCAGGAGGCCTGGGTCCTAGGCTGGTGGGAAATCAGTTCCCAGGGCCTCGGCTTCCTCTGTCATAGACTCAGATCCCTTCAAGTTCCCACGCTTCATGGAAGCTGAGAGCCCACCGCTCACTTGGCACCTGGTGGGGAGTGGGGCCTCTGAAGCAGGGCAGCCAGGACCACCTTGGTCCTTACCCCAGAGAGACTGGGATGGATCAGCGCTTGATTCTGAACATATAGAGCCGAGTGGGGGTTGTTTTTTACCCCATGCGTGTACGAACCGACATGGTAGACGTTCTTGTGAGAACAGAGCCCTGGCCGCAGACGTGTTTGAGGCACAGGAGCAGACGGGGGGGCAGGGTCTGTCAGGGAGCAGCCGAGTAGCCTTTGCTCGTTTTGTTCCGGAGCAAATGCGCTGCCTCTGGTTGCGTGAGAGCAAAGGCTGCCTCTCCTGCAAACCTGCCCCCTCCCACTCCCACCCCCATGCCTGGGAAGCCAGAAGTGCGTCTTTGGAGCAGTGGTTATTTTCAGATTCCTCTGTGTCCTTCAGAGTTTTTTGCAGCCTTTTCCAAACCAGCTCCTGTTTGCCGACTCTGATGTTCTTCATTGGTCCCCATGTGAAGCGTCCAAAGCCTGTAGTCTCAGCCCTTTTTCCTGCCCTGGGGAGCAGGCTGGGTTTTCACTCGAAGCCCGTGGGTTCCAGGGCGCTTCCACCGGCACCAGGAGCCGTCCTCCTCCTGAGTGGGCTGTGAGCAGCTGGAAGGGTCCTGCCTTTACTCAGCACGTCGGCATCCCAGGAGTCCTTGCTGCATCAGGACTGAGGATTTTCCTGGGTCTCCCCCACAAGATTAGGGGCTCCTTGGAGGGAGGAGCTGTGTCCTGCTCCTTTCTCTGACGCCAGCACTTGCAGATGCTTGGCATATCAATATGTATGGGACGAATGGGTGAGTGAATGAATGAGGGTGCCGTCTGTGCCTGCCCTGCATTATCTGATGCACCCTGTTTCTCTGAGGTGATAGGGAAGGGAGGGAAGTTTACAGGTGACCCTTGTCCCTTCACTTTCTTAGATCTTTGCCCAGCGAGAAATCCCAGCAGTGTCCCAAACTGCTGGGGATTGTGACTCCCAGCTCCTTCTCCTGTTGCCTGGGAAATAAATGAGTGAACATGTGCTCACAGACAAATGTACATGTTGTTTTTCCTCTGGAAGCCCAGAGGGTGGCCTGACAAATCATGAGTTCTCGGGGGTCCCTTAGCTGGGCCTAGAGCAGCTGAGGTGGATGGAGCTGCCGTCTGCTGCGGCCGTGGTGCTGCAGTGCCCCGTGCTGGGCCTGGCGCCTCATGGACACGACTTCCTGCCCCCACCTCGGGCTGCTGGGCGGGCGACACCGTGCTACACAGTCGGCTCAGCTGCCCTTGAGGAGCGTTGTTTGAATTCTGAACTGGCACCAGTCCTAACATCCAAGTTCCTCTGAGGGACAGAGGCTGCTCCAGACAGCTCCACCTAAAGGACAGAGGTTAGGGTGGACCTGCTTCCTGTTGTAGCTGGGCTCCTGATGATGGGATGCGCTTTGGCCCCGCCTGCTTTCTGCCCAGTGTGTTGGTATGTTTACTCGGAATAAACTGATCTCTCTCCTCTCTCGTCTCTAGAAATAACACTCTGGAGAAATGACTAATTTACATCTCTGGAAGTCTGTGAAGCCTGTGGCCTTAAGAATCTTTGGGTCAATTCCAAACAGTCATAGAAAAAAAATCCTTCCTTGGGAGTAGGCCACCCTGGGGACAGGCTGACCTTGAGTGGTTCACAGCACGCGTTAGGGCTACAGTTGCCTTGTCTGTGATGAGTGTTTGCGTGTTCTGGGGGTGGGAGGTGGGGGACTAGGCCCCTGCGACTTGGTTTCCTCATTTGCCAAAGGGTGCTAAGAATCCTTCCAGTCCAGTGTTGATGTGAGCTTGGCCCTGGGCAGGGCCTGGCTTCCAGTAGGGTGTTTAAACACACAAGCTGCTGGTTTAGCCACTTGATTGGGCTCCAGGAGGGAAGCAGCTCTCAATCCCAGAGGGTCCCCTTTCATCTCATGGGATATCTGTTCGTTATTTGACGAATTTTTCATAATAGGAGTAAGTGTTGGGAAAACTCTTTGTTCAGTGCCCTCTCTGACAGGTAGGGGGTGGGAGGCTCCCCAGGAGGTCATCTTCAGGCTTTGTTCACATCAGAAGTTTACCTGGCGGAGGCTGTGGCTTCTATGTAAATCCTTCAGGGTACTTTAGTTACTGGATTCTCCTCTTTTTCTACTTTTTTTCTTTTTTCTTTTCCAAGTTGCTGGAAGTTGAGAGGCAGTTGAGCCTCAGAAAAGTAAAACTGTATCTAACAGCCCAGACAACATCACCAAGAGTCCAACTCCTCTCATCTCTGCTCTACCTTTTTTTTTTTACAACTTTCTTTAAATTAAAGTAAAACACACATGTAGAAAAATGCTCAAATCATAAGAGCACCGGCTCAATGAGTTATCTCCTCTATTTAAAAATTCTACAGTGTTAAAAAATAATAATTGCCCATTCAGAATGGTGGCAGTTATCTCAGAACATTTGGGTAACAGCAGACAACATTTATTTAATGTTTACGAAGTGCCAGTACTGTGCTAAGTGACTTTACATGGAGTACTTTATTACATCCTTATAACAGCACCATGAGGTGAGGTGAGGATCATTATTCCCATTTTATAAATGAGAAAAGTGAGGCCCCAGTGGGCAACTTACTCAGAGTCACACACATTGGGAGTGTTTCACTTATATCAGAGCTGCAGGTGGGGTGGGAATGAGTTCACAGGGCTGTCCTTGGCCATGTGTGGAGGTCAGTGTCACTCCTTTTGCCCCCAAATCATAGCAGAGGACATGATGTCACTGCCAGCATGAGTGTCCTTGGTCCCTGCTGCCGAAGAAAATTGGTTTGCATTGTTGGGAAGCGATGATTGTCAGAAATTCCTTCTGTTCAAACAAAGTCTGCCTCCTTTGCCCTACACCTCCCGCCTTGCACAGCGAGTTTCCTCACTCTCTGTCCCTGTACCACGTGGTGACTAGAATGAGATCCTGCAGTGCCTCCAGTAGGCAGTGGTTAGTGGAGGGCCTCAGAGCCTGGAACTCACGTGCTGCCCTGGAGCCCAGCCTGGGGGTGAGGGGTCCCCCTGTGGTGGGCCCTTCTGCAGCTGCACACTGTCTGCCTTTCCGGGGGAGGCGAAGCACCCTTAAAGACCTCAGTGGCACAGTCCAGAAGCGCTGGAATCCAAGCAGCCCAAGGTGCTTTCTTTCAAGAGACCAGTGGACCAGCCTTCCTCACAGAGACGGGGAGGGCCAGCCACTCCCAGGACCTCTAGCTGCAGCAGTGCTGGAAATGTGTCTGGTCCAGTGGGAGACTGGATTCTGAAGACTTAGCATGAAAGAAAAAGAAGAGTAAAATGTCTCGTTGATGGTTTTTATTTAATTGCATATTGAAATTATAATATTATGGATAATTTAGGTTAGTTTAAAATCATATGTGGCTCTTGTTGTATTTCTGTCAGATAGTACTGGCCCAGGGAGTCTGTTGTCCTCTGGAGACCTAGATGGGGAGAGGGAAAGGTATGGTTTCTCTCTTGTCTTCTCCCTGGAAGTGGCTTGAACAACATTCTCTTAACCCAGATGACCCAAACTGAACCACCACAGCAGAGAAAGTTCTTGATTGAGTTGTCTCTGACTCACGTGTTGGCATTCCTCAGAGAATTGTATTAAAAATCAGTATAAACCGTCCCGTCTACATCACTAATCAGATATTACTCTCTGGTGTTGGTTGAATGTAGTAGTTGTTAGTTGTTGCAGAATTCATTCATTGATTCTTTTGTCTTTGTGTTCACTAACAATCATTTATTTATTTTCACTGTGTGCTGGTTTCGGGGCTAAGTGCCGGATTCCAAAATGAGTTAAGGTTTAATCCTGGGCCTCCAGGAAGCGTGTGCTCAGCTCTCGTCCTGCCTTGCCCTCCGCAGCAATGGAGAGAGGGTGCCCGTACCTCTTCATCCTCACCAATGCTTAGTGTTGCTTTTTTTTTCTTTTCTTTTCTTTTATCCATTCGGGTGTGTGTGTAGTAGTATTGCTTCATGGTTTTAATTTATTGTTTCCTGATGACAAATGGAACGGAGCACCTTGTCATCTGTTTATTGGCCATTTGGATTTCATCTTTTGTGAAGTGTCTGTTCAATTCTGAATCTGCTTTTAATCCTTACCTGTTACGCAAGTAAAGCAAAACTGGTAGCTCTGTTGGAGTTGAGCCCAGATCCACAGTGAAGCCTGGGTTCTTCTGTAGGTGGCAGGGGCCCCCAGGCCTGATCTCTTTCCTGCACCCCACCTCTTCTGCTTGCGCCCCGAGTCTCACTCTTTGGCACAGTCCCTGCTGGCCTCCCTCCAGCTCAAGGCAGCTGCGTGGTCTCTTAGCAGGTTTTCAGTGCTTATGCCCTTTGGCCTAACAGTTCCATTTCTAGGAGCCTATCTCAGACAGGTGCTCAGAGGGCTAAGCCTGAGGGGGTGCTTCCATGTGCTGTTGTTTGAAGGGCAAGGGCTAGGAACCAGAACCATCAGTCAGAAGACTGGTGGACTGTGTGTGGTTGGCCTTTCAGCAGAACATTATTCACCCGTTAACTGTGCTCACATGGGAAAATGCCCACAGCATATCGCTCAGTTGAAAAAAGCAAGTCAGGGAAATATTTCAGCTCTGCCATACGTGGAGTTATGAGGGATTTTCACTTTGTATATTATATATTTTTATAGTGCTTGGGTTTTTATAATGAGGTTGTTTTACTTTTGTTACTGAAAAAAGAAAAAAGGATATGCTTAATATTTCCATCAGCACCCACAGCAGCATCATAGCTATCAGTCGACTTCCTGAACCAATGGGTAACATGAACAGATTTTCATGTCAAAAGAGCCTTTGGTGTTGCAGAACTAGAGAAATTATTTTCCCCGTTTTTCCTAACACGAATAGTTCTATATTAAGTAAGAAAGAGGATCTTTTAATATGGAAATTGTTGGAAAAAATGAAGCATCAGGTTACTTTGCGCTCTACTAGGCTGGGATTATTTTTAGCCTTTGCCATACTGAGTGTTGGCAGAGGCTTGGCGGTGTTATTCTGTAACAGTAACGGGTGCCGTGTACTGAGCATTTGCTGTGTATCGGGTCCTTTGCTAAATGCTTCACACGCAGGTTCACGCTTCACCCTCGCAACAACCACCCAGGCAGGTCGGTCCTGTGGTTACGCTTGCTCCACAGGCGAGGCACCTTCAGCTCAGAGAGGCCACGCGCAAGCGAGAACACCAACTGCCTGCTTCCAGAGCCCGCTGCCCGTGACCCACTCACTCTCACGCTGTCTTTGTCTTTACATTACAGTCTGTACAATTCTAGATAAGCAAACACACCTTTAAAAGTCTGAAGTCCTTATGTTTAAATAGTTCTTCCTAATGTCCTCGTGTCACTTCTCCACTCTAGTTGTCCTTTTAACACACTTGGGAAATGGTGTGGATGAAGGAAGCGGAAGTGTGCAACCAGAGCTCGTGCGCGGATGAGCGGGAGTCCTTCCAGTGCCCAGCTCCGCGCCCTGCACGCCGTCGGTACGAAGAATAAGCAGCCACCGTGTCTCCCAAGGAACTGCCTCAAAGTGTTATCCACCCTGACCCTGACTTTGTGGTCCCTTGTATGGTTGATATGTAGAGACTCCCCCATCCAAGGCAAAATTAAGCCCTGACAGAAAGCACTGCTAAGTTGGGATCCCAGCTGCTGCTACGGATGACGTCTGAAAGGCCAGTTGATGTGTACATTTGTCAGCACCAAGCAGAGATCGTTGTTAAGCCTGGCCAAGGGGCAAATTGAAAATTTAAGAATGAAATATTGAATACCTGGCAGACTACTTGGAAGAAACTGGTTTGGCTTTGGTGTGTTTTTGGTTTTGCTTCAGACCTGATTTTGTGAGCAGGCTACGTGCCTCTCCTCCAGCCCGTTCTCTCTCCCTCAGGGTAGAGAAGGACGTTCATCTGACAGCCTGTCTGCGGCCTGTGATGGTTGCCCAGGAGAGTGCTGCTCTTAGTAACATCGCGGCCATCTCTACAGAAATTGATTGTGAGGTCATGTAAGCTTTCCTCCTCTGGCAGAAATGACGATTGGTCATTGGGAGCTCCAGACCCTCCTTAGTATAAATGCCGTACTAAGTGGTGGTTGAGGGTTTTTTTTAAGTTCTATCCATGAGCTTTGAAGTTGTTCTGGCAGATTTGATAGAACGCAGTAAGATACACCAATTTAAAGCATTTCCATGGGAAGGAGGACTTTTGTTTCCTTTGGTTAGGTATGACCCTATCGAAAAGAGTGCAAGTCTGGCAAGCCCAGGTGTTGGGAGAGCAGCTGGGACTCAGCCTTGCCCTTGGGGCTGCAGAGTGGCACAGACCCTTTGGAGAGTCATCTGGCAACATCCATGGAATGAGATGTGGTGTGTACTCTGTAGCCTAGCGGTTCTAGTCACAGAAGACTCTTGCATGTGCTCCAGAAGGCAAGTATGAGAAGGTCCATTGCCGTGTGTTTATAAAAGCAAAAACGGGGCTTCCCTGGTGGCACAGTGGTTGAGAGTCCACCTGCCGATGCAGGGGACGCGGGTTCGTGCCCCAGTCCGGGAAGATCCCACATGCTGCAGAGTGGCTGGGCCCGTGAGCCATGGCCGCTGAGCCTGCGCATCCGGAGCCTGTGCTCCGCAACGGGAGAGGCCACAGCAGCGAGAGGCCCGCGTACCGCAAAAAAAAAAAAAAAAAAAAAAAGCAAAAATGCTGAAAATGACCCAGTATTCACTGGCAGGGTGGGGTTAAGTAAAACTGCTATATGTGGAACTTCACAGCACTGAAAACAAAAGCACTTATACACACTTCACCTGGCCAAACGTCAGACCTACCACTAAGTGAAAAAGCAAGAACATAGGAATATTTACAATGAAATACCATTTAAGTTAACTTCACAAACCTATACATTAAACTATACTTATAGATATAAACTATGACAAAATATAAAGGATGAGGGACTTCCCTGGTGGCACAGTGGTTAAGAATCCGCCTGCCAATGCAGGGGACACGGGTTCAAGCCCTGGTCCGGGAAGATCCCACATTCCGCGTAGCAACTAAGCCCATGCGCCACAACTACTGAGCCTGCACTCTAGAGCCCGTGAGCCACAACTGCTGAGCCCGCATGCCACAACTACTGAGCCCGTGCTCTAGAGCCCGTGAGCCACAACTGCTGAGCCCACGTGCCACAACTACTGAGCCCGCGCTCTAGAGCCCGTGAGCCATAACTGCTGAGCCCATGTGCCACAACTACTGGACCCACGCTCTAGAGCCCGTGAACCACAACTACCGAGCCTGCGCTCTAGAGCCCATGAGCCACGACTACTGAGCCTGTGCTCTACAGCCCATGAGCCACAACTACTGAGCCCGTGTGCCACAACTACTGAGCCCATGTGCCACAACTACTGAGCCTGTGCTCTAGAGCCCGCGAGCCATAACTACTGAAGCCTGCATACCTAGAGCCCGTGAACCACAACTACTGAGCCTGTGCTCCAGAGCTCGCATGCCACAACTACCAAGCCTGTACCCTAGAGCCCGTGAACCATAACTACTGAGCCTGCGCTCTAGAGCCCGTGAGCCACAACTACTGAGCCCATGTGCCACAACTACCGAGCCTGTGCCCTAGAGCCCGTGAACCACAGCTACTGAGCCTGCGCTTTAGAGCCCATGAGCCACAACTACTGAGCCTGCACTCTACAACCCATGAGCCACAACTACTGAGCCCACATGCCACAACTACTGAGTCTGCGCTCTAGAGCCCGCATGCCACAACTACTGAGCCCGTGCTCTAGAGCTCAGGCACCACAACTACTGAGCCCGTGTGCCACAACTACTGAGCCTGTGCTCTAGAGCCCACGAGCCATAACTACTGAAGCCTGCGTGCCTAGAGCCCATGCTCCGCAACGAGAAGCCACTGCAGTGAGAAGCCCGTGCACCGCAATGAAGAGTAGCCCCTGCTTGCTGTAACTAGAGAAAGCCCCTGCGCATCAATGAAGACCGAACACAACCATAAATCAATAAATAAATTAAATAATAAATTTTTTAAAAAAATAAGGGATGGATAAGCACAAAAATCAAAACCACAGTTACCCGTCGTCGGGAAGAAAAATATGATTATGACGGAGCATGTGGTGGCGGCAGTGAGATTGCTAATGTTCTGCTTCTAGAGCCGTGCTGTCCAGCACGGCAGCCACCAGTCTCGTGTGGCTGTTTATTTCCATTTCAATAAAAACTCAGTTTCTCGGTCACACTAGGCACATTTCAAGTGCTTAATAGCCTCCAGTGGCTGTCACGTTGGATAGTGCAGATACTCCATCATTGCTCACAGTTCTCTTTGATAGTCTGGGTTGGTGGATGCATGGATTTGATGAATTCTCTGTAAGTTGTACATGTGTATGTATGAAATCTTTCAAAATTTTGTTTTAATTTCAGTACTAGAAAATATCTAAACACATACATTTACAACTTCCCAAGTGAAAAGTCAGAGATGGTCATTAAAGTCACCTGAAACTCTGCAGTAGTGCGAGAGCATCTCTTCAGCATTGCCCTCTACCCAAGATGATTGATACACATGAGGAATGTGAGAAGAGGGGCAGGAAGTGTGTGTGTGGGGGGGGGACTGTTGGCAAGATTACCCCAACGTAGCTGCCACCTTTGCTTCCTTCCACTTCGCTGTCACTGGTCATTATAGTGCTTTATCAGCACTGAAATGCATAGTTTGAGTGACCTTGCAAGTCTCCTGAAACCTGTGTTGAAATCTGTGTTGCTAAGCTGTTGTTTCAAGGAAAAAGTGACAAGCAGCCTCCAAGTCAAAATCTGCCCTAGTTAGTGCTGTCCTTAATTTCCAGGCTTGAGGAGGTTGGTTGTCATTACAAAGAACCTGCTTCCTCCACTTCATTTATCACATCTTGTGCTAGAGCCGGCTGCTTTGAGGCTGCTAAATACTACAAGGAGAGAGATTTATTGGTGGATATAACACTTTCTTTAACTGCTGATGTGGATTCCCAGCTGTGCCCCAAGACAGACCAGAGTCTCAGGCTGTGCTTGGCAAAGCAGAGGTTGAGAGGGTGTGTTGTGAAATACTTCCTGGGCTCTGTTTGCTCTCAGGTGGAGGTGTCCTTACTTGACCCCTGGGTCATGATCAGGGGTTTGTGGGAGCCCCCATACCTTGTTGCCTACCCTAGCTCCACCCTGGTCATGATGGCAGAGATGTGAATCTGGCCAGTCCCTCAGCCCCCTACCTACCCATATAGCAACTCGGGGCAGCAGACCAGAGGAGGCGGAAGTTGGCTCGCCCAGCCCATGTCTCT
The DNA here is from genome assembly GCF_025265405.1 of Mesoplodon densirostris. Classification (NCBI taxonomy): domain Eukaryota; kingdom Metazoa; phylum Chordata; class Mammalia; order Artiodactyla; family Ziphiidae; genus Mesoplodon; species Mesoplodon densirostris. The sequence goes on from NC_082666.1 coordinate 4,986,045, forward strand.
GAACATTTTTGGCCACCAGAGAAACTATGCATCCTGCCTTTACTTCCCCATTTGTGTCTGCTTTTCTTGCCCTGCTTTCAGTCTTGCTTGCCCGGGTGGAAGTCACACCCTAACATCTGACTTGGGGAACCTGTCTGGTGAGGGGTGTGCTGAGACTTTCGGGATGCTGAGGCCGGCATCCGAAGGAGGAGGATGGGGGCAGCAATAAGGGCAATACGGAAGGAGGCACCAGAGAGGGACACAGATGAACTTCTGGTCAGGACTAAAGGAAGAGGAGAGGGGCACGTGTAAGGCCCTCGGTTCCTCGGGATCGCGGGTCAGATGTTCAGTGCCGCAGAGTATCCTGACTCAGATCTGTAAGCAGCTGGGAAATAAGAATTCAAAGTTTGGTCAGACTTGCTACCCATCCAAATCATATAGTTAGGTTAATTAGTTCCCTGCATTGAGCAGGTACCGTGTGCCCAGCACATGGCTGAGTACCTCACCACGTTGTCCACAAGCAGCATCTCATTTAACCTACATCACATCAGCCGTTTCTAGAACAATGTTATCAGCCCCATTTTCCAGACAAAGAAACTTAAGACTTGGAGAGGTGCCGCTGAAGTCTGTTAACTCAAACAGACTGACTGCAAAGCTCACCCTCTTAACTACCACATGAATTAGTAGACTGGTCACATCATTTCGAAGTATAAAGAAGGAGGTATAAACTGTACATGGGGCCCACCCTGCTTGGGTGGGGAAGGCGAAGGGGGGAGCTAGAGCAACCACACCATCCCAGTTTACCTGCTTTGAATCCCAGGGGTGGTACAGTGTTTGAGGACTGGTGCTGAGAGCCCCTCCGACCCTGCGTTGAGCCGTTCCAGGTGAGGAGAGAGGTGCATGAGCTTCCTGTGGATTTGTGTCCACATTGGGGCTCTAAGAAGGGCTTTCTGCAGTTCTGGCCAGCAGACAGACAGCTGTGAAGCTGTGCTTGGTTTGACTCCACTCGTGAATGAAGGTCAGGCCCTGGCTTTTTCTCTTTGGTCCAGAGTGCAGTGGGTTCCTAAATGATTGCAAAGGGCAGATCGTTTATCTGATCCTGCCTGCCACCTGGAAGGTCTTTGACAAAAGAATTGAACTTTGGCCCTATTAAGTCATATGCAACACTAGTAGACACACTGACATGCCTATAATACAAGGTGCTGTGTCATTTATTTGGAAGGTTTTTTGTTTTTTGTTTTTTTAGTACTTAATTGCTGGGAAAATTGAAAGGGAGTGTATTTTTTATTTTAAAAATACAGATAGGGGACTTCCCTGGTGGTACAGTAGTTAAGAATCTGCCTGCCAATGCAGGGAACATGGGTTTGAGCCCTGGTCTGGGAAGATCCACATATCGCGGAGCAGCTAAGCCCGTGAGCCACAACTGCTGAGCTCACACTCCACAACTACTGAGCCCACGCACTGCAACTCCTGAAGCCCGCGTGCTGCAACTGCTGAAGCCCACACGCCTAGAGCCTGCGCTCCACAACAAGAGAAGCCACTGCAATGAGAAGCCCACACACCACAACGAAGAGTAGGCCCTGCTCACCACAACTAGAGAAAGCCTGCGCGCAGCAACAAAGATGCAACACAGCCAAAAAAAAAATACAGATACTTCTTTTTCCATTGCATAGGATCATGTTCTCCCTAATTTTCAACCAATTTCAAGTATTTCTTGTGAATTTCTGACATTACCTAAAGAAGCAGTCCTTTTTGTGGGTTTTTTTTTTTTTTTTTTTTTTTTTGGCTGCGTTGAGTCTTCATCGCTGTGCGTGGGCTTTCTCTAGTTGTGGTGAGTGGGGGCTACTCTTCGTTGTGGTGCCCAGGCTTCTCATTGCAGTGTCTTCTCTTGTTGTGGAACACGGGCTCTAGGTGCGTGGGCTTCAGTAGTTGTGGCACACAGGCTTCAGTAGTTGTGACTCGAGGGCTCTAGAGTGCAGGCTCAGTAGTTGTGGCGCACAGGCTTAGTTGCTGTGCAGCATGTGGGATCTTCCCGGACCGGGGCTCGAACCTGTGTCCCCTGCAGTGGCAGGCGGATTCTTAACCACTGCACCACCAGGGAAGTCCTTGTGGGGTATTTTTTCGTTGGTTGATTTGTTCATTTGTTGAATTAATGTTTCCTGAGCATCTTCTATGGGCCAGGTACCATGTTAGCACTGGAGATGCAGGCTTGAACAAGGCAGGTACAGCCTTCAGCGAGTTTGCATTCTTGTGAGGAGATAAACACATAAGTAAATAATTTAATAAGATGGTTTCAAACAGTGGAAAGTGCTGTGGTAAATGGCGGGTGGTAAATGAAGGAAGGCTGCTCATTGGGTTAGTTTTTTTTAACAGCTTCATTGAGACATAATTCACATAACATGACTTCTTTAAAGTGTAGAATTCAAGTTTTTTTTTTATAGTAATTCACTGGGTTGTATAATCGTCACCAGATTCTAATTTTAGAACACTTTTATCCCCCACCAAAACAACCCTCTTACGCACTAGCAGCCCCTCTCTGTCCCTCTCTGCTCTCTTCAGTCTTAGGCAACCATTAATCTACTTTCTGTCTCTATAGATTTGCCTGTTCTGGACATTTCAGATATATGGAGTCATACACTGTGTGGTCTTTGTGACTGGCCTCTTTCACTTAGCATAATGTTTTCAAGATTCATCCACAGTGTAGCATATCAGTACTTCACTTAAGTGTAATTTTATGCCTAAGTATTTTATTCTTTTTGATAATTGTGAATGGAAGCTTTTTAGACATTCATTTTTTATATGTTCCTTGCTAATGTATAGAAATATTGATTTTTGTATATGATCTTGCATGTGATTTTGTATATCATCTTGTATCCTGTGAGCCCACTAAATTTGTTTATTAGTACTAGTAGTTTCTTAGTGGATTGCTTGGGATTTTTCATATATAGGATTATGTTATCTACAAATAGAGATAGTTTTATATCTTCCTTTCCAATCTGGATGGCTTTTATTGGAGTAAGAGAGTACAAAATTGAACGACAGTAGTAAGAACAGACACTCTCATCTTGTTCCTGATCTTGGCGAGAAACCACTTAGTCTTTCACTGTGTCCCCGAGGGTTTCAGACACCTTAGTTCTGTTTCAGTCTCCACTGCCAGCTCTGAGGCCTTACCCATGTCACTTGTTGCAGTTCCCTAAACCAGAAAACGAGAAGGTTGATTCAAAAGGGCCTTCCTTTCCAGTTCTTACATCAAGCACTTCTGTGATTCTACTTTGGTATTCTTTCATCTTAGCCGGTTCCCTTGGACATTGGTTAGATCATCAGACAAACTCTATAAGGACACTTGGAAATATTTGCACGTTTGTTTTCCAAACCCATTTTGACTGCTTTCAGCCTAGACTAGATGGAAATTGCAAAGATTGAAACATGGAAGCAGAAATGTTTAATGGATCCATATTTCCTATCCTTTGTAACCCTGAACAGCTAGGGGGAAAGATTTGTTTGAGGGCGATGCTCATTTCCACAAAAGGTCAAAGAACCACAGCTTCTTCCCACTCTACCTCTAAAAATCCTTACCTTCTTTGTTTTCAGACTCTCAGCGTTCTCATCTCTCCTCCTTCACCATGAAGCTGATGGACAAATTCCACTCACCCAAAATCAAGAGAACGCCATCAAAGAAGGGAAAACCAGCTGAGGTGTCTGTGAAGATTCCAGAGAAGCCTGTGAACAAAGTAAGCTGACTCTCTAGGTGTTTCTCCTGGCCTTCACCTGCTTTGAGCAATGAGTTTGTGCTATTTTTTAAGTTTATACCCTGGGGATTGAACTTTCAGTACAGAACACCTATTCCATAGCATTCCACGGTTCCAGGCGGAGCCTTCATTGTCCCTGTGAAATATGAACCTTTAGGATGGTGAGTGTTTCTCCTGTTCATCAGAGTCAAGCTTGGTTGGCTAGAACAGTTCTTTTCCAGCTGTGTCATCCTCTGGGCATTTAAAACAGCTCAGCTCGTCATGTTCACACTCCAAGATGCTGCCTCTGTGCCCCAGAGAGGCCCACGTTGCCCACACATAATCTCTCTCTCTCTCTCTCTCTCTCTCTCACACACACACACACACACACACACACACATACACGCACACACACGGAAATTCGTGATGTCCAGAACATCCATCATTCGGCTTTAGGGCCCATGCTCTGAAACTTGCTAAACCCTTGAAACCCAGCCAAAGATGTCCTCAAACACCAGTAACCTCAGCAGGGCCAGTCAAGCCAGATGTGTTGGAACAGCTGTTGGTTTTCATCAACCCCTCCCTTCAGCCTAAAACGGCCATTTCAAGCTCTGTAGGAATCCAGGTTTCCTCTCTTCCAGGAGGCAACAGACAGATTTCTACCAGAGGGCTACCCTATCCCCTTGGATCTGGAGCAGCAGGCAGTAGAATTTATGTCCACCAGTGCTGTGGCTTCCAGGTCTCAAAGGCAGAAGGTCAGTGTGACGTTAAGAACAATTGGGTTTGCCGTGCCCTCTACTGCAGAATCCTGGCCCGTGGTTTTGGGGATGGAAAAAAAATCTATTGCAATATCATTGTGTTCATCTGGGTGGCAACTGTGGGCTTAATTGTTCAGGAAACAGTCCAAGGAGCCTTGGATAAATATAAGAGTTTATCCAAGCCCCCATGGCCTTTGGAGAGAGCTCAGTACTTCATGGCGAAAGCTCCGGGATTTTTGGGATTGGTTTGGGTGTGCTGCTTGGGTCCAACGGGTTCGGGGGAAGCGGGTGAGTCTCATCTCTTAAGACCAGGTGTTCTTTCCTTGAGTTGCTAAGATGACCTGGATAGTTGAGAAAAGGAAGGGCATCTAAAGTGTAAGCTACTCCGTTAACTGTCTCCCGAGGCTCGTGAGTGTGATGCTGCTGTGCGGACCCGGCACTCTCGGAGCCGGGGGCACCTTTTGTGCCGCTAACGTGTACCAAGCCTTCTTTTAGCCCCATGCTATGTGCTTTACACGCGCTCTCTCACTTAATTCTCATTATAACCCTGGGAGGTGGAAACTTACCTTGCAGAAAAGGAAGCTGGGACTGTGGAGATATTAAACGTTTGGGCAAAGTCACGCAAAGAGTGGTGATGCTGAGATTTGAACACAGGCCATCTGACATCAAGTCGAAACTCTCTCGATGCTCCAGTTACTCTTTATGAAAGTCAATTTATTTTTTAATATCGAACAGATCTAATGTCAGCTCCCACATGTAACTGAACATAAAAACAAAATTAAACTCAGCGGTGTAAAATAAAGACAAGCCTCATAGCTGAGTAGGTTCTGAACCCTTCAGCGACGGTCCACAGTGTAGTTTGTAGAACTGTTACCACAGCTGTCACTTGAATGCCACCAGCAAACACTGCCCTCTTACGTAAACACATAACTCTTCAATTTTGCAGGGCATCTACTTTTGTTTTTATGTTGACCAGCAGAATATCTTAAAAGTCTAGTTAAAAGTGGAGAAAATAAAGGTTTTAAGTCCAAAGTCCTTGTTGAATAATCGTTTTTCCTGCCCCATCTGTTAAGAAAAGGAGGCTAGAGCGCAAGAATGAAATATATGGTGTTTGCCAGATTGATCTAAATTCCAGATTGAAGGAGTAAGAAAGTGGGAGATTTGGTCTGTACCACAATTATTTCTTATTGCAATCTGTTTAGTAACCCCTTGGAACTGGGTTTTATATTAAACGCCAGGAAGAGTGTCACTTGTCATCTGACACTAGTCCAGGCAGCCCGGAGTAAAATGATTTACTAACCACTGTGTTTTGCTAGCGAACTCTGATAAGAAACTGTTTCAGCCGCTCACTTCTTGGAATTTTTCCCTCTTTCTTCATCACTCCAAGAGAGGAAGGTCATAGGGGAAATTTGATGCTCAAGTTCTCTTTCCTTAGTGGGGGTTCCTGCAAACTCCAGGGGACATGTGGCCATGTCTGGAGACACTTTTGGTTGTCACAACTGGGAGATTGAAGCAGGTGCTACTGGCATCTGTTGGCTGGAGGCCAGGGGTGCTGGTAAACATCGTACAATACAGAGGACAGCAACCCCGCCTCCCCCCAACCCCAACAAAGGATTTTCTGTCCTAAAATGTCAGTGCCATGGCTGAGAAACTGTTCTCTGGGAAGGAGCTATAGATGTGATCTTCACCCAAGGAAGAGTGTTACCCTGGTTTCTGGTCGTTGCCCTTTAAGAAGGGTTGAATGACTGTGCTCTGCCCTAGGCCACCTGCATGAGACCAAGTGAGTATAAACCCATGGTGGAGGCCCACGGTCAGAACAGGAGGTGTTGGGGAATCCGCCGGGGGGTGTGAACTTGGCCGGCTCTGTCATTTGCCATCTTCCTTAATTATTGCTTACTAGCTGTCTTACGACTTAGTATTTCCATCTATATTCTCATTTTTCCCAGGTTATTACGTGGGAAATTGCAACTCAGGTAGACAGAAATAGATCTGGATCCATCTACAACTTCCTGCAGGTCTCTCTTCGCCCGGGCCCCGTCCTGGGTGATTTCACGCAAGGATTTTACTTACTCCTCACCTGGACCATGTGCACACGCTTTCACTCTTTCCAGTATACAGAGAGTGTGGGCTCTGGCCCAAGTTTTCTTAATCAAAATCTCTTTCTCCCTTAATTTTAGGAAGTGCTTCCATATGCACTCTCACCCAGCCCCCCACACGAACCTCTTTCGATCACCCAGGGCAGGCATTATTCTCCCCATTTTGCAGATGAGGAGCCTGAAGCCCAGCAGTGCCTTTGGATCGAGGCCCTTCCCCAGCACCGCTGGCCTCATGTAGTTTCCAGGTTTATTTGCACCAGTGGTGGCATCTAACCCCTGACGCAGGAGCGGGTGTGCAGGTGGATACAGCTGCCCCTCTGAGGCCTCGGCCTCAGGTTCCCTGTTCCTGGGGGTGTTCGGTCTGGGTGTCTCATTGTAAACTCTTCCGACTGCTGGCTGTGTTTTGCGAGAAGCCATAGTTTAACAGCTGATGGGCTAGGGGAATGCACAGCGTTCAGAGGCCATTAATTCTGGGAGTGGAATTTTCTGTAGAGTTAATGGATGAAACCTGACTCTGCTAGGTTGTCGGCTCCTTTATTAGGAGCCCAGGGCAGCCCGGCTCTTCAGTGGCTCATTTGATCTCTCTGCAAATGACAGGAGAGTTCTCTTTTTTTCTGTGAAGTGCCTTGCCACTTTTGGACGGCTCCCATCTCCAGATTAGCCCCTTTCTCCCTAGCAAACCTCGTGACACATCTTCTTAAAATGTTTCCTGCTTCCTCCCCACGTTTTGTCACTGCTGGCTCCTTGCGCGTCCTGATGTGCTGAGGGCAGTGTTGTAGCCAGAGTCCTCTTGCTCAACTGGCCAAAGTGGTTTTAGTCACATTTGATGTCTGCAAGGCACCATGAGTTCCTTCATACTGAGGTTCCTCTCAGCCCCGTGTAGGCCGTGGCGAAGCAGAGCGCTCTGGGCCGCGAGGTGGAGAAGCAAGTGCCTGGCTCTTGGAAACAGGCAGTAAATAAACAAACGTGTCTGGTAGTGAGAAGAGAAAAACAAGTGACGGCAGAGAGGCCACAGTGATGGGGATGGGGAAGGCATGTCTTTTGCCTCCCTTGGAGAAATGTATCATGGTGGTCTACAGGATACCTTTTGGGAAGTACCCCCATTGAGACAAATCAAATCGGGTTTTTGAAAGTTGTCTGACGAAAGGAGCTAATTACTTCTTGATTCCATTTTTATGTTTTTCCTTTGATATTCCCATGAAATCCACTATTGAAATTTTTTATTTAAAATGACATTCCTCATTATTTTAAAAGAGCTGGTGTTCAGAATCATAATCACTTTTGATTGTGTATCACTCTTTTATATATTTATGTAGTTTTAAATCTACTTTTTCTAGAAATTATCTTGTTCTTGGTGGTTTTTATTTGAATATTCTCTGGACCTCAAAGAGCCCACAGGTGGCAGTTTTCCTCATACGTACCACTCTTAATTTGCCCTGGACATGTAATCGATTCTACTTGAGTAGATTATCCATTTTTGGATTTATCCATTTTATAGATTATTCTTGATCTCCCTTTCCCTGCCAGCCAGCTGGGACCTGGGTTGTTGACATTAGGGTCAGTATAAGGAGAGGTTGGAGAAAGAAACCAAAGGGGGGGGTGTGTTTACCCACTGTCTGTGCATTCAGGGTATCCCACAGTCAAGGAGAAAAGATTTGGGTGTGGGAATGTGAGTGCTGGGAAGTACAGGACTCTGTGTTTTATTTTCCTCCTAGGCGGGCTTTCCTCAGGGGCAGAGGGACCCTGTGTGCTGTTAGCACACGCTGCAGGAGTAGTGATTGAATCACTGCCATCTGTCCAGCTTCTTCACCTTTTCACCCCAGCACATCCCGCCCCTTCTAACCCTAGGGTTTCCAGGTCCTCTGGGAGAGCCATATCATTTCATTGAGAGGGGCTGCGTCTTTGGTCAAATGTGGGGATCTAGTGAGGAGTCCTGGGAGAGTGGGTTTTGAGCACTAATGCCTCTGACCGGTCTTACACAGCCCCTAGGACCTTGAAAGGCCTGGGGTTTCTTGATTTGATTTACTGGATAGATACACACGTTGGGACTTAACTGTTGGTCCTGTAAGCCTCCTGCAGCCATCAGCAAATTAGTCCTCACTACACTTACTGAGTGTAGTGGTGATATCTCAGTGTGGTGGAGGCGGAGACCCCAGGGCAAATCTGTCTCTGTCCGGGAAGGGAATTAGGAATATCTGAACAGCCTTTCTCCGTCGGCCTCTTCTTCTTCCTTCAAGTCTAGCCTCTGTGTCCTGACTGCAATCCTTAGAAAAACAATTTGGCTTGCTTTCTGCAGCAAGAAGCCTTTTCCATTGGTGTCAATCTCAAACTAGTTTGCAGGAAATTTTATTTTATTTTATTTTAAAATTGCTCCCTTTAATCTCTCTCCTCCCTCCTTACGCTTAACATTTCCTTTCAGAACCTGAGCTGGCTGGAAGAGAAAGAGAAGGAGGTTGTCAGTGCCTTGCGCTACTTTAAGACCATTGTGGACAAAATGGCTATTGATAAGAAGGTACTGGAGATGCTTCCAGGGTCTGCCAGCAAGGTGCTGGAGGCCATCTTACCCCTGGTGCAGAGCGACCCTCGAATTCAACACAGGTGAGTTGCTCTGGGCTGTGTCAGCAGTGGAGGCCTAGTGGCACCTTGGTTCGGGGGCATTTCACACTCAGTGTTTCTAGGGCCAGTGAGGAGGGCCAGGAGGAAAAGGAGCCCTCCCACGCCCCGCCCCCACCCCTGCCCCATGGCTCTCACTTGGTATTCTTCCAAGGTTGAGGTCATCATTGTTACTCATGAGGCCTCAGCACTGAGGAAGGTCGCCACCGTTGCTGGGGATGTAGCCACAGTGTAAGTCTGTGGTTATTTTTTCGTACTAGCCGGCTCGTTGGCAATAATTGCATTGATTTGGACCCATTTTTCCCAGTACCCTATGTTAACCATAGTTTATTATGACATTAAATCCTGCCAATATCTAACCTATTGGAGACCTTGGCTGCTTAGATTATTAGGCCAAAAGAGGTAGAGAAGAATCCCATTAGAGCCTGGATTAGTGAAACATTTAATCGTATCAAGCCAGGTCCTCCCAAACAGCACCTGGATTCATTGGAAGCCAGGTATGGAAGCGTAGTCAGCTTTTGTGAGGTAATGCTTTTATTGCTAGAGTTCCTTGTCCTCTGAAAGGTTAGTGAGCGGCTTGCCCCTATGTTTGTTGTTAAATACAGAAAGGAAAGCAGTATGAAATGTAATCTTCAGTGAGAGCCTATCAGGAGCTTCTTCTTGAGAGGCTGTCAGATGCCTGCTGGCTTTGTTTTTCTTCCCTGGTACGTGTTCAGGATACACATCTCTCTGTTTCAGTTCCTCAAGATGGTTTAGTGCCCTTGTAGCCCCATGAGGCTAAGCTTTTGTGAACTGCTTTCAGAACTTGACAGTGAAGTGCATAGTTTTCTTCTTCTGGGAGATAAAACAGTATCTTTATTTCCAAGAAGCTCTCTGCCCTGGAGCTTCTACTGACCCCTGTAGATGGTGGTTTTTGGCTGGAAGCTCACTGAAGCCACTTGGCGGGGAAGGATAAGGCTTTCTCTGCTCTGTCTTCACTTTCCAGGCCAGGCTGCTGTCATGTACAAGAAGCCTCTGAGGAAGCGAGTCCCTTTGGTGCCTTGTTCAGTTGCTCCATATGGAGGACTCTCTGAGACCAAGCACCATGCTTTTCCAGTAGGTAGCCCAGTGCCCGGCTCGTAGACAGGCCCGGTGCTGTTCTCCTTTGAGGGAACATGCTTAACAGTCTGCTGGGTTTCAGACGCACAGGTAGCTTTTATGAAATGCTCTCATACACGTCTTCTCACGGGATGGGCCTACCGTGGGGGAGTTAAGACGTGAAAAAATCAACTCCCCCACTGTGTGACAGTGCTGAATTGAGGGTACCGAGTGGAAGCTCTGTTTGACTCTGAAGGAGGGAGACCTACAAGAGAGTTGCACTTCCTGGGGGAGGATATGCTGCAGCTGGACCTGAAGGAAGGGCAGGATTTGGATGGGCAGTGGGGGCAGGAGAAGGAGAAGAGCAGAGGAACTGAGGCCAGCGGGCACAGTGTGCCCGGCAGGGACGAGACCAGCAGTCCTGTGAGCAGAGTGTGATCACACCAGGGCGCCGACGGGCGGCGCTGTGGGAAATGAGGGCGGATGCCCTCACGTGCCAGGCCTCTTTGGGAGAGTCCAGGACAGTCACCTTCACTGAGCCCTGTAACAGCGTTGACAGGGCGCTGCTGCTAGGACTGTCGCTTCCTGCAGTGGCAGCCGGCAACTCTGCTTGGGAAGTTACTTTCTAGACGTGCAGGCTCTGGAAGAATTGACCGAGTAATAGGACAATGGTCTGGGGCATTTTTTGTCCATGGGGAGGTTTTGTAATTACTTTATAGTTGACAAAAATGACTTACTGTCTATAACAGTTTCCTAGAGGGGAAAAGAGAAATGCCTGGGTGTGGCCATAAGGAATAACGATTTCTTTTTTTTTTCTTTGTAATCCTTTAGCTAATGCCATTTAAGGGATTTTTTCCTCCTGAAATTCTTCCAAAGCCCGTTGATGATACTTTTATTGATCTCCCTGAGATGCTCTAAAATGCTCCTCAAATGTTTCTTTTAGCTGCCTTCCATCATCTCATCCTCCCGTGCATTTGTTAGCTGGGAGGGTGTTTTCCTGCCTCTTCTCTGTGGGTTGGGCCCTAGCAGGTAGGCTCTTGGCCAGGCTCCCCTAGGTTCCAAGGGCCGTGGTGACGGGCCTGTGGACAAGCGGCTGGCTGTTCAGTGTGCGCAGTGAATGGAGGCTTTTCCTGACGATGGAACATGCAGAGATGTTTGAGAGCAGGATCCCTGCTTTGCCCTCAGTGCACACCAGCGACTGGTCCACTGGACACTTTTATGGTACAAGACCCTCCTTCCTTTTTTAACGTCCTTCCCATGACATTAAGACACAGGGATATTCTTCTTGCAAGCTCACAATGTGACGGGTGGACACAATTACCAACATTTTCAGGTGCTTTCAGGGAAATGTTAACATCCAGTGTAGGTGGGAATTAAGTATCACGTAAAAGTGACCCCTCCCACCTCTTTCATTGAATTATTGCGGGTGGGAGGCCACAGTCTTTGTTTCAAGAGGCCTGGCCTGGCCTTGCCAGGGAGGAGGAGCAGAGCTGCTAGAAGCACACGCCCCTTCAGGACGACGCCATCTATGGTCTGGCCCCCGCCCCCCCCCCCCCAACGGCAGGTCTGCAAGTTGTGTTTTATTCTCTCAGTCCTCCTTCCGAAGAGAATAGGTCTGACACCAAACACTTTTCATTTGTATCATCCTCTAAAGCAGCCAAACCCTGGCTTTCTTGTGGCTCCTTTTGTAAAGTTTTCTTCTTTGTAGTGGGGCTTGAGGAGCTGCTTTCATCCTTCCTGACTCTTCTTTCCTCCCGCCGGAACATGCACGGAGCCGAGTGAATGGCTAAGTGGAGACTTCAGACCTCCTGGAAATTCTCCTCCTCCTTACCTGATTCTGAAGAGCTTCTCATTAGAGCATTGTCTGGTTCAGGCTTTTTTTTTTTTTTTTAATGTCTTTGTTTTTAGAACCTGTTTTAATCATATCTTACAATATTATATATTTTTCTCAAAATTATATCTTTGGGGAAAAAGTATATCTTTGGCTCCTAAATGTCTGCCTCATTCTTTTTTTTTTTTTTTTTAGTGGAGGAGGTAGTTTTCTACATTTTTGCTCTACCTCTGTTGTAATACATACTATTTAAAATGGCAAAATAATCCTTGCCATAAATCCTAGGGAAAAGTATCTTTAGTTGTTTAAAAATATGTGGAAGATATAAAACGTCTTCATCTTGGCCTCCACTCTACAATCGTTGGGGCCTCCAGGTGTGCTCAGGGCTTCTGTTTTGAGTTGTTGGCATCACAGCGAAGTTGGTACCTCCTCCCCCCACCTACCATCACCGCAGGTCACCTCGCCTCTGACTTGTCCTCCTTAAAATACTCCTCATTAGTGCATTCCTCTGACATCTCAGCCATGGTTTATTGCAGGGGATGGTGAAGCTGAGCCCATGTTAGAAGGAATTCTAGTAAATTTCAGATCTCTTTGGGCTCATGTTTAAAGGCTGTTCCTTGGGACTTCCCTGGCAGTCCAGTGGTTAAGGCTCTGTGCTTCCACGACAGGGGGTGCAGATTCGATCCCTGGTCAGGGAACTAAGATCCAAAAAAAATTTTTTAATAAAAAGAAAGGCTGTTCCTTTAAAGGATCCTGCCTGCTAAAATTCCACAAACCTGTTGACTCCTTGTGACACAATATAACATGAATTTTTATCTAATCCAGAGCAAGAAGTGTACAACAGTCTGACCTACTAGAAGGAGAGGAAGATGAGGGATGTTACCAGAATCTCGTGGAGGTTGTGAAGTTTGAAAAAGCATATTAACTATCATGGTGGAATTTTTATACATTATATATGAGAAATGAAAAAAAATTTATAACAGACTGGGAGATAAAGCTCCACAAAATCTTCATGGGATGTAAGGAAATAGATTCAGGGAGGAAAAGTTTATTAAAAGGAGGTGCAGATCTTATAGAAAGAAGGATTGAGAAACCCTAGTCACTGAGAAACTAGGTCTCTGCTAAACAGATGACGTAAAGTGATGGTCACTCTTTAGATTTTTAATATTCTTTTAAAAATCTTCTCCTACCTCTAGCTCAGCCCTCTCCTCCTGCTATAGCCGAGTGTACCAAAGTCTCGCCAACCTCATTCGTTGGTCTGACCAAGTGATGCTAGAAGGTGTGAACTCAGAAGATAAAGAGATGGTGACAACGGTGAAGGGGGTCATCAAAGCTGTGCTGGACGGAGTGAAGGTACGTGCAGGTTCCAGACAGTCCTCATCAGGGACTTGGAGCACCCTCCCTGCTGGGTGTTTGTCACGTGAGAACTTGTTGCTAAACTTTGTACGTTAGAGTGAACGTCTTCCAGTGTTTCTGCTGTTGGGTGCTGCTCTGTCCCACAGCTGTTTCTCTTGGTACAAATGACTCGTACAGGAATACAACCTTTGGAGTACTCGTCCTGATAGTTAGAAAAGCTGCCAGAAGCAGTCAGCCTTTACTGGGCCTTGTATTAAATCTACGGGTAGTCTTTATACTACAGCTCTGGCTGTGCACGCTTGCCGGCTAGATGAAGTCCAGTGACTTTTAGCAAAACTCCCAACATGTCAACTGCTACCTTTTCATGGTCTAAGAACTTCTGGGATTCCTGGTAGAAAAGCAGGATTGACGTGAGTAAGAAATGAAACTAACTGTACTTCAAATCCATGATGTGGTCTGTGAATTTACTACCCAGGGAAGTCAGAAATGGCATAATGGGAAATTATGAATCATTGTTACAGCAGGAAGTGAAGTCCTTGGAGGTTCTGGAATTGAGGTCCAAGGGACGAACCCTAATTGAGAAAATAAGTCCCAGTGGATGAGGAGCAAGGCAGAATGTAGGGCGTGAAACAGGTGGGATCCTGTGGGTTGGGACGAGGGCTGTGAGCAGTGGGAATGTGAGGCCGGATAATGAGGTGGAAAGAGGGCTAGACTAGAGTGGAGCCCAGCTGGATTTGAATCCCAAGTTCACCGCTTACTAGTCTGTGAACTTGAGCAATTTACTCAAGCGCTCTGTACCATAGTTAACTCGTCTACAGAATACGTGCAGTTGTGGTACCCTGTGTCGTGGGGTTGTAGGAAGGGTTAAATTAGTTAATACGTACAAAGCTTTTAGAACTATGCTGGGCATACGAAACACTCAAATCTTAGCTGCTGTTTATTATTAATTATGTGGTGCTAGATGTATGCTTTGCAAACAGGTCTCTTGGCTTGAAAAACTGTGTTCTCTTCCTTTCTAGACCCTCCAGTACAAAACTGTAGCCAAGGTACTTACCCTAGGTCCAAACAGCTCCTTCCCCACTCAACCATGCCATTAGACTCCTGAATGCTGCCTCCTTGGATTGACATTCCCCAGAAGCTCTGGAGAGTAGAATAAGGACCCCCAACGGGCAAAAATTACAGATGGGAGGCTAAGAAAGCATTGCTGGACATTATACACTGCTCCGGAACGAACCGTGTTGGCTGGTGCGGTCTGGGTGGCTCCCCACCTCCAATACTGTGTAAGCAGGGCTGCTGTGTCTGCTGGGGCTTTATGGAGCTCATTTAGAGGGAGACTTGACTGGATGGCATCACAGTGTCCTCTGACGGCTCCCAGTTCTCTTCACTCCCCACAGTTACTAGGTCCTGCACTATCGGTTTTGGCTGGTGAGACTTAAGGATGTAGCCCAGGGTGTGGCTGCTGTGTGGGACCTGATGTTGCTTTCCAGACCTGGCGCTTAGTCACACATTCTCCCATTCCAGCCTCCCGGTCGCTCTCTGAGGTCAGCAGGGCAAGTGAGACGTGACCTGGGTCACACTTCACCATCGGGGTGTGTGTGCTTCGGGCTCGCCTCGCCTTGCTCTTCCTGTCCAGGCTTCTGGAAATGCTGTTATTGACAAGTGGTATTTTTCAGATGACATTGTTAAGGCTTCCTTCTACCAAATTGATTATAATTAGATCTTTCGAAACAAGTCAGAACATCCAAAATAGAAGAGAGAGAGTTAAGCGTAAGGCTTTGTAACATTCCCAAGTGGATTTCCTTTATGAAATCATTAAAGTGCCACTGTATCAGTTGAAAAATTGTCTAAAAGAAAAGTTTCTCAGATTTTTCAAATTGACCAGGATAAGAGAGGAGGAGGGAGAGAGAAAGCGAGAGACACCTATTGATTATGAGCCTGTCAGCGTCTGAACTTTTCCATAATTGTTTTTAAAATATTTTAACCAGAACAAAGATTCTCTAGGTGAGGAGCTCTGTACATTAAATTTTGTTTCATTTATTCAAGAAGCGTTTATTGAGAAACTCCTGTGTGCTGGGCAGTGTGATAGAATTGGGAATATAGTGATAAACACAATTGGCACCGTCCCTGACCTGATGGAGCTTAGAATCTAAAGGCGGAAAAGGACAGCAGTCAAAAACTTGTAATTGTATAATTATAACCAGGACTGGTGCTATAAAGGAAGAATGGCGTGTGGTCTTGGGTGTAGGGGGGACCTTCAATTTCAGGGTGATCAGAGACGCTTCCCCAGGGAGAGACAGGCAGGCTAAAGCCTAAAGGATGAGCAGGAGCTGGCCTGTGTCACTAGAAGTTTTTCATAGTTGGAGTCAGTCAAGGCCACGGGGACGATTTAGACACTGTAATGTTGGCGTTTGCTGTTAGGGTCTCAACTGTAATCATAGCTAACGTGTATTACCCACTTAATGCTTATAACGACCTCCAAGGTGGGTGTGATCCCCTCCTTCACAGGTGTGGAAACAGTCTCAGGCAGACCAGTAGTCAGTGGCAAGGGCATGATTCACACCCAGGCCTGCTGGACCCCAGACCCTGTGTTCTCACCATCACCCTCAGCTGCCTCCCACAAGGAGGAAGATTCATGGTTTGGCCCAAGGGATTCAGCGTGTCTCCCCTCCAGGCCAGCTGGCCTCCAGCCTCTCTCACTGTCCCCGTCAGGCTTAGGACAACTTATAAGCTCCTGTCCTCATGGTGTGAGGGAGCTCCTGTGGGCTGGGAGGGACCGGACTGTGTGGAGGTGAACTACATCCATGAGGGTGTCATCATCCCACTTGGAGGGGAAGTGTTGGCATGTTCCTGCAAACTGACTCACCAGCTTCCAAGTTACTCATTCACTTGTTAAATGGAATTTTGCTTTTGAGGGTTGAAAAAGTGTTGTAAAGCAGGATTACTTTGTTTTTGTCCCTGAATGTGCAGTACCGTCTATCATTTAAACCCCCATGTAAATGCCACTTGTTAGCTCTATAACCTTGGGCAACTTAACTCAGGTCGAAGGATGGACCTCTCATTATCTAATCTGACCCAGGCAGGTGCTTTACCAATGGGAGCCTGAGACTCAGATGGTCATGACTCTCTGGAAGGAATTCAAAGGCCCTCACTTTCCTTTTGCTGTAGGAACCACCTCCAGCCTAGGTCTTGGCTGTTGGAGGACTGAGCTTCTCAGGGTCAAACAGATACACGAGTTTGTCCTTTCAAAACCAAGACCCCAACTCTTCCTAGTTTCACCTTTTCAGCTTTTCTTCTTATCTCAGATGTACAGTTTCTTAACCCATCTCTCTGGACTCTGCTTTACCATCTCTGCAGACCTTCTTGGATCTCTCTTCTAAGACCTCCAGCCTCTTCCCCCACAACACACACACACACACACACTTTTTTTTTGCTGTATGCGGGCCTCTCACTTCTGTGGCCTCTCCCGTAGTGGAGCACAGGCTCCGGACGCGCAGGCTCAGCGGCCATGGCTCACGGGCCCAGCCACTCCGCGGCACGTGGGATCCTCCCAGACCGGGGCACGAACCCGCGTCCCTTGCATCGGCAGCATCGGCAGGCGGACTCTCAACCACTGCATCACCAGGGAAGCCCCCACACACATTTTTTAATTGGAAGAAAAAAAAAATACTGACCTAGGGGGAAACTTTGGAATACTTGCAGTTCTGTCATTTAACCATCGCCACCCAAAAATTGGGCTTGTATACCAGATTCACCTTGAATAGCAGGAATATTTTGAAAGAAACATTTTCCTGACTGTATCAGTTAGGGTTAGACTTGACTGCAAGAAAATCCAGAATAATACTGGCTTCAAAAGATAGAACTTTATTTCTCCTTCACGTATAAGAAGCCTACAGATAGGCAGACAGTCCAAGGCTAGCGTGGCATTTTCACAAAATGGCCCGGGATGTGGTCTCCTATCCTGCTTTCCCACCATCTTCACACATGGATTCCACCTCATGGTCCAAAATGGCTGTTACAGTCTCCATGAATTATGACTCCATTCCACCTAGCCAGGAAGAAAAGAGAGTAGGAAGTTGTGGCTTCTCCATTTAGGGGTGCTTCCTCAAAGGCCTCACAGAACTTTCACTTAACATTTTATTGGCCAGAACTTGGTCATATGCCCAAGTAAAATTCTGTTACTAAGGAAGAGCAGGTACTGTGGGGCAACTAGCTGTCTACCGCACTGACATTTCTGATGAGCCACCTCTTTTATTCCTTGATCAGCCTATTTTAAAATTCTTATTTATGATGAATTTCAGACATTTGCAAAACAGAGAACAGTATAATGAAGCCCCATCGCAGAACTTGTTGGCCAGTCTTGTTTCTTCCAGACCTCTTCCTACTCCCCTGGATTATTTGGAAGCGAATTCCAGGCATCATGTCCATTCATCTGTAAATACCTTAGTGCATATCTCTAGAACAAGGCAAACTTTTTCTGTAAAGGGCCAGGTAGTAAATATTTTAGGCTTCTGGGGCTACACATAGTCTCTGCTGCATATTGGTCTGTTGCATATTCTTTGTTTGTTTTAATTTAATTTTTTTAAGCAAAGCATTCTTACCTTGAGGGCCTTATAGAAGCAAGCCCTGGGCTGGATTTGGCCTGCAGGGTATAGTTTGCTGTTTTCAAACAGTTTGGTTTTCCATTTCAGATCCAGATAAAGTCCAAACACTGTAACTCATTAATATTTGTCTAAAGTTCTCCCTTCTCTGTATTTTTCTCCTTGTAACTTATTTGTTTTTTTTTTTAAGGAAGGGTCTTTTCTCTGAGACGTCTCCCACACTCTGGTTTTGCTGATTATATCTGTGCAGGGTTATTTAACATGTTCCTCTGTCCCCTGAATTTCCTGCAAAACTAGGCTGAATCAGGTTCTTGTCTTTGTATCTAGAAGAATGTTTCCTAGGTGCTGCCCTGCACTTCCATCTAGAGGCGTCTTTCCTTTTTGGATATTAATAGCCGTTGATGGTTATTGCCTAGATGGGTTAATTCCTTGGAGTTGCAAAATGATGACATTATAATTCTTTCTGCCATCGCTTCCTCATTCCTTAGCCGGAATACACTAAAAGAGACCTCCCCTTGTCAATCAAGGTTATCCTGTGTTATGATTCTCAGGGGAAAGGCAGGATCAGTGCTTAATTCCTTCCTTCATTTACCAGTTATCAAAATGAGTGTTTCTTAGTATCATCTAACATGACCATTGGATTGAGGTTTGGGGGTTTTTTTAAATTTATTTATTTGTATTTACTTATTTTTGGCTGTGTTGGGTCTTTGTTGCTGCGCACAGGCTTTCTCTAGTTGAGTCGAGCGGGGGCTACTCTTCGTTGGGGTGCACAGGCTTCTCATTGCGGTGGCTTCTCTTGTTGCGGAGCACTGTCTCTAGGCACGCAGGCTTCAGTAGTTGTGGCACGTGTGCTCAGTAGCTGTGGCACGCGGGCTCTAGAGCGCAGGCTCAGTACTTGTGGCGCACGGGCTTAGCTGCTCCACAGCATATGGGATCTTCCCTGACCAGAGCTCGAACCCGTGTCCCCTGCATTGGCAGGCAGATTCTTAACCACTGAGCCACCAGGGAAGCCCTGGATTGAGTTTTTAAATTTAGCATTCTGAACTCAGGGACGTAAATAAACATAGTTTATATGTCCAGTCCATTGCAGTTACTATCCTTAGTGATGCTCAAGTCCCATCTTTGAACAGTGACAGCTTCTTCATATTGTTTCCTGAGTTCATTTTGACATGACCCCAGAAGTCTTTGATCGTTTTCTCACTTTGGGACACGAAAAGGTGTTCCAGGTTCATCTTGTACTTACTTGTGTATGTATATGGTAATAGCTTTATTGAGATATAACGCCCATACCATACAGTTCACCCAGTTTAAAACAATTTAGTGATTTTTAGTATATTCACAGAGTTGTTCAGCCATCACCACAATCAACTTTAGAACATTTTCATTGCCTCAGAAAGTAACCCCATACCCTTTGTACTCTCCCCATACCCTGCCCTCATTTCTCTCCATTCCCCAGCCTTAGGCAGCCACTAATCTAACTTTCTGTCTCTATAAATTTGCCCCTTTCTTTTTTTTTTGACCATGTCACGCAACATGCGGGATCTTAGTTCCCTGACCAGGGATCGAACCCACGTCCCCTGCAGAAGCGCAGAGTCTTAACCACTGGACCACCAGGGAAGTCCCTAAATTTGACTCTTCTAGACACTTCATATAAATGGAATCATATACTGTGGGTCCTCTTGTGACTGGCTCCTGTCACTTAGCATAATGTGTTCGAAGTTCATCCGTGTTTTAGCACACGTATCAGGACTTCACTTCTTTTTATCGCCAAATAATATTCCATTACATGGATATACCACATGTTATTTATTCACGGACATTTGGACGTCTCAGTTGTTTCCACATTTCGACAATGTTGACTAATGCTGCTGCAAACACTCAGGTACAAGTTTTTGTGTGGATGTATGTTTTCATTTCTCTTGGGTAGACGCCTAGGACTGCAGTTGCTGGGTCATATAGTATCTCTGTGTTTGATTTCGTAACAAGCTACCAGACTATTTTCTAAAGCAGCTGCACCATTTTACACCCCTACCAGCAGTACATGAGGGTTCCAGTTGGTCTGCATCCTCACCAGCACTTGGTGTTTCCCATACGTCCTCGTGGGTGTGAAGTGGTGTCTCACTGCGGTTCTTGACTTGCGTTTCCCTGATGGCTAACGATGCTGAGCATCTTTTCATGTGCTTATTGGCCATTTGTGTATCTTATTTAGAGAAATGTTTATTCAAGTCTTCTGCTTATTTTTAAATTGTGTTATTTATCTTTTTTTTATTATTGAGTTATAATTACCTTGTACATTTCTTACCACCGACCTGGAATCATCTGTTCCTTTAAGGAGCTCTGGTTCCCTTTATTGGGGAATGATGTTTAGAGACCTCACCCCAGGGTTCCTCACTGCTACTCATTGATCACATGTTTAGTTTCTTTAAGAGAAAATACATCTTGAGTTTATACTGGTTTTTACTTAACCTCATCAAGCTTATATCTTAATTTTCTTCCTCCCACACTGAAAATCCCTGTTTTAAAAAATATCAACATTTGTTTTTGACTCATTTGTTCTTTCACAATACAAACACAAAAGTCTCAGAATAACAGTAACCACCTCCATCAGTATGATTATTAGAAAGTATTAAAGATGTTTCAAAGTTATTTTTGACCTTCAGGTTATCCATCATTTTGCAGTCATTTGAAATAGTTCTTCTTGGTGTGTCTACATGGTCCATCTTATGTGGCATGTATTTGAGTATTTCCTGTATGCAGTGGTCTGAGTATTCCACTGCTTTACAAAGGAGGAGAAAGAGAGGGAAGAAGAAAGGGGGGCTTCCCTGGTGGCACAGTGGTTGAGAGTCCGCCTGCCGATGCAGGGGACACGGGTTCGTGCCCCGGTCCGGGAAGATCCCACATGCTGCGGAACGGCTGGACCCGTGAGCCATGGCCGCTGAGCCTGCGCGTCCGCAGCCTGTGCTCCACAATGGGAGAGGCCACAACAGTGAGAGGCCCGCGTACCGCAAAAAAAAAAAAAAAAGGAAAGGGGGAAGAGACAGCGGGTTATGTGTAGTAGGAAATTGCCATGTAGGAATGTTGTGGATATACTTTCATAAGTCACAGAAATCATCATGCTTCAATTTCAGCTTCATACGCTCAGGGTTTAGGGGTACTTTTGTTGTTAATGTTTTTTCAAAATAATAGGGTGGCTTAAACTAAGATAAGCCCTCCTCAGCCTACTTTCTGAGCAGTTCACTAACTATTTTTTCTAGTAAATCTGCTAACCTGAAGAACTGCACCGAACATTTACTGCTTTTTCATTCTCAAGGGTGTTGGGAGTAGAAGGACATCCTATCCAGCTAGGAGTTGTAGCAGCAGCATCTCCTTTCTGGGCCCACACGTGTTCTACTTAGTTACAGATGTCAAGAGGAGGTCTTTCAATAATCTGTAAGCTTGTTTAGGGCCTTTATTGGGGTGAACCCTGAAAACTTTTATTGTTCAAGTTGTAGTGTTTGGCCCCAAGTCATTATTTTGAAGACACAAGTGCCCAGTTTTAAAATTATGCCCCTCCCCCCATGCCAACCGGGCCTGGCACTGCTTCTGGGCTGGTCTCTTCAGCATCTTTCAGGGTGGAATTTGAGATCTCCTCTGGCTGCCTTGTTTGTAGGCTGCTGTGGGCCTCCAGAAGCTGACTTGAGGAGTCACCCGCCAGGCCGGTGCACTCTGGCCCCTTGTCTGCTTAGCGCTCTGTCTGCTCCTGAGCACATGTGAGAAGGAAGGCGCTTCCTCTGCTCTGTCGCTGCCTCACCCCCACTTAGGATGTGGGCAGGGAAGGTCCCTTGTTGTCACCATAAAGGTCATACTGGGGCTGGACAGCCCTGTGATTGCATTATGCCACTTCAGTTACAGGAAACTCCCCACTGGCCTGTACCCAGTGTCTTTGGTGAAGAACTTGTCTTAGGACCGCTCACCGGTAGAGGGGCCATGTCATGGCCATAAGCACAGGACCCCGTGGTGATAGAGGACAGACAGTGACAGGTCGGGATGCGGCCTGAGCAGGAGCAGCAGGCCCAGGCTGCAGGGTGGGGCGCTTCCCAGTTAAAGTGTGTTTTCTCTCCACGTGAACCTGGAGGACTCGGGCCTCTCCTGGTGCAGCCCGACTGTCCCCTCTGCCAGGCAGGGGCCGAGGAGACAGAAACAGATAGGACCGTTCCTTACCTGAGCACCGAGCTGTGCTTTGACTGGATGAAGGTCATCTGAGATGGAAGTGTCTCTGTGATCACTCTCAATATGAATAAAATGAACATGGAAATAGAGTATTGTGTATTTAGAAAGGTACTCTTCCAGGTACCTTTCGGGCTTTTGGACACTGCCTTTCGGTGAACTGGCAGTTGTCTGGTTTACAGCTGCCGGCTCTGGACACAGTCTCATGTGCCGTCTCTCTCAGTCTTCCCTAACCTGTGCCTCAGGAGGATTGGGAAGTCTGACATCCTCTCAGAACTCTGGCTTCAGCAGGGGAGGAGTTGGGTTCTGGCCAGGTTACAGACGGGCGGCTCTGCAGGAGATGAGGGTGTTGGCACGGACGCCGGGTACGTGCACGTTCTAAGGGTGCCCTTGTGCCTGTGAGAGAGAAGCCAGGTTGAGAGTGAAGACCTTCTGGCCCGGTGTGTTTGTGCTTGGGCTGGAAGGTCGTGGTGAATGTGGAAAGCTGCCCCTCCTGTGATGGCCTCGTTGGGCCCGGGGGGAAGGAGGCTCAGTGCTGGGATCTGACTCTGCCTTGGAATCCGGGTGCGCACGTGTGCCTGTCGTCGTGCGGTTCTTTTGCCGTAGTTCTGTAGTTGAGTTCACACAGCTGCCTCTCCAGGAAGATGGCATTCTAATTATAATCACTCAGGAATCAGTGAAGAATTAGTGGAATTTCGTCCTGCCTCAGCAGATGCAAGCGTACAGGCTCCTCCCTTTTCCTTTGCCCTGCTTGTAAAGAGAGTGAGCTGAGTGTGGCGCTTCCGAGGCACTTTGACTCCCTCTGATGCCGTGATGCTCTTCTGTGCGGCCTGGTGATGGGCTTCTTGGATGAACTGCCTTCCCCGCCCTCCTCCAGGCGATGGGGTGCAGGGGGCCTGCCTCCACGCCACTTGCCCTCTCTTCTAATTACATCGTCTCTTGTCTCTCCACCTTGTCTGTAATCACCAGCTGGTTAGCTGTTCCTTAAAATATGTGCGAGATTATGTTTAACTCCTAGATGGTGATAACAGGAAAATGCCAGCCTTCTCCTTTCTTCTTCCAGTACTTGATTCTTGGCGATCTCAACCCTCCACGTTTCTCCAGGAATAGGCATCGAAACTATTACAGAGTGGGGTGACACTGATCCTGATTATATGGAGTATGCCTTATTTTTCTTTTAATTCGTATTTCAGAAGTAATACATGTTCATTGTAGCAAAGTAAGAAAAAGCAGAGAAGCAAAAACAAGAAAATAAGGGGTGTTTCATAGCCGTATTTTTTCCTATACGTGTGTTCTTGGTTTTATTTTGTTTCCAAAACATACTATGTATACACCAGTGTACCATCTGGGGTGTTTTTCCACTTAACATTGTATTGACTTTCCACGCTGCGGTGACCGTTCTTTGTGGCTTAATTTTTGTACACATCCGTGTCATTTTCCTTGGGCTAAATTATTATAAAACGTATGCAGATATCTAAAGCTTTTTATGTATACTAACAAGTCATCTTTTAGAAAGGCTATCCAAAGCATTACTTCCATCCATCATATTAACTCTTTGCCTTACCACACTTGTCAGGATTCCTGTGTGGGGTGTTTTGAGTTGGGAGAGGCTTTGCAGTCTGATTTGGGGGCACACTGCTGCATTACCCACCTTCTTCCATTGCTGCCTCCTCTGTAACTTTAGAAATAGACGTTCATGCTGAAAGCCTGAACTTCTCATGCGACACAGGTAGGTCCTACCCAGGTGTGCATCAACAGGACAACGAATGAAGAAATTGTGGGTTTATCCATATACTGGAATACAACTCAGCAACATCAAGGGACACACTACTCATGCACACAGAGACGTGGGTGTTTACACTGAGCAAAAGGGGATCAACGAATAGAGATAGAGGGTGGATTAGTGGTTGTGGGTCCGGGAGGGCTGGGGAGACATGAGGAGGGACCCCTGAAAGGTCCAGAGTTTGTTCTGGACGTAATAATGAGTCCTGAAATGCATTGTGTTGATGGTTGCACAACACTGTGAACAGACTAAAAACCATTGTATTGCACACTTTAAATGGCTGAATTTTATGGCATAAAGCTGTTTAGAAAAAGAAAATGGACACCAAAGAATACATACTGTATGGTTCCACTTACTTCAAGTTCTAAGCAGAAGTGGTCCAAGAAACAGAAGTGAAAAAGTGGTTGCGGTGGAGCAGATTGACTAGAGAGGGTGGTGGGAACGTTCTGTATTTTTGAGTGATTCTTATATGGTGTATGCAGTCACCAAAACTCATCAAACTGGGGGAAGATGCATTCTAGTTGAAAAAACCAAGTAGACCCTAATCACCTCCTTTTTTTTTTTTCCTATTTAAAAAATATTTTCTAAAGTCATTTCTCTGCTGGGTAATACGCCCTAAACTTTCTGTCCGTCGACAAAGATTCCCACCAGTCATTTCAGGATACCAGCTGCTGCCACACCCATGGCCAGCTCACTCTGGGAAACCACCTTCCCCAAGACCAGAGGTTTGGTTGTCAGTAAGCAGCGTCCTGCACATCGTATAATGGCTTCAGAGAACTCGAGGGTCGTAGTTCTTCCTCCACAAACCGACTGGCAGTTGTTCTGCCAGGAGTTTGATCTGTGTGATGAACTTAGTCATTCTGAGACCGTGGGGCTTGTCGTTTCCCCCTTCCAAAGGGAAGGGCCTTTATGCACTTGAAACTTTCAACGTGCTGTGCCGGTATTTTTGGAGGGTAGGGGACGTTTTGGGAAGTCAGGCAGATTACCTAAGTCAGATCATACTCACACTTATGGTGAGTGAGGAATCTGTGGGAGTGGAGGACAGACAGCTGACCCACCTGGTTGGGAACATTCCCGGTGAGGAAGCTTCCTCGTGTCTCACTGCTTTTCTCTTGTGTGGGGTGTAGGAGCTGGTCAGACTTACCATCGAGAAGCAGGGGCATCCGTCTCCAACAAGCCCAGTGAAACCCAGTTCCCCAGCCTGCAAACCCGACGGGTGAGTGCCGACCAGACCCTCCAGTATCTGGGGTCACGGTTGATCTGCACTTGAGAAAGAAGGGGAGCCGGGTCCGGAGCCCACGTCAGGCCCACATTCCCTTCTTAGTGAATTCTGGGTAGGTAAGAGCCTGCATGACTTTAAAGTGTGTGTAGCTCACACCCATTCTGAAGAATTGCGTGGTCTCCAGGTTAATAGTTAGCGTGACCTTTTCTAAGGATAGTGTGTGGTGTCAAAACCCACCTATACTTTTCTTGACCAGCTTCCTCCCATAATTAGAAAGAACTTTGAGGGGTTGGGTTTTAGGGGTTTGACTTGAGAGCATTTAACTTTACCAAGAGAGGAAACTGAGGGTAATGTGGACAGTTACAAGGCCTTGCAGTAATTTCTACTGCAAGCCCCTAGTAAAAACATAAAACCTACACTTGGAGCATTTTAGAACATCATCTAGTCCAGAGATTCCTCTTACAGATGAGGAAACTGAGGTGCAGAGGCAGGGGGACTTGGCCAAGCTTCTGCTGTTTGTGGGTGATCGAACCAGACTTGAAACCCCATCTGTGCCTTGGAGCCCAGGGCACAGTGTCAGCTCTGTGTCCAGGGCACCTCCGTCCCTGTCCCCCCATGACTTCCCTGCCCTGGTCACGTCCTCACGCTCTCAGGACCTTCTCTGTGGCCTTCTGTAACCCCGAGTTCTCTTCAACTCTCCAGCCAGTCTGAGCTCCCCTTGACAGATCGAGAGATGGAGATTCTAAACAAGACGACCGGCCTGTCGCAGTCGGCCGAGGGGCTCCCAGATTCCACGGATGAAGAGGTCGCGCCCCCCAAACCCCCCTTACCTGGCATTCGTGTGGTTGATAATAGGTAATTTTCTGTTTTTCTAGCACCCTCCTCTACTTATGTCATAATTTCACGAATGGATGGGTAGGATGAGCCAAAAAGAAGCCGGTGCCATTAGGGTCCGAACCTGCTCTTTAGGCCCCTTGGCGGTTTGACCTTCCTCCGGAGGGGCGTCTCCGGAGGACGCGAGCCTGGCCCAGTGCCCTCCCTTGCCCCGCACCCTGAGAACTCCCAACCGCTTGCCTTTTAGCCGGAGCCAAGCAAAAACTGGTACCATTTGTTGCGAAAAGGAAAGCAAGGACTTTGGATACTAGTTTTTTGGCACCGATGGGATGGGAGTTGAAAGTGTGAAAAGTGGGTGTGACGCGTCTGATAATGAAAGAACCCACCTCCCGTTCCCCGGTATCTGTTTAAAGCATTTGGTGGGGTGTCTGGTTTGATAGGGTTCCTTGCTCTGTTTCAGTCCTCCACCAGCACTGCCACCGAAGAAGAGACAGTCGGCCCCGTCGCCTACCCGAGTGGCCGTCGTGGCCCCCATGAGTCGAGCCAGCAGCGGCTCCAGTTTGCCCGTTGGACTTACCAGGCAGGTAATTAGCTCCGTCTAGAGAGGCCGGGGAAGGCCTCGGCCGCGGGGATTTGGTTCCTGAAGCTGAGAGAAGCCCAGTGGTCTTCAGTCCCTGGCGTTGGTCACAGGAAGAGCGCTCCCCCCTGGGGTGGAAGTTCCCTCGCGGGGTGGGGAGGCTGAGACCGGCCCCAGGGCCTCCCTCGCACCGAGCTCTGAGCGCCTGCAGAGGCCCTCTTTCTTGGAAGGCACAGAAGTGGTGTTTACAGCCTACAGCAAAGACGGGCCTTTCCAGCAGGTTGCTGAGCTTGCCGGTAGTTCCTTCTCCGAGTAGACGTACCGGCTCCCTCCCCTGGCCTCTGCCACCATTTCCCAGGAGTGACTTGGTTTGTTTTCGTTTTTGCCGGGAGGATTTTGACGTGGACTGTTACGCACAGAGACGACTGTCGGGCGGCAGCCACTCATATGGCGGCGAGTCGCCCCGCCTGTCCCCCTGCAGCAGCATAGGCAAGCTCAGCAAGTCGGACGAGCAGCTGTCTTCTCTGGACAGGGACAGCGGGCAGTGCTCCCGGAACACAAGCTGTGAAACACTAGGTGAGCTGCTGGCGGCTGGGTCACCACTGCTGCTGGCTTGTCGTCTCTCGGTGGCTCTTTTGGGCTCAGACGGTGATGCCAGTCGTTGGCTCTGTTGACCGTGGCCAAGTCACTCAAAATCCGAGCCTCAGTTTCCTCATCTGCAACAGGGGGATACCAGCGTCTGTCTCTGAAGGGGGTTGAAAGTTTAAATGGAGTAGCAGTGTGAAACCCCGCGGGAGAGACTGAAACGGTAGCTGTTACTTCAGTTAGTCTGTCGGTGTGTCATTTGACTCCCTTGGCCAGAATTCAGAGCCATCTGTGCTCAGAGCCCCGGACCACGGTTGACGGAGGGCGAAGGCGAGTGAGCAGCACATGCTGACCGCGGGCGCTGGGGCCCGAGGGGGGCCTGGCCTGCAGTTCGGCAGGAGGCTGACAGAGCAGTGAACTGTTCATGTCCCGCGAACGAGATGCTTCACTTCTGAGAGCTTATCTTAAGAACATAGTCAGAGATCTATGGCAAGATTTCTGTCCAAAGACACTAATCTCAGCATCATTAAGAGGAGTGCTGATAAACTGGAAAGAATCTACTACTCAGTGGTAGGACATCAGGAGACTTACGATACATCCATTTGGTGGAATAGTACATAGCTGTATTAAAAACCAATTATGATATAGTGATCAGCGGACAAAATCCAAGACCACTTAGATAGTGTTTTCTCAGTTTAAAAAAAAAAATCCAAGGGAAAAAAGACTTTTAAGGAAATATATCCAATGGTAAGCAGAGATCATAGTTAGATTATGGGATTGTGGGTGATTTTGATTTTCTCAATGGGGTTTTTTGGCCACCTTTTCTACAGTGGTCATGCATTTTTCTTTTTTTAAGTAAGAAACTTAAAAATCCAGGAAAGTACAAAGAATTGGATAGCAAGCAGTCAAAATCTCATCTGGTTTTACTTTTATAAGCAGGAGAAAAATGAAGAATATAATGTAAAGTGAGAGTCTTTGTGGATGAGACGGGAGATGTGTTTTGGTCACTCTAATGAGCAGCACTGGGTCAGGGAAGAGGGGTGGGATCTTTTCTTTCTGTGGGGGCTGGTGGCTCACAGTATGTTTCTCCTGTTGTGAATGCAGATCATTACGACCCTGACTACGAATTCCTCCAACAAGACCTCTCTAACGCAGACCAGATACCTCAGCAAGTGGCCTGTAACCTCAGCCCGTTGCCAGAGTCCTTGGGGGAGTCTGGGTCTCCATTTCTCGGCCATTCTTTCCAGTTGCCTCTGGGCAGCTGTCCCCAGCCAGAGGGGCCCTCGGCCCCAGGGCAGCAGATGGACGTGCCGCCTGCTCTTCCCGAGAAGAAGCGCAGGAGCGCGGCCTCTCAGACGGCAGACAGCTCTGGCTGCAGGACGTCCTACGAGCGGCACCCCTCGCAGTACGACAACATCTCCGAGGAGGACCTGCAGAACCCGGCCTCGGTCCAGTCCGTCCCCTTCACGCCCTTTGCTGCTATTCTTCCCTTTCAGCAAGGAGGTTCCTCAGCCTCTGTCGAATTTGTGGGTGATTTCACTGTTCCTGAATCAACGGGTGACCCAGAAAAACCTCCTCCTCTACCAGAGAAGAAAAACAAACACAGTAAGTTTTTGCTGAGCTATTGTCGGGAAGCACCTTTTGTAACCTAAAATGGTGTTTTATTGAAACATTAGATCAGAATCAAACCAGTGGCCTCGTAATTTCATAAAAGGTAGAACCACAGGTATGTGGACACTTACAGGAGCCTTGTGTTGCCAATACTGGGGACCACTTTTAAAGCCTGATAAGCTGACCTCTCCTTTTGGTCTCAACAGGACCTCAGGTCTGGTCTCCACAGAGTATTTGGCCTCTTGTAGATGGCAGTCAGTTGGCCTTCTGGCCCAAACACGTGGTGCCAAAGAGAAACAAATATCACGGCATTACATCTGGGTAAAGCAGAACAGACCTTTGAATTAAAATAGCCCTGATCGCACCCACAGGGGTTTTCTAAGGCTCCCTGAAATGCAGGGGGCTGTTTAGAGGGAACCCTGGTACCGCTCTGTCTTCTGTTTGCAGACACTGAAATGTCACATAACCACTTGGAATCTGAGATTGCCTGGTGGGAGTTGCTGAGGACACTTCTTGGACCAGATAATCTGATCTATGATGTTATTAGGGCCCAGGGGTAGAGCTGCAATTTTGGGTTTTTGTATTTTGAATAGTTTCCAAGGTCCTAAGTCGAGTTCTGCAGGGATCTGCTCGTCTGCCGGCTCCCCGACTGCTCTGTGTTGCCTGTCTCCCTGCCCCGCCCTCTCCCCACGTCACCCGCACGGCTCTACCTCATCTCCCTTGGGCAGACTGGCTGTCAGTGTTTCAGTATGTGCGTGGCCACAGCAGCCCGCAGCCCCAGGATTCCCTGGCCTCAGTGGAAACATCCAGCAGATGACTTCTGTGACCTGGAAGTTGAGTATCCATTCCAAATTCCCAAGTGAGAGCGTCTGATTGGCCCTGCCGAGAGCGGCCCGTTCTCAGAAGGGGAGACCTGGCCTCATTTACTGCACTGGGTGTCGCCCAGCTTGTGTAATGGCCTCGGTGGTATGGTCCCCCAGCTGGAGGGAGAGCTGGCTCTGTAGGGCTAATGGTGTCATTCCTGTTTGTCACGTAAGTTCACTCACTAGAAACCAGGCCGCTAGTAGAGGGAGCTGCAAACAGCAACACCAGGAACGGCTCCTTCTGCGCCTCTCTGTCTACACGCACAGGTGTCTAAAGAGCTATGGGCCTCTCCCCTCCACCCTCCTGGCCTTGACTTGAGCAGCGTGCCCTTGAGGGCTCGCACCCTTTCCTGTCCTTTCCTAGGAATCTCCTGGACCCAGACCAAGAGCAGGCTTGCATCTGTGCAAACCACAGCAGATTTGTGGTGCTGCCTGGCTGGGGAGCCAGGAGCCTCGCGCTCTGAGCTCTTAGACCAGGTGTGGGCAGCCGGCTTCAGGCAGAGAAGAAAAGGAAAGGGGGAGGCGTCCATTGTTGCCTTTTGAATAGCCTCAAGTCTCCTGTGGCTGAAAATATTTCCTATTAATTTAGGCGTCCATTTCTAGGCTCTGTGTCATCCGTAAATGTCTGTAGCTCTTGTGCCTGCAAACCTTTAAAATCTACTGAGCGCTTCCGGTGTGGCACCCTGGGCTGAAGCTCGACATACTCTGACATACTCTGTCGTATTCGTCCTTACCAACCTCCTGGCTGGCCGGGTGTCATTAGCCCCCTTTTTATAGCTGAAGAAACAGGAGCTCAAAGGAACTGAGCCTCTGCCCAAGATCAGATCAGCAAGGAAATGGGTGGCAGATGTGGGTTTCTGAGCAGTGTTTTCCTAGCTCAGCTCACTGCCTCCCAGGCTGAGGAGGAAGGCCTCCCCCCACTTCCCTGAGCCCTGTGTCAGCTTACAGTAGTAACCCCTGCGCAGCTGGTGGTCTCCTCAGTGCCCTGTGAAAGGACCCCTGACTTGAGGCTCCCTGAGGCTTAGTCCTAGTCTCAAGTCTGCTCTTCACTTCCCGAGAGGACCCTTGAAGAGTTCCAATCTGCAACCCCGTAGAAAACTCCTCACAGAGTTGCTTTGAAGGAAAGGCGGAGATAATCATCATCTTTATACTTGGCTAACGCTGGGCAAAGCTTGTGCACGCGCAGCCTCGGTGTCAGAGA
This sequence comes from Mesoplodon densirostris, assembly GCF_025265405.1. NCBI lineage: Eukaryota > Metazoa > Chordata > Mammalia > Artiodactyla > Ziphiidae > Mesoplodon > Mesoplodon densirostris. The sequence goes on from NC_082666.1 coordinate 5,016,963, forward strand.
GCATCCCCGTCCTTTGGGTTTCTCTGAGGGTCCCCGGCCCTGTGAGCGCCTTGCGCCAGACAAGCTTCCTCATCACTGTCTGCCCATAGCCCCAGGTGCCCACTGGGCCTTCCCAGTGATGCCGGTGGCTGTAGTCTCTGGGCCCTTGTGCTGGTGGGCTGCCTTTGAAATGGACTGGTCCTCCTTGATTCTAGAAGGTGGCGACCATCGCTGCTGCTTCTCTGTGCTTGGTTAGCAGTTCTCTACAAGGACTTCAACATCAAGGAGTTCGTGGAGCTCCTGAAAAGATCGCAGCCTTGCTGAAGCTTTCCATTTTGGTTAGGCAGAGGCGGTTGCATTCAGGCTCCTTAGGGAGAAACTCGTGGACATTTGGGGTCGTCTTCATGGTTTGCATCTTGCCCTGGAACCCAGGAGTGTTGCTTGTGCAGTGTTAGAGAAAAGGCGATGTGGGGCTCCAGGGGGACTGCAAGCTGCGCTTCTCCTTGAGAAGCACCGATTTTATGGGGGAAACCACCTTTTACAGCCAAGCTCCACTCTGTGCTTTTTGGAGCTGAGATGTTCTTACTGATTCCTTTAAATAAAGAAGGTAACTTTGAACCCCTCTTTCAGTGAAGGGTGCTAGAAAGACGTATTTGGAGAAAGGCATTTCCTGTCTACCTTGACTGCCAGTGAGGTACAGAGAAGAAAAGGACCATCTCCCTACCTTCATGGCTGCCTTCCCCAGCCAAGTATCTCTGTCCTTTCATTTCTGACTGGTTTAGGTCTCCAGTTAAGCCCACCTTTCTGGTTATTTGAAAATACAAAGTTAAGCCATGCAAACTTGTCCTTGCCACGGCTTCTTAGTATCTGAACTTTGGCTTCACCTAGCAGGTGCTCGCATCCCTTCACCTCCCTCTTAGTTCGTGCGCGGTAACTCTGTAAATAAGTTAGTACTTATTTCTGACGCAGGTATTGAGGGGCACAACAGTGCCTTTCCCTCCAAACACGCGTCTGTATAGAGGGTGCCCTAACACCCAGGAGCTTCCTCCGCCACCTAGAGAAGCGGAAGGGCGGAGCAGTTCGGGCCTGCCTTGACCTCGACTTTGCAACAGGGAGTGTAAATGCGAGATCGTGTCCACACAGGTAGATTGGGGCTGGAGAAAGGGCTTCTGCTCCAGTCCAGCCTTCACAGCTATGGACGCCAGATGACGGCTCTGTCAGGTCCAGACTGTCCGTTCTCCCAGAACCCTCTGGAGTCTTCAGAAAGGCCTGGCTCAGAAGATGGGGCTTGGATAACCACCAAAAGTCAGAAATAAAGTACACGCTGATGCCCTCACGTGAGGGCTGAGGGCTTCACACCTGCCGCAGAGCCGCTGTCTGCGGCCGAGGGCTCCGTCGGTGGCGCCACACTGCCAGTGAGGGAGCCTGCCCGCCGTGCGGGCCCCTCAGGTGCAGGCAACTCCGCCGTGAGGCCGCGGCTCCGTGATAGATGTCCGCGGTGGCAAGGGCTAGGGCTGCTTTATTTATTTATTTATTTTTAACATCTTCATTGGAGTCTAATTGCTTTACAGTGGTGTGTTAGTTTCTGCTTTATAACAAAGTGAATCAGCTATACATGTATCCCCATATCCCCTCCTCCTCGCGTCTCCCTCCCACCCTCCCTATCCCACCCCTCTAGGTGGTCACAAAGCACCGGGCTAGGGCTTCTTAAAGGGCTTTTAGAGAGGAGGATCCTTATGTTTCAATGTGAGCACTTCTTTTCTCACTGTTCGTCCCTCTGTACAGAGGATGTTCCATATAACCTGTGGGCTTGGAGGGGGAGAACTGAGCTTAGTGACTGTTATTTCTCGCCTACCCCGGGGCTGCAGCCTGGTTCAGCAAGTCACTGAGCAGGGACAGATGCCGGGGGGACATGCGTTCTCTTCATTCATTCCTTCTGTAAATATGTGTGGACGCCTACTGTGTGTTAGGCACCGGTGATACAGCAGCAGACAGGACAGACAAGGTCCCTGCCCTCCTGCAGCTTCAGCTCTTGAGTGAGAGGCAGTAAGTCCTGTTGCACCTGCTTTGGAGATTCTTCCTGAACCAAACCACTCTCACCCCACCCCCACCCCCACCGCGGCCTTTCACCTGAGCAAGCACAGCCGCCCAGAACCATCTTCCCAAGACGTAGCAGCTCCGGGCGCACCCGGGGCGGGGGTGGGGGCCCTTCTCTGGGTTCCCGCCAACTCAGCATCAAGCCTGCTTCCTTGCCCCGTTCACACAGCCCCATGCAACCTCCTGAGTTGTCCCTCTCCCCTCACCAGCTGTGCTCTGCCCACTGGACCCTCGTCCTGGCTGTGGACCTCTGCCTGGCTGAGAAGACTCTTCCACCCATCCTCACCCTTATTCTAGAGAAGCACCCCCATCGCCACCCCATTTCACTGTCCTCCATGGGACACGCATACCACACCTCGGCCTGTTTTCTGTCTCCCTGGGGAGGTGTGAGCGCCACGCAGGCGAAGGATTCACTTTGCTGCCCCTGTGTAGTCCCAGCACCTGGGTCAGTGCCTAACACATAGTAGGTGCTCAGAAAAATCAGACGAGTGAGAAGAGCCCAGCTAGCTCGTGACACGCAGTGGGAAGGCCTCTGAAGGAAGGGAACGTGGGGCCGAGGAGGGGCTGGCTGCTGGGGCAGAGCCGGGGGTGAGAGGCCTCCATGGAAGGCAGGGAACCTGAGCCCGAGGCCCAAAGGAGGGAAGGAGTCGGGCCTGGCAGCGTAGCAGCAGGGTTGCGGGAAGAGCAGCCGGAACAGCGCTGCGGAAAGCCCCGAGCGTGGTCCGGGAACTGAGAGAGCCAGAGGAGCGGGCAGCGTGCACTGGGGCGCCCGCTGTGCCCTGAGCCCCGCGCACGGGCCACAGCCACGGCCCTGGAGAGGCTGGAAAGCCCCGAGGGCTTCTCAGCAAGGAGTGGAGTGCCCCCTACGCGTTTCTAAAAACAGACTCTATTCCCTAGAGCGGTTCTAGGTTCCCAGGGACGTTGAGTGGAAAGTACAGGGAGTTCCCGTAGATCTTTGCCCTCCCTCCCCGCACACACGGCTCCACCACCGTCACCACCGCCACCGTGACCCCCCATGACACGCCGTGGTCGCCGAGTCAGGGTTCACATCGCCTTGACACGGGTGTCCGTGTGGTAGTGTCGTACAGAGTGGGCTCTCTGGGCCCTCACCCTGGCCGCTGTAGGGGGGCAGGGTGGGGATCTGTGAACAGCGGTCTCCAGCCCAGTGTCCCCTGTGTCCGCAGTGCTGGCCTACATGCAGCTGCTCGAGGACTACTCGGAGCCGCAGCCCTCCATGTTCTACCGGACTCCGCAGAAGGAGCACATCTACCAGCAGAAGAACAAGCTCCTCATGGAGGTGTACGGCTTCAGCGACTCTTTCAGCGCCGGGGATGCCCCGCAGGAGCTCGCCCCTCCCCCCGCCCTGCCCCCCAAGCAGCGGCAGCTGGTAAGTGGCCCCTCCCAGGTGCCCCTCGCTGTTCCACCCCCAGCGACCAGTCTCTCGTCCTGACGGGTCTCTAGGAACTGGGGTGGTCCTGGGGCAGGTTTCGGCACCTCTCCTTCCGGGCCAGGGCTCTGGGCCGTGCTCTCGTGCCCTCGCTGCGGCCTGTCTCCTGCTGCACCATCTCCCCGCCCTGGGTGGCGCCTTTCTTTTCCAGAGCAGCCCCTGCAGCTGGGGCTGGCTTGTACTCAGAATGTTTGCTTTCTCTGTTGACGGTCCTTTTTCTCTCTTCTTTGGCTCCAATATAGACCTCCCAGAAAGGAGGGACTCAATCAGAGCACAGGGCACCGTCTGTGTAGGGCCATCTGTGGACTTGATTTACATAATGGGCCTCACTTTGCCCAGTGATTTAACACCCCGCCCTGGCCGGGGATGGCCCAGTGAGAACCAGCTCTATTGAAGCAGGATGGCTTTGCACAGAGCCGCTTTGTGTTTCAGGCATGGCACACCGTTCCTCCTTCAAAAACCCCTCCTGTGTAAGGACTCCGTGTAGGTGGCACAGAGGCAGGCTGTCCAGCCGTGGGCAGGCTGTGAGGCTCTGGGACCAGACGAGGGGCACGGCGGGTGCGCCTTTCAACCCTTTTCTCTTTGCCACCAGTTTACTAACCGAGTGGGCTCTGGTCAGGGTGTGGAATCCAAATGTCCCATCCAGCCATGTTCTCCAGGAAAGGAGACCCGACTTTATCAGAGCTGCATGTGCTGTCTTGCTCTTACGCTGGCCAGTCTGGTAGTGATTTAACCAGCGAGGGGCCCAGTGTGGCTGGCCAGGCCGCCTTTTATCCATTGCGAGAGGACGTGAGGTGCTGCCCCGACTTTTCTGGGAGGCAGCTGCCGACCGGACGACAAAGGCCCCTGGGTGACTCCTCGAAACTGTCTGGGCCTCAGCAGTGCTGTGATTGGGCCTCGAGCATGTCTGGCCCCAGGCGTCTCCGAGCCTTCCTACACTCAGCGGGCTCTGGGGCTGGCCCCGCAGAGCCACAGCCAGCCTCTTGGGGGACAGCCTGGACCAGTAGAAGAAAGGCCAGGCTCGGGCTGGGAGTCGTGGGTTGCAGTTCTGCCACCAGCTAGCTGTGTCTCAGCAGTTGTGTTCAGGATCTCAGCTTTTCACCTGTCCTGCTCACCCCACAGACACCTGAACGTGCCCGAATATGAACAGAAATTGAAAATTGATTCTAGGATTTCAAGAAGGAATTGTCACCACAGAAATATAAATGCCTGCCCCCGGGACCTCTGACCTAAAATGTTTGGTTGGACAGCTGGGCCAGTTAGGTTGAAACGTGAAGTTTTCTCATCCCCTCCTGCTGGAGTGCATGCGTGCCTGTCGGCCGGCCTTGGGCATCTTCTCTGTACCGTGTAGCCCACAGGCGTCAGAGCACTGGGGAGAGATCCCTAAGGAGCGCACGCGAGTCCCAGCCCGCATGAGAGAGCTGTCAGACGGCCTCCCCTGTGGCAGGGCGGCGGTGAGGGCAGTTCTGGGGAGAGACCTGCCAGGGGGCCCGGGAGGTGGGCCGACACCCTGTTGAACACCACCCTGTGTGAGCACCGGAGCTTTCATATGGTGTCGCACGATCCTCCCCACGGCCCCTGGTACCCCCATTTTAAGTAAACTGAGGCTGAGAGAGCTGGAGAGACTGACTCAAAGCCCACTGGCAGAAGTGGAAGATTTGGGAGCCACGCCCAGCTCTGACTGAACCCCGGGCACACATGTGCCATGCCCTGTGCCGGCTGCTTGGCATCACTTCCCCAGTGCAAACACAAGAAGTGTGACCCCATTTTTCCAGATAGAAGTGAGAGTGCTGGTTACACCTCCTGGCCCGCGTGTGCCAAGGGAGGCCGGTTCTAAGTGCTTTCCACGCATACCGCCCCGCACCGTGTTCCCCACATCCTACGGATGACAACCTGGGGCACGGAGAGCTTTGAGTAATGCCCGGGGCCAGGGGGTCACGAATGGCAGGGCCCAGGTTAAACCCAGGCAGCCTGGCTCCTGCTCTGCACTCTGCCGGAGCACAGCCACCCCATAGAGGGGGGTCTGGGGCCCGAAATAAGTGGAAGAGCAGGGACCCACCCAGGTCTGCGTGGCTCCTCCCATCTTACCGCCACTTCCAGCGGACCCAGAAATGAAGAGGGTGCCCGCTCACCCAGGTCGCCTTTGGCAGGCATTCTTAACCCCTGAGCTGGGCCGGGAAGCCATCCCTCTCCAGAAAGTCCCAGCAGAGTCGAGTAGCCGCCTGTTTAGCCTTTATGTGTACATGCCTGACTGTTCTCTGCTTTTCTCCCTCCTTCCCTGTCTTCTCTCTCCTTCCTCCGTCCAGCAGGCCTCCTATGCTGCTTCTTCCTTCTCCTCTGTCTCCTACTGTGTCCAGCAAACTAAAGTGGCCTTCACTCCCGAGGACGGCAGTGCCACTCAGGGCATCAGTGTGTCCGTCTCTCACTCCTTTCTCAGCCGGCACGGCAACTTACCTGTGCCCTCGGTGAGTCGCTCCCTGCTTCTCGCCACTGGGAAACCGGTGAGCGCGGTCCTTCCCTTGTCGCTCCTGCCTCGCGACGCGTGTGCTGCTGCTCCTCGCCGGCCCTGTCTCCCCGCAGGCCCCCCGCGCTAGATGGGAAAGGGTACGCGTGGTTGGCTGGCTGTGGCCCGAAGGACTGCGTGAGCGGGTGGGGTGGGGATCGTTAGCAGCCACGCTTGGAACGTCGTCACCCAGGCATGAACTGGCAGGGATGTTTTGGCCTTTTTATTCCATTCTCACACTGGGCCTTGGGTCAGCCCTGTAGTGTTCTGTGTTTAAAAAGGAATAGTCCTCACGTAGGAAGCAAAGCCCCGGAGAGCGCCCACCCTCCTCTTCGCGGTCTCCGGCTGGGTCTGCTTAGCCCCCCGTCCACAGACTCCCTGTCCTTCCCACCACGCGCTGGGGTCCTAGGAGACGCGCAGCCGGACTGACGTGTGGTGTCCAGGGTATTAAGACCAGTTTGATAGGAGGAGGTGTTCAGGGAAACGATGAGTGACCGTGAGGCCAGAATGACGTGAAGAGCTAGGTGTTCTCACTGCGGCCCAGGAGAGCAGGTTATACCCGGCATGACGGAGTTTGAGTTTGAGAGCTGTATCAGTTAGCTTCTGCTAACCCTTGCTACGTAACATACCACCCCAAAACCTTGTGGCTTAAAACCACAGTAACTGTTTGTCATTGCCTGGGACACAGCTTAGTAGTGTGGCAATTAATCTGTTCCAATGAAACTCTGGATGTCAGGAGAAAGAACTTGGCAAGGGGGCACATTTGGGCTCCACTTAAAGTCGGTTTATCCTCCCCAGGCCTCAGTTTCTCTCCTTTGGGATTGTACTTTTCCTTGCCTCTTATAATAGTTCGTGAATGGGAGGATTGAGTAAAATCATAGGAGACTTCCAGGCACATAGTAAGCTTAGGAAGTTTATTACTATTGCTCTTTCTCTTAGAGTTCTGGATTCTGGTCTTGGCTCTGCTTTAATTCTGTACAGGAGAGCTTGGGCAAGTGGCTTAACCTGCTTGCACTTCCCTTTCCCTGTATGAATGACGAGGTTGACCTGGTGACTCTTGGAGACCTCTCCAAGCTTGGGTTCCCAGTGTGGTCTTGTCCGGTTTCCGTATTTGGGAGCCGTCCAGCGCACGGTTTAAGCTGGGCCTACCCGTTGTGAGGCCCTTGGGACGCAGTCCTCCCTTCAGTGCTAGAGCCTAGCTTTTTAGAGCCCGCACCAACCATACATGCTGTAGAAAGGCTAAACACCACTCGCCCCCGCCCCCAGCCCTGCCCTGGTGCACAGACGCCCTCTGTTTCCTCAGCACGCACCTCTGGCAAGCTCCCTTCACAAATCTTGCAAAACTTGGCCTGTAGACAATCCCAGCTCTTGACAGTTTTTCCCCGCTCTGTGAACAGAAAGTAAGTGTGAGATTTCCTAAGAATGTCTGCAATATCGCTTTTGAGTAGTTTGGGGTAGAAGACTGTCAATGCATTGGACTGTTTACTACAGAATTAAAGAAAATTTGAGGGCATTTTAATTAAGTTTGGGTATGAGTACGTCATGGTTTTCACCCCTGGCACGTAGGGGAGTCTTACGGCATCTTGCAGCAGAAATGTTGTGTTCTCAGCGGCAGCTCCACAAAGGAGCCTGAGGGGAGTGAGCTAAGAAAGGTGCTTTATTTCACTTAAAGGAAAGTCCCTCCAGGCCTCAAGAGCTGTTAGTAATGGCCTAAATGTATGCAACACTTGACATTTGAAATGCTGAAACCCCGGAGAAATGATTTAGTGTAATACCAGCGTATTCTTCGTATATTCTCTGCTACGTTCTAAGATGAGCCCCAGACAGAGGGCTTTGACATGTTCTCAGAGCAGCCCTCTATTCCTGAATGTCCCTGGGCCTGTGTCATCAGTCCAGCATGGAATTCCCAAGGGCTGCCTCGTAGGAATACAGCAGGTGCCAAATCTGAAGACAACTCGCACAGTTCTTGGTCCAGTGACCTGTTACTTCTGCCATGTAACAGGAAGATTGAAAACCTTGCCAAGGGAATTGTAGAGCAGTAAACCTGCATTGATCGATTTAAAATGAAGTAGGTGCTGAAACAGCATTCTTGTTCACCCTTCCCAGGATCCCAGGATAAGTTTAATTCAGTAAGCACGGAGCCTCTCCTAGTGCGGGTCAGGCAGCAAGAAGGATCCAGAGCGAGTAGGAGGGCCCCATCATCCTTGAGAAGCCCTTGCAGTTGAGCAGGATAAGTTGAGCATAAAAGAGACTCCAGCCTGGGCAGGGTGTGAGGAATAGCCTGAGAGCCGCAGATGGTCTGTGGAGCCAGGACAGGACCAGGCAGCGCTTCGTGGGGAAGGGGCGCTCGAGCTGTGGTGTGAAGGACAGTTAGGATTTCAGGGAGATAAAGGTCAGGAAGTCTAGTCACAGTTGTTCCACGCTGAGGGCCCTACCTGAAGATGAGGCCGGGAAGGCCTGGCATACATTCTGGAAGGTTGTCTCAAGTATAAGCACCCAGGACTGAGGTCCTGGGTGAGTGGGCTGCAGGATAGTGACAGCAGCCAGCCCTTCCACTTGTCCTGCCCCTGAGCCCAGACCAGCTGCTCCCCGAGCTGCTCCCTTGTGGGTGCAGCCCTCCGGGGCTCAGGCCGGTCTTGAGCTCTTTCCCCACTTGTCCGCCAGACGCGTTCCTGCTCCCGTTCCTGCCTGGCGCCCACCCTCCTCTTCGCGGTCTCCGGCTGGGTCTGCTTAGCCCCCCGTCCACAGACTCCCTGTCCTTCCCGCCACGCGCTGGGGTCCTAGGAGACGCGCAGCCAGACTGACGTGTGGTGTCCAGGGTATTAAGACCAGTTTGATAGGAGGAGGTGTTCAGGGAAACGATGAGTGACCGTGAGGTCAGAATGACGTGGAGAGCTAGGTGCAGCCTCCCCCGGGCTGGGAGGCCGACGCCCTCGTTCCTGTTCTGATTCTGCCAGGCCTTGCAATGGGCCTGCCCCTTGGTGACACTGGTAAGGGTTTGAGTGACGGGCCCTCCTAGAAACACCTCTCAGACGTGGTGCTGGCGTCTGCTCCTGTCCCTGGATTCTCCTCCATCACTTGTACCCCCTGGGCTGCCTGCCCTGTTCTCACTGCGGCCCAGCCCGTGCTGGCTGCCCGCCTTCCACCTCCACCCGCTTCTCGTCCCTCCAGCACCCGCCCTTCCCCCCCCCACCCTGAAGTCCCACGTGCCATTTCCTCACCATCTCCCTCCTCTGGCTTGCGTTTTCTGTCATTCTGAACCCTAGTGGTGCCAATCTTGAAAGGTTTGGGTTGGGTCCATATTCACCTTACCCTTGACCAAGGTGTCACTGAGAGTCTGTCAGTAACCGTTGGGGTTGCCAATGCCCTCCAGGTATTGCAACGGCGACGTTAGAAAAATCACTTTCCGCCGTCTCCTGAACTATTTTCTGGTACATCCTTTCTTTGCCAACTGATATTTACTATCACCAAGAGATCTATCTGGATGCTAGGAATCTGTTGAAATACTTTCTTTACCATCTTGGCTTCCGAAATGATTCTGGAGAAGTAAAACTACTAGAAGACCCAGGTTTTAAGAAGAACTTCAGAAATACCCATAATAACTGTCATGTGTTTTTAAAAATCTTTCGGGTAACAAGGTCAAGGGTGTGTCATGTTGAGGACTTCAGTTTAAAGGGGGGAGATGTGTGGAGCTGCTGGCAGTGACTCTGAGGGCTGGGCGCAGGCTCTCGTGCCGCAGCACGCGTGCCCTTCAGGGCCCACCCGGGGGAGACGCGCTCTGTCCGGCCCCCTCCTCAACCTCCCGTCACAGGCATCCCGGAGACTGGGGCACTCTGACAGGTCTGGAGGCCAGACGGGGAAGGGGGAGGAGGCGGGAAAGAAGAGACGACGGAGCCGGGTGAGAAAGGGATTGTGGGCCGGAGTCACGAGGGGGCCGGCCGCTCAGCACGGCGCAGCACAGCGTGTGCCCTCCTGCTGGGAAAAATGTGTTCCTGCCTCCCGTGCCTGCCTCTTATTTCTTCCTGATGCCGCCTTCTCCTTATGGCTTCCTGCCCTGCTTAGAGAGAACTCACTCTGAGAGAAGAGGGCGTGTCCATGGCAGCACTGGGGCCCAGGGATGGGCAGGTGTGTCCCCGAGCTGACCTCTCCTGGGGGGCGTTGTTCCGTCGGCCTGCCCAACTCTGTGGGCTTTCCTGGAGAGCAGCCCCGGCGCCATCAGCATCAGGCAAGCCACGGCCGTGCTGCTGCCCGCCAGAGAGTCTCTGCAGGCCCCTCTGCGGCTTGCTGCGGCCCAGGCAACCCGGGGGCCACTCAAGTGCCTGGAAGCCATGGACTCTCAGGCTCTGCCCCATTCTTGGGGGCCTCACCACAGAGTGTAGTGGGCAGGTGCCAGTGTCTCCTCGCTAGACTCTGGGCCCCCGGGATTAGGGATCCACCCCCGCCACACACCTGCCACGCAGGACGAGCCAAAGCCCTCGGCCCCCTGTCCCGGTGATTTCTGTGCGTGTTCCCCCCGTCCACTGAGTTGCCCAGGCGAGAACTGAGCTCATTGTGTCCCCCCAGCCTCACGTACGCACCTCGTTTTCACGGGACGTGTGCACACCCAGTCACCAAGCCCTGTGGCCCGTCCCGTTGCCCACCCCACGCTGGTCCTTCTCTCCACCCCATTGCCGCCCCTGGTGTGGCCACCGTGGCCTCCTTTCCAGCCTTGCCGCCACAGCTGGCCGCGCTCCTTCCCCGCAGAGCAGCACAGGCAGACCGAAGTGTCACCCCATCCCTGCAGGGCCAGGCCGCCCACCTGTCCCGGGCCCCGTCTTCCCTCTGCTTTCTCCCGCCCCAGCTCCTCATCACTGCCTGCCCCCCTCCCACCCCACCCCTGGGCTTCTCTCCTCTGCCCCGGCCCTTTCCCACTCCCCCAATCCCTTCCCCACCAGGCTTTCTCCTTACTTGCTGCATGGACCTGAGCATACCACCCCAGCTCCGCTTCCTCCTCTGTCACTGGGGGCGTGAAGTTGTCGGGAGGATTAAAGGGAAAGCACACATAAAGAGCGTACTGTAGTGCGAGATGCACTCCGGCATTCAGTAAAAAGGGAGGCATTATCACAGTATTGCCGCATTGGGTGGTTTTTCTTTCTTCTGCAATGCTCAGGTTCTTTTTCTCTGCGAGTAGGGATTGGGCTTTTTATGTTCTTGCTCCTTGTACCTGGGTCAGGGCCCAGCAGCAAGTCGCAGGTGCTCTGTGATGCTGACCTGACTGGGAGCGGTGACAGGGAGGCGTCCAGCTCTCCCCCACCCCACCATCCCGGCTGTCTTTCCCTGCTTCCGAGCATTTCATCAGAACAACCTGAGCGGACTCATCACGGGAGAGCCTCTCCGTTCCCACGAATCAGAGGCACTGATCCCAGGCTGTGGCCGAGAACCCTCTTTCTTCCTCTTTTTCCTTCTCTGCTGACCCAGGAGGCTCTGGCTGCTGGCTCTCTGGCCCGAGAGATTCACAGGCACTTCTTGTCTGCTGGACCCTTGAAATATGATTTGGCTTCTCCAGGAAGTTTACCCTGTGCTTTTCCGCCCTTCCTCAGTGACCCGGGGTGCTTAATGTGGCCATCGCTTCCCTGAAGTGTGACGCCCGAGTTCACTGCCCCTCCGAGCCTAGAGACGGCCTTGAGGCAGGAGGCACAGGCAGCCAAGCACCCGCCGGGTTTCTGCTGCCCACAGGGGAGCGGTAGAAGCCCGGCTCTGTGCCGAGCCCCCACCCTGGAGGAGATGGTCACCGCCTGAGTCCGGAAGTGAGCCTGGCGCACCTGCCGTGCACAGCAAGGGCCGAGCGAGGAGGCGGGACTGGTCGTAGCCCAGAAGCAGGACCGGGGCTTGGGGATCCTTGCCCCAGGGGCTCGCAGCAGCAGCCACTCCACCCAGCTGTTTCTGCCCCTCCTTCTGAAGACTCCCTGACTCTCTGTTGTTGGCGCTCACGGCATTGTGGATGGCAGCGCCCGCAGGCTGCTTCACACACAGGAACTTCCCTGCAGCCCCTCACTGCACGTGTACATCTGACTCAGTCCGTGACAGTCGACTGGTCGGGTACCAAAAGGAGCCCCTGGTCCTCGTGAAGGTCCTGTGTGATGTGAACCCTAAGGGTGCTGTTCCTACACTGACAGTTGCCTTTACATTCATGTTTTCAAGCGACTTGTCGACTTGTCAAGGGCCCTTCCTTCCTGCTCTGTGATGGAATGTTTACCCCTGTTCTGGAGATGGAGGCACCAGAATAGAGAAACTGAACCATTTGATCAGAGTTTTAAGTCAGAGCTAAGGTTAGAATCCAGATCCCCATCCTGTGACATACAGTGTCAAGTTGACATTTATGAATTGCTTAATGGCCAGTAAGCATTGAGACCCGATGAGGCTCAGTAGAAAGAAAAGCCCGTGCACGGGCTGGACATTGAGGGGCGTGCTTTTGTCCTTTGTGTTCTGACACAGAGCGTAGCTACAGGCTCTAAATAGTGCTAAAGATAAGTATAAACTAGAGCCCTTGTCGTGCTGTTTAAATCCAAACTGAGTAAAAACTAGTTGAGTCAGATTTCTAGAACTAAGTTCAGATCATTTTGGAATCTATACTGAATTTTCTTATGAAGAGTTGATGTTATTAAGGTTAATATTTAATGAATATATGGAGCTTCCTAAAACGTATTGGAGGTTCTCACAAGAATATAACTAGCCACGAAACCATGGGCCAGAAACATAGTGTTTTCAAGGAAGATCTTGTGATTCCGCTTGCAAAAATACGGAACCTGAGAAGAAACAGGAAATTTCTACTTACATCTGTCCTAAAATTCTCCTGAGCAAAACATGTTTGTTCTTTTACATCCTTTGTTATAAAACTACAGATTAGAATGTTGAAATGAGTTTAAAACATAGACTCCACCAAGAAGTTTATTCAGAAAGAGAGAAGGTATTTTTGAATCCAGCATACGAGGCTGACATTGCCTTTCTTGGGTGAGCTGGGCACTGTCTCATTGTTCACATGATGGGACCAACAACAGTGTCTGTCCTCGCCTTGAGCAGAGAAATCCAAGTGCAGAAGCTTGTGGCATTGGCCTCAGAATCTGCCTCTTGGCTTCGGAACCTCATCTTTGGACATTATCTAACATGTAGTTGTTATAAATTAACAGAAGCGCATCAAAGAAGGAAGTTCCCTCTGGACCTAGGATAGACCCGAAGGATGGCTTTCGTAAACACGTAATTAACTGGGACCAGGAAGGAGAGAGGAGACGAGCAGTCTTCCAGCCAGTTTGCCACATGGAGTGACAAGGACCGTTATCAAGAATCCTTCCTGGTGACCTAGGAGTGATCACGCCCCATCTAAGAAGCAAATCTGATGTTCTTTCCAGGAGATTCCTCCCCAGGAAATCATGGACATGTGTGTTTTGCAGCGGCTAAAAGCTTTACTTCCTTCCAAGAGAAGTAACTGACACCCATATCGTGTCAACACTCGCAGGCCCTGGTTGAAAGAAGCATCCTCAGAGCCCAGGACCGGCCCTGGGCTGTGGCTCTCCATAGGGGAAGGAAGCCCAAACCACCCTAGAAAAGCACCTTCCCTTGAATATGTTTTCTCACAAATGATGGATAAAAATTTAAGCCCCCAAACAAGCTGTCCAGTAGCTTATCTGTTTTGCTAAGTAGTGTCCAAAAACACTGAAGTCATAAGCCTTGCTTGAGCCAAGAGGATACAGTAATGACTGATCTCTGGAATTCTCTATACTTCCAAACACTTGCTCGCAACAGTACGTCCACTCACTCCAATGAGCGCGTCTTCCCCACGATCGGTAGAGCTGAACGTTCTCCAGAGCTTGGAGCCCCAGTCACCGTGGAGTAGCTGTACCAGTCAAGGTCCTCTGGCCTGTGGCTCCAGCTCTCAGCTGCTGGCTTGCTGACTGTCCCCTCTGGCTCCCCCAGCTTTCTGCTAATCAACGGAATTAAATGGAGCGTCTGTCATATTGAGGAATCAGAATTTTTCATGTGAAGATCTGCTTTCCTGTTTTCTTGCCAACACAACACAGGGCTTGTCCCTAGTCATTTTTCATGCCAGGATATGATGGAAAGGAAGTGGCACTGAGAACCGGTGCCTGGCCAGCTTCGGGTGGCTTTGCTTTTTAGCATGTGACTGGCCACACATCACGTCAGCCTCCCTCATCCTTTACACCCAGAAGACTCGGCGGTTCTCTCAGGTGTATGTTTTCAAAAGAGTGGGGTGCTGGCTCCTGTGTCTCCCATGAGGGCAGATCTTTTCGCTGCATCCCCGGCTGGTATATCAAGCCGTGGCTCACCGCCTTTTGCAGGCTGGTCACCCCTCACGAGGTCTCCGAGTGGAGTGAGCCGGCAGGATTCTGCAGCGCTGCGGGACCGCGCGCTTAGGGCCTGTCACGTGCCCAGGGCACTCCCTGAGTGTGAGATGGCCGCCCCAGCACCGTCTCTGCTGAGCCGAGCCACGTGTTACTAGGTACGTGGCTTCCCCTTCCAGCCCGTGTCTCCATCCCTGTAATAAGGATCCTAACAGCACTTCGTGCGGAGTAAACGAGGTGATTCAGGTAAAACCTTCAGCGCCTCACCTGACCAGCAGGAAGCACTCTAAGAATAGCTGTCACCATCATCATCATGGGATGGTTCTTGCTGGCGCTTTGATTGTGTGATCAGGGCTGGTGTGGGGGCCTGGTGCCCCCGCTCCTGACTGCTCTCCTCCCCAGCACCTTGCTCCAGCACTCCTAGATCTTCTGCAGAGATCTGCCGTCTCCAGACAGGCAGCCCTCACGTCATAACTCCTCCTCGGCCCAAACAGCCTTACTCTGGCTATAAATAAAAATTCCTGCCGCAGAGCGCAGCAGCAAAGCCGGGCACCAGCCAGATCCTAAGATAATCTCCAGGCTGTGGTGAAGGGGTGTTTCTGCTCAGCAGCCAGCCCTGCTTTCTCCCTGCCCGTGTGAATAAATATAATCTTAAAGGGCCTGGAAACATTTCTCTGGGGAGTCAGTGGAGACCGGGCTTGTTGACCGTGGTATGGGAATGAGTGTGCAGGGTCCCCGGAGGGACCGCGTCTCCCCGCCCACTGGAAGGTGATTTTCCGGCTTGGCTCCTGTCCCAGCTGGACTGCATAGCTTGAATACCAGAGCTGCTGCAGCCTTGTTGGGGAGGGCGGCCTGGACGCTTTGTCCGAGAGACAGGCATCTTCCTTCCCTTTTCCTTGGTGGCTGCCCCCTCCCCTGCAGTCCGCACCCTTGGTGGCCTCCCCAGCCTCCCGCTTCGGACCCGCACCTGCACAGCGAGGGAAGCTTGTCCACTACTGTCCACACCCGCAGTCGATGCTCTGCTGAGTCAGGTGATATTCTAGACACTTTAGTTAATAACATTAGAGCCTATTCCGAAGTATTCCCTCATTCAGTAAATATGTATTGAATTAATTAATTAAATGCCTTGGCTGTGTTTTTAGAGGAGTCCCTGAGGGTATCTTGGAGGGCGGGAGAGGCTAGCTGACACTGATTGCTTGTCACACAGAGGGACTTAGGGGGTGTCTCAGTAAATCCACACAGAGACCCTGTAAGAGAAGAACTGTTGTTTTCATCCCCATTTTAAAGAGGAAGAGACTGAGGCTCGAGATCTTACTTCACCTGCCCAAGGTCACACAGGTAGAGAGAGAGCCCAGGACCCAAGCCCAGGTCTGTGTGACTTGAGAATGTGCCCTCTAGGCAATTATTCCGCCTCCCACAAAAGGCACCGCTCTGCGGGTGCATGTAAGTGGGTGCTTGGTTACTGCAGGGCTCACTTAAGTGCTCAACACATTTACGTGGGGCATGGACAAGAGGGGGCGTCCGTGAGGATGTGTCAGGACTCCAGAGTTGGCATTTGCCTTACTTCGTTCAGGCTGCTGTAACAAAATACCAGAGACTGGATGGCTTATAATAACCAGTTTATTTCTCACAGTTCTGGAGGCTGGAAGTCCAAGATCAGGGTGCCAGCATGGTTAGGTGAGGGCCCTCTTCCTGGTCACAGATTTTTCGTTGTCCTCACGTGGCAGAAGGGTGAGGCATCCCCCTGGAGCCTCTTTTCTGTGGCACAGATCCCATCATCCCTGGGGGTTAGGATTTCAACATAAGAATTTGGGGGGACGCAGGCATCCCGACCATAGCAGCATTGACCATGAATCGTAAACTAGATGGAGTCATGGCCAAGGGAGAGGTATCTGTTAGCATATCTCATAGCAGCACCTGCGTGCTGGGAGTGAGCATCCGACAGGCCTGGGGCCCGGGCTCCTGCGTGAGACCTCAGCCACTGCCCAAAACAGGCTGGCCTCCCAGGACCAGGCCATCCCATCCCTCCATCCCTCGGCTGATGCATTTCACTCAAGGTCTTCTCTGCGCACCTTTCCAGCCAGGGGGAGAGCCTCACTGTGAGGGGAGCATCCTCCAGAGGTGAAATGGAGAGTCTCCAAAGCCAAACCTATCACCCCTCTGCCATCCCCAGCAAGGCCAGGCCTGGATGGCTGCTGTGAGAGGTCAGGTGAAACATGGCACCTGCCGGGGGAGGGCACTGTGGACGCTCAGGCCCCACAGCCCTCGGGGGGAGAGCAGCCGAGCCCGGGGTCCACCACCCCCAGCTCCTCTCAAAAGAAGGGATGTGGGGCTTCCCTGGTGGCGCAGTGGTTGAGAGTCCGCCTGCCGATGCGGGGGACGCGGGTTCGTGCCCCGGTCCGGGAGGATCCTGCGTGCTGTGGAGCGGCTGGGCCCGTGAGCCATGGCCGCTGGGCCTGCGCGTCCGGAGCCTGTGCTCTGCGGCGGGAGAGGCCACGGCAGTAAGAGGCCCACATGCCGCAAAAATTGGAACCGGTAGGAATCTAAGCCTTCCGTGTCGGTACAGCACTTCGGCCTTGAGTTTGTGAGTTAGATGGGGAATAAAATGTGTAAAGACGAGTCGGTTCCCAGGCAGTATCCTGGGTCTGATATAAACCAGCGGCCAATGGGGCTCATGGGGTGAGAGGGCCTTGGCCTCCCCAAGGAGGGGGGAGGAGCTCTAGACTGATCCGCACAGCCTAGGAGAGCAGGGGGACAGAGGGAGGCTGTGCCTGTCCCTTGAGTGGCCGCAGCTCTCGGTCCGGTTAACCTGTAAGCATGTAGCTTCGCAAAAACCCTTAAGGGTATGAGTGGCTTTGACCTCTGGTTAGTTTAAAACTTCATTTCTTCCTCCTCCTCCTCCTTGTCCGTGGGTTTCAGAAATTCTGTGCCAAAATGCAAAGGAGTGAGCAGTGTGCATGTTTGTGCTGGGTGGGCCGTTGTCAAGTTCCAGCACCTGTGGCGGGCAGTGAGCCTGGCAGGGACTTCAGGTGCAGGCCCTGCCTCACGCTCCTCCCCGTTTGGCAGGTGTCGGCAGACCCTTTGCAGGACATGATGACACTATGGGATTCTTGTCCCAAAGCTCGTCCATCCGTCCTGCCACAGCAGAGCCCAGGCCCGAGTGTGCTCACGGGCTCTAAGGAGCTGTGGGCATCTGCTGTCGTGCCCCAGCCTGACCTCAGGCTTTTCTCTCACGATGAGAATCTCGAAGAGCGTAGCCTGGCAGTTCTAAGGTGGCGTCAGAGGCATTGCACTTCATTTGTTAAAAAAAAAAAGAAAAAAGTTTAGGCAGAAAGGGAAATAAATTCGGAAATTTTTAGCATTTAGGTAGCACTGTTCTTTCAACCATTTTTTAAGGCTTATGCCCTTCCCTTCCAGAAGGATTTGAAGTGATTACAACATTCAAAAGGCTGCAGTGTTTGACTTCCAAGGAATAAAACCAGAGAGATTTAACCAAAAAACTCAAAATAAGTAAACATGACCAGGTGTCTGACTGCACACACTGAATTTAGCCACCAGGTTCCTGGAAGGACAAGAGGCACAGATGGGGTTGCGTGGGTTTCATTTTCTGACAGAGGACGGGACCCCCATACGGTGGGGCGCGGCTTGCTCTCCTTTGGGGGTACCCGCGTCCTGCCCCTGAGGACAGGGTAGACACTGCCCCTTAGACACTGAGGACAGCACTTGTCGGTCTTCAGGCCCTTCTCAAGGGACCCGTGCCAGGGTGGGGGGGCGCCTCAGGCCAGAGGAGCACGGGGGTGGTTGGCCTGAGTGGTGGTCCTGGTTAGAATGACTGAACGGCCTGTCACGGCTCAGCTGAGTTAATCTAATTACTTTTTCTTTTGTCTGTTTTCTTCTTCCCATCCTCTCGTGTTCGTGTCTGTGTTCCACTCTGACTCTGTAGTATAAATCTGTGTTTAGGTCCTACTCCCAGGATTTCGTGCCTCACAGCCAAGCTTCCGTCCAGCCTTTCCTCCCGTCTACCTCCTCTTCCTCTCCACATTTCCCACCTGTCCACCAGTCTCAGAGCTCTGACTTAGCGGTGCCAACCGTAGCCAGTCCGCCTCCCAGCACCCTGGACGGGCCTCTTTCATCTTCTCAGGAGAGCAGCTTTCATGGGAACACTGTCTGCCTTCCTTCCGAAACCTCTTTCACTGACTCGCCCCAGACGCCTTCGGTGAGAACTCAACACACACGCCTCCCCGTGGGGCTGTGCCTTCTGAGAAAGCCTCCGCCCTCACGAGCGGTCAGGTCTGTTGCTGGCGTGGGCCCAGTCGCGGTGTGGCTGGACTGAGGGATGCACAGGTCACCAGGTGAAATCGTAGCCCGTCTGTTTCCAGAACAGAAAATGAACCTTCTCTGCAAAGTTCCCATCAAACTAGGGATCTGATTTTCCACAAATGGGTTAGTGACCATTTAGAGACAACAGGTTGTCATAAGCATAAGATAGCAAATGCTACTGGTTTTCTGTGTGATTGGTTGTTTCTAGAGAAAGGTGCAGAGATCGCCGACAGCTCAGGAGGCAGTTGCGTGTTTAGTTGCCGAGGTGCTGAGGGTGGAGGGCCTCTCTGCTGTGCTGCGAGGTGGGCCGCAGCGCCTCACCCAGCCACAGGGAAGTGCTGCCGTGAGCGTGGGCGGGGACACGGCCAGGCAGGGGCAGGGCAAGTGCAGGCACGTGCAGCCAGTGCTCTGTCTTGATGGGTTGCCTCTCTGCCTCCATGTTTGGCCCCAGCACGGCAGAGTGGGGAGGAGTACGCCTCCCCCAGGACAGCTTAAGTGGCCCTTGACGCCTTTGGGGAAGCTCCAGCAGGAAACGTGGGTCCCCTCTGACAGAGGCAGGAGGTGGCAGAAGCAGCTTTGTTCCCCGACCCTGGGAAGGCGTCCCCGGAGAACGAAGGGCACGTCGCCGCCGCCGTCCTCTCCTCCTGGTGAAAGGAGCATCCCGGTCAGGGCCGGCCCCGTGGCGGGGTCCGTCCCGTGTGCGTCCCCTCTCGTCCTGTCACCCCCAGCGCGAACGCGCCAGTGAGGGTGAATCCGTCAGTCTGTATGCCTCTGGCCAGAGCAGCGAGGAGAAAGTAACTGCGGGCTGCCTTGTGCCCGCGGCCTAGCCTGGCAGGGCTCGGGCCCTGCTTCTGTCTGGCTGAGCCTCCCGGTCACCAGCAGCCCAGCCAGGGGCCGGCTCAGCTCTGCGGGGAGAGGACAGGGCTTCCAGCGGAGCCTCCTTTGCTTTCGCTTCAGCGGTGTGCTGCTCCTCCAGCCTGGCCGGTGGGCCGTCGAGATCACGGGAGCAGCCTGGCCTTGGCCCTGGCCACGTGTCCGGTTGCTCTCAGGGATTTCTTTCTGCCCCGTCTTCTGGTGTTGGGGCCCGTCTGCTGTCCCTCCCCCAGAGGCAGGGACTCCTCTCTCCCACACTGAGCCTTCCAAGCCGACATCCCCCTCCCACCCAGCAAGCTCCACGCCTACAGTCCCTGCTTCCAAGGAACCTGGTGAGTCCGCCAGGCCTCCCTCCTGTCGTGGTTGCCCTTGTTTTGCTGGCCTCCCAGCGCCAGTCAAGGCACAGCAGTTCTGTTAAGCAGTCAGCTTTCCAGGTTTTGCTGCAGCAAAACATGAGCAACTGCAAAACCTTCGAAACTGATTCTCCCCACTGTCCCGAGTGGGGGCCGAGTCCCTGGAGGGGAGGTGCCATGAGGACTCCGTCCTGCTCAGGGGTCAGCTCAAGGGGCCCAGTCCATTAAAAGCGTGGTCACTCTCGTTAGGATGGCCCCCTAAGGGGGCCCCCACAGCACCTAGATACCCACATGAGGCAAGCCCCACGTCAGGTATTAGCACGTTGTAGAACACTGTAGAATTTTCACTCCAGTGGGTTCAGCCCCGTCCTTGGGAGGTAAGCTGTTTCTCGCCTGGTGTTCCCGCCTCACCTGTCCCCTCTGGTGACCTCCCCCACCATCATCCAATTCAGCCTCTGCACATGGAGTCCATTCCAGGCTGGCCTTCCAGAGCTCTCCCCTCCACCTGTGACCCCGTGAGGTGCTGCAGTGCCCTCCATGAGGACGTTCCGCTTCTTCATACTCCCCCCACCCCACCCCGTTCTCTGTTGTGGCCTTGGTGGCAGACCAGGGATGCCAGGGTGCCGTGTCGTCATTGAGTGGGTGGGCCCAGGTTCCTAGGAAGAAGCAAGGCTGCTGGAGGAAGGAGGGGTTGCCTTTGTGCACTCGAGCAGCTAGGCCCTTGGGAAGCATAGCTGTGGTGCTGAGGGCGTGCCGTGACGGGCACGCTGGCGGAGGCCTGCTGCACACCTGCAGGGCCTAGCGGGCAGGGCCACAGCCTTCCAGCTCGGGGGTCTGGGGCCGGCCCTTCACTTCCCACAGTCTCTGTTTCTTTGTGTGACCGGGTATGGTGATGTTGGCCAGCAGGTAGGGTGTTGGTCAGGGCCAGGTGAGGAAAGGCGTGCGCAGTGCCTCACGGAGCTTGGCTGAGCGGTAGCTCCTGTGACGGTCCTTTCTTCCAGCAGGTGGTCGGGATGGCTTCCTCTAGGTCGGCGGCTGACAAAGGTTATAAGTAGTGGCGCTTTTCACTCTCCCCAGAGGCAAGATGCTAGTCTGAAGAGGGCCCGTGCTTCCTGTGTAATGGACCGCGGTCATGGTTGACGTGTTTACATCTCAAGTTCCTTAGGAACTTGCATTCAAAAGCCACTTGCAGGCAGGAATGCTGGGAAGCAGAGCAGCCCAGCGGGGGCACCTGTCACACACCCAGCACTGCCTTCTCTTTTCAGGAATCACCAGCTTCGAAGGACGGACATCCCAGAGACGCCTCGTCAGCCGGCAGTGCACCTGGGAAGGAAAGCAGGGACGGCGGGGACAGGTAGGAAGTTACCCACGTGGAGCCGGGTGCCCTGAAAGCATCACGTCTGCCCGCCCAGCGAGAGCTGCCCCAGCTGCCCCTGCGGCGAGCACGCCAGGCCTGCTGGGGCTTTATGTTTACACTTGCGCTGCGCCAGATGTGTTTTTTACAAAGTGAAGGTTTGTAACAACCCTGCATCAAGCAAGTCTGTAGGCGTCACCTTTCCAACAGCATTTGCTCACTTCATGTATCTGGTAATTCTCCCAGGATTTCAATTTTTTTCATTATTATTATATTTGTTATGACGATCGGTGATCTTTGAGGTTACGACTGTAATTGTCTGGGGGCACCACGAACCATGCCCATATAAGATGGCAAACAATCGATAAATGTCGTGTGTGTTCTGACTGCTCTACCGAATGGCTGTTCCCCAATCTCCCTCCCTCTCAGGCCTCCCTGTTCCCTGAGACACAGTATTTGAAGTTAGGCTAGTTAATAACCGCACAATGGCCCCTAAGTGTTCAATCGAAAGGAAGACCCACACATCTCTCTCACATTTTTTTTTTTTTTGTCTGCGTTGGGTCTTCGTTACTGCATGCGGGCTTTCTCTAGTTGTGGCGAGCGGGACTACTGTTCGTTGCAGTGGGCGGGTTTCTCACTGCGGTGGCACCTCGTTGTGGAGCACGGGCTCTAGGCACGTAGGCTTCAGTAATTGCAGCACGCAGGCTCTAGAGCACAGACTCAGTAGTTGTGGCGCACGGGCTTAGTTGCTCAGTGGCATGTGGGATCTTCCCGGACCAGGGCTCGAACCCGTGTCCCCCTGTGTCGGCAGGCGGGTTCTCAACCACTGCACCACCAGGGAAGTCCCTCTCACTTTAAATCAAAAGCTAGAAATGAAGCTTAGTGAGGAGGGCATGTTGAAAGCCAGGATAGGCCTAAAGCTAGGCCTCTTCTACCAGCCAAACAAGTTGGTTAGCCAAGGTGTGAAGGCAAAGGAAAAGTGCTTGAAGAAAATTAAAAGTGCTACTCCAGTGATCACACAAATGATAAGAAAGCAAAACAGCCTTATTGCTGGTATGGAGAAAGTTCGAGTGGTATGGATAGAAGATCAGACCAGCCCAACGTTCCCTTAAGCCAAAGCCTCATCCAGAGCAAGGTCCTAACTCTCTTCAATTCTGTGAAGGTTGAGAGAGGCGAGGAATCTGCAGAAGAAAATTCTGAAGCTGACAGACATTGGCTGAAGAGGTTTAAGGAAAGAAGCCATCTCGTAACGTCGAAGTGCCAGGTGAAGCAGCAAGCGCTGATGGAGAAGCTGCAGCAAGTTGTCCAGAAGATCTAGCTGAGATCATTCATGAAGGTGCTACACTACGCAACAGATTTTCTATGTAGACAAAACAGCCTCTGTAGGCAAAAGACACCATCCAGGACTTTCATAGCCAGAGAGGAGAAGTCAATGCCTGGCTTCAAAGGACAGGCTGACTCTCTAATTAGGGGCTAATGCAGCTGGTGACTTTAAGTTGAAGTCAGTGCTCATTTACCATTCCCAGAATCCAAGAGCCCATAAGAATTATGCTAAATCTACTCTGCCTGTGCTCTATAAATGGAACAACAAGGCCTGGATGACAGCACATCTGTTTACAACATGGTTTACTGAATATTTTAAGCCCACTGTTGAGACCTACTGCTCAGAAAAAAAGATTCCTTTAAAAATAGTACTGCTCGGGCTTCCCTGGTGGCGCAGTGGTTGAGAGTCCGCCTGCTGATGCAGGGGACACGGGTTCGTGCCCCGGTCCGGGAAGATCCCACATGCTGCAGAGCGGCTGGGCCCGTGAGCCATGGCCGCTGAGCCTGTGCGTCCGGAGCCTGTGCTCCGCAACGGGAGAGGCCACAACAGTGAGAGGCCCGCGGACCGGGGAAGGAAAAAAAAAAAAAAAAAAAAGTACTGCTCATGGTTAGTGAACCTGGTCACCCAAGAGCTCTGATGGAGATGATATGCAGTGAGATCAGTGTTGTTTCCTTGCCTGATAACACAGCATCCGTTCTGCAGCCCCTGGATCAAGGAGTAATTTCAACTCTCAAGTCTTATTACTTAAAAAATACATTTTGTAAGGCTGTCACTACCATAATTTGTGATTCCTCTCATGGATCTGGCAAAGTAAATTGAATCCCTTCCGGAAAGGACTCACCATTCTATGTGCCATTAAGAACA
Source organism: Mesoplodon densirostris (assembly GCF_025265405.1). Taxonomy (NCBI): domain Eukaryota; kingdom Metazoa; phylum Chordata; class Mammalia; order Artiodactyla; family Ziphiidae; genus Mesoplodon; species Mesoplodon densirostris. The sequence goes on from NC_082666.1 coordinate 5,040,413, forward strand.
CTTGTGATTAGTGGGAAGAAGTCAAAATATCGACATTAACGAGAGTTTGGAAGAAGTTGATTTCAGCCCTCCTGGATGACTTTGAGGGATTCAAGACTTCAGTGGAGGAGGTAACTGCATGTGTGGTGGAAACAACAGGAGAACTAGAACGAGAAGTGGAGCCCGAAGATGGGACTGAATGCTGCAACCTCGTGATAAAACTGTAACAGAGGAGGAGTTGCTTCTTACGGATGAGCACGGGAAGTGATGTCTTGAGACGGAATCTGCTCCCCGGGAAGAGGCGGTGAAGGTTATCGAAATGACAACAACGGATTTAGAATATTAGCGGCAGGGTTTGAGAGGACTGACTCCAATTTTGGAAGAATTTCCACTGTGAGTAAAATGCTAGCAAACAGCATCGCCTGCTCCAGAGAAAAGTGTTTGTGAGAGGAGAGCCAGTTGGTGCGGCAGACTCCACTGTGGTCTCGTCTTAAGAAATCGCTGCAGCCCCAGCCTGATCAGTCAGCAGCCACCAGCATCGAGGCAGGCCCTCGACCCCCAGAAAGATTACAGCTCACCAGTGGCTCAGATGGGGGTTAGCATTTTTTTAGCAATAAAGTATTCTTTAATTAAGGTGTACGTACACTTTTTAAATTTTTTTTTTTTTTTTTTTTTTTGCCGTACGCGGGCCTCTCACCGTTGTGGCCTCTCCCGTTGCGGAGCACAGGCTCCGGATGCGCAGGCTCAGCGGCCATGGCTCACGGGCCCAGCCGCTCCGCGGCATATGGGATCCTCCCAGACCGGGGCACGAACCCGTATCCCCTGCAACGGCAGGCGGACTCTCAACCACTGCGCCACCAGGGAGGCCCACTTTTTAAATTTTTATTGATTGATTTTTAAGATTTAATTTTTTTTTTTTTTTTTTTTTTTTGGCTGCGTTGGGTCTCCATTGCTGCGTGCAGGCTTTCTCTAGTTGCGGCGAGCGGGGGCTACTCTTGGTTGTGGTGCGCGGGCTTCTCATTGCGGTGGCTTCTCTTGTTGCAGAGCACAGGCTCTAGGCACGCAGGCTTCAGTAGGTGTGGTTTGCAGGCTCTGGAGCGCAGGCTTAGTAGTTGTGGCGCACGGGCTTAGTTGCTCCGTGGCATGTGGGATCTTCCCACACCAGGGCTCAAACCCGTGTCCCCTGCATTGGCAGGCGGATTCTTATCCACTGCGCCACCAGGGATGTCCCTACTGTTTTTTTAGACATAATGCTATTGCACACTTAAAAGACTACAGTATAGTATAAATATGCCTTTTTTTGTTGTTGTTGTTTTGTTTTTTTGCGGTACGCGGGCCTCTCACTGCTGTGGCCTCTCCCGTTGCGGAGCACAGGCTCCGGACACGCAAGCTCAGCGGCCATGGCTCACGGGCCTAGCCACTCCATGGCATGTGGGATCTTCCCAGACCGGGGCACGAACCCGTGTCCCCTGCATTGGCAGGCGGACTCTCAACCACTGCGCCACCAGGGAAGCCCTAAATATGCCTTTTATATGCACTGGGAAACGAAAAAAATTCATGTGAATCACTTTATTGTGTTACTTGCTTTATTGCAGTGGCTGGGAACCAAGTCCACAGTATCTCTGAGATATGTGTGTACACTCTTCCCTTTATTCTGATTCTCAAAATTATGCATGCTCAGGGTAGAGAACATGGAAAGTATAGAAACGTACAAGAAAATAAGAAAAATCACTGATAACTGCACCCCTCAGAAGCCTTCCTGCTGGCACACAGGCTGCCACTGCTTCTTGAGCATCTCCACGCATACCCTTCACCTTACAAATTACCCACAACAGTGTTTTCTTTCTCAAATCCTAGGCCAGCCTCCCTTCTGCCTCCTCCAAGTTCAAATGTAATAGAGGAGTGTAAAAGATTCCCCCCCACCAAGCTTTTTATCGTGAGTTTCTAGAGATAGTGTGTAAATTGTATGTAGTGTGTATTTGAAAGTAAGTCACAGACATGACACTCAGCCCCTAAGTATTTCAGCATGCCTCCTAAAAAATTTTAGATGCCTACCTGATTACGATATGATTATCACACCTAAGAAGAGTAATAAATTCTTTACATTATCTGATATGCAAATGATCTTCCATTTCCCTAGTTCTCCCTAATATGTCTTATAAGGCTTATTTTTTGGAACCAGGGTCAATCAGGAGTCATCTCTGCATTTAGTCATATGTCTCTTTCATCTTTGGTAACATTTCAACATTAGCATGAGTCAAACCTGCCCAGGTTTAGAAATATGTAGTAAATTTCTCCAGTCCACATGTAGAAAGGATAATGTGCAGGACCTGTGAATCAGCCCTGCCACCTGCAACTTCATGTTGACTTCCCCTTCTTTGTGAAATGCTCCACAAATTCAAGCTTTTCCTCCCTCTTTAGGCTAAGGTTCGGCTACTTCTGGAGTCCTGGGTACAGAGCTAAGCAATACCCACTTGCTATTGTCAGGCCTAAACATAAATGGTTAAAGATGTGGTAAAAATAGCAAGAGACAGGAAAAAAAATAGAAGGCATTCTCTAGGGGCCTGTTGACAAGGGCTGCCTGCCCAGCCTACTCTGGCCGCCCCTCAGTACCGTCCACACAGAGTCTGATTCAGTGGCCCAGGCTCAGGTCTCCCCACGTGTTAGGGGTTGATGGGTTTTCTAGTCTAACGCGTAGTGGCAGAGGCGTCTGTGCCAGACAACAGCAGCTCATGGGCTCTAGCTCCACTGGACCCAGGGGTGCCGTTTTTCAGAGCTCAGGTGGCGCCTGCACAAGAAGCCGAAGGATAAGCACGCTGACTGGCCAGAAGCGGTCACTGGGGTGTTGTCCTCTTTCCATGAAGGCCAGGCCACAAACTGGACGCTGACATGCAGCTGAGGGTTCGTCTCAGGACTGTGCGTGGTTTTGCTCTGGCCCATCCATGTTGTCTTACTGAAGGCCCAGGGGGTTTTGTTTGTTTGTTTTGACTTGGGTTTTTTCTCCTGTACCGTGTGGCTTGTGGGATCTTAGTTCGCCAACCAGGGATTGAACCCAGGCCCTCAGCAGTGAAAGCACGGGGTCTAATCACTGGACTGCCAGGGAATTCCCAAAAGGCCCAGGTTTTAATGTCTCAGATACTTAGGGTTAAAAATGAAGCCTGCGACCACAAGGCCAGTCAGTGGCTCACAGGATCGATCATGAGAATGATGGGAATATGGGAAAAAATGCCGGGGGAAAGCACGGTGCCCGCAGGCCCCACATCCATCTGCCTCGTGTCCCCCGTCTGCAGGCTCCCCATGTGCTTCGTCTGTTGGAGGTTCTCTCCTCCCCCTTCACCAAACTCGTACTCAGCGCTTCAGTCTCAGCTTGCCTGTCCCATCTTCAAGCCCTCCCTGCCCTTGGCTCAGGCTGGGCCCCTGCTCATGCTGCTGCCCGCCGGCACCCGCGGACAGGGGCCTGCTTCATGCTCCTCTTCAGTCCACTAGAGAGGTGGCCCTGGGGAAAGACCTGGGGATGGCACTGAGATCGTGCTGGCTTGTTGCCCCGTCCCGCTGGCCCTTTGCCATTCTCTCCTTAAGTACTGACAGTCCGTGCGGTCTGTGGGCCTTGACACAGGTGACTGAGACCATTACTTTTTCAAATTGCTCAGTGGAACCTTCTTGCTCTGTGAGCTTAATCCCTTCCACTTACTGATGGAGTGTCCAGAGAGAGCAGGGACTGTCCCCAGGTCACGCAGCTTATCAGGAGCAGAACTAGAAACCCAGTCTGCATCCCGGCCTCTTGTCCACCCCTGGGCCCCCTGTGGAGGGGTGGGAAGCGGGTCTGGGCTTCTCACTGGAGCTGCAGTCCGGGGAGGACTCGTTCAGGGGAGCGGCTGTACCACAAGACCCGCGTGGCCCCCGGGAGCCGTGGCGCTCAGGGTCTGTTGACACAGCACAAACCATTTGTCTCTCCAGGGCCCCAAAGTCACCGGATGCCCCAGAGGCCCAGTCGGAGGAGGAAGCAGACGAGCTGTCCCTCACTGACCACAGTGAGATCATGGCAAGGCTGATGCTCAAGCAAGAGGTGGGCTCCTCACGGGCCTTGGTGTTCAGGGCCTGGCCCGGGAAGAGGGCGGGGGGCTTTGAGAAGGGGACCTGCAGGTGTCCCAAACGGAAGGGCCCATGCCGAGTGCTGACCCCCCCAGGGGGCCCTCCTGGGCGGCGGACTCTGGCATCCTGTTTGTCCTGGCCCCATGCCTGGGCCACCGTGGGTGCTCTAAGACCCTGGGCACATGGGTGACTTCCAGGAGGAAGTGTGCCGTCCCCTTCTGTGACACTTCTGGAGAGTGATCTTGGGCAAGTGACATGTCCTCTCTAAGCCCCAAATGACAGGACTCTGGAGGGTGTTGTGAGAACGAAATCCACGAGGGTGCTCAGCACGGAGCCCGTGTGTGGTAAGCCCTCGCTAGTGCAAGATATTTTTATGTCGTTAATGACAGAATGACCCCAGTGTAGTGTCAGCGTGGGAAGCACAGCTAATTAAGAAATGCCAGGCCTGGCCACCGAGGCTGCCTCTGTCCCATGTCTTATCAGTAGAGCTTCATGGGTAAACGCGGTGCCCGAACCTGGCACAGTAAGAGGGGCTGACCTGAGAGGGCCTCCTGCCCCCTGCTGCCCAGCGGTTCCAGGGACACGGAGGAATGGCTCCCAGTGGTAGCCTTGACCCCCGCCGAGGAGGCGGCTGTGCTGTACACACACACGTGGCTAGGCTGCAGCAGAGAGGAACAGGGAAGGCAGGGCTGGCTTCTCTGCAGAGAGAATGATTCGTGACTCTTGCCAGAAATTTCTTCTGAAAAATCAGGCCCTGGGCGGAGCTGCCCTGTCTTAGCTGGAAATCCAAGACACTTCCAACGTAAAAACCTTGAAGCTTTGGAGAGGCAGGTGCATCTCCAAGAGCTAGAGACACGAGGAAGCTCGCGGGGCGTGGTCTCCTTCGGAATTACAACGTATGGGGCCGGTGGCTGCAGGCCAGCTTTATGAGTTAAGGCCTCAGTTTGCTCATGTGAAAATAAGACTTTTCCCTTAACTGGCAGGCCACGGTCAGTGTAAGCAACATCGGATATAATTGAACATCTTTTTTTTTTTTTTTTTTTTTTTTTTTTTTGCGGTATGTGGGCCTCTCACTGTTGTGGCCTCTCCCGTTGCGGAGCACAGGCTCCGGACGCGCAGACTCAGCGGCCATGGCTCACGGGCCCAGCCGCTCCACGGCATGTGGGATCTTCCCGAACCGGGGCACGAACCCGTGTGCCCTGCATCGGCAGGCGGACTCTTAACCACTGCGCCACCAGGGAAGCCCCTAATGGAGCATCTTTGTGACACTTTTCACTCCTCTAAGAAGGGCTCCCTGGAAGAACGTGGGATGTGACAAGTGATTCCCTCCACCTGAGGAAGCAGGTTTAAGTTTAGGGCAGCTTGCTGCAGTTTTGGGAACATGTGCATACCTGGAAGTGGTCTGCCGCCTCCACCATCATCCTGGGAAGGGCCGGTGCCGGTCCTGCCTGCCTCCCCCTCGGCTCCCTCCGTCCCCTCTTCCGCCCTGAGCCGTGGGTTGGTGAACAGGGAAAGACTGACCGGAGCCATGCCCCCCTGAGCCAGTGGTGTCCTCAGAGCACTGTGCCACGCGGTGGGCGGGCTGGATGGGCGCACCTGGCCTCTGCAGCCCGGCCACGCTGCTCCCGGAGTGAGGGAGGGCGGGGCAGAGAGGACCTGGCGTCTCTGCAACACCGTGTCTTTGTCATCTCGTCCCTGCTTGTGACTCCCTAAGCGGACTTTCTTACGGCTGCGTTCTGCTCCACGCCCTCCTTTGCTGTGGTTTTGCAGGGTGACGACGGACCAGACGTCCGGGGAGGATCTGGTGACATCCTACTGGTCCACGCTACTGAGACGGACAGGAAAGGTACGGCAGCGCCGGCCGCGGCGGCCTCTATGCCCGAGCTCCCTGGAGGGGGCTGGTCCCGCTGAACCGAGACATTGCTCGGCTCCACTGCCCTGCCCTCTCCTCTCCTCCAGCCCTGAGCGGGTCAGAACAGCAGTCCTGGTGCTGCTGGGTTACCGTAGGGAGTGCCCACATGGGGGACAGGTGACCCACATTCAGAGCCAGACCCTCCGCTTCCCAACCCCCTCAGAGTGTGTCGTCTGGTGGTGCAGGGTAGTAAGGACCCCAGGATCATCAAGGGGCAAGTTTCAGGTGCAGAGCCCGGCACCTGGTAGGTGCTCCACAGACGGTACCTTGAGTAGCGACATGTTCAACGATAGTGCTAAAATTACGTTGATGTGCGGGTAGCTTTTTATGCTTTTCCTGATATTTTGCCCATTATACTATTCCAGACCGCTGGATTGGGTTTCCTTTATTCCTCCTCTGGGAGCTTCCTGGGGCAGAGGTCCTGTCAGGAGCATCCAGTCTTCCAGCAGCGTTACCTGCACAGGACAGGGTTCCCCACTCTCAGCACAGAGACACCCCTTCACGTCCTGATCCTTCGAGAGGGCTGGAAAAGCAGGGCCTGTTTTCTGTTGGGTGGACTCTGCTAGCAGAGGAGCTGTCTTTCCAAGTTGTGTTCTGGAAGGAGGAGGAAAAGGAGGGGCTGTAAGGCTGGTGCCCGTGACCTTGGTCAGGTGGGAGGGGCCTGCAGTGCACACGCCCCACAGCTGGGCCCGGCCTCTCCCCACACACACTTCCTTTTTACGTTTTTTAAATTATTAAAAAGATGATGGAACAGCAATGTTAAAGTAAGGTGCGTAGGAATTAAAGCACCCCAGTCATGAAACCCTAACCCACCAATTTCATTTCTGTAAACAACCTGGTCCCTATGTTTTTACAGATTTCCCAAAGTATGTTACACAGATGATTCTGGGAATTTTTAAATTATGAAAGTAGTACAAAACTAATTGTTTGCATTGCTGAAAACTGGAAAATTAGAGAAAAAGAAGAAATGGCTCCCACAAACTCACCACAGCCACGCTTTTGCCCTCCGGGTTTCTTCTGACCCAGGCAGAGTGCGGTCCTGGAGACTGAGTTTGAATCCTGGCCGTGTGTTCTCAGGCTGGGCCGCTTGCTGGGCACGTCCCTTCTCGGCCTCAGCTGACTCAGCTTTGTGAAGAGGTTCAAAGTGCCCAGTGGGTGTGAAGACTGAGCAAGTTGGCACATAGGAAGTGCTCAGGGAGTATCTGTTTACATCCCCCAGGAACAGCCCGTGCTCTGCCTTCTTCAGTAAACCCTCCTCCATGCCGGACAGGTCAGAGCTCCATCCTCAGCCTGGCATGAGAAACAGCTCTCATTTTTGTCCAGTAGTAAAAGGCTGAAGTGGGAGCTGGCCCCAGTGCTCAGCCCTGAGCAGTAAACTGCTGACCTGCCAGGTGCAGCCGGCTGCGGCCAAGGCCAGAGGGAACCCTGCAGGCAGGGCAACCCAAGGACCTTCCAGTCGGTGCTGGCCGTGCCTGGCAGAGGAGGCTCTGCTGCCCGCTGGGGCTTCCGCTCGGTTTTATCAGTGGAAAGATTTTGAGGCTCCAGTCGTTTGTCCCTGGGATGGGTGGTTGAGGCAGAGGCCCTGGGCCACACAGCAAGCTCCTTGGGCAGGTGGCTTCCTGCAGACCAGAGACCACACCAATGGCTGGAAGACCCCGTGGCTCAGGGGGTGCAGCCTTGGACCCCTTCTTCCAGTGGGCCTTGCCCTCCCCTGACACCAGAGTCTGCACACCTGAGTGTCCAGCCGCATGCCAGGCTGAGCCCCTTCGGCCTTTTCTTAGGTCTCTCACTATGTGGAAATTCCCAAGATTTTTGTTCCTGGGCCCTGCCACCTAAAGTGTTACCTATGCTTTAGCTTCAGAGTCCTGCTGATGAGTTTGAATTGTATTCTCTATGCCCACGGTGATTAAGACTCTCTGAATCATCGTCTTCAGGCAGACAGGAAGCTCTCAGTGTGTAATCAGAGGTGGCATGTACTTGCAGCAGGTGTGCTGCCTGTCCGTGCCCTGCGCCAGTGGCAGCCTCACTAATCAACCGCTCTTCCCTCCAGACCTGGTGCTGTACTGCGAGGCCTTCCTGACCACCTACAGGACCTTCATCACCCCTGAGGAGCTCATCAAGAAGCTGCAGTACAGATATCCTTGCCCGTGCCTCAGCCCTGGCGTCACACCTCTCACTGCACAGAGCCTCCTGGCGCCGGGAGAGGGGCCTCCGTGCCCACACGGCCCTCGCGCGGGGAGCTGCGGGCAGGAGTGAGGGAGATGCTCAGCCCAGCTCCGCCATGGCCCAGCTTTGGGACCTCAGGCAAGGCTTCTTTGAGCCTCATTCCTCGTCTGTAAAAGGTCTGAGTGACGTTATGTGAAGTGCCTGGAACATAGGGTGCTGCCTAATGGCAGTTGTGATCACTGGGTGATTCTGAGAAAGAATTAGAAAGAACTGGCGCACGCTGAGAGGGTGGGAGTGTGCGGGCCCCTGCGGAGACCCAGGTCACTGGCACCTGCGGCTTTGCAGAGCTGAGCCCCAGGGCATTAGGGGTGATGGGTATGAAGTTCGCAGGGTTTGAGGGGATCAGGACTCCAGAGGACCACCTCAGAGCCAGGCACGGCCACTCCCCCAGATGGCAGACCCAGCAGGGGAGCACAGTCGCCTCCTGCCCCTCGACCACATCTACCCCACGGGCTCACCCTTTCAGATACGACTCCCCACAGTAGTGGCCAAGGAAGATCCCGAGGCCTGGAGGGACACACTTTCATTGCCTCTTTCTCAGGTCCAAACCTGCCCATCCTGCCAAGGCGAAGGAGCTACTGTTCCAGCCCAGGGTCCCTGCCCCTCAGCGTCCTCCCGCGTCACAGCCCATGACTGCCATCTGCTGGGCAGCCGCTGTCCCTTGGGGCAGAAGTCCTGAGCCCTCCCAGCTCGCCCACTCCCTCCTGTGTGCCTCCTGTCCTCCTCTCTCCCCTGGCCCCCCCTCGGGGCCCTGGTCCCTCAGAACTGGACGGCCCCCATGTGCAGAGACTTCCTTCCCTCCCGCCTCCCACCTTCAGTGGCTCACACACAGGCCTGGGTCAGCGAATGACAGTAACTCACACTTGAGGACGGCCTGGTGTCGGTTATGCTGCTGAGCGATTGTGTGGGTAATCTCCCTCCGCTGTACCATTATCACACACACATCACTGCCATTTGTTATGTGGCGCCATGATGGTATTTCCTACTGTGTAATTAAGGAAACAGAAGTTCAGAGAGGTTGAGTGACCCGTAGGGCAGCCTGGAGGGAGAGCACCCCCCAGGCCTCTCGGACTCGGCATCTCAGTATCTGCCCTGCTTGGCGCTTCAGGCATGTTAACGGACGTGTTGCAGCATCGAGATCCTGGGCGCAGCTGGCTGGTGGGTCCCATGTGCTGCCGGCCCTCAGCGCTGTCCCTGGTGCACGGCTCCTTCCTGAGAGCAGGCGGTGTGGAGCCACAGAAGTGTCTGGAGGCTTGGTGAACACAAGGGCAGTGAGAAGTCGTGACCCTCAAGGGGGACCCCACGGCCTCAGGGAGGAAGTAGCCAGGTGTTTGAAGGGCACAAGTGCAGGCAGCCTCTGAAGCTGTGGAAGGGTGATGGGAACTCGTGACGGGGGCGGAGGGAGACCCCTCTGGGGGAGCTGTGCGCCTTCCCCAGGGACCCAGGGATTTTAGGGCAAGTGCTTTCTGACCACCTTTCTCTGCCTGAGCTCAGCGATGCAGCCTTCAGCATTCCAGCGGTCACAGGAACCTTGGGTTGATCCCAACAGAGAGGCAGGCCTGGGAGGGCCGGGAGACGGTTGTGCAGGCAGGAGAGGGTGGTGGTCGAGAATGGGGTCAGAGAGGTCTGGGCTGAACCTCACTTTGCGGCCCCGCCACCCCGCACAGGTCCTCTGCCCTCCCCGTGCCCTCGTTCCCAGGGTTCGCTCAGGGAAGGGGGGCTGGGGGAGGGCGGCCCTCCCGCTCACTTCCCCGTCCCTACCCGTGAGGGCGGTTGTTTCTTTAACCTGCGCCCACGTACGAGAAGTTCTCTCCTTTTGCCGACACATTCAAGAAGCGCGTCAGCAAGAACACGTTCTTCGTGCTGGTACGGGTGGTGGACGAGCTCTGGTGAGTCCTTCCCCCCGGGGGATAGCGGGCGGGGGGGCCCAGCAGGCCACGGGCATCTCGGGGTCCCCGCTGGGGTACAGGCTTCCCCGCAGAGATCTGGGCCTCCCGTCACATTTCACCTGTGTCTCCTGGGCTCTGTGCCCACAGAGCACTGCCCAAGGCCCTGGACAGGGCTCACTCCTGCCTGCTTCAACACGACCCCTGGGGAGAATGGCTTGTCCCCTCAGCCCCGCCCTGGCCCGGCCCAGCCCTGGTTTCCTTGTGGGGCCATCCCTCTGGCACGTGGCTTAGACCTCAGCTGCCCTCCTCATCTTTCCACGGTCCCCTGACTGAATGGCATTTGCCGTTTCCAGTCATTTAACAAACACAAAGCACAAGGTACCTTTCCTAGATCTAGAGAGCCCTTGGTAAGGAAGCCACCCAGGCCCCGCCCTCAAGGTGTTTACCTTCTGCTGGGGGGTGGCCTTAGTGATTATGGGGTGGGGCTGTGAAACACTGTGTGGAGAATACTGTGCAGGGGCGTCCTAGGGCTGTCTGGTCTGTGGAGCCCAGACCTCGTGGTGATTCATCACCCCTGTGGGATCAGGAGCTCCCCTGGGGCAGGACTTGTTTCCATAGCCCAGGCCGCAGCATGGTCCCTGGTGCTTACCCAGTGCCAGTGACCATTTGCTGAGAGAATGGCAGTTACTTGTTGCCAGTGGGACCACTCCCGGCACTCTGTAGGATGCAGACAGCCATCCCAAGACCTCCTCTGGCTCTCTTCCCACGAGAGGTTTCCCAGCTCTGCTGGTGGGTGTCTCGAGGGGCTTCTGGACCCCATGGCACCAGCCCTCTTCCTATGCTTGCATCCCTGCCCCTCACCACACGGCCCTTGGCCCTTTAGCCTAGTGGAGTTGACGGAAGAGATCTTGAAGCTGCTGATGGAGCTGGTCTTCCGCCTGGTGTGCAGCGGGGAGCTCAGTCTGGCCCGGGTGCTCCGGAAGAACATCCTGGACAAGGTGGACCAGAAGAAGCTGCTCAGGTGTGCCAACTCCGACCAGCCCCTGGCGGCCAGGGGCGTAGCAGCCAGGTGCGCCACCCGCCGTCCATCCTGGGCTTCTCCGGGCCCTACCTCTGGCGAGAGCCGTACCAGCAGCCGTCTCTCCATTCCATTTCCTTCAGTGCCCCCCCCCCAGCCCCCGGTACCGCCCGGGCCCTGCGACGAGGTCCCTCAGGGACAGCCCAGGGGTTCCCCCGGGGCTGGGCCCCTTCTCCCGGGTTACGTTGTATGACTGATCACCGTTTTAGTAGGAAGTTGGGCAGCAGGGCGTGTAGGGGCTTACCAGGACGGGACAGGGACGCCTTTCAGGCTGTGGTCAGCGCCTCATTCTCTTCCCGGCGCTAACGTGGCAACTTAATTCTTACCGCCCCCTGTGCCATCCTGACCGTCCCTGGGAACCTGTGTAGAGGTTCCACTGGCCCTCTCCCGAGACCATGGAGGTTTGTTGATTTATCACCTCTTTGTTGGTGTCTCAGCTCCATTCGCCTGGCACCATCTTTGTTCCCACTGGGCCCTGAAGTGGGGTCGGGCTGTGCGTTCGCAGGCCGCTGAGCTTGCGGGCTCGCGAGTGGAACCACCGAGCCTGCCGGGCGGAGGCAGGGAGGAAGGCAGGCCCCGTGGTCCCAGGGAGACGCGTGCAGTCTGGTCTTGACCCGCCCCCGACCGGCTGCGTGGCCTCCGTGCTGCTGCGAAGCAAGTCGTGTTCCGTCAGCTCTGAGGCCCGAAGTGCGGCCCCCACCGTCCCGTCCTCTGACCACTCATCTCGTGCCTCTGTCTTCCAGGCCCGGGACCTTGCATGACTTCCACAGCCATGAGATAGCTGAGCAGCTCACACTGCTAGACGCCGAGCTCTTCTATAAGATAGAGGTATGGCCTCGCGTGGGGCGGGGAGGGCTGCTGCTCGGCCCCGACTGAGAAAGGCCACCGCGTCTCAGCAGAGCCAGCGGGCCCCGGCTCGATCCGGCCTACCTGCTTTTTCAGATTCCTGAGGTTTTGCTTTGGGCCAAAGAGCAGAACGAGGAGAAGAGCCCCAACTTGACCCAGTTCACAGAGCACTTCAACAACATGTCCTACTGGTAAGGAGGGCCCTCGGTGCACAGCACTTCTGGATGGGCGCCCGCGTGTCCTTCACAGAGAGCGCCCCGGGCAAGGAGAAAGAGGCGCCCTTTCATTCCTCCCAGCTCCTTCTGGGGCCCTGTGGGCACTCCTTGTGGGGCAGGGACGGGACAGGGCGTGTCTTGCACGTTGGAAGGGGCCACCTGGGGGGTGGGTGGAGGAGGACTCCGCCAGGATTTATTAGTAATGTCTGCTACCGAAGGCGGCAGGGGAGCGGGTGTTCAACTTGGCATCCTGCACTGGTCGTTGCCAGTCTCCCCACTGCCAGGCGGCCTCAGGACTAACCCTCACACCAACTCTGCCTGAAAGAGAAGTAGAGCACAGGAGTGGCTGTGTGAACGCTTCTATTCAGCCTTCAAGTCTTACAGCAGAGTGAAGCCCAGAAGGGCACGTATGTTGTAACATACAGCAGAACTGTGGGCTCTTAAAGACGCGACTCAAGGGTGTCCACGGCCTCTCGGCCTCAGTAGAGGATGGTTGGGTGTGGCGGCCAGGCAGTCTCTTACTGACCCCCGGACACACACACAATCCATCCCCACCACCAGGGAAACGTCTGTTTTTTAAGTGCTCTAAGGACTGCTCTTTGGAGGAGAGTTGGGTCCTCTCCCACTTGCCCTGCTTCTCTCTGCACCACAGGAAGCGTTTCACTCGTCAGCAGCACATGCTCAGCGTAGCAGCCCAGCAGAGGACGAGGTGGTTTCCAGGGCAGACAAGCCGTGCAGCCCTGAGCATGGCCTCCAGCCCCGCCCCTTGCTGGGCGCGGGGGCTCCAGACACACCCCCTGGGGCCTGCCTAGGAGGAGATGCGGGTGGAGCCCCTTCAGAGCCCCAGTGCTCGAGGTGGACTCGGTGCCGGTGCCCTTTAATGGGTCAGAAGAGGGGCACATTCTCTGGGTGACGGGCGGTGGCCCTTGTGAAAGCACAGGGGGTCGAGGCCACCGTGAGGTCCTCGTGCAAGGCTGGCCTTTGGCTTTGGTTGCTGCTAAGTTTCTGAGAGGTGCCCTCCCTCATGGCCAGCAAGGTGGCCTCTTAGCCCACACGCCCACTCATCTCCGAGCTAATCCTGAGGCCACTCGCTGAGCGTTTCCAGCCGCCGTGGTGCTCACGGTCAGCGCTCACCGGGAGAGCGTCCATCCACACAGTCAGACGTCCCAGCCACTGGATCTCTCTGTGGCCTCTTACCTATCCCTGGGGTGCCATGAGCTCCTTCAGAGCAGAGACGGGGGTACACCTGGTGCCTCGTGAGCCCGGGGCACGGGCTCCTGGCCAGCTGGTACAGGTGCCCCCGTCCCATTGCCACCAGAGGCCTGAAGAGAGACGGGTCAGCTCAACTGTCTCTTTCTCCCCTTGGTCTGTGCAGGGTCCGGTCCATCATCATGTTACAGGAAAAGGCCCAAGACAGGGAACGGCTGCTCTTGAAGTTCATCAAGATCATGAAGGTAACTGTGGGCACCCTCCCCAGAGCCTGCCACAGGAGCCCCTGCCTGCCCGCCCGCCCGCCCATCCCTGCCTCCACCCTCTCTCTGCAGCACTTACGGAAGCTGAACAACTTCAACTCCTACCTGGCCATCCTCTCGGCGCTGGACTCGGCCCCCATCCGCAGGCTGGAGTGGCAGAAGCAGACCTCAGAGGTGGGCGGCTGGGAGGGCAGCTGTGGGACGCGAGGCCCGGCTGTGGTGGGACGAGCTCTGCCCCGCCCTGCCCTAGTTTCCCGTCTCTAAGCTCCAGCCACTGGGCCCTGCAGGGCTCGGTGTTAGTGACTGACGGGGTTGTCACGTCACGTCACGTCACGTCCTGCTGCCTGTACCGCAGAACCATGCCTGGGCCCCAGCTTCACCTTCTGCTTCCTGCCCTCGATCCGGGCTTCTAGAGGGGCTCCTTTGGGTGCGGGCCGCACTAGGCATTGGGATGTAGTGTGGACAGGCTAGACCCGTTATTAGGTGGAGCTCTTCAGGGCAGGTACTACAGGGGGAAGGATGGGGTGCCGAGCAAGCATGTGAACGAGGAGCCTGGGCCAGCCTGGGGCTCAGGGAGGCCCCCTAAGGAGGTGTCGATCACACCATGACCCGAATAGGAGCTTCCTGGGAAGGGAGGGGAATTCCCATCAGAGGGGACAGAGGAGGACAGAGGTCAGCGTGGCCACGTCACTGGGGAGGATGGCTCTGCATAACAGGGGTCTTGGGGGACCTGGCAAGGAATTGGACCTTTATGTTTGTGTGGGTGCTATTCCTGGAAGGGAGACAAAGCCCACAGGGCTGTGTCGCCTGGGCTACCTGGGGGTCGTCTCAGGGGGCAACATAAAGGGACAGTTATAAGACAGTGGTGTATGGAGAAATGGGACATTCACACCAGCTGCTCCAGGAACACATAACAGGCCCTGAGGAGGCAGGGAAGGCTTCCTGGAGGAGGTGACACATCAAGGTGAGAGGCACATAGCAGGCGAAGGCACAGGACAGGCAAAACCTCACCCACGCTGCGTGCAGGAGCAGCGAGCTCACCCGCCATCCCTGGTGGACTCTGCCGTGAGGCGCGAAGGCAGGCTCGGGACCGGGAGTGACATGGTCCAGTGTGTGCTTTTGAGGTTCAGGCGGGCTGCAGCACTGAGCACAGCCAAGCAGGAGCCCAGCTCGAGGTCCAGCACACGGGGCACTGGCTGCTCAGAGACGCGGTTCTTTATCGGCACCGCGGCCCACTTACCCATGGAAGGCCTGGCCTGGCTGGGGCGGGGCGGGGCGGGGCCTGGCTCTGGGGTTGGTGGGGGGAGGGGCCGGGGCTCGGTGCCCCAGCGTTGGCGCTGTGCTCACGGACTGCGCGTCCCTCCTGCCAGGGCCTGGCGGAGTACTGCACGCTGATTGACAGCTCATCCTCCTTCCGCGCCTACCGGGCCGCCCTCTCGGAGGTGGAGCCGCCGTGCATCCCATACCTGTGAGTACAGCCTCCCAACTGGGTTTGCCCCTCGTGTGCTCTGGGGAAGATACAGTGGGCCCACCATAGAGAAGCCCTCACTTAAAGGCTTCCAACCCAGACGTTTGTGCTTCTGTTTGAACTTTAAAAATAAAATGTGCTCCTCCTTAAACAATTTAAATGAAAGAGGGGCCCAGTGAAAATGGTTCAGCCTTCCCCACCGCCCGGTCCTCCCACGCCTCCTCTCTTCCCTCATCTGCCAGTGGGCTTGTTTAGGCGCCCATGTGGACAGCCGTGTAGCACCTCTCTTCCCCCACCAGCGGCAGCGTGCTGTAGTCCAGCTGTCCTCAAGCTTAGCTGCACATCACAGCCCCCGGAGGGCGCTCCTGTCACCCCAGGAACCCTGAGCGTCCTTGGCGTGAGGCAGCTCAGGGAGCGTTTCCCCACGTGTGGGCCACAGACTAAACGTGTCTCACCAGAAAGAATCCCAGGTCACGTAAGCTTGGGAAACAGGAAAAATTGAAGCCAAACAGTTTTCTTTGTGCGGGACTCACCGGACCCCTTAATATGCTAGTGGACGGTGGGAATCTCCCAGAGGGACAGGAGGCTCAGCGCTGTCCCGGGCTGAGTGTGCGGCGGCACGGCCCTGGCCGCCATGCTCCGAAGTGTACACCTTGCAGCCGACGGCCCTGCTGTGCTTCCTAGCCTTCCTGCCCTGGCCGAGCACGACACCCCTCCCCAGCCGGGCTGCTTGGGTGGGTGTGGCTGTGCCCCCCCGCCCCAGGCTGGGCTCTCCCTGTGCAAGACCCACCCCGCCACCCAAGTTCAGGGTGGTGTCATTCTTTCCTGCTCATCTGTTACTTGTACCGCTCTGCTGGGCTGGGACGGCTGTTGAAGAGGCTCTGTAGCAGGTGGGCCTGAGCCCGCTCTCCGGAGACCAGAACCTGAGTCAGGAATTCGCGCCGCCCCTCCCCGCAGACGCGCTTGTGGGTTTGGCAGCTGCTCGGGCTCTGGCTCGCCCATCAGCCGACTACCTGCCAGGTCACCCTCCAGAGTCTAACCTGCTTCTTCGTCCTCCCAGGGGGCTCATCCTGCAGGACCTCACCTTCGTTCACCTGGGAAACCCAGACTATATTGACGGGAAGGTGAATTTTTCCAAGCGTTGGCAGCAGTTCAACATCCTGGACAGCATGCGGTGCTTCCAGCAGGCGTGAGTACTGCCGCCCTGAGGGACCGGGTGGGCAGGGCGCCCTGAGCAGAGACCCCCGGGGACCCAACAGCTGCTCCTGCCAGTGGGGCACAGGGCCTACCCCCAGAGCTGGCCGCCAGCTTGTCCTCCACCATCCCGTGGCGGGGGGAGGCTGGCGAGCCCTGGCCCTCCTTACTCCGGGGCAGTGGGGTCTCCCTGGGACCTCGTGCAGAGGGGAGCCTGGCTGCAGGGTGCTGCTCCGGGAGCCCCTGCACAGAGCAGAGCACAGCTCTGGGGTGCAGCTCACGCTCTGAGCACAAGCGTCCCATGTGGGCGCCCCTGCCCCGTTAGTCTGCTGGGGCGGCACACGTAGCACCTCCAAGGGGTCTTGGGGCTGTCGGCCCCACACTGGCTCCCACTGGCCACCCTCCTCCCTCCACCAGGCATTATGACATCAGGAGAAACGACGACATCATCAACTTCTTCAACGACTTCAGTGACCACCTAGCCGAGGAGGCGCTATGGGAACTCTCTCTGAAAATCAAACCCAGGAACATAACACGGAGGAAAACAGACCGGGAAGAGAAGACCTAGGAGCAGGTGCCACAAGCGAGGAGAACTCGAGAGGCTCAGAGGGCCGCTCCGAGGCCGGAAGGGACTTTGGACCTGTTACGCGGCACTGGCACGTGTCCTGGCCTCAGAGCCACCAGGCCCATCCAGGCCGCTGCTGTGCTGGGCAGGCGTCCGGAGCCGCAGCAGCTTCCTGCCCCTCCTCCACAGGAGCAGACCCCCAGCCCGGGGGAGCCAGCGGGCGGTCTCACTGCTGATTTGTGAACTGGGGGTTTGGGTTTGGTTTTGGTTTCTGCTTTTGCTCTGTCTTCCGCTCTCCCTCTCTCCCCCTCCCCCCAAGCCTGGGAGCAGTGCAGGGACTTCAGCAGCAGCCCAGGAATGGTGGGAGTCTTCTGAATCTCCTGAAATGACAGATGAGTAGAGGCCCAAGGAGCCTCGGGGCGGGGGCTGCTCTCCCCGTAACCTTCAGTTGGGTGGGCACAAACTAGAGGAGACCCGGGGAAGACTCCTTTCACTTTCCATGTCCTACTTTTTAAGTGGAGGATGATGTGAGCTTCTCACCTGGCCCAGAAGGGTACGGCAGGTGGCCTTTCAGCAGCCCTGGGGCTGTTGCTCCCGTCGCAGTACTGGTCCGCCCTTGCTGGGTCACAAGCAGCAGCCGTGGCTGTCGTGTTTTCGCCTCTTCACTTCCTCCGCCCCGTCCCACCGGCCCTCCCCATCCTCTGGCACCGTGGGAGCTGGGAAGCAGCAGCTGGAAAGGAAGGACTTGACCATCCAAGAAACACACTTTGAGTTGGGGCCAGTAGCTCTTGGTGAGTTAATCTGGGGAGAGGGGAGGGGCATTTCTGTTGGGGGGAGGGCCGGCAGCCCCCTCCTCTGTCGCTTGCTGTGTGCCTTAAACTCCATCTCCTATCCGTCCCGCCCTGCGGGCTCCCCTCGTCCCTGGCGCTGAGCCTGGTGGGCCCAAAGGGGCTCCCCTTTGCTCATCAGACCTGCCAGCCTGACCAGCTCTCCCGTGGGAAGGACAGGGTGTCCCTGGCGCGGAGGCGCCCCCTGGGGTTGAGGGCCACGGCTCACCTGCCAGCCGGCAGCGAGGCACAGCGTCTTCAGAAGCAGGTGCTCTTTCCAGCCTCGTCCTCCAGAACCAGCCCCGCTGCTGCGGTGGACGAGCTGAGGCCAGGTCTGCGGGGGCTCTCCACGCCCACTGGCCTCCGCGCCAGCCAGACGTGGGCCTGCGGGCAGGCTGCCATCAGAATCCGACGGCTGCCCGCCTCCTGTTTTGTTCGTTTTACGTAATTGAGAGCTCACCTCTCCTGGGTTTGGGACTCGGGCAGGCGAACACCAGGCTCAACCCGGGCTTAGCCCAGTTTAAACAGAACAAAAGTAGAAAGCAACATCTGTTAACTGTTTAAAGAAACAGCCACGTCACTTTGAGTCCTTCATGGGTCTTGGAACAGCTTTTGTCAAGAGGCTGTCTGTCCTGTGCACAGAGGGGAGGAATCTGTGAAATGTCAGTTACGACCCCTCAGGCAGCGATCCTGCAGCAGCGGGCGGAACGCGTCACTTTATTATTTAAAGAGTGTGTGTATAGAGTCGCTGGTTATGAACAATATTGTGTGTGGGGTTGGGTTTTAGTTTGTTCCCGCTTTTTTAAGTCCTCTCATTTCAGTCTTTCCCTCCTTCCCATCTTCCTCCTGGCCTGGCCCTGCTCTGCTGCTGCTGCTGTGTGTAGCCGCTGTGTGCTCAGGGCCCATGGGCTGTGTGGACTGCGGTTCCCTGGGGCCTCCCTCCATAGGCGGGCAACTGTCGACACTGTGCTTCAGGCTCAGCGTCCCAGCCGCGAGCTGGACGGGGCTCGGGGGCTTCACCGTCCCTCAATTCAGAACAGACCCTGCACCCACACCTCCCCGCCTTGCCAGGAGCCCTGGCTCTGAGCCGAGGCACTGGGCAGGCAGTGCAGGTGGACAAGGGGCCGGCGTGGCCAGGTGACCCTGCATGAGGACAGCAGGTGCAATGTGTGTTTTAACTTATTGGCTGACAGGCTTCCCCACCTTGACCTCATCGAGACACATTCTGGCTCTGGGAGTTGCCAGCCTGGCTGTGGTTTGTCTGCCTCAGGGGCCAGATCAGCTGTACGAATCAGTCTTTACAACAAAGACACCCTCGGGAGGATTCGTTCCCTGCAGAGGCAGTTCTCACCTGCAGGTGTGGGTGGATCAGGGCAAGGGCAGGCACGCGCCAGGGCTGAATTAAAGCCCCGATTCTGAGCAGCGCCTCCCTCCCACGGCCCCGCGCCTCCCCAGTGTTACATTGTAATATATCCCCGACTAACCTGGCTGATGGTGGCATCTTCCTGCAGACATTTCAAACCTGTAACTTTTATATGAAAGGAAAATAAACACAGATGAAAGCCGCGGCCACCTGTGTACCACATGCCGTGTGTGTCAGAGTGACAACTGAGCTGTCTCCTTTCTGTGACGACCTCGTGGGCTGGGCGCCTGGCAGGGGGTGTTGGGGGGGTCTTTTGTCCCCATCTCTGTGGTCCCTTCTCTGTTCCCCAGTTTCTCCATCTGGAAGTGGGGGTAATGACAGCTCTACCTTATACAGTCTGTGAAGGCTCAGCAAGTTATACCTGGAACAGTATCTGGTGAGCTGTCACCACTATTATTACTTAGCATATATTGAGTACCAAGCACTTTGCAGGCAGCTTTACCTCACTGAATCCTCTTAATTTAAAAATGATACAAGTGAACTACTGCAACCATAATAAGTACTACAAAGAAGAGGTACTTAACATTAAAGAAATTAAGTTGGATTTGAAATCCACTCACAAACATCAGGTCCAGACAGGCTTAACAGGTAATTTATGCTAAACAAACAGGTAGCTTCAGTCTTAGGCGAATGCCCCTGAGAACAGAAGAAGGGAAACACTTCTCAACTTGTTTTATGAGTGGAATACAACCTTGACACCAAATCCAGACAAGGACAAGAAAGAAAATTATAGGCAAAATTACTGATGCAAAAATTATAATCTTAGCAACCCCAAACCAGTGATAACGTAAAACTCAAGACTCCCCATTGGGCACATCCTCAAATGCAAGGATGGAGTGATGATAGTACTTGATCCCTTTTCTTAGACCCTTATTTGGGCATTCCCATCTGGTACGCCTTTCCTTCCTGGGGAACTGAGAACAGGGTGCCACCTCCATGTGTACTTTCTCCATTATGGCATACTTAGATTCCAGGTGTTGAGATGGCAGAGCCCTAACTGGAGGGAGCCCAGTCAGGGACGACTCCCACTGTTCCACACTGGGCTTTACACGAATGAAAAATGAATTTGCACTTACCAATAAGCTGCTGAGATTTCAGGGCTTGTAAGTTTTCACAACATGGCCTAGCCTCTCCTGAATAAACTACATTAACAGATTAAAGGAAGAACACCATATAATCACCTCAGTAGTCAGAAAGACCACTGTTAAAAAATTAAAACACCCATTCATAATTTTTATTTAAAAAATAACAGTCTTAGGTAAGTAGTAATCAAAAACTTCCTTAATCTAATAAATGTTACTTTCTAAAATCCTATGCAAACATTATACTTAATGGTGAAATATTTAAAGTTCCTTTAAAATAGAACAAGGTAAAGATCCCTCTGTCACCTTGTCTTTCATTGTCGTACCGGAGATACTAGCCAATGCAACAAGAAAAAATTAAGAGATTAGTAAGAAAATCACGGTAGTTAACAACGAACTACTAGAAAACATAATTCTTGAAATACCCAGTGTATACTAACATCACAATTCTTAAGGTACTAGGAATAAACCCAATAAGAGATGTATAAGACCTTATAGGAAAAAGGGTAATCTAGCAAGAGAATATAACGTGTAAATATTTACACACCCAAATACGAGCAACCTAAATATACGAAGCAAATAGTAACAGACTGAAAGGGAGAATAAACATGGGGCTTCCCTGGTGGCGCAGTGGTTGACAGTCCGCCTGCCGATGCAGGGGACACGGGTTCGTGCCACAGTCTGGGAAGATCCCACATGCCGCGGAGCGGCTGGGCCCGTGAGTCATGGCCACTGAGCCTGCGTGTCCAGAGCCTGTGCTCTGCAACAGGAGAGGCCACAACAGTGAGAGGCCTGTGTACAGCAAAAAAAAAAAAAAAAAAAAAGGGAGAATAAACAGCAATACAGTAATAGTAGGGAAATTTAATACCCCACTTACATCAATGGATAGATCATCCAGACAGAAAATCAATAAGCAAAACATTGGCCTTAAACACATTAGACCAGATGGACTTAAAGATACATACAGAACATTCCATCCAAAAGCAACAGAATACATTCTTCTAAGAGCACATGGAACATGCTCCAGCATTAGGCCACAGGTGTTTGTAAATGTACGAAGATTGAAATCATATCAAGCATCTTTGCCAGTCACAATGGTATGAAACTATAGAAATTACAAGAAAATGGGAAAATCCAAAAATATATGGAGATTAAACAATATACTACTGAGCAACTAATAGGTCAAAGAAGAAAATAAAAAATACATTAAGACAAATGAAAATGGAAATACAACATATCAAAACTTACAGGATGCAGCAAGAGCAGTTCTAAAAGGGAAATTCATAATAATAAACACCTAAATCAAGAAACAAAAAGCTCAAATACTAAATTTCAAGGAACTAGAACAAATGAAACCCAAAGTTAGAAGGAAAGAAAGAAAAGATTAGAGTGGAAATAAACAAAATACAGACTAAAAAGACAATAGAAAAGATCAATGAAAGAGCTGGTTCTTTGAAAAGATAAACAAAATGGACAAACCTTTAGCTAAACTCACCAAGAAAAAAAGAGAGTACTCAAAATCAGAAATGAAAGAGGAGCTATTACAACTGATACCACAGAAATACAAAGGCTCCTAAGAGACTTCTGTGAACAATTATATGTCAACAAATTTGACAACCTAGAAGACACAGATAAAAACCTAGAAGACACAGATAAATACCTAGACACATACAACCTACCAACACTGAATCATGAAATAAATCTGAACAGACCGATTACTAGTAAGGAGATTGAATCAGTAATCAAAAACCTCTCAACAAAAGTCTGGGACCAAATGGCCTCACTGGTGAATTCTACCAAACATTCAAAGAAGAAGTAATATCAGTTCTTCTCAAACTCTTCCAAAAACTAGAAGAGGAGAGAACCCTTCCAAACTCATTTTTTTTAAAAAAACAAGGCCAGCATTACCCTGTCACCAAAAACAGATGAGAATGCCACAAGAAAACTATAGGCCAATATCCCTGAGGAACATAGATGCAAATATCCTCAACAAAAAATATTAGCAAACAAAATTCAACAATACACTAAAAGGATCATACATCATTAGCAAGTTGCATCTACTCCAGAGATACAAGGATGGGTCAACATCTGCAAATCAATGTGATATACCACATTAATAAAATGAAGGATAAATACCAAAAGACCATCTCAATAGGTATTGTAAAAGCATTTGATAAAATTCAACATCATTTATGATAAAAATCTCACAGCAAAATGGGTATAGAGGGAACATACCTCAACATAATAAAAGTCATATATGACAAGCCCACAGCTAACACCATAGTGGTGAAAAGCTGAAAGCTTTTCCTTAAAGATCAGAACAAGACAGACACTGGAAAAAAATAATAAATTCCCTGGCAGTCCAGTTAGGACTCAGTGCTTTCACTGCTGTGGTGGGGGTTTAATCCTTGGTCAGGGAACTAAGATCCTGCAAGCCGCACAGCACAGCCAAAAAAAAAGATCAGGACAAGACAAGGATGTCCCCTGTCACAACTTTTATTCAACATAAGTATTAGAAATCCTAGCCAGAGCAGTTAGGCAAGAAAAGGAAACGAAAGGCATTCAAATTGAAAAGGAAGATATAAAACTATTTGCAGATGACATGATATTATATATAGACAACACTTGACTCCATCAAAAACTATTAGAATAAACAAATACAGTAAAGTTGCAGAATGCAAAATCGATGTACAAAAATGTTATGTATCTATACACTAATAGTGAATTATAAGAAATTAAGGGACTTCCCTGGTGGCGCAGTGGTTAAGAATCCACCTGCCAATGCAGGGGACATGGGTTCGATCCCTGGTCCTGGAAGATCTCACATGCCGTGGAGCAACTAAGCCCGTGCACCACAACTACTCTAGAGCCCGTGAGCCACAACTACTGAGCCCATGTGCCACAACTACTGAAGCACGTGTGCCTAGAGCCTGTGCTCCGCAACAAGAGAAGCCACCACAATGAGAAGCCCATGCACCGCAACGAAGAGTAGCCCCCACTCGCCCCAGCTAGAGAAAGCCCACACGCAGCAATGAAGACCCAACACAGCCACAAAAAATTAATGAATTAAAAAAAAAGAAAACCATCTCATTTATAATTTACAATTGCATCAAAAAGAAGAGCATACCTAGGAATAAATTCAACCAAGGAGGTGAATGACCTGTACACTAAAAATTTTAAGACATTAGTGAAAGATATTGAAGAAGACAAATAAATGGAAAGATATTCTGTGCTCATGGATTGGAAGAACTAATGTTGTTAAAATGTCCATACTACCCAAAACAATCTACAGATTCAATGCAATTCCTATCAAAATTCCAATGGCATTTTTCACAGAAATAGGAGAAATAATCCTAAGATTTGTGTGGAACCACAAAAGACCTTAAATAGCCAAAGCAATCTTGAGAGAGAAGAACAAAGCTGGAGCCATCATGCTCCCTGGTATCAAACTATATGACAAAGCTATAGTAATCAAAACAGTATGGTATTGGCATTAAAATCAGTATGGTATTGGCATTAAAAACAGACACATAGATCAACGGAACAGAACAAAGAGCCCAGAAGTATATCAACACATATATTGTCAATTTATGGCAAAGGAGCCAAGAATACACATTGGGGAAAGGACAGTCTCTTCAATAGATGGTGTTGGGAAAACCACTGTCTTACACCATACCCAAAAATTAACTCAATGTGGATTAAAGACTTGAGTGTAAGACCTGAAACCATAAAACTCCCAAAAGAAAACAGGCAGTAAGTTCTTTGACATCAGTCTTGACAACGATTTTTTAGATTTGAAGCCAAAAGCAAAGGCAACAAAAGCAAAACAATGCAAGTTGGGACTATAACAAAGTAAAGTTTCTGCACACAAAAGAAACCATCAACAAAATGAATTGACAGCCTATCAAATGGGAGAAAATATCTGCAAATCATATACCTACTAAGGGGTTGATATCCAAAATACATGAAAAAACTCATACAACTCAATAGCAAAAAAAAATACTTTTCGAAAATGGGCAGGTTATCTGAACATTTTTCTAATGAAGACATATAGATGTCCAACAGATACATGAAAAGATGCTTAACATCACTCATCATCAGGGAAATGCAAATCAAAACCACAATGAGATACCACCCCACACCTGTTAGAATGGCTATCATCAAAATGAAATAACAAGTATTGGTGAGGAGGTGGAAAAAAGGGAATCCTTGTGCACCGTTGGTGGGATAGTAAATTGGTGCGGCTACTATGGAAAACAGTATGGAGATTCCTGAAAAAATTAAAAATAGAACTACTGTATGAACTATCAATTCTACTTCTAGGTATTTATCTGAAGGAAACAAAAACACAAACTTAAAAAGCTATATGTAAGTGGTGCTGGGAAAACTGGACGCTACCTGTAAAAGAATGAAATTAGAACACTCCCTAACACCATACACAAAAATAAACTCAGAATGGATTAAAGACCTAAATGTAAGCCCAGACACTATAAAACTCTTAGAGAAAAACATAGGAAGAACACTCTTTGACATAAATCACAGCAAGATCTTTTTTGATCCACCTCCTAGAGTAATGGAAATAAAAACAAAAATAAACAAATGGGACTTAATTGGAAACATTGGAAAGCAACCATACTGCAATGAAAATTAATTTAAAAAATTAAATTTTAAAAAGCTATATGTGGGTGCAGGAGGGGTTATGAAAGCAGATACATTTTTATCTTTCTATAACAACAAACAGAAAGAGCTATATGCACCGCAATGTTCATGGCAGCATTATTTACTATAGCTAAGCCATGGAAGCAACCTAAGAGTCCACCAACGGATGAATGGATAAAGATGTGGTGTATACATACACAATAGAATATTATTCAGCCAGAAAAAATGAAATTTTGCCATTTGCAACAGCAAAGATGATCTTGAGGGCATTATGCTAAGTGAAATAAGCCAAAGAAAAGACAAATACCATATGGTCTCACTTATATGTGGAATCTGGAGCAAAAAAAAAAAAAAATACGACCTAGTTCACAGGTATAGAGAACAGACTGGTGGTTGCCTGAGGTAGGAGAGGTGGGCGAAATGGGTGAAGGGTGTCAAAAGGTATAGATTCTCAGTTATACAATAAGTCATGGGGGTGTCAAGTACAGCATAGTCACTATGGTTAGTAATACTGTAGTGCATATTTGAAAGTTGCTCATAGGGTAGATATTAAAAGTTGTCATCACGGGGCCTCCCTGGTGGCGCAAGTGGTTGAGAGTCCGCCTGCCGATGCAGGGGATACGGGTTCGTGCCCCGGTCTGGGAGGATCCCATATGCCGCGGAGCGGCTGGGCCCGTGAGCCATGGCCGCTGAGCCTGCGCGTCCGGAGCCTGTGCTCCGCAACGGGGGAGGCCACAACAGTGAGAGGCCCGCATACCGCAAAAAAAAAAAAAAAAGTTGTCATCATGGGCTTCCCTGGTGGCATAGTGGTTGAGAGTCTGCCTGCCGATACAGGGGACACAGGTTCGTGCCCCGGTCCGGGAAGATCCCACATGCTGTGGAGCGGCTGGGCCCGTGAGCCATGGCCGCTGAGCCTGCGCATCCGGAGCCTGTGCTCTGCAACGGGGGAGGCCACAGCAGTGAGAGGCCCGCATATCGGGGGCGGGGGGGGAGTTGTCATCACAAGAAAAAAATTTTTGTAACTATGTGATGATGGATGTTAACTGGGTTTATTGTGGTGATCATTTCGCAAAATATATAAACATCAATCGTCACATTGAACACCTGGAACTAATACTATATGTCAATTATGCCTCAATAAAATTATATATTTTTTAAATGAACAAATAAGGTTTCATTTAAAAATAATAAAGACCTTAATAGTTGAGAGATACACATATTCATGGGTAGGAAGATTAAGTTTCTTAAAGATGTCAATTATCCCCCATATTAATGTATATATTTCAAAACTATTCCAAAGAAAATCCCAACAGGATTTTATATGGTTCTTGACAAGTTTATTCTAAAAACGTTTAAGAAGGAATTTTCCACTTCTGGGAATGGCACACTAGGTAATTCAGACCAGCCCTCCTGCTAGGAAAGCTATACCAAGTATTTTTAAGTCCCTGCCTAGATTCATCAGAGAGCTAGGAGGTGAAGGAAGAATTACTGGGCCAGGATTCAGGAGGGGACAGAAATCCAGGGAGGAAGCCTGACATTTGGGGTCACAGTCCTGCCAATTCCAGAAGAGGTGTCTGAGAAGCTCGGCAGCACTTCTGAGAAAAGGGAGATTTAAAAAAAAAAAAGTCCAGAATTCATATTTTGAGACCCCAAAGGAGATACCTTCCAGCTGTGTGACTACAAGTATACCAGCCCTCACAGCCCTGTACCAAACCAGCTTCAGTCTGGATTCCTAGCACCCAGGCACCTGCCAGGAGCAAATGCAAAAGCCTCACTGAGGAGGCTGACATCATCCTAGGCCTCAATATATTTAATTTTTCATATACAACAAAAATTAACCAGGAACACAAGGGGACAAAGAAGCATGAACAGAAGAAGACCAGAAACAATGGACAGAATCAGACCTGCAGGGGCTGGGATTTTGGAGTTACCAGATGTAGTTGTGAAAGCACAACACATACTCTGTCTAGGTGTAAGACAGGACTGAGAATTTCAGCAAGTAATTGGATGTAAAATAGAGGGAAAATGGAAATTCTAGAACCAAAAAATGCATTAACTGATATAAGGAACTCAGTGAATGTGTTTAACAAAATTGGGACTTCCCTGGTGGTCCAGCGGTAAAGAATCCGCCTTGCAATGCAAGGGACGCGGGTTTGATCCCTGGTCGGGGAACTAAGATCCCACGTGCCGTGGGGCAACTAAGCCCACGCGCCACAACTACTGAGCTCGCGCGCCTCAGCTAGAGCCCGCGTGCCGCAAACTCCAGAGCCCACGCGGCCCGGAGCCTGCGCGCCACAGCCAGAGAGGGAAAACACGTGCGCCACAACTAGAGAGGCACCCGTGCTCCACAACGAAGAGCCTGCGTGCCAATGAAGATCCTGCATGCCTCAACTAAGACCTGATGCAGCCAAAAATAAATAAAATAAATAAATAATAAGTATTTAAAAAACAGAATTAGTGAACTGGAGATAGAATAGGAGCTAGGTGTGTAATGAAGCGTGAAGAGAGAAAAGTATGGACAAAACACAAGGCAGGAAGAGACGGGATGAGAAGTCTAAATAGAGTACCAACAGAAAAGGAAAAAACAAAGTAGAAGCAATGTTCACAGCCGTATTATTCACAATAGCCAAAAAGTGGAAATAATCCAAATGTCCACCAACTGGTCAAAGGATGAACAACACATACTTCCATATGATGGAACACCATTTAGCACTGAAGAGGAATGAACTGACACACAACATGGATGAACCTCAAAAACATGGGTATGAAGGATGCCAGATGCAAAAGACTGTATACTTCCTGCTTCTGTTTAAATGAAATGTACAGGAAAAGCAAATCTAGAGACGGAGAGCAGACCGGTGGTTGCCCGCGAGTGGAAACAGACTGCAGATGGCATGAGGGACCCTTTGGGGTGATGGAATTGTTTGAACACTGGTTCATGGCGATAGTTACGCAACTTTGTAAATGCACTAAATTTAATGTTATACTCAAAATGATATGTAGATCAAACCTCAGTAAAGCTGTTTTTAAAGAAGGTTCCAAAACTGATCGTGCCCGTTGTCAGTTTCTCCTCCCTCATGTCCACGTCTCCCGTTTATCGGCTGCTCTGCAGTGAGCATTTCCCGTGGGCAGGGAGCACAGGGTTTTGTCCCTGGAGGGGTCCTGCAGCAGGCGCCGGCTCCGGGTGTGGAGACCGCTTTTTTCTTCTCACTCTGACCGCAGGGCTACTAGAGGCACGTGTTGGGAGGCATCCAGTGCATTCTGCCCCGGCCACACCCTCTACCCATGCCTCGCTGTCTCTCGGCAAGCCTGCAGCCCAGCCTGACCCGCTCATCCTCTCACTGTGGCCCCCAGGCCTTGTGCCACCCTGTACACACGCCCACCTGCCAGCCTCAGCTCACCCAGCTCTGAACCAGCTCCGGCCTGGGTGACCCAGTGTGTTTCTCAGCACCCCCAGTGGACTGTAACCACACCTCCTCCAACGAGCTCTGAATCCTAGCAGGGGGACTCGGGCCCTCCTGAGTTTCGCTTTCCTCGGGTGTCCACCTTCACCCCTGGGTAACTTTAGCATTCCCTCTACACCGTCAGAGTCGCTTTTCTCTCATGGTTAATAATTCTTTATATTAATCTTTCTTGTTCAAATTACTCCAGAGTTTATGCCTTCTGACTGGTCCTTGACTGAAAAACATCAAGCCCTAAATTCAAGAAGCCTTATGAATCCCAGCAGGATAATTAAAAAGAAACACAGTGGTCCCTCAGTATCCACAGGGGATTGGTTCCAAGACCCGCTTTGGATACCAAAATCCACCGAAGTTCAAGTCCCAGAGTCAGCCCTCTGTACCCACGGGGTCAGCACCAGAGTCAACCTCAAATCTAAAACAGTATGTGACCCCACAGCTGGTTGGGCCCACAGATAGGGAGGGCTGACTGTACACATCTAAGCACAGCACAACAAAGACCCAACGCAGCCAAAAATAAAAATAAAAACCTTCTGAAAGACAAAGGCAGAAAGAACATCTTTAAGCAGATAGAGAAGGAAAAAAAAAAGGACACATTACCTTCAAAGGTAACAGTGAATGAGACTCCCCAGTAGAGGCACCTGGGGAGAGAAGTCGATGGAATATCTTCCGTACTGAAAGAAAATCACCAACCACACTTCTATACTCACTCTAAATCTCTTTCATGAATGAAGGTAAAAATCATGATATTGTCAGACAAACAAACAGAATTCATCACAAGCAGACCTACCCCAAGACAAGACTGAAGAGTGTTTTCAGGCCAAAGGGAGATAATCCCAAATGGAAAGTCAGACATGTAGGAGAGAAGGAAAAAGCCACAAAAACCAGTCAACATGTGGGTAAACCTAAATGAGCATGAACTGTATAAACAATAATCGTGTCTCATGGAGGTTTAAAATATGGAGAATTAAAATACAAACCAACAGTGTGTGATTCAGGAAGAAGACACATGGAGTTAGAGTATTCTCGAATTAGTTCTTGAATTGTCTAGAAAGGAGAAAAAGTACTAGGCTTTCAGAAGTCAAGAATGCAAGTGTGTAGTCTCTAGGGCACCACTGTAGAGTGAAAGAATGCATAACTGCCAAGCCAACAGAGAAAAAATATAAGGTTCACTCATCAAAACGATTTAACAATTTCTAAATATGTATGCATCTAACTACATAGCCTCAAAATATCTAAAGCAAGGGCCGACATGGAGAAATGGACAAATCTGAGATGCTAATGGGAAGTTTCAACACACCCCTCTGAGTAGCACTGTAAGAAATGACTAATCTTACACAGCACTTCCAAAAAGAAAATGAGAATCCCTTCCCAACTCTTGTAATGAGACCAACATAACCCTGCTACCAAAACAATAAACAAAAATGAAAATTACAGATCAATTTCACTTATGAACACAGATGCCAAAAACCCTAAACAAAATATCCACAATCTTCGATATAGAAAAAGGATAATACATCACGATCAAGATGGGTTTGTTCCATGAATGAAAAGTTACTTTAACATCCGAAAATCGACATTGTCACCATATTAACAGAATTAGTCAGATAATTTTCTCAGTGGATATGTAAAAGTAATTTAATAAAATTCAATATCCATGCATGATTTTTTAAAACTCTTAGCAGGGCTTCCCCTGGTGGCACAGTGGTTAAGAATCTGCCTGCCAATGCAGGGGACACAGGTTCGAGCCCTGGTCCAGGAAGATCCCACATGCTGCGGAGCAACTAAGCCCGTGGGCCACAACTACTGAGCCTGAGCCTGTGCTCTAGAGCTCGCGTGCCACAACTACTGAATCCCACACACCTAGAGCCCATGCTCTGCAACAAGAAGCCACCGCAATGAGAAGCCTGCGCACCGCAACGAAGAGTAGCCCCCGCTCACCACAACCAGAGAAAGCCAACGCACGGCAACAAAGACCCAACACAGCCAAAAAAAAAAAAAAAAATTTTATTTAAAAAAAAATTCTTAGCAAAATAGAAGAGTACTTCCTTAATCTGAAAAAGGATATCTATCTTTTACAAAAAAACAGAATGTTGAAGCCTTCCTTTTGAAACAAGGAAAAAGATAAAGTTGCCCACCGTCAGCACTGCTATCCAGCATTGTACCTGGGGGGCCCCAGCCAGTGCAGGAAGGAAAACACACAAAGAGCGTAAGGGTTGGAAAGGAAGATAAGCAGCTCATTATATATAGATGGTAATACTGTGTCAATAGAAAATTCAACAGAATCTCCAGAGAAGTTACTAGAATAAGTGAATTTAGAAAGTGTGCTGGGTTCAAAGTCAATCATCTGGAATCAATTGCATTTTTGTACACTAGCAAGTAACAAAAAAATATAAAAGTGATCATATTTATAATAGCATCAGAAAATCAAATACCTAGGGATACTAACAAAATATGCAAACTTTCTGCACACAAAAAAAATCAAGGGAACTGTTTAACGACCTACTAAACAAATAAGGAGATTCACCATGTTTGTTGGAAAACAGCACTGTTAAGATGTCTGTTGTCCCCAACTTAATCTATAGATTTAAAGCAGAGTCAAAATCCCAGTTTTTTAGGAGGTGGAAATTGACATATTAATTCTAAAGTTTATTATACATACAAATGATTTTAAATGACCAAGAATCTTAAAGATGGCGGGAGGACCTGACCCACTCAATGTCCAGACTTACAGTCAAGTCCCAGGCATGGGGTGTGATAGTGGTAACAAGAATAGACAAATGGATCTCTAGGATCTAGTCCAGGTGGGTGGCAGACCTAAATGTGAAAAAAAACCGAAAAGCTTCTAGATCTTGAAGACAACATAAGAGAATATCTTCATGACCTAGGAGTAGGGAAATTTTTCTTAAGCCTTAAAAAAGCATTATCCATAAAGGAAAAGATAAATTTGAATATATATTACAGTTGAGAACTTCTTTTCTATCGGATGCACCATTAAGAGAATGAAAAGGGAAGCTACAAAGTAGGAGAGAATATTTGCAATCCCTGAACCTAACATAGGACTCAGATCTAGAAAACACTAAAGAACTCCTCTGAACTGATAAAAGAAAGACATAAAAATGGGCACAAGATTTAAACAAGTACATTATAAAAAGAGAGATCCAAACAGCTGATGAGCATATGATAAAAAGCTCAATAGCATTCGTCAGAAAAATGCAAATTAAAGCCACAATGAAATACCACTACAGTGTTTTTTGTTTGTTTGTTTGTTTTTTGCTGTACGCGGGCGGGCCTCTCCCTATTGTGGCCTCTCCCGTTGCGGAGCGCTGGAGCGCTCCGGACACGCAGGCTCAGCGGCCATGGCTCACGGGCCCAGCCGCTCCGCGGCATGTGGGATCTTCCCAGACCAGGGCATGAACCCGTGTCCCCTGCATCGGCAGGCAGACTCTCAACCACTGCGCCACCAGGGAAACCCACCACTACAGTTTTAACAACCAGAAGCACTCAAATGTAAAAGACTGACAAACACCAGGGATTGATGAGTTTGTGGAACTGACCTCCCATCCGTTGCTGGTGGGAATGCAAAATGATGCAACCACTTTGGAATGGCAGCATCTGATTGAAGCTTTATCTTACACACTCACAACTTCCTCAGGAGAGCCTTTCTTTACCACTCTCCAAAGCCAAACACCTCTAGGCCACACCGGAGTGATTCTAAGACACACATATTTGAGCATCTCTGAAATCAGGGTGCACCCTGATGTAATCAGAGCTCTCATTCCAGATTTGCCCCCGTCACCTCTCCTTCATGGCCCTTTAGCCACAACACTGACAAATGTCTGTCGAAATGGACTGCTTTCTTCACTCCTGTGAATCCTGAAACTGCAATTACTGGGTCAAAAGACATGCACATTTTTTCCAGTTTTTTTTAATTACACATGAATACACCCATATTTTAAAATTCGGCACAAACCCTCCTAGTCCCAGTCCCTCCCCAAAGGCGGCCACTCTCAGCAGTTTGCAATATATGCTTCTAGACTCTGTTCGTTGCACTTACATGCATATTAATATATGGTACACATATTACTAGAAGCTACCATTAGCCCACTTTCCACAAAGATGGTAGCAATACACATCTACCAGTAATAAATGAGAGGGTCAGGACTTTGCCACCTCTAGAATCAACCTTTCTAATTTTTTCCCAATCTGATAAGTAAAAATCATCTCCTGGTTTAAGTCTGTACTTCCCTTATCCACGGCCCTCAACTCCATCTCTTCCTCGTATCTGGAATTCCAGATGTTAGGAGGTCTCCCCTTCCATCCTGCCTAACACCCTGAAGTTATACAAATATTCTCCTAAGCTTTCATCTACGATTGTTAGAGCTTTATTTCACACTACCTAGCTCTTTAAATCCATCTGGAATTTATTTTTACATACAATAGGGGAAGAAGAATTATTTTTCCAACCAGAGCGCCAACTCTGCTTACTGTCGGCCCTCCCTGACTCACTCAATTAAAATGCCATTTTGGTCAGATATTAATGTCCCATATATACTTGGAATGTTTGCTGGACTTTGTTTTTCACTGATCCATCTCTGTGGCAAAGCCATACTGCGCCTTGTTTATTGTAGCTTTATCGTAAGTTTCAAAATCTGGTGAAGAGGGCTTCCCTGGTGGCGCAGTGGTTGAGAGTCCACCTGCCGATGCAGGGGACGCGGGTTCATGCCCCGGTCCGGGAGGATCCCACATGCGG
Source organism: Mesoplodon densirostris (assembly GCF_025265405.1). NCBI lineage: Eukaryota > Metazoa > Chordata > Mammalia > Artiodactyla > Ziphiidae > Mesoplodon > Mesoplodon densirostris. The sequence goes on from NC_082666.1 coordinate 5,073,551, forward strand.
CGGAGCGGCTGGGCCCGTGGGCCATGGCCGCTGAGCCTGTGTGTCCGGAGCCTGTGCTCCACAACGGGAGGGGCCACAGCAGTGAGAGGCCCGTGGACCACAAAGGGGAAAAAAAAGAAAAGAAAATCTGGTGAAGAAAGTCCTCCCTCATTAAACTTTGAAAAATTATTAGCAGTTTTTGCACATTTTCCTTCCATATTAATTTTTAAAAACATCTTTTTCAGTTTTAAAAGCTTGGCTTTCTTGTTGGAAGTTCATTAAATCTGTTTATTTAAGAAGGCTGGATATTTTTATGATACTACATCTTCCTATCCAGATATTTTGTTCTTTGCTCTTTTTAGAGGAGTTTGGGCCTTTCTGAGCACTAGCTGTCCAGGAGTCCTTGTACCTTATGATACATGCGCTTGCCTTCCAAAAAACTAAACTAAAATAAAATTATTCTCTTCATCTGGATCTGGATCTTTCCTGTTAAGTTTATTCCTAGGTTTTACTGTTTTTATCACTATTGTGAGTGGAATTTTAAAGTTTTTCCACTTTTACCTGAATATTGCTATTGACTATTGTATACTTTGTATCCAGTCACTTCTCTGAGTTCTCTTATTTTGATTTTTTCATTGACTCTTGGATATTCTAGCTAGAGTTATCATTTTGTCTCTTCTAGTTTTCACACTACAAATTTCATTTTGCTGTTTCTTACATTAGCTAGAACCTCAAAACAATGTTGAACAGAGACTCTAGGGGGCACCCATGGCTTGGTCCTGGTTACTGTGGTTTTAGTAATTTCCCACTTAACACACGATAAGCTGTTGGTTCATCTACCAGCTTCAGCGGCACCTGGGAGCTCATGAGAAATGCAGGCTCTCAGGTCCTACTTACTGAATCAGGATCTGCATTTTAATAAGATTTCCCAGGTGTTTCATAATGTACTTTCAGGTTCAAGGCACACTGGTCTAGATGACTTCTTTCTATTCTGATTTTAGGTAAGAGCTTAGTAACAGGAAGAGCTATGGCAGTTGGGGCCTACCAAGTGCTTCTTGGCACCTACGGACCCCTAAAATACAGCTTCCTCCTTTTCCGCGGCAATCGTGCATTTTAGGGTTTGATATCCTAATTCTGGGCCACCCCATGTCCTAGACCGTGAGGCCACCTCTCAGGCTCCAAGCATCATCACTCCTCACCACCTACTTCTGCATCCCCATCTCTCCAGCCCCTGGAGCATTTCGAGGGCCGAGATGGGTTGTCGTCCTGCTTCAGCTCCCAGTCCTGGTTAGTGCTCAGAAAGCACCTGATTTAACTTGAGCTGTCAATCTTTTACGGCTCAGCCAGGGGGCCCCCCTTCCCCCTCTCGAGATGCAGATGGATTTCCTTGCTTTCTCATCACCTTTGGCCCGCGAAAGACCCTACAGAAATTCCCACCATCGGTACCCAGTGGCGCCACCGCCACGTGCACAAGTCAGACACCGCGCTGCACAGACTGGGCAAACCCCAGTGTCTCAGAGGGGCCGGCGTGGGAGCCCCAGGGCCCAGCTGTGGACAGATGCGTCCCACTCACCCTAAAGTGACCCAGGGCGAGCAACAGCCCCGAGGCAGCAATGAGACGCTCTGCCCAGGGTGTTGCTGTTTGTTTACTGACCGGACGTCATGGTCTTGCTTTCTGGACACGGGGTCATCAGGAGAGAGCCTGGCCCCCCGGACGGGGCTGGGATGCAGTACGACTGGCCAGGAGCGACCCAGGAGAGAGGAGGCTGCTCCTCTCAACTCCCCAACAGGGAGAAAGAAAGCCCAGCAGCTCTGCCCTGCGATCCCAGGGCTGGGCTGGGCGATGGGGAGGCCGGAGGTGGCAATGTCCTTCCAGATGGCTCTGAGGACAGTGCGGGCACTGGCCCCTCTGCTGGTCTCTCAGGGGTCAAGTGAAGGCCAGGGGCATGGGGCCACTGCCAGCATAGTTCCAGAAAGACCTCAGGCCCCTGTAGCACAGCTGGGCCTGGGCCCTGGGGCCACCTCGGGCTAGGACACTGCCTGAGGCCACCTGTAGGGGCAGAGGCCCAGCCGTGAGTGTGCTGAGGGCTGCAAAGCCCATCTTCTGAGCCTGCCCAGGTCCCCTCTAGGTGACAGATGGCCACCAGCAGGGATCCAAGTCCGCAGAAAGAGTTTGGCCAGGTCAGGAGTCCCTGGTGTCCTGACGTCCCCGAAGGAGCCACCGGCCCTCAGGGCAGGTAGAGGGCCACCACCACGTAGATGACCCAGCTGGTGGACACGAAGACCCCAAAGAGCAGGCTGAAGAGCACAAGCGAGCGGGCCTTGCGCGAGGCCTCCTCAGCCTGGGCCAGGTCCCCCCTGCCCAGGGCCGCACGAGTCTGCAACGAGATGGGGGGATGAGCAGACACAGAGTCCCCACTCCCTCCCGGAGGCACCATCAGGCCCGGCCCCAGTGCGCAGGCTGGACAGCTGACCCCGTGAGGCGGTCAGGGGCCTTCCCTGGGCCACAGCTCGCGAAGGAGCACCAGCGATGGAGGTGGTGGCTGCCGGCTCCCGGGCTCTGGCCACGGGCCTGACCCAGGTCCGCACCCTCCATCCCATCGCCTACAATCCTCACAACAACCCTGAGTTTGGTGTCCTCATTGTCCCCACTTTGAAGATGAGGAGACGAAGGCTCAGAGAGGTTAAGTGACACACCCTAGCTGGTGGTGGAGCCAGAACTGACAGGCAGGCAGCAGCCTCCAGAGTCCCGCCTCTGAGCTGTCCTGAGACTGTCTTTCTCCCCACAGCCCTGTCTTGCTTATGACGGGGGAGCTTGACCATGGAGGGAGGTCCGGGCTGTCACCAGGTCAGCCGTGAGCAAAAGCCCCAGGGCCTTCCTACTCTATTAGAATGTCCTCACATTGGCATCATGCTAAGTCCCCAGGGTCTAACCTCTTGCCTGGCAATGGTCAGAAACAATCAGGAGGGAGGGACGGAGGAAGAAGAAAGAGTGTTACCGAGATGGTGGGTGGGTGGATGGATGGACGGACAGGGATAGGTGGTTGGACGAGTAGACAGATGGATGCATTAATGGATGAACAGAGGGGTGGTGGGTGGATGGATGGATGAGACCAGAGAGATGGTGGATGGATGGGTGAGTAGCGGCTGAACAGACAGACGGGTAGTTAGACAGATGCAGGTGGATGGGTAGGAGTGAGTGGATGGATGGATGCCAGTCTCCACCCGATTAAACACAAGCCCCCACTGGACGGGCAGTTGCTTGGGCCTTAATCATTCACACCTTCAGTGTGAATTGTTTCAGTTGAATTTTCTAGGGCAGATCTTGAGTGGCGGGGAGCAGAGACAGCAGAAGAGAGGGCGAGGACTGCACAGACAACTGGGCACTGATTTCCCAATCCTGCCACCCTTCTCAGGGGGAATCACCGGGGGCCCAGTTGCTGGGGAAGGGGCTGTGTGGACCCCACCTGGGCCCTAGTGGCTGCAGGCTGGGAGGGCTGTACCGAGGACCGCCGCACGCCCACCTACCTCGTGGGAGTAGACGACGGCAATGAGCCCGGTGAGCAGGCAGCAGAAGAGGGTCACCAGCACGGATTCCATCATGTAGTCCTTGGGCAGGGGCCTGTGTTCCACCGTGGCCGGGGCTGGCACACCGGCCACGGGGCTGTTGTACTGTGAGGGCAGAGGCCACGGCGTGGTTAGGGAGCACGCAGCCTGCGACAGCCGTGGACCCGTCACTCCACCCACTGCCAAGCCCCACCCAGTGAGGCTGCGGATCGCCCAGGGGTCAAGGCCCCCCTTCTTCCCGCTCCCTCGGCACCCCCAGCCTGTCACTCAGCCCCCAGGAGTCTCAGGGTTCTGCCCTCTACAAAGTGCTCAGTCCAGGGTCCAGCCACCAGTGTCTCCACGTCCCCACTGCGTCCCCACCAGGAGGGACCTCGAAGCTGTCCTCCACAGGCAGCCAGTGTTTTGTTTTTTTTTTCCTAAAAATCTAATCAAGTCATCTCCTACCAAAGGCCGTGGGGACCCTCACGGTGGATCCCACCTTCCTATCCTCCCCTCCCCACTGAGCTGAACCAACCACCGTCACAGCCAGAAGACACTGGCCTTGGCCCCCTGCATCCCTGCACGCCTGTGCTGTGCCCTCCTTCTCTCCTCTGCCTCGACTCTCCTATTCATCCCGTAGAACCCAGCTCAAAGGCCCCCACTGCTGGGACACCTCCCGCTCCCGCCCAATCCCCAAGCTGAGCGAGCCCTTTTCTACTGCGCCCCTGGGCACAGAAGCGTCCCCTGCCGGGTGCTTGTGGTGACCTCTCACTTCCTGCGCACCAAACTCTCCAGCCCAGGGAGGGAGAGGCGAGGGGGGAGGGGCGAGGGGAGGGGCAGGGGAGGGGAGGGGAGGGGGGAGGGGGTAGTGAACGGGGAGGGGGCGGCGCCCGCGACCTGACTCACCACCGGGAAGGGCGCGAAGAGCGGCTGCGCAGTGGGCGCGGGGAAGAGCGGCGCGGGCGGGGGATACAGGGCGGAGGCGGAGGGTGCGGGCGGGAAGAGCACGGGCTGCGGGAAGGGCGGCGGGTAGAGCAGGTGCGCGGCCTTGGGGTCGGGCGGCGCGTAGGGCGGGGGCTCGCCCACGAAGCCGATGTTGGGGACCCCGCCGGCCGCCGCCTTGGGCGCCTGCCGGGCTTCGCCCGCGGCCTGGGCCTGGGCCTGGGCGGGGGGCGTCGCGGAGGCCTCAGCCGGGGGGTCGCCGGGGGTGTCCTCCGGCGCCGGGGCGCTGCCTCCGTCCGCGGCCGCTTCCTCGCTGGGCCCTCCGTCCTCCTCCAGGAGCTGCGGGCGGCGAGGGAGCTGCGGGAGCTCGGGGCGCTCAGCGCTCCCGGCGTCCTCGGGGCTGCCGCCCCCTTTCGCGTCCGCTCCTGGGAAGAAATGGCAGGGGTGGTGAGCCCCCAAGAGGCTACCGGGCCAGGTGGGAGTCCTCCCCCCAAACCCCAGAACACAGCGCCTCCAAGGAGAAAGTCACAATGACCGTGCCGATCCTGACCCCTGGTGAACCCCGCACTCAGGCTTCTCCAAGCTGGGCCTTGAATCTTTACCCAAAGTGCAACAATAGGACAAGAAAACCAAGGCTCAGAGAGGTGAGGTGCCTTCCTGGTGATCACACAGCCAGTACATATGGCCGGCTTGGATGGAAGGCAGGCCTTGCCCACACCTGCCAGCCCCTGGTCCAGATTGCCCCTGCTGGGAGGTGGCCCTGTCCCCACGGTCCTACTGCCGCAGCTGATTGAACCAGGGAAGAAGCTTCAGCCCAGGGCAGCCCCCTCATAGGCTGTGCTGAGACACCATCCAATGGGGGCTGGTCTGAGGAGGTTAGCTGAGCCAATCAGGTTCTCGGCTCTGAGTTGTCAGACCCCGGCCAAGCGAATGACTTCAAAGAGCCAGGAGGTCGCTAAGGGCCAAGTGCCTATTGAGGCAGAGAAGGAACAGAAACAGGAATGGGGTGGGGGAGGGGCAGGGAGAGGCCAGGAGCAGTGGGCGGAGAGCAGCCCACCCAGCAGCTTGAAGGGTGCTCAGAGGCCCTCAGCTGCCCAGCTGCCTTCCCTCCCTGGTCCTGGCCTCCAGCATCCATACCATAAACTCTGGAGGCACCCCAGCTGGTCCCAGCAAGTCCTGAAGGTCCCCCTGCACCTCCTAAGAGCAGTTCTGACCAGCTGAGCACCTCTAGGCCTCAGGTAGGTCCTGGAGGAACAGCCTGGAAGGGTCCTGGGGCAGACTCCCTGGACCTGGGTGGGCATTCAAGGACCCACAGCAGGGACAGGCAGCCCAGGGCGTGGCTTTGGGGGTTCATTTCCTAAGTGTCTTGAAGGGTTATAGAAGGCAGAGAATTAAGTAAACCAGACATGACAGTGACAGTGACAGTGCTGGTGAGGGTGAAGGAGCCTTGCTGAAATCCCCCTCCCATCCGTCCCCCCACTTCCACCTCCCATACAGCTGGTGGGTGGAGTCAGAGGCTAGGGATCCTTAGGGGAGGGATCCCCAATGGCAGGGAGTACTGAGCCCCTGAGAGCTCCCCACCCACTTCCTCCAGCAGCCAGGGTCTCACTCAGAGCATCTCCTACACACCCATCTGGTGTTCATGCCTCCACACCTCTACCATGCTGTTCCCTCTATTTCTCTACCCCTTGAATCTGGACTTGGCCATGTGACTTGCTTCGGCCAATGGATCATTAATAAACATCTTGCACACAGAGGCTTTAAAAACCTACATCTCTCCACATTACCAGGGGCTGGTGAGGGATGAGGAATTCGTGTTTAATGGGGACAGAGTTTCAGTTTGCGATGATGAAAACATTCTGGAGGTGGAGGGTGGTGATGGTTGCACAACAGCATGAATGTACTTAATGCCCCTGAACTATACACTTATAAATGGTTAAAATGGTAAATCTTACATATATTTTACCAGTTTTTTAAAGCCTCTCTCTCCTGCTGATCACTACTAAAAACGCTAGACAAAATACAGAAGAAACTACCCAAAGACCCTGAAAAGTCAACAAAAGCAAGCAGATCGTGGAGTGCAGTCAGAATGCAGAAGTGACCATAAAGGGGGTGAATTTCCCTTTTTTTTTCTCTCATTTCCCTTGAAGCTCAAAGCTCCAGTCACAGAGCCACGTGATAGAGCACCAGAATGAGCAGATAAAACTCCACTGGAAACTCTGTCATTCTAGCCAGAGGAACCAGGAAAGGGCCGCTGCAGAGTGGAAATAGTGGGGAAATCCTAGAGAGGACGTAGCTTCAGAGGGGGATCCCCTAGTTTTGTATGTGCACTGGGGTGACCAACGTATATCAGCTTGCCCAGGACTTCCCCGGGTTTACTACTGAAAATCTCACATCTGGGCAAACCCCTTAGTCCCAGGCAAACTGGAATGGTTAGTCATCTTAGAATGGATCCACACAAGTCTTAGACTCACCCCCAAGCTGCATGTGTAGGGGACAGACCTAGACCAGCATAAGAAAGACTTTAAAAACTGGACCACTAAAAAAGCCAGAAAACGATTAACAAAATGGCAATAAGTGCATACCTATCAATTACTTTAAATGTAAATGGACTAAATTCTCCAAAAGCCAGAGTGGCTGAATGGATAAAAAGACAAGATCCATCTATATGCCGTCTACAGGAGATTCACTTCATATGTAAGCACACACAGAGACTGAAAATGAAGGAACAGAAAAACATGTTCAATGCAAAAGGAAACCAAAAAGCCTGGGGTAGCTCTACGTATATAACAAAAAGACACTATAAAACAAAGACTGTAATAAGAGACAAAGAAGAGCATTACAAAAGGATAAAGGGGTCAAATCCAACAAGAAGATTGAAATCATATCAAACATCTTTGCCAACCACAATTGTATGAAACAAGAAATCAACTACAAAAAGAAAACTGGAAAATTCACAAATACAGAGATTAAACAACATGCTACTGAACAACCAATGCGTTAAAGAAGAAATCAAAAGGGAAATTAAAAAAATACCTTCAGGGACTTCTCTGGTGGTGCAGTGGTTAGGAGTCCATCTGCCAATGTAGGGGACATGGGTTCAATCCCTGGTCTGGGAGGATCCCACATGCCACGGAGCAGCTGGACCCATGCGCCACAACTACTGAGCCCACACGCCACAACTGCTGAAGCCTGTGTGCTTAGAGCCCATGCTCTGCAACAAGAGAAGCCACAAGAGAGAGCCCAGGCACAGCAATGAAGAGTAGCCCCCACTCACCACAACTAGAGAAGGCCTGCACACAGCAACGAAGACCCAGTGCAGCCAATAAATAAATAAATAAATAAATAAATAAATACCTTCAGACAAATGAAAATGGGTAGAACATACCAAAACTTATGCAATGCATCAAAAGCAGTTCTAGGAGGAAAGTTCATAACAATAAGTGCCTATACAACATCAGAAATCTCAAAAAAAACACTCTATACCTCAAGGAACTAGAAAAAATGAGGCCCAAAGCTAGCAGAAGTTAGGAAATAACAAAGATCAGAGTGGAGATAAATAAAATAGAGATTAAAAAGACAATAGAAAATATTAAACTAAGAGATGGTTCTTTGAAAAGATAAAATGGACAAATCTTTAGCTAGACTAAGAAAAAAGAGAAGATTCAAATAAACAACATAAAAAATGAAAGAGGACACGATACCACCAATACCACAGAAATACAAAGGCTCATAAGAGACTACTATGAAAAATTACATGCCATCAAATTTGCCAACCTAGAAGACATAATTTCCTAGACACATACAATCTGCCGAGACTGAATCAGTAATCAAAAACCTCCCAGCAAACAGAAATCCAGGACCAGATGGCTACCAAACATTCAAAGAATTAATACCAATCCTCAAACTCTACCAAAAATGTAGAAGAGGCAGAAACACTTCCAAAGACATTTTATGAAGCCAGCATTACCTTGATATCAAAACCAGAAAAGGATGCCACAAGAAAAGAAAATTACAGACCAATATCCCTGATAAACATAGACGTAAAAATCCTCAACAGGGCTTCCCCGGTGGCGCAGTGGTTGAGAGTCCACCTGCCGATGCAGGGGACACGGGTTCATGCCCCAGTCCGGGAAGATCCCACATGCCATGGAGCGGCTGGGCCCACGAGCCATGGCCGCTGAGCCTGCGCGTCAGGAGCCTGTTTTCCACAGTGGGAGAGGCCACAACAGTGAGAGGCCTGCGTACCACAAAAAAAAAAAAAAACCCTCAACAAAAAATATTAGCAAACAAAACTCAACAATACATTAAAAGAGTCATACATCATTATCAAATAGAATTTATTACAGAGATGCAAGGATGATTCAACATCTGCAAAAAAATCAATGTGGTATACCACATAAACAAAATGAAAAACAAACATCATATGATCATCTCCATAGGTGTTGATAAAGCATTTGACAATTCAATATCTATATATGATAAAAACACTCAACAAAGTGGGTATAGAGGAAATGTACCTCAACATAATAATAAAGGTCACGTACGATAAGCTCACAGCCAATATCATATCAATGGTAAAAAAAAAAACTGAAAAGCTTTTGCTTTAAGATCAGGAACAAGACAAGGGTACTCACTCTCACCACTTTTATTCAACAGAGTATTGGAAGTCCTAGCCACAGCAATCAGACAAGAAAAAGAAATAGAAGGAATCCAAATTGGAAAAGAAGAAGTAAAACTGTCACTATTTTAGATGACATGATATTATATATAGAAAACCCTAAAAACTCCACCAAAAAACCTTTAGAATAAATGAATTCAGTAAAGTTGCAGAATGTGAATTCAATATACAAAACTCTGTTGCATTTCTATAAACTAATAGCAATCTACAAGAGAAATTAAGAAAATAATCCCATTATCAAATAGAATAAAATACCAATATAAAATAGAATACTTAGGAATAAATTTAACCAAGCAGATGAAAGATCTGTGCACTGAAAACAATACGCCCTCAGTGAAAGAAATTGAAGAAGACAAATAAAAGATAGTCTGTGCTCATGGATTGGAAGAATTAATGTTGTTAATATATCCATACTACCCAAAGCAATCTATAGGTTCAATGCAACTCCTATCAAAATTCCAATGGCATTTCTCACAGAAATAGGAGAAACAATCCTAAAATTTGTATGGAACCACAAAAGACCTCAAATAGCCAAAGTAATCTTGAGAAAGAAGAACAAAGCTGGAGGCATCATGCTCCCCAATTTCAAACTATATTACAAAGCTACACTAATCAAAACAGTGTGGCATTGGCATAAAAACAGATACACAGATGAATGTCAAAGAAGAAAAGGCTCAGAAGTACACCAACACATATATCATGAATTAATTTATGACAAAGGAGCCAAGAATACACAATGGGGAAAGGACAGTCTTTTCAATAAATGGTGTTGGGAAAATTGGACAGCCACATGCAAAAGAATGAAACTGGACCACTATCTTACACCATATCCCCAAATTAACTCAAAATGGTTTAAAGACTTGAGTGTAAAACCTGAAACCATAAAACTCCCAAAAGAAAACATAGGCAGTAAGCTTCTTGACATCAGTCTTGATAATGATTTTTTTAGATTTGAAGCCAAAAGCAAAGGCAACAAAAGCAAAAACACACAAGTTGGGATTACATCAAACTAAAACGTTTCTGCACAGTAAAGGAAACCATCAACAAAATGAATTGGCAACCTACTGAATGGGAGAAAATATTTGCAAATCATATATTTGATAATGGGTTGATAGCCAAAGTATATTAAACAACTCATAAAACTCAATAGCAAAAAATAAACCCACAATTCAAAAATTGGGCAGAGGGGTCTTCCATGGTGGTCCAGCGGTTAAGACTCCAAGGTCCCAATGCAGGGGGCCCAGGCTCAATCCGTGGTCAAGGAACTAGATCCCACGAGCAGGCTGCAACTAAGATCCCGTGGGCCACAACTAAGACCTGGCGCAGCCAAATAAATAAATAATTTTTTTAAAAATTCTGGACAGGGGGCCTCCCTGGTGGCGCAGTGGTTGAGAGTCCGCCTGCCGATGCAGGGGATACGGGTTCGTGCCCCGGTCTGGGAGGATCCCATATGCCGCGGAGCGGCTGGGCCCGTGAGCCATGGCCTCTGGGCCTGCGCGTCCGGAGCCTGTGCTCCGCAACGGGAGAGGCCACAACAGTGAGAGGCCCGCATACCGCAAAAAGAAAAAAAAAAAAAAAAAAAAATTCTGGACAGAGGATCTGACCACACATTTTTCCAAAGACACAAAGGGGGCCAACAAGTACATGAAGAGATGCTCAATCAGGGAAATGCAAATCAACAGCAAATGAGATATCACCTCACACCTGTTAGAATGGCTATCATCAAAAAGAAATAACAAGTGTTGGTGAGGAAGTGGAAAAAATGGAACCCTTGTGCACTGTTGGTGGGAACATAAACTGGCGCCACCACTATGGAAAACAGTATGGAGATTCCATACTGTACAGAACTACTGTATGACCCAGCAATTCCACTTCTGGGTATTTATCTGAAGGAAACGAAAACACTAACTCAAAAAGCTATATGCACTCACACGTTCATTGCAGCATTATTTTCAATAGCTAAGATGTGGAAACAACCTAAGTGTCCACCGATGGATGAACAGATAAAGAAAATGGTATATATCTAGACACACACACAATAGAATATTATTCAGCAGAATGAAACCTTGATATTTGCAACAACAGGGATGGACTTTGAGAGCATTACGCTAAGTGAAATAGGTCAGACAGAGAAAGACAAATACTGCATGATCTCACTTACATGTGAAATCTGAAAATAAATAAATAAAATAAAAACCCTGAGCTCATGGATATAGAGAACAGATTGCTGGTTGCCTGAAATGGGAAGGGAGGTGGGCAAAATGAGTGAAGGGTGTCAAAAGGTACAAATGCAGTTATAAACTAAATAAGTCCTGGGGATGTAGTGTACAGCATGGTGACTACAGTTAATAATACTGTATTGTCGGGACTTCGCTGGTGACGCGGAGGATAAGAATTCGCCTGGCAATGCAGGGGACACAGATTTGATTCCTGGTCCGGGAAGATCCCACATGCCTCGGAGCAACTAAGCCCGTGCACCACAACTACTGAGCCTCCACTGTAGAGCCCATGAGCCACAACTACTGAGCCTGTGTGCCACAACTACTGAAGCCCACGTGCCTAGAGCCTGTGCTCCACAACAAAGAGAGGCCACAGCAATGTCTCAGCCCACACACTGCAACAAAGAGTAGCCCCCACTCGCCGCAACTAGAGAAAGCCTGCACGCAGCAACAAAGACCCAACGCAGCCAAAAAACAAAACAAAAAACCTTAAAAAGAATACTGTATTGCATATTTGAAAGTAGCGAGAAGAGTGGTTCTTGAAAGTTCTCATCACAAGAAAACAATTTTTCTAACTATTATGGTGATAGATGTTAACTGGACTTACTGTGGTGATCATTACACAATATATACAAATAGCAAATCATTACATTGTACACTTGATATTAATGTAATGTTATGGAAATTGTACCTCAATAAAAAAACAGAAAACTGGACCAAGATTGGAAATGCTACTCATAGAATGTGAAACAGCTAGTGATCTGAAACTACCAAGGTTGATTGCCTACTAAAACAAAACATATCAAGACTTTCCAGGGAATTATAACAGGACTGAGAATCTACACAACATAATATTCGCAATGTACAGGACACAATCCCAAAATCATTCACCATACAAAGAGCTAGGAAAATGTGACCAGTCCTCAACGGAAAAGACAATCAACATATGTCCACCTGCAGATGACCTAGACGTTGGAATTCTCGGAAAAAGCAGCTGTTAAAACTAGGCTCCAGGAAGAAAAATAAACACACTTGAGAAAAGCTCTCAATAAAGAATTAGAAAGTTTGATGGGAAAAAAAAAGGAAACAACTGCAAATTTTCAACTAAAACACACAGTATCCGAATTGTTTTTTAATTCACTGATTGGTCTCAATATGAAAATGGAGGTGACAGGGGGAAAAAAGTCAGTGACCTTGAAGAAGCACCAATCCAACAAACAGATTGCAGGGAAAAAAAAAAAAAGAATAGTGCCTCAGGGACCTGTGTGGTAACACATCTGTCTTCATCCATGTGCCAGTCAAGTCTCAGGACAGATTTTAGGAAAAATATATTTGAAGTAATAATGGCCGCTAACTTCCTAAATGTGGTGAAAGACAAATTCATAAAACTCAGAAAACCCAGAACAGGCACTCTGTGGGAGCAAACCACAGATACATCATCATAAAACTTCTCAAAACCAAGGATAACAACAAAGCCTTGAAAACAGGCAGAGAAAAATGACACATTATATACAGGGGAACAACAATTTGAATTTCCACAGATAGTCAAGAGACGACCGAGGTCAGAAGACAGTGGATCAGCCCAGAAATCGATATCTAAGGAAATGTCCTTCAGGGACTTCCCTGGTAGTCCAGGGGTTAAGACTCGGTGCTTCCAGAGCAGGGGCGGGCGGGTTGGACCCCTGGTTGGGGAATTAAGGTACCACATGCCACAAGGCCAAAAAAAATAAAATAAAATAAAACATAAAGGAAACGTCCTTCAGGAATAAAGGCATGTATTCATTTTCTATTGCTGTATAACAAATTATCATAAATATAGCAGCTTACAACACCCATCCACCTCACATCCATATAATGACTACAATCAAAAAATAAATAAAACCCAGAGGCTAGGACGTGAAGAAATCAGAGCCCTTGTGCACTGTTAGTGGGAATGTAAAACGGTGCAGCCATATGGCAATTCCACAAAAAATTAAAAATAGAATTTCCAGGGAATTCTCTGGCAGTCCAGTGGTTAGGACTCGGCCCTTTCACTGCCATGGCCTGAGTTCAATCCCTGGTCGGGAGACTAAGATCCCACAAGCCTCATGGTGCAGCTTAATAAATAAATAAATGTTTTAAATAAATAAATAAATAAAAACAGAATTTCCACATTATCCAATAATTCCACTTCTGGGTATATACCCAGAAGAACTGAAAGCAGGACCTTTAAGAGATATTTATACACCCATGTTCACAGCAGCACCATTCACAAAAACTAAAAGGTGGAAGCAACCAAAGTTGTCTATCAACAGATGAATGGATAAGCAAAGTGTGGTCTGTCCATACAACAGAATATTATTCAGCCTTTAAAAGGAAGGAAATTATGACAACAAGGAGGAAACTTAAGGACATTACTCTAAGTGAAATAAGCTAGTGACAAAAAAGCAAATATTGTATGATTCCACTGTCTGAGGTCCTTAGAGTAGTCAAACTCAGAGACAGAAAGAAGAATGGTTACCAGGAACTGGGATAGCAGGGGGAATGGAGACATTATTTAATGGGTAGAGGGTTTCAGCGTGGAAAGATGAAAGAGGTTATGGAGATGGATGGTGGTGATGGTCACACAACAATGTAAATGCATTTAGTACCACTGAACTGTACACTTAAAAACTGTTAAGATGATAAATTTCATGTTATGTGTATTTTACAACAATTTTCTTAACGGGGAAAAATTACCAAAATGCTCATGTACTAACTCACAGTTCTGTAGGTCAGAAGTCCAGGCTGACTCAACTCAGAGTCTTACCAGGCCAACATCAAGGTGTCAGTTGGAATGGGCTCTTACCTGGAGCTCTAAGGAAGAATCTATATGCAAGTTCATTCAGGTTGTTGGCAAATTCCAGTTCTGTGGGTCTGAGGTTCTCTGCTCCCAGAGGCTGCTCACCATCCTTCTCATGTGACTATTTTGATCTTTAAAGCCAGGGATGCACATCAGATCCCTCTCATGCTTCAAAATTCCCTATCTTCCCTTCTACTACCAGGTAGAGAGACATTTCTACTTTTAAAGGGGTCACCTGATTAGGTCAGGCCCACCAAGAATAACTCTATTTTAAGATCAACTGACTTGAGACTTTAATTCCATCCGTAAAATCCCTTCACAGCAGTACCTATACTAGTGTTTGATTGAATAACTAGGGAAGGGAAACCTGGCGTCATCGTTAGAGCTCTGCGTACCACAGGAAAAATAAAATCATTCTCAGATGAAAGAAAACTAAGAGAATTCCTTGCCAGAGAACTTCTGTTAACAGAAAGGCTAAAAGAAGTTCTTTGGGCTGAAAAGAAATAATACCAGAGGTAAACTTGAAACTTCAGAAATAAAGGAAGAACCACAGATGTATAATTATTGGGGTAAATATAAAAGATAATTTTTTCCTCTTAAATCCTCTAATATATGACGGTTGAAGGCCAAAATTATAACACTTCATGATGCATTTGCAATGTGTACAGATGTATTACACATGAAAACTATAACACTTATTAAGCTTATAAATGGATGGGCATGAGGGTAAAGAGACCTCTAAGGTTACAAGGTTCTACATTTTACTGGAAGTGATACAATACTAACTCTAAGTAGACTATGAAAAGTTAGGTATGTATTTTAACCCCTAGAACAACCACTAAAAAAATAACATGAAGCTATGTAGCCAAAACACCAAGAGACAAAATGGAATACTAAAAAATATTTAAGTCATACCCAAAAAAGGTAGGGAGTGGGGCACAGCACGGGAGTGGAAGAGGTGGAAACCAGAGGAACAAAACAGAGGCAAAGAGAAAACAGTAATAAAATTATACACTTAAATGCAACCATATCAATAATTACTTTAAAAGTTGATGGTCTAAACTTTCCAGTTAAAATGCAGAGATTGACATAATGAATAAAAACCAAGACTTACAAGCAACCTACAATAGATAAACTTTGAATATAAAGACACAGAGAGCTGAAGGTAAATGGATGGGAAAAGATACGCCAAATAAACAGTAAGCAAAAAAGGCTGGAGTGGCTCTTTTAATGTCAGATGAAATAGGCAAAGCCCGGGCACCTAGAGCCCGTGCTCCGCAGCAAGAGAAGGCACCGCAATAAGAAGCTCACGCACCGCAACGAGGAGTAGCCCCCGCTCGCCGCAACTAGAGAGAGCCCACGCGCAGCAACAGAGATCCAACGCCGCCAAAAAAGAAAAAAAAACAAAGCCAGTGTTAAAGAAGATGTGTGGTGTGTATATATATATATGTGTGTGTGTGTGTGTGTGTGTGTTTGTATATATGTATGTATGTGTAATACACACACACACACAAATGGAATACTACTCAGTCAAAAAAAGAGGCAGAATGAAATAATGCCATTTGCTGCAACAGGAATGGACCTAGAGATGATCATACTAAGTGAAGTAAGTCAGTCAGAGAAAGACAAACATCAGATGATATTTCTTATATGCAGAATCTAAAATATTATACAAAGGAACTTATTTACAAAACAGAAACAGACACATACATAGAAAACAAACTTATGGTTACCAAAGGGGAAAGGGGGAGGGAGGGATAAATAAGGAGTCTGGGATTAGCAGATACAAACTATAATACTATATATAAAAGAGATAAACAACAAGATCCTACTGTACAGCAAAGGGAACTATATTCAATATCTTATAATAACCTATAATTGAAAAGAATCTGAAAAGGGGTGTATATATATATATATATATATATATACACACACACACATCACTTTGCTGTACACTTGAAACTAACACAACATTGTAATTTAACTATACTTCAATTTTTTTTAATGGCTTAAAAAATTTAAGAACAGAATTCCCTGGCAGTCCAATGGTTAGCACTCCTTGCTTTCACTGCCAAAGGCGCGGGTTGGATCCCTCGTTGGGGAATTAAGATCCCACAAGCCGCACAGCCAAAAAAAATTTTTTAAAGTACAAATTTCCAGTTATAAGATATACTTATAAAAATATTTCCAGTTATAAGATGGGTACTAGGGATGTAATGTACAACATGATAAATTAACACTGCTGAATGTTATGTATGAAAGTTGTTAAGAGAGTGGATCCTGGGAGTTCTCATCACAAGGAAAAAAATATCTGGGGAGTTCCCTGCCAAGGACACGGATTTGATCCCTGGTTGGGAAACTAAGATCTCGCAAGCTGCACAGCGTGGCGAAAGAAAATAAAGGGTTAGAAAAATAAACAAAAAACTCTTTAAAGGATGAAAGAGCACTTTAGGTAGGAAGGATTTGGGGCTGACCACGTAATTCTCGATTCCAAGCAGGTGAAAAAATACGTTATATATGATGGCGTGAGGAATGGAGGGATTAGTGGGGAAGACTTTTATTCCTTAAAATTCTTCTTAAAATGGACATGTGAGAATAGAGTAAATGTTTTCAGTGATTGTAACTATTTGAAGATTTCCAGAAGGTATAATTCTAACCTTTCAAATATGACGTAGATTATCGAAGTTCAGTAAGAATTAGCATAAAATATTAGCATTATCGTAATATAAGAGGATGAAACACAAGACAGAGTATAATAAATTCATGAAATCCTTTTGAAATAACTGTAAAGAAGGTGAGGAAAGTTTTCTGTCTAAACAGAAAGTTTTCTAGCTGTTGTAAAGCACTAAATTCACTTTAAAAATATTAACCATGGGGCTTCCCTGGTGGCGCAGTGGTTAAGAATCTGCCTGCCAATGCAGGGGACATGGGTTTGAGGCCTGGTCTGGGAAGATCCCACATGCCGCGGAGCCCGTGAGCCACAACTACTGAGCCTGCGCGTCTGGAGCCTGCGCTCCGCAACGGGAGAGGCCGCGACAGTGAGAGGCCCGCGCACCACGATAACGAATGGCCCCTGGGGCTTCCCTGGTGGCGCAGTGGTTGCGAGTCCGCCTACTGATGCAGGGGACAAGGGTTCGTGCCCCGGTCCGGGAAGATCCCACGTGCCGCGGAGCGGCTGGGCCCGTGAGCCGTGGCCGCTGGGCCTGCGCGTCCAAAGCCTGCGCTCCGCAGCGGGAGAGGCCACAACAGTGAGAGGCCCGCGTACCAAAAAAGAAAAAAAAAAAAAAAGAGTGGCCCCTGCTCGCCGCAACTGGAGAAAGCCCTTGCACAGAAACGAAGACCCAACACAGCCAAAAATAAATATTAATTAATTAATTTAAAAAAATAAATGGTCCACATCAAAAAAATCTTTAAAAAAAATTAACCATGCATGCTTATTAAAATAAATGCTTGGCTTTTAAAAAAATAAAATAAATAAAAAGGACATTCTTTAAAACAACAAAACAAAATTGGAGGACTTTACCTGATTTCAAGGCTTACTCTAAATCTACAATAAACGAGACAGTTCATATTAATGAAATGATAGACACATACATCAATGTAGCACTAAAATTGTAGAGTATCAAAACAGACGTGCATATCTATTTGGTCAGTTGATTTTTGCCAAATGGGGAAAGGAAAGTCTTAATAATAATTGGTGTAAGAGCAACTGGCTATCTTTGTGGGAAAAAAGTGAACATTGACTCTTTCCTCACAACATACACAGAAATTAACTAAAATACATCATAAACCCAAATGTAACACCTAAAACTTTAAAACTTCTGGAAAAAATATAGGAGAATATCTTTGTGACCTTAGACTAGATAAATAAATACTATGTATGACACCAAAAGCATGATCCATAAGAGAAAAAAATGCATATATCGGACTTCAAAATAAAAAACTTTCTTCAAAAGACATCACTAAGAAATACAAAGTCACATCACAGAGTGCGAGAAAATATAACACATATATCAGATAAAGGAGTTGTATCAACACTGTATAAAGAACTCTTAAACTCAATAATAAGTCAACTATCCCAATAAGTGGACGAAATATTTGTCTACTTCACCAAAGTAGACACTCAAATGGCCAATAAGCACATAAAAAGATGCTCCATGTCTTTAGTCATCAGAAATGCCATCAAAATGAGAAATGCCAATTAAAATGAGATATCACTACACATCCATTACAACGGCTAAAGTTAGAAACAAAACCAACCAACGTAACCTTAGCAAGCTTTGGTAACTACGTAAAAAAATGGAAGCAGGAAACAAACACAGCAAGTAGGGAAATAAAACAGTAACAAACTGGGAAACAGTTTGACAATTTCTTAAGGAGTTAAACATACATACACCATAAGATTCAGCTACTCCACTCCTAGGTGTTTACTCAAGGGAAATAAATATATATAACCACACAAATTTGTATAGAAACTCTGTTTGCAGGAGACCCAAACTGGAAACAACCCAAAAAGTCCACAACCAGATGAATGGATAAAGCAACTGTGCTGTATCCACACACTGGAATACGTCTGCAGAGGCAGCTCTATGATCCTTGCCTCCTGACATGTAATTCTCTCCCTTTGAGTGTCCCGGACTGCATGACTTTTTTACTGCGTGACTTTTCTTTTTTTGGCCATGTTGCTCAGCTTGTGGGATCTCAGCTCCCCGACCAGGGACCAAACCCACACCCTCGGCAGTGAGAGCACAGAGTCCTCACACTGGACCCCCAGGGAATTCCCTGCATGACTTCTAATGAAGAGACTATGGCAGCAGGTATGGGGTCACTTCTGAGATTAGGTGTTTTTAAAAAAATATTTTATTTATTTATTCATTTATTTATTTATTTTGGCTTTGCCGGGTCTCAGGTGCCACATGCGGGATCTAGTTCCCCGACCAGGGATCGAACCCAGGCCCCCTGCGTTGGGAGTGTGGAGGCTTACCCACTGCATCACCAGGGAAATCCCAAGATTGGGTTTTAAAAAGATCATGGCTTCTTGTCAGGTACTGTCTCTTTGTCTCTGGCAACTCCAGGAGGAAGTGAACCATGGTGGGAGGGGCCCACGTGACGCAACAGGACACTGAGGCTCTAGCCAACAACCCAGGAGGCACGGAAACCTGCCAACAGCCAGGTGAGTGCGTTTGCAGGCAGCCCTTCAGCCTCTGCTGAGTCTTGAGGTGACTGCATCCCGGCTGATGACTTGGCTACAACTTCAGGAGAAACTCAAGCCACAGGCACCCAGCCCAGCCGCACCAGGCTGTGCAGTATTAAATGGGGGCTGTTTAAAACCTAAGTGTTGAGGGTACAGATCTTCCTCAACCCACAATGGGGTTACCTCCTGAGAAACCCATCAAAAGTTGAAACTATCGGGCTTTCAAAAAAAAAAAAAAAAAAAGAAAAGAAAAAGAAAAGGGCTTCCCTGGTGGCGCAGTGGTTGAGAGTCTGCCTGCCGATGCATGGGACATGGGTTCGTGCCCCGGTCTGGGAAGATGCCACATGCCGGGGTGCGGCTGGGCCCGTGAGCCGTGGCCGCTGGGCCTGCGCGTCCAAAGCCTGTGCTCCGCAGCGGGAGAGGCCACAACAGTGAGAGGCCCGCGTACCAAAAAAGAAAAAAAAAAAAAAAGAGTGGCCCCTGCTCGCCGCAACTGGAGAAAGCCCTTGCACAGAAACGAAGACCCAACACAGCCAAAAATAAATATTAATTAATTAATTTAAAAAAATAAATGGTCCACATCAAAAAAATCTTTAAAAAAAATTAACCATGCATGCTTATTAAAATAAATGCTTGGCTTTTAAAAAAATAAAATAAATAAAAAGGACATTCTTTAAAACAACAAAACAAAATTGGAGGACTTTACCTGATTTCAAGGCTTACTCTAAATCTACAATAAACGAGACAGTTCATATTAATGAAATGATAGACACATACATCAATGTAGCACTAAAATTGTAGAGTATCAAAACAGACGTGCATATCTATTTGGTCAGTTGATTTTTGCCAAATGGGGAAAGGAAAGTCTTAATAATAATTGGTGTAAGAGCAACTGGCTATCTTTGTGGGAAAAAAGTGAACATTGACTCTTTCCTCACAACATACACAGAAATTAACTAAAATACATCATAAACCCAAATGTAACACCTAAAACTTTAAAACTTCTGGAAAAAATATAGGAGAATATCTTTGTGACCTTAGACTAGATAAATAAATACTATGTATGACACCAAAAGCATGATCCATAAGAGAAAAAAATGCATATATCGGACTTCAAAATAAAAAACTTTCTTCAAAAGACATCACTAAGAAATACAAAGTCACATCACAGAGTGCGAGAAAATATAACACATATATCAGATAAAGGAGTTGTATCAACACTGTATAAAGAACTCTTAAACTCAATAATAAGTCAACTATCCCAATAAGTGGACGAAATATTTGTCTACTTCACCAAAGTAGACACTCAAATGGCCAATAAGCACATAAAAAGATGCTCCATGTCTTTAGTCATCAGAAATGCCATCAAAATGAGAAATGCCAATTAAAATGAGATATCACTACACATCCATTACAACGGCTAAAGTTAGAAACAAAACCAACCAACGTAACCTTAGCAAGCTTTGGTAACTACGTAAAAAAATGGAAGCAGGAAACAAACACAGCAAGTAGGGAAATAAAACAGTAACAAACTGGGAAACAGTTTGACAATTTCTTAAGGAGTTAAACATACATACACCATAAGATTCAGCTACTCCACTCCTAGGTGTTTACTCAAGGGAAATAAATATATATAACCACACAAATTTGTATAGAAACTCTGTTTGCAGGAGACCCAAACTGGAAACAACCCAAAAAGTCCACAACCAGATGAATGGATAAAGCAACTGTGCTGTATCCACACACTGGAATACGTCTGCAGAGGCAGCTCTATGATCCTTGCCTCCTGACATGTAATTCTCTCCCTTTGAGTGTCCCGGACTGCATGACTTTTTTACTGCGTGACTTTTCTTTTTTTGGCCATGTTGCTCAGCTTGTGGGATCTCAGCTCCCCGACCAGGGACCAAACCCACACCCTCGGCAGTGAGAGCACAGAGTCCTCACACTGGACCCCCAGGGAATTCCCTGCATGACTTCTAATGAAGAGACTATGGCAGCAGGTATGGGGTCACTTCTGAGATTAGGTGTTTTTAAAAAAATATTTTATTTATTTATTCATTTATTTATTTATTTTGGCTTTGCCGGGTCTCAGGTGCCACATGCGGGATCTAGTTCCCCGACCAGGGATCGAACCCAGGCCCCCTGCGTTGGGAGTGTGGAGGCTTACCCACTGCATCACCAGGGAAATCCCAAGATTGGGTTTTAAAAAGATCATGGCTTCTTGTCAGGTACTGTCTCTTTGTCTCTGGCAACTCCAGGAGGAAGTGAACCATGGTGGGAGGGGCCCACGTGACGCAACAGGACACTGAGGCTCTAGCCAACAACCCAGGAGGCACGGAAACCTGCCAACAGCCAGGTGAGTGCGTTTGCAGGCAGCCCTTCAGCCTCTGCTGAGTCTTGAGGTGACTGCATCCCGGCTGATGACTTGGCTACAACTTCAGGAGAAACTCAAGCCACAGGCACCCAGCCCAGCCGCACCAGGCTGTGCAGTATTAAATGGGGGCTGTTTAAAACCTAAGTGTTGAGGGTACAGATCTTCCTCAACCCACAATGGGGTTACCTCCTGAGAAACCCATCAAAAGTTGAAACTATCGGGCTTTCAAAAAAAAAAAAAAAAAAAGAAAAGAAAAAGAAAAGGGCTTCCCTGGTGGCGCAGTGGTTGAGAGTCTGCCTGCCGATGCATGGGACATGGGTTCGTGCCCCGGTCTGGGAAGATGCCACATGCCGGGGTGCGGCTGGGCCCGTGAGCCGTGGCCGCTGGGCCTGCGCGTCCAAAGCCTGTGCTCCGCAGCGGGAGAGGCCACAACAGTGAGAGGCCCGCGTACCAAAAAAGAAAAAAAAAAAAAAAGAGTGGCCCCTGCTCGCCGCAACTGGAGAAAGCCCTTGCACAGAAACGAAGACCCAACACAGCCAAAAATAAATATTAATTAATTAATTTAAAAAAATAAATGGTCCACATCAAAAAAATCTTTAAAAAAAATTAACCATGCATGCTTATTAAAATAAATGCTTGGCTTTTAAAAAAATAAAATAAATAAAAAGGACATTCTTTAAAACAACAAAACAAAATTGGAGGACTTTACCTGATTTCAAGGCTTACTCTAAATCTACAATAAACGAGACAGTTCATATTAATGAAATGATAGACACATACATCAATGTAGCACTAAAATTGTAGAGTATCAAAACAGACGTGCATATCTATTTGGTCAGTTGATTTTTGCCAAATGGGGAAAGGAAAGTCTTAATAATAATTGGTGTAAGAGCAACTGGCTATCTTTGTGGGAAAAAAGTGAACATTGACTCTTTCCTCACAACATACACAGAAATTAACTAAAATACATCATAAACCCAAATGTAACACCTAAAACTTTAAAACTTCTGGAAAAAATATAGGAGAATATCTTTGTGACCTTAGACTAGATAAATAAATACTATGTATGACACCAAAAGCATGATCCATAAGAGAAAAAAATGCATATATCGGACTTCAAAATAAAAAACTTTCTTCAAAAGACATCACTAAGAAATACAAAGTCACATCACAGAGTGCGAGAAAATATAACACATATATCAGATAAAGGAGTTGTATCAACACTGTATAAAGAACTCTTAAACTCAATAATAAGTCAACTATCCCAATAAGTGGACGAAATATTTGTCTACTTCACCAAAGTAGACACTCAAATGGCCAATAAGCACATAAAAAGATGCTCCATGTCTTTAGTCATCAGAAATGCCATCAAAATGAGAAATGCCAATTAAAATGAGATATCACTACACATCCATTACAACGGCTAAAGTTAGAAACAAAACCAACCAACGTAACCTTAGCAAGCTTTGGTAACTACGTAAAAAAATGGAAGCAGGAAACAAACACAGCAAGTAGGGAAATAAAACAGTAACAAACTGGGAAACAGTTTGACAATTTCTTAAGGAGTTAAACATACATACACCATAAGATTCAGCTACTCCACTCCTAGGTGTTTACTCAAGGGAAATAAATATATATAACCACACAAATTTGTATAGAAACTCTGTTTGCAGGAGACCCAAACTGGAAACAACCCAAAAAAGTCCACAACCAGATGAATGGATAAAGCAACTGTGCTGTATCCACACACTGGAATACGTCTGCAGAGGCAGCTCTATGATCCTTGCCTCCTGACATGTAATTCTCTCCCTTTGAGTGTCCCGGACTGCATGACTTTTTTACTGCGTGACTTTTCTTTTTTTGGCCATGTTGCTCAGCTTGTGGGATCTCAGCTCCCCGACCAGGGACCAAACCCACACCCTCGGCAGTGAGAGCACAGAGTCCTCACACTGGACCCCCAGGGAATTCCCTGCATGACTTCTAATGAAGAGACTATGGCAGCAGGTATGGGGTCACTTCTGAGATTAGGTGTTTTTAAAAAAATATTTTATTTATTTATTCGTTTATTTATTTATTTTGGCTTTGCCGGGTCTCAGGTGCCACATGCGGGATCTAGTTCCCCGACCAGGGATCGAACCCAGGCCCCCTGCGTTGGGAGTGTGGAGGCTTACCCACTGCATCACCAGGGAAGTCCCAAGATTGGGTTTTAAAAAGATCATGGCTTCTTGTCAGGTACTGTCTCTTTGTCTCTGGCAACTCCAGGAGGAAGTGAACCATGGTGGGAGGGGCCCACGTGACGCAACAGGACACTGAGGCTCTAGCCAACAACCCAGGAGGCACGGAAACCTGCCAACAGCCAGGTGAGTGCGTTTGCAGGCAGCCCTTCAGCCTCTGCTGAGTCTTGAGGTGACTGCATCCCGGCTGATGACTTGGCTACAACTTCAGGAGAAACTCAAGCCACAGGCACCCAGCCGCACCAGGCTGTGCAGTAATAAATGAGGGCTGTTTAAAACCTAAGTGTTGAGGGTACAGATCTTCCTCAACTCACGATGGGGTTACCTCCTGAGAAACCCATCAAAAGTTGAAACTATCGGGCTTTCAAAAAAAAAAAAAAGAAAAGAAAAAGAAAAGGGCTTCCCTGGTGGCGCAGTGGTTGAGAGTCTGCCTGCCGATGCATGGGACATGGGTTCGTGCCCCGGTCTGGGAAGATGCCACATGCCGGGGTGCGGCTGGGCCCGTGAGCCATGGCCGCTGGGCCTGCGCGTCCGGAGCCTGTGCTCCGCAACGGGAGAGGCCACAGCAGTGAGAGGCCCGCGTACCGCAAAAAAAAAAAGTTGAAAATATCGGGCTTTCCTCATGGCACAGTGGTGAAGAATCCCCTGCCAATGCAGGGGACACCGGTTCGAGCCCTGGTCCGGGAAGATCCCACATGCCGCGGAGCAACTAAGCCCGTGCACAACTACTGAGCCTGCACTCTAGAGCCCACAAGCCACAACTACTGAGCCCTCGTGCCACAACTAATGAAGCCCAGACGCCTAGAGCCCGAGCTCCGCAACAAGAGAAGCCACCGCAATGAGAAGCTAGTGTTGAGTACCCCATGTCATTTTTTGAACACTGTACTGAAAATGAAAAATAGAAGGACTGAATGGGTACACAATGTATCAGTTGTTTACCCTCGTGATCCCGTGGCTGACCGGGAGAAGAGGCCCCGCCACTGCCCAGCATCGTGTCACTGCATGTCACCAGTGCAGGAAAAATCAAAAGTCAAAACAGAAAATATGGTTTCTACCGAATGCACATCACCTTCGCACCATCGTAAAGTCAAAAAAGCAGAAGTTGAACCATCGTCAGTTGGGGACCATCTATAATTTGTTTAACAGTCGCAAGTACTCAGCAGTAAAAATGAATGAACTGTGGATACACACAGCAGCCCACATGGATGGATCACTAAATCATTAGACTGAGGAAAAGCAGCCAGTCAAAAAGAGTCCAGGCTGTATGATTTCATGTATATAAAATCCTAGAACACGCCTTCTTAGATGGACAGGAAGCCATTCCATAGTTGCAGGGAGGGATTACCAAGGATACTACAAGGAAGCTTTTGGGGGTGATGAAGAGTCTTACTTTGATGTAGTGATAGCTCGACAGATGCATAATACATCAAAACTGATCAAAGTGTACTTTTTTTTTTTTTTTTTTTTTTTTGCGGTATGCGGGCCTCTCATTGTTGTGGCCTCCCCCGTTGCGGAGCACAGGCTCCGGACGCGCAGGCTCCGGACGCGCAGGCTCAGCGGCCATGGCTCACGGGCCCAGCCGCTCCGCGGCATATGGGATCCTCCCAGACCGGGGCACGAACCCGTATCCCCTGCATCGGCAGGCGGACTCTCAACCACTTGCGCCACCAGGGAGGCCCCAAAGTGTACATTTTAAATTGTACCCCAAATAAAGTTAAAACATTCTCTAAAGAAAATTTTTTTTTTTTTTTTTTTTTTTTTTTTTGTGGTACGCGGGCCTCTCACTGTTGTGGCCTCTCCCGTTGCGGAGCACAGGCTCCGGACACGCAGGCTCAGCGGCCATGGCTCACGGGCCCAGCTGCTCCGCGGCATGTGGGATCTTCCTGGACCGGGGCACGAACCCGTGTCCCCTGCATCGGCAGGCAGACTCTCAACCACTGCGCCACCAGGGAAGCCCAAGAAAAAAATATTTAAAAACACTTGCACACCGGGGCTTGCTCTCTCCCACCTCTGGGAATCCTTCTGTCACTGCCGTGAGGTAGCCCGCTGGATCAGCTCCAAGGAGAATGGGGGCTCCCAACCAATGGCTTACCAATCCCCAGACCACCCAGCCCCAGTTAGCTCGCCCCGACCTGCAAAATCATGAGAAATAATAAATGTCTTGTTTTAGGCCACTCGGTTCGGGGCTGGTTTGTTCCGCAAAAAAAGCCAACTGATAACTGACACAGAAGGTTTCCTTTGGGAGCGCTGGAAGTGAGGAGGGGAGGCAGAGGCAGAATAAAGGGAGACACAGCAGTGGCCAGAGCCAGAGGGCTATGGACAAGCGGACGGACTGGGGCAGTACGGAAGCGGTGCACCGGGCCTGGCAGCATCCGGGGGGAGGAGGGGAAGGGAGCTGACAAGAGCAACAGGGCAGATCAGATCTCTCTTCTCTCCCCGCTCAGTGCCCAGGGCAGAGCTGGGCTGGTGGATATGGGATGAGGTGCTTTTTTTTTTTTTTTTTTGGCCATGCCACGCGGCATGCAGGATCTTAGTTCCCCGACCAGGGATTGAACCCGGGGCCCCAGCAGTGAAAGCACCAAGTCCTAACCACTGGACCGCCAGGGAAGTCCCTGGGCTGAGGTTCTGGGTCATGATCAGGAGCTGGAGCTCAGGGGCCAGCGTGCCCGGGCTGCTTCCTTTCCCTGTGCCTTCTCAGTCTCCTCATCCTTAAAATGGGGACGTCACCACTTCTCGGGGTTATTGTGGGGAGGAAATGAGTGTATGCATGTACAGTGCTTGGGCGCTCCACTAACCCCGGCTACCGTTATCTGAGGTTAGGAAGCGGCTGGGAGATGAGAAACTGGAAGGGTGTTCCAGCCAGTTGGGGAATCGGTAAGAAGTGGGGGAAATCAAAGCCAATGAGGAATGAGATCACACGTAACATCAGCAAGGTTTGTGACTTCTGAGTTTGATCCAGAGAGCTGGGCTCTTCCAAGAGGACCTCCGTGGGGGGCTTCAGGGTTGCCGATCTATTGGAGGGTGGGTGTGGCCTAAATATCCCTGCAGGAGACACCAGGGCAGCTCCCAACCTCACCGACCCAGCCAAGGGCTGGAGTTTTCAAATAAGGCAGCAAGAACAAAAGGAACATTGTGGGGAAAATGAGAAGTTGTGTTTGCTGTCTAAGCTAGAGGGCCTTCCTCTAAGCCCAGGGGCCACTGGCTGACCTACTTAGGAAGCTCTCAGCCAAAATCCACCACCCTTGGTACACAAAGCCCCCAAACCACCCTCTGAATATGCAGCTAGGCAGAGGCACCCAGCCGCCAGTCATTCAATCCCACATGTTTCCACTGGGCAACTCCTGTGGACTAGTGTTCTAGGCTCAGAAATACAATTCTGGACAGACCGAGAGATGATCACACTAAGTGAGGTCAGTCAGACAGAGAAAGACAAATATCATATGATATCACTTATAGGTGGAATCTAAAAAACTGATACAAATGAACTTAATTACAAGACTCACAGACATAGAAAACAAATTTATGGTTACCAAAGGGGAATGGGATGGGGAATAAATTAGGAGCTTGGGATTAACAGCTACAAACTACTATATAAAAAATAGATAGACAACAAGGACCTACTGTATAGTACAGGGAACTATATTCAATATCTTATAATAACCTATAATGGAAAAGAATCTGAAAAAGTATACATAACTGAATCACTTTGCTGTACACCTGAAACTAACACAACACTGGAAATCAACTATCCTTCAAATAAACTATACTTTAAAAAAAAGAATTCTCTACACAAACCCCACAAAAATACCATGATTTCAGCAGGGTCAGGTGCCTGTGGGGCTGCTAAGTGGATGAAGCTTTGCCACTAAGATGTCCAAGTGAATAGCAGTGACAGTGCTTGGAACTGCAGCTACCATTTTTAAGTATTTATCGGGTGCCAGGCCCTGAGGAACAGACATGACATCTGCATTAACCCTGAGCCAGCTTTGCCACCCTGTGAACCCTGGCTCTGCGACCTTAGAGACAAACTCTCCATGTCTCCCTTTCCTCATCTGTAAATCAGGACAATAATAGTAACGACCATTTAAAAATAATAACAGGGACTTCCCTGGTGGCGCAGTGGTTAAGAATCCGCCTGCCAATGTAGAAGACACGGGTTTGAGCCCTGGTCCGGGAAGATCCCACATGCCGTGGAGCAACTAAGCCCGCGCGCCTAGAGCCCGTGCTCCGCAGCAAGAGAAGCTACCGCAATGAGAAGCCTGCGCAACGCAACGAAGAGTAGCCCCCGCTCTAGCGAAAGCCCGCGGGCAGCAACAAAGACCCAAGGCAGCCAAAAATAAATTAATTAATTAAAATAAGACAATAAAAATAGTAACAGTGGACACATGCTCAGGCTCTGT
The DNA here is from genome assembly GCF_025265405.1 of Mesoplodon densirostris. NCBI lineage: Eukaryota > Metazoa > Chordata > Mammalia > Artiodactyla > Ziphiidae > Mesoplodon > Mesoplodon densirostris. The sequence continues at coordinate 5,101,941 of NC_082666.1, forward strand.
TCTGAGAGTTTCCTTACAGTAGCTCAGGTCAGCCTCAGGTGTGTCTTATTATCCCGTTTCACAGGTGAGAGAACTGAGGCTCCCAGCAGGTAACCTGAGCCTAGGAGGCGCTCCCTCGGATGAGGGCACGGGAGTGCCCCGGGGAGACGCCGAGCCCCTGCCCCAGTTATCATAACAAAAACCGCAGGTACCCGGGCCGCCTGGGTAAATACCTGGCCTGATGACGCGGAGATAGGGCTGCAGAATAAATAAATTTGCTGGCGGCGCTGCCCGGCCGTGGCCTCGGGTTCTCGACACCCGAGCCTCGGCGGGACATTCCAGCCGGAAAGGGGGGCCGGGAGCTTGGTGGGAGGTGCTCGAGGGCCCGGGGTGCTGGCGGCAGATGAAGTCAGGCAGGGCCGGTCCCCATTCGCAGCAGCAAACCCTCGGGAGCCCCTTGCAGACGAAATCTAGGTGCGCCCCGCCCCAGGTTCGCGGGGGCGGTGGGTCAGGCGGACTCCGCACCGCCTGCCGCGCCGGCTCCCGCCGCCGTCACCACCACCCCCTGCCCGGCCAGCCTGGGACTCCCGAGGGCAAGGCCGGGGTCTCAGTTCACCGCCCCCCCCCCGCCCCGCCCAGGGCTGGCTGCGCCGCGGGCCGCCGGAGTTGCCGGGCTGAGCCTCCCCGCGCCCCGCACCCCGTCTGCCCAGCTACCTAGCACGCCCCCGGCCCCTGGCCCCCGCCCCGCCTCTCTCGGTCCCCGATTCAGTCTGCGGGGTCTCCTACCGTCTCTTCCCAGCTCTCTCTCCCTCCCTGACCCTGTTTCTGCCCCCCTTGCCAGGGTGGCCCCCTTCCCCGCTCCAAGGACTGCAGCCTAGCCCGTTCACCACCTTTGTCCGGTGAACAGTCATTAGAGGAAGAACGGGGCGTGGGGGACGGAGGGGAACGTGCCCCCCACATCGCCACAGCCGGGCACCTGCTGCCCGCCCGAGGGCTGCCCCTCCCCGGCGGAGGGGGCTGCGGCCAAGGTGCCCGAACTCCCCGCAGCGGCCTCCAGAGCCCCTCAGTTCCGGGTGGGAGGGAGAGGCGTCCCAGGGCAGGCCAGCCTCGGGGCCCGGGGCGGGGTCGCCCTCGCCTTTCCCGGGAGACGGGACCCCCGGGAGCGCGCACCGGACCCGCCGCCCTTACCTGCGTCCATGGCGAGACCAGCTGGGCTGCACGCCTCCCGCGTCCGGCGCCTCCCGCCGCCGCCGTCGGGCCCGGCTCCGCTTTCGCGGGCGGCTCGGGTTTCCTGGTGCCGGCAGCGCGGCCGGTTAATCATTGACCGCCTAGATTGCCTGCGGCTGTGTCAACAGGCGGCTCCACGCGCGCCCCGGCGCTGGGGCCCGAACCTGCGGGCGCCCACCAGCCTGGCCGCCTCGGCAGGACCCGCGCCCGGCGGCCCCCCGGGGAGGAAGCCGAGTTGGAGGCGGGTGGGAAGAGGGGAGCAGCCCAGGCCCAGCTGGGAAAGGGCAGGGGGAGGCTGGGGCAAGCCGGAGACCTCGGCTGGATGCATTTGTGGCCAGAAAAGGCCTTGGGGATCCGAGTTGCCGAATCCTCCCTTTTATTTTGCCCAGCAAGACAAGCCAGAAATACAGATTGTCATATGAAATCTCCTGGGTTTTAAAACAACGTGTGAGACTTCTACTCCCTGAAACTTACCAGACTGGAGAACTCAAAGCAGGTCTCACTCCAAACACCAAGAAATGCTAGACTACATAGGCAAGCCAGACGGCAATTTAAATTTATAGCTGAGCTCCCAACATAGTAAGGGAGATCCCCAGGGACCACTGTTCCTCACATGGGTCTGGGGTTCAAGTTCAGCCCGTTGTTGTGGTCCAGAAACCCCGACTTTAAAAATTGACATTAAAAAAAAAAAGTGGCTCCAGAAAAGAGCACTGGGATTTCTCCCAAGCAAAAATACTCTGGTGGGACAACCCCCATCCAAGATAACAAGATTCCCACAGAAAAAGCGCCCTAAACATAAGTGCACAACCCCCAAAGGCAAAACGCACAGGTAAACAACCCACCATGAGAGTCTCCAGACAAGAAAGCAGGACTTGATTCTGGGGCAATCAGGATCCAACTGGGAAAGCAGAAACCACCTGGAGTATTTAAAAGAAATGGGATATTTAATGCAGGGAGCTGGCTTTGGTGATGAAGAGCAAGCTGACCCAGAGAGAGTAAAACAACCCAGAGCTTAGCCCGAGGAGGAGGAGGATGTTACACACCACGGCAGCAGGGTGGAAGGGGGCCACCCTGGGTGGGTGCAGGCAACAAGGGGGTGTATTGTTTGAAGACAATAATAAAACTGGCTAAAAGCTGCTCTGCTTTTAATAACCATGGGACAGTAATTCTAAACAATGTCAGTGACAAAATACTCCTCCCTGAAAAGAATATTTTGTTGGTCTCAGTTCTAAAACAATTGCTGTGGTGCTCATTTCCTGTGCCCACAGAAAGCCAGCAGTCAGGACTTCATCCTTGTGGCAGAAGACTGGAAGAATTCTCTCCTGGGGTTATGACCAGCCCCAGAGAAAAGACCAACAGACATATAGAAATATCAGGGTTTCCTCAATGAATGTACCCAGGCAAACAAACCTCACCCACACACTCAGAACTTCTAACCATCTTTCGAGTCCCCTGCTCTAAAATATCAATAGGGACAGGGATCATCCACCTTAGATGGGAGACAAATAAACAAATGGGAAAAGTAACCATGAGGAAACAGAGGTGATGCAGGTATTTTGAAGCTCTGATGTTGTATATCCCTTCCAAGAATCCATAAATTCAATCACATGAGAGAAAACCTCAGACAAGCCACAGCTGGGGGGGCTCTGCAAAGCATCTTGATGTCTTTACTTTTCAGTTAAAATTTTCATTTGGTCCTTTTAAAATCTGCATGTTTTTCATAATGTCTTTTCTGTGGTGATGCACTCTATTCCATGTGCTTTCCTCTTCAAATGGTTTTTAAAACTTTTTCTTGGAAAATAATTTCAAGCTCAGAGACAAGTTGCAAGAATGGGACAAATGAGCCAACAATGCCTTTTCCAGTGCATTTTTTTGCCAGGACAGAATCCAGTCCAGGATTATGTGTTGCATTTAGTTGCCATGTTTTCAAACACTTTTATAGACCTGGTTTTAAATCTTTCAAATCACTGTAGTTTCTTAGATGCGATTCAGCCCATTTGCCACACCTGCTGACTGCTGCACAGTAGGGGGATTTCCTCGTGGGCTTCAGCAGCATCATGATTTCATGGTCAGCAGGTGTTAACTTCTAAAGGCACCCTGTGTGTACCGCATGTGTGCCCTGGGGTATGAGGCAGGTGGCTTCTATGGTGGCTTCTAAGGAAGTCACTGGCTGTGGACCATCTTTTATTTCTCCACCTGGGGTTTCTGCACCATGTAGGTGGCCCACGTGCTGTCAGGCCCAGCGTTCCACTTTCTGGGAGAGGACTCTACTCAGAGCCATTGGGGTAGCAGTTTGCTTCAGTTTCACAAAAGCACAGACCCTTTCAGGCTCCCGCGGAATGCAGAGGGCCAGTTCCAGAACCCTGCTGCTGTGCGTGGGGCTGTGGCTTTGACTCCCGCCCCCCAAGGCACAGTCTGCTCCCGGCTCCTTTATGGGCACACGGCAACGAGGAGCTTCTTCTCTCAAGGGCCTGGAAACCGTATTTACCTTTCTTGTCTTGGAACGGGATGATGATGCACTCCTCCGTGTCTGGAGCGTGTATCTGCGCAAACACGCTAGCTCAGCTATCTTGACTGGAGGTCCTTTTGCAGCCGCAAGCCTTGGGCGAGCCATGTAATCTCTCCGCTCCTCAATTTCCCCATCAGGAAAATGGGTTTATTAAAGTAAAAAACAAACGAAGACCAGCCTTGAAAGTTACCTGAGCAGACAAAACCAGTTTTGTAACCGGGCAGGACCCTACGGGGCCTTCCCAAAGAAGACCCCCACACACACACCCTAACCCCGTCATGTCCTCCAGCCTGTCTTGGCTGTAGAAAAACGTTAGCTTCCTAGGCCTTCCTCAAGTTCCAAAGAGCAAATTTAATCAAAGAAGTGAGAAAATGCAGAAAGGAAAACAGTCAAGCAAAACAAAATAATAGTTTAGCCATTAAACAAAGTCAAGGACCTTTAGTTCCTCTTCAGGGGCTACAGTTAATATTCTGAGCCACGTCCTTTGAGCTGTTTTGCAGATACTGAAACCCTGACCAGGTGGAAGAAGTTAACTGCATGCTGCCCACAAGCACGTAGACCCCAGACCGGCTAGAACCAGAAGGCTGACGCTGTTGACTCCTGATGACCTCACCACTAACCCATCAGAAGAATGTCCACCAGCTGATCACACACCCCACAGCCCCCCTCCCTCACCCTGTCTTCAAAAAGCTTCCCTGAAAGCCATTGGAGAGTTTGGGCCTTTTAAGCACTAGCTGCCCTGGACTCCTTGCTTTGCACCTGCAGTAAACGCTTTATTTTCCTTCACTGCAACCCAGTGTCAGTAGATTGGCTTTGCTGTGTGCAGGCAAACAGACCCCGGTTTGGTTCAGTGACAGTTTACCTGCACACATAAAGTTTAATTTAGCTTATCTTGCAAGGGGTCATTCCTTCCTTCTGCCTCTGGAAATCATAAGCACAACTGAAACTGTTTCCCCAAATTGGTATGAGGTAACCAATTCCATATCATTTAAGAAAATCCTAATATTATAACCAATCATGGTGAAGAATAAACAGTCATTGCCTCCTCACTATACGAGCTGCTTTATACCAACATAACCTGAGGCTTAGTCCATGTTTTGAGAGCTCTTGGTTCAAGAACTGTCTTTTGCACAATCGACTTTTACTGATTGCCACTTTGGTTATTCATGGGTTTACTCCTGCTATTTCTGCCCTTTTGACGGATTGTATGAGGCTTTACTGCTATTCAAGATATGTAACCAAACCTTGTTTAACTTTGCACTATCTAGCCATGGCCATATCAGACCAGAAAAGCAAACACCAGAATACAAAACCACGGTCTTCCCTGGGTGAGGGGTTATGGCTGATTTTAGTTTTATTTGTGCGTGTTTGTGCGTATGCATTTTCTGCAATGAGCATGGGTTACACCGTGATTGGGAAAATGGCAACAAATACTCTTGAAACGACGGGCACCTGGTCAACTCTTTAAGTGCTGAGCGCTAGCTTGTGTTCAACAAAAGCTTGAAGACCTGAGGGGAATGAACTGACATTTTTGCAGGCAGTGGGGCTGGCTAAGGGGATTGGGGGAGGAGGGCCATGTTGGAAAGCTGTGTTTCCTGTGCTCCTGTGAACTTGACCTGGTGGGGGATGGTACAGATGGGAGCAGAGAATCCCAGCGTTCTGCCTCACCTGGTTCTGAGAAAGCCAAACCTTTGAGTCTCAACCCCATTGCTCATTCAGCAACAACAGGTGCTTCCTGTGCGTGGCAGAGGTTCGGCAGCACAAGCCAGCCACCGCCCTGCCCTCATAGGGCTCAGCTCTAGCGACAAACATCAAGCCCATGATTGCAGAATCTGCTACGTAATTGTAGCTGTGTTCCATGCTTTCCGGGGCTACAGAGAACACTGACAGGGGCTAGCCTGGTCCAGCTGGGGAGGGGCTGGAGCATCCTCAGGAAAGGGATGGTGGGAAGAGTCAGCCAGGCACAGGGTGGAGTGGAGGGTCTAGGAGGGTGTCTGGGCCTGGGGCCTGGTGGGAGCGTGTAGGGTTAGATGAGAGGGGGTTGGGCATTGGCTGGTGCGCATGGGAAAGATGGGCTCCCTTTGCTATCCCTAAGAAGTGGCAGGCCTTGGGGGGAAGCCCCCAGATGCCACAGCATCAAGAATACAAGAAATAGGGCTTCCCTGGTGGCGCAGTGGTTGAGAGTCCGCCTGCCGATGCAGGGGACACGGGTTCGTGCCCCAGCCCGGGAAGATCCCACATGCCGCGGAGCGGCTAGGCCCGTGAGCCATGGCCGCTGAGCCTGCGCGTCCGGAGCCTGTGCTCCACAACGGGAGAGGCCACAACAGTGAGAGGCCCGCATAACGCAAAAAAAAAAAAAAAAAAAAAAAGAATACAAAAAATAATGGGAATTCCCTGGTGGTCCAGTGGTTAAAGACTCTGCGCTTTCACTGCCGAGGGCCCAGGTTCAATCCCTGGTCGGGGAACTGAGATCCCGTAAGCCGCGTAGCACGGCCCACCCCCAGAAAAAAGTGTCAGCATTAAAAAAGAAAATAATACAGAAAATAAGAAAATACAGTTAATATAATTGGCCCCGTGAGGCATGGATGCCACATAGACAAATACACAAATGAAGAAAACACATAACAGGCACCCAGCACCCGCTCTGGGCCAGGCTTTACACCAGGCGAAGAAAACACATAACAGGCACCCAGCACCCGCTCTGGGCCAGGCTTTACACCAGGCCCTTTGTGTGCCTTCTGGCATGGAAGCCTCACCGTGGTATTTCCCTGTTGAGAGTTTAGCTAAGCTATTCCATGGTATTGCTGCCCTGGCATCCAGTTTGTTTGGCTAAGCGGCCTGCAGAAGCCTCACACTGACAGTACGTCCCTTCATACATGTGCATGCCCTAGACAGCAGCCTGTGGAGTCACCAGCCAACGTATGCTCCTGTGATCAAGTCTCCCCTGCCTGTATGCTTTATGCGCCCCTGAGATAAGACCCCCGTGGACCTTACCAAAACCCCACTCTTTCGGCTTGAATTAACCAATCCAGCCCTAGCCTGGGAAACCCAAAGCACTCCACCCACAGACCCTGATAAAGGAATATGCCCCAGGGCCTGCCTCTCTGTCTGCACTCTGCCTTGACCTCCTGTGTGGCCCCTTGAGGCATGCCGTGTACCTCCTCCAAGACCTGTGAGTAATAAACTTCTCTGCTTCAGTTTCTCTTGTGGTCTGTTGTTGAACCTCTGCCCGCCATCAGATTCCTCAAGCTCCACTCACACATGTTAATTTCATGAAGTCATAACACTTCCCCCATAACATTTGGGAAGTAAGGAAACACCACGACCACATCACTGCCCGAGGTCACTCGGCAGAGGCAAGGTTTGAACCCAACTCTAAACCCAGAGCCAAGTGCCTAACCTTGCCTCCCCCGTGGTGAATGCGTGAATGGCCCTCCCTGTTTTGAGCTTCTGTGTAAGTTCCTCTCAGGTAGGGGGTGGCTTTCTCATGTCCATCCAGCCGCTCCTTCCTCAGCTTCCCTCTGTCCAGGTCCACAGGGCTCAGGAGGCCCAAGTTCCCTTGTACACTCCCCCCCTCCCATCAGAAGAACCATCCTGTAACCCTTCCTGAGGTGGGTTAAGGCCTCTGAAGTCGCATAAACAGTGACTTCGCCTGATGCCTGCACATTAGTCTCTCCTGCATCATATTTCAATGTCATCAAATATTCATGGAGTGCTCACAATGCATTAGGAGCTAGACCTGCAAAGAGAGACTTGATGCCTTGGGGAAACATACAGTTGGAACAGGTCGGTGTTTGCCTTCTCTGTGCCAGGTACTGGGGGGACAGGTGGAATCCAGCAGACAGGGCCTCTGTCTTCTTGGCTCACAGCCTGTCTAGTGCTGAGTCTAAAAAGTCATTCCATGACTTCTGCCCACCACGTACTAGGAAGGCTGAGGAGGCCAGGAAGTTGTCTTGGAGGCAGCACTGAAGGCTCTAGCGGGGCAGTGGGTGGGTGACACGATCAGGGCAGAGCGTCAGGAAACTCGGGTCGCCAGCGTGGAGGCTGGGCTGGAGTGGGGGTGAGCCGAGGCGGCGCTAAGGTTGTGCCCAGGCAAGAGGCATCGGACCCGGGAGGTGGAGGCTGGGGCGGAGCACAAGGCGCAGGTGCATAGGTGACCGAGCGCTCTCGGGGTGACCGCACGCGAGGAGGCTGAACCCGTTCCAACTTCCGACCCGGGTCACAGGGCTCAGGAGTCTGACTTGCCGGTTCGGGCGCTGGCCCACGTTCCCACCCCGGCCCTGCAGTCCCGGGGGATCATTCCGACGGCCCCAGGCAGCGGAGGTGTGTCTGGAGGGAACCTTCCCGGAGGCCGCCCGGCGTCTGGAGACTCCTGCAGCCAGTTGCGATATTGAGTTGCTTCTGTCCTTTGCAGCAAAAAAAAAAACCGGGCATCGCCGCAGCCGGTCCAACTGCCTCCGCAGCCTCCGGGAGCATCGGCCCAGCCCACGCATGCGCGGCGCCCACGGACGCCAGAGACTACAACTCTCGCGGTGCCCCGCGCGCGCCGGCAGCCCCGCTCCCACCGCGCCGCTCGCCTCCCGGAAGTGGGGCTCCGAGGGGGCGTCTCCGACCTTTGCGCGGGGGCGGGCCGGCAGGTTTGGGGGAGGCTGCGTGAGCCAGGAAGCCGATGCGGGCGAGCGGCGCTGGAGATGGCTTCGGCTGGAGGCGGCGACTGCGAGGGCGCCGCGCACGAGGCCGACCGACCTCACCAGCGGCCCTTCTTGATCGGGGTGAGCGGCGGTACCGCGAGCGGCAAGGTAAGGGGCTGGGCGGCGCGGCGGGGCCTGAGTGTCACGCCGGCCCCCTGGATCTCCGGTCTCCGTGCAGAGAGAGACCCCAGCCCCTGGCTGCCGAGGTGCCCCCTCCCGGGCGTGGGCTGCGGCCACGGCTGGCCAAGCTAAGGCCGGGGCGCAGGCGGGGAGCGGGGAGCGGGGCGCTGGACCTCGGGGACCCCCGCAGGCCTCCCGCTGGCCTGGCCTCTCGTGGCCTCCAGGTCCGCGCTGCCCCTGCCAGTGCTCCGAGGCCTTCCCGCCAAGCGCAGCCCCACCCGTCACTGGCCGGCCTGGCAGCCCGTCGGAGCGTCTCCAGGCGGGGATCCTGTTTGTGTGTTCCCAGTCAACTGTGTGCGAGAAGATCATGGAGCTGCTGGGACAGAATGAAGTAGACCACCGGCAGCGGAAGTTGGTCATCCTGAGTCAAGACAGGTTCTATAAAGTCCTGACCACGGAACAGAAGGCCAAGGCCTTGAAGGGACAGTACAATTTCGACCATCCAGGTAGAGACCCTGAGGGTGGGGAGGGAGTGGGGAGGGAGGGCAGACCACGGAGACTGGGTCCAGGGTTGGACCTGGATAGCAAGAAACCTAAGTGGTTCCATAAAATCACCCAGATAACCCGCAGTGGAGCGTCTTTCCCGCGCTCTCTGGGCCCTGGGTGGTCCTGCCGGAGCTCCAGGCTCCCCTGGAGCCAGTCAGGGAGTCTGCGCCTCAGAAGGGCCTTCAGGACCACCGCTCTGCCACGACTATGGTCACGGAGAAAGCCACGCCTCTTCCCACGTTAAGGGTCCTCTGCACAGACCGCGTCCACTGTGGCCTTTCATTCCGCCACCTGCCCTGGGGCAGAGTCCTCGAGAGGCCAGCAGTGGAAGCAGTGGGTAAACAAGAACCAGAGGCCTTGAAGCTCCGTTTCCTGGTCTGGTCGGGGGCCGGGGGAACAGGTGGAGATGGGGTGGATGAGGGGGAACAGCCAGGCTGCCCCGCCCTGCTGCTACTAGAAGATTCCACCCAGTGGCTGGCTCCCATCTTCATTCCTTTCCAGGGGACACATGGGAAGAAGGTCTGAGAAGCGTCAGTCTGTGTTATTTCCCAGAAATAGAGAGAAGCAGACGCCTAGCCCACCTACCTCCCAGGGCTGGCTGATCCCTGGGTGGTGGCACTGCCCGAGGGCAGCAAGGACCCGTCCACCCTGTGGTTTGCAGAGGGCCCTGCAAATGTAAACTGTAGGGGGCAGCTCCCAGTCCAGCTGTTGCTTAGAGTCACTGGTAGCACCAGCACCCAGCTGTGCTGACCCCAAGGCAGAGTGAGTTCCCTGCGGTCCCCAGCACCAGGACACAGGCTTGTCTTGCCTTTTGTTCCATCCCTGCAGATGCTTTTGATAACGATTTGATGCACAGGACTCTGAAAAATATTGTGGAGGGCAAAACAGTCGAGGTCCCAATCTATGATTTTGTGACCCACTCAAGGTGAGCAGGTGGTTCCTGGGAGGAGAAGGCTGTGCGCTGGGGGCTGGTGAGGACAACCCCCCCGCCACCAGGGTCTGTCCCCAGCACGGAGTCCACACCCGGGGGCTGAAGCTGACGGCAGGGCCCCTTCCTGGTCTCACCGTGCAGGTTAGCGGAGACCACGGTGGTGTACCCTGCAGACGTGGTCCTGTTCGAGGGCATCCTGGTCTTCTACAGCCAGGAGATCCGGGACATGTTCCACCTGCGGCTCTTTGTGGACACGGACTCTGACGTCAGGCTGTCGCGAAGAGGTAAGGCAGACGCGGGCCTCTCTGCCCCTGGCCGGCCCGGCCCTGGGTCCCGGGGGTCTGAAGGTCCCCACCCCGCTCCTGTCGCCACAGTTCTCCGGGACGTGCACCGCGGCCGGGACCTGGAGCAGATCCTGACGCAGTACACCACCTTCGTCAAGCCGGCCTTCGAGGAGTTCTGCCTGCCGGTACCGCCTTCCGCTTGCTTGGGGACCTCCTTTTCTCCCTTTTCAGAAGGACCCCTGGTGCCCCGTTCTGTGAGAGCCAAGCCATGGATGGACGTGGTCTGCTGTATAAACGGAGAAGTTAGCTTCTTGTACCCACGTTCCCGAGGAGCCGTTCTCGGCTGTGAATGTGTCCTCTGTTCTCCCCATCACCCCTTCTCCACTGCCTCCTCCTCGCCGCCCGCCCCGTCCCCCCGGGCTTCACCCCTGGCACCGGCACCGCCTCCCTCCTCGCCTGTCTGCATTTCTCCAGGGCGCTGCTTCTCCCCTGACCCACACTGTGCATTTCCTTCCCCCGCTTAGAACTGTGGGCTCCACAGGGGCAGGGATTTTTGGCTGTTGGCTGCCAAAGTGGTGCCTGGCACACAGTAGGTGCTCAGAAATTTCATCCATGCCATGTGTTTCTTTGGCTGGCACTGGAAGGTCCGGCTGGCCTATAGAGGGAGGAATTCACTGTTTGTGGCCATTTGTCTTTTCCTCCATCTCACAGTCTTCACTGTCACTAGATAGGACTTGCGTAAGGATTTGAAGGGGAATTGCACAATATTTTGCTTCTTAAAGGGAAAAATGAGGCACAAAGGAATTAGAACCAGGATTCCTGCTTTAGATAAACAGGACGAAGGAGTTCTGTTTCTGCTATTTCAAGAAAGCATTTTTTATTTTACATTCATGTTCTCTGAAGTTTCTGGAAAGTGATCAGAAAAGTAAATTGACTGTTTTGCAGTCTCTCTTATTTACAGAAAGACATTTGGCAAAGTAGGTCGTTTACGGTAAAACTCCGGACTCCAAATGTGACCGGGTGCCCCTGGGTGGACACAGGACCGCTCAGGGCTGGACCCTCCGTCTCTCCCTCCCCTTTACCTGTAGCCACACAGCGAGTTGACCGAGCTGGCCGTGTCCCCCGCGTCCCCCAAGGGAAGACCTTTCTCAGCTCTTTGCTGGGCTCCACCCCTCCTGCCCCCACCAGCCCGCTGTCCACAGCCCCGCGGGAGGCAGCCCTAACCCTCTCACGCTCACGTCTCCCGTGGGTCTCCACGGCCTGCAGACACAGCTGCCCCAGGGCTTGGTCCCGCCCGCCCCTGTGGCTAATCTGTGTGACAGGGCTCCTTGGCCCAAATCCACACGCTGGCAACACTCAGCGGTCTGCAGGTCTGTCTCTGGGCCCAGACCGTTTCCTCGCTTGCCTCCCTCCGCTGCTTCAGATTCGGCCCCCTCAGCAGCACCTGGTTGGGGTCCCTCCTCGGTGGTGCCACAGGGTGCCCGACAGGGAGTGAGTTCCTCGGCGTGGGAGCCGATGGGGGGTGGGGAAGGAAGGGGCGCAGGTCCTCGCGTGCGGCGCAGCCCTGCTGTCGCAGGTCAAGAACCCTGTGTGTGGTGGGAGGGTGCCCCGCTTCACTCGGCCCAGAGAACCGGGCGGTCAGCACAGAGAACTGGCCTCTACAGCGGTGCTGGTGAGACGAGCGTCTCGGAGACGCCGGGAGACAAGCGCTGTTTCTTCCTCGGCTGCCTCAGCTCACCTTCCCCCTCACTTCTGGGGCCACCGTCTCTCACCTGGTTGACAGATACCCCGAATCCCTGCCCCCCCCCATCTGCCATGACGGGCCCGGGCTGGCTTCCCTGCATCTAGCCCCAAGCAAGCTGAAACCATCTGGGGGACAGATCCTTATGAGACTTTCCTTTTCTTGCCTTGCAGACGAAGAAGTACGCTGACGTGATAATCCCTCGAGGGGCTGACAATATGGGTAAGGACCAGGCCTGCCGGCTGCCCCCGCTCCTCCCAGGACCAGGAAGCGGGCACTGCCCATCCTGTCGTGGTTACTGAGACACCCCCAGCGCGTGAGGCCTGTGTACATCGTGGCACAGGTTTCAAATGCACTTGGAAAAACGGTTAACACATTGTACATCTTAAACTGACACAATGCATTATGTCAATTATATCTCAGGGAAGCTGGTGGGAAAAAAAATACATACGGAAAACTGACAGGGAGTCACTCATTAGCAGAAGGTATCTTAACCAGGGTTAGTTAACAGAAACCCTCGCCGACCGAGCCAGGTAGGTTTTATTGTGCTCAGGCCCCAGAGTGCCCTGGTCTGTCTGCTGAGACTCAGCGCCACGCAGATGCCTCGGGGAGGAAAACCGTGCGGTTCACCAGTAACGCCAGGTGGGCGCTGGGCGGGCAGCCCTCCCGGCGTGCCGCGATGGAGAGTGGGGGCAGCTGACCCAGCTCTGTCTGTCTCTGCTGCAGTGGCCATCAACCTTATCGTGCAGCACATCCAAGACATCCTCAACGGCGACATCTGCAAGTGGCATCGCGGAGGGTCCAACGGGCGCAGCTACAAGAGGACGTTTCCTGAGCCGGGAGACCACCCCGGGGTGCTGACCTCTGGCAAACGGTCGCACCTGGAGTCCAGCAGCAGGCCCCACTGAGGAGTGGAGTGCTGAGCTCCCGGCGGGTCCAGAGATGCCCCCCTGCCCCTAAACACACAGCCGTGGCCGGGGTGGTGCTGCAGTCCAGGCGTCCCTCGCTACTTCAGGAAACCTGGACGACTTATTCAGACTGGGTCTGACAGGATGTCTGCAGGCAGCCCTGACCTTTCCACCCGCTTCCTCACATCACAGAGGCTTAAAGGTCTCTTCAGTTACTGAGAAACGCCACAGAACGTGTGGTGGGCAAGTCACATATTTTGGGGAACGTTGAAGAAATAGCCCGGACGCTGTGATTTTGACGGTGAACCCACAGCAAGAGAGACTCGTATGATCTGGTTCACACACGTGTAACTGCAAAGTATGAAGAGGTAACACGCTTCCTTTTTATGTATTATACAGCCACATGTTTTCTGTTTTAGTCTGTCTCCTGACCCCGTGCTCGCTGTGACCTAGTAACCCGATTTCATGACCCACCAGCAGGGTCGTGCTCCTGGTACACACTGACCTGGTACACGAGAGGCCATAGAGAGGCTTCCTTCCTTCTGGCCTGTGCTCTGAAGGCAGAGCCACGAGGGAGCCCTGGGGAGCAAGCTTTTCCTTAACCAGCACCAAACACACAGGCGGGGCCCCCGCTTGCCCAGCCTGAGTCTGCCTGCTTGGGGGTCTGCTTTCTGGCGGGCGCAGTGTCCTCATGCAGTCCTACTCAGGGCCCCTGAGCCCGGGCTGCTGTCTGGACAGGTCTTTCCTGGTGTCGCCCTCGGCCAGGTCAAGGGCACGTCACCTCCAGTCAAGGCGCGTGTGGACCAGAGCGGCGTGAGCAGGTGCCGCGGCCCAGGGGCGGCCGGTCCCCTGTGCTCACGCGGCGTCCGCGCCTCACAGACACTCGTGGTCTTGTCCTCGTTTGTCCTCCCTCCCACGTGGCTGTTTCTGTAAAAGCCACCAGCTGTCGAGTTCTAACTGTAGTTTTACACAGAGACATCAGTTGAGCTCAGCTGAGCACGGTGGCTGGTTTCTGATGACTGTGGTAGTTTTGTCAAACTTACTGTGCCCTTTCGGAGAGAGATCCAATAAATAATACCAAATATGAATGTCACTTTGTCCCTTTTTAATTACATTAAGAAAAGGCAAATTCAGGACAAGGAAATGTATGGATGACGCAGACCCTGACGGGTGAAGAGGCCCACGCACCTCTCAGCGGGCTCTCTGGGCAGCGGTTAAAGAGTCAGCGGTGGGGAGGAGGAACGGCCAGCTTTGCACAACCTCCTCAGGCCGGCGTTCCAGTAGCTCGTGTGCCACTGAACCACGAGGGTGATTCCCCACGGCCTCACTGGGTCAGCAGGTCAGCGGGCCAGTCGGCCAAAGCCCACCACCAGCCTCTGACAGCAAGACCGGGGCCTCGTCTGGTTCGAGCCGAACCGGCCCCTCCCTGCCTTCATCTAGGCCAACAGGAGCCCCATGCCAGCCGCTCCACACTCAGCTAGTTCACGGGGCTCTGAGGAGTCAGCAGACATGGAGCACATTGTTCTTTATGGTCCGGGAGAAACAGACTTCGCTCAAAATGAGGTGCTCGTCAGAGGACTGTTTCAACAGCGAAACCAGAACAGAATCCCTGCCGAGCCTGAGTCTCCACCAAGCTCAGAGCCACTCTGCGTTGTCAGAAGTAAACATGCTCATAAAAGGCTCATAAAAGACGGTTCTACTTTGTCCTGACCCGGCCCTGCTCTCTGTCACTGTGTCCGTGTCCTGCTAGTATTTCCGGATCAGGATATCCCAGCTGTCTTTCCAGCGAAGGGCCTTGAGTTCGCTGGGTGAGAGTGACCTGTCCCCGTAGGTTAGCGGGCGCAGCATGTTGGACACATGACAGGCAGAGGCAAACCACGCCACGACCAGCGCGCCGAAGAGGCTCCTCTGGAGCTGGGACCTGCCGGCCCAGGGCAGAGCACGGGTGTGGGGAGGCCGGCCCCTCCCCACCACGATGTCCTCTGGGCATCCGTCACCCACGTGGTCACCTACCCTGGCCTTTCCTTCCCCCGGCCACCCCCTGCCTGACCATCAGCCCTCACCACGTCATGGCGGATGCGCTAAGCCCCACCCTCCTCACTCGCTCTGCTTCCAGAATTCCACAGCTTCTGCTCCATCTAGGATCGGATGCCGGGGTATTGCCCCCGAACCCCCCGTGAGCACGGTGCAGCCCTCCTGACGTACTACCAGGCTCCCGGGGACCAAAGAGAGAGGGCACCCCCTCTGCCCTGGCCTCCATAACTCGCTCCGGTTTACAAAGCTTTCTGGTTTATCTCTGCCACGCACCACACAGTCTGGCCACGAACCACCGGCTGCTCCGGGACACGCCCCATGTTTCCCTTTCCTTCTCTTTGCTCCTGGTGTTCTCCAAGCCCAAAGGGCCTTCCCCATTTCCCGTGCACATCAGCCACCTTCCTCTCCTGGCGGCCTTCGTTAGCTTCATCCTCTGAACCCCTGTAGAGCCTTGCTTGTGACCCAAACCTCATCTGCATCACACTGGAATCGCCATTCAAGACTCCCCTGGACCCAGACCCCCAGGGGGGCGTGGCTGCCAAGGCCCCGTACCTGCACAGGTGGTCGCCGACGTGCTCCAAGACCACAGGAAGCAGCAGGATCTGGAAGGCGAGCGCGGGCAGGTAGTGGTAGAGGAACAGCGTCTTCTCCATCATGAAGAAGGGCACGTAGTTCACAGCCCAGCCCCCGGCGCACAGAGCCCCGGCCAGCCCCCAGCGCAGCCAGCAATCTGCGGGAAAAGGTCATCGTGAGCCGGTGCCGCTGACGGCTCCAGCTGGGAAGCTCCCGGCGGTCCAGCAGGCTGGCCTCCTCATCCGCAAGGTACACGCGAGCTCCAGCTCCTGATTTCTCTGTGTCCCCTCCCAGCCTTCCCACATTGCTGGAGAAAGGACAGACTGTGTCGTAGAACCTCCTGTAACTTCCTGCTGGTACTACCATCCCCTTCCTGAGAAATGCCAACTTCCTGGGGGCCAGGCCCAGCTTATTCCCGACTGCCCGCTGGCCTTGGCTCACCTGGAGATTCCGAGCTGGGTCTCACTATTCAGGGAGGAGTGGAGGGGCTGGACCCGTGCACCCGCCCAGGAGAGCCGGGAGTCGGTGGAGAGAATGACCAGCTCAGAGTTGAGCCCAGAGAAGGCGCCTCCCTGCTCCTGACGGCCTTGGGGGCCCTGCCCTGCCCTGGGTGTTTGCTCCTTTCCTGTTTCAGGATGGTCTGAAGGGGGTCTCTGTCCTTGCAGACCACCACCCTTGACTAAGTGCCCGCTGGCGCCTCTGTCCCGTCAGCCACTTCCAGGGTGTTCCGCGGTCAGGAAGCAATTCCTGCCTGACACCTGCACATCCCTGGAGAAGCCTTGAAGGCGATGCAGGGACTGGACTGCAACATTCTGTCTCTGCGGAAGAGACAGACGTTCCCTCGAGGCAGAAACAAAGAGGTGGCCTCAAGGCCCTGGTGCTGGTGCGGCCGGCTGACACCCGAAGCACAAGGAGCTCCCGTCAGAACCAGAAGGAGGGGGCGTGAGACACGTGTGGGCAGCTGCACGGACCCTCAGGGAGGTCGCAGACTCTTCTTCGGCGTCTGAACAGGTACCAGATGAAGAGCAGCGCGTACACCAGGGTGGCAAGGCTGGCCGAGGTCCAGATCACGATGTTTCCGAGCAGGTGGATCTGTGCCTGCGGGCGCACAGAGAGACCCTGTCACCTCAGCCAAGATGCCACAGCCCAGAGCAGACACGGGCACCCACTACACCTTCCGCCCTCACTGCTGGGACGGACGTGTGAAGGTTCTCAGCTCCGTAAGCTGAAACTGAGAACCAGGAGTAGACGGGATTCTGTTCTGACAACAGAGCTGCTCCCAGGGGGCTGATGCAGAGCTGCAGGGCGCTGAGGACCCGTTCATCTCAGACCCCGCTTCTCAGCGAGCCGTGGCCCCCCACTTCCGGGGGGGAGGAAAAGGGCGAGCATCTTGAGCACATACCGCCCCCCCTCAGCGGGTAATTACTGGGCACCCGCTACGTGCTGCGTTTGCTCTCCCAGGTAAGAGAGATGAGGTACAGGGAAACGGAGCACTGACCGGCCCAGACGCCACGTGCCCTGCGGGAAATCAAGCAGGGCTGTTTTAAAAACCACGTCTGGGCTTCCCTGGTGGCGCAGTGGTTGAGAGTCCGCCTGCCGATGCAGGGGACGCGGGTTCGTGCCCCGGTCCGGGAGGATCCCACGTGCCGCGGAGCGGCTGGGCCCGTGAGCCATGGCCGCTGAGCCTGCACGTCCGGAGCCTGTGCTCCGCAGCGGGAGAGGCCACAGCAGTGAGAGGCCCGCGTACCAAAAACAAACAAACAAAAAAAACCCACGTCTGCCAGAGAAGGGGAGCCACGCGCTGCCACCACAGCCACCAAGCCTGGTTTCCCTTGACCTGTGGACAAACTAGGACCCGACTCCTTGGCGTCTCAGGGGAGCTCTGGCCTCGAGCTGCCAAAGCACTAAGAACAAGTCCCAGGCTCTTGTTAGGGAAGCGCAGGAAGGCCGGGACTTGGGCGGGTGCAGCAGCTGCTCTTAACATCACAGCACTCTCAGGCGTGGGACAGCTTTGCCGCACAGACGCTCCACTTACACTGGTCCTGGGGTGCAGCCAGTAGGCGATGTTGGTGTCCAGCGTGACCCAGTCCAGCGGCGTGGAGCTGTATTTGTGTTCGGAATCGTCGCTTCTCACTGTCAGCATCCGCCACTGCGGAAAGCAGAGGCCGCTGGGAGTCCCATGGACAGCCAGCCGCCTTCATCGCTCAGGGATCTGCCAGGGGTCAGAGTAAACTCTGCCCCTCTCACGTGGGCGTCCGACCTCAAGTTCATTTAGATCATGCCACAGAGGCAGCGCAACGGGCTGATGAGCCCAGGAGGCGCCGACCCCTGGGCTCCAGCCGCCTCGTCTGTTTTAAGGGATGGGACTGGGCATTAGGGTGCTTTTAGATTTGGGACCCTGAGTTCTCTGGGGCTGCACCGCGTTGACGGCGGCCCGTCCTGCCCTGCCCTGTGTGCGATGCCACTCTGCTGCACAGTCTCCTTGGCGCCTGACTGTTCCTGCCGGCAAAGCCACAAGGCAGGACAGCCAGGAGGCAGGGGACCGACCATGCCAGGCATGTCACTTAGAGTGGACAGAGGGAGATGCTCCCTCCCTGCCGAGTCAGGTCCCAGTTTAAAGTCTGACGCTGGGCAGGTGGGAGTTCTACAGACTGCAGTGCCTTCCCTGGCGAGGAGCCAGCACCCAGTGAGCAAGGTCGCCCACCCCTCCGCCCGCCTGTCACCTGCAGCTCCGAGAATCTGGCCATGAAGCTGAGGTTTCTGCTGACGTCCGTCTGCGTAGGGGAGTGCAGCTCCAGTTCCCTCTCCTTCTGCTCCTGGCCTGGCAGACACACCGGAACCCAGAAGATACAAGCAGAACCAGGTCAGGGAGCTCCCGGTGGCAGCTGCCAGCTGCTTTGCAAACAACCCACCAGGACTGTCAGAGTGCGCCACTCCACGTGGTTCTCCCCACCGTACACGGCCCACCCACCCGCTCAGCATCTTTCGAGTCAGAAAGCTCGGCTTGCCCTGCCTTCCAGGGACACGCACCCCCACCCCGAGTCCTGTCACTGCTCCAGCTACGCGGGAGGGGGAGGGCGAGGGTCTGCAGCGGAGCACGGAGCGCACGCGGCCCCTCCCACGCGGCCGGGGCTCACTCCTGCCGTAGCGGTGTTCCTCCACGCTCCACACGCTGCTCCCGTGGTAGCCCCGGGACAGCTGCTCCCCGACCACCTCCAGCTGCCGAAAGCCCCAGTCCGGGAGGGGCGCCCCGCTCAGCTGGTGAAGCGAAGTGGGGAGGGTGTGAGGGAGGGCCCGGCTCAGCCTGGCCCGGGGGACCCCACCCCGGTCACTTGGCCAGCAGCTGACCAGGGCAGCCGGCTCTCCTCTGGGGAGCGTCACGATAGGGCTCAGTTCTGAGCAGTCACAGGGGGCCCCCACCACTCCCGCCACCCTTCATTCTGTCCCACCTGGCAGGACTGTGTGAGCCGGTGTCACTGACCTTGAGGATGGCTGAGGTGTTCACGTGCACGAACCGGACCTCTGACAAGATGGTCTTCCAGACGTCCGTGTCCGACTCTCTGTTCACGATGTCCTGTAAAAGCAGGTCTGGTCCGTTATTTCACTCTTTTTCAAATTTCCTTAAATGTAAAACTGAAGACCAGTCACCACAGTGAGACTGACTTGGTCTGATACGAGGGGACAGTCCCCAAAGGGGAGCTGACGGCTGATCACAGACGGTGCCATCAACTTTATTGCTGACCCCTGTGCAAGGTGCTGGAGGGGGTGGTCAGGGGGAGGGGGACACTGCCCTCCTCCAGAGACTGCACAGGGCAGCCTTTTCAGTGGGGACTTAAAGACGGATGCTCACCCTTCAGCTTCTGCAACGCCTGATGGCGCACAAAGATGGCGCAAAGGGAGGTCAGAGACTGTCCCTGAAAAGATGCCCTTAGAGGGCACTCCTGACGCTGGGTAATAGAAAACTAACGTCTGAAGAGCTTGGTGCTGCCATATTTAACTTACTGGAGCCTGGCGACGACCCCCGGAGGTCATGTAGCTACTGACAGGAAAGAACCCGAGGGGCTAAGTGCGGACAGGACAAGGAGGCCGGGCCGGGCCTCACCCTCCGGTCAGCCGTCCTCTCTGCCTGTTCTCGGAGCTTCAGTTCCTGGAAACGGGTGTGTGGGGCTCGAAGTGCCACCAGGGGGGCCGAGGAGCAGGAAAGGATCAGCAATGGGCCTTAGCAGCAAGGGGAGGGGGCGGGGCCTCCAGGAGAATCCTGGTGGTGAGGGGCTGGTGCAATGACTCGCATCAGAGGAGCACCGGGGCAGGGGACAGAGGCAGCTGCCCAGACACCTGCGTGCGGCACAGAGCGCCAGCACAGAGACAGAGGCGGCCTCCCCAGCCCCTGGCTTCGCGGAGGGCCAGCAGAGCCTGGCCTCGCACCATCGAGAACCCGGCGGGGGGCCAGTGCTACAGGCGTGCAGCCTGTGGGGGCTGAAGGGGAGCCCGGCTCCCCCGGAGGTTAGCCCAGTGCAGCCACTGCACCGCCGCTGCGCTTCTCACGCGTGTCCCTGACTTCAGACGGTCCGACGGCCCAGTGACAGAACCTTCCTCCTGCCACTTTGCCCAGTGCACTGCCTGACCACAGGCCCAGGGCCCAGGAGGGCAGGGCCAGGAATCAACCCCCAGATGGCCCTGCCTGTCCCCAGGGAAGCCCAGGGCCCAGGAGGGCAGTGCCAGGAATCAACCCCCCGATGGCCCTGCCTGTCCCCAGGGAAACCCTTCTTAATCCCTGGTGAGGGTTGACAAAAGAGGCTCCCAGTGTGCTCAGGGCGCTGGCTTGGAGGCCAGACAGTGGGAGGGGCTTCTGCCAGCAGTGCCACGTAAGCCCCATACGGAGTGCCCACCCCTCCCTCGTACCATAAGCTCCTTCCTCTGACAGAAGAAAATTACCCAGTTCCCCCTCTCTGTAGAACAGGCAGTCACTTGTCCTAAGGGGCGGCTTGGAACGGGCTGTGCTGCCAGCGCGCACGGTCGCTGGGGTTAGACTCACCAGCCTCCAGAGGTTCTGGGCGGGCATGGAGACGTTGTAGTCGATGTAGCAGGACACCTCCTGGCAGTGAGGGCTCAGGGGGGCCGCGACATCATGCCTGGAAAAGCAAACAGCGCTGCCGAGGGGCTTCCCGAGCTCCTCTGAAAGGCGCTCACTGTGCTTTTACGGGAAAAAAAAACCGCTTTTCAGGAAACAAAGCCAGCTCGGCCTTCAAGCACCACGGTTGCCACTCCAAGGATGCAGCACCTAGGAGCTGGGCGATAAATCAAACACGAGAGGGCAGAGACTCTGCAGTCGTGACATCTCTGGGGGAATCTGGCAGACACCCATCTAAACTGTGGGGCCTGTCATCCCCCTTTCAGAGGACGAGCTGAGCCCAGGAGCTCACCCGGCCAGCCGGCAGCAACCTGAGGTCAGGTCTTGGAAATGGCTGGGGCGCCATGACTACTGTCGGAGGACAACACGCCCAGAAACCCCAGCTCCCCTCGCCCACGCACTAGGAAACCGCGCGTCACCAGACTCTGCGAGGCCCCGCCGAGGAGCTGGGGGGACCCTGAAGCGAGCAGGAAGTCAGTCACGAGCGCAGGCCCTGTGAGAGCTACGAATGACACCCAACCAGGGCAGGCACAGCACACAGCAATGCTTTTGCTGCGGGGACATCTCAGCTGACACCTGAATAGAGTGAGCGAGTGGGCCACGGGGTGGGGTGTGTGTGGGGGATCTGAGTTGAAGAACATTCCAGGCAGACAGAGCAAGTGAAGGCCCCAGGGGGGCTGCACGTGGTCATTTTGGGGACAGTGGGGGGCTAGGGTGACTGGAGTCACGGGTCCAGGTCCCAGGGGGCCTGCAGCCAGGGGAGGGGTGGGGTGTGATTCTGAGTGACAGTCACACTGGGAGCCACTGGAGGGGTCCCGCAGAGACGTGAGGTCAGTGAGCAGAGTGTGTGTTTCAGAGGGAGCCGTGGCTGCCGTGTGCAGAAGGGGGCAGACACGGGGGTCCCAGCATCGCAGGACAAACGGAACGGGGCCTGGGCGGGGCTGGGAGTGCAGAGAGAAGGAAGCGGCCTTCGTGGATTTCCCGACACAGCGACTACAGGGGTGGGGGAAGAGGATGAGGACTGAGCAACCGGCTCCTTCCCCGGGAAGCAGAAGGGAGGCAGAGAGCCCAGGCATCCAGCGGGGAGGCCGGGGCTGGGGCGCGAGTGTGGGGTCACTGAGACCCACAAGATGACCCGAGAGGCCGGGTGGAAGGAGAGCAGAGGCGGCCCGGGCCCGTCAATACGCGGACGCTGCCCAGAGGTCAAGCCAGGGAGGGTTCCTGACTCCACCCCCAGCTGAGATCCTTCCTGAACTCACTTCTCCTTTCCGCGGGTCCCCCATCTGCAAGGACGCCCACATTTCATTCCAGGCAGGACTCTCCTCGTCACCCCGGCCCCCCCGCAGGACGGGTGAGAGGCTGCTGTCCCACTCAGATCACTAAGGCTCTCCCCCTACCCTGCGACCACCACTAGGGGTCCCCTGCCCACCCCCTGACATCGAGGGCAGAGCCAGGCCAGAGGCAGTGGCGCACAGCAGCGGTCACGCTTTGCTCTGAACGGAGGAGGGGACTCACGTGTTGAGGAGGCGGGTGGTCATGCCGTGCACCAGCTGCACGATGTCGCCGTGCCGCACGGGCCTCAGGGGGTTGTTCACCACCAGCTGGTGCCTGGAAGAAAGTGCAGCTGCGCTCACGGAGCGGCAGGGGCCCCGGTCCTCGCCCGCGCAACGTGGAATCGCACAGCCGCCCGGTCACCGTGTTCCTTGTATGAGGTGAACGCGTGTGAAAACACAGCACGTACATTTTATTTAACTCTCTTCTGAGACCTCAGGTCACTTTCCAAGCTTCCTGGCGTGGCCCCACTAGTAGCCACCTTCACACTGACCGCAACTGCGCCATACTTGCTACGAAGGCCCGCACCTGCCCCGAAATCCTTCTAACAGACAGACTGTGGCTCCACGTTCACTCAGTGAAAGTGGCAAGGGCCTATCAGACCCTGCCCCGCGGCTGGGAGCTGAGCATCTGGCAGAGCCAGACGGACGTGGCCACCACCCTCAAGTTACTGCACTGAGTGGGAACCAGGGAGCAAACATGTGAGCAGCCAGACAGCAGACACGCGGAAGCCAACGGGATGCTGACAGCGGGGAGGGTGGGGAGCCTGGGAGGCGGCCAGGCAGTGTTCCAGAGGAGCTGACTTTCAGGTGCTGAGTAAGAGGCCCTGGTGGGACCCTTCCAGGCTGCGGGGACAGCGGTGCAGAGCCTGTGGCAGGAGCCTGCCTTCCTGCAGAAATCCACGCGGGGCAGGGTGAGCGCTGTGAGGGGAGTGGGACTGGAGCCGGAGGGCGCGGCCCTGCAGACCAGCCAGGGACTGGATCTGTTCTAAGGGCCGTGGAGCTCGGAGCTTAGGGAGGGGTTTGAGCAGGAGCCTGACCTGACACCTGGGGGGCTGTGGGGGTATCGGGGAGGCAGGCGTGGAAACAGACCGATGCGGGAGACGGACACCCTGACGGCAGAACCAACAGGACTGGCTGGGACTGGAGGCGGGGGTGATGGCAGGGAGACGGGCGTCTGCAGGGCGGCGGGGAGGGGGGGCAGACCACGGGGAGGGGGGAGAGTCGGGACACGCCTGGAAGCACCCGGAGGAGATGCTGGGCCCCTAAGTCCTGGACCGCGGGCTGCCCGGCACAGAGCCGGTCCCAAGGCTTCGCGGACGGAGCATGGGCAGAGAGGAGGCCGGGACCGAGGCGAGGCGTCCCCGGACCTGTACTCACCTCCCGGGGTCCTTTACAATCCACCAGTTGTTGACATCCTTGAAGGGGTAGCAGGTCACCTGCTGCTGGTGGGAGCTGCCGCGGCCGTTCTCGTATCTGCGAGGAGAGGGCACATCTGCGGGGCCCGCGGCCTCCCCCTCCCCCCCACCAAGGTCCCTACAGACGCCACCCAGCGAGCTGTCCAGATCCATTCACGTCCCAGCGGGGCTGAAGATGTGAGCCCAGGCAGCGCCAGTCCCTCTAGTGGTTTTACACGCAGAAATAACTAGTCTCGTCGATAATCAGGATCTGAGAGCTCAGTTTCTTTTTTTGTCTCGCAAACTTATTCACATAAAGTGAGAGTTGGTAACAGCAAAAATGTGAAAAAAACAAAACACATTATAACCTTTGAATTAAAAACGTCACTTTCCTTACATCACGGGGTAGGTGCTCTGGTGGGAATGAAGCCAGCAGGGCACGGGTTGGCCAAAGACGTTCTTCAGAGTGACCTGGGAACCGTAGGCCACCTCCAGGGGCTGGCCTTGCGTGATCCGCGCCAGCCCCCCCTGAGACAGGAGCAAAGGGGTGGCCAGTGAGGGGAAGAGAGAAAGCGAGAGCGTGACCCCTCCGCCAGCCCCTCCGCCAGCCCCTCTGACAGCCGGGGTGTATTCCGGGTGGGGGCAGTTAACCACTGTATCTCACAATTAGCTACGACTGCATGTGATATAATCCTGACATGTTATGCTGTATGACCACCGACCGGAGGCTGCCCTGGGCCAGGCACTCACCTAGCCCCTCCCCACTCGCCCTTGTGGCTTGCAGGCTCTCGGCTCTCCCACTAGGGGTTGAACCCGGGCCCCAGCAGTGAAAGCGCCAAGCCCTAACCACTGGACCACCAGGGAAGTCCCCCCATTCATCCGTATTTACTTCTTACAGGCACCCCGTGATAAGAGCAATTATGTCCGTCTAACTCTGGGATTTGGGTGAGTGAAGAAATTTCCCCAAACACACAGAACTGGCTGTCAGCAGAGCTGGCCCTTAAGAGCAGGTCTGTCCGACTTCAGAGTCTACATTGCTGACACCACAACTGGAGCATTTTATTATTTTTGCAAAGTTACTTGAGCGAATGCCAGAGTCGCGTCTGTCCTGTGCAGCCCGGCACCTGCCCAGCAGGTCACACTGCAGAGAGCGGACCCCTCGTTCCCTCCTACACCGTCAGCATGTTCAGAATTCGTGTAGTAGTAGTGAAGCGATGCCTCACTTCTCGATTTGGTTTTTCCTCTAAGGCCCACTTGGTGGTGTTTCGGAAGAAAACTCTGAGTCTAGTGTGGCCTTCCTTCTAGGATGGCTGGGGTGTCACTTTTACCTCCAAGCTGGCCTGGAAAGCACTGGACATGATTTGGTCGTGGGGCCCGGAGCGGCAGAGCAGCAGCAGGTGGACATAGAAGAACAGCAGGTACACGAGGACCGGGATGACCAACAGGGCCACCGCTCGGGCGAGCAGGTGACAGAGCACACGGACCTGCCAGAGATGGAGGGGACGTCACCCCTGCTTTGGGGAAGGCGGGCCCAGGTCTGTCCCCCTCCGAGGCCTGTCATCAGGCGCTCCCTGCCCCCTGACCCCCCAGGGCCAGCCTCGCCCTGCCCAGGACGTCAGCACCTACGTTTGACAGCGTCTGGTCTCCTATCAGGTGCCAGGCGTGGACAGCGGCAACCCCGAGCACCAGTAAGTATGTGAACACACCCACATACTTGACGCTGAAGGGACACAAGAGAGAGAAAGTTAAGACGAGACACACACGGGGGACATGGCTGCTGCCCCAGACCCGTGGAGCAAACTCACCCGACTGCACAGGAGCAGGCCACACCCGTCAGCGTCAACCAAAACCACCAGCTCGGAGAGAAGGGCCTGGAGCAAAGCACAGAAGCCGAGCTGGGAGATCAGAATGTCTCCCAGAGGCCAGAGAAGGTGCCCTCCTCAGAGATCTCGGGGTCGGCTGGCTGCACCAAGCTCCAGGTACAAGGAAATGACTCCTCATCTCCCCAGAGAGCAGCCAGTCCTGATAGAAGTTTCCTTTTTGGCCAGAACATCTTTCCAGTTAGTTTGAGTTACAGAAAGATGAGGATTATTTGTAAAGTCAGCCAAGAGCCAGTCGAGGTGCCTGGGGCGGCTCCCCTGCGTGGAAAGGCGTCAGACCTGCTCAGGTCGACCAACCCCCCGGACTCCTTTTTCTTAGTAACTAGACGAGCACGTCCCATTTTCCATACCCGTGTTTCTGGCAGTTGGAGAACTTCAGGTAAGACAGCACGGCCAACAGATTGAAAAATATCAACACTGATTCCAAAAGCATCAGCCTTGACTGAGTGATCAGAGCGTTCTCTGTCGGGGAAATGACACGGGCGTCAGGTGCTGGGCAGCGAGGGCAAACGTCCACCAGAAAGGGCCCTTGTCAACCATCCCAGAGCGTGAGGGTGGCAAGTTCGGGCTCGGGGTGGCTGGAAGGGGACACGCCCCGGAACCACGAAGGCCACTTCTGAGGTGTGAATCAAGCCTCCCGAGACCTGGGGGACTCTGGGGAAGTCACTGCCCTTCCTGAGCCTTCGTTTTCCTCGTCTGAGAAAAGAAATACAGATTCTGCAGGCCGCCTGGACGTTCTAACACTCTGTGGGCACAGGGGCCCAGTTAGGGTCGTCACTCAGCAGACACGAATTCTTTTTATTTTCATCTGACTTAATGTCATTTGTTCATAGACCTGGGCCAAGAGATCCCTTCTGAGGAATACCCACTAATTCCTGAGTCCATCTCCACTGGTCAAGGCCCGGGAGGTGGGAGTACGGGGGAGCTTCTCATTCCAGGACAGACTTGGTTGCAGGGGGAGGTGCTCACGGCGGGCGCGCGCGTAGGAGTATCGTTTGGGGCAGCCCCGCTACACACGGCTGCACCTCCGTGACGTCACAGTCTGCACACACAGCTCCACAATCCCCCGGCCTGGGAGTGGGGTGACGCCCAGAGTCCAATCTGGACACACTGGATGTGCGTCCTTCCATCCTGCGAGCAGCAGACACTGCAGGGGCACGTCTACTAAACCCTGAGCCCTCCGGGGCCGCACAGACATAAACAAGGGCTGGCGCTGGGATCTTCCCTGCGCCCCACCAGGCCTTACCGATCAGAATCAGCAGAGCGGCCCCCACGGCGGCACAATGAGAGAAGCCGAGCTCCCACACGATCTGGTAGGCCATGGGCACCGACAGGGCCCCTGCAAGGGCCGGCAGCAGGCGCAGGGACCACACAGGCACGTTGGTGCTGTATTCTGGAAGAGCAACCACAGCGGGGCTGAGAGCACTGTGCGCACACCACCTCCCTACACTGCAGTGTCTTTTCACACAGACTACCACGTTCACAGACCACAATGCAAGTCTGCAAGGCTGGGGGCCCCATCAGGGACGGAGTGTGCAGGCCACGGGCAGAGGCCTTGAAAGAAGCTCCGTGTGTGGTCAAGGGCCAGTTCTCAGTAAGTACGGGAGTGAGGCGGAGGACTCTGAAATGAGTTAATCCTTATTTATAAGTTTACCCCATCTATTTCCAAAAACTCTGTGGCAACACATAACATTTATACATACAAAAGATAACGGCAGTCAGATGCCACATATGGCGAGCATGCTATGCGTACCAAAAACCAGGGATAAAATACTTACTGTAACTAAACACTAAGGAATTTACCAGACTTTCTGAAAATCTTTCACTTGTACCCAAACATGTATCATACCTTGGATTCAGATGAATAAACCATAGTTGTTAATCCCTATGAAAGCTGCGGCCTCTCCAATCTAATATATGCGAGTTAATAAGGGAAACGAAAATGATATTTTACCTGCTCCAATTCTGTTCCACAAAAAGTTACCGTCAAATCCTCCTAAATAACCTAAAACAGAAGATTAATCAGTAACTATCCTGCTCAGTAAATATTTCTGAAGCACCGAACTGCGGCAGTCAATAGGGGAACGATAATAAAGAAAGAATGATACCGCTTCTGCCCTGAAGAAATTTCACCTATAAGTGTTAAAGAGCCACCTCTCTTATTAATGAATCCTACCTCCCAAGGCCAGCAGCATGTGGCCAAACGGTGGTCCACTGCCATCCAAAAAGAAGATCCGCTTCATGTAAAAAGAGATGTACTGCCCATAATATACTTCATCAAAACTGCAAAGCAAACCCACGTTATAGTCAACTGGAAACCTTAACTGTACACAAAAGGCATGAGGATAAACGCACACCTGGGTCTCCAAATGACTGGAGAGTGACCAGCAAAGGTCAGACTTTTGCCCCAACTACACGGTGTCCCCGAATATGAAGACACGTGTGCAACACCACACATTCACAAGGACAGGAAGGGAAACGCCCCACGAAAGTTGGGCATTCAGGAGGCTCTCCTGAGACAGGTTCTATTTCTTTCCCTGTGTTTGGGTTTAGGGTGTACTGTGAGCCTGTCTCCAAAAGCCCTCCTGAACACAAAGCTAATCTGCCTGTCCACCAGCGTGCCTGCAGCTAAGAGTCGGAATCAGACCTGGTGACCCGACAAAACAGGTATAAAAGGGAGGCATGCGGGCACCAGCCGCAACAAACCTCTTTCCATCAGGGACTTTCACTGACATTAAGGAACTGCTGGCAACTTGTTAGGTGTGATGATGCTACTGTGGTCGCGTGATTTTTAAGGATCCTGATCTTTTAGAGATAGATACTGAATTGTTTATAAATGAAACACAGTGTTTATGATGTGCTTCAAAAAAATCCACTGCAGGGAAGAGGTTGGCTATGAGCTGGTAACTGTTGAAGCTGGGTGATGAATATACCATTCTCTGTACGTTTGTATCTGTTTGACATGTGCCATAATAAAAAGTTAAGTGAAAAGGAACACGTGTATTAATCAGATAATGAACATCCCTTTAATAATAACAGTAATCACTTCCCATTACGACAAAGAACACACTCTAGTATCAGTGTGGACTCACTTCCAAATTCCTCAACCTTCAGCCCTCCACTCTCCAGACTGTCAAAGGTCACCCAAGGCTACTGCACCCACTGCTGACCTACGGGGTGAGACCAAACAGGTGGCCTGTGCAGGGGCTGTCCTGGGGACAAGCTGGTCTCTCCTTTAACTGCCAAAGACACCCAGCACCAGGAAGCCCGGAATTTTACTCTCCCATTTACGCTGTTCAAAAAGGCACTTCCTGTCACCAATGCACTGAACAAATGACAGTTCCTTCCGATGCACCCAAAATGGAGTTGCTTGGCTTACACCACGGCCCTTGGATAGGCAAGCTGCCATAGTCGGCTCAGCAACCCCACCGCGGTCAGAGCCACGACATTCAAGTTGATGTCAGCTGTCACCACCACAGGGCGCTGCAAAAATCCCAACATCTTGTAGAAAAGCGGGCCGGGGAGGATGCCCTGGAAAAGCAGGGAAGAGTTGTCATCAGAACATGGTGGCCCCCTGAAGGCTCGAAAGACGCTGTGACAGGACCCTGCTTTCACGAGCGGTCAACCGAGGTGGGAATCTGAGGACTCAACATTCACTCACTCCACCAACACCTGCTGGGCACTTCCGGTCAATGAGACGGCCTCCTGGCCCCTCCCCACCTGGGCAGTGTGGCCAGCTTACAGCGCGGTGACCTCCACCCCCTGAGGCTCAGAGCCTCCTCATCTGCGCCAAGATCCTCCCTCCCCTCCCCTCCCCTCCCGTCGCGAGCCAGCACCGTCCCCTGGGCGCCCCCTTTCTCACCCCGAGGGCGCATCTGCACTGGGCACCCCGTTTCCTCCCCGAGGCTCCACTTTTCTTAAGGCTGCATCTGCCTTGGGCACCGCCTTTCTCGCATCAAAGCTGCATCTGGCCTTCGGCGGTCCCCTTCTATCCTCAAGGCTACATCTACCCTGGAGGCCCGCTTCTCTCCCTGCAGCTACCTCTGCCCTGAGCACCCCCTTCTCTCCAGAGACCCTGTCTGCCCTGGGAGGCCCCCACTCCTCTTCCCGGCACTCCCCTTTCTCTCCCGCAGGCCGCTATCTTTCCCGAAGGTTTCACCTGTGCCTCGGGCGCCCCCTTCCCCCTGCACACCTGTCCCGACCCCACCCCCGGGCCAGGCAAGACCTGCCGCCCCCGGCCACAGCTCCCCACAGACCGCGCACGCGCGTTCCGCACTGACTTTCCCGCTTCCGCCTGGGCTCTGGTCCCCGGCGCCCCAAACGTACTCGCGTTTCTTCCAGTCCCCTCAGAGCCGCTCCCCGCGCCGGGCCACGCCTCGGGACACCTGAGGGCCGGGGGCTGGGGCGCGGACCGTTGC
The DNA here is from genome assembly GCF_025265405.1 of Mesoplodon densirostris. Taxonomy (NCBI): domain Eukaryota; kingdom Metazoa; phylum Chordata; class Mammalia; order Artiodactyla; family Ziphiidae; genus Mesoplodon; species Mesoplodon densirostris. The sequence goes on from NC_082666.1 coordinate 5,131,641, forward strand.
GGACGAGGACGCTCGACACTCTTCGCCGCCCACTAGCCCGCTCGACGCTCGATTCGCTGTGCCTGCGGGGAGCCCCGGGGGTGCAGCGCGCGTGCGCACTGGGCGAGAGCGGCGCGCTTGCGCACTGGGCAAGTCCAGACCCAGACTCGAAGGGTGAACTGTGGACCGTTTGCAGTCAGTGATTCACGGCTGGGCAATCCAGGGTTCCTGGGCACACTAGACACACGTCTGCCTTTTTAAGACGACACAGTGGGACCGTATGGGCATTTCGCTCAGTGTGACGCGGACGCGCGCGGAGGTGGAGGCGGGCAGGATACACCCCCGCTCCGGCGGTGCCCCCCACCCTCCGGCCCGCGCGGCCCGGCCGAGCCTGCTCTGCAGCGGGACACGGCCCCAGGTCAAGGGAGTGACCCGATTAACCGGCACTAAGGCAACTCTGCTGCCCAGCCCCACCCCTTCTTCCTCCCCTCGTCTATATGGGAGTTAATACTCCTGGACAGAAGGGTACTGCAGGTTTAATAACTGGAATTATGGTTCTTTCCTGTTTTCCCCATGTCCGTCACCCAGCATTAGCGCAGTGCAGGTGACTCTTGACTTACCCGGGTTGTGGAGAGAGAGGGAGAGCGGGCTCACCCGCGCCTGCGGCCGGAGGGCGTCCTGGGCCCGGACTCTCAGCCTGTGGTCTTTCATACGAAAGCAGGGGCCGTCTGGTCTTGAGGATCCAGAGCTTCCATCCTGCGGGCCCTCGGGCTCCTTCGCGGTCAGGCCCCTGGAGGTATGTGGACCGCCGGTCCCCAAGAGCAGGGAATCCAGGGGGTGGGTGTGACCCTGAGAGCTGCAGGCCGCGCCCTACCCGGGTCCCCTGCTTCCACAGTGGAGAGGCTCAGACGGAATCAGCCGGCGGGGTTTCCTTTTGGAAAGTGTTAAATTTACTCGGGCATAATTTATAAGTTTCCTACATTCTTACCTGGGACCAGGCACTGGGCTGGATGCTGCCCATGACCTCTGTGCATCCACACTACCCCACGACGTAGCTACTGTTTACAACCCACGTTTTACAATTATGGAAATTGTGACTCTGAATGAAGTGTCCTTCCCAAGGTCACACAGCACAGTGGATTGCAGAACCGAGAACTACCGCTTGAACCCAAATCCAAGCTCTCCATCCTTCACTGCCCACGCCTGGCTTGCTCTTCTTTGCAAGCCAAGCCCAAGTGCAGCAAAAGAAAAGGGCCGTTAGAAGTGGCAACAAAACACGACAAATCAAACGCTTACCTTCTCTGACCCACCCACTTCCCATGGGGAGTTGGGGGGCGTGGGATGAGGGAGGGCAGGGGGCAGGCAGTGCTAACGCCCAACCACTGGGACGATGCACCTTAACCTCGGGTTTCACCCCCTCCTCGCCCTCACATTGCAGTAGGGCACTTCAGCCCAGTTACTCCTATCTTCCACGTAAAAGGAAAACTCTTCCATCTCTAAGTCTCTAGTCAAATGACAGAGTCGAGGGACACACAACCTGACAAAACATGTTCAGTTTCAATGGGTTGTTTTTTTTTACTTTTTTTTTTTTATTTAAATAAGGAGAATTCTTTCGTATGGAAAGAGCTAGTACAATCACATATTTGAAAGGAGAAACAACAGATACTGAACCGGAGGGAAGGGTGAAGGGTGAGTGTGCCACCATGGCCTGGTGAATCCACGGTTCCATTTCCCATCCAAGGTAAAAGCTCCCCCAAACAACGTAGAAACAAGCTGCACGTTACACCTTTAGCCATCGTCTGCCCTTTCAAATATCTGGTCTACATGAAAAGACACAGAGAGGAAAGGCCAAAATAAGAACAAAAGGAAACAAAACACAACCCTCTCAGGAACAACAACAAAAAAACCCGAACCCTTTTTACTATGCAAGGCATGAGGTCAAAAGCTTGGGAGTACAGTAACCCCTTTACACAATGGAAGAAAGTCATCCACACAGAGCCTTAACAGAAAGTTCCACTCCGAGGCTTTGTAGCATGCTGAAGACGGGGCCCCGGGGACACTGTACCATCTTGGAGACCACCTAACTGGGATGGAGAAATGGTGAACAGCAGGTTGTAATATCACTAGCCAAATATGCGCTGGTGGTCCCAGTGGAGGGCACGGCTGGGGGACAGTGTCTGACCCCCAACACTGAGCCATTCCTGTCCGGGTGATCTGTTTATCTTAGGTCCAGTTCACTTTTCAAACAGGAAGAGCCGGCTTTCTGGAAGTCTGCATTTCCCAGTCATTACAGAACAATACAAAGTACAAACAAGTACCCTAGTGTCCTTGGTTGCCAAAGGCCATTTCCAACAGACCTTCTAACCCAGGCTAGCTCTGCAGGAAGGGAAATGGGACAAATGCAGACTTGAGAGGCAACATGCAGCTACTTGGTGGAGGAGAACCACACAGCAAGGAGGGGGCTTCAGCAGTTGGCCACACACTGCCTCGACAGGCCAGTTCTGGGCGTGGCCGTGCCCTCGTGTGCACACCCTTGGCCTCCTCGGCCCTTGACCATCAAGACACCAACCTCATCAACCATCCAGAAGGCAGGTCCAGAAGACAGGAGGGTGAGGGCAGAGCTGGAGAGAACTGATGCCCGTTATTTAATGACAAGATGCCCCAATATCCCCTGGAAGTGGCTGCAATGACCATGGCTTTGGAACTGGACCAACCAGTTTTTCTGAATGTGCAATAGTCGTACTTTAGTTTCCCCCCTGAAGGAACCCAGAGCCAAAAGTGTATGAATTCCATGTTTGAAAACAAAAATGTTGATTAAAAAGGGGAAGCAAAGAGAACCAGACCAAATATAGATGCCAAAGAAGTCTTCAGTGGGTGGACAAGGCCACAAGGATACATGAACACATACTCTCAGATTTTACCCCACTGAGTGATTGATGTTGGACATACTGCAGGGTCACTGGTTGCTGAGCAACGGGCTGCACCATCAGCGGGCCAGGGCAAAGCAGCCAGCGTGGGAAGGGACAGTAATTTTAGCAGGCAGAGGCGCAGGGAGAAGATTCTGACACCCCACCCCCAGCCCCAGCAGCAGAAAAGGTAAGTGCTACTCTCCACCTGTTCCCGCCAAAGGCCCAAGGCATTCTGCCAGAGGCCTTTGCATGGACATGCACTCTGAGGATGGGGATTTGAAGGCAAATTATGACCCTAAGTCCTATTACCTTGAGCTTGGCTCTAAAACCACATAAAAAGAGGAGAGATATTGCACCTTAACACATCTCTGCACTAAAAACTTCATTTCATCACACCAAGGAAGGGACGGGGTGTTGGTTGGGCCCAAGGCCTGCCCTCTGCCTCCAGAGTTCAATTTAAAGTCTGTATCTCAGCAGGGAAGAGACTGCAGCTTGGGCACACGAAGGTGGTACACGCACTGAACTTCACATGCAATTTCCTGGCCTTTCCTGCACAGAATAATTCAGACATTATATATAAATAGAGCAGTGAAACATTTACTTCTTTTTTCACCTAGACCTACAACATCAATACATATAAATAAATTCTAGTGTTTTCTGTTTTTATTGGGGGTGGGGGTGGGGAAATACAGGGGTAGAGAAAAGGGCTGGAGAACAGGTGACCCTTTCGTTTTTATTTTTTTCTCAAACAGGAAGTACCGTCACTCTGATGGCAGGTTCACCTGAAGGATACATCTTGAGAGTTTGTAACAGCATCCAGGACTGTCCTGTTCAATTTCAAAATGAGAAAGCCTTTTTTCCTTTTGACAATGTGCACTGGAATTAGGTGTGAGGGGTCTGGCCGTGTTTCTACGTGTGAGCGTGTGGCCTCTGCAGGGGCGGCCGGAGCAGAGAGGAGCTCGGTCAGGGCGGCTGGGTGCGGGGACGGCAGCTAGGCACTCGCAGGGGACGGGAGACAAGAGCAGGTGAGCCAGTGGGCAGCCCTTCAAGAAGGGCCTTCCGAGTAAAGAGGGGATGAAGGAGGAAAAAAAAAAAAAACAAGCTAGTGAGAAGTAAGGCCTGAGGGTGGAGGCGAGGAGGGGAGTGCGGAACACTATCGACCAAGCGGTGAAGCATCTTTCAAGAAAACCGGCCTCCCCGGATGAGGCCGGGAGAAGCCCTACACCCTCTGCCAGGAGGCTGTTGTTCCCCCACTTCCTTAAAGCAATGAAGAGCAACAAGTGACTTCGGCGGTTCCTAAGGCGCTTCTTTCCCCGTATTCCACACTGGACAGAGCTTAGAACCACTGCCTGAGTGACTGTCACACACCTGTGGCGACACTGCGGGTGGACTCTGTGGGGCACGCCCCCGATCGCCTACTGCCCATTCTCCAAGCCAGGTCTTCCCTGGACCCGCCGGCAACAGCAGGTGGATGGCGGGTTCGTTACTCCCAAGAGCGTGAGCAAAACTTCAAACGTCCCCTCGGCTTTCCTTGGAATGACAGAATTTGGGATGATTTCCTTCTAATCCTTATCTTAAAAACAAACAAAAGCCTAGCATAAAATGCCTCACACAAAGACTCTGATAAAGGCAGCTCCGCAGACTTACGAGGCTACCCAGGCTGTTCTGGGAATCACCGTCAGCCCTGCAACCCGTCCTCCCCTCGGACACTGCTCTGTCCTTGAAGAGACCCACTGCCCAGCTCAGGCCTCTCTGTCCCCACAACCTGGGTCTGCTGCTGGGAGAGGAGAAAAGGAAGCCCTCCCAGGGGCCTCCCAGAGCTCATGTCTCTGTCGCAGACCCAACCAAACCCCCGTCCATGCGCTCACTGCCACGTGGATGAAGTGCACGGTCTCTAGTGACAACCGTCCACGCGTCCGCCACCACAGAGGAAGTGCGTGGCTTCCAGTGACGAGCTGTGGGAGAGGTGGAAGGACAGGAGGACCCAGAGAGGCGGAGGCAGCTCAGGAAGGACGAGGGAAGCTCGGAGGAGAGGGAGCGCATGGGAAAGCGAGGCCCCGCGGGTGCTGGAGTCCCAGAAGCAGACCCTGACGGGGGCTGGTGCTGTCAGTTCGCACCGTCCAGGCCAAACTGGCAAATGCCAGGGCCTTCTATCTCCGTGATTCACCTCAGGTGCCCAGCGGTCAGTGTCCCCACCAGTTTTGAAGAGTTCAAGACAGAAATTCTGTGTAATTCTTATGCTAAAAACGTCATCAACTTCACTGGGCTGCCCATTAAGTCCCTGTGGTCATCAGGCCAGGGGCTGGAAGCTGACTGAAACGCCACCCTACCTCCCCTCCCTCCCACCACCGCTTCCCAAGCTCAGGAGCGGTGTCTTAAGTCACCACTTCTTTTTGTAAGTAACCTCAAAGGTTAACCAACCGAGAGAGATCAGGAGAGGGCACGTTCCTATGCGTCATCTCTTAAGGTATCGCAGTGATGTATCAAATGAAACAGGTGAGAGGTTAAAAGGAAACTACCGCAACAGAAGAGGGGTCAGGGAGAGGATGGCAAAGAACATATAAAAGTCCAGCTCTTACAGACGAAGCTTGTGTTTTCCTTTTCCTTTCTCTTTTGTAAAAACCTTTAGCTGCTTTTTAGAACAAAAAGCCTCAACTAAAACGGCCCTGCTGCCAGACCACTGTGCCCGGGGACGGAAAGCGGGGAGGGAAGGAAGCTCGGTGGAGGGCGCCGTGGCCGCCAGAAGCAGGAGGAGGAGGGGAGGGCGGGGTTAATCTGCGCGGCATGACGGATCGGTCACTCCACGGTCCTGGGGGAAAGGAGGCGGGAATGGAGTCATTTGCTTTTTTGTTTGTTTCGTATTAAAGCCAAGCAGGTCAATGCCACAGATCCACGGGTGCAAGCTGGTTGGACAACGGAGCTTTCAGGAGTGGAGGAGAGCAGGGAGATCTCGCGGTCCGGGCCAGGTCGGTGGACAGTGGATCCATCTGGGAGACTCCCCAGCGTCCGGCGGCAGCGAGGTGGAGGGGCGGCAGTCCTTCCGGGCAGGCCAGGCCCGGCGTCTTCAGGCCTTGCTCTCCTCCACCTTCACTGCCCGGGGCTTGATCGCTCCAGTTCGCTTCATCTGGGAAGCGGCTGAGGGGGCCTCCTGCAGCTTCACGGCTCCCAGGCTGGGCTTTTCATCCACTCGTTGTTTTGCCTTTGGACAGACGGATGGGGACAAAGAAAGTTACCCTTACGCAGACACACCTGCCAGGATCCGCGGTCCCACCCCCCGCTTCCTGCTCCTGAGTCAGAGGAAAGCCACCCTAAGAAGCCCATCCTTCAGCCGAAGGACCAAACTCAGAAGTGACCGGCCTGGGAAGGACGCTGGCAGGAGGCTGCTCTGGTCCCTCCCACGGGTGCTGAGCGCAGTGATTCGGAGCCGCGGGAGGACCCCGGGTCCTCCGGGAAGCATTCTGCGCGGCCCAGGGCCTCTGCAGGCGGCACACCCAAGGCCGCTTGGAGGGACCTTTTCAAATCAGTGCACCCCACGGCCCTCAGAGCTCCCGACTGTGCTGAGGGGGCGCAGGGCCTCTCGCCCAACTTGGTCTCCCAGATCTTCCACCCTCCCCGACTCCCACGGTGTGGAAACCTTTCCCCAAAGCCCCTAGTTTGACCTCCAGAGTCGCGGTCAGGGTCCTGTTACTCTGCAGCTCTGCACAGTGAGGTGTGTCGCAGAGTGAGCAGCCTGCCTTTGGCCCCTCATACAGTGGGGGGAGCTCTGAAGAAAGCTCTAGAAGCTCAGTCCAAGCAACTCAAAGAGCGACCCTCGGGGAACCAAGTTAGGAGACATGAAATGAACAATCAAGCTTCCACCTCCACCATCCAGGAGTGCTGTTTTACTAACATCCCCCGCCTGACATGTCTGAGCTCTGGAGCCTGGTCACATTTTAGAGGAGTGAAGAGAATCATGCTGAAGGCAAAGACGCTGAGAGATCCGTCTCATTATAAAACGGGGAAACGTCATTCCGTCTGGATCCCACCCGGCCAAGACGAGGACGAGACACAGCACTTACAAGGCCAGCACGCGCAGGCACACGCCAGGCACGCACGCGCACGCACACCCCCGGCTTCTAGAGCTGACCCACGGGCCTAAGCGGGTCCCAGCGCCTTCACAGCCCAGTGGCTGTGGAGGGAGAGTCCACCTTCCGGCACCACCTCCTCAGAGGATCCCGCACCCTCCCTTCTCTGCGGACAAGGAAGGACCCAGACGCCCGTCAAGAGGAGAAGTGCCTTCTCCAGGGGGGACTCGGGCTCCCCGGCTCCCACGCCACACTCTAAGCGCCAGGGCACGTCTCTCTTTCTAAGAGGAGCACGCAAACGGCTGGACAGTCCCTCCTCTTTTGGCACTTGGAGACGGGCCTAAGCGTCCGGGGCTGGAGGGTCTGGAAAGCCATCTTCTACCTGTTGAACGTAGTGTCCCTGCACAGAGCCCATGTTAACTGCTGATCCAGAGGGCTTCCCACTGGGGCTAGCAGAGCTAGGCCTGAAAAAACCAAAGGAGGGGATGAGAACACACACGTCACCACGGAAACGGACTCAAGCCTCCAACAGAGGAAACAGACCCAGACAGCCAGAGCGCAGGGGGCGAGGGTGTCGCCACTGGGCCCTGGCACCTCCAACCCAGCTCATGGGGACACACCTGAGGGGCAGAGGCCAGGTCCCCACCACGGGCAGACACTGACCGGTCAAGACGACAGATGGACACCACCCCTCTCTCAGGTTTGGAGGGTCTAGACCAACATGATGCTCCAGACAAAATGTCTATTAACCTGACACATGAGGGAATTCCCTGGCAGTCCAGTGGTTATGACTTGGTGCTTTTACTGCCGTGGACCCAGGTTCAATCCCTAGTGGGGAAACTAAGATCCCACAAGCCGTGTGGCATGGCAAAAAAAAAAAAAAAAAAGTAAAAAGAAACAAAAATGAACTTAAACTCCAACAGGAGTTTAGACTTTAAAAAAAAAAAGGGAATTTCCTAGCGGTCCAGAGGTTAGGTCTCGGCACTTCCACTGTGGGGGCCTAGGTTCGATCCCTGGTCGGGGAACTAAGATTCTGCAAGCCGCACAGCGCAGCCAAAAAAAAAAAACCCAGACGAACAAACCAACCAACCTGATACGTGAGTTAGCTGAGTATCTTTCCAGTCTTCACTTGCGGGGTGGAGGGTAGGGGTGGTAAAGAGAGATACCAAAAGTAACAAAAATGTAGAACATCTTTCTAAATGAGTTCCACTGACCAGACAACTAGCTCCCAGGGATGTTAATCAGGCGCTACTGGAAAAAAGATCCTGGGGTCAAAAATCGTTAAGTAGTTACGTGTGCAAAGTTCTACAAGGACTTTCCCCCGAGGGCCAGGGGCTGCTCAGGCCCTATGCTGAGGTGCGCCCCGACTCCCCAACAAGCCCTCTTGGGCATGCACGCCCCCCAAGTATCTGACCAGGGAACGCTTTTCTGACAGGGCATGCCTCAGAAGCCCTGTTTCCAGAAAAGTGAAGCAACACTGCCCTGTAAAAAGATACCAATGTCCCCAACCAACCCCACTAAGACACCAACAATACAAAGGCTACTAATTAAGGCTTCTATTTTGTAAATATTCTCCACAGAATAAAGCTGCTGCTGCCATTCCTACAGTGAATGGACACAGGCAACTCTTGTTATGTGAGCGTCCCTTTCTGGATTTGCCTCTGAGGAAGGCTCTGCAGCCAGATGAGGCTAAAACCTGCCTGGGGCGGCAGGGGAACGACAGCCTCTCTTTACGCTTGAAGCTTCCTTTTTCCTTCCAAACCACACTCATTGTTTGGCGCTGCCGTCCATGTATATTTTTCTTACACGTCTGTTATTTTGGCCTATGTGAAAAATATGGTTGGAAAGCAAAACAAGTCGAGTCAAGCCAAGAGAGTGAAAATAAGAACAGGAAAGATAATGACACGGGGAAAATTCACAAAAAGCCCTCTCTCGGGAAATGCAGCTGGAGTATACGGACTGACGTGACCACGGAGGAGGACTCGGCCTCAACACTCTGAGCGCGACGGGGCCGGGCGGGCGGCCGTGCGGGCGACCTTGCCCTCGGCCACGCCGGCAGCCTCGCGCAGGGCACTGCGGGTCACGCACACCCGTTTTACTCGTGTGCAGCCAGGAGGAATCTCCAGGAATCTCCCACACGTGACAGGAGCCGACTGTGCCAACCCTCGGGCCAAGCGCCACGTGCTGCCTCCCCAGCCGCGCGCTTCTCCGTGGGCGAGAGAGCCATCAGAAGCAGACGCTCCCTGACTTCCTAACACGCTAAGTCCTGCTGACCCTTGAGCACCACGGGTTTGAACTGCATGGGTCCACTTACACGTGAACTTTTTTCAGTAAGCACGTACTACACGACCTGCAGTTGGTTGAATCCTCGGATGTGGAACTGTGGACACGAAGGGCTAAGTGTAAAGTTATACTTGAACTTTCAACTGCGTGGAGGGTCAGCGCCCCTAACCCCTGCGTTGTTCAAGGGTCAACTGTAACTCAACATTATGACTGATACAAAGCCCCCCTCTGAATCCAGCCAAGGGACCCGGGACAGTTAGTGGAGGCATAGGCAGATCCCGAGAAGGCAAAGAAGGTACAGCTCTTGCCCTACGAGCCCAGCAGCAGCAAGCCCTGGTGGGGTCACAAGGCCATTCAAGGGACATGTGGCCCCAGGAAAGGAAATCCCCCCACACCTTCCAGGGTATCTGCCCTCTCTGCCAGTGAATCTTTAAAAAAAAAGTCTGGTGAGAAAGCTGTTAGTAGCCAGGGTCTGTCCTGACGCTATTATAACATTAGCCTTTCCTTTCCCTGCCTTTCCAGAAAGTTCTCCCATACCAAGACATTTTATGATGCCGATTAAAAGCAAAGCCACGCCCCAGAGTTCCTGAGTCTCCTGTGTCCCAGCACTGGAACTTCACGGTGACACACAGGCTGACAAAGGCGACCCAGCCTCAGTGCCCTCGTGCTGCTCTCCCTGGGCCCGCGATTCCATAGCGAGGACTCAGCTGTGAGCATCCGACCCCCAGGGCGTCTCTTTACCTGTAGGTCTGCGGTGACGGCATGGAGCCTCCTGAAGAAACATTCTGTTTACTGTCGGCAAAGTGGAAGCCCTTCATCTCCATCTGAGAGGACTAAAGACACCGGGAAGTGATGGGCTGTCACTGGAACGCCCTGGGGACAGCTGCCCGTGCCACCAACCACCCTGGGCAGAGCCAGTGGGGGCCAGGAGGGCTTCAGGACAGAGGCACCTCATCAAGGAGCGCGTACACCTGGCCTTCCAGTGCAGGCTGGAGGCAGGAGCGACCACATGTGCTCGTTCCCTTTGCGCGGGCGGGGAGGGCTGACTGTGCACCGCCCCTGAGCACTGGCCGCGGTGAACGTGCCCTCTCTGCCCCAGAGGCCACCCTCTGCAGCACCCGGGAGCTGGCAAGGACTTCGGCCCCCCAGACCTCAGCCGCAGACACCTTCCTCCCTGCCCTGCTCACCCAGACCTGTTCACGTTGCTAGTAACACGTGACCAGGGCTTCCTGCCACGGGACGGAGAGGACTCGGCAACGAGTGGGCCACCAGTGGTCTGGCGAGGCCCGGAGCCCGCGTCCCAGACCACTGGCACTCTCCCCCTAATAGTGGTTCCTGACTGGCCAGAAAGGGTCCCCGAGATGAGAACGGCACCCCACCCCAGGGCCACAGCAAGATGGAGTCATCCTCACCTCTCTGCTGGTGTTAAGGACCGAAGGCTGGGACCCGGGTGGGAGCATTCTTCGGGGGGCCCCGACAGAGAGGCTCTGCCCCTGTGGCAGCTGGATGGACTGTGGCAGGAGCAGGGGCTGCTGCCCAGAGCCGTACCGAGGCAGAGGCAGCTGGGAGCCAGGCAGCGGCATCGTCAGCTGCTGGACAACAGGGACAGTCGGGGGGAGGAAACCACAAACCGCCGTTTACACATGCATCCAAGAGCAACCGCGCATCACACTTCACTTTCTCACTGCAGATGAAAGGGAGCAAGGCCTTCACACAGTAGGACAGATTCTGGATAGAACACAGCAGAAATCACCCTAGACTTCATACTTTCAGTGGTAGGGGGCAAGCCTTAGGTGGTGAGAAAACTAACTCGGATGGCTAGAAAATAAGCAGGACAGCTACGGGTGTCAAGTGCGGAAGGTGGGCAGCAAACCCCGTGTGCGTGTTGGGGGGCGGGGAGAAAGGTCAGGAAGGTCTAGAAGCCTTCTCAGGGAGCTCGACAGAAGGGGTACCCTTGTGCCCCTTTCTGCAGCACAAAAAGGCAAGACGACTTCAGGCTCTGCCTCCAGAGGTGACGGAAAACCACTGGGGTCGGGGTGTAGGGCTCCTGCAGTCCTGGAGCCTTCTGAAGCCTGTTATCCTGAAGTCCAGAACGAGCTGCGAGAAGGGAAGGAGGTGGGCCAGGAGACCCTCGGGACGGGGCGGGTGGGCCACCTGTGGTCTCTTGGTCACTTTCCTCTTCATCTCCCTGCTACTGAGTCCACAGTGGAGGATCAGAAGGACCTATTGGAACTGCATCACTGAGACGTGGGGCAGCCAGACCTCAAGGCCCGGGCCCCTCCTTGCGCACAGCTGGGTGTGGGAAGAAGGTAAGGATGGCGCAGCGTTTCTGGAGCGCTGGCTCGGGGTGTGGTGTGTGAGCTGACATGAGTCTTAAAGAGGCGCCCTGGCTGCTGTGCTGAGAACAAACTGGCAGCTGAGAGCAGGAGCTGGGCGGGGGGTGGGGGTGGGGGGTGGAGGGGAAGAGAAAGGGCCAGAATCTGAATACTTTTCAAAGGTAGGGCTGACTGGATGTGACGAATCAGCAGGGGCGTGGCGGAAGCAGGGATCCAGGGATGCCCCATGCCGGACATGAGCAAAAATGGCAGGCAGACCACTGGGTCTGAGTTCAGGTCCAGGAGACAGAAATTCGGGAGAACTGGGAATCGTTGGATTTGGGTGAGGCTTAGAGCCACAGGTCTAGAAAGAGGCTCAAAGACGGAGCCCAGAAGGCACAGCGACTTACTGCCTGGGGAGGCAAGGGGGAAACAGCAAAGGAGACCGGGAAGAGGCCTCAGGGAGGTGGAAGAAAAACCAGGAGCAGTGTCCTCGGAACCCAGAGAGCGTGGTTCGGGGAAAGGAGTGACCACTGGGTCAAATGCTACTGATGGGTCAGTAGGAGGAGGGTGAAGAACCGTCAGGTTCAGTAACGTGGAATCTACCAGTGTCCCTAAAGAAGCGTTTTGTTTCTTAAAAGACGAGGAAAGACCGGGCTGCCTGGGGGTGTGTCGGAAGGGACCCTCACAGCCGGAGGGCAGCACTGCAGCACCTCTACGTGCTGATGGCGGGAAGAGGACGCTAGCTGGAGCAGCTCTCCCAGGTGGGTGGAGAGGATGGGCTGCCCGCTCTCACCCCAGGGCCCCTCGCAGGCTCGGAGACGTGGCGCTGGGAGTTTGCAGATGTTTTCTTTTCCTTGTTACTACTCATTTCTTTGGCGACACAGGATGCAAAATCACGGTGGGGGGGAAGGCAATGAGGAGGGTGGGGAGGTGCCCAAACTCTGGCTTTCCAGAGGGCGGCTGTATTTAACCTGAATCCAGTCTGACGGGGTCGGTTTCCCTCCAGTCTCAGGAAGCTGGGCAGAGGCGGGCCAGGGTTTAACCCAGGTGAGCACAGGGAGGGAGGGGTGGGGTGGAGCTGAGTGCAAATGACAAGGAGTGGGGGACTCCCCTGGCGGTCCAGTGGTTAGGACTCTACGCTTCCACTGCAGGGGGCACGGGTTCGATCCCTGGTTAGGGAACTAAGATCCTGCGTGCCACGGAGCAGTCAAAAGAACAAAAAAGACAAGGAGGGTGTCTGGGGCTCTGCTGAAGGGGGCAGGGGGCAGGGATGGGGGAGGGAGAATTAAAAGGTGACTGGACGTGGGTCACTAGAGGGAGGGAGTGAGAAAAGTCAGAGGTGGTGACCTGGTAGGACCCTTCGGCCCGAGACGACGGGAGAGGTACAGCGACTGGCAGTGACCAGTCCAGACTGGAGGCGAGCAGGCACTGGTGGTGAGGCTGTGGAACTCGGGGGAGAGACCTGGGGGTGAGGGGTCACCTACAGAGACACCAAAACCCCTGAGAACTACAACGGGAGACGTGCTGGAGACTGAGCCACAGGCCAAAGGAGGGGAGTGACCCTCAGAACCATCTAATGCGCCCACGGGTCGGGGGGAGGAGGATGTGGGACCGGACACGGACTCAGCAACGTGGTGCTCGCAGCACACAGGGGCCGGTGGGGGCACAGTCTACGGGGTGGGCTCCAAAGCCAGGATGTGAGGGGCAGGCGGGGAGAGTGGCCTCGAAGCACGCGTGTGCACGCAGAGGAGACACGCAGCCACCCCCAAGGCCACAGCAGGAGGGCGGAGAGGCTGCAGGAGAAGCGGCGCCCTTGCTCTCAGGGAAAGCCCGGTCTCGGGACTGCTCACAGGAGGCGGAGCAGCTGGCCCTGGTCTGGCGGCCCAAGGACCAGTGGCAGTGGCTACAAGCAGCACGTAAGTCAGTGGGCATCACGAGGCAGATACAAGGGGAAATGATCGTGAAGAAAAGAGACCTAGTGTCCTGAGGTGGGAGTGAGTGAATTCCTGACCTGCGGGAGCTGTGAGTCCAACATCTGGGAGGCGCCGAGCCCGGCGGCCGGGCCGAGCTGGCCCTCGTAGACCAGGGCTTGGTTTCCACTCATGGGCTGGTAGGGCGAGCCGGACTGGGGCTTCACCATCTCTAAGGGCTGCATGCCTGGGAACGCCGAGTAGGGGGGCTTCAAGGCTGTGCCTCCGGAGAGGATCATGGTGCTGGGCGGTGACAGGCTGGGGTGCATATACACCTGAGATCTGCAAAAGCCAGAAAGACGGTCGGGGCAGGTGCATGACTGCCCCAGCTGATCTCACACGTGGGCACGCCTCAGAATCCCCGGAGGGCTCGTCGCTCCAACATAGGCTGTCAGTTCACCCTCAGGGATTCTGACTCAGAAGGTCTGGGATGGGCCCTGGGAACTTGCACTTAAACAAGCTCCTAGACGGTGCTGCTGGTCTAGGGACCACGGTTTGAGCACCACTGGATTAAGCAGACAGCACAGGACAGGAGACACTGAAAGAGTGGGTGAGAGGCAGCAAGGTGCAGCAAGGCGGGACAGCAGGGAGGGGGCCGGAGGACAAGGAGAGAAAGGACAAGGCCGGGCCACCCCTCTCCCACAGCACAGCTCACCCTCACACCCGCCCCCAAGCGGGGGAGCGCAGAGCAGCAGCCGGCAAAGGGAAAAAGCCCACAGCCTGGGAAGGCGGAGAGCCCTGTTGCAAGCTGCCAGCCCCCCAGGTCCTGGCGTCTCACCTGAAGGGCTGTAAGGAGCTGAAGATCTCCTGAGACTGGGAGACGGGGAGCCCGCCCCTCAGCCCGAGCTGGGCTTGAGCTTGCAGAGACGTGTGAAGGGAAATCGGGATCTGCTGGGCAGCGGCAGCCTGTGGATGGGGAGCCAGGCCATCACCGCACTGCCCTCCAGGCTGATGCTCACCCCCGCCTCCCACCCCCGCCCGCCCTTCTCCACGGGCAGCCAACACCGCCCACAATGCAAACTCATGTCCTGCCTGTGCTTCCTTCACTCTTGGGAGAAAGCAGAAAACTGGTAGCAATCCCAAACCAGGGCACATCCCTATACTGGATTCTGTACAGTGGTGGGAACACTAGCTACACGTATCAACAGAGGTGGGTTTCAGAAACGCAACGGTGGATGGAAAATGTGCATGAAGAACACGTGCAGTTATGATCTAGCTACACGAAGAGCAAGATCTTGCAAAACCAAACAACGTAATACTTAAGAATATGTTATGAACAGAGATCAGGACAGGCCAAGTCCTCCATCCCCAGAACGGCACTCCATCCTGGTCCGTGCGGGCACACGGGTTGGTGGGGCTGCAGGATGATTAGGAAGGCCCAGCACCAGCTTCAGGAGGAAGACTTCCAAAAAAGCATCCCCTCGCGGCACAGAAAGTATGCCAATTCTGCATAAAAACAAACACCTGCTCGCTACTACAACTACCTCTTTCTAACGCATCCATGCCTGGGAGTCTAGGCCTTTCTTCTCTTCAT
Source organism: Mesoplodon densirostris (assembly GCF_025265405.1). NCBI lineage: Eukaryota > Metazoa > Chordata > Mammalia > Artiodactyla > Ziphiidae > Mesoplodon > Mesoplodon densirostris. The sequence continues at coordinate 5,146,698 of NC_082666.1, forward strand.
CAGAAGGATACCTGATCACCAAAGAGAATTCCGTTTCAGTGAATTCCCCAGCTAGGGCACAGGAGCGCTTCGAGAAGGGAAAACTAAGCAGAGTCTGGAGCACTCAGCTCCATCCTCCTCCTCGTCTCTCATGTACTCATCCAGTAAACACTGACTGGCTGCCATACGTGCCAGGTACTGAGCGTTAACGTGAGGGGTACAAAAAATGAGACACACCACGAACAGATAAATGAAGAAGGTAATTACGCCGTGTGCTGCACCCCTACCCCCACCCCCCCCGCGGGGCCACCTGGCTCGCCGTCATCACCTGTTGGTAACTCTGCTGCTGAGGTATCGTCTGAGGAACCAGCCGGGGCTGACTTGCAAACACATGGCCATCCAGGTAGAGAGGTGGCAGGTGGTTGCCTGGAAACAGAATCCGAGGGGGTGAAACAGGATCAAGTCTCACTGCTCCAGAAGGTGCTGGGAATCGGTGGGAGAAGGGAGTGTGTGCACAGCTGACCCTGTGCTCCTGCAGGGCCCAGGGCCCAGGCAGAGGGGCTGGCCGCAGCCTGCCTTTCCCCCCTCACCCATTCACCCACTGCCCCGCACACGGGGGCCGGGGGGTTCGTCATAAAGGAAGGCTGCCTTGGTCTCTCAGTCACCTTCCTCTTCATCTCCCTGCTATTGAGTCCACAGTGGAGGGTCAGAAGGATCTATTGGAATTACATCACTGAGACTTTGGCAGCCAGGCCCTCAAAATCCCCACGGGCTCCCTTGGGGCACCAACACAACGATGAGGTTGGTGACAGGATAAAATTGGGCTCAGCTGATACAAAGCACTTCCCAGACATGAGCTCGTCTCACTGCCGTGGCGACCCCACCCAGGGCCACCGTCACCCTGCGTTACGTCGCGGAGGAGGGGGCACAGCTCAGAGGGCTGCTCAGGCGGCACGGTCTGACCCAAAGCCAAGTCTCATCAGTCCCCTCTCCAGGAGGTGGAAGAGTCTCACCAAAGTCGCACGGTCCTGCTCCCCAGCCCAGGAAGCAGGTGACCTGAGCATGTGGGAAGCTACGACCCCCAGCCTAGAACGCGCCCCGCTCTACACACGCCTTAAGTCAAGTCAGGGGTGGTACTCAGGGCTGCGAATCCAGCCTTTCTCTCGAGTGAACGGAGAAGGCTCCCTGAGCTGGCTCGCGGGGGAGATACCTGGAAGAGACGCAGAAGGTGCGACCGAGGCCACGGGCATGGGGGGCATGGAGACCCCACCGAAGGAGCTGTAGTTGACCCCGCTGGAGGCTCCCCCGGAGGACGGGGGCTGCAGGCCCGAGCCAGTGCCTCCTGGAGAGCTCTGCTCCGGCAAACTGGGCGAGTTTTCCCAAGCCTTGCGCGCAGACTCCATCTTCAGAAGCAAGGAGGTGGGGGAGACGAAAATTACCGTCTGGGAGGCCGTGGACGGCACAAGTTAAGCCCAGGGAGGTGGGCGGGGCTGCCCGCCCCTGCCCCTTCACAAGCCAAGGCACCGGGCGGCTCCGCCTTGCTCGGGGCCAGTGTTACCTTCAGAGTGAGGTCGGCGGTGGGGAAAGACATCTGGGAGAGGCCGATGGCCCTCTGGATGTGATGATCGCGCCGGAGGATGGGGATACTCTGTGCCAACCCAGCCTGAAGGGGAAGGAGACCACGGAACACTGACAGGCCCAGAGAAAGCGAGACGACGTGTCCAAACACGCCTTCCGTTTCGGTCGTGTGCACTCGAGACCCCTCCAAATAGCTGCCTCCACCGATTCTCTCGAAAGAAGGCCGTGGAGAGCCACCCTCATCCCCGCACCCCGAGCCCTCCAGCAGGGCCGCCGTGTTTTGGCAACATAAACACGGCTGGCTGCCAGCACGCAGGCCCAATACATGGCATGGAGATACCAGGTCCTGTCTCAGCCCCCTCCCCCAAAACTGTGAAAAAGATGTCCTGGTAACACATTCGGAAATGCAACCACTAGGCCCTCCTCCTGCGGTGCCCGGCGCCCACCAGCACGATCCAGGGATTCTGAGAAACTTCAGAGTCAAGAAACCTGTTTAGCGCAGCATTCTCAAACATGTGCGACCACAGAACCTGGGAGGTTTTTAAATCACAAAGTGCCAAATAAACCAGACCTTAGGGGTTACACTATCCCATGTTAAGTTCACAAAACCAGAGCGTGGAACAACTTGCTCAAGGATGTGTGACGAGCTAGAGACAGACAGCATCAGGACTCGAACCCCATCTGGCCAACCCCAGAGCCACGGCTGGTTCGCCCCTCTGGTTTCGGAACACCTCACGAGGCTCTTTTTGCGCAGGGCCTGCTGGCACGGGGACGACAGAGCTGGAGGTGGAAGCACAGACTTACGTTACTGGCCAACGCGTCCTGAAGTTTGACAACTGGATTCCCCGCGGGACCAGAGGCAGAACCGGGCTGCAAGCTGAAATCAGAGTCCTAGAAAAAAAGGGAACAAAACCCACAGAAATCACCATGGCTCACCTTCTGTCAGAGACCCACGTTAATTTGATCCAGTCTCAGCAACTCAAAAACCCACTAAGCAGCATTCACCACATGAGCAAGATGGCCAGATGTTTCCCGATGGCCCCCAAGAAAGGAGGCCACCCCCTTCTCTCTGCCCGGCTCCCTGCTCAGCCTGAGAACCTGCCTGGTGTCAGCAGGGAGACCGAGGAAGTAGCTCACAGCACCTCTTCACCTGCAAAGCCACCCGCCACGCTCCCCTGGAGCACTGCCAGCGCCCATGTCCCCGCTCCTTCTAGGAGCCCACCCTAAGCTCCCCCCTTCCTCTCCAAGCACCAAAGGCACAGCGATGGGGGTGGGGCGGCGCAGGTAGAAGAAAACAAATCAAAGCCTCACCTTTGGGTTGACTCCAAATTCAATGGGTGGCACTGGCAGCACAGAGTCCACGTGGATCTCCACCCCATTGACCGGGGGGACCACAGCCCCCTGCAGCCGCTCAGCCCCCTCAGAGCCCTTTCTGTTTCTCAGAGACCGCTCATTGCCGATGGGTCCTGGTCTGTGCTCCTTGCTCTGTCCCGAACCTTGTTCAGAATCCTTGATGGAAAAGCAGAGAGGCTGAGACGCACAGCCTGGAACGACCCTGATCTCCAGCTTCCAAGGGACCGGGAGTCGGGGAAGAAGACAAAAGATACCAGTCCTTCCGCCCAGCCCGGCCCCTGAGAGCCAGACTCCCAGGTTACCTTCGGCTCCGACTGCTTCTGAGTCTGCTCCTTGTGGCCATCGGCCTTGGGCTCCAGGCCGGGCCCGCTCGCCTCCTCGGGTTTCAGAGTGCCGTACGGGGAGCTGCGCTGCGAGGAGGTCGCTGAGGACTCCCGAGACTCGGCGCTCAGGTCAACGCCACTGTCCCCCTGGCTGCTCTTAAAGCCCTGCTGTGCAGGACACAGGAGGGTCAGAGCCCATCCCCTCTCCGCCTGCCTGCAGAGTGAGACTGGGCAGCTCGACACGTCTCCCGGCCCAAGCCCATAATCACAGGTACGCGTGGGCCCTGGACGGAGACCACAAACCCGCTGCGCTTGTGACCACTGCCAGATGCCGAGGAGAGGCCCTCATGCCGCCTACCCAGGGTGGGTGCTCCCTGGCCATCCCCGCTCTTTCGTCCTCCCTCCCACACAGGCCCCTCCCGCAGATCCGAAAGCAAGACTGGAGACCAGTGACGAGCCAGGCTCACTGCCCGGCCAGGGAGAGCACGGGCGGGCCTCTGGGACAGCGGCAGACATGAGCACACGCCTGGCGCCCGGTGGCCACTCACCTCGGCAGAGCCGGGCTCGGTGCCGGCAAAGGCAGTGGCAGCTTTGGCCCAGGAGTCGCCGGTCGAGGCCTGAATGGGGAGGGCTGCTAGGGAGGAAGACAGAGAGTCAGGACGTCGTAGAGGAAAAACCAAGCCAGAAAAACAAGCACAGGCGCAGCTCACACAAACCCAAGTCTCTGAACCGCCCCTGCTCCCACCGCAATCGACCCATTAACGAAAGAGGAGCCGGTCTGATACCTCCACCCGACTTCCCAACATCCTCAGGCGGGTCTCCGTAAACGTGCTTCCTGTGACTTCACTGACAATGTGCTCTACTAAACACACCAGCAACTTTTCACTCACACCGCTTAGAATGCTCTATCACTACCTCTGCTGCAGTGAAGCTTTTTGCACATAAACCATTTATTTCTACACGTTGGCACCTCTACAAGTCTCTGAAAAATTGAAGGTGATGTTACTCAACTTTTGTTAGCTCACAGACCATCCTGAGAACCCAGCAAAAGCCACGGACCCTGTGTATGCACATGAAATCTCACATGCTCTTTTTTTTTTTTTTTCCGGTATGCGGGCCTCTCACTGTTGTGGCCTCCCCCGTCACGGAGCACAGGCTCCGGACGCGCAGGCCCAGCGGCCATGGCTCACGGGCCCAGCCGCTCCGCGGCACATGGGATCCTCCCAGACCGGGGCACGAACCCGCATCCCCTGCATCGGCAGGCGGACTCTCAACCACTTGCGCCACCAGGGAGGCCCCTCACATGCTCTTTTTAAGATCCAGGGGCCCTCTGAAGTCACCCACAGACCCGTGGTCTGAGCAACCAATGAGATGCTGCAGGATCCTGGAGGGAGAGCGTGACTCCGGAGTTAGCCCACTCTGCTTGACCAATATGGCAGGTAAGTATTTTTGGACATTTATACCATGATACCCACCACTCTCACAACCAAACCAACCGATCAAAATTTTATTAAAAATTATTGTACTTTCAATCAGAGTTGACTATTTCCCGATGTTATTTTGCAATGTGTTGGAACCAAGCTTTTAACCAGGAACGTGAAGATAGGCCATGAGGTTAAAACTGAAAAGAATCAGGTTCAGAACCTAGGCTCTTGGGTGTTTGGGCTCTGGGGTTGTTACTTCACTCTGGAAGCCTCGGCTGCTTGGGATAAAAGAGCTGGAGGGCTTCCCTGGTGGCTCAGTGGTTAAGAATCCACCTGCCAATGCCGGGGACACGGGTTCGAGCCATAGTTGGGAAGATCCTACATGCCACAGAGCAACTAAGCCCGTACGCCACAACTACTGAAGCCCGCGCGCCTACAGCCCATGCTCTGCGACAAGGGGGGCCACCACAATGAGAAGCCCACGCACCGCAACGAAGAGTAGCCCCCGTTCACCGCAACTGGAGAAAGCCTGCGCGCAGCAATGAAGACCCAACGCAGCCAAAAATAAATAAATTAAAAAAAAAAAAAAAAAAGAGCTGGAAATGGATGATTTCTCCAAGCTCCCCTTGTATAGCTGCAGGGCCCTGCCGAAAGCAGGCATTCAAGAAGAATCTACTCAATTTAAATGGTTTTGTATTTTAAAATGAAAAATTACCAGAAAAATAGCACTGGGTAAGAAATTTTTTCAGGGAAACAAATTTTCTAAAAGGGAAGGGCCACCCTAGTCTGGTTTCAAACCTAAGACAGCATTTGGGGAGGAGCTGACAGAAAGTTCCTTCTGCTGAGGAAGGACAGGGAAGCTTCTGGACTGTGTTCTCCTGAGCAGTCGTCTGCTCTCTTCAAGGGAAGAAGCAAGGATAACCGGTGTGGGCAGAGTCAAGCCAACCCCCCGAGTGACCTCAGCCGGGCGGGGGTGGGGGCCATCCTTTTCCATCACTGGATACGGAATGCTCTCCTCTCCACCAAATTTCAGGCAGGGAAAATGTGACATCTGTTCAGAGGCTGCAGCAGTATGTGGTGCTAAGATGTCACCCAACGCCCTGACTCAACAGAGGAAGCCAGGAAACAGGTAATGCTCCGTCTGTGTTCACGGCCCCAAAGCAGGATGCTCCCTAATAAGAGGCCCCGAGCCTGTGAGGCGGCCGTGGGCCAAGGGGCTGAGCCCAGACCCCATGCTCTTACCCTGGCCGCTGCTCTCCCAGATCTCGGTGCCCAGGCTACTGCCAGGCACAGCTCCATCACCCTGCTCCAGGCACAGGTGGTTCTGCTTTTTTGCAAACCGAGGAGGAATACGAGAGGAAAGGCTTCGGCCTTTGACAGGTACCTAAGGAGAAGAAAGGTGATGCGGTCCGGCCTCGACCTCAGACATGAAGGATAACAAGCTCTCCCCAGGAAGACTACCCCAGGCACCAGAACCACACCCCCGGAAACTGCTCCAGTGACGCTACAGCCAGCGGCGCTACAGCACTCGTCAGCCAAGACCTCAACCATGTGGGAACTGCAGTGCCGACCAAACCGCCCCCGGAAGCGAACAGTGGGCTGTGACCTGGGACTGCGGGGCAAGTGAGCAGTGCTCGGCCCCGACTCCGTTTCGAGTACAGAGTCGCCAACCCTCGTGACTCCCAGGGTGATGAGTCTCGTCCCACTCGGGCCGGAGCACAGTGGAAGGAGGATGGACTTCGGGGCTGACGGAGGCCTGTGTCCTGCTCGGCCCTGTTTCGGCGGGTGTCACCCCGGACCAGTCCCCCTCTCGGAGAGCAGGGATAACACCATCTGCTGCCGTGGAGCCACAGGGATAGCGGGCCCTGGGAGGCAGCGCGTGTTTAATAAACATGCCTTCTTCCTCTCCTGTCTTGGGCCTAATTCAGAAGCCCCGTCCGCCCCGGCCCCGCCCACGCCTCGCGCCCCGACCTGCACGGCTGGCTCCTTCCTTCTCCTCTCTTCCTCCAACACACGGCGCTGCTTCTTGGTCAGGACTTCGATGAAGCCTTCCCCCACCACAGAGCCCACCTCACCCTCCTCTCCGGGGCTGGATCCGCAGTTTTCAACGCCGGCATCTGAACCGAGATTCACAAGGAAAGACAGTGCGTGGTTCCATTTACTGGGAGCCAAGAATAACCCCACCCTACAGGCACCTGATATCTAAGGACCGGCTCAGCTCCAAGGCCAGGCTCTTAGCTGGCTTGGGCCTCGGCATATTCACCAGGGTCCAGGAAACCCAGCTATGATTTCTACACCCCTCGCGTGGCCCCTCTAACACAGTGTTACCTCAAACCAAAGAGGCTACGGTTAAGAACAGTCTTCAGAGACACACACACTTAAGTCCCACCTCTGCTCCTAAGCAGCTGTCAACTTCTCTGGGCCTCAGCTTCCCCATCTTTAAAACTGGGACACCGCAGGGCTGCTATGGGGGTTTAGCATGGTTCTGAGTGACATGAAGGCAAGAATCCTTTCTGGTTTGCTCTTAACCCAGTACGTGCCCAGAAGCTAAGATATTCAGTGAAAGGGCAAACTCAGCAACCCACCGAGGTGGCCACGGCTCCCCATTTTGCCCGGACTCTTCTCCCCCTGAAGATGTGAGGTGACACTCACTTCCATAGTTCAGGTCAAATGGTTTCATGGTCTCTCCCTGTTCGCCTGCCCTCTGGGCAGCCAGCTGGGCCTCCTTCTCTGCCTTCTCACAGGAGGCTTCGGGGATGTCAGAGGTGGCATGGGCCGCCCGCTCCAGCGTGTAGTGGCCGCTCCCACTGCTGCAGCCAAGACCTCCAGGCAAGGTGTCCTCCGGGGACCTATAAAGGAAGGAGGATCTCGTTAGCTCAGAAGTGACCAGAGGCTGGGGAAGGAGAGAGAAGGAAAAACTGCACATGCACGCACAGCACGCACACAAGCACAGCGCCCTGATCTTTGTCACTTCCTCTAGGCGTCCCCTCCGTTCAGCAGACGCCGCTTGCTGGCGGTAGTGCGCTCTGCAGGCCCGTGTGGAGGCTGCCCCAGCAGCACTGCTACGGCAGAGCCCATGGGGAAACTGCTCTCTCCCCAGCCCCTCCCCAGGGCTGATGCTTCTGTCCTTTCCCACTGTGTGCCACACCCAGTCGGGCTACAGAAAGGAGAGGGGGAAGGGGGAATGCTTAGAAAGGGGCTGCAGAACTTTCTGCTCCTCTCATAAGACTGACCAGAGAGGAGCCCAGGCCTCGCCCTACCACCAGCCCAGCCACTGGGGCAGAAATCAGAAGCAAAGCCAAGTCTTGGCATCTGGGGCCTAGAAAGCTGGTCTAGATGGACACCTAAAAGAACCTGCATTCTTCTGTGGTTCCTTCCTCGGGGGTATGGATTAATTACAGGCCAGGCTTCGGTGCCCTGACTTCTAAGGAGGCTGGGAGGTGGGAAGCGGTCTTCCTCAGCACGCTGGGGCGTGGCCTGTGCACGATGAGGAAGGCAGGCTGCACAGCTTCTGCCCCGCCCTGATCCCGGGCCAGGCTTGGGCACTGAGCCGACACCGAGCACCCACCGATCATCACCCCCCACCAAAGCCTCTAATTCTAAACAAGCGGTGCTCACCAGGCCTCGGGCAGCTCACTCCCTTTGCTTACCGCCTGGCTCCCACCAGGCCTCGGGCCGCTCACTCCCTTTGCTTACCGCCTGGCTCTCACCAGGCCTCGGGCAGCTCACTCCCTTTGCTTACCGCCTGGCTCTCACTAGGCCTCGGGCAGCTCACTCCCTTTGCTTACCGCCTGGCTCTCACTAGGCCTCGGGCAGCTCACTCCCTTTGCTTACCGCCTGGCTCTCACCAGGCTGAGGTGGCAATCCCCAAAGCGGCGCTGCTTCTCTTCACTGTCGAGAAGCAAAGCCACTCAGGGAAGAGCGATCTCTGCGGGGGCCAGGAGGCCAGCAACGCCCCACGTGTTCCTGGAGGACGCTGCCTGGCAGCAGCCTGGAGCCAAGGAGTCCGGTGGACTGACCGGTACTCACGAGGCGCCGTGAACAGGGAGCGCTCCTCTGTGGCGGTGGCCCCTCGGCTGCACTCCGAGGAGACACGCGGGGGCTGAGCTCGTGAGACAGGGACTGGGATGGGCACCACAACCACAGGGGGACCAGCGGGGCGGGGGCTCTAGTCTTAGTTCTGAAGCCACAACAACAGCAGCAGCAGCAGCACGCCACAAAAGAAGCAGACAGCAGTGCGAGAGCCAGTGATGGAGACGCTCACGGACAATGGCCTCGGCGGTCGGGCGCCCTCCTGGAGCACAACGAGGGGGAGTCGGGGCCCCGACACACGGCAGGACACGCATGCATGAAGTGCCGCTGGGACAACCGGCTAACAGAACGACAGCAACAAAAAAGAACCCCGGACTCAAAAGGTTTCCGGTTTACCTTTTGGCTTTCAAAGGCGTCCCACTCTGATGGCTCTCATAACGGGGAGAAGCTTCACCGCCACTTGGCCTAACAGGCTTCTCCCCGAACCCTCCCGGCTCCAGCTTCCGGCTCTGTCTGTCAGCGAGGGGTCTCTGGCCGGAGAAGCTCCGCTTGGCCAGCTCCTTCTTCTCGCCCGCGCTCGCCCCGGGCAGGCCGTCGGCCTGGGGCTCGGGCCCGGGACCGTCCCGCCTCTCCCGCCTCTCGCTGAAGTCGCTGCTCTCGGAGGCCGTCTCCCACTCCTCGTTGGCGTGGTCCGAGGAGTTCTGGTAGGCGAGCTCGGGGGACCTGCGGCCCGTGGTGCCGCTCCTGTCCCCGGGACAGGGTCTGGGCCGGCCCGGCCACTGGCCCGCCGGCAGGGGCTGCTCATCCTCCGGCCCCCACAGGCCCAGGGCCTCCCGCTCCTGCCGAAGGCGCCGGAAGCGGGGGGGTTTGTCCTGGCGCGGGGGCCGCCTTCTCCTGAAAGGCCGGTTCTCGGCATTTTCGGAATCTGCCGCGTGGTCATCTTGGAAGAAGGCCCTCTTGTCCTCCACACGGCCATCCTCGAAGCCCCGGGTGCCCAAGGCGTCGGGGTGTCTGTAGGTGTCCGGGATGTAGTCTCTGTCTGAGGGCCGCCGGGCCCCGCACGTGTCAGGGGGGCCGGACTCCTGCCAGGAGGCGCCCAGACCCCGGCTGGGCCAGGGGGCCGCCTCCTTGGCCACGAAGGTTCTCCGGCCATATGCGCAGTTGCTCAGCCGCGGGGGGAGGGCGCGCCCGAAGGCCCGTGGGCCTCGGTTCTTGGCCTCTGGCCCGCCGTGGTCCTCAGGGCACATCCTGCCAGACCGCCAGGACTCCCTGAAGTCGCTCTTCCTCCCGGCGGCCTCCTCCCTCTCCGGGAGCGCGCCCTCGTCCCCGGTCTCGGCGCCCCGCTGCCGCCGCCGCTTGGGAAGCTCCTCGTACTCAGAGCCTTCGCTGTGGGTCTCGCTGGCGATCCTCCGCCGGGGCTTGGCCCGGGGGAAGTCGTCTGCCAGCCCGAACTCTCGAGGTCCCCGGCCGCGGCCGCTCCTCTGGCTGCCGCCGTAGAGGCCCCGAGCCCCAAGGACGCCCCCGCCACAGAGACCGCCGCCCGCAGGCCGCCCGCGGAAAGTGAACTCTCGGAAGCCGCGGCCGCGGCCCCGGGGCTGCCCCCGGCCCCCAAAGGCCTGTTCCTCATCAATGAAGATCCAGTTATTCCTCTTGGTAGGGGGTGTGTGGCTGGCCTCCCGGGAGGGGCTGGCCTCCCGGGCCCCGTCGGGCTGGTCATCCTCCTCCAGCCGGCTGGCCTCGCGGCCCAAGGCGGCACGGGCCGAGCCCTGGTCCTCCGAGGCGGCCGGGGCCACGCTGGGCAGCGCGGGATCGTTCTCTTGGTCCTGGTCCTCAGCCGCCTCGCAAACGGGCCCCGTCTCCCGAGCCAGGCGGGCGCTCCCCTCTCCCAGCTCCAGCTTCATCTTGTCGAGCTCCTTCTCCTTGTCTTCCACCTTGAGGGCCTTCAGGACGGGCTTCTTGATGGGGCCGGATCTCCGGGTCCTGCTGGTCTGCTCCGGGTGCTGGCTGCCGGCGCCCCGGGCTTCTGGCGTCCACTCGGGCTCCAGGGCCGGCTGTTTCCCAGGGCTCCCTTCCTTCTCCCAGGAGGAGACACTGAAGGACAGCTCCTCCTGGGGCACCTCTTTCTCGACCCTGGTGTCTGGGTCGGCGGCCTTCGGCGGGCGGCTCACGTCCCAATCGCTATACTCTGTTTTCTTCTCAGCCGGGGCAAAGTCGGGCTCCAGTGTGGAACACCTGAGGTTTGGGGGGTGACTCCCAGGCGCGCCTGCTTCCTGAACGTTTTCTTGGGGTGGGAACAAAAGCTCCTGGCCTATTCTTTGAGAAGAGACACAGCTGTCAAAGTCTGCTGGGGCCTTCTTGTCAAAAGCACTCAAGTACTCCTCCCCTCTCTCCTCAAGGAGATCGCGCCGGGCACTTGCGCCCCCTGACCTTCCAGGGGAGGCAGAGTAAGAGCTTTCCTTCCTGAAAAGGAACCAGAAACATCAGTCAATGTGATTGGAGCCTGGTTCCTGGCTTCCATGCTGAACACAGTTTAGGTTTAAAAAGAAAAAAATGTAAAAAAAAAAAAGAAAAAGGAAAAAACAGAGGCACCAACATTCGCTCTATCTTTAAACAGGTCTCAGAGATGCTGGGCCATGGGCTGGTGGCGGCCCCTGGAGTCCAGAGGGTGAAGAAGTCAGTGGCCGGTGGACTCAGCGAGCAGCCGGGGATCCTCTGGTTCACACAAGCTGGAGCCGGGGCGTCCGCGGAGAGGCTGGGGCGCCGGGCCGGCACAGCCAGCTCGCCTTTACTTTCACAGGAAGGAGCCACGACACACGCACTCAACCCCGCCTGCCCTGTGAGGCCCCCACCCCTCGGCCCTGCCCAAGGCTCCACGGGATTTGCCTCTGACGCCAGGATTTCTCCCGGGCCCTCAGTTGCCATCAGCGCCTCTCACACGAAAGCATCCGGCCATCCTTATCTCACTCTCCTTCCCCAGGGGGCACCATCTCCTGGGACAGGGCCTCTTCCCAGAGCCCTATCTCAGAGAGGACCTGGAGACCCCTCCTTCAGCTCCAGGTCAGTAGGACCAAGTTTTGCCTCACCTGACATGCATGTCCATGGCCAAAGTGTCACTGGACTTCGGGTGGGGGAGCGAGTAGCCCTTGCTCTGCAACGCCATGTAACCCTCGGGGCCCCACACGGGGGCTGCATCGATGGTGGTCACTTTCCTTTCTGGCAGTGGGGGCACACAGCTCTGATCCTCAGAGCGACAGCCAGTTCCACTGAGAGAATCCTGGGCCATCATGGGTTTCATCAATCCTGAAGAAGGCAAAGAACCAATCAGTCACCTCGTTTAGCAAGCCATGTGTCAACCACAGGCCCAAAGGAGACAAGCTGCCCCAACTCTCACATGGACACAGCACCCCACCTGCTTAACACCACTGAGGTCCCCTCTTTCTGATCACAGAAGCTCTGAAGGCACACATGCATGCAATCCGCAAGGCCTGTTCAAAGACCTGCGAGGTCCAATCCTAGTTCCTGGATGAAGAGCCCCTGTGTGTAAGGCTATAAAAAACTGGCAAATGGAAACTGGAACCATCAAACGGGAGAGCTCAGGGGTGTCAGCGGAACGCTAGGGGGGCCAGTCAGTCAGCAACGCAAGACGCCTGAAGGTCTCCTGCACAGACACAAGGAAGATGAGCTACGCTCCAGGAAGCCTACATGCAACAAGGAGCCAGCGTCTACCTGCCTGCAATCCCCTGCAAGAAGATTCAGAAAAGGATTGGGGCTTTAGCTCCTTTTATTTCTACCCCTAAGCTCGACAGTAGTAACTCCACATTTTGTACATGGAAGGGCAGTGGGGGATACATAAATGACACTAGCTGGCCCGAGGAGACTGGGACATGCTGATGTCTTGGTCCTACCAGATATAAACCAGTCAGGGAAATGGCACCCCCGCCCTCCCCGGGCCCCTCTGTCCACGTCTATCAAACAAGCGGGGCTGGGCTGCTGCAGACGACATTAAAGGTCTCTCACTGGGCCAGATTCTGTGGAGAAAAGAAGATCTGATTTTTCAAATCCTTCACAAAGCTAATTATTGGCCCCCCGTGTTTTTCTGCCCATCTTTTGAGGTAATCTGACCAGGACAATGGTTCTGCATTAGACCAACGGCTTTAAGCTTTCTTTTAGCTGTGGGGCACTCTGTTCCAATGCTCTCAATATATGACTCCAGCACAAAGTTAGTCTGAGTCAGGTGGTGGTGGGGACCCTCTCTGGAATCCTAGAATTACACACCATTTATTAAGTACTGATTACACGGTGTGCGGAACCGCTCCACACTGTACACGGACTTATGTCTGTCAATATGGCAGCTCATATTACCTGAAAAAACCTCCTGTCACAAAAACGCTGGACAAAAACACATTAAACATTTCACTCGCAGAGCTCTGTTCCCCCAAAACCGGGAAACCCCCAGGGAGCTGAAACCACAGCCACGGCCAGAGCCACGAGCTGGTGCTCCCTAGAGGGGAGCCAGGGACACATCCATCAGCTTTAGTAACCTATGGGCATGCTCCTAAATGCCCCCCAGGACAGGAGATGGGGCTTTTCCACACAAGGCAGAGAGCGGCGGCTGAGATGCTGCTTAAACAAAGACCCTCAAAGGGCTATGCCCTCAATTAAAAGGTGGATCAGAAAAATATATACTCTTTAGTACAGAGAGATGACTGAATTTGTGTCTTGGCCTGGGCTAGGGTAGGGAAAACAGTCCTCTGTGAGGAGTTCATAGCCACATGCCAGCTTTCATGCAGGTTTGGGGGCAGGGGGGTGAAGTTCAGATTTATACCCCTAGAATGTTCCAGAAACTTCCTGAGTTAGAATAAAGGGTAGTTCTAGGGTGGCGGAAGAAAACATAAAACCACACTGGAGGGATATACCCTCAAACCAAGCTATACTAGATCACCACGATAAATAAAGCTCTGCTGAAAATGAACTCACAATCCAAAATTACCAGAACACTGTGTGGAAAACAATCTGCTATGAGTCCATGGTAAGCCCACGGGATTATATACCTTCCTCAAGAACTTCAGGTAACAAATTAAAATGTGAAGCACTAGAAAATTATGTTTTAAATGATTACAAGCATAAAGGAAGGAATTTAAAACTTATGAAAAATATAAAACACAAGGAAAAATGACAGATTTGAGGAAAAAATTCTGGTAATAAAAATACAGTCACTGAAATTAAAAACTCACTGGACAGTAAAAAAAAAGAGCAGGTCAGACACAGTTGGAGAGAAAAGAGAATTGGAAAATAGTTGAAGGATTTTCCCAGAAGGCACCACAGAGGTTAGCTCTCTTATCTATTTAAGAGACTTGGAAGGAAGAATGAGAAGGCACAGAATAATCTAAGTGGGCGACCTAGGAAGAAAGGATATAAAGAATGAGGGAAGAGCAACATCTGACATGATCATTAGAAGAGAATTTTCCAGAAGTGATGAAAGACATACACCCTTAGATTCGAGCACTGTGAGTTCTAAGCAGACATAAGGTAAGGACAGATATAGATATATACCTAGACACAGCATACTGAGAAGGAACTACAGGAGACCAAAGACAGAGAGATGATCTTAAAAGCAGCCAGAAAGAAAACAGTAGATTACCCAGACACAAATCAGACACATGAGCCAGAAAACAAGGAATACTATCTTCACAGTACTAAAAGAAAGTAACTACCAACCTCGAGTTCTATACCCAGCTACACTATCATTCAAGAGAAAGAGTGACATCAAGACTTTCTCAGGCGAAGACTATCTACTGCCAAGACAACTTTCCTGAAGACCTGGACAGAATGTACTTCATGAAGAAATAAATGGAACCCAGGTGGAAGGATAAGCAGCAAAGAAGCTAGTAAACATCCAGGCAAATCTGAACAAAAACAGGTTGAATAAAACAACAAATAATAGCTGATTTGGTGGGCATAAAAAAAGGTGGAACTAAAATTCCAGGCAAAAATAACAAGACTGATGAGGAGGCAGTTAGAGCTCAGGTTCAGGGTAAAGATATTGATTAGCTTTTGCTAAGTCAAGGGTGCGTGTTAGAATTTTTTTTTTTTTTTTTTTTTTGCGGTACACGGGCCTCTCACTGTTGTGGCCTCTCCCGTTGCGGAGCACAGGCTCCGGACGCGCAGGCTCAGCGGCCATGGCTCACAGGCCTAGCCGCTCCACAGCATGTGGGATCTTCCCAGACCAGGGTACAAACCCGTGTCCCCTGGATCGGCAGGCGGACTCGCAACCACTGTGCCACCAGGGAAGCCCGCATGTTAGAATTTAATGTAACCATGCACACAGTAGAAACAGAATGTAGAAGGAAAACAAACAAAAAGAATAGGAAAACCTGTCACCAAAAAAAGAAGAAAAAGAAAAGCATAGAAAAGAGGGATAAACAGAATGCATAAAATAGGAGAGTAGGAAATCTGAATATAATAATCCCAATAAATCTAAAGGGAACTTCAGCAACTGAAGTCACAGAGCTTCAAAGTGGGTAAAACCATACACATGTTACACATACAAAGATATTCTCCTCCAAAAAGGGATCAGAGATGCCTGATGGTAAAAAGTTGGGGGAAACAGATACCACATAAATACTAATCGAAAGAAAACTGGAATAAAATGATTACCAGGTAAAGTAGACATTAAAGGTAGAAAGCACAACTAATGGTAACAAAAGTGCTGTAAGAAGATAAAAGGAACAAGATGAAGTACAGCTTCCAGACAGATAAAGCAAAAACTGACAGGTTTACAAGATTTGACAAAATCCACATCACAGTGGGAAATGCTCACACACCTCTTAGTAATTGATCAAGGGGATAAAACGTTGTGATGATAGACATTTGTACAGCACAATTAGCAAGCACGATGCCACGTCCAACTGGAGAATACATTCTTCTCAAGCCCTTGAGTGAAATTCGACCTGCCATTTCTTTTAAAAATAAAGTTCTACTGGAAAGCAACCACACCCATTCACTCACTATTGTCTACAGCTGCTTTTGCTCTACAACAGCAAAGCTGGGTAGCAGTTCAAAGCCTAAAATATTTATCATCTGGCATTAATAGAAAAAGTTTGTGACCGCTGGTCTATATCATACAGACCATGTTATCTGACCACAAGGCAGCCATGTTAGAAATTAACACCATAAAGATGGTATTAAAACTTTACATTTGGAAATTTTACAACATGCCATAAAAAAATCACTCAAAAAAGATAAAATCAGACTAACATTTAGAACTGTACAATAATAAAAATGTATCTTAAAACTCATAGAGGCTCATAACTCAGGTGAGACTTAAATACATGAGAAAAGTCAGAAACTAATGAGCTCATCAACATAATCAGTTAGGAAAAGAACAAAATACTTTCAATGGAAATGATGAGGGGGAAAAAAAAGCAGAACCTAATGAAATAAAAACCAAATAAAATACAGGAATTAAGAAATCCAAAAGATGCTTTTTAAAAGTAGCTGTAAAGGGACTTCCCTAGTGGCGCAGAGGTTAAGACTCCACACTCCCAATGCAGGGGACCTGGGTTCGATCCCTGGTCAGGGAACAAGATCCCACACGCATGCCACAACTAAGAGTCTGCATGCCACAACTAAGGAGCCCGCATGCTGCAACTAAGACCTGGTGCAACCAAAAAATAAAAATTAATAAAAATTAAAAAATTAAAAATAGGGCTTCCCTGGTGGAGCAGCGGTTGAGTCCACCTGCCGATGCAGGGGACACGGGTTTGTGCCCCGGTCCGGGAAGATCCCACATGCCGCAGAGCAGCTAGGCCCGTGAGCCATGGCCACTGAGCCTGTGCATCTGGAGCCTGTGCTCCGCAACGGGAGAGGCCACAACAGTGAGAGGCCCACATACCGCAAGATAAAATAAAATAAAATAAATTAAATTAAAAGTAAATTCAGTTTATTAAAAAACAAAACAGGGCCTCCCTGGTGGCGCAGTGGTTGAGAGTCCGCCTGCCGATGCAGGGGATACGGGTTCGTGCCCCGGTCTGGGAGGATCCCATATGCCGCGGAGCGGCTGGGCCCGTGAGCCATGGCCACTGGGCCTGCGCATCCGGAGCCTGTGCTCCGCAACGGGAGAGGCCACAACAGTGAGAGGCCCGCATACCGCAAAAAGAAAAAAAAAAAACAAAAAAACAAAAAAAACAAAAAAAAACAAAAAAAACAAAACAGCATTAAAAAAATGGCATTAGGATTTCCCTGGTGGCACAGTGGTTAAGAATCCACCTGCCAATTCAGGGGACACGGGTTCGAGCCCTGGTCTGGGAAGATCCCACATGCCGTGGAGCAACTAAGTCTGTGCGCCACAACTACTGAGCCCACACACCACAACTACTGAAGCCCGTGTGCCACAACTACTGAGCCTGCGCTCTAGAGCCCACAAACCACAACTACTTGAAGCCTGCGCACCTAGAGCCCGCAACAAAAGAAGCCACCGCAGTGAGAAGCCTGCACAGCAAAGAGTACCCCTGCTCGCCGCCAACTAGAGAAAGCCTACACGCAGCAACAAAGACACAATGCAGCCAAAAATAAATAAATAAATAAATTTATTTTTTTTAAAAAAAGGCATTAGACAAACCCTGGGAAAGACTAATCAAGGAAAAAAAAAGAGAAAACACAAAGAACATTAAAGAATGGGAAAATGGACAAAACAACATGGCAGAGATATAAAAATTAATTAAAGCAATTTACAATGCATAATCTGGTCTCTTCCTGACAATTCTTTGTGTGAGGTACTATCATACCCTCATTTTGGGAAGTAAAACTCAGACTGGATATGTGACTTGCAAAGAGGTCAGACTGGAATCCAGGTGGGTCTGTCTACCGCCCAAGGCAATAATACCCTTAAACACCACACTGTCCTGAGCTCCACAGGGATGGCCCACTGGACCACGGTGCTTACCCGAGGGATGTAGGGCTGAGGGATAGAAATCCACTGGGGTCCGAGTGGGTGGGATTCGTGGGTCCATGTAGGAAGGCATCATCATCCACCTGGGGTCGAAGCCCAGCATCTGAGGATGGTGCGGGTAGTAGGTGCGCTGCGGGTGGGACGGCGGAGGGTACACCGGCTGCCAGTGCTGCATCTTGTACAGCTGCTCCTGACCAGGGGAGAGAGACCCGGTTGGACAGGTGCTGCGGGGCAGAGAGGCGGTGCGTGCGCGCGCACACACTCTTCCAGCTTTCCATCAGGTGGCAGAGACAACCCACCCAGGACAGAAGACCACAGAGGGGAGGCCCCAGGGCATTACAGCATTCAGGCTCTGGCTCTCTCCCAGGACTGACGGACAGTCGTGCCATCGTCACAACTGGGCCCTCAGGGTCCTCTGCAGGCTGGGCTTTCGTTTAGATCAAACACCCTCCTGGAGCTGACACGTGACCGGCACGGCTCCCCGTCGGCACAGCTCCCCGTTGGCACCGCCACCAGATGACACACTCCTCCTCCTCCCCTCCTCCTGCCCCTTCAATCCACCCTCCTCACTCTGACGCCCTGACCACGTCAGGAGCCTTCGAGGGTCCTCCACAGCTCTGCCTCTAACAGCCGAGTCCAACAGGGCTGCACATGACCCACAGGGCCCTGCAGGTCCTGCCCCATCCGCCTCTCCAGCATCGCCGCCCACGACTGCCCCGGCCCTCCACTCCACACGCCTGCCTGCCCACCTGCCCGCTTCCGGCCTTGGAAACACGCCGGGCCCTCTGTTCTCTCCAGCCCCAAACCCGCTCACCTGTACCCATCCTTCAGGTTTTGGCTTGAAGAGCACTGCCTCTGCGAACCCACCCCAGTTCCTGAGGCAAGATCAGGTCCCCTGTCCTCGGCTCCCACAGCACTGGGGCTTCTCCTGTGTAACTCTGTTGTTGGTCGTTTCCCTCCCTAAACCAAGAGACTACATGCCAAGTTCACTGCAGTATCCTCACCTCTACCACCAGACTTGGTAGGAAAAAAACTCACTGCACAAAAGGACACACGTAAAGCATCCATAGTATTAAAAATCAAGAACCTGGACCCAGTGAGGATTGATTTCAGACCCTCCTCCACGGCACCAGTGACCTCCAGGGCTGCCCTCACAACTGCGTCCCGAACCAGCATTCTGGCGGGATGCAGGTGCGGAGTCAGACAAGAAGGACACACCCTTTCCTGCCGGCTGGCTGGCACAATCCCAGCCCGGGCTGAATTCCCTGGAAGGCTCGCCAGGGCTCAGGGCACTTCTTAGGAGCACTCAGAACTCAGTAAGCAGAACTCCCCTGGTCTCTGCCCACAGCTCCTCCTCCTGTCTAGACCCCAGGTCCCCAGGGAAGCTGACCAGACAGTCTGCTTTCCAGACTCCTTCAGGCTGCTCGGACACGTCAGACTTCTTTCTAATCTTAAGGGTGGATTTACCTGTCACTGCCCCACAGAAGAGTTACCTAGAGCAACTGTTACTAGTGTGTCTGGCTCGAGTTACTCCAGAGATCTCTCCAGTCAGCAGTAATTCTTCGCCAAGCCCGGGAATAACTGCACGGTGCCTGCTCACAGCACAATGCTACAAAAGCACAATGAATGTAACTTACTGCTTAGAGCACAGGACATGTTGAGCTTCTGGAATGCTTCCTAGGAGCCCAAGGAAAGTAGGGTGTGGGGTGAACGTTTTAAAGGCAACTAAAAGAGATTCTGGGGAAAGGTGGAGACTTTGATCTGTGTTCTCCAGGGCACCCACGTTCTGAAACTTTTTCGATTATTAACAATAATTTACTGCACACCTAGCTGCTGAACTAAGTAACATCCACGCCTGATCTCAGTTTCCCACCAAAGTGCACTGTTCATCAGTAATAAGCTTCACTGATTACGCCTGCAAGACAAACAACTGCCAATGAGTGGTTCCAGCTCAGCAAGATCACCAGGCCTCTAGGAGACGGCTGGAATTACCACCATTACCCATATGATCTTCCTCAGAGCAAAGAGTAGGTCCTTTTTAAGATTTATGGAGCACCATTAAAGATGATATTGATCACACCGATAAACCAGTTTACAGGCATCACAGAACCCTCACCGCCAGGCCGAGAGGCAGGGACTCATTCCTTCCACTTTACACTGACCTGTCCAAGGCCACACACAGCTGAATAAGCTGCACCAGTAGGACCAAAACCCAAAGCTGTCTGGTTCAAAACCTACAAACCTACGTTCTTAACTGAACGCTGACACGCCTCTCGGAAGCTCTCCAAGCAGCTCAGGAAACTCTCCAAGCAGCTCGCAGGCCTTCCTTACTCCTTGGGAGGCACCCAGGGTGGGGCTGCTGTCGATGTAGGGAGTGGCCACAGCGTGCAACTCTGGATGAAAACCACTCAGACGTCACTAACCAGTCCTTACCAGTCCTTACCAGTCCTTACCGGCATTAGACAACAGGGTGCATAAACTGCCAACAAGGGTTTTCATCCACAGGGTAAATTACCTGGAGGAACTGAAGGCGGGGCTGATGTCCCAAGGCCCTCACTCCCGGCATCCCTGCTGGTGACTGGCATACGCGAGGGTGGGTTTCTATTGTTTGTTTTACCGGAAGGGGGCATGGGGAAAAGGAGAGGGGACAGCTACCTCATGGGCAGGTCTGTTTACGACACCTGCTAAACGACTCCTGTTTACCTGCTGCTGCTGGCGCTGGAACCTGGGTGGAAGCGACTTCTGGTACTTGCTGAACTCCTGCGCGGGGGACCCAGGCTCCCTGGCCCGCTCGTCACTGCCGCCGCTCTGAGCCACAGCTGGAGGAGCTGTAGGGGCTTCTTCCGAAAACGTGCTGGGGGTTTCCTGGGCAGAGAACTCAGGGGAGCCTACGGAACAAATAAGCAGAGGGATGGCCAGGTGAGCTCACAGAAGCTCGGCCGGGCGATGTCCAGGGCAGATGCCTTTTCTTGCTGGCAGTCCTCAACCCGGCGCCGTGCTGAACACTCCCCAGGCACATGCTCAGGGACTCCCCCACGCCGTCACCGCTCCAGAGGGGAGAAAACTAAGGGTCGAGAGACCCGAGGAACCGCCTGAGGCCACACAGTCGGCAGGAGAGCCCGGATGTGGTTCTGGGTGGGAGGGGCTCTGTTAAAACAGACCCCAGTAAATCAGAGTGGCCAGCGCTCAACGAGACCCCCACGTCCAGCCTCCACCCAAGGCTGTGTGAGCCGGCCGGCCAGGCCGCCCCGCTGGCCTGTGTCCTCATCTGCTCAACGAAGACAACAACTGCACCTACCCCACCGGGCCTCTGGAGAATTAATTCGCTGAGACGATCCACGCAATGCACTTAAAATCATGCCTGACAAGAAGTAAGTGCTCACCACAGTCTCCCATATCACTATTCTCCCCGGAATTCCCTTCTTTCTTGCCCCATCCCAGCTTTGCATTCTTTTTTTTTGTCCAGCTTTATTGAGATATAATTGACATTTCGGGCTCTTAAATCTACTGCAGGAGGCAAACAAACGCCAATGCAAAGCCTTGGGGACCCAGCGTCCCAGAGGAATACTGACAGGCAGGGCAGGTGCAGAGGGGCTCGGGGCACACCCCACACCCAGGCCCAAGCTCGCTCCCCGCCGTCTACTTCCTGGACTCTCCACTGCCCTCCCCTCAGTGAGTCCCTGACATTGGGCCCAGGCTTCACTCAGACTTCAGTGACAGGACATTTATTTACAGGAGGACAAGGGTCGATTTCTCTGAGTTCCTCGGCCAGAAGGGCACTGATGACCATCCTATCACCAGTAAGACCTCCATCTGAGAAGCTCTCTGCAACTGAAACTAACATCAGGCCCTTCTCTACTTAAGAGAGTTGGTTTTAGTTGATTCAAGAAAGTCACAAAAAACACAGCTGATCCCATTCTTTAAAACTGCAGCGAGAGACACCCTCCACCACCTAACGCTGTTCAGCGTCTCTCGCGAAGCCACGTGATCCACTCCTTTTAGAATAATTGTCAGGGAAAATGTATGCTAATAAGCAGGCAGGCTTCTTTCAATGTCCCAAGAGAGAGATCCTGTGCTCCTAGTGAAGTCCTCCAGCACCTGCGTCTTCAGTCGAGCCGGGTGGTAACAAACGAGCCGGCAGTGACAAAACCAGTGGCGTTGCCGTGAGTACGTGAGTGCTTTCTGCATCTAGAAATCGTTAAGTGCTTCGTGCACATGCTCCCCCGTGGCCCCTCAGCATGCGGGGAGGTACAAGCTCTCATCAACCCACTTCACAGACTCGAGAATGCGCGCCAGAGAGGTGAGGCGCCTGGACAGCTGGTTTAAGCAGTAGAAATGGGATGTGAACCCAGGCACCTGGCCCAGGCCGAGACTCTTTAACAACCGGGACTCCCACACATCAGCTGTGAGCCACGGTGGTGCTAAAAAGCCAGGGAGACGCAGACAACCAACCAGCGACACAGCGCAGGGTTTCCAGGTCATGGGATGGGGCCCTACAGCTCACCTCTGCGGACAGCTGGGCCATTCTCCTGTGGGGCACCTGGAGAGCGGGGCGCCTCCTTCCCCGCCGGCTCCTGGGCCCCGCCGGCCTTCTGAGCCCGCCTGCACTTCTGGTCCAGCTGCTTGAGTTTGGCGGCACAGGCAGCCAGCCTCTCCTCCCGGGCCCGGCGCTCCTCCTCCTCCCGGCGCTTTCGGGCTCGCTCCACAGCCTCGGACATCTCCGACTGGACGAACTTCTGCCTCGGGGGTGGCTTGTCCTCTTTGTCCTCAACAGACTGCTGCCGGAACACACTGCCCATGGAGGACTTCTGCCGAGAGGAGACGGTCTCAGATGAAACGCACATCACAACCCAGGCACAGGCGCCCCCAGGATGGGATGGGCTCTCCTTCCCAGGACCCGCAGGCACCTTAGAGAGGCAGCGCGGCCCCGCGGCAGGCGGACCTGGGTTTCAATCTTGCTCTGCCCTTTACTATATTTGGAATGAGGTTTGTGTGAGTGCTTACGTTCAACACCTTAGTTTCTCATTTTGAACGATAATAAAGGAAGCCCTCGGGATTGTGAAGGTACATTGAATCGTTTGCAAAGCACTCAACGCCGTGACTGACACGCAGGAAACACTGAGAAAATAGACGCTCTCACCACCACTACTGAGCGCACAAGATTAGGGCCTCGGGCTTCCCTGGTGGCACAGTGGTTGAGAGTCCGCCTGCCGATGCAGGGGATACGGGTTCATGCCCCGGTCCGGGAAGATCCCACATGCCCCGGAGTGGCCGGGCCCATGAGCCATGGCCGCTGAGCCTGTGCGTCCGGAGCCTGTGCTCCGCAACGGGAGAGGCCACAGCAGTGAGAGGCCCGCGTAAAGAAAAAAAGAAAAAGAAAAAAGATTAGGGCCTCCACAGCTAAATACCAAGAGCAGGAAAGCACACACTCATCACTTCTTAGCCACAAAACTGCTCTACTGCTTCTCCCATGACAATACATAAACCTCTGGATATGAAGAGCCACAGGAAATTGAAATTCACACTCAGACATGAGGTTTCAAAGTGATTCTTTATATATAAAAATAAATAAGCATCTCTAAAAACATCTCTTTTGGATATTTCATCCACTTTTGAATCTCTCGCTGGTTGTCAGTTACTGGAAAAACAACCAGGGTGCCACCAATACAGCATGAAAAACTACCAACACTGGGAAGATTTCTCACTGATTGGCAGGAAGTGAAGCTGCAGGCAGAATATGCAGTAATAGATGATGGGCATGTTTAACTGGACCCCAGACACTGGAATTCCAATGAGGTATGACTAGCAAAACGATATATACAACTTCCTGTTTTGAGTGGTAGTTACACCGATGTATATAATTGTGAAAAAGTCATCAAACATAAAAAAACAAGATCTATGCCTTTTTGTGTATGTTAATTACACCTCCATAAAAGCAGTATGTCACACAGTGACTGTAGCCAAGGAGTCGTCTCCTGAAAACTAAGTTCTCATAATCCAGAGACAATTGCTACAATCACAAGATTATAAACTTCTAATTTAGAAGCACGCAGGTACTTTTTACCCAAGTGTGCACTCTTCTGCTTTGCCCTTGACCGCTGCCATCTGTCCGTGCTCCATAATGGCTGTGCCCTGTCTCCCACCAGAGCTTATCTATCCCATGACCTACCTTATCCCCTGGTGTCCAATACATCCTTGCAGATGATCCTTAAGGCATATCCCTGACTATTATTCCCTTCAGAATTTCCCAGAAAGGAAAGAGCAGAATCAAAGGGTATAGTCTTGAGGCACATCATCAAGACTACAGACGTGCCTTTCAAAGCTGCCCGAAGATGAGCTATCGTTTTATAAACTAAATGTTCTGCAAAATATTTAAACTGTGAAAATCCTTTCAGAAATTTGGATCCATAAAAGTTATACAGATTTTATCTTTGTTGACTCTATTCAGATAATTCAGTGTTGTTAGGAGCAGATGAAAGTGAAACCTTCTTTTGAATACTGAGCAACCCCAATATGTGAATGAAATTTGGATTAATGGCAAGGTAATTTACAAGAGTCGTAGTGTGTCTATTTTCACTTGTGTCCCCTGTACCGAGCACAGTGCCTAGCATGATACGTACTCAGTAAAAAAGACTGAAGACTATTACTTTATACCGAGATGTGGAACAGGAGCCCTTTAAATAGCAAAGCGCATTGAAAATGGCGATTTTGCGAAGCGTATTTAAATGAACGCCTTCCCATCCCCAGCTCTGCCCCTCTTGCTCAATTCAGTCCAAAAGTCACACGAGGCGGCAGAACAAGGCAGGCCCCTGGTGCCCGGGAGTCAGAGAGCCCAGGGCAGGTGACGAGAGGGTGCACGTGGAGATGTGGCTGGTGCGGGAGCTGGGGCCCAACCACGCAGGGTGAGGAAGAAACCCCTAGAAGAGACGGCCCAGCAGGGAAATTCAGGGCCGCGTGGAGGTGGGGCGCACTGACATCTGAGTGGCTGACAAGGGCACCTGTGCAAGGGAGAGAGGCTGGGGGCAGAAAGAGGGAGCCTGACCGAACAGGTACAAATACTAGGGACAATGGCAAACAGCCAGAAGGACCTCTGTGGAACCTGAGATATCCTTGTGATTCACGTGTGTGTATCACATACCTACGCTTTCTGACTCTGTCCACGGAGAAGGTCCAGGAGCAGTGGCACTCTAACAGCAGTGAGTACTCCTGGTGCCCACATATTAGTTTCTAAGTATCATTAAAGGCTGACTCCAGGGCCAAGGTAGGATAAGGACCAAAGGAGCTTAAAAAAAGCTTGTTCTATCAGAAAGCAAGGAATTCCTCAAAAAAGAATGGAGACGTAAAAAGCACACAGCTGCCAGCTTGAAGAAGCTCCCAAATCAAAGACAATCTGAACATTAAAAGAAACAACAAGAGCAATAGACTATAACTCACTGATATTAATTAATTAAAAATTTCATGAGAAGGGCTTCCCTGGTGGCGCAGTGGTTGAGAGTCCGCCTGCCGATGCAGGGGACACGGGTTCGTGCCCCGGTCTGGGAGGATCCCACATGCCGCGGAGGGGCTGGGCCCGTGAGCCATGGCCGCTGAGCCTGCGTGTCCGGAGCCTGTGCTCCGCAACAGGAGAGGCCACAACAGTGAGAGGCCCGCGTACCACACACACACGAAAAAAAAATTTGATGAGAAACAGGATATTCGTAATCTCAGAGTAATTCCCCACAAAATTGCTATCAATTACAAATCTGGAAGAGTGTGTGGAAGTTCCATGGTGTGAAACTTGGTAGCCACCATCTTTTTTTTTTTTTTTTTTTTTTTTGCCGTACGCGGGCCTCTCACTGTTGTGGCCTCTCCCGTTGTGGAGCACAGGCTCTGGATGCGCAGGCTCAGCGGCCATGGCTCACGGGCCCAGCCGCTCCGCGGCACATGGGATCCTCCCAGACCGGGGCACGAACCCGTATCCCCTGCATCGGCAGGCGGACTCTCAACCACTGCGCCACCAGGGAGGCCCGGTAGCCACCATCTTAATCAAGAGATCAAAGTGAAGGTTGTCAGAGCGGGCAGAGTGGAATCACGGCCACCCAGTAGGATGCAATGAGAAGAGTCAGTGACAGTTCTGAGAGATTCTAGCCAAAAAAATGGAAACCTTGAACCCAATCATGAGGAAGCACCAGACAAACCCGATTTGAAGTGCATTCCACAAAACAGCTGGCTTGTCATCTTCCCAGGTATCAATGCCATGAAGGTTTAGCAAAGGCTGACAAGCTGCTTCAGACTGAAGGGAACCTCAAGAGCAGGACACCTGAGGCAGCGTGTGACTCTGAACTGGATCCTTCTGTATGAAGAACATTAATGGGACAATGGGTAAAAGTGGGATGGAGTCTGAGGACTAGATGGCAGTGATGTATCAATGCTAATTTCCTGGATTTGACTGTGGTTACCTAGAGCGAATGTCATTTTTTTGGTAGGAAATAGATACCAAAGTGTTCTGTGGTGACAGGGGCTGATCAGGCTGGCGACGTACTCTTCAGATGGTTCAGAAAAAATTTCTTTGTATTATACCGATTTTTCTGTAAGTTTGTGACTGTTTTCAAAATTTTAAA
Source organism: Mesoplodon densirostris (assembly GCF_025265405.1). Classification (NCBI taxonomy): domain Eukaryota; kingdom Metazoa; phylum Chordata; class Mammalia; order Artiodactyla; family Ziphiidae; genus Mesoplodon; species Mesoplodon densirostris. The sequence goes on from NC_082666.1 coordinate 5,172,937, forward strand.
AGAAAATGTTTAAATTAAAAAAAAAAAAAAAAAGAATGTCCACCTAGGCTTCACTGAACTCAGTGAGACATAAACACACAGGACAGCCAAGTAGATGACCTGCTGGAGTCTTTGCCCTTGGATCTCCGGTCAAATGAACGTGAAAGGAAAGAGGGTGTGTGTGTGTGTGTGTGTGTGTGTGTGTGTGTGTGTGTGTGAGGGTGTGTGTGTGTGTGTGTGTGTGTGTGTGTGTGTGTGTGTGTGTGTGTGTGTGTGTGTGTGTGTGTGTGTGTCAGCTAATCACAGGCACAGAACTTGAAAGGGCTTGTGTGTGTGTGTGTCATGTGTCTCAGCTAATCACAGGCACAGAACTTGAAAGGGCTCGCGTGTGTGTGTGTGTCCCAGCTAATCACAGGCACAGAACCCCTGCAGTTCCCACAGTACCTGGTAGTCAGGGCCTGACACCCAGCTGTGAAGCTTCCTGGAAGGCGGCTGAGGTTCTGGCACCTTCCGGACGACACGGGTTCTGCCTCCTGGTTCGCTCCAGTCCTTTCCTTCCTCTTGGGTGCGCTTGGCATCAGCACTGTCTGCAGAGCTCACTGACAACTGCCGCTGCCTCCTGGGGTCCCAACTGTTCCTGGGACAAACCGCACAGACTGTTAGTTCTCCCAGTCGGCCCAAGCATGGTCTGGCCTCACTGGTCAGGCCCTTAAGGAATTCCAAAGTTGGCTGTCTACATACCAATTTCCTTCATGAGAGCAGACCTACCCCGCACCCCCTCTACAGGTGAGAGGATATGCCCAGAGCACCAAAATCAGCACCAATGTGTACCAAGTCAGCCTTACACACACAGCTCCTGGCAGGATGCCTCACACCCATTACTTCATTTACTGCAAAAAAAAAAAAAAAAAAGTCTCTACTTCCCCCATGTTAAAGAGTTGGTAACTGAGTCTCCGACCGGTTGGGGAGCTGTTTTCACAAGGAAGAGCTAACAGATTTGAGCCTAGAACTCCCACTGAAGGCCCTTGTCTTTACGCCACAGCTCCCGCCCTGTGCTTGCCATAAAGGAGTTGCTTAATAAATGCTCCTCGAAACAGCAAAAGAGGGCTCACTGGCTGTTTCATTATAAAGAGCAGGAGGAACAAAGCAAAGCACACACAGCATGGAAAAGGAGGAGAGAGATGCCCAACGGAGGCTACGGGAAGGCTGGAAGCAAAGCGAGACTTGTGCAGTGCTCACCTTTACAGGCGCCAGTGTAAACAAAGGCACTGGGGCAAAACACACATGTGCATCTACTCAGCACCTCTTCTTTAGTGGTGCCCACTAAACCCAGCAGGAGTGCAGAGAAAGGCGGGGAGTCAGACCTGGCTAATATACGTGTCTGTGCAGGTGCGCACGCATGCTCGCGCACGCGCACACACACACACAAGCACGCACGCGTGGGAGGTGGAAGGGAGATGAGGCGGGTGAGGATCAGGAGACCACAGACGGGGCAACAACTGCTAGCGACTCCTGACTGCAGTCAGAGGCGGGCGCCCACACAAAGCCTCCTGACCCACCAGGAGAGATCAAGTCTGCAGAAGACAACGAAGGAACAGTGTGAGGGTGAGCTGGAAGGAAGGACACAAGCTGGCCAGCCTCTCGATGGTGCAGCAAAGAAAGGATGTGGGTCCCAGTGGCCCCCAGAGACAATGAACAGCAAAGTTTCAGGAACCCATCGTGGATGGGAAATAAGATGTCACAGAAGACTGGGGAGCTTGTAGTAGGAGCCTCACCCAGCTCAGGGAACACTGAGGTCGTGGCTGGTGGACTCGATTTGATGTGTCCTTGGTCACAGCCAGTGGTGAACTGGGTCCAAAACCCAGGTCTAACTCCTTCAGATGAACATTCAATTCACATCAACTCAAAGAGACAAGAGGAGAGTGGCCTGCTGCTCCAATAAATCGGCCAAACTTTGCTTGCCATTGATTTAAATTCTTGATCACATCTCCTTCTGAGCCTAGTGTTCCAAAAACTGACCCAGAGATATTTGTTTCCCAAGTGCATCCAAAGCTTCAGTTGAAATCAAGCAGCATTAAAATAAATTACAGAAGCCTCAATTGGTTAATTGTTTGTGTATCATCTGAGAAAGAGTGGCAGAGGATCACTACCAGCTCCCTGCGGAAGAGGAGCTTTGAAGTGAAAGATGAAATAACAAAGACTTGCAGACCCAACTACATAAACATTCAGTTACTGACAATAAAAGAGACAAAGGGAAAAATACTAAAGCACTAATATCTAAGCAATATAATAAAACAGTAATCACATTTTAATGGAAAGCAGAGTAAGTCTAACAGATAAATATACAAAGGAAATAGGCAATTTCACGCAAAAAGAAGCATTCTTATTTGCCAGTACTGGGGCGTGGGGGGAGCAAATTAAAGCAACCATAGGTGCTCTTTTAAAAGTACTAGCCAATACTACTGGTATCATGCTAAAAACTAGAGGGACTAGACTACAATGAAGTATTTTCCAAAAGGTGCTGTGAGTAAAACTCAGTCCAATGGAATGATCCAAAAAAAAAAAAAAAAAAGACAGAGAAGAGAGATTAAAGTGGTCAAATAAGTTTAGGAAATGTGGCATACCTGCCCCCCCCCGATTCCCAGCACACTGCAGTATGCACACCCTAGGCTCTGGACGACCTTGGAACTATTTATTAATAAACAGTTACGTGGAAAGCAAAGTTTCCCAAATTTGCTTGGCCAGAGAAGCCTTCTGGGGCACTACACCCAAAGCAATCTATGGAACAAGCAGTCTATAAGACACCCTTGGGAAAATACTGGCACAGTGGTTAAATCACTAGGACTCAGCCAGCCACGCCTGGGTGCAAATCCTGGCTCCATCCCTAAACAGCTGTCCTCAAAAGCTATGGCCCTCTCATCTGCAAGTGGAGACAGTATTTGCCCTTGTGAAGTTGCTGGGGTAACCGGGAAGTGCACTTGGCATGGTGACGGGCACACGGCAGCACCAAGAACATGGGTGCATTTACACCCCGCTGAGGTCACGTTCCCTGGGAGCGGAGCTGTCAGCGGGCACAGGGACACTCACCACGGTGGCCTGCCGTCCTTCCCAGCTTCCTCCTCCTCCTCATCATCACTGAACTTCAGCTTCTCCGAGTAGTCCACTTCTTCATGGAGGCCTGCAACAGGAGGACGGCCAGGGAAAGTGAGACAAAATGCGAGTCTCAACAGCGCTGAGGTCGCCACTGGGGAGCTTCCTCCAGTCAGGAACTGCACCAACCCAGCTGGGTAAGGCACACCACCCAGCTGCCACCACCAGAACAAACATCGCAGATAAAAATGAAAGACAGGGCTTCCCTGGTGGCGCAGTGGTTGGGAATCTGCCTGCCAAGGCAGGGGACACGGGTTCGAGCCCTGGTCCGGGAAGATCCCACATGCCACGGAGCAACTAAGCCCGTGCGCCACAACTACTGAGGCCTGTGCTCTAGAGCCCGCAAGCCAAAACTACTGAAGACTGCGCGCCCAGAGCCCATGCTCTGCAACAAGAGAAGCCACTGCAGTGAGAAGCCCGCGCACCACAACAAAGAGCAGCCCCTGCTCACTGCAACTAGAGAAGGCCCGTGCGCAGCAACGAAGACCCAGTGCAGCCAAAAATAAGTAAATAAATAATTTATTTTTTTAAAAAAAATGAAGGACAGTGCTGGCTCTGGTAACAGCAAAGTAGCCTGGTTAGACTAACACCCCCTGGTTAGACTAAAGATAACAGCTCTTAAATCTAGACAAAATATTCTGCAAGTGTATTAGGAGGTGAGGAGCGTGAGCAAAAGCGGGAGGAAACCAGCCAGGAGGCCACCCAGCAATACAGACACCGGAACAGTGAGGTTCGTGGGTGGCCGTTTTGCCCCAGGGCCCTCCCCTACCCGAGTGGCTCAGGTGGCAGAAAGTAACCATCAACTAATGAGTGGGTACACAAAATGCGGTAGAGCCATACAATGGAAGAGTATTTGGCCATTAAAAAAAATTTTTTTTAAGGGTTCAGACAGGGCTTCCCTGGTGGCGCAGTGGTTGAGAGTCCGCCTGCTGATGCAAGGGACGCAGGTTCGTGCCCCGGTCCGGGAAGATCCCACATGCCGTGGAGCGGCTGGGCCCGTGAGCCATGGCCGTTGAGCCTGCGCGTCCGGAGCCTGTTCTCCACTACGGGAGAGGCCACAACAGTGAGAGGCCCGCGTACCGCAAAAAATAAAAAAGAGTTCAGACACATGCTGCAACATGATGATCCTTGAAAACATTATGCTAAGTGACAGAGCCAGATATGAAAAGCCACGTATTCTCGTGTGTGATTCCATGGATATGAAACATCTAGAACAAGCAAATCCACAGAGACAGAAAGCAGATGAGTGTTTGCCGAAGGGTGGGTGTGGAGGGCAGGTGGTAACTGGGAGTGACTGCTAACGGGTATGGGCTTCTTCCACGGGAGACAGAAATGTTCTGGAATCGGACAGGGAGGATGATTGCACAAACCCGTTAATATACGAAAAATCTCTGAATTTTAGACTTTAAAAGGGTAAATTTTATGTAATATGAAAATCTGTCATGTGAATTAAATCGTTAAAAAAAGGAGACGATGGGGCCTCCCTGGTGGCGCAAGTGGTTGAGAGTCCGCCTGCCGATGCAGGGGATACGGGTTCGTGCCCCGGTCTGGGAGGATCCCATATGCCGCGGAGCGGCTGGGCCCGTGAGCCATGGCCGCTGAGCCTGCGCGTCCGGAGCCTGTGCTCCGCAACGGGGGAGGCCACAACAGTGAGAGGCCCGCATACCGCAAAAAAAAAAAAAAAAAAAAGGAGACGATGGCAAAAAGCCCGATCCAATTAAAAGGCGAGTTAGATCTGATGATAAAGCAAGTGCAATTACATGCTGTTTCCCAGAGCATCACTTTATATACAAACACAAGTGGGTTAAAGGGAATGGATGGAAAATATACACCACGACAACAATAAATAATTTAAGTCAGAGCAATGATACTAACATAGGACAAAACAGACTCCAAGACAAGAAGTGTTACGAGAGATAAAAAAGGATATTTGAAAACAATATAAAGGGACAATATGTCAGAATCATAAAAATGATAATTGTGCATAACAGCTTCAAAATAAATGAAACAAAAACTGACAGAATTAAAGGGAGAAATAGATAAATCCACAATTATAGTAGAGAGTTTAACACCTCACTTTGAGTAACTGGTAGAACTAGACAAAAATGTAAGTATATAAGATCTGAACAACACTACCAACCACCTTGACTAAATTGATATTTACAGAATGTGATATCCAACTTATAGAATACACATTCTTTTCAAATGCACTTGGAATATTCACCAAGACAGACCATATATCTTGGTCATAAAACAAGTCTTAATAAGTTGGAAAGAACTGAAGTCATACAGAATATGGTCTCTTGACTACAATGGAATTAAATGAGAACTCTAGAAAGCTCCAATTAAAATGATTGGTGAACTAGAAAACAATCCAACAATGGAGAAAACTAAAGCCAAAAGCTGTCTCTATTAATTAAACTAATAAGCCTTTGGCAGAAGTGAATAAGAAAAAGAGAAAAAATACAAATTACCTAATTATCAGGAACGAAAAAGGGCGATACCTGTATCACTACAGACCCTACAAACATCAGGAAAAAAAAAAAAAAAAGGAATATTATCAACAACTTTACACCACTAAGTTCAACCCAAAAGAAAGGAATAAATCCCTTGAAAATCACAACTTATGAAATACTGACACAAAAACATCGGAAATCTGAGCAGCCCTATAACTAATCAAAGAAGTTAAATTTATTATCACAAATGTCTTTAGAAAGACAATTCCAGGGCCAACTGGTTTCACTGGCGAATTTTATCAAGCATTTATGAAAAAAATAATACCAATCTAACAGAAACTCAGAAAGTAGAGAAGGAAGGAACATTTTGCAAAACATCTTATGAGCCCAGCAAAACCTGATATCGAAACCCAAGGGCAGGGCTTCCCTGGTGGCGCAGTGGTTCAGGGTCCGCCTGCCGATGCAGGGGACACGGGTTCATGCCCCGGTCTGGGAAGATCCCACATGCCGCGGAGCGGTTGGGCCCGTGAGCCATGGCCGTTGAGCCTGTGCGTCCGGAGCCTGTGCTCCGCAACGGGAGAGGCCACAACAGTGAGAGGCCCACATACCAAAAAAAAAAAAAAACAAAAAAAAACAAAAAAAAACGCAGTGCTAAGAAATGAACAGACAAGGCAGACAGTTGGAGAAAATATCTGTGAAATGTTAAGTCTCCAAGGACTTGTATCCGAACACACACACGAAGACACCAGTAGGCAAATCGACATGAAAACGTGTTTATCATCATTAGTCATCGGCCAGATGAAAGTTAAAAGCACAACGAGATACCACTACACCCACTAGAATGGCTAAAAATAAAAAGACTCGCATCAAAGTGTTGTGAGGCTGCAGAGCAACTAGATTCTCAAACTCGAGGCTGGGAAGGGCATCACCAACCACCACGGAAAAAGGTCCGGGCGCTTCTGATAAACCCGAGCACACACCTACCCTTTAATTCAACAATTCCACGCCTAGATGTCTACTCAAGAGAAATGAACCTATTATTCATAATGGAACTTTTGAATGGGTAAACAAACTATAGTATTTGAACAAATCATAGTATTTGATACAATGAAATATACCTCAGTCATTAAAAGCAACTATCGATATACAGAACAACACGAATGAATCTCACAAGCGTCACAGGAGAAGGAAAGCTGTAGGACTCCGCTCGTTTGCAGTTAAGATTCATCGTAAGACAGGGAGGCCTTGGGCAGAGTCTTGGACACAGTCCGGGAGGGAGACTGGCTAGAGAGGGGCTGGGTGGTGAGGAAAGTGTTCTGTATCGTGACTCGGCTGTGCTACTCAAGCGTATGCATCTGTCAAAACTGTAAAATTGAACGTGTGCCTTTCAATGCCGTTAAAGTTTACTTGAAAACAAACAATCCAAAAGAATTTTAAAAGAAAATAATCACGTTGGGGGGCAGGGTTGGGTGAAGATAAGGATGCAGAATGTTGGCATTTGTTGAAATGCTGAAACTCAGGGACAGGGAGCTACCTGGGGTTCATTACACTCGTTTAACTTTTCCATTGTAAAAAGTCTTTCTCCCTCTAAGATCAAGACCAAAGGCAAAAGAAGACATGGCTCTGTCAGGAACAACTGCTCGTCTGAGTGCCGACCAACAAGGATCTCTTCAGGGCACCAAGGCTGCTCCCCGCCCTGTGTTTTCATTCCAACTTGACGAGGAAAACAGTGGACTTGGTGTCAGAGGACTTCCAACCTTGGTAAGCAGAGACAGACCGCAGTCCTCCCTTCCTAAACCCTCAGCTGTGAGCCCACCAGCAAACACCACCACCCACCTGCCCAGCCATCATCAGCATCGGTGTCCAGATCGTCAAGGCCCCTCAGGTTCTCCGCATTGATGATGGTGGGCCTCGGCGCCCGTTCCACCAGCTGCCTCAGTGGACGGATTGGGCGAGTCATTCCCAGCCTGTTTTCTTTTCTGATGAGAGAGAGAAGGGTAAAGATGCTGGACTCGTGTCAAGTATATATACGGAAGCAAACCCAAATACTTTTCCAAAACTAAGTCCTACACTGCAAAGGTTCATGTGTGCCCTTAATATTAAAACCGTCTCCTTTTTAAAGAACACACAGTGAACAAATACATCCTCAAGAGAAGTTCTGCTTCATTCTGCAGTTTTATGTGCTCAGGCTAATGTCTAGGGTAGCAGCAATAAACACATGCCAAATCTTCACCTGCCAGGAACTTGAAATCTCTCGTCCTGCCCCAGCCTTCTCACACATCCTGGGTCTTGAGCTGGTTTCTCTGAGGTCTCCAGAAGACAAAGCACTTTTTCCTATGTAAGCCCACTATCTTGTCCAGTATCACCAACCAGTCTAATTTCTACATACGTGACTATAATGCAAGCCTTACCCGTCTTGGTCATTCATCTGGAACTGTCTAAAAGGAACACGGGGTTCAAGACGGAGCTGGGGAAGGGGAAAAGATCCTCGTTCCACTGTACCCTGGTTCTCTGATGACTGTGGCGAACACATCTGAAACATAACATCAATGAACAGGGTTTTCTGGTAATGACCCAGATTCTAAGTTCCACTTGCATTAAAATTTGCTTTGGAAAATGGAAAATGGGAAAAAGAAACAGGAAAGTCTTGGGGTTTCCCAATTAATCCTGTCACCATCTCCCCCATTTCTTTCCTGCTGTCAGTATGCAAATCTGGGGACCTGTGTCTTGGGGAATATACCTGCCTCTCCTTCTCCTAAAGAGCTAAGGCTAAGATAACATCCACATCACCAGGGAAAGAAGCCAGAGGCCCTTAAGATTTGAAAAGGAGGAGAGAAAATGCAAAAGTAATGGAAGCCTCCAAAGTAGGGTATAAGGGCAAAGAAACTGGGAGGGAGAACCCGAGGTGGACATTCAACCACGTGAAGTAGGTTCTGCTGGACATGAATCATCTGACCTCATGGGGAAAAAAATGCACACTCCGAAGACTTACAAAAGCAGGAAGCATGTCATGGTATGTAGGTGGGTGGTATACATTCCCCATGAACTGTGAAGCCCCTTTTCGGACAGGCTGAGCCGGGCGGAGAGAGGGGTCCTTAGAATCGCTGGTACATGACGAGGAGGGGGCTCCGTCTCCTGCACTCGAGTTCCTGCTGCCCAGCTCAGTTGGGGAGGCGCTCAGAGACGTGGCAGAAATTATGTTTCGCCCACCGCCCTCCCTCCAGCTTGTCACATCTGGAAATTGAAAGGGGGCAAAAGGGGAGAGGAAAGAGGAGGGGGAGGAGGGATTGCATGAGGTTCTGAAGGTCAAGGGACCCCCCTCACTCACCGAAAAATTTAAAAAAATTAAAAAATAAAAAAAACAAAGGTGAAGAATCGAGTCGACTGGTCAAGTCTGTCAGGGGAGGTGGGGGGCAGACACCTGGCCAATGAATATGAACTTGCTGAGGGAGTCCGACTGTCAGAGAAACACAAAATAAGGTCCACTCAGAGAGAAGGCAAGTGTAAACGGGACGTGGTCCTCATCGACTCATAGAAACTACACAACCTCAGACCTAACACCCCAAAGAAACCAAGATGGCCCCAGTGAAAGCAGCCTTGGGTCAATTCTTCCACAAATACTGACGCCATTTCTTCCACAATCATGCTGACCCCGACAGGACCAGCACTGTGCTCAGCACTGGACTGGACTTTAGAACCAGAGAGAGTTCTGGACACGTGTTCAAGCTCCACTCAGCAGTGGCCCCTCTAGTCAGAGACTCCCCAGCTGTGAAGTAAAGCAGAGCTGCTCTCCCCGCCGACAGGGGGCTGGAAGGGTCTAGGGCCCTACCCACCGGGCCTCGCCCCACCTGCTCTGGCAGCGGCCTGTGGGGCCCTCCCACAGGTCACAGATTGAAACCTGCCAACCCTCTCTGACCATCTCTTTAAGACGATGCTTTCCACTGCAATTGCAGCAAAGCCTGGCGGAATTAAGAGGGCAACGAGGAATCAGATGAGCCAAAAAGACTCCTCTTTTCAGGCAACTGGTAGTTAGGAGTTGAAACACAAAAGGTCCCTGAGTACCTGACCCCTAAGAGAATGGAACCCAGGACCGGAGCCACAAAGTCAGAGACTGCACGCAGCTCTTCAGGTACCTCGTGTGTGATCTTGGCCAAGCCCTGGTCACCCCTCAGGCCATCTGCTTCTTCATCTTCTCAAACAAGGAGATGGAAGTGATCCCAGAAGCTTCTTCTAGTTCTAAACTGTTATAATCCTATGGCAGCTCATCTTAATTAGTCCCAGAAAGTTAAAGTTCTTGGCCTAAGGAATTTGATTATATATTTGGAGCAGCCAAAATAACCCAGCATAGGCCACTGAAAAGGCAGTATGTTTTATGAGAGCTGCACAGTGATTGTTTCATTTATAGGATATCTGTTCTCACTTTGGGATACCTTAGGGATTAATCAAAACAAGCAGATAAAAGTCTCTCATATTTCAAAACCTGATCAACCCCCCGCCCCAAGGGCTACTTCAGAATCCGTGATTAGAACAGATGGAAAATCCCATTCCTAAACGACACCTTGTATACTAACCACCCAAGGCCACGAAGAAAAAAAAAGTACCAGTAAGAATTGCTACACAATCCTGCTGACCCCTTGGCCAGACCCCAGATGAGGGGTCGTGGAGGCTAGTGGTAGACTGGCTACTCAACCAGGGGAACGTGTTTAAAAAAAAAAAAAAAAAACAGATTCTAATTTGGCTGGGGATGGGCGAGGGCTGGAAATCAAGACTTTTTAACAAACGCCCCAAGTGATTCTGATAGGATTCGGCCAAGTTTGGGAGCCACTGATTAGAAAACAAGCTCCTGAATCGGGAATCAAGTTAACTGACCCTTGGTCTGTCCGTCCTTGCCGTGACCACCCAGGTACAGCAGAACTAACATCTGATGACTGCTGGGAAGGCGGACAGGCCTGGTCTGACCCAAAGGACAAGAAAGGAGGCATGACCTCCAGCCCAGTCCAGGGAACAAGTCCAGCAGATGCATGGATCAGGTACAGGATCAACGGTTGTGCTTTCCAGACAGGGAACCTGGCTCCTCGAGAAACAGCATGCTTCTAAGGGGGCAGAAAGACAAGGGGAAATTCTGCTGTTCCCATGGGTGCCCGGACAGGGGCTGCAGTTCACTCACTCTGAGGGCGGAGGCTTGGTCCTGGCCCATACGACAGATCTAAGACGCCCTTTTCTTTGCCAGCCTTGTCCTGCCCTCCAGCTGCTTTCAGCGTCGGAAATTCCTCGGGAGAGAAGGATAATAGTCGGCTTGAGGCCCTTAAACCTGTCAAGAGAATTGGAGAGACGTATGGAGCAAGTGAGACTGGCATCAACAGTTCTCTGCTTTCACAACGGCACACGCTGGCAGCCACGCTGCCCTGAAGGGAGCTCCTTCCTGGGGTGCTGTCTGCGCTGGCCTTCTGTGCCTGCAGAGTGGCACTAGGGTTCCCTGAGGGTGACAAAGGGAGGCTGCCCACAGACCGCACCAGGTCCCTTGCCAGCCACCCTGCAGGAGCTGGTCACAAAGGGCAGGCGGTAAGGTATGGCAGCGGTTCCAGCCCAGATCCTTCCCTCCCACTCCTGGAAGAAGGCAGTAAGGTCCTTCCAGTGGCCCTGGGGGGCAGATAAGCACAGTCTTTGGTGAAATCAGCCCAGTGAAGCTAACTGCTTTTGGGTGGAGGTAATGCCCGGCCCCCCAACGCCTCCACCCTAGATGTACGCCCTCAACCTAGATTTATGCCTCTTCGTGTGTCCACTCCCGTTTACTCTTTTCTACAGAGATCCTCAAGCCCTACAAGACCAAACATTTCATTCTTGCAATCTGGGAACCACTTCTTTGTTCTTTCATTCACTCCCCTACACTGTGAACTCTGCAGAGAAGAAGCCTTTTCTTAACTTGGCTCCAATCACTCACAGCACTTAGCACCAGGAACCTGCAATCGTCTTTTCGATGAATAGATAATAATAAACGATGCATTTTAGGGTCTAGAGCGGGATTTGGTCCCTCTCCTGGAATACACAGCACACGTCCGGCACCACACAAACTTAGCAATAACAGCAATATCACACAGTAAAATGTCCAACTGTGATGTGCCTTGATCCCTAGACAATACAGCCAAATCTGTCCCTAGGTATTACTGATTCGAGGACCTGCTAACTCAGGCAGACTTTGCCGGAAAGATGCAGCAGGGATTAGTGCAGACGCACAAGGCGTGATTCATTCACCAACCCACTTAGTAAAAAGGTCCAGGGTCAAATGAACATGCCGGGGCGGGGCGGGGGGGGGGGGATAACTGGCCACATTATTAACCAATGATTAACCTGAGAAACAATCGCCAAGTGTCACAAAGGAGCACTACTGCTCACATAGTTGCTTCATTATGTTAAAAGGTCATTGGCAAGAATGAAATACGAAAGTCATGCTTTAAAAATACGGTAGAGGGACTTCCCTGGCGGCGCAGTGGTTGAGAGTCTGCCTGCCGATGCAGGGGACACGGGTTCGTGCCCAGGTCCGGGAGGATCCCACATGCCGCGGAGCGGCTGGGCCCGTGAGCCATGGCCGCTGAGCCTGGGCGTCCGGAGCCTGTGCTCCGCAACGGGAGAGGCCACAACAGTGAGAGGCCTGCGTACCACCAGAAACAAAAAAAAAAAAAAAAAAAAAAATACGGTAGAGGGACTTCCCTGGCAGTTCAGTGGTTAAGACTCCGTGCTTCCACTGTAGGGGGAGCGGGTCCCATCCCTGGTCGGGGAACTAAGATCCCGCATGCCACGCAGCATGGCCGAAAGAAAAGAAAAAAAGTAGATAATTTGAAGTTTAAAAAAAAAAACAAAACAAAACACAGCAAATGCCTAGTACTTTTTTTCTGCCTCAACAGGCATGAAGGTATTATCCTAATCATGAATTAAACTTACCCTCCACAGATAAAAAAGATACAGTGAAGAACTCAACCCGAAGTAGTCGTATTCCGAAGGTTTGAATGCCCTGTAATGTTCACCCACCAACCCCTCCTACCATCTGTTCTCTGCCACGAGAAACTGAGGCAGTGAAATCAGGGGCTTCTTCTGAGGCCCCAGATGGAGCCGCCGGTGGTGCTCTGGCAGCAGAGCCCACGAGCCATGTGCCTCTGGCCTCTGCCTGAACCACACAAGCAGGCGTCCTGGGCCTGATCCAGATGAAACAGACCAAACGACCACCTTCTACATGGAGAGAGTCTGTCAACTCAGGAAGAACCCTTCTGAGTTCCAAAGAGTCATGAAAATGTTTGCGGGCCACACCCCCAAATCCCCACAGCCCTGGTGGCATCGCGGGCACGTGACCCCCAGCGTATGAGGGGAACCAGAAGCCGGGTTCCCGCCCCGGCCCCACCTGGTCGTCACGTGTCTGTTCTCTCCTCTTGGGCTACTGGGCTCTGCCGTCTCCCAGACGAGTTATCACATGTTTACAGAGCATTTTACTGTGTTTTAGGATTATTTTCTAAATCAAGTTTTCTTTTGATAGGTAATACAATCAACAGGGTCAAAGGTAAAAAGCCTTAACAGAGCGTAAACAGAAGCCTACCTCCTACCCTCGCGCCCCATCCGCCTACGTCAAACACCCTCACAAAACAGGTAGCCTTCTGCTTCGTTCCTTCTCTCCCCTCCTCTTCTGTTTCCTTCCAGAGATTTTTTTTTAATGCGCATACAACATTTTTAGAAGCGTTACTTTCCCTCTCCCCAGTTGTTTGCACAAATGGTAATATACTCTGCGTACTATCCCACACTTTTTTTCACTTAAGAATATGTCCTGGAGATCTTGCCAGATCAGTAGAAAACTGCTTTTTTTCTTTACAGCCAAGCAGTATTTCATTAAACTACCATCCTTTGATGGACATTTCAAGGGACTGTGTCCAATCTTTTGCTATTACAACGTTGCAATGAATAATCTCGTGCGTGTCCTTTCACACAGCTGTAAGTATCATCTACAGGGTGATTTCCTCCAAGTGGAACCGCCAGGTCAAAGGGTATCCGTGCTGCTGTGTGACAGGCAGTGCCAATTTACACTAGTTTTTTTTAATCTCTGTAAGTTCTTGTTAAAGTAAAATGAACATTCCATTTACTTAAGGAAATTCCAAACTTACGGAAATGAAGGCTACAGAAAGCAAAGAACCACTGTTAACAGTCCAGTGAATCGTCTTCATCATGCCTCTGTGAAGACCTTGCTTCTGGTCTGAAGTGCCTTGTTGCATCCCTGCCCCACTTGGCCCCCCTCGCCCTCCAGGCGGGGGCAGCCGGCTGAGCTCCCCCTGCCCTTTCTCCTCCAGGCGAGCTGCGGCTCCAAAACCCCCGTACACCTTCGGGCTGAGGAAGGGGTGGGCCTTCAACCGCACAGCGACCCGAGGCCAGAAGGGCCCGTCCTTGGGGCGTCAGAGTGGCAGGGGTGTGTGGGGAAGGTGGCACACGGAGCTGGTTTTCTACTCTAAGCCATGAACGTAAAGTCTGGCCAGGCCTTGGCTGGCAGGGATACGCAGAAGGCAGAGGGCAGTGCCGGGACAGGGGCCAAGGGTAAAAAGGCAGCCCGTGCTGGTTTACAGAAGAAAAAGCAACTGCGGTGGAGCCACTCACACCACCGTCCCTCTCCATCCAGCTCGGGGCGCCGCCCAGCGTGCTCTGCACAGCGTGTTGGAAATATGCACGCCAACACTGGGAAACCAGGAGAGTTCACGGAGAAGAACCTGGGTTTTTGGCTCCTCTCCAGAACACCCGCGGACCCTGGGCCCACGTTCTCAAAGGGCTCCAGATGCTGGAGGGGAGCCAGATTCCCTCTGCCCCAGCGCCCCTCAGCCGTGCCACTCGGGGGCCGCTCTGCTCTGGGCCTGCCTTGGAGCCATTTCAGTCTGTTGCTCGGCGTTCACTTAAAACTCGGGATGCTTTCCCCCTCCACTCACCCCACATCGTCCCCGTGCTGAACCAGGGCAGCCGTCTGAGTACTTCCCCTGTGTCAGGCAGGACACCAATGTAACCAATACCACGCAACCTCTGCATGCTCTGGTGTCACTGCCCAAAAGCAAGCAGTTCCCAGGGCTGCTGATGTACAAACCCAGGTACAAAGCCAGCGCCCCGTAGGCAACACCTCCTCCCCCAGGGCCGGGGACTCGCTCCAGTAGCGGCTCAGCCGACGAGGGAGCGCAGGGCCAGCGCCGGGTCTCCTGCGCACACCTCGGGAGGGCTGTCCCTAGCAGTAACGTCCAATGAAACCAAAGAGCTGACGTGCTCTACAGAATCAGCACTTCCACCGCCGGGGCAAAGGCGGTATAACTCGCTCAGGGAGGAGAGTCCACAAAGCTGCAAGCCGAAGACTGCCTGGACACAACTGGAGCGGTCCAGAAAAGGCACACATCCCTCCCACCCGCCCACCACAACGCCACACACACACTTACCACCTTCGTGTCCTGCTGGCTTTCCATTCAGCTGTGCCCATGACTTTGGTCCACCTGGCGCTGAATTTGTATTCTGAAAGGAGGAAGACAAGGAGAACAGGGTCGGCCCAACGGTCTGCTGTCCACTCCCTGAGCGAGTCAGAACAAGGTGCCCTCGGGTTCTCACCTTAGGTCCAGACCCTACACTGATGTACCCACTACCACCAGCCGGGCAAGGTCCAACCATGCGGGCTTTCCACACAGCCTCCCACTCGGGCAGCAGCCCGGGGTCAGGACCCACGGCCCCATGACGGACGAGGAACAGGCCGAAGGGCAAGCGGCCAGCTCAGGGTCACACGGCAGAGCCAGCGCTGCGCTCGGAAGGTGCTGCCAGGCTGCCTCTCATGCCCACACAGAGCTACTCTGTCTTGCTCCAGGGACAAGACCAATCCCCAGTTCTAGTGTGTCTGAAACACTGGGGGGCGCCGCTAACAGGACACGCGCACAGGAAAGCTCACATGCCTGACAAGTCGCTGGCCGGGCCGCGGCACCACCTTCCACAATGACTGCCGTGCCACAAGGCACCACTCCCCAGGTGCGAGGCCTTCCGCCTCCACTGATCTGGGCTTGCCCAGCTCGGCTCACCTCTGCTGAAAGCTCCCCGCAGGCCAGGCATGGTGCTAGGCACACCTGGGTCACTTGGGTTGGACACGCAGCTAGTAAGGCGGGACCAGGACTTGTCCCCACCCTTCCCGTGCGCAAAGCCCCTTCAGGTCCCCAACCACTGAACTCAGCTGTCTCCCCAACAACATGCCACTTAACAACTGAAGGTAAAGATACACAAATCCAATCTGATGCAGCATGACGTTCCGTCACTTGCTGGACTAGATCCCGGATAAACAGTTACCCCTTCCCATCCTCCCCCTGCCGCTGCCACCACACACACTCAAGGCAGACGGCTGTCTCTCTTGCCTTCGACGCAGAGCTGAGTAGGTGCAATAACCCATGTATTTATCACAGACTTGCCCTGAGTGCTTGACCTGAGTGGCCTGGAATGCCCACAGTCCCCCGTGCAGACCACGCAAGGGAAGTGCCAGCTCCGTGACAGGGGCAGGGCAGCCCCTGCCGGGGTTGAACAGCCCCTGAGAGAAGGGCGAGGCTCCAGACCAGCAGGAAGCAGAGGGGCCCCAGGGCACTGCCATCCCACAGCCTCCGGCTTGGGGTCTGCAGCCGCAGGGATGGCCCCTGCCCTCACCCACCGAAGGCACTAAACCGAAGAGAAGACCTAGGAGCCATGAAGGGGTTACTAACACTGTGGCAAATCTCACCCCAAAGCTGGGAACCACCGGGGGTCTCCTCCCAACACCGTCCCCGCACGAGAGGAGAGCTGGTAAGCGCCAGGCGGAGGGCCCGCGTGCCAGCTCCAGGACAGGGCCCGACCCGACCGCAGTCCCCGCGGCACGCGTGCTCCACAGGTGCCCAAGCCGCACGCAGGCCCGGCCCAGGCCTGTTCGTCTCTAACAAGCTTGGAAGGTGAGTCTGACGTAGAGCCAGGGCTGTAGAAACAACCAGGGCTCCTTAATCACACTCAGCTTCAAATTCTGGGAGACAGATATGAACTCCACACTACATGCTCTGACGGACCAGCAGGTCCCAGTGGATTTAGGCCAACGAACGTGCAGTCTCACATGAATGTGGATTTCTTCTTGCTTCTCCTTTAATTTCAAAGCGCAGTTCAGTGCTGGGTAGGGAGGGTGTCCCTCTGGTAAAGCCATAAGCTTTCCCCGCAGACGGGGACGGCACCTCAGTCCTTCTACTGCCCAGGCAGCAATGCAAACTGAGTCGTTCTTTCAAGGGAGCCAGTAAATGCCAGGTATCTGTCTAGACTTTTTCTGGTCTTCTGAAAGATTCAGACATCTCGCCTAGATTTCTAGCTACCGGATACTGGCCTCTGTAACCCCCAGATAGACACCAATGGACCAAGTACAATATGAGCTCTTGATTAAATCATGACTCTCTGTTTAGAGGCGTATGAAATGCATCGACAAATAAAGGATTATAGCTCAGTATTTCCCAGAGCACGTTCTGAGAGACACTAGTCTCTAGAGACATTCAATGAAAAGAGGTTTCCAAGGACAAATACATTTCGGGACCGCTGTCCATGATGTCCTTTTCTCGGAGACTCACAGGACACATGAGCATACTGCAGACACCGAGAGAAAGTATGACATTAAGAAAACCAAGTGAAGGAGCTTGCTTCACTTTGTTTTCCAAACTCACCAGACCACTGAACCTTCTGTAGCCTAACACTTGCCGTCTCCTTATGGCACTTGCTTCTGGGGAGACACTGCGGGGGGCCCGATCTAGCCTGTAGCTGCCGGAGTGACTCACCTCAAGCTAAGGCAACTGGAATCAAATTAGGCGTCTATATTCTATTCTGCATCTGGGGTCTTTCCCAAGAGTCACTCATCAGGTTTGCTTCTGGAATGAGCACGTCACGCAGAGCCACGTTTCTCAGCGACAGCTCCCATTGGTCCCCAGCGCCAGGGAGCTCAGAGGCGCCGACGCCTAGGCAACCATCGGGACCGGGTCCCCAGCACCTACCTCCTGACTGATCGACTGTGTCGGTTTCTGCAAATTGGAGACAGATTTCTGCAAACCCGGCTGCGGCAGCAACTCCGGCGGCTGAGAGGCCGTCGCACTGGAACTAGACAAAGGCAGGACACACACAGGAATTAGACAGGCACCGGCCATGCCCACAAGGTCCCTCCACATTCCCGAGAAACACCGCTGCTCGCTGGTTGGGAGCAAGACCTCCTCTGGCCAATAAAAATACCTTCCCCGGCAGACTCCTAGGCTGGCCAAGACAACGAGAAACTGGACCACGTGTGAGGTCTGCTCACCGACACCTGATAGGACAGGCCAGCCCTCTGCCTTTTCACAGAGCCTTCTGTCTGCAAAGACTGAAAGCTCACGGCAGACAACCAAGTGATGGAGGATTTGTCACGAGGGAGACCGCGTCGGGGCAGGGAATGGGCTCTGAGCTCCCGCCCCTCACTCCTGACCAAGAGCTCACAACTCCTCAGGGGCTGATCTCTTTGAAGCATGAGCAGATTTTTTTTTTAAACCTTCTCTTGGCTTATGAAATAAATATGTGCTCATGGTAAAAATAAATAAATACATAGAACACAGAATTTGTCACGATCTCATCCTCCGAAGAGAAACTCAAGCAGATTTTTCTACGTGTATTAGCATAACATTTTGTAACACCATACATACAGTCCAGCAACTCGTGTTTTACTGAATGCCCTTGACATCTTTTCGTGACAACACATATGGATCTACTGCTTTCTTTTCATGACACAGTACAGGTGGATGGGCCACAACGTGCCAACCTCCAATTTTTCTTCTATTACAGATAAAACTGCAACGAGCATTTTTGTGTACACATCTTGGCACACTTGTGTGTACGCAATTCAGTAGTCTTAAGTTCTTAGAAGTGGGACAGCTAGATCAAAAGATGTTTTAAAGTTTAGAACATACCGTGGAGCTACCCTCCAGCAAAGGTGCGTCTGTCGATCTACACCCCACAAGTAATCTTTTGAGAGCAATAAGAAAGGGTTCTGAAGGAAGATTTCTGCCAACGTGCAGCCTTCCAGTCACTCCTTCTGTTCAACCTTCCACCCGACGAGCTTCGAGGAGGACAGCAGTCCCCCGGCCAGAATCCACCCAATGCCGGTGGCTCAGCTGAAGCCAAATTCTACACACATCCAAGGCTTACTCAACCGAGTAACTCACCACCTGTGATTATTACACAATGAAGGCCACTGACCCTCCTCTCTCACATCACCTTCTACCTGAAATAGATGTTTCCAGGTGGCGTCACTTCTGTGGTCTCCAAACACTGAGTCCCAGCAGGTGTGGCCCCCCTACTCGGCCACCTCCCTGACAGCCTCGTGAGGATGTGGCCCAGGGGCAGCAGAGAAGCAGCGCCGGGGTCTGCCGCCCCCAACAGCACCCACTCTTCACCTCTGGCTGGCAGACACGCTTCAGTAGCACACTGGCCTCGTTGAAGATGCCTGATGCTTTCGAGGCCACTGGTGCGTGAGACCGGATAAAAGGAGGGAGCAAGGCTTTGTCCTCTCTCTCTAGAACTTTCAGTAGCAGAGGCATTTCAACGCTTACACTGAGCTGTCTGCAGCGTCTACACTTGAACAGAACGAGCACATCCGCCACGTACCACCTCTGTGCCAGGCCCTGTGCTAAATACGTGACTTGGGTAAATCTCCTCCATTTCCTGTAGCCACCCCCGGAACCAGGTGTTATTTGTACTTCACAGGAGGACAATGACGCTCAGAAGTCAAATAAACCAGGTCCCATAAACCTAATAAACGACCTGGCTGGAAATCACACACGTCTGTCCGGCTCCACAAGTCACACTATGCCGTCCATCAGGATGATCCCTAAGCCAACTGTTAGGAAATGTCCTAAAATCTCAGCTATTACTGATCATCTGACCGAATTACTGGCTCGCTCTCTACATCTTGTCTGAAGTAACTACAGAAGTTTTACAAAAGCTATTGGCCACTTCCAATTAGAGAAAAGGACCCTGGTTGGCAGGCTGTGCTCTGGGCCACTTTTACTTTCTGGGTCCTGAGTATCAGCAGCCAGACCCCAAGGGAGACAGGGCAAGCAAGGGTATGAGGCTGGACGGTTCTGTTTTCACGGCAAACCCCAGCAGCAGGGTTCTGCCTGCCAGCCTCAGCGAGGCCCCGTCCTGCCCCAAACCCCTCCCAGCGCAAACCCCAATCCTCTTTCCTGGACACCCTACCGCTGGCTGGAACGCAGCCGGCCACGGAAGGAGGAACGAAGGCTGGGGCGGCACACTCGTGCTTTCAGCGCCACCACGCAACAGCGGCCAGGACAGCCGCGCTGTCCCTCCAAGGATGATTTCTGTGCCAGACCCCGGGCCTCCAAGGCTTCCGTGAGTGCTGTGCTGGCAGAGGGTGGGCCTGCAGGGAGGCTGCGCGCTGACCCCGAGTGCCTGGACTGGGGTGGCGGCCCTCGGTAACTGGGTCCTACGGAGCCCGTGCAGGCGCCTGTGTGGGGCCCTGCTGCCCCACTGCTGGGACGGCTCCACCTTCTCCACCTGGGGCCCAGCACCCAGGGACCCAACCAGGTGAAGCGCTCAGCTCTGCCCACAGTGGCACCTCTGGGAGAGGTGAGCCCTTCTTAACAAGGCACAGGGGACACTGGTCACCAGGGAAAGGCAGCTCACAGAAACACTGTTGCATCGGCTCCCAGAGCCAGGACAAATGAAGGCAGGGAGCAAGAAACAGCTAAGCAGCAGGAGTCGGGGTGAAAGAAGCTTCCTTTGGAGCCTGCCCGGTCCTCCAGAGCTGCCCCCTGCAGGAGGGGAGGGTGCCGGCCACGGACAAAGCTCCGGCTCCCGGCCCACCGCCCGCCCCTCTGCTCTCACCTCTTTGGGTCTTGCTGATCCTGCTTGTTTGCCCATCCCGTTCCGTCCTTGGGTACTATAACGATGTTGGGGTCGTTTCCTTTGTTTTCAGACTTCAAGCTTGGCAGGTTTGCAGGCGGTGGCATACGCCGGGCTGTGGCAACTTTCCCGAGACTCTGTAAGCCATGTCTAGGAATAACTGTGTGGAGGGAGAGGTGGAAAGAGATGTTGCACAGAAAGTCATGGAAGGAAAGATGCTGGGTTCATTCAGCTGCTCTCCCAAACTCTAGAGGATAATGGCAGAGGCAACCAAACAAAAAACAAGGGACAGACCCGCCACGGAAACACACAAAAAGTGCTTGGTCACTTGTACTCAGTCCTTTTACAAGCTCTTCACCGAGGACTTCAGAGACACAGGAGATGCTGAAGTCTGTGCTGAGGCTTCCAGTTTACTCGTGGGCAGAAGCCTCAGGGCGTTTAGGATGTGGGGGAGGGGCCAGGCCTAGAAACCTCCATCCCACAGAATGACAGCCCTGTGCAGAGGGGAGACTGCTCTGGCCTCGTTACAGCAGGACTGAGGGGACAGCCTCGCCTAGACCCAAGCCAAGCCTGAGCAGGGCCCCCAGCATCCATAAAACCCTCAAGGGGTGTGGTCAGAATCAACAGGAACTTTCCCCACCAAAAGCTCCGGAATATCAGAACCATGAAACCTGAAGGGGTAACTCTAATGCAAATTAAATTCCATTCTACCCATCGGGCTCAAAATATCCATGGCTTCAATAAGATAAGACAGATGAGGAAATAATCCTAGTACAGCAGAGTCAGGATATTCCAGGCTCTGAAATCAGACATCAGATAGGAGCAGAGGGTGACGTGTTTCCCCTGAACTACAGGATGACCACCACGTGCCCAGAAGGCTGGTCTGCATGGACCATTCCCGTCTGACCAGACAGGGGACTCTAGGTTTTCCTGATCCTTGACCTGGAGCTTCTCACTTAAGGGAAAGCGTAAGGAACTGGCCTCCAACGCCCTCTTACCTGAGGATCTGATCGAGTCTACTGATTTTCCTTTATACTTATCAAACAGGCTGAGAGTCGAATACTTGCTTTTCCCATCCTTGCCCTTGGTTATTTGCCCCAAACGATCGGACATTGCGATGAAATGTCATCTAGTAAGGAAATTTTTCTCGGCACCGCTCCCGATCTGCCTTTGAAGTGGGGGGAAAAAAAACAAAAAGAGTGTTAATCCACCAGAACCTCTGATCCAGTGGACGGAATCCTTTAGGGATCATGGATCTCCTTGAAGATCCGAAGAAAGCTTTGGACGGACTCTGTCCCTAGAAAGATGCCCTTAGCACGCACTGGCAGTCTTGCTCACATTTAAAGAGCAACGCTAAGAACTCTCCCTGCCTGAAAATCAGCTGACTCTATCACTCACCAACCACACTGAGATGTAAACTTCTACACACTGAGTCAAGGACAGCTCCTCAAGGTGGAAAAACAAACGCTCGTCCCTTGTAGCACATCCACATAACATCGAAAATAAGGTCGTCCTTATGGAAGGCTACTGTCCATTTCAAGGATGAGCAAACCCAAACCAAAGGGAAGCACACAGTCAGGAAATCACCCAGGTACAGCCAGGTGCAGGTACCTTTCAAACTAAAGAACCAGCACCCAGAGGGAAACACCTGCTCAGGCAACAAGAGCAGGGCTCTCTGAGGTGCAGACGGGGCAAACAGAGAGCAGGCCTCCGGGTGCAGAGCCCACGCGGCTTCACTGTCCACTCCTGCCCTCCATTCAGAGAACATCTTGAAAAACCCACCAAGGTAGAAGCTTCTCCCCTCTGCCGCTTTCTAACTTTCTACAGGCTCCTCTAGGAGCACCCTCCTCATTCACTTCCTCGCTCATCCACTTCAGTACTCAGTTAGGCCACCTGCCAGCTCCAATGCCTTTTTTTTTTTTTTTTTTTTTTTTTTTTTTTTTGCTTTACGCGGGCCTCTCACTGTTGTGGCCTCTCCCGTTGTGGAGCACAGGCTCCGGACGCGCAGGCTCAGCGGCCATGGCTCACGGGCCCAGCCGCTCCGCGGCATGTGGGATCCTCCCAGACCGGGGCACGAACCCGCGTCCCCTGCATCGGCAGGCGGACTCTCAACCACTGCGCCACCAGGGAGGCCCTCCAATGCCTTTTATTCCACCCTCACCCTTGGCCTCGCTGGCTCTAAACTTGACCATGGAAAACTAAAACTTGTACAAGTGACCATTAACTCCCATTAGAATTAATGTATGGAAAAGAAAGCTAAAGCATCCATTTGGGCATGTCGGTAAAATGACAAGACGGAGGTAACTGTGAAAACATCCATGACTCATATAACAGGCACTCGGTGTAGCTGCAGCAGGAAGGTCCGTCATTGCATCCTCTTCTGAAGCCACGCCGGCCAGAAGAGCACATCCAGTGAGCTGGGTACATCCATCCTTTCATTCATTTCACATGAAACCTGCTACTCAAGACCCGCTGGTCACTGTCTCAGGTACAGGAACAGATAAGCACGCACTCTGTATCCGGAAACACTCATGCACCTCAAAGGATGCCTAGGGGTGAGCGTTGTGAGCTGCACACGATGTGCAGGGGTCACCTACCAGGTGCAGCTACAGCCAAGGGAGAGGCTCACGTGCAGCACCCAGTCCCCAGGAAGCGAACCACACTGCAGCGTCCAGGAGACAGGGCTCCATGAAGAAACAAACCAGCAGAAACGCTCAGGTGCTCGCCAAGCTTACACGTCGGAGCACTCAACGCCAGCCACCCTCCCCAGTGCCTGCCTCACGTACCAGGAGCAAGGAACGGCGATGACAGGGAGGGAAACCAGCCAAGAGTGTCCAAATTCGGGCTTTGATGCCAAGGGTCCCAGGACACACCCCTTTATCTTTGAATCTCCCTCCCCGAAGCTGGATCCAACGTCAGAACTAGTAATTACCTCTCCTGGCTGCTTCCCCCAGACTAGGCTGTAAGCCCCTCCTCCAGGAAAGGGACTGGATCCTGTTTGTGTCAGACCAGTAATTAATAGGCTTTCAAATGGAAAACAGCCTGAAATTCTCCATTAAGACTAGATGAGATCTAATTTTTAGACACTTGTCGTATCAAACCAACAGAAAAGGTCACTGGGGTAGGAACACGAACCCCTCCCAGTACACATGGGCACACACACATTCCACTAGGAACAAAAGCCCTTGAGACTGCCACCAAGGTGACGGCCACACGTGGCCCCAGCCTGCACAGCTCAGTCTAAAACAGGGATTGGCAAACACGAGTCAGGGCCCCAGCCAATGGCCTGTTTTGTAAGGCCCTCAAGCTGAAAATTATTTCTTTTTTTACATTTTTCATATTTGTTTTAAAGAAACAAAAAAATATGCAACAGGACAAGTAGCCTGCAAACTTTGCTGACTCTGGGTCTAAAAGGAAAAGCCTTAAACAAGCACTTTTGAAAAGTCTCCAGGTGGAAAATGTATGGGCAGCCTGAGAGGGCAGCCCTGAAGAGGCCCTACAGCTCCAGCAGGGGTCCAAGGAGGGGCCCCGGCAAAGGGATGGAGTCTCTTATTCATCCGTAGACCATTCCATGGGTTATAACTGGGATACTGAGGAACTCCTGGCACTCTTTACAAACTCGTGTGACCTGCTGAATAACAAAAACGTTGATGTCCTAACTCCCAGAACCCGTGAATATGTCCCCTTCTCAGGCAAACGTGTGATTAAATTAAGGATACTGAGCTGGGGAGATTATCCTGGATTATCTGGGTGGGCTCAAGATAAATCACGAGGGTCCTCACAGGAGGGAGGCAGGAAGGTCAGACTCTAAGCAGGTGACAATAGGAGCACAGGCTGGAGGGGTGCTCTCTGAAGTTGGAAGAGGCCACGAGCAGAGGGATGCAGGCCGCCTCGAGAAACTGGAAAAGGCCAGGGAACGGATTCTCCCGCAGAGCATCCCCCAGAAGGAGCACAGCCCAGGTGACACCTCGATTTCAGCTCAGCAAGATTCATTTCAGACTTCTGACCTCCAGAACTCAGAGAGAACACACCTGCGCTGTTTTCAGCCACTAGATTTGTGGTAATTTGTCACAGCGACAACAGGAAACGATTACAATCGTTTATTCAACATGTTTTTACTAGGCAGGCACTGTCATGTGCCCAAGCCCTGAGCTGGGACTGGGATACAGCAGAGGATAACAAGCTCCACCCCACGTCCAGCCTACAGAGATGATGGGACTCACCCACGGTCCCACAGCCGATTAATAAGAAGCAAGTTCCAGAATCGCTCACTTCAGCACAATGATGGAAAATGCTAACTTACAGCTACATCTCTGCTGTCCCTGACCACAACCTTCACCTGACCACTGAACCTACAAACACTTCTCAACAAAGCCAGTGATGCCTCCTTCCCAGCCACACAACTTGCAGGACTACAGATGCCGCATCATTCATTTAAATCCAGATAACTAGTTCTTTACTAAATTAAAAACCAAACCAACAAAGAAACAAAAATTATTCACCAGACATTCTGGGCCATCAAATTGCTACATTAAATCTTAACATGCTTGATTTTTTTAAAAATTTATTTATTGTATTTATTTATTTTTGGCTGCGTTGGGTCTCTGCTGCTGCATGCGGGCTTTCTCTAGTTGCAGCGAGCAGGGGCTACTCTTCGTCGCGGTGCGCGGGCTTCTCACTGTGGTGGCTTCTTTTGTTGCAGAGCATGGGCTCTAGGTGCGTGGGCTTCAGTAGTTGTGGCACATGGGCTCAGCAGCTGTGGCTCACGGGCTCCAGAGTGCAGGCTCAGTAGTCGTGGCACACAGGCTTAGCTGCTCTGCGGCATGTGGGATCTTCCTGGACCAGGGCTCGAACCCGTGTCCCCTGCACTGGCAGGCGGATTCTTAACCACTGAGCCACCAGGGAAGCCCAACATGCTTGATTTTTAAAAATCAAATGTCTTATAATTCTGAAACGTGACCAGAGAAATTCTTGTTTCTATAGATACTACTAAAAAGTCTTCTTAAAATCTGTTAATCCATGGAAATGTAAATTGGTGTAGCCACTATGGAAGACTGTATCGAGATTCCTCAAAAATTAAGAACAGAACTACCATATGAACTGGCAATCTCACTTCTGGAAATTTATGCAAAGAATATGAAAATACTAATTTGAAGAGCTACATGCACCCCTATGTTCATTGCAGCATTATTTACAATAGCCTAATGGATGAATAAATAAAGAAGATGTGGTATATACACACAATGGAATACTACTCAACCATAAAAAAAGATGAAACTTTGCCATTTGTGACAACATGGATGAACCTTGAGGGTATTACGCTAAGTGAAATAAGTCAGATGTAGAAAGACAAATACTGTATGATTTCAACACATATATGGAATATAAAAAACCAAACCAACAAACAAAAAAATAAATGAACAGACCAAAGCAAACAAAAACACATAGATACAGAGAACAGAGCAGTGGTTAGCAGAAAGGAAGGGGTGGGGAGAGGGCGAAACGGGCAAAGGGGATCAACGTATGGTGACGGACAGAGAATAAATTTTTGGTGGTGAGCACGCACTGGGGCATACAGAAGTAGAAATATAAGGTTGTACACATGAAACATATGTTATAAACCAATGTTACCTCAATAAAAAATAAATCTTAAAAAAAAGCCTGTCAGTCCAAACTTCTGCCAGTTCACTGATACAAACCGATCTTTCTCTGATTCTGTACTTCCTGGGCCCATGGGCGGAGGTTAGGGTAGACACAGAGCTCTCAGTGGGTCTTCCTGGTGACACCACGCTTCTCCAAACTGACCTGTCCCCACACTCACACTCAGGGAGCACTAGGAGACCAGAGCCTGACCGTACCCCCACTTTCCACACCCCAGAAAACAATAAAGAAAACCCTGGCCAAGGGGAACTAAGAGGTATTAGTTGGTCAACAACTGTTGCTTGAACTATGTCCTCTAAATAAATTCAGCCATTCAGCAAACACTTATTGAGTACCTACTATGTTTAGGGAATATGCTTTCTATTCCTTTTGACAAGAGTCCCTTGGTGAAGCCAAAACAGGGAACACACTGGACTAACGTCTGCAACTAAACCCATACATGCACTTTTTGGAGGGACCCTTCTCCCACTTTTTAACCAAGTTTTGCACCTGCTGGGCACAGCACTGGACTCTCCAGACCTCAGTTTCCCCACCTACAGAACTGAGGGGCAAGACAAGATTTCACAAATGCCAGCGGGTTCTAAAATCAAACATGTCAATGTTAATAACACACAGCCATGGAATTACACCATTTATTGTCAAAGCAGCCATGTCGTACCACACGTCGGGACTGGATTCTGTATTTCTATAGAAATCTGGGGTGCTAACAGGCAACGCTACGGAGCCACCACTGCTACGGAGACACCACCTGTGGGGAGGGGGCCTGATACTTGTTCACTGCAATGCTCCACAGTCAGACTGCACAGACGGACATCCTTCAGCCCAATTCTCTCTTAGAGCAGGGTGGGCAAATCACAGTCAGCCTAAAGAATGCGCAAGAGGCCACACATGTTCCACAAAGCAACAACTTATTTACTACCTGGTCCTTTACAAAGCAAGATTACAGACACCAGCCTCAGGGCATGCAAGGGTTCATTTATTAAGCCAGATTTCACTGGACACAAATCCAAAATACAAATAAAAACACTCTGGTTTCCCCAACGGTATGAAGGTTATGTATCTCCTCCAGCGAATCGGTGTCAAGTTTGGGGCCCAGCTCTGCCCCACACCCATCTGGCTACTCTGCTTGCCCCTCGGTTTTCATAAACATCACCAGTCACACACACACTCACACACACACACACACACACACACACACACACACACACACGCACGCGCGCTCCACTAGCCTGTCAGATAACAGAGAGACTTGCAGGCAAACATGTGGGTGTGAGTCATGAAGCTGGGGAGGCAGGGAACACGCTTCTGGGTGGGTCAGAGGCGTGTCCATTCCAGCCTGCCTCGTGCCTGGATCCGGACTAACCAGCTGAGACACCGGGTTCTGCAGGCAGCACAGACCAAGCCTGGAGCACAGCCACGGCTTTCACGCTGCTTGCTCTTCCTTTTCTAGGCAACAGAATTCATTTGGTTTTTTTTTTTTCCTAAACAAGATCTAATTTGGAACCTCAGTATTACATATAAAACAGCTACAAGCCAAGGGAGCGCCGTCCACCAGTCCTGCCCCCACTGCTGGAAGCCTGCCTTCCCACGCAGCCACCTGAGGCCCCGCCTGGGCGCCGTGGCATGTGAAAACGGCTCGCCTACAAGAAACAGAGGAAAGAAGGACCCCAAATCCGTGTGAAGACAGCTTTGGGGAACGAAGAAAAGGACATTTTAACACAATTCCAGGTCTGCCCATTTTGGCAAGTTACCTACAGAAGTGCTGAGAGAGGCCCAGGCTCTGCTGGAGCAACACAACCAGAAAGATTCACCAACAAAGGCAACTTAGTCACCAGGCCCCAAGCCTCCAGACAGTAGGCCCAGCCGTCCAGCAGGTCACCAGACGCCTGCTCTCGGTCCTCCAGAGGGAGGACCTCCCGCCCTCCAGCTTATCAAAAGCCATTTCCGAGTAACAGGATTCATTTCACTCCCACTTGGGTACCAGCCAGCGGCAGACGCCCGCCCAGCCGGGGACTCCAGCTCCAAGCTCAAGGCAGGCCGGCATCCTGCTGACACTCACTGCCCTCCATCCTCTAGAGGACACTACTGTCGTCAGCCTGCTTTACAGAGGGGGACACTAAGGTGAGGTCAGGGCAGAGAAGTCCCTGCCCAGGGTCACAGGCTGGAGCCCAGGCAGGAACACCAGGCCACAGAGGGGCCCTGACGCCAGGCTGCTGAGGCTCTGTCTATGGGAGGGCGAGTGCACTGGTTCTGACATGGGGCGGCGCCAGCTCAAGGCTGCCTTCTGGGCGACTGCACGGATGACTGGACCGGACAAGCCGTTCAAAGATGAACACTTTATACACGCCAGTGCTGCCCACAGCCAGATTTACATCGGGGCAAACCCAGGCTTTTCACAGGTCTCCCTGAGTCCAGTAACATTTGGTCACATCCCCTGCTTTCCTAAGCAGTCCTCAGTCCTCAGGACACCTGGAGCCATCACCACCGACAATGAAGGACCCAATGCGAGCTCCAGCCCGGACCCCACCTGCTCAGAGCGGAGGTGGTCGGTCACCGGGGAAGACCCACAAGCTACAGAAACAGCACGTTCGGACTAAGTGCCTCTGGCTCGAGACACAAGCAGAAGCCCCCAACCGGGGTGGGGAAAAAGGAAAGCATAATCCAACAGGAAGGGAAGCTGAGAGCAGCCCGGATAAACAGGTCAGGAGACAAGCACGGGGGCCAGTAGAGGACCTGGTCGTCACACAGTATGCTTGTCCAGTCTCACTCAGAAC
Source organism: Mesoplodon densirostris (assembly GCF_025265405.1). Lineage (NCBI taxonomy): Eukaryota > Metazoa > Chordata > Mammalia > Artiodactyla > Ziphiidae > Mesoplodon > Mesoplodon densirostris. The sequence goes on from NC_082666.1 coordinate 5,201,876, forward strand.
ATAAAGAACCATCCCCCACAAAATCCGGGTACAGGATGAATAAACAATTCCAACCTTCTCCAACACGTCAATGTCTGCCAAAAAAAAAAAAAAAAAAAAAAAAAAAAACCTTCAACATGGGGGAGGCGCTACATCACCTAGTTCAAGTTACCAGATGTGTGCTGCCGGCTCTACAGAACTAGCTGCTGGGGGTGTGGACGCAACGAGACCCCAGCCCGCCCTCCAGAGCAGGCTCCAGAGGGCAGCATCTCCATCACCGCCACGCAACCGCCCGGCGCTGCTGCAACCACAGACAACATAAACAAAGCAGCAGAGCTGCGTTCCAATAAAACTTTATTTCCAACAACAGGAGGGGGGCTGGATTTGGGGCTGCAGTTGGCTGACTCCTCGTCTAAAGGGAGAATCAGATGTGGAAAAGAATACATCACAGTAAAATGGATTCAACAAAAAGGGGTTCACATATCCCCCCAGGACTACGCCCCAGGATGAGGCAGGAGTGGGGGGCGGGGATGGGGAATCCCACCTGGGTCTGCAGGGAAGCTTCTGCTTCCTCACTCAGCCACAGCATGACCAACTCCACACCTCCAGCTTCCAGGGGCTCCCTACAGGGCCCCAATCAGAAAACCAGGGCGGCCCACCAGAAGCACAGGGCCCCACACCTCTCCAGCCCCTAGGAGGCAGGAGCTGGCCCACCTGCAAAGCTGGAGCCTGGGCCCAGGCATCCCACCTGCAGGAGCCCAGGCAGGTGAGGTTTCTGCGGGACAGGCCAGCACAAACCTCTCCAAGAACAAGCTGCCTGCAAAATAAAGGCCTGAGGGACCAACAAAGGGCTGGGGTTAAAGGAGAGTGGAGCCACCACCCGAAGAGGTCCACACCTCTGAGGGAACAGCAACACCTTAGGAACCTACAGCAATTAAAACTAGAAGGGCTGAGCTGCAGGGGCCAGAGCACTTCCCCGTCCCCAGCTCTCGTGCACACTTCAGGGGCTGCAAGCCCCACCCCTGCTTCCCTGAGCCTCAGTCAGAGCCAGCGTTCCGCGCCCTGCCCTAAACCCTTCCACCAGAGCCAAACCAGGTCACAAGCACCTGCTCAGACACCTCCAACCTCATCCCACTGCTCCGGGGTCAAATCCAAACCCTCTAGGCCAGGGGTCCCCAACCCCTGGGCCGCGAACTGGAACCAGACCGCACAGCAGGAGGTGAGCAAAGCTTCATCGGCCGCTCCCCCAGCACTGGCATCACTGCCTGAGCCGCCCCCCCTCACCCCACCCCCCAGACCCCATCCATGGGAAAACTGTCTTCCATGAAACCGGTCCCTGGTGCCAGAAAGGTTGGGGACCGCTGCTCTAAGCCAACACACGGCCCCAAACCACCACCCAGTCTCATCCCACCCCATCCCCTGCCACTTTCATGTCTCCAAAACAGGGGTTTGCGTCTTGCCTCCACACTCGCCTGTTTCCCTGTTGACTTAACGGAGATGAATATACTGTTACCCACCTCACAGGTCTGACATCAGGAATAAATGAAAGAACGAACACAACACACGTGACCCAGTTCTCGCTCGCCTTCAGGCAACTACCCTGGCTCTGCCCGACCATCAGCCCTGCAACACTACTTCACCCTTCCAGACTCCTACGCGACCAGCGAACCGAACCCTCCAACTTCCCACCTACCTCTGGGCTTCTGGGCTCCTGGGGCTCCTGGGGCTCCAGGAACCGGACCCCACTTTGACGTCTCACAGCTTAAGGGCCCTGATGCAGAGAGCAGACGTTCAAAACCACGACTGAAAATTCACGGGTGTTTAGGATCTGCTTGTGGACCCCTTTAATTAATTCTCAGGAGACAGAGATGCACTCTAATGCTCAGAAAACCCTCGAGATCAACACTCCACTGTGACCACGTTTTACACAGCACTAAACTGCCCCCAGTCTCAAGGTTTCCCATTTGAGGGCAATAAGCAGGGATGTGCAATGCAACCACACGCTGGTGTTAGGACTGCCTGCCTTATGGAGGTGGATGATCCCGGTCCCGCTCATTCGTTCACCCGTAACATTTTTAGAACAAAAGGAATACACACGCCTGATATAGAAAAACTGCAAAGCCTTAAAAAAATCAAAAGTGGTCACACCTGTCAGCCAGCTCCCAGTCACACTGCTGGGTGTCTCTTCACCAGCACAAGTCACTTAAATTCAGGGGCCACCATGCTGCTACTCGAGTCTACTGTGGTTTTGTTTCCTATTTCAAGAGTTCAGCAATGAAGGTCATAAAACACTACATAAATTCTAAACAGATTTGCTCTTTGTTTAAAAAACTTTTGAAAATGATTTTAAGGAAAGCTTAGAGAGTACTGCAGACAGGCCAAGCACGAGCACACGCAGGATGCTGTCCTGGCCAGCGGGGACTTTGTTTACACCCAAAACCTTCCCCGTAGGAATGACGTCACCTGTAGCAGCTAGAATCTGGGCGCTAGAAGAGGGAGGACTACTTGGCAGGAAGTGCTTTTCTTGAGCCCAGGAGAAAGCATTCCTTCCACCTTCCCAAACCCCAGGTCCTCAGATTCATTCACTGCTGAAAAAACACAGGAGGGGAAAGAGAGAGAGAGAGAGAGAGACTGATCCCATCATCCACCAGGTAACAGCCACAGCTGCCTACGCGAACTCCCCGGCACAAGCCCTCCCCACAAGGATGAATTCCCTCCTCCAGGCAGTAGCTCTCTCTCCACACACACTGCCAGGACGGAAAGAGCCTGTGAGTCCAAATGCCACAGTGGGGACAGAAGCTCTACTTCGGAAGGCTGTGGCGGGAACTGGAGATAACGGCCCCGAGGTGTGATGAGAACTCGGCGGCATGGACAAGGGATCCCTCAAAGAGGCCCTGTCACTCCCCCCGCCCGCCCCCCCGGCCCCGCTACTCTCTGCTCCTTCAGGCTCCCTCCCTTCTCAAGAAAGCAGGGACAGAGAGCTCACTTTCTGAAAGGAGGCAGTGACCAATGACCAGACACCCCAACCCACCCTTTCTTCAGGGCCTCACAATACTCTGCAGCCTCTACAGCAAACGGTAGCTCTGGATGTTCTGACTCAAAAAGACAACCACCGCTGATCACGTGGCAGCCAAGTGGTGTAACTGACAGACACACACACAATTGTGCAAACACATACGCACATAAATGCGACTGTGTACTTATCTACATGTGCACACCCCCCCCAGAAAGGACCCTAATTCAGCTCCACTTGATTCACAGAAACTATCTAGAAAACAGGGATGTTCTGTTTAAACATGGCAGAAGGACCACAGGCATTTATAGCTCACCTTTCCAAAACCCTCTAAAATGACAACAGAGAGACCCCAAAGACAGGGACGATTTTGGCAGAGAACAGACATAAGTAGTGATAGATTTAGGAGATTATAGATCCTAGGAACTGAGGACCCCAGAGAGCTGGGAAGGTCCTAAGAGTAGTGGGTGCCCTGTTAAGACTGCGGGGGGGGGGGGGGGGCGGGGTAAAGCTGGGAGCACTTGCAGAAAGGCTGCGTGTGCAAGAACCAGCCTCCACATCGCCTCCCTGCCCCCACCCCGATAAATTAAACAAGAAAAGTCTAGACTTGAGATCACCAGGGTCAAAGGGGGTGGGGGTGAGGAAAGGAGCTAAAAAAAGAAGCTAAGTACAAACCTGAGGAGCAAACCAGAGGCGCCTGAGGCTCCCTCTGCTCTTGGCCCCCCAGGAGAGTTGGTAGACAAACCAATTACCTCCCTCCCTCCCTCCACACCCTTGGCAAAGAGGGAGTCTTCTCCTGAAAACCTACAGAGCAGACCTTGGGGCTGGAGAATAAAAGGGTGGATTCTCACCCACCCACCCCACTCCCAAGAGCCCCCTCTGACCCACCCACCGTTTCCAATCAGCTGTGTCTGAGACCTCAACTAAAAGACAGAAAGCAAATAAACAAACTAGAGAACCTGGAAGGGGGCTTCCCTGGCGGCGCACTGGTTATGAATCTGCCTGCCAATGCAGGGGACACGGGTTCGAGCGCTGGCCCAGGAAGATCCCACATGCCGCGGAGCAGCCAAGCCCGTGCACCACAACTACTGAGCACATGCGCCTAGAGCCCATGCTCCACAACAAGAGAAGCCTTCTCTCAATGAGAAGCCTGCACACCGCAACGAAGAGCAGCCCCTGCTCGCCACAACTAGAGAAAGCCCGCGTGCAGCAACGAAGACCCAACGCAGCCAAAAATAAATAAATAAATAATAAAATAAATAAATTTATTTTTAAAAAAAGAGAGAGACGGGCCTCCCTGGTGGCGCAGTGGTTGAGAGTCCGCCTGCCGATGCAGGGGATACGGGTTCGTGCCTTGGTCTGGGAGGATCCCATATGCCGCGGAGCGGCTGGGCCCGTGAGCCATGGCCGCTGGGCCTGCACATCCGGAGCCTGTGCTCCGCAACGGGAGAGGCCACAACAGTGAGAGGCCCGCATACCACAAAAAAAAAAAAAAAAAAAAAAAAGAGAGAGACAGGGAGGGGTCAGCTTTGAGTCGTGGTAGGACACCTCTTCCTCTGAGGTGCAGAAAAGCAGAAGCTCTGGGGGATAAGGGATTGTTTATGGTGCTAGGTAATTTGATCTCTATTTCTTTGGAGTTCTGGTGGCAGAATGAGAGGTAAGTGGCTGAGAAGAAAGAGAAAGGAAGGGCCGGGCCCCAGGACACCAGAGAAGGTTGGAGAATCAGCACTAGGGAATGGCATCTGGTGTCATAAGAGGTGACTCTGGGGTCAGCCAAGCCTGCTGGGGTGCTGATGGGGCAGCTGGGCTTAGCTGCGTGGGTCTGTAAGACCCTGTTCTTCCAGCTGGGGGACGCAATGAAGTGAGCAGAGGCGGGGGCTGCCCAGGACTGGAGAAGTGAGAAACGTGGGAGAAGTTCCAGGGGAGAGTGCGTCAGCTGTGACGTCCAAGGTCCTGGCCTGCAAGGAGGAAAGTAAGACTTGGGCAGAGCGGTAGGCTTTGAAGAGGGAGGCCACCTGTCAGGGAAGTCAGGAAGACGCTGCGAGGCAGGTGGAGCAGGACTGAGTGGGAAAAGGCAGGGGATGGAGCAGATCTGAACCATGAGAATATGTAAAGTATCCTGCACTGTATAATACAGTCGCCACTAGCTTTGTGGGGCTTTATGTATGTAGTGAGTCCAAAATGAGCCATGCTGTAAGTGTAATACACACTGGCACAGGGACCTGCACAGAGAGGCCTCAGTGACTGGTGTGTGTGTGTGTGTGTGTGTGTGTGTGTGTGTGTGTGTGTGTGTGTGTGTGTGTGTGTGTGTGTGTGTGTGTGTGTGAGAGAGAGAATTGATGAGTGGACAAGTAAATTCATGAATGAACGAGTGAATGGGTGAATGAGGATTATATATAGTGTTCGAGGACGTGAGTCAGTTTCTTCTAAATTGTTGAGGATTATATGCAAGTACACGAATGAAAGGGAAGAGGGAGTTAGAATTGAGGAGAGCTCACTAAGACTTTGAGGTAGGAGTCTCAAAGAACATTTTATGGAACCTAACTTAATATAAAGACCCAAGACCCTAGATCCTTGCCTCATGCCTCTTTTTTTTTCTTTTCAAAAAGTACTCCCAAAGCACTTTAATATATGCCAGGGACTGTCCTAGGCATTTTGCACATCACATCACCCTGTGAGGTAGGCGCTCTTATTGTCCCCCTTTTACAGATAAGGTAACTAAGGCACAGAGATATCAATAGCTTTCCCAGGATTACCCAGTAAGTGATGGAACTGGTATTTGAACCAGGGCATCTGTCCCAGGTGTCCAGACCCCTAACTGATACACCATCCTGTCTCTCACCCCATCATCTCGCCTTATCGCCAATCTTCTCTCCCAACAGAGATGCAGGTTCCTTTTACTCTCCCATTACTCAGCTCTCTTCCACCCCCAGCTCCTCAGAACTTGTATTCCTGGAGAAAGTTCCCAATGAACCTTGCTTACTGGAAACAATTGTAAGGAAACCCCCAACTTTCCCACAAATGAGACACAAACACACCATAGCTGCGTGGCCCAACACAACAGCCAAGTAACCCTGCCTCCCCTCCTATCCCAACCCCACTCCCTTTGCCCGCATCCCTGAGCCTGGCTCACACTGCCTTCCCCCTCCCCAGCCCGGGAGGCTCCTCTCCCAGACCTGAGATTGGCCCTCCCCTGCCTTCCTAGGCAGACTCAAGGGAAATGAGTGATGGAGGAGTCTGAGGCTTCACAACTCTAAGTAAATGCTTTAACTGTCAGTCTAGCAGATGCCCGCAAGGTGACTACAGGGGTATAGAATAGGGGGCCTTCCAAACATCACCTTGGCCAGTGCCTGGGAGGTGCCTCAATCTCACCCACCAGGGATTCCCTTCCAGTCTCTGCTTGGATCTCTCCAGTGACAGAGTAGCCCTGAATTTCCACCCACTGGGAGCCACTACCCAGGAGATGCCTTGATCCCACACATCAGGGACTCTTCCAGCCTCAGCCTGGATTCCTCCAGTGACAGACTGGCTGTGAATTTCTCCCCACTGCGGGTAGCTGTAGCCCAGCATCTCCACCTTTAGGGCCAAACAAAGACTAAGAAGGAACCAATAGGCCATCTTCTTCTCTTTCTCTCTCTCATTAAATTGTGAATAATAATGCATTTACTTATTCTCCCACTTAAAAAGCCGTTTAAATCCTTTGAAGAATCTTGCAAGGTAGCTTGGCTAGACAGCAGGCAGGACAGTCCAGGGCCTCTGGTGGGGGGGCCAGGGTCTTCCACTCGCCTGCGTTTTGGTCCAGCATGTAGGCGTTCGGATTGATGGTGTAGTCCTTTGTCTGGACATCACTGGCTGTGGTGATACCTCCACATACAAACACCGTGTTGTCTCCAATGGAGCATACAGCATGGGACACATCCAGGGGGCAGCTGTTGGGCAACAGAGGCACTAAGGCAGTTGTCTTGTTGGCCTTTATCTTCTGCAGGTTGATTTCCAGACTCTGCCAGTGGCTGTACACGCAGAGGATGTTGTCCTGATGAAAAGAGAGCAGGGGCCGGTGGCTGAACTCAGTGGGGAAGGTGATACACTGGACCACGTCCCCAGTGTTGGTGTCAAAGCAGTCCACCACCCCGACCCGGGCGATGTAGCCCTTCACCAAGCACCGCCCAGTGACAATGTACAGGTTCCGGTCACCCTTGGTGATCACGGCTGTGCCGTCCATAGGGACGCTCATCTTCCCTGCCAGGCACCAGGCCTTCTTGCACTCGTCATAGCGATAGATGTTAGAGACATACCTCCCTGGGGCAATGCTCCCACCCACTGAGTACACTGTCCCCCCGCAGGTCACCATGGTGTGGAAGACAAGCCCAATTGGCAGGTCGGGCAACTTGGTCCAGGAGTTGTCATCCATGTCATACCGCCAAGCTGTCTTCAGCCCTGAAATCTGCTCAGTGGTACCACCAGAGATGTAGATGTAGCGACCAGCAGAGGTGGCACTAAGTGCTACTGCCCGATAGGGCATCTCTGAGAGCTTCAACCACAGGTTCTCCTGAACGATATAAGCAAACAGTCCATCGCTGAACTTGCCGTGGGCCTTTTGGCCACCTAGGATGACCACTGCATCAAGCAGGGCCCCTTTCCGCTGGTAGCTCAGCAGGCTGGTTGGCCTCTCCTGCCTGCGGTCCACAAGGACACTCTCAATCAGGGTTGTGTGGGCTGAGCTGCTCTCCATGCCCATCAGCATGTTGCTGGCATGCATCAGCGTCTTGTTGGAGACAGCATTAAGATTGATGTCATTGAAGAACTTCTTGAAAGACTTCTCCCGCTCATCCTTCCGGAAGTATACCCAATTGATGAGTGCATTGAGCGCCTGGTCCTCACTGAGCACATGCAAGTTTTCATCTCGGAGCAGGCGGCCGAAGATGACAGGTGGACAGTGCATGAAGTGCATGGAGGCCTCAGGACTGGCCCAGTAGTGGAAGTTGTCACGAATGCCAGAGTAGGCCAAGTCTGATACCTCTCTGAGCTCAAACAACTCAGCCAAGAAGAGGTAGCGCAAGCAGTTGGCACGGTGGATAGACTTAATCAGGAAGTCACTGCAGTGAATTCGAAGGCGTGGTATGTTGAAATACTGGGCCCCACAAAGCAGCTCCTCCACATTCTTCTCTGAGATTACCACCTTTCCGCTGTAGAAGTAGTCCAGGAGCTGGCCCACCGTGGTCGGACTCAGGTAGTTGGGGTCAATGGTGATAAAGAGCTCATCAGTGGTCTTCACGTCGTGGTTGGAGATGAGACTCTTCACCCGTGGAGAGACCACAGCCAGCACATTGCGATGTGCAAAGAAGACATGGTGGTCCACAGTCAGGGCCATGTCCCAGTACTCTTTGTGTTTTCTCTGTTTGTTCAGGTTCTGCAGCACGAAGCTGTTGTAGTTTTTCTCGGTGAACTCCAATTTCATGGTGCTTCTTGCTGGCTGAGGCAGAACAGCAGCAGGTACTGGAGAACAGATTTTCTCAGGCCTTTGGGATTCAGACTGATGGTTGTTTGCAGAGCAGTTGATCAGGGAGGAGTGGGGGTGGGAGAGAGGATGATGTCACAGAGTGGATGAGGTCATCACAATGCAGGCCCCCCAGAGGCCTTTCTCAGAGGCACAGGGCTTTTCTCCCCTCTGATGGCCCTGAGTTGCCAAGGCCAGATGCCCTGCCAGGGCCTAGTGTCAGGGCCCAGAACTCAGGAGGAAACTCAGAGATGGGTCACAACTCCCACCTGGGACCTTCAACCTCAGTTCAGGGTTGCTTCTGGAATGTCAGAGCCAGTTTGGGCAGGGGTGGTGTGGAGAGGGTTAGGAAGGCGGGAAAGGAAGGCCAGAGGAAGTGAACTAGTCCTTTCCCAGGCAGACAGCAGCAGGGAGGCTGACCCACACCCAGCTTGGGGGAGGGGCATGCCTGTCTAAGGGAGAAACCCACCCCCCTTGCCAGTGACCACAAATAAGATACCTGGTTCCTTAGGGACAACACCTCACACAGGACCAACCAATCCGGAACCTGCCCACCTCTGGAGTTCTACTTTCTTGAACCAATAAATTTCCTTATTGTTTAACGCAGCTTAAGACAGTTGTTGTTATTTGACGCTCACACTCCCCAACTGATATACATACATGTAGGATCAAAGAAACAAGAGATCCAACACAGAGGGACAAGACCAGAGTGACAACCACAGGAAGCCCAAGATGGCAGCTGCACTACAGCAAGAGAGGAACGGTCCTGATGAGAGCAGGACAGAGGGTTCCAAGGGATAAACGGAACAGATGATCTAATGTATCTGGGCAATTATAAAACAGTATTTGTTGCATTTTATGGAAGCATTTGTAAAAAGTAGAAGATATAAGGTTCAAGACAGTTCAATTTGTCACTCTTTTCTATTTTGGTGGCGCCCTCTGTGTCCTATTTAAAGAATTTTGTCCTCTCCAAGACTGTACTTTCCTGTTTTCTTCTAGAAGCTCTCTTTTCTCTTTCATGTTTAGCTCTATAATCTACCTAAAACTGATTCTGGATACGATTTGAGGTAGAAAATTCTTCCCTCCGCCCCCATACAGAGAATCCAATTTTCCCAGTACCTTTTTTTTTGAAAAGGCCACCTTTTCCATCTGTCTAGTGGCACCTTCGTCATAAATTAAGTGACTACTTATGTGCAGTCTGTTTCAAGATCTCTGTTCTATTCTATCAGTCTATTTGGCTATCCTGTGCCAACATTGTGCTGCCTTACTTATGGTAGCTTTTACAAAGTCCTGACATCTAGTAATATGTCCTTTCAGCTTTGTTCTTCAAGGATGCTTTGATTATTCTTGGCCCCCTTTGCATTTTCATATAGTTTGTCAATTTCTAAACAACCAACAAGGAAAGAAAAGCCTGCTGGGATTCTGGTTGGAATTACATGGAATCTAGAGATCAGTGCAGGGAGAACTAACATCGTTACAACGCCAAGTGCAGGTGAGCTTGTGGAGGGAGGACACAGCTCCTGCGCTGCTGGTGGGCGTTGTGCCAATTGGTACCATCTCTCGAAGACAGGCAGCCATCCACTAAAGCTGAACATACGCCTCCCCTGTGACCTGGCAATTCCATTCCTAGGTATGAACCCAACAGAACACATACACACACGCATCGAAAGACATGTGTGAGAATGTTAATGGCAGCAGTATCCAGAATAGCTCAAAATGGTAACAAGCTAAAAGTCTATCGCGGCTAGAATGAATAAATATTATATTCACGTAACAAAATACTATTTAACAATGAGAAGGGACAGATGGCAACTAGGCTTATCGTGATGATCATTTCGAAATGCACAGAAATAGTGAATCACTATACTGTGTACCAAGAACTAACACAGAGTTGTAGGTCAATTATACTCCAAAAACCAAGTAATTATGTAACTAAGTAACTAACTCATAGAAAAAGAGATCAGATGTGCGGTTACCAGAGGTGGAGGGAGGGGGAAGGGGAATTGGATGAAGGTGGTCAAAAGGTACAAACTTCCAGTCATAAGATAAATAAGTACCAGGGATGTGACGTGCAACATGGAAATATAATTAACACACTGTACGTTATATATGAAAGCTGTTAGAGAGGAAATCTGAAGAGTTCTCATCACTAGAAAAAAATTTTTTTTATATTCCTTTAATTTTGTATCCATATATTCAAGAAAATGATGTTCACTACACTTACTGTGGTAATCATTTCATAGTGTATGTAAGTCAAATCATTATCCTGTACAGCTTGTCAACTGTATCTCAATAAAACTGGAAAAAAAATAAATGAGAAGGAATAAACGCCACACAACTACATGGGTGAAACTCACAAATATATAACATTGAACGAAAAAAGCCAGACACAAAAAAGTGAGAAGCAGAACAAACACATGGGTCGGGAGACAATCCATAATGAAAATATAACTAGCATGAACCTATATCTGCAGAGCAATTTTAAAATGAAAAAAAAAAAGAACATTTTAAGTGGAAAACACAGCAATCGCTACACATTGATAGATCAAAGCCCACTCAAAACAGTAACAGAGACAGTAACAGATGATCTGATCAAGGGAGATCAGCAAACATGTTCAAAAAGTGACTACAGGGCCTCCCTGGTGGCGCAGTGGTTAAGAGTCCGCCTGCCGATGCAGGGGATACGGGTTCGTGCCCCGGTCTGGGAGGATCCCATATGCCGCGGAGCGGCTGGGCCCGTGAGCCATGGCCGCTGGGCCTGCGCATCCGGAGCCTGTGCTCCGCAACGGGAGAGGCCACAACAGTGAGAGGCCCACATACCGCAAAAAAAAAAAGTGACTACAAATGAGACTTTAAGGAAAACCCCAAATTCTGAAAAGCAAAAATCTCTGACCACAGTGCAACAGAATAAGATATAATGAAGGCAGAAGAAAAAATAACCCTATCAGTTTGAAAACTTAAACCTCCATCTTAAAACACTTTTGACTCAAAGGGGAATTCAAAACCATAGCTGCAGAATACCTAGAAAATAGCACAGATGGAGAAAAGAACACTACACACCAAACTTTTGAAAGAGACAAATTTGTTCTCAGAGGAAATTTAATCATCTAAAAACTTAAAATTCCTAACAGAAAAGAATGAAATTAAGCATCTGATGAGGCGTCAGAAAAAAAGACACAACTGAACACAAAGGAAAGCAGAAACAATTCACAAAGAAAAAAGCCAAAAGTAATTTAATAAATACATCTGAATAAAGCTGAATTTTAAAACAGCAGTTCTCTGAAACAAGAAAAAAATAGATAAACCACAATGAGAGGGGAGGGGGAAGGGTAAGCTGTGACAAAGCGAAAGAGAGGCATGGACATATATACACTACCAAACGTAAGGTAGATAGATAGTGGGAAGCAGCCGCAGAGCACAGGGAGGTCACAGGGAGATCAGCTCGGTGCTTTGTGACCACCTGGAGGGGTGGGATGGGGAGGGTGGGAGGGAGGGAGATGCATGAGGGAAGGGATGTGGGAACAGATGTATATGTATGACTGATTCACTTTGTTATAAAGCAGAAACTAATAAAAAAAATATATTTAAAAAAAAAACAATGAGAAAGGTATTTGTACCCTCAATTTACAGACAACACACCAAGGCTCAGTGAGGTTAAATGACTAGCCCAAGATCACTATCTTCAAGTTAGGGCATAGCAAAGCCTGAACTTGAACCCAGGTTAGTCTGACATCCAGGCACTGCTCCAGAAGTGTTGGCACTCAGTGGGCACTAGAGAAACACCTGCTACTGCGATTATGAGGTCCACGATAGCCACCAAGGGGCCCCGAGGCCCAGAATAAAATATCCACAGTAGGCCCAGGCTCTGGGTGTACCCCTGGGGCTGTGGTGAATGTGCAGGGCAAGTCTGGCCCAGGGTGCCCCGCATCATAGGAACTCTACTCTTAACACAGGGTCCGGTGGGCCCAGCGTGTGCGCGGGCTCGGGGCTCCTCAGCCACAGGGGTCTGTCTTGAGTCTCCCTAAGCACAGCACTTGCCCGATGGTTCCAGTGACCAACGTCATCACTAGTGACCAACTTAAACTGCTACGGCTCCTTCCTTCATGAGCAGTGGGGTCAGTCCCTACCCACCTAGCTCACAGGCACACAGGCTTGAGCTGAAGCCTGAGACGACTCCAGCTAGAAATCTATTTGCAGTCTGCAAAGAGCTACTGGGCTATCTCACCTTTTGAATATGCAGTTAACTTATTAGCAAGTAGAAAAAAATTTTAAATAAAAAACTCAAAAAAGCAATTTCAATATACAGCCAGGGATGGACAGCTGGACAGATGTGCCACACACAGGCCTCCCTGCCCAGGGGCAAAATTTACCAAGGACATGGCAAATAAAAGAAACACATGACACATAGCTCTATTTCCGTTTTTCCTTCCTTTTCCACCTCCAAATAATGGTGAATTAGCAAGTGAGAAGCACTCTGCAAATGCCATCAAAATCTATGTTCTATGTGGGATCTTGGCTCCCTGACTAGGGATTGAGCCCACGCCTGCTGCGTTGGAAGCTGGAAGCACAGAGTCTTGACCACTGGACTACCAGGGAAGTTCCAGGAATATAACTTTTAAAGGAGAAGTTGTAAACCCCTTGGTTATATGAACTGGAGATTTTTAGTAAGAAGTCATGTATTTTAAATGACCTGAAGCTTTAAAGAAAGGAAGGAAGGAAGGAAGGAAGGAAAAGGGACTTCCTTGGTGGTGCAGTGGATGGGACTCCACGCTCCCAATGCAGGGGGCCTCAGGTTCGATCCCTGGTCGGGGAGCTAGATCCCACATGCATGCCGCCACTAAGAGTTTGCATGCCACAACTAAGGAGCGCACCAGCTGCAACTAAGACCCGGCACAACCAAATAAATGAATAAATAAAATAAAATAAATATTTTTTAAAAATCTATGCTCTATATTATAAAATCTGATTTAGGAGAGAACAGAAATTGGAGACAGGATTTGTATTGGATTGTTCCTTCTAACCAGATCAACAAAGCAGTTTCTGAGGACCACTGACACATAAACAGACATGACTGAATTGGCTGGATTCCTGTGAATCATCAGGGTCCCAGCACCAGAAGCCAAGGCACTCGGGGTGGGTCTGAGTAAACAAGGAGCCGGGAGGAAGCTCTTGCCAGGAAAAAGCCAATAATGCACCAGCCCCTGGGCCTGGCCCATAGACATGTCTCTTTCTTTAAACTTATGAGTTACCTCTGTAATTAGTTATCTCTGTAAGTAATAAGTGTTTCTAATACACATTCACTATAACAAATTCAAATGATATTAAAATATACAAAACTAGTCAGTCCAACTCAAAAGGTAACCAATGTTAACTTGGTGGATATCCTCCACGCCTTTTTTCTCAGCCCACGTAAAACTATCAGCAATCTGTGGTCTTCAAGTTTTATTCTACAAATGTGGGTTGTTGCTACATTATGCTACAACTTGCTTTCTTTTATTAATACACTGTGGTCATCTTTTCAAGAAAACACATACCAATCTAAGACTCTTTAATGCCTTCCTAGTATTTCACAGCATAGTTGTGCCACATTTTATTTACCCATGTTCTACAGACAGACGTGTAAATCATCTCCAACCGTGTGCTGTGACAGACAATGCTACAACCCAAGTCCCGGTACGTGTAACTTTACACTTGGGCCAATACTCGTGTACCACCTGACATTTCTACGAAGCATATTTTTAGTCTGTGCCCAGAGAACTGAAGGGCAGACAGAAGGTGAGGAAGGAGATGAGAACTGCGACCCTGCCCTGAGAAACCAGCGGCAGACCCCGACCTCTAATCAGGCACCCACCACAGGAGGCAGATGCCCTCCAGGAGCGAAAGCCCACAGGGGTGCAGGGCCCAGTTCACTCGAAACAACAGGACCCTGGCGCCTTCCAGGAGCCCTCCTCCACCTGCAGCCTCCCACCTTCAGCCTGCACGAGGCAGAAGAGGTGTCCCAAAGGAGACTTCTTATCAACAAACCTTTCTGCCTGGATGGTAACGCTTCCCGCTAATCAGAGCGAGGAAGTACTCCATCAGGCTGGAGGAACAGCGATTGCAGCTGTGCAGAGGATCCTGCCAACAACCGCCGGGGTGGCTGTCCTCACTGTCGGCCCCACTTAGATGGGAAAACGGAGGCTGAGCGGTGAAGTACCAGGCCGAGGTGTCGCCGTGCGCCCTTTCTCACTCTATCACGCCATCTCAGAGCTGAGCCACATGCAGGAGGTTGTCTGCTGATACAGAGATGGTTCTTCAACAACTAACCCCCCCCCAAGCCACCTTCTCTTTTAAGAAAATAAGACCAAATATTTATTTTCTTCAGAAAATATACTGAAGGCGGGGGGGCTAAAAGGGCTGAGTTGGTTTAAATGATCTCCAACAAGCCCAAAGGACTACAGCCCCGGAACCCATATGCTATTTATTCTCCAAGCCTCAGACTCTAGAGGAAACCCAGGATGGTGACAGTCCATGGGCCACCAATCAGGCAAGAGCAGGTCTGAAGTTATGAAAAGGAAGAACCCAAACATCAGGGCCGAGTGTTGCCCAGGGGCTTTCAGAAGGAGGCCAACCCGTCATTTCAGCAAAAGAAAAGAGGAACATGTGCCTTCACCTAAGCACACCAACTTTACTTACGATCAACTTTATTTACGATCAACGGGCATTACAACCACTCCATCATCTCTCCCCAGTTCCTGAACTATCACAGACTCTGCTGCCCCTTCCGCTAACAAGTCCACATCACAGACCACACGGCCCTCCCTGCGCCCGTACCCCAAACTCCCACATCAAAACCTCATCACACTGCCTTAAGATCTCTGGAGGGCAGCACTTGGTTAAAAGCTACTCTCTCCCGCCGCTAGTATGACCAACACAGCGTTAGGATTCATGCAGGTGGACAAAGAATTACCATGGTCCTTTCTTTTTTCCTTGAGAAGGCAGGAAAGGACTGAAGTGACAATGCTGGGAAAACACATATGAAATGTCTTAAGTACACCTATAAACATTCGAGTCTCCTGTTTTCCGGTGGTCACTTCAGGGATGAAACTCACACGTTCAGCTAAAACATTCCCGTTACTGGAAAACGTAACTGTTTCCAAGACAGCACTCATCATCTCACTCTGAAGGCTAGCGGCAAGGAGTGACTTTTACTTGCTACTCTGTGTACTTCTGGCGTGTTTGGGTTTTTTGTAACAAGCCTGTACTGTTACTGTTACATTGTTTCAAGATCTAGATAAACTGAGCAATATAGTAGCAACACATCATCCTGTTTCCGAGCTGACTAGGTACCATCATCACAGCAACACTGAGAGGCAGGTTCCATCCCCACCCGGCAGATACAGAAACAGAGGCTCAGAGGGGTAAAGGAGGCCTGTTCAAGGTCCAGGAAGGTGTAAACAGCAGAAATGAACACTCCTGTCTGCCTGATGCCATGAACTGGAACAAACCGTATCTTCATTCCTCTCAAGACATTTACCTAAAACTCTCCAAGAACAGAACCAACTCAGGGAGGGGAAGCAGCCAGTGATCAAACGCTCCTGCTGGGGGAGCCCCAACGCCCCCGCCCCAAGGGGAGGCCCCTGGTACCCCTGGTAAGGTGTCTGAGCTCCTGGAGGCGAGGGCAGGGGCTGTTTGACTTGGGTCTAAATCTTCAGCATGTAGCACAGGGCTTAGCACACAATGAGAAACGCCAGCATCTAGTAAACAAAAGAGCCCCAAGTGTATAAGCCTGCCTACTCCAACCCCCCAGGCCCTCGGCCAGTGCTGAATCCAGGAACCATTAATAGCTACTGTTTACCGAGAGCCTGCTCGCCTTGTGCCAGGCACCTTAGAAACACTTCAGCGTAGGACCCACTGAATCCTCCCCCAATTCTAGGAGGCAGGTGTTACTACGATATTTTGCAGAGAAAGAGAACAGAGACTCCAAAAGATTAAATAATCTTAATCACCCAGCTTGCAAGTGGAAGAACCTGGACCTGAAGGCAGCTGACCATCAAAGGCAAGGGCTACTCTCCCTCAGGAAAGGAGGAGAGGGGGGCGAGGCATCCCCAACTCTCCCCGCGATTTCTCTCTAGATTCCTCTCTAGGTTCGCGCTAACAGTTAACAGCCCGCGAGGGCCAGCGCTGCCAATCGGCACCTCCCCGGGGCACTCACCTCACCAGAGGCCCCAGCCTGATGAAATACCACCCAGGCGTTTCCAGGGGCTTCACGTCCACAGTCACTTCGCCCACTAGGTGTGATCTCCTAGCATAACCAGGCCGGGAAAGTCGGGGCCGGAGGCCACGTGGTTGAGTTGAGAACTGAACACAATAGAGCACAGGCCTCCGGATAAATTCCACAGTAAGATGCATTAGCAACAACAAGACTACCAAGGGCTGTAACGCGAGCCTCAGAAATCTCCAGAAGGGCCATGTGAGAACTCCAAACAGAGGAGGTCTCTGAATCCTCTCTGCCAGGCTTTCTGTGCCAAGTACCATCATTTTAGTTGATAAGGAAAATCAACCTAAGATCTGGCTACCTGTGCCCCTCCCCACAACCCCCCCGCCGGTTCCCCCACTGGCCTTACCTAATGAGAGGCACAGGGCCACTTCAGCCCTGGGAGTCCACAGCAAACACCATTTCTGATACACGTGTGCACACCAATCACAGCCTGAGATCCTACGCCAACTACAGGAAGCCTGAAACAGCCACTGCTTTTAATTTGGGAAATGTGCATGCCCAAAATGACCCCCAAAAGCTGTTCACTTAAGAAAGCCCTCAGGGCCTCCCTGGTGGCGCAGTGGTTAAGAGTCCGCCTGCCGATGCAGGGGATACGGGTTCGTGCCCCGGTCTGGGAGGATCCCATATGCCGCGGAGCGGCTGGGCCCGTGAGCCATGGCCGCTGGGCCTGCGCATCCGGAGCCTGTGCTCCGCAACGGGAGAGGCCACAACAGTGAGAGGTCCACATACCGCAAAAAGAAAAAAAAAAAAAAAAAAAAAAAAAAAAAAAAAAAAAAGAAAGCCCTCAGTTCAGAAACACCCGCTCTCATGTACTACTGTATATAAACTGGCACAAAGTTTTTTGAAAAGGAGTTTCACAGAATTCTTACCAAAACGCTATTCAACAGGAAGAGTCCACACTACAGGAACACACTCTCACGTGCTATTATATACAGATTACATGTTTTTGAAGAGAAATTTGACTGAATTCTACCAAAATTGAGTAATATCCCAAAATTAGAAACAGCCCAACTGTCCACCAATAGAAATGGGATAAATCAAGTATATTCACAGACTATTCTCCGTAGTTACTAAAATAAATGATGTAATACATCTATAAAGGCCCTCGTAGAGCACACCAAGACATTAAGTGAAAAGGGCAACCTGCTTTAAGAAGAATATATATACATGGATAATGTGCATAATTTTTTTTCTATTAGGAATCACAAGAAACTTCAAATAATGGTTTCCTTTCAGAGAGATTGGAGAGGAACCCTTATGCTTTTCAATACAGATTGAATTTTTCTAACTACTTTTTTAAAAAGTCAACTGGGAATATCTGGGCCAAGGGATTAAGAACTATTTTTGTTTTCTTCTTCCATACACTTGCATATTTTTTAAAAACCTCCTAAGTATTATTTTTAAAACATTAACAGTATGATAGATCTGTATATGTTAGTATGGAAAAATGCTCATGATACGTTTAAAAATGAAGAAAAACTAGTATGATCCCATTTTTGCTCTTTAAAAAACCTGCCTACAGGGCTTCCCTGGTGGCGCAGTGGTTGAGAGTCCGCCTGCCGATGCAGGGGACACGGGTTCGTGCCCGGTCCGGGAAGATCCCACATGCCACGGAGCAGCTGGGCCCGTGAGCCATGGCTGCTGAGCCTGCGCGTCCGAAGCCTGTGCTCCGCAACAGGAGAGGCCACAGCAGTGAGAGGCCCGCGTACCGCAAAAAAAAAAAAAAAACCTGCCTACAAAGGGCCATATTCACATGAAGGATAAACACACCAAACCATAAATAGTGGCTACCACCTGGGAAGACAGAAGGAAGAGCTTTCATTTTTCTATGTACCCTTGCTTTTTCTTTTATTTATTTTTTCCAGTAAGTATACCTTTGTAATTAATTTTGTATCAGAAAGAATTCCACTTTATGCTTCAGGGCAACGTTCCACTCTCCCCAACTATTTCTGAACACTCAGCCCATTCAGTCCCATTGACAGGTCGGCCCTCCCAGACTGGCCTGCATGTTCTGCACGGCCTAGAACAGAGCAGTTCTCTAAGCTCTGAACTGGATGTAAACAACACCTGCCGAAAAAAGCTCTAAAGGCACAAAGGAACCGTGGAAAGAGCGCAGGAGATGACCTCCTTTTTCCAGTTGGTCATGCAGTGACATTCACCCCCCATTCCACCCAGAGATGAGCTCAAAGCATGCTGGGAGAATCAACTCAATGACTGGAGGTGAAGTCCTACCTGCCTCATGGGTGGCCCCGGCCCCCGCCCCACCAGAGCACTCCCACCACGTCCACAGTCGAAGGGCCTGGGGCTCTGGAAAGCAAGCTGACCCACCAGCTTTCTTCTGTGGCCCATGCATTTCTGATTTCAACTTAGAAGCACATTTTTAATACTCCAGGGCTCGCTTACTATTTGCGAGAGGTGCTTGCTTCAAGTCTGCTATGTTCTCCAGAAGGCCTTCTCTGACCACTGGAACCCAGGCTGAGGTGGGCTCGACTTCTCGGTGGGCTCCCACCAGACCCCCGTAAGTAGCCCCATAGCTCATCCTACACGTGCTGATGGAGTGTCCTCTGTGTGAGACACAGAGCACAGGGAGGAATGGAAGCAAAAGAATCTGCTTCGGGCCTCCCTGGTGGCGCAAGTGGTTGAGAGTCCGCCTGCCGATGCAGGGGATACGGGTTCGTGCCCCGGTCTGGGAGGATCCCATATGCCGCGGAGCGGCTGGGCCCGTGAGCCATGGCCGCTGAGCCTGCGCGTCCGGAGCCTGTGCTCCACAACGGGGGAGGCCACAACAGTGAGAGGCCCGCATACCGCAAAAAAAAAAAAAAAAAAAAAAAAAAAGAATCTGCTTCATGTGACACTCATTCACTCCACCGGGGCAGAGGGACAATTCAATAAATTTAAAAAAACATCTATTTCCAAGTTGTCGCCCATCGATAGGTGAATGGATAAACAAAATGTGGAGTGTGTGTGTGTAACGAAATATTATTCAGCCTTAAAAAGGAATGGAATCCAGACACATGCCACAACAACACAGATAGATAAACTTGAAAAATTATGCTAGGTAAAAGAAGCCATTCACCAAAGGACAAAGATTGGATAATTCCACTTATCTGAGGGACCCAGAGTAATCGAACTCATGGAGACAGAAAGTAAAATGACACTTGCCAGGGCCTAGGGCAGGGGGAATTGGGGGGGGTGGTGTTTAATAGGTGCAGAGTTTCAATTTACTGAGATGATAAAGTGCTAGAGATGGACAGTGGTTGCACACCACTGTGAATGTACTTAATGCCACTGGACTGTACACTTAAAAATGGTTAAAATGGGGCTTCCCTGGTGGTGCAGTGGTTAAGAGTCCGCCTGCCGATGCAGGGGATGCAGGTTCGTGCCCCGGTCTGGGAAGATCCCACATGCCGCGGAGCGGCTGGGCCCGTGAGCCATGGCCACTGAGCCTGCGCGTCCGGAGCCTGTGCTCCGCAACGGGAGAGGCCACAACAGTGACAGGCCTGCGTATCGCAAAAAAAAAAAAAAAAAGGTTAAAATGATAACTTTTGTTATGTGTATTTTACCACAATAAAATAATTGTTTAAAAAAACTGTAAAGGGGGCTTCCCTGGTGGCGCAGTGGTTGAGAGTCCGCCTGCCGATGCAGGGGACACGGGTTCGTGCCCCGATCCCGGAAGATCCCACATGCCGCGGAGCGGCTGGGCCCGCGAGCCATGGCCGCGGAGCCTGTGTGTCCGGAGCCTGTGCTCCGCAGCGGGAGAGGCCACAACAGTGAGAGGCCCGCGTACAGCAAAAAAAAAAAAAAAAAAAAAAACTGTAAAGGGCTTCCCCGGTGGCGCAGTGGTTGAGAGCCCGCCTGCCGATGCAGGGGACACGGGTTCGTGCCCCGGTCCGGGAAGATCCCACATGCCGCAGAGCGGCTGGGCCCGTGAGCCATGGCCGCTGAGCCTGCACGTCCGGAGCCTGTGCTCCGCAACGGGAGAGGCCACAGCAGTGAGAGGCCCACGTACCCAAAAAAATAAATAAATAAATAAAATAAAAAAATAAAAAAACTGTAAAGTTGTGAAAAGAGTTGTAAAGAAAAGCAAGAGGGGGGATTTCCCTGGTGGTCCAGTGGTTAAGACTCCACACTCCCAATACAGGCGGCCCAGGTTCGATCCCTGGTCAGGGAACTAGATCCCAAACGC
Organism: Mesoplodon densirostris; assembly: GCF_025265405.1. Taxonomy (NCBI): domain Eukaryota; kingdom Metazoa; phylum Chordata; class Mammalia; order Artiodactyla; family Ziphiidae; genus Mesoplodon; species Mesoplodon densirostris. The sequence goes on from NC_082666.1 coordinate 5,222,811, forward strand.
CACAAGTATGAGTTCGCATGCCACAACTAAAGATCCCGCACGCCCGCAGCTAAGATCCCGCGTGCCGCAACTAAGACCCAGCGCAGCCAAATAAATAAATAAATATTTTAAGAAAAAGAAGAAAAGCAACAGGGTTAAGAAAGATGATGCAACAGGCAGGTGATGATGGAGTTGGGCTGAGGAGTTCCCGAAGGCCTCTGTAAGGAGGTGCTTGCCTCCCCGCACCGGACCATGAGCTCCTGAGGAACACAAGTGGGGCATCCACATCTGCGTCCCCAGAACAATAAACGTTTAAGTCAAGACACTCGTCCAGACTCATACCAGGAAATGGAGTAAGACCCCAAGCCCCACTCATCAAAAGGCTTCGCCAGGACTGAGACACCCAGAACTCAGTGGTCCACGAAGGAGGCTGCCTTGTGCCCAAGGCTGAAGATGGAGTGACCAAGGAGGAAACTGGTGCTGCTCCAGATAGAGCCAAAGCAGGAGCCTGCACACCCTCCGACCGGGAAATTCCACTTGCAGGAAATAATCAGCAACGTGAAGCCAAGGTTTACGCGCAAGGAGGCTCCCTAAAGTTATGTTTATAATAACAAAAAATGGGTAACAACCACCTAAATGTCTAATAACAGAGAATTAAGCAAATCATGGCATATCCATATAATAGCAATTATGTAATTATTAAAAAATCATATTTTCAGTAACTCAGAGAAACATACTATAACGTTAAGACAAACTATATGATCTGTGAATAGTGTAGATAGTATATTTTTCTAATTTTGAAAAAAAAAACCATAAAATCAAAGGAAAGAAATACATCAGTCTTAATGTAGGTATCTCTGGATGGTGAGGTTACAGGTGATTTTTGTTTTTATTTTTGTCTTTATACTTTTCACTATTTTGCAAAATTTTTTTCAGTGAAAATGTTCCTTTTATGAATGGGGAAAAACGCACTTAAAGGGCCTCGCACCATGCCTGGCCAATGTTCGGCAGTGACTTCTAAAAGCAATACATACTGCTTCTGCACCGCCACAGGAGAAAAAGGCTGGTAGTTTTCTTGAAAGGAGGAAGAAAGGATACAGAGCAGAGCTACAAAACCAGCTGCAGAGGTGAGAGCGGAAAGAAGTCATCTGAAAAAGAACGTGAAAGACCAGGACAGCCGGCAACTTTAGACCGCACTTTGCCCACAGACACCTCCCGCTGCACGCACAAGCTTTACAGGCCAACCACGCTGCTGGCACCTTACACAGCAACCCAGCGCTCAGCTCAGGCCACACGGAAAAAAAAAAATCAACAAGTACAGCTAAGAACAAACTCGACCGAGACTTTTGGCTCAAGTCACGAGGGCAGGCCTCCCTCCCCGAGCAGACTCCGACGTGCCACCCACAGAGACTCGGTGATATCACCGACAGCACAGCCCAGGTCTTCCGCGCTCCCAGGGGAGGAGGCCGGTTCAAATGGCACTTTGTACACCCAAAAGCTTGTCATAAACAGTTTTATTTCACCAGAAGGCTCACCATCTCTCACCTCGCTCTCATCTCCAGCACCACAGGCCACGCCTTTTTTTCTTTTTTTCTCTGAAATATAGTTGATTTAAAGTATGTCTTAGTTTAAGGGGTACAGCAAAGTGATGTAGTTATATATTTTTTTCTTTTTCAGATTATTTTCCATTATACATTATTACAAGATATTGAATGTAGCTCCCTTTGATATACAGTAAATCCTCGCTGTTTATCTATTTTTTTAATTGAAGTATAGTTGCTTTACAGTATTGTGTTAGTTTTAGGTGTACAGGAAAATGACTCAGTTATACATACATATATTTTTCAGATTACGCCGTTATTTATTTGTTCAAATGACAGACCCAAGGTTCCCAAGTCTGTACAAGCCCCAGAAAAGGATCTTCAGAAAGAAATCAAGTTATGATTGGAAAAGAAGATAGTCTAGTTTGCCCTGACTAAAATATGAAATTTCAGGACACAAACCCCGACAGATCTCTGCTGGAAATTTTATTCTTCAGAGGGAAACGCATCGCTTTAAAATCTAGTGTAGATGGGCCCTATTTAACACCTGCCCACCCATAACAAGACACGCACATTTGAAAGTAGAGAAGCCTCATTATCAAATTTAGAAATACGTGTACTGGCCCAACTGGCCTGTTCTGGTTTGAAACAGAAACAAACATAGAAATGAACAATCTTAAACCAGCAGAATGAGACATACAACCAGCATACAGCCATTAGCAACGTGAGTCAGTACTTTGTGCAAGGCAAAAAAAAAAAAAAAATCTTGAAAGCACAATAAAATAATCCTTCAGGAAAAAAAGAACTGAAATTTAAAAGGGGGTGGGGGGATGGACCAACCAAAAGGCATAACAAACATCCCTCGCTGGGCTCCAGGCAACTACACAGTGCAGGAACTGGTTCTGACTTGCCATTCCTGAAATTCCTCTCTCCCAAGGTTTTCCGGCTCTTCCTTCCCCAGGCTCTCCTTTTACCCATTTGCACTTGAAGGAGCCCGGAGAGGACCCAGAATGTTGCAGGGCATGACAGGCCCCTCCACCATGCAAGCAGCACTAGGGAGCCAATGGTAACTGAGATTCACAGGTAATCAAAAAGGCTTGTGGGAGATGGAGCTAATTCATCACCTCCCCTAACCAACCAGCTAACCAACAGTGAAGAGCCAGACTGAAATCAAATATAAAGAATGGGCCAAGAGGCAAGAAGCAGGAAAAGGATGACTTGACCCGCTAAAATGTCTCAGTCACACAGCCAGGAGGAGGTTCCAAGGAGGTTTAAAAAACAAAACAAAACAAAACACAACCAAGATGTCTGTGGGAATGCCAAAATGAACCAAAACAGATTTCCCACTAACTGCAGAACCACCGTATGTCCAAGCAGAGTTGTCTCCAAGGCCCTTTACAAACAAGCTACAGGTTTGGCCCAGAGGTAACCTGGGTCTCAGCCCTCATCCGTGACCAAGACTGGGGTCAGTCTCCCGAGTATTAGCCTCAGTCCTTCCTATGGTCTCCCATAAACAGCACACACCCCAGATTTGGCTGAGTAGCCTAGCTCTTCTAGGCCATTCTGGTGCTTCCAGGCAAAATCAAAACGTTAGCTGCGGATAGAATTGGGGGTGGTTCCACCAACCAAGGTAACAGGAGAAAAAGATCAGGAACTAGGAGAAAGAAACCAGAAAACTAGGTAACCGAAAACATACATTTTCATCATCCTCCCGTGGACGGAAGTGCTTTGCTGCAAATAGTATGTGAGGCTCCCAAGGGACCCAACAGATACCCAAGGCAAGACATAATTATTCCCATTTTACAGATGCAGGAGCTGAGACTGAAACTTGTGTACGGTAACCCAACGACGACCAGAATCCAGGTTCCAAGAGACACACTTGCCCAAACAAGCAAATGATTTTCTGCCATTCCCAAAGGAAAACAGATATCCTCAAGAGGCAGAGACTCCCTGGCCCTCTACTTGTTGTCCTTAGCATCTTGTACTGTTCTGCTGTGCCTTAACCCGAGCTGCAGGAACAGCCTCGGAAGAGGCAGGCACCTCGGATCCAAGGACAGAGACCTACCACCACACAGCCCAGGTCTATGTAGTCCTTGAGGGCTCCAAATGCTTCTCTTTCCCATCCCTGTCTCCCCACAGAGGCCCAGCAAGGAATAAGCAAGAACCCAGTGATGTTTTGTGCCCTGAAGTCTTCCCCTGGCCATGCCTTAGCCCAGCACCTGTGGCATCCACCTGACGGCTCAGCACAACGGGTGGCACCACAAGTGGCTAACTTCCACCCTAGGACTTGAGGGCAGGTATACAAACAACCATAGGAAAAGCAACTATTAAGCACCAACTGTGTAGCAGGCCCTCTTCTAGGTCCTTCACCATCTTCAGGGGGAGGACGCAATGTCCCTACGTATGCCAAGGAAGGCTGTGAGAATTCCAGAGTTTTCCGACAGAAGCAGGATTTGCACCCCAAAGCCTGGGCCTCCCCAGTCCCACCTTCCACCACAGCACTGCGCACACAGGGCTGGATGGCTGCAATTGTATTCGGAGAAACCATGCTAAGACCTCAAACGGATGATTACAAAAACCAAAAGAGATTATAATATACAAAGCACTTAAAATGCATACCAAACCTTAAAGGAAAAAAAAAATCTCAGGGTCAATTTAACAATCCTGTAAACCAAAGCCTTCTAAAGGTTTCTCCCGGGCAGCCATTTAGCAAATGACACACTCCGGAGAGCCTCCCCCAGCCCCCCTTCTCCCACTTCCTTCAAGCGAACCATTCCCCTGAAAAACACCTCCTCGGCTTGCCTAAGGTGGGCTCGGACCTCCCACGATATTTAGAAAGAGGGAGAAAAGAAAAGGGAAAAAACGCCTTCCAATTTTATGTAGGCAAATACACTCTTCAGAGGCCCGCGATTTCGACAGTGCTAGGTTTTACTTAGAAGGCAGAGGGGGGGAAAAAAACTAAGAAAAAGGAAAGGAGGAAAAAAAACCCATCTGGCAGGCCCTAAGCAGCGACATCCTGTTTATTATTAAACATTTTCAGCAACAGAGCATTAAGTGTTTTGAAAATAATCCTCTTCTTCCCGCACTCAAACCGCGGCCGTCTAGGCGGCTGTGAACCCCCTGTCCCTGGCACACAGGCCAGCAACCCCTGACCATCAATTTCGGGGACACCCGGGGGGATCCGAAAAGGCTAGGCGACTCCACCCCCGACCGCCGGCCCCGAGGGTCGCCGCGACCCCGGCTCTGCACCCCGGAGGCGCTCTCGCTAGGAAGCAAGATGGGGCCGGGCGGCAGGAAACCAGACCCGACGCCCCCGACCGCCGAGGCACTCGCGGCCGCCGAAATGTGGGGCGGAAAGGCGACTCCGGGGGCTCCGCGGACCCGTCCGCCCCGACGGCCCCTCCCCCGGAGGCCCCCCGCCGCGCTGCGCCCAGGCCTGGCCCCGGGGTGCGGGGGCGGCGGGGGCTGCGGGCCCGGCGGGGGGAGCGGCCCGACCCCGCAGTCAGCCGAGCCCAAGCCGCGCGGCGCCGCCACAACAATGGCGAGCTGGCCGCCCGCCGCCCCCCGGCCGCCCCCAGCCCGGCCCCGCGGGCGAACGGCGGCGGCGCGGGGCGGGCCGAGCCCGGCGCTCGCGGACAAAGGTCGGCCGGGCCCGGGCGCCGCTGTCAGTCAGCCGCCGCCGAGACAAAGCCGGCCGGGCCGCGCCGCCTCCATCTTAGCGCCGCGCCCGCCGCCGCCGCCGCCCCGGCCCCCGCCGCCCCGCGCCCCAGGCCCACCTGGTCTGATTCCGCGGGCGCGACTGGGCCGGGCGATGGCGGTCGGGCGGCGGTCGGGCGCGGAGGCGGCAGGATGGCGGCGGATTGCGAGGCGGCGGCGCGGCTGCTAGCTCGCTCCCTCCCTCACCGGGCTCGCTCGTCGCTCGCTCGCTGGAGCCTCGGAGCCTATGTCTAGCCGCTCGCCTCCCTCTCGCGCTCGGCTCCCCGCCCCCCGCCTGCCACCGCCCCCGCGTCCTCCCGCCTCCTCCTGGCGCCGCCGCCGCCGCCCGCAGCCGCGCCTCGGCCAGCGCAGCGCCCCCTGCCGCGCCTCCCGGGATCCGCGACGCCCGCCCCGCCCCCGGGCCCGAGGGGAGGCTGGGGTCCCGGGAGGGGGAGGGGTATGAGAGATGGGGGGCCTGGGAGCGGGAGGGGCTCGCGGGAGAGACCCGGAGGAGGGGCTGGAGGGCCTAGGGGACGGAGCCGGGAGAAGGGGCCTGGGAAGGGGACCCTGGGTGGGGGCCCTAGAAGGGGCCCGCGGAGAGAAGGGGGAGGGATCGGAGGGGGGCTGCTGGGAAGGGGAGGAGGCCCAGTGAAGGGGGTTGGGGCGAGAGGCGGGGAGAGAGGTCCGGAAGAAGGGGGGCTGGGCTGGAGGGGGCCGGGGCGGGTGAGGCCCTGACGCAGGGAGGGTTGGGAAGGGAGGGGTGAGAGCCCGGATCTCCGCCCCCTCCCCTTGCAGAGCCGCAGCGCCTGCTCCCAGACCATAAACTCGGATCTTGTTAAAATACGTATTTGATGTAAGCACGGAACGGAAACTGAAGTAATAATACATTGTTACTTCAAAAGCAAGGTTGTTGCACAGTCTAGATACTTTATTCCATTTTCGTAAGATGAAACATGATAAACCAATTCTCTTGAGTGTTTGTGTATTTGTGTGAATGCAAGACAAAAGGTCAGGGAGAATGCGCTCTGCTCTTGGTTACCTCTGCGGTGTGAGGTCGCGAGGGCGGAGGGGGATACTCACTTTTAATTCTAGATGCTTTGGCAATCAGAAAAACAAACAATTTGAAAAAGCAAAGACAAAAAGAAACGTATCTGGAGCCTGGAATCCAAATCATTTCTGGCAATTGTCCATATGCACCGTAAACACCAACGGTGAACGCCAGCCGCAGGGGAGTCGTTGGTCTCATTTAATCCCAACTCGGTGGCAGATATTACTGTTCCAGTTCACAGGTGAGGAATGGAGACTCTGAGAGGTTAAGTAACTTGCCTGAGGCCACACAGTCAGACCTGGGAGAAAATTTAACCCGTTTCAGCCTGAGTAGGATTACGGTTCAGGTTATGGTTAGCACTGAGCAAGGTGCCTGGCACACAGTAGGCGCTCAATAAATGTTTGAATGTAGTTGGGGACTTCCCTGGTGGTTCAGTGGTTAAGAATCTGCCTTCTAATGCAGAGGACGTGGATTCCATCCCTGGTCTGGGAGCTAAGAGCCCACATGCAGTGGGGCAACTAGAGAAGATCCCGCATGCCGCAACTAAGACCCTACGCAGCCCAATAAATAAATAAATAAAAATGAATAAATAATTTTTTTCAATATTTGAATATTGTTGAATGGAGGAATGAGTGTCTGGCCCTTGACCTTGTTGGCTGGGAGGTAAGGGACTCTGGAACTCTTTATGAACCAGGAGGTTACCTCTTTTTATTATCTGGTGAGAGAGAACCAAAAAAAAAGATGAAAAGTTTGGAGGGCTTTGAGTGCTCTGAAAGACAGGTGAGGAAATATTACAGATGGCAAGCAGAGAGAAAGTCAAGGGGACAAGTGTTCTGCTCTGGTGGTAGATCTAGAAGGGGAGTGACGCCCTCTGGGGACAGCAAAGGCTGCTAAGTCCGTGGGATTTAAATGGCAGCGGGTGCTTCACTTGTACCACAAACCCCAGGTTTTGTCCCGGATTCAGGAAATCATTCTCATTCTGCACTTCTCCGGGGTGACAACAGCCACGATGCTGGGTACTGTTTATTGAGCACTTTTCCCAGCTGGGCAGGCTGCTAAGCACTTTACAAGAGATAATTCAATGCTTGGGAGACAGTTATTATTGTTCCCACTTTATGGATAAGGAAATCAGGGTCACTAATGGCATGGGTGGTGGAGCAAGGATTTGAACCCAGCAGTGCTACTCTTTGACGTTTGAGCCTTTCCTGGGGAAAACAAGGCTAAGATGCTGGGGCAGGTAGGGGGGCTGTTGTCCGTGATCTGATGCTGTCAACCGGGGCTGGCACCTGGGATTTCTCTAGGACTGTGAAGGTGCCCGTCCAAGCTCTCCCAGAGCTCAGGACCCAGAGAGGACAGAGGTAGGAAAGAGGAGGAAGAGAGCAGAGCATGAAGGCTGGACCAAGGCTGGACCTTAGGGTCATTTAGCTCCAAGAGACTGCCTGCAATGTAGAGAGGGACATTCAAGGAGACGGTTTCACTTCATTAAAGTTACTAAAAAGTAAACAGCAATACCCAGGGTTGGAACACTGAAAGGAGGTATGGAATGAGTGCACCGAGCAGGGCAAAGCTGGGGAGAGCTGGCATGAACCAATGGGCAAGAGTTTGTTCAGTTTAGGCTCTTTTGTTCTTCTGCTGCTTTTAAATATCAGGAAACTCACAGCTCTGCCTATGAGTGGAGAAATCTCTTTGGACCCCCAAACTGAGCCCAAGGGAGAATTTCATCTACCTCTCACAGCGAATTACAGATTTCTTGAATACATAATTTTATTTGTCCCAAAATGTGATCACTGTTTTTTGTTACATTGAAATTTAATATTTTTGCATAATACTTATAAATATATTTCTTGGGACTTCCCTGTTTGTGGCACAGTGGTTAAGAATCCTCCTGCCAATGCAGGGGACAAGGGTTTGAGCCCTGGTCCAGGAAGATTCCCACATGCCGTGGAACAACTGAGCCCGTGTGCCACAACTACTGAGTCTGCACTCTAGAGCCCGCGAGCCACAACTACTGAAGCCCGTGCACCTAGAGCCCGTGCTCCGCAACAAGAGAAGCCACTGCAGTGAGAAGCCCGCATACTGCAACAAAGAGTAGCCCCTCCTCACCGCAACTAGAGAAAGCCTGCATGCAGCAACGAAGACCCAATGCAGCCAAAAATAAATTAATTAATTTTAAAAAATACTTTTAAATATATTTCTTTATTCATGATTTTCTTTTTTAAAACCACGTCATGGCTAGATATGGATCTCCTTTGCCTTAATTTCACGTGGAATATGGGAAGCCCTGTCACTGGTCAGATTCAGGTCTTATTTTTCCTTTCACTCCTTTGGAAATTTGCCTCCCTTTATGCTCCCTCCCTTCTCTCTCTCTTTCTCTGCTTTTTTCTTCTCTAACCCCCACTGGCACACTCCGACATTCCCTCTATCACAGTCCCAATCTTGCTGATGGTCGTCGTTTTTATACATATCTGTGTCCCCTACAAGACTAGGAGCTCACCCAAATAGACTCACTGAATTATTCATTTTTTAATTCCCCAGCACCTGGACCACAATCTGTGACACTTCGTAGGTGCTTAAAGAAAGATGATTGAATGAAACAAGAAAACAATGAAGGGAGAGAGAATCTTTGAGACTCTCAGAGAAAGAATTTGACCTCTGCTAGTGCCCTGTCCAGTGCTGGCCTCAGAAGAAAGCCAGAAAAGCTTTCCCTCATCAATCCGCTGCCTGGAGAGTCTAAGACTTTGCTGGGTGTCATTCATCCCTCCATCAAGAATACTGCCCCCCCCCTTTTTTTTTTTGTGGTACGCAGGCCTGTCACTGCTGTGGCCTCTCCCGTTGCTGAGTACAGGCTCTGGACGTGCAGGCTCAGCGACCATGGCTCACAGGCCCAGCCACTCCACGGCATGTGGGATCTTCCCGGATCGGGGCAGGAACCCGTGTCCCCTGAATCAGCAGGCGGACTCTCAACCACTGCGCCACCAGGGAAGCCCAAGGATACTCCCGTTTTATTGTGCACTTTCAGGTAAGGAAATTAAAACACAGAGTCAGTGATTTGCCTGAGTTCCCACAGGGAGCTGGTGACGGAGTTGAGTAGGAAGGAGAATGCACATTTGTTGAGGGTTTGTTGTGGTTGCACCCACGTTCTGTATATTCCTGCCTCTTCACCATGATTTTGTGAGTTAGGGTCTATCATCAACCCCATTTTACAAATCAATCGGTTGAGGCTACCGGATCTTCACCCACCACCGCCTGGCTGTCAGATGGATAGGAGAGCCTCTCTGGCCATCCAGACCTCGGAAAGCTCTGGCAAATCAGTGTCCAACTGAAGGGAAGGGAAGTGGAAGACCACTAGACACTGAACACAAACTGGGAGCCAGCCTTGAAGCGCTGGCCCAGCCCAGAGCCTGGGGGCAGCCTCCGCAGCCTCTCCTGGGGGCCCCATCTAGCTTCAAGGCCAAGCCTCTCTTCAGCCACTCAGAGCCTGCATCTTGTCCACAGCATGGCCATGCACAACCACCCACAGGCTCCAGAAAGCACAGAGGCCCAGCCAGCTCACTTCAGCTCACCTCCTCAGTGGGTGTCCAAGCTAAAGCCAGAAGCAGGCACTGAGTCTATGCCTTTCCCCTGGACTTGCCCCCAGCATGGAACCATGGTTAAAAAAAGTGCAGGAGTTAGAGTCAGACGGACCTGAGTTAGATTCTGTCTCTATCCTCACTTACTGTGTGTCTTTAGACAAGTGCCTCTGATTTGTTGAGCCTCTGAAAATTGGGGAAGAGGTCTGTCGTGAGAAGTTGAATGAGATGATGTATATTGGCTGTTAGCACAAGCTGGCATCTAGTGGGCATTCAGCCCATGTTGGTTATTACTGTTATTCCTTTTTCATCTCAGACACATTGGAGCTTCCCTTGTCAGTGATCACTTGCTGTGTAACAAACAGCCCCAAAACTTAGTGGCTTGAAACAACAAATTGTAATTTCTCACCACTTGGTGGTGTTTTGGAAGGGTCTTCTCTTCCACCTTGTATTGACAGGGGTCACTCATGCCGCTGCACTGTCTCTTCCATCATGAGGTGTCTCACGCTCCAGGATTCTCCTTGTGGTCTCTCTCTCCAGCAGAACAGTCGGGGCTTCCTTATAGCATGGCAACTGGCTTCCAAAGGAAGCTGACAGGCCTCTTAGGAGTGCATTCTGTCAGTCAAAGTGAGTCACAGGGCGACCTCAGAACTCCCCCACCCCCACCGCCAATGGAGGGAGCAGCATATGTGTACAGAGAGGGGAAGATTGATGGCAGATTATTTGTAGATAATCCTTCTGGTTCTCAGGACCTCCTGTGCTTCCCCACCCCAGGTCTTATCCAAACCTCCACTCGTTCTGTCTAACGAAGACATTCCATCTGACTGCAAAAAATATTTACTGAGATCTAGTATGGCAAGACCAGTCAGAGTGCTGAGAAATGGCAAGATGAGAAATAAATCATCTGGGACATCCCTAGTGGTCCAGTGGTTAAAAATCCACCTTCCAATGCAGGGGATGCAGGTTTGATCTCTGGTCAGGGAACTAAAATCACACATGCCGCAGGGCAACTAAGCCCGTGCACTCTAGAGCCCGCATGCCACAACTAGAGAGCCCACACGCTGCAACGAAGATCTCGGTGCCACAACTAAGACTCCATGCAGCCTAATTAATTAATTAATTAATTAATTAAAAATAAATAAATCATCCTCTGTTCAAGAAACTCTCAAGTTAAGGGGTTTTCAAAAAAAAAAAAAAACCCAGGCCTCCCTGGTGGCACAGTGGTTGAGAGTCTGCCTGCCGATGCAGGGGACACAGGTTCGTGCCCCAGTCCAGGAAGATCCCACGTGCCACGGAGCGGCTGGGCCCATGAGCCATGGCCGCTGAGCCTGCGCATCCGGAGCCTGTGCTCCGCAACGGGAGAGGCCACAACAGTGAGAGGCCCTGCGTACCGAAAAAAAAAAAACAAAACAAAAACAACAATAATAAAAACTGATTCATCAAGCTCTCACTACCTCTAAGTGTTACCAAGTCCAAGCTCCTACTGCTTGTGGCAAGACAGGCCAGTAAATCAAGACATGAGTTGCTGGGCCAAGAAATAGCGACTTTATCAAGAAAGCCAGCAGACCGAGAAGATGGTGGACTCGTGTCCCAAAGAACCATCTTGCCTGACTTAGAATTCAGGCTTCTTTTATACCGAAAGGGGAGGGAGTAAAGTCAATATTTCCTGGTTCAGGTCAGCCTCCCGGAGGGTTGTGTTAATTTCTTCCTTCCTGCAGTCATTCTCAGGTGGGCCTGATCAGGATGTTTCCTGTGAGCTAAATAAAGATATTTTAGCTTAATGCTCATTACCTGGGAGGCAGGGTTCCCAGGGATGGGCCATGATGTATAATTTAAGCTTATAGGCAACATCCCTTTAGTGATCAACTTGTAATAGAATACAAAGTTTCTTCCCTATTACATAGGCATGGGCCTGAACTGGGTCTGAATCATTGGAGCCTGGCTCTGAGCTGGTCTAGTGCATCCTCCTGGCCCAGAACTGCAGTAACTTGCAGTACAATCTAGGAATGTGAGGCCTACAATTTGTGCAGTGATCGTATGTGTCCCTGGATGGGCCTGCTTTCATACTCTCTGTTCTCCAAAAGGCAACTGTACTAATGACAGAGAGGGTGAGTCCCAATTACAGTTCAGAAAATGTAGTCATCATAACTGGAAGGAAAAAAGGATCCTATGCTGGGGAGAAATCGGTTCCAGCTGGGGAGGCTGGGGGAGCCTTCGTGGTGCAGGTGCTTTTGACACCAGGCTTTGAAGGAAGCCTGGAGTTTAATAAGAGGAGACTGGGGAAGAACATTCCAGATGGAGGGACCAGCTTGAACAAAGGCCTGGAGATGGGAGCATCTGGGCACTGGGAGGGGACCACGGGCTGGCTGGTGGCCATCAGAAAAGTGGCCACATCCCAGGGAATGTGCATTCCAGTAGGAATGGGAGCCTTGAGGTAAAAATACGACACTTGGATCTGAACAGGCAGCAGAGGGCCCAGCACAGACCTTGGCACTCACATCAAGGTGGACAGCATCTGGGTCTCAGCACCTGACATAGGTGGGCTTAAAAGCAAGGTCTCCTCTGAGGGGCTCATGCCAAAGGGAGTTCAGGACAGGGAATGCTGGCAATTTCTCTTCACACCACACCTGAGTCTTAGGAATTTGCCCTCCATTTTCCTCTAAGGAGAAAGACCCAGGAAAAGGAAAGAGCCAAGACTGGGGAATAAAAGAAGTGTGAGGATAAGATTTAAAACTTGGCTGGGCTTCCCTGGTGGCGCAGTGGTTGAGAGTCCGCCTGCCAATGCAGGCGACACGGGTTCGTGCCCCGGTCCGGGAAGATCCCACATGCCGTGGAGCGGCTGGGCCCGTGAGCCATGGCCGCTGAGCCTGTGCGTCCAGAGCCTGTGCTCCGCAACGGGAGAGGCCACAACAGTGAGAGGCCCGCGTACCGGAAAAAAAAAAAATTCACAATACCATGATATCATAATCACACCTAAAAACCCCAGCATTTCTTTAACATTGTCAAATATCTCATGAGAGTTCAAAGTTGCCTGATTATATTGTTTCATGAAAACAAAACTTGGCAACTTTGGCTGAGAAAAGGCAGTGAAAAATTATTGAGGGATATGGCTTGGGAAGGGAAAGGAAAGAAGAAACTCACTAAGGAGGCTCCTAAATAAAGGATGGGATGGCGAGTACCAGAAAGGCATCCTACCTGCTCCCCTTCTGTACCAATGGCAGAATTCCCAAATTGTGGTCCTCCTTCCCAAGGAACCATGTCAGAATCTTCCTCGACATGGAGCCCCGGGAAGCCATACCAACTGAAGGATATGACACGTGATGGGGAGGTGAGGATAAAGGTAGAATAAAGGAAGGTCATTGGCAGGAGAATTTAGGAATCAGGTCTTGCTCTCTGTGTCAGGATCCCAGAAATGTAGGTACTGGAGAAATAATAGATTTCAAAATATAACTTTCTATCATGAAAGGGAGAAGAAAACCCAAAATGGGAAAAAAATATTTGCAAGCTATATATCTGAAAAGGGTCTAAAATCCAGAATATCGAAAGAACACAACTCAATAACAAAAAGACAAACAACCCCATGAAAAAGTGGATAAAGGACTTGAATAGACATGTCTCCAAAGAAGATAAGCAAATGGCCAATAAGCACATGAAAAGATGCTCGACATCGTTAGCCATCAGGGAAATGCAAGTCAAAACCACAGTGAGGGCTTCCCTGGTGGTGCAGTGGTTGGGAGTCCGCCTGCCAATGCAGGGGACACAGGTTCGTGCCCCGGTCCGGGAGGATCCCACATGCCACGGAGCAACTGGGCCTGTGAGCCATGGCCTCTGAGGCTGCGCATCTGTACTCTGTGCTCTGCGGCGGGAAAGGCCACAGCAGTGAGGCCCGCGTACCGAAAAAAAAAAAAAAAACCACAGTGAGATACAACTTCATACCCACTAGGATGGCTTTATGGAAAATAACAAGTGCTGGTGAGGATGGAGGGACACTGGAAACCTCATACGTTGCTGGTGGGAATGTAAACTGGTGTACCTGCTATGTGAAACAGTATGGTTGTTCCTCAAAAAGTTAAGCATAGAATTATCACATGACCCAGCAATTCTACTCCTAGGTGTATACCTAAAGGAGTAGAAAACAGAGGTTCAAACAAAAAGGTATACAGGAATGTTCATAGCAGCATTATTCACAATAGCCAAAAGACAGAAAGAACCCAAATGTCTGCCAACTGAAGAGGGGATAAACAAAATGTGGTAGATTCATACTGAAATATTATTTAACCATTAAAAGGAAAGAAGTACTAGGACTTCCCTGGTGGCACAGTGGTTTAGAATCCACCTGCCAATGCAGGGGACATGGGTTCAAGCCCTGGTCCGGGAGGATCCCACATGCCGCAGAGCAACTAAGCCCATGAGCTACAACTACTGAGCCTGCGATCTACGGCCCATGAGTCACAGCTACTGAGCCCGCGTGCCACAACTAATAAAGCCACGCTCCTAGAGCCCATGCTCTGCAACAAGAGAAGCCACCGCAGTGAGAAGCCTGCACATTGCAACGAAGAGTAGCCCCCGCTCGCCGCAACTAGAGCAAGCCCGCGTGCAGCAACGAAGGCCCAACGCAGCCAAAGATAAATAAATAAATAAATTAATTAATTAATTTTAAAACAAACTTTAAAAAATAAAAAAAGGAAAGAAGTTCTGTTACATGCTATAACATGGATGAACCCTGAAAACTTTACATTAAGAGAAAGAAGCCATATACAAAAGGCCGTGTATTATATAATTCCATTTATACGAAATACCCAAAATAGGCAAATCCATAGAGACAGAAAGCAGATTAGTGTTTGCCAGGGGCTGGGAGGAGGGGATATGGGGATTGACTGCTTAATGGCTGTGGGATTTCCTTTTGGGATGATGAAACAGTTCTGGAACTAGAGGTGATGGTTGTACAACATGGCAAGTGTACTAAATGTCACTAAATTGCACACTTTAAAGTAGTTAAAATGGTCAATTTTTTTTTTTTTTTTTGCAGTACGCGGGCCTCTCACTGTTGTGCTTCTCCCGTTGTGGAGCACAGGCTCCGGACGTGCAGGCCCATCGGCCATGGCTCACGAACCCAGCCGCTCCGCGGCATGTGGGATCTTCCCGGACCGGGGCACGAACCCGTGTCGCCTGCATTGGCAGGCGGACTCTCAACCACTGCGCCACCACGGAAGCCCCAAAATGGTCAATTTTATGTCATGTGTGTTTTACCACAATAAAAATAATCTAATTGAAATGGCACTTTTGCTGGTATCCTGGTCAGTTATGTTACCGTCATTTGTTCAGATGCGTTATCATTTAGATTTCCAACCTTCCTGGTGATATTTAGGTTTTAAGGGAGATACACATTTTCTGTTGTTTGTTTGTTTGCTAGTTTTAGGCCATGCTGCAGCTTATGGGATTTTAGTTCCCCAACCAGCGATTGAACCCAGGCCCTCAGCAGTGAGAGCATGGAGTCCTAACCACTGGACCACCAGGGAGTTCCTTCTATTTCTAAAATGCTCACTTGTCTGGATCCAAGGGGAAGTGGGGTTTGTGAAGCCAGCGACCCTTCATCCTGTGGCATCTGAGGAGCCTCCTGGGTCCCCATGTGGGTTTAGATGCCCCAATGATGACAAGGCTGCCAGGTTGAGGGGCAGTCGAATGGATGGCAGATCTATTCTATACCTCAGTCTGAATAGCCATAGTTTGTCTTTCAGGTAAAAATGGTGGTCCCGGAGAAAAGCAGCTAGTTCAGCGGGCAACTGAGTCATACAAGTCCTTTTCTTGGAGACACCCATCGTACCTTAGTACACCTCAGAAAAGTGCCTTTTGTGTACTTCCCATTCTGTCGGACAAGATACTAAAAAGGTATGTCCTCAAGGGTTAAGCTTTAATAAAATCATTTTTACTGCTTCATCAGGGACATTCTAAAGTAGAACTGGCCTTCCTTTTTTTCTGCAAGCGCATGGCAATGAAGAATGCAGTGGCTAATAGTACCATTTAAAGCCACTGCTTTGACTCATGCTAAGGGACCAGCAGTTTTACCCACCAATTGTACAAGTGTCTACACAGTGAAAAAGGCAAATAATGTTTTAGTATTATTATGAAAATGGTTTTGACCCTTGCAGTTCCCTGAGAGGACCCCCCAGGGGTCTGTAGACCACAATTTGGAAATTATCTGCCTAAGCATGTTTCTCTCCCGGTAATTTTTTTTATATTTATTTATTTATTTGGCTGCGCCAGGTCTTAGCTGCCACACTTGGGATCTTCAGTCGCAGCGTGTGGGATCTTTTAGTTGCAGCATTCGGGATCTAGTTCCCTAAGGATCAAACCTGGGCCCCCTCCACTGGGAGCATGGAGTCTTAACCATTGGACCACCAGGGAAGTCCTCCTCCTGGTAATTTAAAAGCAGAACAGATAAAGCTACCCAGAAGAAGCAGGCTCACGTAGAGTTACTTTTTGAGCACATGATTCTTACTAGGTGCTCAATAAACATGTTTTGAATCTTGAGTAGTGGCTGCCACCTACAGGGCTTACTACATGCGAGTTGTTGTGCTAAACATTCTACAAATATTGTCTCATTGGGTCTAGCATCCCCATTTGACAGATGTGAAAAGCAAGGATCAGAGAGGGTAAGGAACTAGCCAACACAGCTAATAATGATGACCAGATCTGAAGTCAAACCCAGTTTTGTCTGACTTCAAACCATTGTGCCATACTAAATCTGTCTGGCAGAAAAATCTTTGGTCACGAGTTAGATTGAGAAAAAGAGAGGAAAATAATGAGAGGAAAATTTAAGAAAGTTTTGGAAATAAGTTTGAATAACTAGGCTGCCTACATAAATCTATTGTTTACTTCCTAGCCAACAAACTCAATGAAGACTTATGTGTCCCATTCGCCTGGGCCAGTGGGTTGGCAGCTAATTGCAAGGCTGGTCTAAAGAGGGTATATTAAGAATGATGGGGTACTTCCCTGGTGGTCCAGTGGTAAAGAATCCACCTTACAGTGCAGGGGACTTCGGTTCGGTCCCTGGTCAGGGAACTAAGATCCCACTTGCCGCGGGGCAGCTAAGCCTGCGTGCCTCAACTAGAGAAGAGAAAACCCAAACGCCACAACTAGAGAGAAGCCCGAGTGCCGCAATGAAGAGCCCTCGCACTGCAACGAAAAATCCCATGTGCCTCAATGAAGATCCCGCGTGCCGCAACTAAGACCCAACGCAGCCAAAAATAAATTAAATAAATAAATAAATAAATCTTAAAAAAAAAAAAAAAGAACCATGGAGAATTCCCTGGCGGCCCAGGGGTTAGGATTTGGTGCTTTCACTGCCGTGGCCCGGGTTCAGTCCCTGGTTGGGGAACCAAGATCCTGCATAAGGGCTGGGTATACAGGCCTTTTTCATGCCAGTGGAGGACTAGACACAAACAATAGCCAGAGGCAGAAAGACATGCCAGTGGGGCCCAGGTGTGGAATCCAAAATGCAGCAAAAATAATGAGACAATTGGACTGCCCTGGGCTGGGTCCCCACAGGTCAGGGGCCACACCTGCCAAAGTCCTTCTAGAGCAGCTAGGCTGCTCCCAGGCTTTTCCCTGAGAAGCTAAGCTGAATCACTCCTGAGGTTATGCTTATTCTTTTCACCAGTGAAACACCGGCTGCTAGTCTTGCCAGTTGTTCGTTAATGCCTCGGGCCAAACTCCTTGGCCTTCTGGAATATGAGCTGGCCCCTACTGACCTCTCCAGGCTCATCTCTCACCTCCTCACTTTCCAGAGTCATAGCCTGCAGACTTGGTACCAACAGTTCCCTCGGCCTGGAAAAAACTGTCCCCAGCCCCACACAACCTCCTTTGCTTGGGGGAATCCTACTCAAACCTCAGGACTCAGGTTGGACTTCACCTCTCTCTCTCTCTTTTTTTTAATGTTCCCTGCTATTTATTTATTTATTTAAAAATTTATTTTGTTTCGGCTGTGCTGCGCAGCATGCAGGATCTTAGTTCCCTGACGAGGACTGAACCCGTGGCCCCTGCAGTGGAAGAGCAGAGTCCTAACCATCAGACCGCCAGGGAATTCCCATGGACATCACCTTCTTTAAGAACCCTTTCCTGTTGATACCCACCTCCAAACACCATATCTCTATCGCTTGTTAGGCACCATTACCAGGGATGTCAAGGCTCACAAGAACGATATGATGCTCACAGAGCTTATGGGCCAGTGTTTTACATTCAAAATACTGCTTGTTGTCTTACTTGCCCACTAGGCTGTAAGCTCCTCTGCAGTGGGATGGCGTTTGCATGTTCACTGCTGTATCCCTGAATCTCACACTGGCACAGAGTACGAAGGAGCTCAATCAACATTTGCTAACTCAATGAGCAAATGAAAAAGGAATCCATAGAGAGTGTGGAGAAAAGGGAACCCTCCTACACTGGTGGTGGGAATATAAACTGGTACAGCCACTATATAGAACAGTATGGAGGTTCCTCAAGAAACTAAAAATAGAGTTGCCATATGATGCAGCAATCCCATTCCTGGGCATGTATCTGGAAAAAACAATTAATTTGAAAAGATATGTGCACCCTGATGGTCACTGCAGCACTATTTACAATAGCCAAGACATGGAAGCAACCTAAGGGTCCATCGACAGATGAATCGATAAAGAAGATGTGGTACTTACATACAATGGAATATTACTCAGCTGTAAAAAAAGAATGAAATAATGTTATTTGCAACAAGACAAATGGACCTAGAGATGATCATACTAAGTGAAGTCAGACAAAAACAAATATCATATGACATCACTTATATGTGGAATCTAAAAAAGTGATGCAAATGAACTTATGTACAAATCAGAAAGAGACTCACAGACTTCGAAAACAAATTTATGGTTACCAAAGGGGAAAGGTAGGGGGGAGGAGGGATAAATTCAGAGTTTGGGATCTGCATATACACACTACTATATATAAAACAGATAACCAACAAGGACCTACTGTATAGCACAGGGAACTCTACTCAATATTCTGTAATAACCTAAATGGGAAAAGAATTTGAAAAGGAATAGATGTATGTGTATGTATAACTGAACCACTTTGCTGTACACCGGAAGCTAACACAACATTGTAAATCAACTATACCCCAATATAAAATAAAAATTAAACAAGAAAAAGGAACCCATGAAAAGGAGAGGAGAGGAGAAAAATAGGTGAAGTAGGAATGTGATGAAGTAGGGAACAACCTTTGCACCCACCTATGGATACTTACACTCTCATCATTCCCCAGGCGGAGCTGGAGGAGCTGGGCTCTGTGGATATAGGGCATAGGGCTGGGGGGAGGGTGAATAAAAGAAGCAGCTCAAAGAGGCGTTTACAAACCTGTTGAGGAGCAGCGTTTGCACATTTAAAATGCCCTCACCAAACAGCATACCTTCAAAAGGTACACGAATCTTGTCCCAAGTGAGGTCAGAAGTATTGAGAGATCAAAAAAAAAAAAAAAAAAAAAGTACAATAATAAGAGAAATGGCTATGCGTCAGGTTGGCTAATGGCTGTGACAGGCAACCCCCGCATTTTAGCGGTGCATCTCAATTCAAGTTTATTTTTTATTTCCCCCACGTGGGTTTTCCTTTTTTTTTTGCGGTACACGGGCCTCTCACTGTCGTGGCCTCTCCCGTTGCGGAGCACAGGCTCCGGACGCGCAGGCTCAGCGGCCATGGCTCACGGGCCCAGCCGTTACGCGGCATATGGGATCTTCGCGGACCGAGGCACGAACCCGCGTCCCCTGAATCAGCAGGCGGACTCTCAACCACTGCGCCACCAGGGAAGCCCGCACGTGGGTTTTCTTGATTGAGCCACTTTGTTCCAAGTGGTGCTGTGGGGACTCAGGAACCTTCCATCCGCTATCACTATCACTAGTTCCGCTATTACTTGTTCCACTCTCACTCCAGAGAAAGGAAAACCCGGAAGTGTGCGCCATCAGTTCTACCCACATTCCATTGGCTAGAACTCCGTCTTGTGGCCCCACCTACCGGGAGGGGAGGTTGGGGATTGTAGTCTAGCGGAGTGCCCTGGAGGAAAAGGAAGTGAGGACTGCTAAACACATGAGTCTCTGCCACAGCTCTTTTTTTTTTTTTTTACTGAGAATCTACTAAATGTCAGGCACCGTGATAAATAAGTTACATTCATGTTGTCATTGTCTCCTTACATCACCTCTCATTTACAGAGAAGGAAACAGAGGCTCATAAAGTTTAAGTACATTTTATGAGGCGAAAGGCTCATGCTTGGAGAATCAATGTGGTGGAACCAGATCATTCTGACTCCAAAGCCTGTAACTGAAAAGAAGTAAAGACAGCTTAACACTAGGGAGCTGCTCTGAGACTACACCTACTCATTCGACATCATCATCATTTAAGAGCTTATTAGTGTGCTGGTTAGGCATCGTTCGAAGCACTTTAATATTATTAACTCACTGGATCCTCCCCAAACGCCTATGAGATAAATACTGTTAATCCCCCTATTTTATTTATATATTTATTTTTATTTATTTTATTTTGGCTGCATTGGGTCTTCGTTGCTGCACTCCAGCTTTCTCTAGTTGCAGTGAGTGGGGGCTACTCTTCGTTGCGGTGTGCGGGCTTCTCATTGCGGTGGCTTCTCTTGTGGTGGAGCATGGGCTCAAGGCGTCCGGGCTTCATTAGTTGTGGCACGAAGGCTCAGTAGTTGTGGCTTGTGGGCTCTAGAGCGCAGACTCAGTAGTTGTGGCACTCGGACTTAGTTGCTCCGCAGCATGTGGGATCTTCCCCGCCCAGGGCTGGAACCCGTGTCGCCTGCACTGGTAGGCAGATTCTTAACCACTGCGCCACTAGGGAAGTCCCAATCCCCCTATTTTAAGGATGATGAAATTGCACAGAGAAGTTAAATGATTTGCCTGAGGTCATTCTAGGCAGTCTTTCTCCAGGGACTCCTCCAGCTTTGCCCCTCTCCTGCCTCCGCAAACAAAAGGAATTGTTGTAGGGCACAGTTTCCAAAGTGAGGCGCTAGTACCCTGGGGAGGAGTCCAGCTGGTCCAGTGGGGCGCGAGAGGGAACTATGATCCTTCTATTCATCTTTATTTTTATTCTTAAAAAAAAAAATCACACAGGGAACTATATTCAACATCCTGTGATAAACCATAATGGAAAATAATGAAAAAGAATATATATGTATGACTGAATCAATTTGCTGTACAGCAGAAATTAAACACAACATTGTGTTTTTTAAAAATCAGTGATATTAAACTTTGCTAATATGTATTATAGAGCTTGACCCTGTCGCCCTCTCTCAGCTGAGGATCAATCTGCATAATACATACTAGTAAAATTTAATATCACTAATTTTTTTTTTTTTACCATAAACAGAAACAGAAAGTGTCACCTACACACCTTGTGTTTGGATAAATGGATCAGTGTGGTATGTTTAGTTTTAGTTGAGCTAGCTCGCACAGTGTGGACCAATGGTTTTAAAAGATTCCTGTAAAGAATGAACGATGACTAGACGCCCACCTCAGGTACGGCCTCCACCCTACACAACGCAGGCTCCCTCGAGCATGCCCAAAACCCCTACATCGCAGAGTGGGAGGCGGGGCCTTGTGGCCACACCCCTTCACTTTCCCCCGCCTTCCTTGTTTTTTCCGGAGGCGTCACTGGGTGCTTCACGTTGCGATTGGGCGAGCCGCGGGTTGTCGGAGGGACACAATTGGACAGAGTCGCCGCCTCACGACCGGTGACCAGCCTCGATTGGCCGAGGTGCTGTGAGGGGTTGGCCGAACCTACTCGTCAGCCAAGCTGAGACGCTAGGAGGGGGCCTGCGCCGCTCTGGGCGCTCACTTCCGGGTGCCTCGATTTGGGAGGCGCACGGCGAACCCAGAGCCCAGGGGGTCAGGGGGCCGGTTAGGAGGTGCGGCGCGAGGTTGGAGGGGCCGGGAGAACCCGGGGCTGCAGACGAGGCGGAATGGTGGCCGTTGTCCCGGGAAGGACCTGCGTGGATGCCAGTGGGCACCTTGGTGGAGGAGATTGCGATTAAACTAGACGTCGTGGTCTGACACGAGACCCCTAGCAAGACCACCACCTTGCCACCCAGCCTGGGAAGCCCTAAATGGATTGGAACCCAGGATTGGAGGCTCCTGTTCAAGCAGATGGCCACCACCCGTCAGGAGCAGTTACAGGAAAGTGAGTCTGACTGATCTGGTGGAGCTTTTACGGCGGAAGAATGACCTGCGTGCCAGAGGTTTATGAGCAAGGGAATTGGAAGAAACAAATCAAAAAGCTAATTGCTTTTTGAGCGAGGCCTCAGCCTACAAACTCATCTCCAGAGCCAAGTGGGGGAATTGAAGACATTTGGCCAAGGGAGAAGGATCCAGGAGAAATGTGACCAGAACTCTGTGCACAGCTTCTCCTGTCTGAAGCTCTGTGACCTGGGGGCAAATAAACCCTGTCCTGGACATAATTCTTGCAGAAGAACAAACATCTAGGGGGAATGAGCTTATCTGCAAAGGTCATAATAAAGTTGTTGAAGAAGTTAAATGGAAGACTCCATACATCAGTACAAAAAGCCAAATGTTTTTCTGGATCAAGCTTTTTATCTGTGAGATGTCTGAGGCTCGAGAGAGATCCGATTCACTTTCTGAGAGAAGTGTTTTTGCAAACTTACTCCAAGTTCTCAGTGACTCACAGTATACTTGCCTGTGTGATTAAAGTGATAAGAATGGCAACAGCAACGGCCTGAATATAGGGCAAAATTCCCATGTTATCAGAGGTAACAGGAAACAGTAATGATAGATCTTGTGATGCCACTTGATTACATTTAATAAGCTGAAGCTGACTTTCCCATGAAAGTGAAAATCCCTGCAAAGGGTGCTCCCTGGCCTTGAACCAGCATAACATACCATCAGAAGGGCATAATGATATTAAAAGGTGAGGTCCACTAAGCCAGTCATATTCATGATAGTATCTCCAAGAGACTTGTGGAAACAGTGAGACTGATGCACGTAATGGGGTGCCATATAAGATAGAACTAAGACAACTTAAGCATTCTGCTTTACAGTTGTTTTGAAAATGCTCACAAATCAGGTCATTAAAAGCATTCCAGAGCATTAAATTTTTCTAGGAAGATTAAAAACACTTGAGGACTTCCCTGGTGGCACAGTGGTTAAGAATCCTCTTGCCAGTGCAGGGGACTTGGGTTCGAGCCCTAGTCTGGAAAGATCCCACATGCCACGGAGCAACTAAGAGCCTGCACTCTAGAGCCCGCGAGCCACAACTGTTGAGCCCAAGTGCCATAACTACTGAAGCCCGCGTGCCTAGAGCCCGTGCTCTGTAACAAGAGAAGCCACCACAATGAGAAGCACCGCAACAAAGAGTAGCCTCCGTTTGCCACAAGTAGAGAAAGCCCCACGCACAGCAAAAGACCCAATGCAGCCATAAATAAATAAATAAATAAATAAATTTAAATTTAAAAAAATAAAAACACTTGAGAGTATTCTGTGAGTACTGTATAGGACTACTCATATTTTTACTTTTGTCAGATAACCAAAGTTGACAAATCTGTGTGTTCTTCAGAACCAGCAGGGGGAGTATATGCTGAAACATCAATAGTAATAACTAATACTACACAAATAGCCAAGGCTCTCTGTTTGCATCCAGGCACTGGGCAAGTGCTTTAAATGCATTAGTCCATTAGATCCATACAACAACCCTATGAAGCAGGTACTATTATTACCTCCACTTTAGAAATGAGGAAACTGAGGTCTAGAGAAGATAGGCAGTTACTGTGCTACACCACCTCCCCAAGATGGCACACAGGGACATGCTCTGGCAAAGACTGGTGGCCAAATTTGGACCAAAGGTTGTAGTTTGCCCAATCCTGCTCTAGCATTTGATAATCTGAAATCTTTTGCAATGAGAAATTTGCAAATTACTTCACATAGTGTATGATAAATGCCTTCAGATGGGAAAGAACCAACTCTTGGGTAAAATACATGAATACACTGCCAGGGGAAAGAAAAAACTGTCCCAGGTCAGACAACAATGGGGGCCCCATCCACCCTGGGCTTGGTAAAAGGTCATTTCTGAAATCCACTCATGAGGTAAAAAAAAACTTTAGTAGAAAATGAAGTTGAAGTTCAGCATTTAATTCCCTAACGTTGTAGAATAGGCCAAAGCACAGGGATTGGTTTTTATACGTTTCATTTTCTATGCAGAGGAATTCTTCCTTTTGTTAAAAATTTAAAGGTTTAAAAATGCACCCTTTGCATGAGTATAGCTGATGAGTGGCAAATTTCCACTGGGTATTAATATGTTTATTTTGTTAGTTTATACATAAGTACTCCATGTTTTTGGTGCTATTGTACACAGTACTTTTTTATTTTTATTTTTTATTTTTATTTATTTGGCTGTGTCATGTGGCTTGTGGGATGTTAGTTCCCCAACCAGGGATCGAACCCAGGCCCTCAGCAGTGAGAGCACAGAGTCCTAACCACTGGACCACCAGGGAATTCCTCTACACAGTACTTTATATTTTATTATTATTTTTTCCTTTAAAAAATTTTTTATTATAGTTGATATATAGTGTTGCATTCATTTCTGCTGTATGGCAAAGTGTATCAGTTATACATACACACATATCCACTCTTTTTTAGATTCTTTTCCCATATAGGTTATTACATTAAAAATATTTTTTTATTGTGGTAAAAGTCATAATATAAAACATACTATTTTATGGGGCTTCCCTGGTGGCGCAGTGGTTGAGAATATGCCTGCTAATTCAGGGGACATGGGTTCGAGCCCTGGTCTGGGATAAAAGTCATAATATAAAACATACTATTTTATGGGGCTTCCCTGATGGTGCAGTGGTTGAGAATCTGCCTGCTAATGCAGGGGACATGGGTTCGAGCCCTGGTCTGGGAGGATCCCACATGCCACGGAGCAACTAGGCCCGTGCGCCACAACTACTGAGCCTGCGCGTCTGGAGCCTGTGCTCCACAACAAGAGAGGCCCGCGCACCACGATGAAGAGTGGCCCCCACTTGCCACAACTAGAGAAAGCCCTCGCACAGAAATGAAGATCCAACACAGCAAAAATAAATCAATTAATTAATATAAAACATACTATTTTAACCCTATTTAACTGTACAGTTCAGTGGCACTAAGTACATTCACATTGTTGTGCAGCTCTCACCATCATCCATCTCCCGACTTTTTCACCTTTTCCTAAACTGAAACTCTGTCTCCATTAAACACTAACTAACCATTCTTCCACCGCCACCCCTGACATCTACCAATGTTGGCCCCTGACATCTACCAATGTACTTTGACTCTATGAATTTGACTATTCTAGGTCACAGTACTTTTTAAAACGTCGGTGTCCAGTTGCTCAGTTCTAGCATAGTAACAAGCCTCTATGATTGCCCTCACTGATTCTCTTCCCCCGTGGCCATTCCCTTGTGCAATTCCCTTACATGCTAAGTAGGACCAATCTATGCAACCAATAGGATAATATAGGAATGACAGATTGTGGTTTCGAGGTTAGATCATAAAACAGAAAACATTTTAACTTCTGCCTTGCTGTCTCTTGGTTGTGAGGATGCTCAAGCAGCCTTAGGGAGTGGTCCATATGGCAGGGAACTGAGGCCTCCTGCCAACAGCCAACACCAACTTGCCGGCTCCATGGAAGCATATCCTTCAGCCCCAAACTGTCAGATGTTTGCAGCCCAGCCAACATCCCAACGGCAGCCTCTTGAGAGCACCTGATCCCCATTTCAGCTACTTCCCAATTCCTGACCCACAGAAACTGTGTGAGATAATGAAAGTTTACTACTTTAGGAAGCGGGATTTTGGAGTAATTATGTAGCAAGAGATAACTGATAAGGGCAGTATACAGAAATGCAATTGACTCTTATATACTGACCTTATATTTTTTATTTTTAAATTTTTTGGCTGCATTGGGTCTTCATTGCCACATGCGGGCTTTCTCTAGTTATAGCAAGTGGGAGCTACTCTTCATTGCAGTGTGTGGGCTTCTCATTGCGGTGGCTTCTCTTGTTGAAGAGCATGGGCTCTAGGTGCACAGGCTTCAGTAGTTGTGGCTCGCGGGCTCTAGAGCACGAGCTAAGTAGTTGTGGTGCACAGGCTTAGTTGCCCCACGGCATGTGGGATCTTCCCAGACCAGGACTTGAACCCGTGCCCCCTGCAATCAGGCGGATTCTTTTTTTTTTTTTTTTTTCTTGTGGTACGTGGGCCTCTCACTGTTGTGGCCTCTTCTGTTGCGGAGCACAGGCTCCGGACGCACAGGCTCAGCAGCCATGGCTCACGGGCCCAGCCGCTCCACGGCATGTGGGATCCTCCTGGACCGGGGCACGAACCCGTGTCCCCTGTATCGGCAGGCGGACTCTCAACCACTGCGCCACCAGGGAAGCCCCAGGCGGATTCTTAACCACTGCGTCACCAGGGAAGCCCCCCTTGCCTTGTTTTTGATTTTAGGGGAAAACGTTCAATGTTTCAACATGAAGTATGATGTTAGCTGAAAGGTATTTATAGATGCTCTTTATTCAGGTTGAGGAAGTTCCCTTCTATTCCTAGTTTACTGAGAATTTTTTTAAAATTATGAATAAATGTTGAAGTTTTTCCAATGAAAAAGCACAGACTGGGAGAGAATATTTTCAAAACAAAGAACTCATATCTAAATATATATAAAGGATACAATTAAGTAATAAGACAGTTCAGTTTTTTAAGTGACAAAAGATTTTGATAGACAATTCATCAAAGAAGATATATGGATGGCAGATAAGCCCATGACAAGATGCTCAACACTGTTAGTCACTAGGGAAATACAAATTAAACCCCTGTGAATTACTACTTCACGCTTGCTAAAATGGCTAGCATTATACAACAGAACAAAACAAAAGAAGCTGACCATTCCAAGGATGTGGAG
Source organism: Mesoplodon densirostris (assembly GCF_025265405.1). Taxonomy (NCBI): domain Eukaryota; kingdom Metazoa; phylum Chordata; class Mammalia; order Artiodactyla; family Ziphiidae; genus Mesoplodon; species Mesoplodon densirostris. The sequence goes on from NC_082666.1 coordinate 5,249,612, forward strand.
CACCTGAACTCTCATCCACTGCTGGTGGGAATGGGAAATGGTACAACCACTTTGGAAACCAGTCTCGCAGTTTCTTTCTTTTTTTAAAAAAAAATAAGTTTGTTTATTATTTATTTATTTATTTATTTATTTATGGCAGAGTTGGGTCTTTGTTGCTGCGCGTGGCCTTAGTTGGGCCTTTGTTGCTGCGCGTGGCCTTTCTCTAGTTGCAGTGAGCGGGGGCTGCTCTTCATTGTGGTGCGTGGGCTTCTCATTGCGGTGGCTTCTCTTGTTGCAGAGCCCAGGCTCTAGGCGTGCGGGCTTCAGTAGTTGTGGCTCGCAAGCTTAGTTGCTCCACGGCATGTGGGATCTTCCCAGACCAGGGCTTGAACCCGTGTCCCCTGCATTGGCAGGCAGACTCTTAACCACTGCGCCACCAGCGTAGCCCTCGCAGTTTCTTAAAATGTTAAACATACACTTATCTACGGCCCAACTATTCTATTCATAGATAAATGCAAACACATGTTTACACAAATACTTGTACACAAGTGTCCATAGCAGCTGGGACAGAATGGCCCCTAAAGATGTCTATGTCCCGATCCCCAGAACTTATGAATATGTTACCTTACATGATGAAAGAGACTTTGCAGATATGATTAACTTAATAATCTTGAGATACAGAGATGATCCTGGATGATTAGGTGAGCCCAAATGTAATCACAGGGTCCTTAGAGGAGGGAGGCAGGAGGGCCAGGGTTGGAGAGGTGTCACAGCGAGAGCAGAGGTTGGAGGGACGCTCTCTGAAGATGGAGGAAGGGGCCACAAGTCAAGGAACCATAGATACACTCAGCGTTTCTGAATCTCTAAGTAGGCTGAATGAAAGAAGTAAGACAAAGAGCCCATATTGTATAATTCAATTTATATAAAATTCTAGAAAGTGCAAATTGATCTATAGTGACAAATGAGTGGTTGCCTGGGGGTGAGGTGGGGAGGAGGGAAGGATGGATTACAAAGGGACACAAGGAAACTTGTGAGGGAGGTGGAACTATTATATCAGTGTGGCAGTGGTTTCATGGGTGTCTACCTATGTCAAAACTCATCAAATTGTATTCTTTAAATATGTATAGTTTACTGTATGCCATCTAGAAAAAAGAAAGGAATAGGTGAGGATAGTACTGATGATACAAGCAGGAGATACAGGGGCTTCCATGGTGGCACAGTGGTTAAGAATCCGCCTGCCAATGCAGGGGACACGGGTTCAAGCCCTGGTTCGGGAAGATCCCACGTGCTGCGGAGCATCTAAGTCTGTGCTCCACAACTACTGAGCCTGCGTGCCACAACTACTGAAGCCTGTGAACCTAGAGCCCATGCTCTGCAACAAGAGAAACCACCACAATGAGAAGCCCATACACCGCAATGAACAGCAGCCCCCGCTCACCACAACTAGAGAAAGCCCATGTTCAGCAACGAAGACCCAATGCAGCCAAAAAAAAAAAAAAAAAAAAAAGCAGGAGTTACAATAAAAATATGTCAGAGCCGACCCTTCTGCTAGTTCCACGGTTGGAATTAATCCAGAAGACTATTTGAAGTGTGGATCGATAGCCAGTCTCTCTCTCTTTTTTTGTTTTTGGCCACGATGCATGGTTCGCAGGATCTTAGTTCCCCGACCAGGGATCAAACCCTGGCCCTGACAGTGAGAGCGCAGAGTCCTAACCACTGGACTGCCAGGGAATTCCTGATAGCAAGTCTCTTTAAATGAAGAACCTCACATGTAAAAGTCAAACGTTCAGACAGACCTCAAGTTTTTCCAGTGATGCTTAAAGTTGTGTCATACTCAATCCAGTAATTTCCAAAATTTCTTTAAACTTAATAAGTGTTTTGAAGCCTTTGTTGAGGTTTCTTAATAGCCAAAGCAGACACTTCAGAACCATTGGAAATCATTTGTTCTTGCTGCTGTGGTAAAATATCTGCAGTAAAAACTGTAAAAAAAAAAAATAAAAAACAATCTGGCAAAGAACTAAAATGTATTTCTCCAGCAAATATTATTGGAAGGAAGATGGCAGAAAGCATGGCTGAGGGAACACATATTGGGACAAAATATGCAGGGTACCATACAGTCAGATGGATGTTACAGATGTTTTTAGGGTGTCTCTGCGGGTGACATTTGCTAGATTCTGCTTCTATAATGAAAGATCAAAGCAATACTTAATTTTTGTGAGTCCCCAAAACAAAGATGAACTAGAGGAGATATAGCCTCAGCAGTAAGTGACTCATTTAATAAAAACTATGCTTCACAGGAAAAGTATAATTATTGATGGAGCAGCTGCTTTGGACTAGAGTAAAGCAAGGATCCTGGGGTGTGGTTACTGAAGTAGCAGCAACATGCAAGTCACTCGGTGTCTCATTCCTGGGAAAGAAATGAAGCCAGGAGGGCCAAGGTACACTTGAAATAGTAGACTCTTTCAATACTTTTCAAAGAGGAGGGGAGTGACCATAGCAATTTTTGTACCACAGAAAAGCTCATTGGTCATCTCAAGGTAAAGATGCTACAAGGACTCTCTAACTTCAACATGAGTTTTGCATTTTTCTTTTACAAAAAGTTGTGTGTTTCAAGTTTACTGGTCTTTTCAATGATGACATGTAGCTATCAGGAGTGTGCTATTCAATAGAAAGTTCACAATAAACATATAGACAAACAAATATGCTGTCTGAAATTTACTGGGCCATTTTAGCATAGAGTGGTACAATAACTGCTTTTTTTTTTTTTTTTTTTTTTTGGTACGCGGGCCTCTCACTGCTGTGGCCTCTCCTGCTGCGGAGCACAGGCTCCGGACGCGCAGGCTCAGCGGCCATGGCTCACGGGCCCAGCCGCTCCGCGGCATGTGGGATCTTCCCGGACCGGGCACGAACCCGTGTCCCCTGAATCAGCAGGCGGACTCTCAACCACTGTGCCACCAGGGAAGCCCTAAAAGCTCTTTTATCTGCAAGTTTAAAGAACTCGAAAATGGAATTTCCTAATTTGTTTAAAAATCTTCCAAACAATTTAAGGGGATTTTCAATCCATTTATTAATAACATAGGAATGTGACACCTTTTTAGTTTGTCAGGACAACTAGTTGACCTCATGGAAGATGAATCTTTATTAGTCAAAACTAGGTATTCAACATCAACATCTGCTAATCTCACAAAAAGAAAGGCAAACCAGACATCATGTGTCTCTTGACACAATAAAACAACATCTCCTAGTCAATAGTTTCACAAGCAGAAAAATCAAACCTGAATCTCAGGACTTCCCTAGTGGTCCACTTGTTAAGACTCCGTGCTTCCACAGCAGGGGGCATGGGTTCAAGCCCCTGTCAGGGAACTAAGATCCTGAACCTGGATCTCATCGACGCCTCTAGATGCAGCTCTCAAGTTATAGGTGGTAGAGGACAAAGCAACACACTGAAGTTTCAAGGGGATGAAGTCATCATAATCCAAAGTGTGGGAAACTCTCTAGGACAAATGACCGCATTTCTCTAACAAATTGCAAAGGCGGGCGGGGGGGTGTTATGAACTGAACTGTGTCCCCCAGCGATTCATATGTAGAAGCCCTAACCCCTAATGTGACTATATTTGGATACGGGGCCTTTTAAAAGAGGTGATTAAGGTTAAATGAAGTCATAGGTTAGGGCCCTAATCTGATAGTGAGAAGGGGCTGTCTGACAGCCAGGAAGAGAGGCCTCACCTCAAACCAACCGTGCTGGCCCTTGATCTTGGACTTCCAACCTCCAGAACAGTCAGAAAATACATTTCTGCGGTTTAAGCCATTCGATCTGTGGTATTCTGTTATGGCAGCCTGAGCCGACTAATACAGGAGGGAACAGAGGGGAAGAGGGAGGGAGGGAGGGAATATGAACGGGAAACCTACAGACTAAAACCATATCGATCAGTTACGTATATTTTACCACACACAAAACAGTAAAACAACGACCATATCAATCAACCACATTGTGACCTTATTTGGATACTTATTAATAATTATCATCATCCTATACGATTATGATATTTGTGAGATGACAAGGAATTTGAACAGACTGGATATTGGATAATATTAAGGAATTATTATTTTTATTTATTTTTTTTTTTGTGGTACGCGGGCCTCTCACTGCTGTGGCCTCTCCCGTTGTGGAGCACAGGCTCCGGATGCACAGGCCCAGTGGCCATGGGTCACGGGCCCAGCGGCTCCGCGGCATGTGGGATCTTCCCGGACCAGGGCACGAACCCATGTCCCCTGCATCGGCAGGCGGACTCTCAACCACTGTGCCACCAGGGAAGCCCCTTTTCCAGTTGTCATGGACATTAGGGCCAAGTGTTGAACTGAATTTGGGGGGCTAGCTCTATGAAAGCATTAAACCAAGACTTAAAAAAATAAACTACATTATTATAGCTATCTTATTAAATATTATAAGTCCTATTTAAATGTGAGACTTGAAATGTTTTTGTATATCAAAAAGAAAATAGGGACTTCCCTGGTGGCGCAGTGGTTGAGAGTCCGCCTGCCGATGCAGGGGACACGGGTTCGTGCCCCGGTCCGGGAAGATCCCGCATGCCGTGGAGCGGCTGGGCCTGTGAGCCATGGCCGCTGAGCCTACACGTCCGGAGCCTGTGCTCCACAACGGGAGAGGCCACGACAGTGAGAGGCTCACGTACCGCAAAAAAATAAATAAATAAAATAAAAAATAAAGTGCAAATCCTTTAAAAATACTATTTATTTTATTCCACCCTTTAAACTTCATTTTCTTGTGGATTGTTCAATATATTATATTAATATGGTCAAGGGTTTCCTCCAAGACACGCCCCCGGAAGAGCAGGAGCTCACACTGCACCGTCACAGCTCCCCTGGGCTCATCAGGCTGCCAGGCTGTCCTCCATCAGTGACTCAGCCTTCAAGGGCAAAGGCTTTGGGGCACTTGTCCAAAATCCGACTTCATTCCACAGCTGAGACCAGCACTGCCTCTCACCCCTCCATTACGGCATTTGGGTGGGACATAAATACCACAAGCCTACACAGCTGGTTAATGGACTGGCTTCTTCCCTTTCCACCTGTTCCTTTAGTATTAGAAGCACACACTTTAATCTCCTGCCTGAACCAAGAATCAGGTTGAACTAGAAGAGAGAGTCTGGCATAGTTTTAAGGCTCAGGTTCTGCAGAAACAAGGCAAGGATGCCGCTTTTGCCATTTCTACTCAACATTGTACTGGAAATTCTAGCCAGAGCAGTCGGGCAAGTACAAAAAGTAAAAGGCATCCCAATTGGAAAGAAAGAAGTGAAATTATCTCTATTCACAGACGACATGATCTTATACCTAGAAAATCCTAGAAGAGTGTACAATAAACCTATTAGAGCTATAAATGAATTCAGCAAAGTTGTAGGATATAAAATCATCATTCAGACATCAGTTGTATTTCTGTATGCTGAAATGATCAATCCGAAAATGAAATGAAGAGAACAATTATGAATTTATAATCACATAAAGAAAGAATAAAATACTTAGGAATAAATTCAGTGAAGGAAGTGTAAGGCTTGTACACTGAAAACTGCAAAATATTGCTGAAAGAAATGAAAGGAGATCTACGTGAATGGAAGGACATGTCGTGTGACTGGACTGGAAGACAATATTGTTAAGATGACAACACTACCCAAAGAAATGTACAGATTCAATGCAATCTCTACCAAAATTTCAATGGTGCTTCTGCAGAAATGGAAAAATCCATCCTAAAATTCATATTTAATTTTAAGAGACCCAGAATGGCTGAAACAATCTTGAAAAAGAAGAACAAATTTGGAGGACTCACACTTTCCGATTTCAAAACTTACTACAAAGCGACAGAAATCAAATAGGTGGTACTGGTATAAGGCTAGGCATACAGATCAAGGGAACAGAGAGAACCCAGAGATAAACAGTCACATCTATGGTCAATTGATTTTCAACAAGGATGCTGAGACCCTTTGTTGGGAAAGAAGTCTCTCCAATAAAAGGTGCTGGGAAAACTGAATATCCACATGTAAAAGACTGAGGTTGGCCATTTATCTTACACTATCTATAAAAATTAACTCAAAATGGATCAAAGACCTAAATTTAAGAAGAAAAACTATAAAAGTCTTAGAAGAAAACACAAGAGAAAATCTGCATGACCTTGGATTTGGCAATGATTTCTTGGATTTGGCAGCGACACCAAAAGCACAGGCAACAAAACAAAAAATAGATAAATTGGACTTCATTAAAATTAAAAACTTTTGTGCATCACATATGGTCACCTTACTTTTGATAAAGGAGGCAAGAATATACAATGGAGAAAAGACAGCCTCTTCAATAAGAGGTGCTGGGAAAACTAGACAGCTACATGTAAAAGAATGAAATTAGAACACTCCCTAACACCATACACAAAAATAAACTCAGAATGGACTAAAGACCTTAATGTAAGGCCAGACACTATAAAACTCTAAGAGGAAAACATAGGCAGAACACTCTATGACATACATCACAGCAAGATCCTTTCTGATCCACCTCCTAGGGGAATGCAAATAAAACCAAAAATAAACAAATGGGACCTAATGAAACTTAAAAGCTTTTGTATAGCAAAGGAAACCATAAACAAGATGAAAAGACAACCCTCAGAATGGGAGAAAATATTTGCAAATGAAGCAACTGACAAAGGATTAATCTCCAAAATTTATAAGCAGCTCATACAGCTCAATATCAAAAAAACAAACAACCCAATCCAAAAATGGGCAGAAGACCTAAATAGACATTTCTCCACAGAAGATATACAGACTGCCAACAAACACATGAAAGAATGCTCAACATCTTTAATCATTAGAGAAATGCAAATCAAACCTACAGTGAGGTATCACCTCACACCAGTCAGAATGGCCATCATCAAAAAATCTACAAACAATAAATGCTGGAGAGGGTGTGGAGAAAAGGGAACCCTCTTGCACTGTTGGTGGGAATGTAAATTGATACAGCCACTATGGAGGACAGTATGGAGTTTCCTTAAAAAATTAAAAATAGAAATAACATATGACTCAGCAATCCCATTACTGGGCATACACCCTGAGAAAACCATAATTCAAAAAGAGTCATGTACCACAATGTTCATTGCAGCACTATTTACAATAGCCAGGACATGGAAGCAACTAAATGTCCATCCATAGATGAATGGATAAAGAAGATGTGGCACATATGTACAATGGAATATTACTCAGCCATAGAAAGGAACGAAAATGAGTTATTTGTAGTGAGGTGGGTGGACCTAGAATCTGTCATACAGAGCGAAGTAAGTCAGAAAGAGAAAAATACCATATGCTAACACATATATATGGAATCTAAAAAAAAAAAATGGTTCTGATGAACCTAGGGGCAAGACAGGAGTAAAGACGCAGACGTAGAGAATGGACTTGAGGACATGGGGAGGGGGAAGGGGAAGCGGAAGCTGGAACGAAGTGAGAGAGTGTCATGGACATATATACACTACCAAATATAAAATAGATAGCTAGTGGGAAGCAGCCACATAGCACAGGGAGATCAGCTCAGTGTTTTGTAACCACCTAGAGGGGTGGGATAGGGAGGGTGGGAGGGAGACACAAGAGAGAGGAGATATGGGGATATATGTATATGTATAGCTGATTCACTTTGTTATAAAGCAGAAACTAACACACCGTTGTAAAGCAATTATACTCCAATAAAGATGTTAAAAAAAAAAAAAAACTTTTGGGCATCAAAAGATACTATCGAGGGCTCCCCAGGTGGCGCAGTGGTTGAGAGTACACCTGCCGATGCAGGGAACACAGGTTCGTGCCCCGGTCTGGGAGGATCCCACATGCCGTGGAGCGGCTGGGCCCGTGAGCCATGGCCACTGAGCCTGCGCGTCCGGAGCCTGTGCTCCGCAACGGGAGAGGCCACAGCAGTGAGATGCCCGCGTACCGCAAAAAAAAAAAAAAAAAAAAAAAGATACTATCGAGAGAGTGAAAAGACAACCCATAGAAGAAAATATTTGTAAATCATATCTGATGAGGGCTTAATATCCAGAATATATAAAGAACGTTTACAACTCAACAACAAAAATCTAACCCAATGAAAAAGTGGGCAAAGGACTTGAATAGACATTTCTCCAAAAAAGATATACAATAGTGCTATAGTATGTACTTATTGAAAAAGAATCTGCATATAAGTGGACACGCTCAGTTCAAATCTTTATTGTTCAAGGGTCAGCTGTAGTTGACAAAATCAGAATGAAGTCATTACAGCAATCAATTACTACTGCTTCAGTTATTCTTGATCTGTGACAATATTGTTCTTCCTAACTATATAAACTAACAATGTTTAAGTGACTGTAATAAAAATCACTCAATTGCTAAAAACAATTTTAAAAAGATACACAAATAGCCAATAAGTACATGAAAAGATGCTCAACATCATTCATCATTAGAGAAATGCAAATCAAAACCACAATGAGAATCATCATCTGACAATGCAGTGTTGCCAAAGACCTTCAATTGGTAAAAAGTGCAACATCCAAGAAGCTTAAAAAAGCAAAATTCAATAAAATGAGGGATGCCTGTATACTTAAAGTCATTGAGATGTACACTTAAAAATGGTTAAAATGGGGACTTCCCTGGCAGTCCACTGGTTAAGACTTTGCGCTCCCAATGCAGGGGCCATGGGTTTGATCCCTGGTGGGGGAAATAAGATCCCACAGTCTGTGCCATGTGACCCCCCCAAAAAAGTTTAAAATGGCACATTTTATGTTACATCTATTTTAATACACACACACCCCCCCAGGCTCTGAGGTCAGAAAGACCTGGGTCCTAAGGATGGCTGTGTGATCTCGGGCAAGTGACTTACCCTCTCTGAGCTCCAAAGTCTCATCTATAAAATCAGGACATTGTTATGACTCAGGTCCCACGAGCAAGTAAGTGTTATAGGAAAAGATAGACACAAGGAGTCGACTCAGTGCCCGGGGCATGGGAGGCCCTCACAGGTGGCAGCCATTGTTTATCTCAGTACATAGCCCTGCCCACCAGGGCTGGGGTATGTTATGAACTTGTTTCCCTAGTAGTCAAGCTTCTTGACCACCTGAGACCCATGATAACCTCTTTCTTCAGGTGAGAAAGCAGGATATCTCTGGTCACAAGGGATGCTAGGCTCTGCCCACCCAAGTTCTCTCAGGCTGCTGAGGACCAGCCCTGCTCCAAGCCCAAGTCATAGGGTCCTTTGTGGGCATTTCCACAAACGTTTCCACCTTAGCCAAGTTTTGCTTGTGCTCTGGGCTCTTTCCTGGCTTCTGGCAGCCTCAGGCAGCCTCAGGCAGCCTCAGGCTTTCCTTGGCTTGTGGACGCATCACTCCGATCCTTCAATCCTGTCTTACATGGCATTCTCCCTGTCTCTTCACATCGTCTTCCCTTTGTGCATGTTTGATTCCTTGTCCAAATTTCTCCTTTTTGTCAGAGCACCGGTCTTATTGGATTAGGGCCCACCCGAATGACCCCATCTTAACTTGAATACCTCTGTAAAGACCCTATCTCAGAATGAGGTCACATTCTTTGGTACTGAGGGGTCTGGACTTCAACATACCTTTTCAGGGGGGGCACAATTCAACCCTTAACAGCCATAAGCAAAGACACCCCAGCAGCAATGGGTGCACCAAGCACGCAGAATCTAGGGCTCTGCCTTTGTAGCACACTTTCCTCGGCACAAACGACCAGATGCCACTCCATTTAACCACCCACCTGAGACCCATATGGATGCAAAATAGGACTGGAGGGTGCGAGGGCCTTTCATGAGTCCCCCACTTGGGCTAGCTGGGGGTCCCTGTGCGTCATGCAGTCAGGCCAGGGACCTAGGCACGGCTGTCAGAGAAGAGAAAGACAGGCTGCAGCTCAGCCAGCTGCCTCATGCTACAGATGGGGAAACTGAGGCCCAGGGGTCGTGGCTGGCCTCAAAACACAGAGGGTGATAGGATCAGGGCTGGGCCAGGCTCAGGTCTTCTGACGTCTGAGTTTTCCCATCCCTCTGCCACAGCTCAGCTTAGTTGTCCCTTGGTCCAGGAGGCCTTGCTGACTACCTGGGCTAAGGGCCCTGGTTATGTGTCCTACTGCACTGCCTCCTGACCTGACCTTGATCCATGCCGGGGGGCTGGATCCCTCCCTCACCTCCTCAGGTATTTACTTAAATGAGACCTCCCTGGCCTCCTGATCTAAAAGTGCAGGCCCGACTTCCCTGGTGGCACAGTGGTTAAGAGTCTGCCTGTCAATGCAGGGGACACTGGTTCAAGCCCTGGTCTGGGAAGATCAATCCCACATGCCACAGAGCAACTAAGCCCGTGCACCACAACTACTGAGCCTGTGCTCTAGAACCCACGAGCCACAACTACTGAAGCCCACGTGCCACAACTACTGAAGCCCACACACCTAGAGCCCGTGCTCCGCAACAAGAGAAACCACTGCAATGAGAAGCCCGCGCACCGCAACGAAGAGTAGCCCCCGCTCACCACAACTAGAGAAAGCCCGCATACAGCAATGAAGACCCAACGCAGCCGAAAGTAAATAAATAAATTTAAAAAATAATAATAAATAAAATGTATGTGGAAAGGCAAAAAAACTACAATAGCTAAAACAATTAATAAAATAAAATAAAATAAAAAATAAAAGTGCAGGCCTCCTCCTGGCTCTTCTGAGCCCCTCTCCACAGCACTTACTGTTGGAAAGCAGGCTCCAGCCCTGGGAGGACAGCAGGCAGCAGGCCTTGGAGTGGCCTGTCCACTGGAGGAACAGGAGGCTGGCTGGTGGGAGAGGAAGGCCTCCTCGGGAGAAATGGACCAATGGTGCGTGCGTGGAAACTCCCCAAGAGACATGTGACAGTGGGGTCAGAACTGTGGGGACATGCTCATGTTATACAAGATATTTCGAACTAACAAAAGGCAAGAAAAAAAAGAAAATATGACATTCAAGGAAAAGCCAAGTTAAATGTTAAATAGGATTGAACCCTCTTCATGTGGCCTAAAATAGTGTATCTGTCACTTCTCACCCGCCCTTAACCCCTTTTACTTTTCTTTACAGAATTTATCACATGAAATGTTACATATTTATTTGTTTACATATATATCACCATCACCCCTCTCCCCATTGTAAAGTAAGCACATGCTTGGTTTGGTTCACTGCCGAGTCCCCAGTGGGAAGAACATAATATGTGCTCAGTAAAAACCTGTAGCCTTTTTAAGGACTTCCCTGGCGGTCCAGTGGTTAAGACTTGCCTTCCAATGCAGGGGGTGTGGTTTTGATCCCTAGTCAGGGAGCTAAGATCCCACACGCCGCCTCGCGGCCAAAAAACCAAAATGTAAAACAGAAGCAACATTGTAACAAATTCAATAAGGACTTTAAAAGTGATCCACATCAAAAAGAAATCTTAAAAAAAAAAGAATGTTTAAAAAAAACCTGTAGCCTTTTCACTAGATCTTAGTGAAATACTTGATTCAGCAGGGAATAATACTTGCATAACCATGATAAACTCTGGTTATTTTACCAGACGTGTGAAGAAACCGTTTTGGGGGGTGGGTTGTAGCATTTGGTGGGGGGGATACAGGGAAGGTCAGCAGTGGGGGTAGGGGTTAGGTGAGAAAGTTAAGTCCTTAGGTGTCATGATGGGAAGTTAACAGGTGAGGTTTGAAACTGATAAATCAAGAAAGAGCTGGATAAACATGTTATTAGGAAAGATGGAGGAAAATACTCGGGGAAACAGCTGGAAACCTGATGGATGTTCCTCTGGGGAACCAGCTGGGGGAGATGGAGAAGTGGAGCGGTTCTTTTTCATTATGTCTTTTATGCATATTTTTCTTTTTTTAAAATTGAAAAATAGTTGATTTACAATATTGTGTTAGTTTCAAGTGTACAGCAAAGTGATTTGGTTATACTTATATATATGTATACATATATATATATTTTCAATTCTTTTCCATTAAGGTTATTATAAGATATTGAATACAGTTCCCTGTGAGATACAGTAAATCCTTGTTGTTTACCTATTTTATATATAGTAGTTTGTATTTGCTGATTCTAAATTCCTAGTTTATACCTCCCCACCCCAGCTTCCCCCTTGGTAACCACAAGTTTATTTTCTATGTCTGTGAGTCTGTTTCTGTTTTGAAAATAAGTTCATTTGTACTATTTTTTAGATTCCACATATAAGTGATATCATATAATATTGGTCTTTTTCTGACTTACTTCACTTAGTGTGATAATTTCTAGGTCCATCCGTGTTGCTGCAAATGGCATTATTTTACTCTTTTTAGTGGCTGAGTAATATTCCAGTGTATATATGTACCACATCTTCTTTACCCATTCATCTGTCAATGGACCCTTAGGTTGCTTCCATGTCTTGGCTATTGTAAATAGTGCTGCAATGAACATTGGGGTGCCACATTTTTCTTTTTTTTAAAAAATTATTTATTTATTTATTTGTGGCTGCGTTTGGTCCTCTTTGCTGCACACGGCCTTTCTGTAGTTGTGGCGAGCGGGGGCTACTCTTTGTTGTGGTGCATGGGCTTCTCATTGCAGTGGCTTCTCTTGTTGAGGAGCACGGGTTCTAGGCGTGCGAGCTTCAGTAGTTATGGCACGCAGCCTCAGTAGTTGTGGCACGCAGGCTCAGTAGTTCTGGCACGCAGGCCCAGTTGTTCTGTGGCATGTGAGATCTTCCCAGACCAGGGCTTGAACCCGTGTCCCCTGCATTGGCAGGCGGATTCTTAACCATTGTGCCACCAGGGCAGCCCCACATTTTTCTTTTTGAACTCCGTTCTTTTATTACTTTGGTAAAAAAAATAAGTTAGTAGAAATTAGTTTTGAATGAAACAGAGACCCTCTGGGTTGGAAGAGGCCCCTGAGTTCAGCTCGTTCAGCTCTCCAGAAGTGGGCTCAGCTCTCTGACATGCTGGTCACGCGGTCGACCGCTCAGCATAAACACCTCCAAAGAGGGGAACTCACTGCCTGCCCTGTGGGGTCACCAGGACCTGCCATGCTGCCCTGAGCTCTGTTCCCTGGCTGCCTGTGCTCACTGGCCTGATTCTGCCCTCGGCAGCTCCAGAGATGGAAAGGGTTTTATCGGGGTGGGGAACAGAAGAGACCTAGAGTGTGGGTACTTTCTGGCGAGGGAGGCGGGAGGGTTTCCCTGGGGACCCTTGGCAAGCAGATGTCTGTTTAAGCACACAGGGTGCTCAGCCTGGGGAGCGGCAGGGCTAGGAGGCAGGGAGAAGACACGCTGGCTCTGCTGTTGGCAAATGTTCCATTTGGGCAGCCTTGGAAAGGGACCCCCAGAGACCCAGGCCTCGTGCTCTCTGAATCCACCCACATCAGGGCCTCTGGCTGGAGTGAATCACACGGCCCCTAAGTGCTGGTGTGCAGGCACCTGTCCACTGCCACTTTCTGAGTGTCCAGCTCCTGTGCATGGCATTCAAGGCTTCGTGTTCTTCGTTTGTAGATGATGTCTGTGTGGATCAGGGAGGTTGTGGCTTGTCCAGGCTGGAGGGGGCATGACCCAGGACAGGACTTAGATAGGTCCTTGATGCCAAACCAGGCTGTCGTGTACTTTGAACTTCAAAGGGAAGGGAGCGGGTCTTCTTCCTCTTTGCCAGCCCTGCCAGCGCATCACAGGGGCCATGAACTTGAGTCAATCAGAAAGGGCACCTCTTGGACCTTTTGGGGCTGAGAAGCAGCAAAGTCCACACAACCTGCAGGGAACCTCTGCAATAATCACCTTTTCCCACTAGAGAGCGCTGTGGGACAGAAACCCGATCCAGAATGGACCGATCAGTTCGTCAGCTGAGACCAGCAGTGGTGACAGGTGAGAAACAGCTGTCATTCCCCGAGACTTGCCCTTTGTGACAGCCCCCTCACTGGGTCCTCGCAGTAAATTCCAGGACTAGGTACTGTTAGGACCCCCGCTTCACAGATTAAGAAACAGGCTCAGCGTTGTTAAACAATTTGTCCCAAGTCTCCAAGTTAGTAGTGGGAGAGCTAAAGCTTGAACTTGACTCTAACCCCAGAACCCGAAGTGTTGACCACACGCACCCCTCCCCCATGCTGTTTGCCTCTGTCTCTCCTCCTGGGTCCCTTTTAGATGGTTCCCTTTAACTCAGTGAGGTTTACCCAGGTCTACTGAGCAGTGGAGAGGGGTCTCCCTACCTAGAGAGGCTGGGATATGGGGTCACCAGGGGGGTCCCGGGGAAGGAGCTGGTGCTGTGGAGCCAGCTGTGGATGAGGGGAGGGAGATCCCAGGTCACAGCGCTGGGAGCAGTCCTTCCGCTTGTGCCCCTGACAGAGCTGGCCCCCTGGGAGCCCGCCAGGCTTATTAATATCCTGCTGAGTCAGGGGCTCTTGAGTTTCGGCATCACAAGACCCAGAGGCTGCGCACGAAAGGGATATTCTTGACTCTCCAGCATCCTCTCTCCCCGTGACCTTCCCACCTCAGGCTGTGGGCCCTGTGCTCTGAGTGGTCATGTGGCCTGGGGGCAAGTCACTTCACCTGACTACGTACGAAGTGGAGGCAGGAAGCCCGTTCAGACACTGCTACTCTGTGGCCTGGCACACAGGAGGAGCTAAGAGGCAGGAGATGCTCTTCCAGAAAAAGCCCTTTCCGGAGGCCCTGCTGCGGGCCAGCCCTGTCCTTGTTGCTGGGCGTCCTGCAGCGGGGGCAGCTCGGTCCAGTTCTCACAGAGCTCACTGTCTGCCCAGTGTGGGCCCCCAGCCAGCAGCCACAGCTGATTGAGCTGGGTCGGGGGCCAGACAGAAGGCGAGCCCCTCCGATGGCCAAACTGATCAGCTCTCCCGGACATTTGGAACTGGGTCTTGGGGACTCTGGTCGTGTGGGGTGGGCACTGGCTGAAGGGAAGAGCATCTGGACTCGGGGAGGGAGGTGGTGAGGGACCCAGGTGGGGGTGTCCATGGCAACAGAGGGGGCTAGACTGCAGAGGGTGAAATGAGGCAGATGCATCACAAGACAAGTGACCCAGGAGAGAGGCCTCCCAGTCCCTGGGTCCCAGCCCTCTGTACCCACTTCCTGCCCCAGCCTCCAGGAGGCTGCCTTGCATCTCCCGCGCAACACCCTCCTTGCTGCCGCAGACTTCCTCATAGCCCTGTAAAGGCGGGGGGGGGGAGGTGGGATCATTTCTTGACCACCCGGCCCTTGGAGTTCTGCAATCATGGTCTAAAACTATTTACTGAGGACCTCCCTGGTGCCAGAGCCCGGCGTGAGTGAGATACACATGTCATCTCCTCCAAGCCTCACAAGATGCCTGTTCTCCCCATTTTACAGATGAAGAAACTGAGGCCCACAAGGCAAAGTCAGCTGCCACTAGGTGATAAAGCTAGGACTCAAACCCAGGTCTGGATGAGTCCAGAGCCCTTACCCTTAACCTTGATTCTAAACACATTCATTCAGCTTGGCATTTGTTGAAGGAATGAATGAGTGAATAAAAACTTCATCCCTAGAGAATTCCTCTTTTTGTGTCCTTATCCTCAGGCCCCTGCACTGGGTTCTCTCTGTCCCGGCCCCCCTTGCTCACTTGGCCTCCCAAGTTTGTGCCCCCTGCACACTGATGGACGGGAGGAATTCTATGAATACCGGACCCTCCTTAGATGCTACTCACAGCTTGGCTTGTGCCAAAGGGGGCTTTGGCTCTGAGAGCTCTCCAGAGCCCTTATCAACCAGCCCCACACAGCGGGCAGCCTGCCCCGCCCCAGCCCCTCACAACCCGTTATCAGGGAACACATTCCAACCCAGCCGCCCCTTGTAAGGAGGGGAAGATAAAGCCTGCCACCTTCCGGCCCCTCTTCTGAGTTTTGCCAAGTGGGGAAGGGGCGCCCCAGGGGCAGGAAGGAGGTTATCACAACAGGAAGCCCCAGCACTGGCTTGGTTCTTCAGCCAGTGTGAGAAAGCCCCGGAGGCTGGAGCGTGACCCTTCGGAGGAGGTGACCCTGTTGGGTGGGGCTGGGGGAGGGACAGCTGCTTCTTTGGAGGCCTGATGTTTGCTCCGGAAACCAGGATGTGGCTGGTGAGGAGGGCGGGGCTTTCAGCCAGAGGCTGGAGGTTCCTCTGGGCAGGGTCTCAAAGTACCCCTGTCCTCACACACCTGTCTGTCCAACCCATTAAGGATAAGAGAATCGAGGCTCAAATTACAGAGAATGGAAGTCCTTACCTCTCAGGGCTGTGAGCTGGATGCTTGCAGAGGGCCAAGTATGGAGCTGGTACCCGGAAGGCACCACTGGAAACCTCTCTCTGTGGATCACAGGCGTGACACACGTTGATTCAGCAATAGCTATATGGCAGGTGTATGCCCGCCTCTTCATGTGGACAAGCACCGTTAACAGTCCCCAGCGCTCTCTGATCGAGAGACTGATGTGATTCTCACTGTATGGATGAAGAAACTGAGGCTTACAGGTTGCCCTGGCGGTCCAGTGGTTAAGACTCTGTGCTTCCAATGCAGGGGGCGTGGGTTTGATCCCTGGTCAAGGAACTAAGATCTCACATGCCACGCGGCATAGTCAAAAAAAAAAAAGAAAGAAAAGAAAAAAGAAACTGAGGCTTAGACGGATGAGGTTGCTAGCCCAGGGTCACCCAGCTCTAAGTGGAAGAGCCAGGGTTTGGTCCCAGTCTGTCTGACTTCAATGTGCTGGCGCTCCATGGCCACCGTCCCGTGCCTTCAAATGAATTCACTTATCACCTTGTCTACACCGCAGTTTCATGCTCCAGCAGTCTCACCCCAACCATGGCCAAGAAAATATGCAAAAAAAGGCCTGCACAAAGTCAGCACAGAAAGGTCGGCGCTTTGATCCTGGGTTGCGCTTTGCACAAACCGCAGTGAGCCTGGACCCAAAAGTGAGGCAGACTCGGCCACAGCACCAAGTGCCCCCAAAGGGTCTGACAGCAAGGCCGGTGCAGGAAAGCTTTCGAAGGGAGGCGTGAGAACTCTAAAAGCAAAGGAGGCTGGCCATTCAGCATGGGGCAGGTAGCCCCGTGACAAGTCGTCAGCCCTCCAGGGGGTCACGGCAGAGTCACCGACTATGAGAAGCCTGAGACACAGCAGAGGGTGGCGGTTTCCAGCTGCATGTGAGTAGGCTCAAATTTCAGCTCTTGAGAGCCTCAGCTTAAAAAAAAAAAAAAAAATTATTTATTTTTATTTTATTTTTTAGTTTTGGCTGTGTCGAGTCTTAGCTGCAGCATGCGGGCTCTCTAGTTGTGGCACGTGGGCTCAGTAGTTGTGGCGCATGGGCTTAGTTGCCCCGTGGCATGTGGGATCTTAGTTTCTCGATCAGGGACTGAACCCACGTCCCCTGCACTGGAAGGCAGATTCTTTACCACTGGCCCACCAGGGAAGTCTGAGGTCCTCAGCTTTTGAATTATGACTCTCGGAGCTCTAAGGAACATACCTTCCCCATACTGGCCCTAGATGGAGAATATTTTTGAAAGCATTGCAGGTCTCATAAAAAAGAGAAAATTCCATGGAACCCCACCCCCCAAAAAAAGACATGAAAGCAAATGTGAGCTGGGTCCTCAGTGACTGAAGGGTGACTGGTAGCCAGGTACTGGGGTCACAAGGGTGGGAGCTGGAAGGAGTCTGAAAATGGTCCAGCCTAGTGAGCACCCAGGCAGGCAGGGGTGCCCGGAGGCCATGTTCCTATGGCAACATGGCTGTGGGGTACCTAAGCCAGTACAACGGCAAGGGATGCAGGTAGTTGTGGGCTAAGTTGGGGCTCCAGCTCTGAGCCCGGAGTGGACATCCAGGCTACGAGCAGAAGCAAAGCCAATCTTCTCTGAAGGAAAATGCCATGGCCAAATGAGGCCCCCGGGATGCTCACAGATTATTCATAAATTCATGGCTTGATCTTAAAGAGTAATGACACACGAAGCAAGTCAGTAGAAACAAGAGCGCTCAAGGACAGTGGCTGTTGGGACGGTCAGATCCAGACTGCAGAGCAGCAGATGTGTTACCAAGGTAAAGAGACCAAGGATGCAAGTGATAAAGCAGACACAAAGAAACCATCAGGGATGGATGGGCAGATTTTTTTTGTTTTTGTTTTTGGCCGCACTAAGAGGCTTGCGGGATCTTAGTTCCCCGACTGGGGATCGAACCCGTGCCCCCTGTAATGGAAGTGTGGAGTCCTAACGACTGGACCGCCAGGGAATACCCATGGATGGGCAGATTTAAGAAACAAACAGAGATGGTACTTCTAGGAGTGAAGAATAGATTTAGAACACAATAACTGTAAATTGACTAAATAGACACAACTGGAACAAAAGCAAGTGGAGTAGAAAATATTTTTGAATTCCTTCTCAGAATGCAATAAAAAATAGAGAAGAATGGGAAAATACGAAAGAGAGCCGAGACACGAAGGCCAGAATGAGAATGAAGACATTTGCATTTATACATAAACACAGTTGCAAGGTTTGCTGCCACCTGCTCTAGAGGATGTGCTTGGAGTACAATTTCAGGAAGAAGGGTAATGATGGGGTGACTGAGGGTCTGAGAAGGAAACGTAAATAGTAAAGGACTAACTGTGGAGGTCACACAAAACCAATACTGCGTGGAGTAACGGGGGTTTCCTCGGGGTGGGGGTAACAAAAGGACACACTTGGCTTACTTGGCGATCTATACGAACCAGATGGAGGTGGTTTGAAGCTAAAGGCCTGTGTTGTTGGGAAGGAGGGTAAGACCTGTAACCTTTAGACTTGAAGCTAAATTTACCAACCTTCTGACAGTGACAAAGCAATAGAAATCAGTAGAGAGAAAAGTGAAAGAAAAAGCCAACTAAAAACTAAGTTCCGGAAAGGGCAAGAAAAGGAGAAGAGAGAAACAGGGAAGGTAGAACACATAGAAAATGGGGAAAAAAAGATGGTAGAAACAAGTGCAAATATATCCATAATATTAATAGTCATAAATAGACTCAACTCACCAGTTAAGAGACTGTCAGGCTGAGCAGGAAAAAGAAAATCCAGATTGATGAAGTTTAGAAGAGATGTGCTGAAAAAACATAAAGATCCAGAAAGTTTAAACATAAAAGGATGGTTAAACATAAACACACACACACACACACAACATGTACACACACATATATACATACATATGAAAACATGTATTTTGATATCAGGCAAATTTGTCTTATACTTTAAAAGCATCATCAAGAATAGAGAGGGAGCTTCCCTGGTGGCACAGTGGTTGAGAGTCCGCCTGACAATGCAGGGGACACGGGTTCGTGCCCCAGTCTGGGAGGATCCCACATGCTGCGGAGCGGCTGGGCCCATGAGCCATGGTGGCTGAGCCTGCGTGTCCGGAGCCTGTGCTCTGCAATGGGAGAGGCCACAACAGTGAGAGGCCCGCGTACAGCAAAAAAAAAAAAAAAAAAAAAAAAGAATAGAGAGGGTCAGTATATAATGAAAAAGGTTCAAATTATCCAGAAGTTGTAATAAATCTAAATCCATTTATTTATTTGTTTATTTTTAAAATTTTATTTTGATCTTTCTGGGGTTTTTTTTTGTTTCTGTTTTTGTGTTTTAAATTTTTATTGGAGTATAGTGGATTTACAGTGCTGTGTTAGTTTCAGGTGTACAGCAAAGTGAATTAGTTATACATATACATATATCCACTCTTTTTTTTAAAGATTCTTTTCCCATATAGGCCATTACAGAGTAGTCAGTAAAATTCCCTGTGCTATACAGCAGGTTCTTTTTTTTTTTTTTAATAAATAAATAAATTTATTTATTTATTTTTATTTTTGGCTGCGTTGGGTCTTTAAAGCTGTGCACGGGCTTTCTCTAGTTGTGGCGAGCGGGGGCTACTCTTCGTTGCGGTGTGTAGGCTTCTCTTGTTGCGGACCGTGGGCTCTAGGTGTGCAGGCTTCAGTAGTTGCGGCACGCGGGCTCTAGAGCACAGGCTCAGTAGTTGTGGTGCACAAGCTTAGTTGCTCTATGGCATGTGGGATCTTCCCGGACCAGGATCAAACCCGTGTCCCCTGCATCAGCAGGCAGATTCTCAACCACTGCGCCACCAGGGAATCCCAAAATTACTTTCTTTACAGGTGGAACGTTCACAACAATCAATCGAAATTAGACCCTACACATTTCAAAAAAGTTTAAGATACTATTCTTCTAAAAAATTCTCTAGCCACGGGGGACTTCTCTGGTGGTCCAGTGGGTAAGACTACACATCCCCAAGGGAGGGGGCCTGGGTTCGATCCCTGGTTGGGGAACTAGATCCCACATGCATGCCACAACTAAGAGTCCACATGCTGCAACTAAGAAGTCCACAAGCTGCAACGAAGATCCCACATGTCTCAACGAAGACCTGGCGCAGCCTAAAAAAATAAATAATGAATTTAAAAAATTCTCTCACCACAATTCATACGTGTTAATAACAAAAAGATGTCTTATAAAATCTGCCTGTATTGGGAAATTGACTAAAAGACTTCCAGTAACTCATGGATCAAAAAACCAGTCGTAAAGAAAATATAAAAATACATAGAACTGAGAAAAAGTGAAAAATGCCTATCAAAATGTGTGGGATGCACGAAAATGATCCCTCAAGGAAACTTTAAAGTTTAAATGTTTATATGACAAAGAAAGGCTGAAAAGTAAAAAAGTGCCCAACTTAAGAGCTAAGCAAAGAGAAATAGACTAATCCTAACCAAAGTAGAAGGAAGAAGATATTAATGATAGAGTGGAGATGAAAAGAAAATGATATTATAGAGAAGATTAACCAGGAGGGGAGAGAGACACAGGCACAACATTATGGCTGTAAAGAGGGGTATAACTACAAAGAACAGAGAATAAAAAGACAGTACAAGAATACGATCAATAACTTTATGTCAATAAATTTGAAAACGTAGATGGAATGGTCCAAAACTTGGAAAAAATATAACCTACCAAATAGACCCAAGAAGTAGAACACCTGAATATAACTGTTAAAGAGAATTAAATATCCTTTTAAGTATCATGTTAAAGAATAAAAGTGTGAAAGAAAGCACCAGGAGTCAGTGATCTACAGGTGAGTTCTATCGAACATCTAAGGAACAGATCCTTCGAATATCACACACAGTTTCCAAGAGAAGAGATGATGGAGATTCACACTACGTGGCTGATATAACCTGGAACACTAAACCAGATAAGAACAGTACAAGAAAGGAAAATTATGGACACATTTCACTCATGAACATAAGGGTAAAACTACGAACACATTAGCCAGCTGAATAGAATAGTATATAAAAAGTGTAATATCCATGATGGAATTAGCTCTATCCCACGATTGCAAGAGACAGTTTAATATTAGAAAAATCAATGTCATTTAACACATTAACTGATTAAAGGAGGAAAAACTACAGGATTATCTTAATAGATGCTGAAGAAGTATTTTTAAAAGTTCAACATAAATTTGTGATAGACACTTCTCAGTAATTCAGAAGTAGAAGGGAACTTCCTTGGCTTGATAAATGGGGAAACATTAGCAGCATTCCCTCTGAGGTTAGAACTCAGAGATGTTATGTTTCCCATTATTGCTTTTGTTTAACAGTGAGCACTGGAAATCCTCCCCTAACTATAAGACTATAAGAAATAAATTTTAAAAACACAAGGATTGGGAAAGAGAAAACAAAACACATTATTTCAGATATGCTCAACGACATAGAAAGCCAAAAAGGAGAGTTTAGCAAGATACCCAGATACAAGAACAATACACGAAAGTTAACTACATTTCTAGATACCAGGACCGAGCAATCGGAAAATGTACTTTAAAAAAGGGGGTGGGGCCAGTCTGAAGAGTGTGAACATTTTAAGTAGCTATAAGAATAAGTCTAAAATTTCATTAGTCTACTATTTCATTAGCGGTAAGAATTAGGCAGAAAATTATACTAGTTCATGAAAAGAAGTTAAAGAAGACTAAAACAAAAGGACAGATAACCCATGCTTAAGGACAGGAGGGCCAGATAGCATAAAAATGACAGTTCTCGGGCTTCCCTGGTGGCGTAGTGGTTGGGAGTCCACCTGCCAATACAGGGGACGCAGGTTCGTGTCCCGGGCGGGGAGGATCCCACGTGCCGCGGAGCGGCTGGGCCCGTGAGCCATGGCCGCTGGGCCTGTGCGTCCGGAGGCTGTGCTCCGCCATGGGAGAGGCCACAGCAGTGAGAGGCCCGCGTACCGCAAAAAAAAAAAAAAAAAGACAGTTCTCCACAAATTGATCTATAGACTCAATGCAATTCCAATCACAGTCTCAATGGGGTTTTTGTAGAATTTGACCAGTGATTCCAAAGTTTATATGACAGAGCAAAGGATCCTGGTACTCCAGGAGAGGAGGAATACAAATGGGAATTTGCCGCATCTGATATCAGGATGTATGAAGCTATGACACTTGGGCAGCAATAAATTAATCCACGAGGGCTTCCCTGGTGGCGCAAGTGGTTGGGAGTCCGCCTGCCGATGCAGGGGATACGGGTTCGTGCCCCGGTCTGGGAGGATCCCATATGCCGCGGAGCGGCTGGGCCCGTGAGCCATGGCCGCTGAGCCTGCGCGTCCGGAGCCTGCGCGTCCGGAGCCTGTGCTCCGCGACGGGGGAGGCCACAACAGTGAGAGGCCCGCATACCGCAAAAAAAGAAAAAAAAAAAAAAAAAAGTTGTCATCACGGGCTTCCCTGGTGGCATAGTGGTTGAGAGTCCGCCTGCCGATACAGGGGACACAGGTTCGTGCCCCGGTCCGGGAAGATCCCACATGCTGTGGAGCGGCTGGGCCCGTGGGCCATGGCCGCTGAGCCTGCGCGTCCGGAGCCTGCGCGTCCGGAGCCTGTGCTCCGCAACGGGGGAGGCCACAGCAGTGAGAGGCCCGCGTACCGCAAAAAAAAAAAAAAATAAATAAATAAATAAATTAATTAATTAATTAATTAATCCATGGAAAAGAATAGAGAGCCCAGAAACAAACCCTCCCCTGTATGAAACTCTGACACATAACAGAGGTGGCATGGCAGATCGGTAAGGAAAGGAATTCTGATCATTTAAATGGAAAAGGATGGAAAAAAGAAAAAGAAATGGAACTCCTCCTTCACAGAATACAAAACAATCAAGTCCAGATGGATTAAGGACTTAAATGTCCAAGGTAAAACTTTAAAAAAATTATAGAAGATGTACATGAGTTTCTTTCTAACCCTGTGATAGGAAAGAATTAGTTAAATAAGACCAAAAAAAGCACTAACCATGAAATAAAATAATCATCCATTGTTATATTAAAATTAGAATATCTCTTCATCAAATGACAGAATAAAGGAAGTAAAATGACAAGGGGCTCAACCTTGAAGATATTTTAAATATGGGTAATTGACAAAGGCTTATTATCCAGCATATAGAAGAACACTTAGAAAAGGGAAGAAAAAAAACAATAGAGAAATGGGAAAGAAACGTGAACAGGTGTTTCACAGAAGAGGCAACAAAAACAGTCAATAAACATGAAGAGGTGCTCACCTTAGGATCTAGGAAATGCACCCCAAGACTAAATGAGTTACCACTCACACCCATTCCACGGCAAAAACCAAGAAGCCTGACCATGCCAAGTGCTGGAAAGAACACAGATCAACCAGATCTGATTGGTGGTACGAACATCAGTTGACCAACCATTTTGGAGTGTGGTTTGGCAATATCCTGTAGGGTTGATTGTTTTGGACCCAGCAAGTTCACTTTCAGATGGCCTTGAACTATTTGATTCACCTGAAGACTTGTGAGAAACTCTTGGTTTGCCTGAGGGCTTGTATAAGAATGTCAGTAGTAGCACCAACAGCATCCTTTAAAAGCTGAACACAACCCTAAATGCTCACTGAAAAGAGAAAGCATTGGGAACTCCCTGGCAGTCCAGTGATTAGGATTCGGTGCTTGCACTGCTGTGGCCCCGGGGTTCAATTCCTGGTCGGGGAACTAAGATCACTGCAAGCCGTGCAGCGTGGTCAAAAAACAAAAAAAAAGAAGAAGGTATAAATAAATGGGAGCTTATTCACATGATCGAATATTATACAGCCATGAAAATTGAATAAGTGCAGCTATAGGCAATAACAAGGATGACTCCTGTTATCATAACATTGAATGATATTTTTATAAAGTGCAATCAAATCTCAAAATACATTGTTTGGGCCTATAATAAATGATAATGCTCCTTTTTTTTAAAAACAAAAGAATGATAAACACAAAATTCAGGATATGGGGAGGAGCACATAAAAATAAAT
Organism: Mesoplodon densirostris; assembly: GCF_025265405.1. Classification (NCBI taxonomy): domain Eukaryota; kingdom Metazoa; phylum Chordata; class Mammalia; order Artiodactyla; family Ziphiidae; genus Mesoplodon; species Mesoplodon densirostris. Next base: position 5,273,868 of record NC_082666.1, read on the forward strand.
ATATATGGTCATGTTCTACTTGTTGATTTTACCGGTAGTTTCATAGGTGTTCATTATTATTAAAAGTAAGTACTTGTTAACTGAGGTATGGTTAATTTACAATATTACATTAGCTTCAGGTTTAAAACACAGTGATTCAAAATTTTTATAGATTATACTCCATTTAAAGTTATTATAAAGTATTGGCTATATTCTGTGTGCTGTAGAATATATCCTTGTAGCTTATTTATTTTATACACAGTAGGTTATACTCTTAATCCCCTATACTTGTCCTGCCCCTCCCCTCTCCCCTCTCTCCACTGGTAACCACTAGTTTATTCTCTACATCTGTGAGTCTGTTTCTGTTTTGTTATATTCGTTTGTTTGTTTTATTTCTTAGATTCCACACATAAGTGATAACATACAGTGTTTGTCTTTCTCTTATTTCACAAAGCATAATACCTTCTAGGTCCATCCAAGTTGTTGCAAATGGTAACATTTCAGTCTTTTTTACTGTTGAGTAATATTCCCTTGTACATATATAGCATGACTTCTTTATCCATTCACCTGATGGCTACATAGGTTGATGTGTCCATCAGATGAATGGATAAATGTTGATGGACACTTTGGTTGCTTCCACATCTTGTCTATTGTAAATAATGCTACCGTGAACCTTGGGGTGCATGTACCTTTTTGAATTGAATTGGTGTTTTCCCAGGAGTGGAATTGCTAGATTACACGACAGTTCTATTTTTAGTTTTTTGAGGAACCTCCATATTGTACAGTTCCACAATAGCTGTACCCATTTACATTCCCACCAGCAGTGTACGAGGGTTCCCTTTTCTCCACATCCTCACCAACATTTGTTATTTGTGGTCTTTTTGATAATAGCTATTTTGACAGGTGCGAGGTGATAGCTCATTGTGGGTTTGATGTGCATTTCTCTGATGATTAGTGATGTTGATCATCTTTTCTTGTGCCTGTTGGCCATCTGTATATCTTCTTTGGAAAAATGTCTATTCAGTTCTTCTGAGCATTAAAAATAAGTACATTTTTAACAAAAGCAAATACAAAAGCATCAAGCCTCAATAATTAGAGTTGTTATGATTAAACCAATTCTGGGCCTCTGAGATTCCTTAATAAGAAATGCAGCTCACCTGCCTGACTCTGGGACATTCCCTTTGTGAGCCTAGCAGGTAGGACAATAGTACCCAGCTTAGAGGGTTTTGGTAGGGGTCAGCAGAGTGTATCTGGTGGGCTCTTATTGGTGGAAGCTATTTTTATTATGCTTCCCCATGATAAGCCTGACTTGGAGACGGGGGCAGAGGGGGAACCTGGCTTTCCCTTGTTCCCTGGGGAGGGGGCTGTGGGATGAGGAATAGGTCTGGTCTCCTATGAGCCTGCTCAGCCCTACCCTGTTTAAAGTGAACACCCTACATTCCCATGACTATTTTCCTAGAGCCTCCTGCCTGCACCCAGCTCTGTTGGTCGCGAGTAACAGAAACTCAGTTCCAACCAGTTGCAGCCCAAAAGAGATTGATCTGCCTAGAATCTATGATAAAAAAAAAACAAAACAAAACCCCAAGGGCTTCCCTGGTGGCGCAGTGGTTGAGAGTCTGCCTGCCGATGCAGGGGACATGGGTTCGTGCCCTGGTCCGGGAAGATCCCACATACCGTGGAGTGGCTGGGCCCGTGAGCCATGGCCGCTGAGCCTGCGCGTCTGGAGCCTGTGCTCCGCAACGGGGGAGGCCACAACAGTGAGAGGCCCGCATACCGCAAACAAAACAAAACAAAACAACCCCCCCCAAAACTCCCTACAAACAAAAGTCCAGGACCAGATGGCTTCACAGGCGAATTTGCAAAACATACAAAGAAGAACTTATACTGATCCTTCTCAAACTCTTTCAAAAGATTGAAGAGGAGGGAATATTCCCAAAGACATTCTATGAAGCCATCAGCACCCTGATACTAAAACCAGACAAAGACACCACCAAAAAGAAAATTACAGACCAATAACTTTAATGAATATAGATGTAAAAATTCTCAACAAATACTAGCAAACCGAACCCAACAACACATTAAAAAGACCACACACCACGACGAAGTGGGATTCATCCCAAGTTCACAAGGATGGTTCAACACACGCTAATCGATCAATGTGACACACCACATCAACAAAAGATAAAAATCACATGATCATCTCAATAGATGCAGAAAAAGCATTTGATAAAATTCAACATCCATTCATGATAAAAACTCTTACCAAAGTGGGTATAGAGGGAACATATCTCAACATAATAAAAGCTATTTATGACAAACCTACAGCCAATGTAATACTCAATGGTGAAAAGCTGAACGCCTTCTTGCTAAAATCTGGAACAAGACAAGGATGCCCACTCTCACCACTTCTATTCAGCATAGTATTGGAAGTCCTAGCTACAGCAAATCAGACTAGAAAAAGAAATAAAAGTTTTCTAAACTGGAAGGGAAGAGGTAAAATTGTCATTATGTGCAGATGACATGATACTACATATAGAAAATCCTAAAGACTCTACACAAAAACTACTAGAACTGATAAACGAATTCAGCAAGGTAGCAGGATACAAAATTAACATACAGAAATCGGTTGAGTTTCTTTACACTAATGATGAAATATCAGAAAGGGAATGTAAAAAAAAAATCTCTTTTAAAATCACAGCCAAAAAAGTAAATACTTAGGAATAAGCCTAACCAAGGAGGTTAAAGACGTATGCTGAGGACTATAAATCATTAATAAAGGAAATTGAAGAGACTTGATCTGCTTACCCACCTGAGATGTCCAAGAGTTATGTCCAACGATGGAGACTCTGGGGCAGCCGATTCTCAAAGCAACCCTGTTCCCCCCATTTTAGAGATGCCGGAACTGAGGATCTGAGCCATCAAGAGACTTGCCCAGGGCTTCCCTGGTGGCACAATGGTTGAGAGTCCACCTGCCGATGCAGGCGACACGGGTTCATGCCCCAGTCCGGGAGGATCCCACATGCTGCGGAGCGGCTGGGCCCGTGAGCCATGGCCGTTGAGCCTGCGCGTCCGGAGCCTGTGCTCCGCAAGGGGAGAGGCCACAACAGTGGGAGGCCCGCGTACCGCAAAAACAAAAAACGAAAAACAGAGACTTGCCCAAAGTTGCGCAGACACTGGTGGGAAGTCAGTGCTGCAGCCCAGTCCTGCTGACCCAAAGCCCGTGTTTAGGTTCATGTGCAGGAGCAAACACGACTGAATAACCCAGCGCCTCTGGCAGTAGCACGTCTTCCACAAGCAGGATACACACAAACCAGTTTCCGGGGGCGATCCTTCCCTCCTTCTCATGCACAGTGGGGACGGTAGAGTTAGATGCCCAGATCTTCCCAAACCTGCCTGGACTAAAGGCTCAGAGGCTCAGGCCGTGCCCGAGATGGACGCCATTGGCTTTTCCAGCTGAGGGTCCTGGAGGTCAGGGTTGATGGTTCTCAACTTTGCCTGTAGTGGAATCACCTGGGGAGCTTGAAAAAAAATTACCCTCTGGAGACCACACCCCAGACCAATTACATCCAACCCTCTGCAGCTGGGACCTGGGCTTCCTTATTTTTCTAATAACTGGAAAGCCCGTGCTCTACCCTGTTCTCCACGTTCGAGGAGAAGCCACCTCCCTCCAGGGACTTCTACTTTTGTTCACCAGTGTGACCTTGCTCGCAGCGTGGCAGGCTGCTGACCTGCCCAGGTGAGGGCCATTCAACACACTTTAGACTCCTTAACAAGGGAGGGGCATGTGACGGGGTGGGCAATTCACAAGGAACCAATACAAATGGTTGACAAGCTTAAGAGAAAAGGTTTAGTCTTTGTATGAGTTTGCCAGGGCTGCCGTCACAAGATGCCACAGGCCGGGTGTTTAAAGAACAGAATTTTTGCTTTCTCACCGTTCTGGAGGCTGGAAGTGTAAGATCAAGGTGTCAGCAGGTTTGGTTTCTCCTGAGGCCTCGCTCCTCAGCTTGCACATGGCCTTTGTGTGTGTGCGTGCCTCGCTTATAAGGACACCCATCATATAGGACTAGGGCCCGCCCTAAATACCTCATTTTCACCTAATCACATGTTAAAAGGTCCTATTTGCAAATACAGTCACACTCTGAGGCCCTGGGAGTTAGGGTTTCAACACATGAATTTGGGGTAGGGGACACAATTCAGCCTATAGCAGTTTCCTTAGCACAGTGATTGTGAGAGGCAAAAAGAAAACAAGGGAATATAAACTTTTACAATCAGATTGACATGGTTATAAAGGTAGAGAACTCTTTGTGTGATCACTTTCTTACCCTACTAGAGAAAGAGTCAGTTGGTGAAACTTTTCTGGTGATCTGTTTGGTAATATCAAAAACCTTTTAAAGAATTATACACACACACACACTGCTGGGTCTAGCAGTTCCACTGCCAGAAATTCAACACAAAATAAAGCAGCTGTTCTGTTCAGAGAGGTACAGAGAAGGGTTATACCTGCATTACTCATATTTGCAGAATATCTGGGGTCCACTTCAATACCCACTAGGAAGAGTTATGATGAAAAAACAGATACCAAGTGTGGGCGAGGATGGGGGAGAAACAAGAACCCTCGTACACTGCTGGTGGGAATGTGAGATGGCACAGCTACTGTGGAAAACACTTTGGTAGTTTCTCCAAAAATCACACATAGAATTACCAAGGACCCAGCAGTTCCACTCTGAGGCACGTGCCAAAAGGAACTGAAGACAGGATCTCAGCAAATAACCTGCACACAAATGTTCACTGCAGCGTTGTTGACAACAGCCAAAAGAGGCAGACAACACAGATGTCCATCCATCAAGGGAGGAATGGATCGCCGAATTGTGGTCTATCCACACGATGGGATATTATTCAGTCATAAAAAGGAACAAAGTACGGATACCTGCTACAACAGGAATGAACCTTGAAGACATTACACTAATTGAAAGAAGCCAGACACAAGAAGTCACATAGTCTATGATTCCATTCACAAGAAACGTCCAGAATAAGCAAGTCCATAGAGACAGAGAGCAGACTGATGCCTTCTAGGAGCTGGGGGAAGGGAGGACGGGGACCAGTTGCTTGATGGGTCCTGGATTTCCTTTTGGATGATGAAAATATTTTGGAATTAGACAGAGGTAGTGGTTGCACAACCTTGCAAATGGGCTAAATGCCACTGAATTGTACACTTTATTTTTTTGGCTGCACCGGGTCTTAGTTGCAGCACACAGGATCTTCGTTGAGGCATGCGGGATCTCTTGTTGTGGTGTGCAGGCTTCTCTCTAATTGTGGCACACGGTTTTTCTCTTCTCTTCTCTAGGTGTGGTGTGCGGGTTCCAGAGCGCGTGGGCTCTGGAGTTTGCAGCACACGAACTCTAGTTCAGGGGCGTGAGCTCAGTAGTTGTGGCATGTGGGCTTAGTTGCCCAGCGGCAGGTGGGATCTTAGTTCCCTGACCAGGGATTGAACCCGCATCCCCTGCATTGCAAGGCGGATTCTCTACCACTGGACCACCAGGGAAGTCCCCTGTACACTTTAAATTGGTTAATTTTATGTTATGTGAATTGCACTGCAATTAAAAACAAACAAACAAACTGGTAGCAATCTAAGTATCAAATAAGAGTCTCTTCCATACAAGGAATCACTTGAGGCTGCTATCAGTCAAGATGGAGATGTTGAATTATTGGTGCAGGAAGATGTTCACAATATGTTAAAAAATGATAAAAGCCGGTCACAAAACTATGGCATATAATGGCTTTTTTGTCAAAATATGTCTCTGTTTTTATGAACTCGAAGAAAAACGTCTGCAAGGAATAAGCAAAAGATGTTTGCTTTTGGTTTTCCTGTATTTGTCATGAAATAATGAAACTGTCTTCTTATGTAACCAAAAAACACGATAACCAGATACTTCCTTAAAGAAATTCATCCTGTTCTCTGCGAGACTCTCAGGGGACTCATCACACATCTGTTGGCCCAGGGCTCAGGACTAGAATTCCTCTCTTGCGAGGGAGGAGGCGGGGAGGTTGCCCAGGTCACGTGTGGAGGGGCAGGTCTGTGTCTTCCCCCAGGACCCCCTCTCCCTAAGCTAAGCCCCTCCTAGGACCTTGCTGGTCCCTGTCCCTCTACAAAACTTTCCTGAAGGATTTAAGCTGAGGAATCGGGATTTCAAGACACACTTGCCCTGACTTGTCCCCCAGCAGTAGAAGCAGCACCGGATGGGGGTGAGGCCAAGCTGGCCTCGGGGCTTCAGATTGCATCTCTGACCCCAGCTGGATGTCCCTCCTTGAGGCCCAGCCCCAGGCTTCGGGTCGGGGTGGGGTTTCCCAGGGCTTGGCCGCTGCTGCTACATCTCACGGCTGGGCTGTTGGTGAGAGGAGCTTTCCCAGGGTCCCAGCAAGCCCCCCACTCCCGCTGGAAGCCCTTCCTTTTCCCACCAGCAAGCTGAGTCCTGGGCCAGGCTATTGAAAACCGTAACTGGGGGCCTGGGGCTGCGCTGTGGCCAGAGGAGCAGCTGTGGCTCTAATTACCAGATCAAGAGAAGGTCTTAGAAATTCTCCCAGGGAAACAGCATGTCCTGGGCTGGGCCTCATGATGACTTCATGAATTTGTGTCTCTGTGTGTGTGTGTGCATGTGCGTGTGTGTGTACGAATGTATACATGTTATGGTTGCCAGATAAAATACAAACATCTGGTTAAATGTGAATGTCAGATAAATGAACAGTTTTTTAGTATAAGCAAAGATTGCATCCTGTATTATTTTTATTTTCTGAATCTCTCAAGCCTGATACCTGGAAACATGGGCTTGCAGAGAACTTGCAAGTGTCTAAGTGTGTACACTGTGCAAGAACACACACGTGTGTGTATAAACGTAGGCAAGGCCAGGTGTGTATGTAGACACCAAGGTGCGTGCACACCAGAACGCAGGTGTAGAGATTTCACTGTGTGTGAGCAGTGCATGGCTGTGAAAACTTTGGTATGTTAAGTGAGTGTATAAAAGTATCTGTGTGCAAAGATGATCATGTACGTGGTTCCACGTTTGCATCTACGTGTGTGTACACCAAAGCACATGAAGTGTCGGATGTGGAAGTGTTCACATACATGCACGTTACAGGACGTTAAAGCTGGAAGGAAGCTTGGAGATCTCGTGCACGTACTTGTAAATGTGAGAACACTGAGGCCAGCCAGTCAGACCGCCTGTGTGTGTGCACGCACGCGAGTGTGCCCGAGCTCTGGGGCTGGTGGGGAGCACGGGAAGGCTCTCTGTCACCTCGTGCCAGGCACTGCGGTCCACAGTCACCACAGCAGCCTTCTTCTTCTGAGGTCCATTTCCCAAGGGGAAGTTCAGGTGGAGAGTGGCCAGAGCCCCAGCCTCGCCCGCCTGCCTGGCAGACACGTGTGCCTGCACGTGGGTTACGTAAACGCTGGGGCCCAGAGCTGCAGCCAGATGTTCTGTCTCCTCCTGGAGCCAGATGGCGGCTGATCTGGGAGTTTCTGCATTTTTCTAGCTCCTGCCGTCCCCTTCTCCTGCCCTTTCTGGACATTCCCCCAGGCAGGGCAGGGGCTGGGGACACAGGAACCTTGAACTGGACCAATTGCCTCATCTGGGAAGTGGCTTCCCCCAGGCAGGGGCTCGGTGATGGTGTCTTGGTAGATGCCCACGCCCCCAGGGCAGCTCTTAGCTCAGTGGTCTTCCTACGTCGCCCAGAAGCAGCCTGGCGTGGCTGCCCCAGAGCAGACCTGCCCCCAACCCACCTGGAATGTGTCCCATTCTCCCCCGAGCTTCCCTCTTCCAGGTGACAGGTGACAGGTGACAGTCAGCTGACCTAATAAACCCACGTATTAGTTTCCCAGGGCTGTCACCATGAGGGACCACAGACTGGGTGCCTTTAACAACAGAAACATATTTCCTCACTGTTCTGGAAGCCGGAAGTCCGAGATGGAGGCCTCTCTCCTCGGCTTGCAGAGGGCCGTCCTCTCCCTGTGTCTTCTCATGGTCATCCCTCTGTATGTCTGTGTCCAGCTTTGCTTCTTATAAGGACACCCGTGCTATTGGATTAGGGCCCACCCTAATGACCTCACTTTAACTTAATTGCCTCTTTAAAGGTCCTATCTTCAAATACAGTCACATTCTGAGGTCCTGGGGGTTGAGGTTTCGATATATGAATGTTTTGGTGGGGGTGAGGGCACAATGCAGCCGGTTAGCACCTACGGTAGTGCATTCTTGGGAGCGGGCTTCTCCCACCCCAGCTGCACCAGCGCCAGGCAATGGCTGTTGGGGGTCTTCAGAACCCCAATTTCCTGCTTTTTATTTTGATAACTGAGAACTTTACTGGGGGCCAAAGAGAGACGCTACAAAGATGCAGAGCCAGGTCAGAGGTGACCTCCTCAGCCCTGAGCCCCAGCTCTGTGGGAAGGACAGTTTGGACAGCATGGAGGGGAAACGTGACAGCTCAGGGTGGGAGGGGTCGGTTCACACCCCCTTTGCCCACCCATAGCCTGAAGCCAGGGAGCCTGGGGTTTGGGGGGTTCAGGGCAGGCTCCATAGTGCCTGGGGCACTTGGTGTGGCCCTGACACCCTTCCTGGGCCTCAGTGTCTCCATCTGTGAAAAGAGGCCGCTGGGCCCACCATGACCTGGGTAGGTGCCCATCTCCAGGTTCCAGTCCCCACTGACCCCTGCCCATCCAAGCCCCGAAGCATCGTGTCCTGTCCCCAAGTGCCCAGCGGGGACTCACGGTCCTTTGGGGGTATGTGTGGCCCGAGCAGCTCTGTCTTCCTTTCTCAACCCTTCTGTGTGCCGGGCCCAGGGTTGGGTGCTCTGGATGCTCTAGCTTTAATCCTCACACCTGTGCAAGGTAAGCATCATCCCCATTTTACATAGGGGGAAACTGAGGCTCAGAAGGGTTCAGCGACTTGTCAGTGCCGGAATTTGAACCCGGGGGTCTGACTCCCATGTGTGTGCTCTTCCCTCGAGACCACCCTGCTCAAACCGCCCCCCAGCCTGTCCCTGAGCCCCCTCGGCCCTCCAACCATGTGACCTCGACAGAGGAAACGCAGGTAGGCTTCTGTGTTCTGGGAAGTGATCGCACTGGCCATGGCAGCTGGGGGTGGCGCCAGGAGGCAGGAGAGCACTGGGCAAGTTCAGAACCAACTCCAGGCTCCAGGAGGAGCAGGATGGGTTGGAGCAAGGAAGTGGGGGAGGACGCCTCACGTTGAGGGAGAGCTTTGGGGGCTACTCAGGGGCTGGGGGGGGCCTTGTTCCCACCATACCCAACATCCGGTCCAGGCGGGACCCACGGAGTCCGGCCGAGGTGGACCTCAGACAACACAGGCTGCCGTCCAGCACAGTGGGATTGGACTCTGTTAAGAAAAGAAAAAAGCCAACCCACCCCTGCGCCTGCCGCTTCACCAGTCCAGCCTCCCTCCAAGGTTGGTGGGTTCCCTGCGTTTCTGTTTTCCAGAGGGTTCTCTGCTCTGAGGCCACTGCAGCCTCGGTTCCAGTCCTGACTCTGCCATATCCTACCTGAGTGACCTTGGAGAAATGACCTTTGCTCTCTGAGCCTCAGTCTCCTCACCTGTAAAATAGGGGCAAGGTCATCATGCAGATTCAGCAAGGTGAGGCAGGTGGAGGACTTAGGAGGTCGTAACCCCCGCAGCCCACCCCCAACCCAAGTCATGAGTCCAGCGTCAGTTCCATGGAGAGGCTGGTCTCTGAGAGGTCAGGAATGATAGACAGAAACCGGGGGGTAAAAAAAGAGATAATACGGATTCTGTACAAACCCCTTCAGAAAAACAGAAGAGGCCAGCTTTACCCTGAGAACCGAAGTGGACACAGACGAATCGAGGAAACAACACAAACATCCCCCACGGATAGAGACGCAAAGATCCTTCACAAAACCTTTATCCAACGCAAAGCAGTGATATTTAGAAAAGGCAGTGCATCTCGACCACTTGGGGTTTACCCCAGGTACGCAGAATAGGTTTACCATTGAGAACCAAATATAATTCACCGTAAAAAAGTGGGAGTGGCTGTTGGCTTCGATCACCAAAGCACATTAACTATGTCCGAGGGAGCGCACACACTCCGCGTCTCCGGTTCCATCACTGGGGCCGTCTCGGCTGTCATCCCACCTCCCGCCGCCTGCCCGCCTCCGCCCAGGGTCTCTCCAGGAACCGGTGTGACGGCGAGTTCCTCCCTCCCTCCCAGGCTCTGCTCTTGAGGGCTCCCCCAGGGGGTCCGTCCTGGATGGCAGGGTGGACCCTGCGCCAGGTGCCCAGGTAGGGAGCACCCCCCGAGCCATACGTGACCCTACAGGGACCACTGTCGTCCCTGTCTGACAGATTAGGACACCAGGCTTGGAGAAGGCATGTGACTGCTGCGTCAGTGCTGGCGCCGAGCCCAGGGCTCCAGCGCCTGGTGTTGCTGACACCTCACAGGACAGGATGCCGACCGCCTCTCCAGGGAGACTTTTCTCCTAATCGGTTGTTAGGCACTTGGATTCCACTGCCCACCCTGAGCTTAGGGGGTCTGCTGAGAGCCCTCCATTCTTCAGAAACCCCCTCCTCATCTTAAAGACTCCAAAGACCACCATCCACCCCTGCAGAGACAGAGGCCCTGGGGACCCGCTGGGGATGTGGGCCTGGGAGGGCAGCAGCCCGTCCCCAGCCCAAAGCTGGAGCCGGATTCGCCCTGGATGACGGGTTCCTGGATTCCCGAGGGTGGGGGTGAGGAGCGAAGCAAGACACCCTCACGCCTCCTGCTCAGCAGCTCATGGACGCGCCGCCCAGGAGCATCTACAGGAACGGGCAGAATGTATTCTGAAGACTCTGGAACCAGCCAGTGTTCAAGATTGGAGGTTGGGGGGTCTTCATTGTGGTGGCCCAGCCGGGTGTGGCATCCCCGAGCTCCTTTAGGGGAAAGACAAGGTGCAGATCTCCTGCACCCCCAGCAGGGCTGGACGCAAAGGAGGCTCCAGAGAGAAGCCTTGGGAGGGCGAGCAGGGGCGGCTTGGGTCCTAGCTGCAGGGGCATCGGTCTTGGGGGACCTGACCCCCAAGGGGAAGGAGGGGAAGGTATTCAGGCCTGGGGGCTGGGCCTGCGGAGGGCTCTGGGCCCAGGAGATCCGATGCCCTTCATCAGCAGCAGCTGGACCCTCGGATGGGACTGCGCTATACCCTGTCCTGTCCCAGTGGGGCGGCTGGGAGAGGAAGTTGTCTTTCCCCCCAAAGGATCCTGCGTGTTACGGGTTGAACTGTGTCCCCGCAGAAGATGTTGGAGTCCTCACTCCCAGTATCTACGGACGTGACCTTGTTTGAAAAGATCCTTTGCAGATGTGATTAAGATGTTAAGATAAGGTCATTCAGCATAGGGTGGGTCCCAGGGTGGGACTTCCCTGGTGGTCGAGTGGTTAAGACTCCGTGCTCCCAGTGCAGGGGGCATGGGTTTGATCCCTGGTCGGGAACTAAGATCTCACATGCCGCACAGTGTAGCCAAAAAAAAAAAAAAAAAAGAGGAGGAGACAGACACAGACGCAGGCAGAATGCCCTGCGACGACAGAGGCAGAGGTTGGAGTGATGTGGCCACAGCCAGGATTGCCGGCCACCACCGGAAGCTGGATGAGGCAGGGAGGGATTCTATCCAGAGTCTCAGAGGCAGCGTGGCCCTGCAGACACCTTGAATTTGGACGTCTAACCTCCAGAACGGAGGGAGAACACTTTACTGTTGTTTTAAGCCACCCAGTTGGCTGTGGCTACTCCTTACGGTAGCCAGGAAACGAATCCACCCTCTGTCGGCGCTAATGTCTACCTCAACCTGAGTCCACTTGTCCTGGTAGCGACCACTTCCTTGGGGGCAGGGTCTGGGTCAGCAGGGAGTGAGAGGGTCTTGGCCCCCAGGGGAGAGCCCCTCAGCACCACAGTGAGGGCTTCCCAAACGGATCACGACCCAGGCCCTGGGCAGGGTGGCCAGTGCAGGGCCCGGGGATGGAGGGAGTCCCATCAGGGACCTCAGGGAGAAGGGACCAGGCAGACTGGAAAAGTCTAGGATCCCATTGCCCCCTGACCACCTGACACCATGGCCTGACTGGGGGTAAAGAAATCACTCCCCACCCCCATGTTAAAAGGGACTCTCTCACCTGGAATCTTGCATCAAACGAGGAAAAAAACCACACAGGAGAGGGCCGGTTTGCACATCATCTGTATTGTCACATGAAGTGCACGTCCAGAACGGCTGACTTGGAAACGACCTATTAGGTCACACGGAGTCCGGCCCCTGGGGGCCAAAGCGGCACCGATGCCTGTGGGCCCTGGGCTTTCCACAGGTGGTGGCACAGACACCTGGTCTCCCCGGACTCTGGGGCCCAGTGCTGGGAGAGGCCAGCTCACGCCTCAGGCCCTTCTGCTCCTGGGCAGCATCTCCCAAAATGCGTCTGGGGAAATGCGGTTCCCTGGGGGGGTTAATAGCTGTTCCTTGAGAAAAGGGTTCTGTAGTCAAATACGTTTAGGAAGCATGGATTAAAACAAGATTCCATGGAAGCTCTTCTACAGGACTTGGCCTTTACGACAATCCCAGCCCTCGTGAATGTCCAACAGAGTGTGTAGCATTTCCCAAAGTTATTTGACCACAAGACCATTTCTCTTCCCAAAGTGTCTTGTAGGCTGGTGTCTGGTGGGGCACCCCGTGGAAAGCGCTGCCCTAAGCTATCGATGACCATTAATGGCAATGGCACCTGTGTTGGGTGGTGGGTTGTGGGCATTTCGCTGGGCGGTGTGCTGTGGTCAGGTGGGCACAGCCAGGAACTCAACAATCATGATGGTGAAAGGACAAGATGAGACTCGGCCCCTCTCCCGCCATCCTGGTTCTCACCTGGTACCTCCAGAGCAGAAGCGGAGCAGGGCTATCCCCACGGCTGGGCCCCAGCCTGTCCACAGAGGGACTCAGAGTCCGACTGAAGGAGCAGGGGGCACCCCGCAGGATGGGAGGGACGTGTCAGTCACTGGTGGGCCCACCTGAGGTCACCAGCCTCCAACCAAGATTGGGGAGATGGGCTGGGGCTGCCTGGTCCCCCCTCCCCTGCCAGCCCCATGTCCTCCTGCTGCCCCTCGGGCCACCCCCGGCCCCGGAGCCGCAGATGAACGGCTCACCAGGCGGAGATGAGCATCTGGCAGGTGTTGGAGGACATCCAGACCAGTTCGACCAGGCGGAACTGGAAGTAGCCGATGACGAAGCCAGAGAGGACATCGGTGATGTGGTGGCGGCCGATCATGACCCGAGACAGGCCCACACAGAGGGCCCAAAGCACCAGCAAGACGCGCAGGGGCACCGCCAGCACCAGGTGGCTGAGGAAGAACTTGGACACCATGGCCGCGCGGCTGGCGTGTCCGGCGGGGAAGGCGTAGGTATCCATGGTGAGGTAGTCCAGGAGGCCGGGGCTCGTCTCAAACGGGCCACGCCGCTTGATGAGCTTCTGCACGCCAGCCACCGTCATGATGTCCAGGAGCAGGGCTGCGGGCAGGAGAGAGAGGCCCCGAAGGCCGTCAGCGCCGCCTCCTGCGTGCTCGCCCCCGACTGCGCCCTGGCTTCCTTCACTTGAACCACGCGGGCCTCCGAGCAGGTTCCCACCCCAGGGCCTTTGCTTGTGCTGTTCCCTCTACCTGGAGGGCCCTTCCCTGGGATATCCGGACAGATAAAAGTGCCGAATGAGAGAGTGGCGATCAGGCATTTTGTGGGCCACCGTAGGCCCGTCGGAGGATCTCATCCTGACAAATGGGGCCCTGGGCTGGTGGCTTTTCTCAAAGGACTTCACGGAAGCCCCCGCCAGTCCCAAGAACAGGCTGTTACCATCGCCATCTTTTTTAAGTTGAACTGAAATTCACGCAACACACAATTAACTATTTTTAAGTGTACAGTTCAGTGGCATTTAGTATATTCACAATGTTGTGCAACCGTCACCTCTATCCAGCTCCAAAAAGAAACCCAGTTCCCATCAAGCAGTTGGTCCCTGCCCTCCCTTCACCCAGCCCCTGGCAACCACCAGTCTGCTTTCTGTTTCTCTGGATTCGCCTATTCTAGACGTTTCATGTAAGTGGAATCATACAATATGTGACCTTTTGTGTCAGGCTTCTTTCACGTACCGTAATGTTTTGGAGGCCCATCTATGTTGTAGCAGGTATCAAAACTTCATTCCTTTTTCATGGCTGACTATTATTCCATTGTCTGGACCTGCCACAATTTGTATATCCATTCACTGCTGATGGAATCTGGGTTGTCTGTATATTTTGGCTCTTGTGAATAATGCTGCTATGAACATTTGTGTACGAGTATTTGTGGAGAACCCATTTTCCGTTCTTTTGGGCACATCCCTACGGGTGGAATTGCTCCATCATGTGTTAACTATGTATATATATTTTTTCTTTTGGCTGTGCCTCGTGGCTTGCAGGATCTCAGTTCCCTGACCAGGAATTAATTGAATCTGGGCCCTCAGCCGTGAAAGTTCCATGTCTTAACCACTGGACCGCCAGGGAATTCCCTATGTAAAGCTTTTGAGGAGCCACCAAACCGTTTTCCACGGCAGCTGTACCATATTGTCCTCATTTTACAGAAGACGAGACGAAGCCCTGGAGGTTGGAGCATCCCTGCCTGCTCCTCCTTCTTTCTGGATGTTTCCCTTTCCCTCCCTCTGACTTCTTCTCCGTCATTGCCAGGCCTCAGCCTAAATGTCACACCCCCAGCGAGGCCTTCCCTGCCCTCCGGACAACCCACGCTCTCCTCACGGCACTTACCCAGCCGCAACTAAGGAACCCGCGGGGTGGTGAGAGGTTCGGGGTCAACCCCTCACTTCCTCCCCACCACCATCACTTCACAGAAGGGGGGTCAAGCCAAATCTATTCTGTTCGTAGGCGCATGCCCAGGGCCAGACACAGAACAGCAGTCTCCAAATGTTAGTTGAGTCGCTGGCCTGGGGTGCGGAGCCAGAGGGGCGGTCTCCTTTCCCATTTGGGGAGCTTGGGGGAGACCTGGATCTCTGTCCGTCCTGCCTTCACCCCCCCCCCCGCTGTGTGGCCTTGAAGAGGCTGCTCTACCTCTCTGTGCCGTTAGACGAAGGCCCACGCCAAGGGCCCACGTTCATCCAGCTGATCACAGGGGCACCCGGTCAGCCAAAGTGGGGGCCTGCGAGTGCCACAGAGACCTGGGTGCGAGTCCCAGCCTCGGAGCCTCCTGACTGTGAACTTGGACAAGTCACCTAACTTCCCTCACCTGTAACAAGATATCTCAAACACCTGCCTCCCAGACGGGGTCTGACACGGTGCCTGCAGGGTGACTGACTGCCCTGGGTTTGCCTGGGACACAGGGGTTGCTAGGACATAAGAAGTTCAGGGCTAAAAGAGGGAAGTCCCAGCAAACCAGACGAGGTGGTCCCCCCAGGTGCCTGGCACACCAGGAGGGCCAGAGAAGGGTGGAGGATTATCATCAAATGACAGCTCAGTGCAGCCTGGCTCTGGGAACTTTCCTGGAAACTTTACAGGAGATACAGAAATTGTTGGCCTGCAACCGCTGTTGTTCAGAAATGAACCCCCCCCCCAAAAAAAAACTTTTGGGAAAAAAATGACACGATAGATGTTCACTGTAGAAATTTTACAAAATAGAAGACAAAAATAAGATTTTAAATCACCTGTAATCCTGCCACCCAGAGGTAGCCACCTTTCCAGAACCTTCTCTCCATCTATAGAGCATAGATTTAATAAAAGCTGTAACGTGCTCTACACACAACGTTCTGTAACCTGCTTTTGAAAGTTGCCAGGTCACACACCCCCAGACAGCCACGGCTGCAGCGTCCGAGGTGCCCTGGCTTCTTTACCTGACGGTCCCAGCGTTGCATGTCCAGACGGCTGCCAGGTTACACTGTGCTCCCTGGTCAGTGCAGAACTCTCTTCCTGCCCTCTGCAGGGTTGCTGCTTGCAGTCTGGGCTCTTGGTTTGGGATTTGAAGCCCTGGCCTCCCCAGGGCCTGCCCCTCTCACTAGCCATAGGGCCCGCTGATGTGTGCCCACCCTGGGACCAGCCAGGGAAAAGGGCAGAAGCAGGAAGTGGTAGATGGAGAGGCTGCCAGGCCATGAGGGGAGGAGCCTAAGGGAGGGCGGGAACCTTGTTCCACACCCCGCCCCGTATTTCCCCCGGCAACTGGTTCCCGGGAGCCAGGCCTCCCAGCCCGCATGCTGCTGACCCAGGTGGAGGCCAGGCCCAGGCTGGGAGCCATCTGGAGCTCGTTGGGGGGCAGGGTGGGGTGTCACAGTCCCAGCAGGAGGGAGGGACCAACAGGGCAGGTGGGAGCTGGAGAGAGGCGGCTGCATCTGACCCCAGGGACCCTGATGCTGACGGAGCAGTCGAGGCAGGAGGCCAGGCTTTTGAAAGTTGCCCCTCCCTCACCTTGTGACAGGCTCTCTCCACCTGGGGAGGAGGCAGTACACAGGTGGGGGGTTAAACTTGCAGGTTGCAGAGTCACAGGTGGGGTTCAAGTGCCGGTTCCTCTGCTCATTAAGAACAAGTCCCCTCACCTGTCAGAGCCTCCGTCTATGCACCTGTAACAGGGGTTATCACAGGATGACATGAGCTCCTTAGTGTCTGTGAAGTATTTAGAACAGCCTGGTATGTGGCGGTTGATGTCGTAGCTGCTGTTATTACTCCTAAGCCCCAGCCTGGCCTGACCCAGGTAAGCAACTTAAGGCTTTCAGACCCTGGAGGCTGGGTGTCATCAAGCAGGGGCGTTGGTGAGAGGGTTTCCTTCTCTGAGGTCTCACCAGGGTCAAAATGATGTGGCCCAAATTCCGAGACCCTCACCACCTAGAGGAAAGTCAGAGCATCCTGGGCCAGGGTCTGGAGGGGGCTAATGGGGACCAGGATCAGGCCCTAAGGTAGATCAAACCATGACACTAGCCACTGGGAGATGTGGGTCATCTATCTAATTGGTGACCAAGTTTCTCAGCGGAAAACCAGGGCTCAGCAAGTTGGCAAGTTCCTGCCGATTTAAATCTGCCTTCCCAGACAAGTGTAAACCACAGCAGAGGTGCCCAGAGAAAGCTGCTGGGTTCAGGAGGAAGGCGGCAGGGAGGGGCAGTATCGTGCTTCCATGGGCTGCCCAGGGGGGATGCCGTGCTCAGGGCCTCGCTCCCACGTGGTGGCTGAAGGCAAGGCGGGCTTGTGCCTTGGCCTCCCCAGGTGTCCCAGTGCTCCTCGTGGGCTGTCAAGACCCACAGGCCAAGAACTGAGCAAGACCCACACCTTTCAAACTTTTTTAGCAGCAAAACATTTTTCCCCAGTGGAAGTATACACAGAGACTCAGTATA
Source organism: Mesoplodon densirostris (assembly GCF_025265405.1). Classification (NCBI taxonomy): domain Eukaryota; kingdom Metazoa; phylum Chordata; class Mammalia; order Artiodactyla; family Ziphiidae; genus Mesoplodon; species Mesoplodon densirostris. Next base: position 5,291,208 of record NC_082666.1, read on the forward strand.
TGAACAGAAGAAAGAGGCAGCCCCGTGGCTGAAGCTGGGGGGAATGGGGGACCCTCCCCTGCCCCCTCGAGAGGCTTCTGGGGCTGGCTGCGTGCCATGATTTGAGAACCCCACATCTGGGCCTTTGGGAATCTGCTTTTTCTGGCTGGCTCCGTCCCTCGTGGCCATAATAATGAGGTGGGGACTGCCCCACTGCCCTGGGCCTCTCGGGACCATCGGGTCAGCCTGGCTGTCCAGCTGGCCTGGCCCAGCCTGGGCTTGGTTCATTCATTCACTTGAGCTGCAGGTCTTGGGCCTCACTGGTTCCTGAGTATGGCAGGCGAGGGCCAGGCCTGGGGCTGGTGAACCGGGCTGGAAGGGTGCCAGGTGGCTTGGGCGGTGAGGGTGGGGAAGATGTGCAGTCGTTACACGGGGGCTCCTTTCAAGGTGTGGCACGCCCACAGCCTCTCCCCACATCACGCTGCTGCTGTCTGGTTCCGAGAGTTGGGTGTAGAGGAGGCCATGGGGGGACGGCTCTCCAGCAGAGCTGGTGGCCCCCGGGGCCTCGCCGCTCCACTCACAGCCCCTCCCACCACTCCCGCAGGCGGCTCGCACCCCCGCCAGCACCACGGCCATCCCTCGTGTGACTCTGATTCTGACACTGTCAGCGCATAATCTGGGGCCCAGAAATAGAAGCAAATGGCTCCGTCACTCAAGGCTCCATGAATTCCACTCACACGGCCTGTTGAGCTCCTTGACCTACATTCCCTCCTGGAATGGGAGGGGGGCAGGGGGCCCCTGTGGGGAAAGGTCCTCTTGGCAGCAAGTTCAGGGGCCAGAGTCAGGAGGGGCCGAAGCCACGCCACCTGCCCTGACTTGCTGTGTGACCCGGGCTGGTCACCTACCCTCCCTGGGCCTCAGGGCAGAGGCTGCACACCTGGGATCCAGGATCAGAGACGGCCTCAAGGTCGACTGCTTGTGAATTTCATGACCTTGGCATGTCCCTCCCGCTGAGCTTCCTCCCTTCGGTGATAAAATGGGGATCATCCCAGAAGCTACTCTGAGGGCCGCCTGGGCTGCAGGGCTGGGCCCCGTCACCTGTCACGCCTTCCTTCTCAATAATCTGCACTCTCCGCCCCTCTCACGGAGCGGGGGCTGAGATGCCTGAACCCTCCTTGCAGGAAGCACACCCATTCTCAAGGCCCTGCTGTGCTGCCTTGGTGCCCACTATTCTCTCTCAGCCTGTCTGGGGGGCTGCCGGGATGACCCCTCATGGCCCCTCACGCTCAGCTGCTTCCCCTGAGATGTGCTCCATGGGACCAGCTCGGCAGCAATAAGGCTGGGCTGGGGGTGGGGGAGGGGTAGCTATGGGCCCTGCAAAGAGCAAAGACAGAGCCGATACCTCTCACTGGCTGGGGCTGGGAGGAGGGGCTCCCAGCTCTTCTGGCCTCTGATCCCCCATTCCGGCCTCTGCGGGAGCTGGGGAACCAGCCTGGTAGTGCTGTGGGGTGCTGTATATCGGTCTAAACTTTCTAAAGGGCATCTGGCTTCAGACTCAGAAGTCTTTCTAACAGGCCTCCCTTGACTCAGGCCTTCCATCTGTAAGACTATCTCCTTGGGAAGTAATTAGGGACGTGCCCCACATCAAGGATGTCCACTGCAGCGTTCTTGTAACACTGAAAACCCCAAACCAACCCAATGCCCTTGAGTCGGAGACAGATGGGAGAAACTGTGGTGGAGCGCTCTGGGGCCACTGCGAATGATGAAGCTGATGTGTATTTATAGCCACCGAAGGATAGCTATAGGGTTTAAGTGGGAAAGGCCAATGACCAGACTGGATTTACAGTAGGACGCCGTTTTTGTAAAATAAGATGTTAATGTGTTTATACGCAGAGAAGAAAGTCTGGAAGGCACCACGCTAAATGTTAACGGTGCTTCTAGCTGGGTGGGTTGATGAGGGCGATTTTTGGTGTCTTTCTGTAATTCTGCATTAAAATTTTTCTTACCATGAAGGTGCATGACTTGTGCACATTTAAAGAGTTGCTTTGGGCTTCCTTGGTGGCGCAGTGGTTAAGAATCCGCCTGCCAGTGCAGGGGACACGGGTTCGAGCCCTGGTCCAGGAAGATCCCACATGCCACGGAGCAACTAAGCCCGTGCGTCACAACTACGGAGCCTGCACTCTAGAGCCCGCAAGCCACAACTACTGAGCCTGTGTGCCACAACTATTGAAGCCCGTGCGCCTAGAGCCCGTGCTCCACAACAAGAGAAGCCACCGCAATGAGAAGCCCGCACACCGCGACTAAGAGTAGGCCCCTCTCACTGCACCTAGAGAAAGCCCAGGCGCAGCAACGAAGACCCAACACAGCCATAAATAAATAAATAAATAAATAAATAATTAAAAAAAGAGTTATTTTTAGAAAAAGACAAGTATTGCACGATTCTGCTTTTATGAGGTCCCTAAAGTAGGCAGATTCATAGAGACAGAAAGTAGATTAGAGGTTGCTAGGGGATGGGCAGGGGGGCTGAGGAGTTAGTGTTTAACGGGTGCAGAGTTTCAGCTGGGGAAGATGAAAGAAATTCTGGAGATAGATGGTGGGGACAATTGCACAACGATGTGAATGTACTTAATGCCACTGAACTGGACACTTAAAAATGGTGAATTTTATGTCATGTGTATTTTAGCCTGGAGGGACCATTTCGCTGAGCCCTGCTGAGAAGATGAGAAGTGAAGCTGGGGGAAGGGTGGAGAACGTCCTACCTCTGCGGGGCTGCGCTGGTGTCTCCAGCAGGAGGGCTCCTGACCGTGAAGGTCTGGGATCAGAGTCTAAAGATCCAACAGTTATCTGTTGATGGACATTTAGAAAAAAAAAAAAAAAGAAAAAAAAAAAAAAAAGATCCAACAGTTAGGGACAGGCTATGCAAACCTCCTGGAGGGCTTGTCACCTAAGCTGTGCCCAAGAGCAGGGGCCGGTGGGCTGGGATGGGAGAGCTGACAGAACAGATTATATGGAAGGTGGGTGAGCAGGGGCTGGCGGGGAGGGGATGCTGTGAGACGCTTGGGGTGGGTGGGGACGGCGCTGCCAGGCTGAGGAAGCAGGTTCTGGTTTCTGAACCCCTCATGCTTGGTGTGAAGGGAGGAGTGGGGCCGAGATGGGAGGTACATAGCCCAGAAGGCCCAGTAGGGCCATGAGAATGAGGCCAAGCTGGGCAAAACGCCACAGGAGGTCATTTTAGAAGCATATGATATGTTAGTTTGGGTGCAGAGAAAAATCCAGAGGCCCGTGACCCAAACTGCAATGGAGGTTATTCCTGGGGAAAGGGCTTAAGGGAAACACTCACTTTTTTCATCACCTGTTGTCATCTGAATTTTCCTTACCATGAGGATGTATAGTGAAAAGGTGCCCAACATCACTCATCACTAAGGAAGCACAAATCAAAACTACAATGAGATACCACTTTTCACACCCATTAGGATGGCTATTATATAAAAAGAAAAGCGCTGGCAAAGAACACTTGTGGAGAAATCGGAGCCCTTTTGCACCGCTGGTGGGAATGTAAAATGGTGTAGCTGCTGTGGAAAATAGTCTGGGAGTTCCTCAAAAAATTAAACATAGGATCCAGCAATTCCATCCTGGTTCTATACCCAAAAGAAGTGAGAGCGGGGACTTGAACAGATATTTGTACACCATGTTCAGAGGAGCATTATTCACAAGAGCCAGAAGGTAGATGATGGATAAACAAAATGTGGTCTGTCCATACCATGGAGTACTATTCAGCCTTAAAAAAGAAGGAAATGCTGACACCTGCTACAACATGGATGAACCTTGAGGACAGGCTGCTAAGTGAAATAAGTCAGACATTAAAAGACATATACTGTATAATGCTATTGATAAGAGGTCCCTAGACTCGTCAGATTCATAGAAACAGAAAGCAGAATGGTGGGTGCTGGGGGCTGTGGGGAGGGGGAGGAGGATTTAGTGTTTAATGGGAGCTGAGTTTCAGTTTAGGAAGATGGAAAAGTTCCGGCAATGTGAATGTACTTAGTGCTAGTATACACTTAAAAATGGTTAAAATGGTAAGTTTTATGTTATGTCTATTTAACCAAAAAAAATGACATAGAAAAAAAAAGAATGTATAGTTTTTATAATCAGGGACATTTCAATAAAGATTCTTTTATAGATCATGGAAATAAGACATGGAAGCCATTTTCCACCAAGGACAGGCCCATGGGGGAACCAGGATGGGCTTGGTGAATGGGGATGGCCTGGGTCCCGTGTCACCTGGCCCCCTTTGGGACCATCAAGTCGGGTGTTGCAGGGGAAGGATAAAGGAGGGGATCAGGTCATCTCACAGGTGCCTAGGGCTTGGAGGGGACCTGGAGGGACCCTGGACCTGGGACTTCTTTTGATGCTGGCAATGGTGATGAGGATGGTGATGATCATTGATGCCCAAGCATCAGCTGGCCTTCGTATGAGCCATGCACTTTCGTGTAATGCTTCAGGGAAGTGTCCCAGCAACCCACTAGACAGATGAGGAAAATGAGGCTCAGAGAGGCAAAGTCATTCGCCTCGGTTCCCACAGTTGGGCCAGGATTTGCACCCAGGTCCGGCCAACTCTGGAGCCAAGCTTGTGCCAGCTGCTAAGACCCCTTCTGGCTTTGACATTTCCAGAGTCTAGGCAGCACAGCACACCCTTGGGGAGGAACGCAGGGACCAGAGCAGAGAACTTCCTCCCTGGGACTCTTCCTGGGTCCAGTGTCTGGAGCTCCATTTCCCGAGGCTTCTGAGTTTTCCGCTTTGGGGCCAAGGAGAGCCCAAGTGCCAAATGTATAGGGGAAGGGCTCTGCCCTCAGGACTCTGCTGGGCGCCCTGGTGCACAGAGCAGGGCAGGCAGGACCAGGCAGGGCCCCCCACATCCCTCAGGGCCCTGCAGCTTCCACGTCTGCCTGCCACCCACTGTACTAAGTGCTTTACCAGCTCCCCGTGAATCCCCACAACAGTCCTGAAGCCCCATGTACAGATCAGGAAACTGAAGCTCAGGGATGGGAACTGACTTGACCAGATTGAGTAAGGGTCAGAGTGAGGACCAGGACAAAGTCCATTCCAACCTCAGAGCTCCAGGATTGAAGGGCCCCCCAGGCCCCCGAAGACTAAAGAATAGACAGATCCGTGCAGTTTGTGCTCCACGGATGGTCTTTCTTCCCTGGGCAGAGAGTGGTGTGGGCAGCTCTTCTTGGCGGGTCAGGTCAGAGCTGTGGGATTAACCCGCCTTGGTTATTTGCTGCAGTTTACTGGGTCCACATCCCCACGAAATGCCCCAGGCCCACAGACCACCCTGTCTGTTCTGAGCAGCTGCTCTGTGCCAGGCTCTTATCTCTCTGTCATGTCGGTACCTGGATGTGCCAGCAAAGGTGCTGGTAAAAGAGAAAACCCTTCCCAGATGCCTCCTTGCTACTCACAAGCTTCAGCGTGGATTGGGTGGTAAGCCCGACCTGCAGACGGATGGTGAGGGGGAGGACTTGGATTTGGTTCCCAGATCTACCACTTACGGGCATGTGGGGGTGGGCAAGTCCCTTGACCCCCTCTGAGCCTCAGTTAACTCTGTAAAGTGGGTGTATTAATATTTACATTACATGGTCATTAAAAAGATTTTAAAATCATGAAATACAGGACATTCATGGCATAGTACTTGGTACATAGTGAAGCTCAATAAATGATGATTTTAAAAACTTAGAAATGACTGTCCTTCTTATTCAAGAAGGGAGGCACCTCGAACCTTGCTCTTCATCCTATGAAGCAAACTCCTTTGTGTCCACAGAATCTGGTTGCTGGAAAGAGCCGGAAGCCTCATCTTAACAAATTGTTAAGATGTTCAGAGTTGTTCCCAGCTCTAGTCCTGGCCCCATCAATGACTAGCTACATGGCTGTGGACAAATCATCTCCCTGTAGAAGTGATAATGTGGTTTATGCAAAACCGGGCACGTAGTAAGCGCTGAGCAAATTATGAACACAGCTTCACCACCTCCATCATCTCACGCGGAAGGAATGTGCAGACAGGGTCTAGGGAGCAGGGTTGAGAGGGAGGCTCAAGGATGCTTTCCCACCCCCATATTGGGACACCTGACTCCCACCACAGTTTTCTTGAGCTACTGCTCTGTGTCAGGCTGCAGTGGGCACCGGGGAAACTGTGGGTAATGAGACCAGGGTTCTGACCCCCCCAAACACCCGGCCCAGCACCTGGGCCACCTTGCTCTGTCCCTCTGTCCCAAGCCCAGGGCACGTTGCCTGAAAAGAGCACAGGCCTGGATGTCAGGTGCAAATCTTCAGACCTGGTGCAAATCTCCCGCTCTGAAGCTTTGGCCAGGTTGCTTTATTTACAGGAGCCTCAGTTTCCTAATCTGTAAAGCGGGAATGGTAATAGCACCAGTCACATGGGACTGTTTATTTGGCCTAATAACAAGTAATGTATATCATTTAGGAATAAGAACAAGAAAACGTTGATGGTACCAGACCCAGCCATCTCCTGCACGAGCAACTGCTGTTCTCCCCTCCTGACATCCCACTCACAGAGTGTCCACCCCAGATGCTCTGAGACCTGAGTGGGGAGCCACACTGTACTTCAACTTCCCCTGGGACGGCAGTTCTCAGTGGCCCAACACACACCCCTTTGGAAGTGGAACCCCTTGTCAGTGTTTGCTTAGCCTGAGCCATTCCCCCTGCCCCCAACTTGTACCCCAAATCGTGGCTGTGCTGGGAAGGGCCAGGAGATCAACATGGCCCACCGTGGAGGGTGGCAACAGAGGGTCCCCGAGCACCTGGGGGATCTGGAGGTGGCTGGAGGGTGGGCCGCATGGGGGCTGGGCACCACCTCCTGGATAGAGGAGAAGGTCTGCTTTCCACATGGCGCCCACGTGGCACTTGGCACAGCTCAACTGAAAGACGCTGGTGACAAAGACTTTGCAAAAACAAACCAAAGCTCACCAGGCCCTCCTCTCCTCCAGCGACTCACCCAGGGAAGCGGTAGGTAAGGACTTCAGGAGGCCACGAGCGGGTGGGAGCCCCAGACTGGACTCCTGCACCCCCAGGCCCTGTGGGAGGATCCTGGGCAGCTTGCAGGGTCCCTGAGCCAAGCAGGGGGTTGATGGGAGCAGCTCACAAGTGCTGCCTGCAAGCAGCCTAGGAACTCTAGGACCCCAGCCTATGGGATGGGGTGTTACAGGCTTAGACACCTCACTGCAGAGTACCCGCCAGACTCCTGGCCACTTCCCTCGAGGCCACGGCCTCCAGCACCCCTGTTCAAGCTGCTCTTTCCCCAGAGCAGGGCCCTTCCTCAGAAGTTCCCACTGGGGCCCCGCATTCTCAAGGCCCTCACTTTGCAGGGGGCTGTCATCTGGGCATCCTCAGCTCTCTCTTCCCCAAGCCGGAGGCTTGCCTGTTTCTGGGGCACCCTCCCTGCCTAACCTCATTAAATTGTTCCAGTCGGTTTCTGAGGGCCCCGCTGGTCCTGCTGGGGTGGGCTCCCTCCCCGGGCCTGGCGGGGTGGGTGGTGGACGGCGGGCACACTCACCCAGAAGTAGGTTCATGAGCACCTCCTGGCCGGCCAGCGTGCTGCTCTTCACCAGGCAGAGGATGGTACCCCCAATCCAGGGGATGCCGTGGCCTGTGATGCCAATGAGCTTGACCATGGAGCGGGCGCTGGCCCAGGACGCAGCCCGGCCGGCGCACACCCCCAGGCGCTTGGACATGCAGATGTCAATGGCCAGCAGGGAGTTGAAGGCGATGCCCTTGAAGGAGGGGTTCAGCTGCATGCAGTCCTCCTCGGGCAGCTGCTGAGACTGGCGCCGCTCGCGGGCCCCATCGCATGAGGGCTGTGCCGAGGGGCCCGAGGCCTTCCTGCCCGAGCTGCGGGGCTCCGGCGCCCCCTTGGGGGGCTGGTTCAGGGACAGGAACTCGGCCCGGTTGAGGACGTTGTTGCGGTCCCGGGCCCGGGCCCGGCTCTGGGAGGCAGGCATGGTGACAATCACCCAGCGAGGGCCGGTGCCAGCCTGGCTGTAAAGGCCTTCTCTCCAAAGACGGAAGCCCGGAGCCTCCGCTGCTCCCGGCCTCCCCTCCTGCTCTGCGGCAGCTGTTAAATATAGAGTACGGGACTGCACATGGCTGTTTACCTCCGGCTGCCACCAGGCTCCCAGGGAATGTCAGTGCCAGCTGGGCAGCCAATCGAGCCCCCCAGTGCGGGCCAGCGCCAATGGAGCCACCCAGGAGGTGGACACGTCCACAGCTGCAGCCTGGCTGCCTCGGGCCTGGTTTATTTAAATCTTCCAATGGCTTGCTCCCGGGGTTTGGGGGACTCTGGGAAATGTAGTCCTCCTGCTGCTCTGGCCTCGGCTGTGCCCCAGGCCAGAGGCCTAGATGGGGGCCCCCGACTCAGCCCTGCTTTGACCAGCTTCCCTCTAAGCAGGCCAGACCCCTGTGAGACAGGCCCGCCTGACCCACTGGCCTGGACAGCTTGGACCTGGTCCCATGGACTAGACGGTGGAGTCCAGGCCAAAGGCCTCTCCGGACACCAGATGGAGTGAATGACGTCACTGAAAGCATCACCCTGGGTCCACTGGGGCTGGGCCCAGCCCCTCCTCTCTGTGACAGCATTTCAGTAAGCTGGCAGGCTGGTCCTTTTTACTTTCAATCAGTCTTGAATTGGGCTTCAGTGCATGACCATTCAATCAAATGGCAATCTGTAAGATTCGATTTCCATTAGAGGGAGGGGTAATTAATTGGTTGGTAATGGATCTGCCCCTCGGAGATGGCCTCCACTGCCCGGAATCTTTGCGAAGGACAGGATCACTGAAGCAGCTTCAGGCAACCTGTAACTAGTTCCCGAGCTCCTGGACCTGTGCTAGGTGCCTGGAACACTGCAGCGAATGGAACACATCGCACGCGTCCCTGTCCCCGGGAAGCTCATAGTTCAGCGGGGATTAAACGAATGACACGTGTGAATGATTGCAAGTGTGCAGATGGGTTGCAGGATCATAGAACAGGGCTCCGGGCCTGGCCTGGGAGTTGTGGAGGGCTTTTCCCCGGAAGGAAAGGCAGGTGAGAGGCCCTGGGCAAGGGAGAGCCTACCTCCTGCCCTCCTGCGAGGTCTGGGGGCCCATGTGGCAGTACGTGGACTGAGGGGGCAAGAGACGCTGCAGACCCAGAGAGGGGCAGACCACGAGGGCCCAGCCGAGGATTTGGGGTTTGAGTCTGGCCTCCCTGACTGTAGGAACCCAAAGTCTCCACAGCCCTTTTAGGGCTGACTGGGCCCGGGCTCAAGGGGAAGCCACCGGTTTAGGGCAAGCAGCAGAGTCGGGGGTGAACGTCCTGGTCTCATGATTCACAGCACCCAAGGCCTGTCTGCCCAGCTGGGGTGAAGGCAGGAGTCCTTCCAAGCATGGAGACCCCCATGAAGCCCCAGGCCCACCCCACAGCCTCCCAGGGACAAGGTCCAGAGCCTCCCAAGGACAGGAAGCTGCCTGGGGTGGGAGTGAGTGCTCTCTGGTCACAGGGGACCAGCCTGGGGGCTCCAGAGTCAGACAGATGAGGAATAACCTGGGGCTCTGCCACCAACTAGCTGTGGGAACTCCAGCAAGTCACTCGGCCTCTCTGGGCCTAGTTTTCTCCTCTTGTAACATGGGAACACTAGTGTCCACCTTCCAAGAGCTGTTGTGAAGTCAACGAGATGATGTTTGTAAAATGCTGAGAAGGGTCCCTGCCACACAGTGAGCCTTCAAGCCTATGGGCTAGGAATTGATCCTATTTAACAAACAAGGCAAAGTCCTCTCTCCCTCTGAGTGCCCCCTTCAGAAGGACTCACCCCCAAGGTCTGGCCCCTACTCTGTACCTGGCTGCTGTGAAGCCAGACACCAAGAACCCTCAGTCTGGGGTTCCTTGTGGACTCCCTGGCACTTCTCTTCCAGAGTGTTGCCCTCAGAACATGCACCCACAGAGAAGGACGTCCCAGACTGTGTCACATCTCTCCCTCTTGGGTGTGGCCATAATGACCAGTGCCGTCTTATCCTGGACCCTGGACAAATGCACATGAAGATGTGCACAGAATGCATGGGTAGTGGGCAGTGTACTGTGCTCTCTATTTGCTTTAGCTTATTGACACCATATAACCAACCTTCCTGTGAAGTCAAGACATCATCCCCACTTTACAAACAAGGAAGCTGAGGCTCAGAGGGGTGAAACCCCAAGGAGGTGAGGCCCAACTCCCAAGAAGTCCCTGGGGCCTCCAGACTCAGATGCCTCAGACCACAGGGACCTGGATGTGCCCACTTAGCTGTCCACCAGGGCACTCACCCCACTCTCCCTGGGTGGGGCCCATGACCTGGGCTGACCTCAGGACGGGGGGAGGAGCCCAGCCCAGATAGGGGCTATTAATACCTAGAGGCCTGTGTCAGCACCTTGGCCTGGCAAGAGCTGCTGGCAGGTTCTGAGGGCTACAGTGGGGTCCATGCTGGGGAGGGCCATGGAGTCTGATTGGACTTTGGCCTAGGAGTGGTGAAAAGTGGGCTCTGAGCTGGGACAACCCTGGGTTCAAACTCCTCAGCAACCTCTACCTTAGTGACCGCAGGTAAGTCCTGCTAGCACTCCTGGCCTCTGTTTCCCCCTCAGGGGGCTGGTGAGAGCCACTCACTCAGACTGAGAACTTCTCCTCCATCTGTAAGTTAGGGTGACCTTGTTCACATCCTCAGACAGCTGAGAAGCAGGCACCATCACTTTATGAGCACCTACCATAGCCCACACAGTCCCACTTCTCAAGAGTCTTAGAATTCATTCATTCATTGAATTGATGCTTTCATTGATCTCTTCCTGCAGTTTAGTTGGGGAGATAGGATAAACACCCATGAAATAGCTAGCCAGTTTATAAAACAATATACTTTTACCGATAGCCTTATTTTTTTCCTACTGTCAAAATGTTATGGTCTTACTGCAATAAATTCAATAAATACAGATGATCTAGATATAATCCTACTGCCTGGAGACCACCACTGTTAACATGAGGGTGGTCAGGTTATAAAGGGGATTTTCACTTGTCTCATTTCTAATTATTGAAATGTTTTATGACAACCAAGTATTACTTTAATAATCAGAAAGAATATCTATTAAACAAACTATACCTATGTATATTATATATATAAAGAAATAATAAAAAAAAGAATATGCTTTTAAAATATGATTGTATTATATATCCTTTAAAAAATAACCTCCCCTTTTCACTTAACAATATAAACCTGCTGGGACTTCCGGGGTGGCGTAGTGGTTAAGAATCTGCCTGCCAATGCAGGGAACATGGGTTTTATCCCTGGTCCTGGAAGATCTCACATGCTGCAGAGCAACTAAGCCTGTGCGCCACAACTACTGAGCCTGCACTCTAGAGCCCGTGAGCCATAACTCCTGAGCCCGTGAGCCACAACTACTGAAGCCCACGTGCCTAGAGCCCGTGCTCTGCAACAAGAGAAGCCACCACAATGAGAAGCCCACGCACTGCAACGAAGAGTAGCCCCCGCTTGCCGCAACTGCAGAAAGCCTGCGTGCAGCAATGAAGACACAACACAGCCAAAAATAAACAAATAAAATAAATAAATTTATGAAAAAGAAAAAAAAAGACCCAATGCGGCCAAAAATAAACAAATTAAAAAAATATATATAAACCTGGCAATGTCTCCATGACAACCCATCATTTTTTGATGACTGCTTGGCATTTTGTCATGTGGATGGGCCATCCTTTCTGTAAGCAATTCCCTATTATTAGACATGTAGGTTGTTTGCATTTTGTGACTATTTGAAACTATTATGGCATAGCTATCCTTATGTATACACCCCTGTGCACTAAAGCAGGATATAAATAAGTGGTTAAAGTGGCAACTACCCAATAAAAGTGTGTTCAGATGCATCCCCATGAAGTCCAGTGGGTCATCCTGAACCACCTACTGCAGTGCCCAGACCTGGAAGAGCAGCACAGGGTCGGAGACGCTTCTAGCCAACGTGGCAAGTCTAACCACACTTTTCCTGTGTTAGAGTTGAGGCAGAGAAGGCTAGAGTGGTGACACCACCTGTGAGGCTACAGAGTTGGTCAAGCAAGGCCAGAGTTAGGATGTGGGCTGTCTGGTTCCTGTGACTCTGAGCCTGTGGGATGTCTTCCTGGCCACGGATCCCACAGCTTCTCCGTTCCCCGCCTGCTTGACCTCATCTTCCACTCACTCATTCTCTCACGAACTCCTGGAACACATTTTAAAAAACATTATTTATTTACTTATTGATTTATTTTTTGGCTGCGCAGCACAGGGGGTCTTAGTTCCCCGACCAGGGATTGAACCCACGCCCCCTGCACTGAGTCTTAACCACTGGACCACTGGAGGTCCCTGGAATACTTTTTGAGGTCTACTGTGTGCCAGGCCCTCTCCCCATGCAAGGACCAGTGGGAAGTACAAAGATGGCTCTGAGGTGGCCCCCTGCGTGCAGACCACCTGGCCTGCCCTGAATCATTGCCCCACCTGGCCCTAGGTCCACATAACCTCCCTATTCTAGCACTGTCCATTGTTGAGAGAGGGGTGTGGTATGCAGGGAAGTGACTCAGGACTCGGTCTAAAGCCCTTGCCCCAAGCATTTGGATACACTGCCTGTCACTTGAAAGCAGGAGAGGTTTTCTGGCAGCATCCTGGGACCTAGAGCCATTTGTACATTGTAGTCGCTTGTTATTTGCTGTCTTTAAAAAATGTTTAAGATAGACTGACGACTACTACTGAGCATATTTATCATTAACTTGTACTTAACACTGCTCCGTGCCAGACTCAGAGATACGTGTGTGTCTCAACTGTCCCTGCAACTTCATAAACAGGCTTTTAGCCCCCATGGTACACATGAGAACACCAAAGCTCAGAGGTTAAGGGATTCTCTCTGGACCATGGAGTCAGCCAGCGAGGTACCCCGGGATTCAAACATCACCCCAACCCCCCTTACCCTCTCCCTCTCTTTTCCTTTTTCCTTGGCCAGTTTCCTTTCTAACATGCCATACACTTATTTATTCTGTGTGTGCTCAGGGTATGTATCCTCCTAGCAGAGTGTTAGCCCACGAGGCAGGGTCTGTTGTCTATTTGTTCCTTTGTGGGGCAAGGTGCCCAAGCAGTGCCTGGCACCTAACAGGCATTCAATAAATGTGTATTGAATGAATGGCTGTCTGATTCTGAAGCCTGGACTCTGATCTACTACAAACCTTGTCGTCAAAGACGATGGCCAAGAGGAGGCGGGTTATTTGGGGTAATGACCCCAAAACAGGAGGGGAAGGGGCGAGAAGCTCCACTCTGGGGAGACGCACAGCTGGAGGGGAGAGCAGGGAGGGGCAGCTGTGGGGGTCCCTGCCAGGACGGCGAAGCAGCCCTGAGAAAAGCATTTTTCGTCCCCGCCTCCCCACCCCGCCAGCTCCCGCCCCGGATCGCTTTGTCAGTTCGCATTTCTAAGGCCGCTCCTGGGTTATTTCGGTCGGGAAACCTGATCCTTCTCCGGGTTTATTTTAGCACCTTGGAGAACTCCCAGCGCCGCACCCGATCCCGGGCCGCACCCAGCCTGCTGACGCCGCCTCCGTCCCCGTTCTTCCCGGGCGGCGGGGCGCGCGGGGGGCCCCGCCGGAGCAGCCTCCGGGGCGCGGCGCCCGCGTCCTCCCGCATCTGCCGCGCGCGGGACCGTGATGGGGGGCCTGAGGATGCTGGGGGCGGGGCGGGGGCGCGGAGGGGTGGCGCCAGGTGACCGGGGTGGGCGGTGGGAGGGCGGGCACCTGCGCTCACTGCCCCGGCCGCCGGACCCGGGGCGCTGCTGAGCCTCCGCTCCTCGCCTGGGGGGTCGGCGGTGCGTTCAAGAGGCCGTCCTGGGAGGAGCAGGCGTTTCTCGCTCAGAACTGTGGCTCCGACGGGGAAGCGGGGCCAGAGGGACCGCCCTTGAGAGCCAGGCTGGGAGAAGCAACCCCTCCCCCGCCCGTCCTGACCCCGATTTGGCCCTGGATCTCCATCCCCCAGGCACATTAACGATCCCCTCCAGCCCCAAAATAACATCCAACACACCCGCGTGCACAGACATGCACACTCACACACGCTCCTACATCCCACCCACTCACACCCACAAACGCGCGCTCACCTCCACTCACCGTCACACACACATCCATACATCTGCACGGACACACATTCTCACCCACAGACACACACGCTCGCATCCACCCTCACAGACACACGTGAGCACGCACCGTCGGGCAGACTCACACAGACATGCACTCGCACAACCAGGACACAAACGTGTCCTGTACTCACACTCTCACATACACCCTCACACAAGGCACACACTGCCATACACAATATACACACACTCCCTCATCTACACCCACACCACTTGTGGTCACTCACACCATTACACACCTCATACACACACCACATGGACACACGTACATACGCCTTCCCAGACACACAGACACACACCCCAAGCAGGTACACACAACTGCCGCATGTACCCTCACACACAGACATGCACAAACTCACACTGTCACACACATTCACATCATCACACACTCATCTACACACACATTCACCCACACACTCTAACTGCCTCACACACCGTCACACCCCTCACACCCCTGGAACACGCATCCTTCACCTTCCCCTCCCCAAGCTCAGTACTGGACACACACACATCAAAACAACTTACTCATCTATGTCCTGATTTATAGCAATCGATACTTTCTCATAACCATTTTGAGCATGAATTTGTACCCATTTATTATTCATGCTAATTAACATCTCCGTTCATCATTCTCGGAGTTATCCCTTGGCATATCTCTGGCCCACGGGGATGTGAGTGCTGAGGCGACCATGCCTCCTATGTGTCCAGGCCCTGGCTGTGTTCCCTCGAGTCTTCTGAGCGGCCAGCCCAGGTGCCCAGTCAATACTGGGGAAGGAATGCACAGGCGTGAGGTGGTGGGGAGGCCAGCTGGTCAGTCCCAAACCTAACACGACCTACACGAATGTGCTCCTGAGCCTTTGTCTGGAAAGATTTGTGGCCACCCCAGGCACTGGTTTTACGCAGGGCCGCATGCCACACCTCTGCCCCTCCGTGGAGAGTGAGGTTATCACGGACCTGGGGGCCAGGAGACCTGGACTCTAGTTCCGGAGCCCTCCCTGTATGGCCTTGCCGGCCCGTGTTCCCCATCTGTAGGGAGGCTGTGGGACCAGCCCTCTCGGAGATCCCGGATGTGCTATAGCTCGGCCAGGCCGAGCCCACTCTCTGCAGAGGGGAGGTGCCTCAGTGGTGCCAGGTGGGCCCCGCAGCCTCCTTGCGTCTTGATGCAACATCCCCTCCAGCCACCTACCTGGCCCTCCAACCCTGCCCGCGCGTCTCCCAGGCAGACATTTCAAACCTCACCATTGGCTTCCTGCCTGGTCCTAAACAGTTAAGGAGATAACCCTGTCTCCCCGGGCAACAGAATCCCAGCACTTAACATTTCCATCTGCAGAACAAAGGGATTTTCCCACCTGAGAAATGCCTTTCCAGTCTCATGATGACTGCACCCTTGGAGGCTGAGAGCTCTTGGAGGACCAGCTGTGGCCCTGAGATCTTGGTCCACGAGGGAGAAGGCGCTTTGAGACTGTCTCCGTTGGCCATAAGAGTGAGGTCCCTACAACTGCAGGGAATGCTGGCGAGAGCGCCTGCTATATCAAATCCTCCGGCCTCCAGGTCTCAGAGCCAGGGCGGCGGGTTCCATCCACACCTCCCTCTTCACCAGGCCTCAGTATCCTCACCTGTGGAATGGGATGGTAACGGGACTGGCTCATGGGGTCATTGTGGAGAGCCAAGAAGGTGATGCATGCAAAGGCCCTGGCTACAGTGATGCTCAGTGATGAGACCCTGCATCCGGCTCTTTCTGCTGACCTGAGAGGACTCTGGACTCACTGGGGCTGCGTGTTAAAACCCAGCTGGGTGAGGTCAGGTTGTCTCTTCCTCTGGTTTGCTGTGTGACTTTGGGTTTTCACGGCCTTTCTGGGCTAACATGCTGGGAACTGAGGGACCTTGTCTTCCCACTGACAGCACTTGACGCTCCCAAGTTGCCACGCTGGGGGGTTCACCATCCCCGAGGAGGGGTGGCGGCTGTGCCTCCAGAGCCCTGCTCTTTCCCATTCACTGGTGACATCAAGGCAGAGGAGGCTGGGGAGACTGAGGTTTGAGGGCGGGGAGAGGTTTGGGGGGCCGTGCGAGTGTCCCCGTGGTGTTGGGCATGTCGCAAACAGATGTCCCCTTCCTTGGTTCTGCAGACGCCAGCGCCTCCCTCTCGTGTGGATGTATCACGGGCCTTCACATATGCTGAGACAGCCGTTGGTCTGTGCCCAACACCCACAGACTCCAGAGAATGCTGAGCAGGAGGAAGGGCTGCAGGAGGGCTGGAGGGGCTGAGAGCTGGGGGAGTAGCCGGAACCTTGGAGGGCCAGTGGGGAGCCAGGACAGGGGATGCTGGCGTGGGCCAAGCCCTTTCAGACCCTCCATCCGTCAGGGCTGGCCCCGGGGGGTCCCGTCCTCAGCTCAGAGCCTGGAAAAAAGACGCTGCCTGGGCCCTCCCTCTGCAGAACTGGCCCTCGAACTAGCCCAAGACGAAGTACTGCATAGGAGGTGACATAGCAGAGGATGCAGCTCTGGGGCCGAGGGACAGGGGTTTTCTATTTTGCTCACCCCGTGGGCACCCAAGCAGTCTTCTGGTGGGACTTACCGGACACAGGGATTTCTAACGTCACTTCCATCCGGGCTTGGAGGGGCTGGTCCCCAGGCAAGGGCGGCGTGCCTGGAGGAGGAAATAAGTGGGCTTTGAACTTGGCCAGATCTGAGTGTGCATCCAGACTCCGGAAAGCCACAGTCACATGACCCCTGGGTCTCTCTGTCTGTCCAGCCCTCCTCCTGGCGTCAAGGAGGAGAGCGGAGACAATACTCACTCAGCAGTGCAGACCACATAGTAAGTGCTTTATCATCATCAACACAAACCCAGGCCAGCCAAGCCCAGGGCTGCAGGGTGTCACCTCACTTCCAACAGGCATCAAGGACTCCAGGAAACCGCCTCCGGCCTGGCCGCCTAGTGAGCAGGTTAGGGCTCTGGCCTCTGTTCTTGTCACGTCAGATGAGCAAGAAGTGCAGCTCGGCACATTTTCACGGGGCACTCATGTCCTTGTGGCCAGGACAGTGTCCCTGCCCTCAGGGGGCACCCCAGCCAGTGGGGTCTTCTCTGTTCCAGGCACTGGGGGTGATGGTGTGGGCAGATGAGATGGACACCCCCAAAGTTATTAGCATAATAATTATGTGAAGGCTGAAGTGCATCAAAGAGGGGCAGAATGCTTTGTGGAGGCCGTGAGTTCACAGCAGGGAGAGGACGCTGTGGGTTCGAGGCCAGGGAAAGCTTCTTCCTGGAAATGGAAATTTACATGGGGTCCTTCGGAGACCCGTGCTATTCCCATCTTCTGGCTGTAAGCAGACCATGAGGCCACCCCACCTTGGTCTCAGTCAGCAGGGCTAGGAATAAACGACTTACTAGCTGACCTGGAAAGGGATGACCCCTCATTAGGCTGAGGGCCCATGGCAGTAAGCAAGGCGAGGGCAAGGGTGCAGCTGGCCAAGAGGCAGTGGCCACCTCAACAGGCCAGTTCCTGCCTGTGGCCTGAACTGGTGCTGGTATAGATGGATCATTTGGCTGGCTGATCACCCCTCAAAGAAAACACCTCAAAGTGGCCAGAGCCCTGTGCTCCTCCAACCTCTGCCCTCACTGGCACTCAAAATGCTCTGGCTTGGGAGTGGCGGTGGGTAGTAACCAGGTGTGGGTGGGGCTACTGGTTTGAAGATGTTTAGAGAGGTGAACAGCGATTCCCCCTCCCCTCCCCCATCCAGGGTCAAACCCCTTTGAACCTCTGTACACAGATCTCCCGGGTCTCAGCTGGGATACCCGTCTGGGGGAGGCCTTGGGCAGGTCTTGGGAATCTCCCAGCTTTGGAGTCCTGCTCTGTGAAATACACACCATAGGCTTCCTACCCAGGGGTGGTTGATGGTGGATGAAGTGATCAAGCTTGTACAGTGCTTATCACAGTTGGGGCCCGACGGGCCTGACCACCTGTCAGGGTGCCCAGAAGCCCAGCACAGAGCAAGAAACACGGGGACCTTTTTCCTAGAACTTCTCTCCCCACCCCCAAACTTCCCAGCCTTGGAGCCTCCCAGAGCCCTGCACTGTTTCCACCCAGCCAGGCCAGGAATGCCAGGGCAACGGTAACCCTTTCCCGCCTGCCCTGAGCCCCGGAAAGCCCGCTGAGTTCAAAGGGCACGAGGAGCAGCCCACCTGGACCCAAGACAGAAGCCGAACTACACTACCCAGAATTCCCGCGGCTAGCCGAAAAGGAAATGTCGTTTCTGCGAGGAGAGGCTCAGCTCCCCCACCCGCAGCTGCAAAAAGAGAGAGAGAAACAGAGAGAGAGAGAGAGAGAGAGAGAGAGAGAGAGAGAGAGAGAGAGAGAGAGAGAGAGAGAGAAACTGAGAGAGAGAGAGAGAGAGAGAGAGAGAGAGAGAGAGAGAGAGAGAGAGAGAAAGAGATAGAGAGAGAGAAAGAGAGAGAGCGAGAGTGGGGAGAGGGGGAGAGGATTACCAGGGGGAGGCGGGCTGTGTGCGGGGAGCGAGGGTGGAGAGCAGGGCGGGCGGCGAGGAGGAGGCGGCGCCCGCCCGCCGCCGCCGCCGCCGCCGCCGCCGCCGCCGCCGCCGCCGCCGCCGCCGCCGCCGCCGCCGCCTGCGGACCTGCATCCCCGCGGGGCCGGCGAGCGGGCGGCGGTCTTTGCGTGCGCTGCGCTCCGGCCGGCGGCTGCGGGCGGACACGGGGCCAGGCCGGCGCAGGGGCTGAGTTTCTGCAAAGTTTGACCTGGTTGCCTTTCCGATGCTGCAGCAGAGCGAGGCAACGCGGGGCGCGCCAGGCGGCTGCGGCGCGGCGGCGGGGCTGAGCGACTACAGCACGCTCACAATGATCATAAAATAAAGCAGGCGCGCGGGGTGGGGGCGAGAGAGCCCCGAGCCTCACCCCTCCGCCCCCGGCCACCCCCTAGCAGCCCCGAGCTAGGAGGACGTGGGGGCCGGGGGCGCCCACGACGGCCCCAGACCCCAGTAGAGCTAAAGGACACTGCTTGGGGAAGGGGGGGGGGACGCCCCGAGGACGTGCCCGCGGCGGGTTCAGGGCGTCCGGAGGGCGGCAGCCCGGGCACGCGGAGCGGCCCGAGGGGCAGGTGAGTCGGCGGCGCCCGGGTGGGGGTGTGCGCGCCAAAGTTCTCGGCAGCAGCGAGCGCGCCGGACGCGCGGGGATCGGGGGCCGCTTGGGGCTGGCGAGGGGGGCAGAGAGGCGCCGGACGCGGCGGGGCTGGAGCATTGCGCCCTCCGGGAGTCGGGGGACCCCGGCCCGGGAAGGGGCGTGCGCCCGATCAGACCGGCCTGCGGGGTGGCACTGCGCCCCCCGGGGGCCGAAGGGACCCGTTCGGGGAAGGGGCGCCGGCGGCGAGGCGGTGGGAGCAGTGCCAAGACCCGAAAGTCCACGAGGCCCACTGCAGTGCCAGCCAGTCGCCCCCCGCCCCACCCCGCCTCCGGGCCGGGAGGGGTCAGCGAAGATGTCACCGGCGGCGATTATTCGCTGGTGCGCGCGGTCATAAGGCCGCCACTGACGGGCTGGGCGCGGGGGCGGGCCGCCGCCTCCGGGCAGACCTCACAGAGCTGCGCCGTCAGCTCCGCAGCCCGCACCCCGCGTACACGCGTCGCCGCCCCGCGTGCCCCCCGCAGCAAAGTTCGACTCAACTTTGAGGCGGGCCTTGACGCCCTGTCCCTTCCACCTCCCACCAGGTCCTCGGCGGCCGCGGCGAACCAGGCGGCGGCCCGAGCGCAGCCCTGGGGCCCCGCACGGCGGCGGGCGACGACAGCGACAGCGGCGAGGGGACGCGGCGTGCCCCCGAGTGGTCGCCGACGGGGATCCGCGCCGCGCTCCTCGGGGACCCCGCGGGAGCCGGGCGCTCGCCTCCTGGAAGCCACCGAGGGCGCCCAGACCTCGGCGGATTGAACAGAAACTGCTCTTCCATTGATTCGGCCGGGCTGGGCGAGCGGCCGGGTGCGTGTGCCCCGAGCGCGTGCGGAAGGCAGAAGGGCAGGAAGTCGGTCTTCTGCAGCGAGGGTGGCGGCACCGCGCAGGCGACGGAGCCTTCCTTATTTATGTGCCTGCCGGCATTTGCCTTCTTCGCCTCAAGACTTCAGGGAGCGTCTCTGAGCTGCGTTCCCCGCGTGTGAGGCACAGAAGCAAGGGCTGGATGTCTGAACGACATGATTATCCATTAACCTCCAAACTTTTCTTTTTTTAACCCAAAGAATATCGGTGATTTTTGTCCACTGCTAGCAGCAGAAGAGAGAACCCAGGGCCCTTGAAATGCAGCAAAATCCTTATTTATAATCAGGCCCGAGGTAGTGATATGCAAACCCCCTCTACTCAGTGAATTTTCTATCCTATGGATATCAGTCTTGAGATTTGAGATTGGAGAGCTGTACTGTCTGCACTGGGTCCGGCAGCCTCCATCCTTCCAATGCCCGGTTTTCTCTGGGACTGCTGGCCTTCCCTGGCGATCAGAGCCGTACTGTGTGCCATGGGCTGTATTCAGAGCATCGGGGGCAAAGCCAGAGTCTTCCGGGAAGGCATCACGGTGATCGATGTCAAGGCTTCTATCGATCCCATCCCCACCAGCATCGATGAGTCCTCCAGCGTGGTGCTCCGCTACCGGACACCCCACTTCCGTGCCTCGGCCCAGGTGGTCATGCCACCCATCCCCAAGAAGGAGACCTGGATAGTCGGCTGGATTCAGGCGTGCAGCCACATGGAGTTCTACAACCAGTATGGGGAGCAGGGCATGTGAGTACTGCTCAGGAGCAAGCTTCGGGGGGCCCCTGGGATGGGAGAGCTTGGGGATCTGGGGGTGAGCTCGGGGGGGGGTTAGAGAGGGGTCCCACCAGGGCCAGAGGGAAGTGTTAGGCAGACATGGAAGTGGCCTCTGATTCCTCCTTGGCCAGGTGTCCTAGAGGGCTTGCCTGTTGATTCAGATTGGGGTCATGGCTTTAGGACCTTCCCTTCCACTGTCCCTGGCCCCCTGCGCTTCCCGTAACCCCTCCCTGCAAGATGTCGAGAAAGCAGAGGGACGTTCCACCAGGTGCCTCTTTGGCAAAGCACGCATGCTGTCCCGGGTCACTAGAGAGGCTGCGGCTTGGCCCGGCTCAGACCTGCACACGTGGCAGGTACTCAGGGAAGGAGAGCTGGGCCTCTGCAGCGTCCAGATTTAGTGTGCAGGGCTTTGTGTTGGACCTGAACTCGTCCCCTGGTGTTTTCAGAGGCACATCAGGACGTGGGGGAACACTCTTCTCTGGTCCGGACGGAGTTTTGTTTGAGAGGGTTTTAGAAACCTGGTGTGCTTTTCAGTGCAGTGTTTTCTCTCTCCGCAGCAGAAGGCCACTTTATGTGGACAGCCAGTGTCTGTGTCCAGAAGGCTCCAGTGGGCCCTTAAGAGCTGAGAGGAGCCCACAGACCTCTTCTGTCCAGCCCAGTCCCCAGAATGTCCCCAGGATAGTGTACCTCTCGGTGTGGCACCCTGAGACCCTGGCATGTTCTCTGATCCTAGAGATGGTCATCCTGAGTGTGGCAAGAGCAGCTGTAGACAGAGGGGGAAGTGACTTAACTTGAAGGGCCACCTAAGACAGGGTGGTGACAATAGCTGTTTCTGAGCACGAGGACCTTCTGAGAGCACCAGGCAGGCCCCAAGGGCAGCCCCCAACTTGACCCCTGTGACTCCCATGGCTGGCCATGGACACTCGCCCACAGCCTGTCTCTCGGGGTCTCTACCCTGTGCAGCATCCCTCCCTGGTCCTGCAGGTGAGGAATGGAGTAGACTTTCCCCAGGACTTGGAACTCTTCACTGATTTAAGAATATCCTGGGCCACCTGAAATTAGAGAGGGTGGGGAGGGGACACCAAATCTTGTGGCTTCTCCACTTGATGACTGAACTTGCAAGGGCAACAGGAGGATCATGGAAAAACTTAAAACTAGGTGTAACCATGACCGCCCCAGAGGTGCACATGGTGCGTATCTGGACACTCATCGGCTCCCCTCTGTCCACCTGATGTCTACATCCAAGTCTAATTCTCCAAGTGGCTCTTAAACCAGGCTGGGGGCTGACTTTCCATCCCAAGAAGGGAAACATGATTCTTAGTTATTTGGTGTGGACCTTCCCTAAGAAGCCTTAAGCCCAAAACCACCTCAGGCTTTGCAAGGCATCTGGGGCAACTGGCAAGACACAAAGGTTTTCCTAGGGCTTTTAGGCTCCGCTTGCTTTCTTCCCTAGAAAGGGTAAGGAAGCCACAGGGTCCTTCTGAACTTGGAAAGATGCAAGCTCCAAGAGGAAGAACGTTGGGGAAAGCTAAAGGGACTGAGTTCTGCAGAGATGGACGTGGCGTGTGGTGGGGAGGGAGTGGGCCTGGCTTGGAGCCTCAGCTTCCCCATCTGTGCACGGGGGTGGGTGGGTGGGGGATGTTTACAGAGTCTTCAAGGCCTTGTGCTCCCTTTGTTGGCTCTGAGTCCGTCTGAGCGCCATGGCTGGAGACAGGCGTGCATCAGGAGACCTGAGGTGACCTTTGTCTGTGCCAGTCCTTGGTTCCCGGCTAGAGGAACCCAGTGCACATCTAGACTGCAGTCAAGCAGACCTGGGCTTGAGTCCAGGCTCTGCCACTTTCCAGGGTGTGACCTGAGCCACTCTGACCCTCGGTTTCCTCGTCTGCAAATCGGGGCCAGTCATAGTCCTTGCACCACGGCTTACTGAGTTACGGGAGATGACACTGGTCAAGCAGCCGGCACTCCACCAAGCCCACGGTGAACACTTACTGCAAGTGACTGTCGTCCTTAACAGTGTCATTACTGTTCTGATTCTTCTATCGGGTGGGAGGTGGGTGATGGGATATGTAATGAGTTGAGAATCAGGGCTGAAACGACAGAATTTGGACAGATGTAAATTACTCTTTGTGTGGAATTTTCTCCCCAGCCCAGGTCTTCCTCTTTCACAGAGGACCCACTCCCTGACTTTTAAGAATTTAATAATAGTGTAAGTCATGGACGATTTGAGTTTTCAAGTGGTTGAAGGCCGTTTTCCTTGAGTTCCATGTGTTTCCTTTTGTTCCCTCCCCTTCTCGGGACACGCCTTCAGCACAGGGACCCCTGTGTCCCGCATACCTCATTCTCCTGGGTCCACTGGACTCCCAGTTGGGATAGGACCAGCCCTGGACAAAGGGCAGAGTTCGAGGCTCCCTGGAGGGGCAGGATGGACTGGTTGTTAATGGGCTCAGGCCCCGGGGTCAGAATTACGGCCCAGTACTGGCTCTGGGGCCTCGGCAGCTCACCTCTTGGAGGTTCGCTTTTGCCATCTGTGAACAGGGTAAGAACCTTAGGCTGCTGGGAGGATTCGGGGAGAGGACAGGTGTAGGTGACCTGTGGCTGAAATGCTGAGTTGGAAACTGCTCGATTGATTATTAATCAACAAAATTATATTAAGAAACTGAATTACCAAATAGCATGGTTCCTCCGGCCCATGAGGAGGCTCTGTATTCAACTGGCGCCCTCCGGAATAAGCCTGGACAGCTGCACCTGCTCGAATGTAAACGGAAGCATTTTGATGTGATGAAGATACCCTTCCCATCTCCCCTACCCCAAACCTCCTGTGGTAACTAAGCTTCTTCATATTTTTAAGACCCGTGATGGGAAAGAAAGTGAGGGATGGCGAGCGCTGGGATGACCAGCGGCCTCAGGCTGCCCGGAACTGTCCCCTAACTTTGCCGGGACCAGGCTGTCCTGTGCATTGCAGGATGTTGGGCAGTGTCCCTGGTCTCTACCCACTCAATGCCAGCAGCCTCCCTCCCCCTGTTCTGACAACCAAAAATGTCTCCAGACACTGCCCCATGTCCCCGGGAGGGGTGCGAAGTCACCCCTGGTTGAGAACTACCGGGCTAGACCCAGACAATTTGAAGGCTTAAAATGAAACCCACACGAGCACTGGGCTTTAAAGGCCTGGGGAGGGAACGGCAATGTGGCAAAGGTTAGGTTAGGGCTTCTGTTCTTGCCAAATGGGCTTGTATTAAAAATATTAATTCCAAATACTTAAACAAAACCCATAATACCCCCAAACATTATCCCTGCTTGAAATTAATCTCTAATCCAGGAGGAGAACCCTTTTGAATGTCGTGGGTTGGAAATATTTGCAGTGGAACAATGCCACATGCCACCCCAGTAATACCCCGACTTACAGACGAGAGCTAGAAGATGGTGAGTTTCTTGTGCCAGCTTGAGAGGATTCTATATGGTTTGGGGTCCAACCCACTTAGCTTTCAAAGCCACCCCCCCAGAACACTGTTGGATCCGCCTGCCTCCACCACCCCATCCTCCACAATCCTCAGCCGCCACCTGTCATCTGGCACAGTCTTCCGAGTGACGAGGCACAGTTTCTCCCCCGTGTAGGAGATGCTTCACGTTATCCCTAGTTTGCCCTCCTCTGGAGCCCCCAGAAAATCTGGCCCACGGCCAAGGTCGGTTCCGGCTCAGGGTTCTGCCAAAGGTCAGGCTTGGGGTGAGGGGAGGAGAGCAGCTCAGGAGACGGGGTCTCTCTGGGTTGACAGTGCCACCCGCCTGTGCCCTTGTTCAGCCAGGCGTGGCTCCAGCTCCACCATCCACGGGTGGCGGTGCTTGGGCCAGGCTCTCAACCTTTCTGAGCCTACTGTTCTCTTCTATGAAATGGAGAGAATAGTCCCTCATCGCAGGGTTGTTTGAGGGATTAAATGAGATAGTATGTGTGGTCGCTATCCATACCGTAACTAGTAATAATTCATCATCAATTACACAGTCCCTGGCAGAGAGTCAGCACAGAGACTGCCGTGTTGGAGTCATTACTGTTCTTTCTTCTCCCGGGTTGGGTTTCACATACCCGCCTACAGTATGAGAATCTCGGGCGACGAGACCTCTGAGGGTCTTTCCAGCCAGAACCTGCGGTGACATCTGCTGTCACAGGATTGTGAGGCTGGTGGGAAAGGGCTGGGCAGGGGTGGAGGGGCCTGAGGCCTCTGGCCAGGGGATGCTGAAGCTGGGGTGATGCTGTGTGGCTGCCCCAGCTCCCCGTTCACTCTCTGGTCTCCCAAGGACCCCGTGAGGTCCTGATTTTATGGTGAGGCCAGGGCCGCTGAGACCTGAGGCCACTTGCCCCAGGAGGCCACTTGCCCCAGGAGGCTTGCTCTGTTCCAGTGGTCAGGGGCCGGCTCAGGAGGAATGGCCCTGGTGACCACGTGGCCTCTTCCTGCAGCCTCGGTCTGAGCTGGGGCCCATGCAGAACAATTGAGGACGATGCTTCCTCTCTGCAAGCGGAAGGCAGCCTCCCCCATCTGCGGGGCCCTGGCGGAGGCAGGAGAGGGAAGTTCTCGTTTCCAGGCTTTGGGGTGGGAGGAAGTTTGGGGGGACGGCCTGGCCCCAAAAGCACTCCCCTTGGACCGGCCCCGGCCAAGCGATCGCACCCACCCTCACCTTCTGAGGGCTGAAGACCAAAGCTGGCAGCTTCCAGAGACACGTGAGCAGGCTCCGACAGCACAGGGATCAGGGAAGTGGCAGTGAAATGCGGAGATGCGGTTTGTTTTTGCTGATCGGATCTGGGTACAAACGCAAAAGATCAGTAATGCCTGCTGTGGGGCGGGGGGCGGGGAGTAGACAGCCTCCCGTGCTGTTCCTGGGGGTACCACTTAGGCAGCTTCTGGAAGGTGAGCTTGGCTTTGTCCACTACAATTTCAAGCACACATGCCCTTCAACTCTCTTGTCCTACTTTTAGAGTCTGTCTTAGAGAAACTGAGCCCCTGGCCTGGTGCCTGGAGTATGGCAGGCACACACAGAAATCTCCTGAGCAAGGGAATTAACGAGTACGTGAATGCAGGAAGCAGGGCAGAAGGACGTATGTGTGGGGACAGAAACTCCAGCCCTGTCCATCACTGAAGAGCCACGAACACCCCAAGTGCCCATCAGTAGGGCGTGAAACTATGGTCTGTCTCCAGGGCAGAATAGGATGAGCTCTTACACATGAGGAGGAGGAGCTAGAGATTCCATATCATATTATCATCGTTGCATTAAAAGAAGTTGTAAAATATGTAAGGTAGGAATCCATTTTTGTTAAAAGTGCTAAAAACAGGAACATTTACTGTGCGTATATGCAGGGAGGATGGTCTAGAAGGATGTTTATCAGAGTGTAATGTGGTGAGTAACCCTAGCGAGGGAGGCGGAAGCACGGAAGACAGGACTTTCGTTTCTCACTTTTTTTTTTTTTTTTTTTGCGGTACGCGGGCCTCTCACTGCTGTGGCCTCTCCCCCTGCGGAGCACAGGCTCCGGACGCGCAGGCTCAGCGGCCATGGCTCACGGGCCCAGCCGCTCCACGGCACGTGGGATCCTCCCGGACCGGGGCACGAACCCGCATCCCCTGCATCGGCAGGCGGACTCTCAACCACTGCGCCACCAGAGAAGCCCCATCGTTTCTCACTTTTTGTACTTCTCGATGGCTTTTTTTTTAAAAAACAAAAACACAGGTTTTATAACTAAAAACTAAAACGCTGTTGGCCCTTTCCCCCTCGTGTTAGGCCCTGGGAGTGTGGCCTGGGCAAAGAAGGGTAAGGTGGGAAGAAAAAGTGGTGTTTGTTGTTTGGGGGAACCCCAGGGGCAGGCGGGGAGGGGATACCTCCAGCTCCTCCCCCAGGGAAGGGGCTCCTGGTGACGTGTCTGGTGGGAAGGGGCCAGCCCAGTGGGCGGCCGCCCAGGGCAGGAGTCAGGAAACCAGGGTCCCAGTCTGGTCTGGAAGGGGGCTCTTGGGCCTCATTTCTCGTAAAATTGCAAACATTTTACAAAATTGGAACTTTTTGCAAATTGCAAATAAACATTAAGCTCTGTAAAATTGGAGACCAGGTGAGAAAATCCCTAAGCGCCCATCTGGCCCCCATGAGGGCACTGAAGCCGGCACTGGGCAGAAGAACCTTGTGCCCTGGGCAGCCCTCTTGCCCTCGAGCCCCAAGTTGCCATCTGTAAATGTGTTTCTTAGAGCGCCCAACGGTGCCACTTGTGAGACGTGAAACAATATTTAGGAGAACTCATTTCAGCTTAAGTGTGATTGTAATTTAAAGCCACATATTTATTCTCATGTGTATTAGAAAAAAAAATATATATATATATATATACCCAATATATCCAACCTGTTATTTCAAAGGTGTTCCAAAGGAAAAGCTAAATTCAGTTGAGTTTTTTAAAAAAGTGATTAATTTCAAGGAAAAAAATAAGAGCACAGGAGATATGTAAACAGGAACAAAATGAGGAAAGAGACGTGAAGTCTGGGAAGTCTGCTCTGAGACCAGGTGTTCTGTTGTCCAGAACTCAAAATGCAGTCAGAGAGCTGGGAGAGACGAGGGCCCATGGGGGAACAAGGGTCCACCCGTGCCTAGGAGAGAGCCCAGGCCCAGGCTCGCCACCCTGCCTGGCACAAAGCAGCTGGGAAAGGTGTGCTCCCAGGGCCACAGGAGGGGCAAGCCCCACCCATCCCCTCAGGGCTACACCTCTGGCCGGTGGCTGGGCCTGGAGCCTCAGGGTGTCCCTCCCCAGCTCCCATGGGTGCCCTTCAGCACAGCCTCTCCCCCTTCTCTGGCTTCCAGGGAAGGCCTTTTGTAAGCCCTCAGACTTACACTCTAGGTCATGTTGCTCAGAGGGTGTGTGTGTGTGTGTGTGTGTGTGTGTGTGTGTGTGTGTGTGTGTGTGTGTGTGTGTGTGTGTGTGTGTGTGTGTGTGTGTGTGTGTGTGTGTGTGTGTGTGTGTGTGTGTGTGTGTGTGTGTGTGTGGGTGTGCGTGCGCGCGCGCTGGGTGAGGGGCCTGGGTAAGAGCTTGCTCACGCTGTGGGTCCTGCCTGGTGGCTTCACGGTTCTGTGACCCTGGGTCAGGCCTCTGATGTCCCCAAGTCTCCTCTATAAAACACCCTCAGTTGCAGCCCTGGGGTAACTGAGGAGAAGCCTGTGTTGATGTATGTACGCAGGGCGCCCAGCACGTCTGATGCACTCAGGGAACGTGACCACTGTCACCAGTGTTGCAGCGGGGACGACCTGTGCTGGGCGTGGCTGTCCCAGCCGCAGCTGCTCCAGGTGACAAAGTACACAAGCAGAGGCAGCTTTGGGCGCTCTAAACTCATCACTGGGACCCCTTTGTGGGGCTCAGGCCCTGAAGGAGAGACGGGGCAGGCTGCCCACCGCCAATAATCTAGGCCACCTGCCTCTATTGTGTCTGACTCTAGGCCGGGCACCAGGGTAGATTCTGGAGGCCTGGTCCCTGCTTCTCGGCCCCTGTGGTCTGTCTGGGAGTGAGGTCGTCAACAAAGGGTGGCATGATTATTAAATCACCCCTGTGTGTGTCCCAGGAAGCAGCAGGACAAAGATCGAATATGGGGGCACCAGGCCTCGTGTGAAGGGTTCGGGTGAGCTTCCCTGGGGGCTCCAGAGATGAGCTGTGGGTACCACTGGCTAGGACAGGAGGGGGGCGGGGGATGCTGCTCGTGGCCAAAGACGCTGAGTCGGGAGGGCACAGCCCATTAGAGGGATGGCTGGTGGGTCTGGAGCCTGGGGAGGGTGGGCATGGGCGTGTGTGTGTGTGTGTGTGTGTGTGTGTTTGCGTGCAAGACCCTTGGCTTCACCTGCATCTGGCTTTCAGGGTCTTGGGGAGTCATGGCAGGCTTAATAGGGTTGGAGGGAGGAACAGTGCCATCAGATTTGTGTTTTTAAAGATCACTCAGGCTTCAGGGAGGAGAGCATGGCAGGCCGCAAGAGGAGGCTGGGAGAGGTGAGGGGTCGTGGCCAGGGCGAAGGCAGAGGAGAAGGCGGGGCAGTCTGGAGGCGAGAGGGAGTCAGGGATGCTACTGTGCGCCCAGAGGGTGCAGGCCCCCCGGCATCACTGATGACCAGGTCAGCAGCCCTGTCTCCCTTTCACAGCATCGTGGCCAGCGTCAATGGCAGGTCCCTGCAAACATCTGTTGAGTGCATGGGGGATGGGGATGGGCATTGAGGGACGCTGAGGAGTCTGTCTCAGACGTGCTGCAAGGGGGCCCCAGAAAGCATTCTGAGGTCCAGCTTCAAGCCTGGACTTGCCTGCTGTCCTCTGGGTTCCCACACCTCTGGGATGAGGGTGGGAGTGTGATGGGGCCCACAGAAGCAGGCCAGTTTCCCGGGCTTGGGGACTGCACCGTCCCACTGGGCCCCGTGCTCAGAAGGGGCCCTTGCGTGGTTCCATGCTCTGCCGTCACCACGTTGCAATTCTTTATTTTTGAACAAGGGGCCTCCTATTTTCACTTCACCCCCTGGTCCCACAAATTCTGTAGCCAGTGTTGCCCTGAAGACCAGCACAGGCCAGTGAGCAAAGGGGGAGGACACGGGGGAGACCAGGGCCTCCTGATGGCCTGTAGGAGGCCTGACACGACCTGCCCTGAGGTCTGGAGAGAAGGTGCTGGGGCAGAAATGGGTGTTTGCTCGTGTTCACAAAATGCCCCTCCTCCACCTAAATCTGCTGGTTGAGCGTCAGTGTGCCGGGCACAGAGCTGGGAGCCTTGCCTACACCTTTCGTTGGCATGCGCACCGGTATCGTCCCTGCTGTGCAAACAAGAAGGCTTAGGGTGTGCAGGACCAGGGTCCAAACTCACCCCTCCACCCAGAAGGTGGAAAACTGAGGGTCTGCCTTGAAGCCCAAGGTCATTCCAGAACAAACAGGAAGTCTTAGAGGCAGGAACTGTATGGAATCGTTCCTTTCAGAGCATGGATAATCTGGAAACATAAATGAGGTCAAAAGCCCTCAGGTCACATCAGGGATGGCAAATCCATTAGTGTTAGAGGCAAGCCTCTCTCCAATGGTCTCCGGAAGTTTCCACATATTGCTGTTTACCGTGTACCAGGTAGTATATATTGACGCATTTAATCATCTCAAAAACCTTGAAGGTGGGTGCGGTTATCCACAGTGAACCAATGTGGGGCTCAGAGATTTGTGACTAGTAGCCAGGGGGCGACTGGACCCGGGCTGGTCCACGTCCCTCAGAAGCTGTGCTCTTAACCATGCTCCCTCCACCACCTTTACGGGGAGACTGGACCACGGGGCCCAGAGCCAGCCCAGCTGGTTTGTGATGATTTGAAAACAGACGCCCTTGGCCCTGGTTCTGAGTAATACCCCACATGAGACACGGCTGTCTGCCAGCTCATGGGGATCGTCACCCGTCTGTGACTGAGCCAGCGCCTGGGCATTTGGGGGCTGGGAGGTGCAAAAGGAAACCTGAAGCTGGGGGTCAGAGGCTGAGAGAGAGAGGCCATTCTGGTGGCAACCCCACATCCCACAACAAGCCAACTCTTAGGAAGTGAAAGAGGGCAAAGGCAAGAGAAAAGGTCTTTTGGCAAGATGGCTTTCTGCCTTAAAAAAAACAACAACAAAAACCACTTTCATAAGCAAGTGTAACCACTGTGAGAAGACAGAGTGGGTGCCTTCCACCACAGGAGGCTGGGCACGGGTGGGGCACAGGCTTCTGAGAAATTTGGGACAGGGACCCTGACCCCCTTCTCTGGTCCATGGCGGCCACCCCCGGGGGCAGCCGAATCTGCAGGCTCATGACTGTGACCTCCTCCTTGGCGTTTGATGAGCTCAGGGCCCCGGGCAGGAGATGGCCTACTAGGCAGGTGTTACCCTAATTTGTGACCTTTTTAATGAAAAATCACATTCCTGATCATCCCTCCTGTAGTGGCCCCAAATTTGCCAACTGCTGACATTAAACGATGCATTTCAGTAGGGGAATGCATTTTTTACACTGTAATAAGATATACATAAAATTTACCATCTTAACCATTTTTAAGTTTGGCAGCATTAAGTACATCCACATTGTTGTGTGTCTATTTCCAGAACATTTTCATCTTCCCCAACTGAAACTCCGCACTAATGAAACGGTGACTCCCCCGTTTCCCTCTCCCAGCCCCTGGCGGTCGCCATTCTACTTTCTGTCTATGAATTTGACTCTTCTAGGGACCTCATATATGTGGAATCATACAGTATTTGTCCTTCTGTGTCTGACTTATTTCACTTTGCCTAATGTCTTCAAGATTCATCCATGTTGTAGCATGTGTCAGAATTTCCTTTTTAAGGATGAATAATATTCCATTGCATGGATAGACCACTTTATCCATCATCCATTGGCGGACACTTCAGTTGTTTCCACCTTTTGGCTATTGTGAGTAGTGCTGCTATGAACAGGAATGCATTTTGTAAAGTAGTATATTCTGGAGAGCACCGCTGGTGTACACAGGTGTGTGGAATTCTGGGGGCAAAGTGTCCTGAGCTTTGGTATGGCAGGTGCCCAGGCCTGATTGCTTAGCTAAATCAACTTGGGAAAAAGACCCACCCCTCCAGCTGCTGTTACTTTATCTGTCTGGTGGGGTGGATGTGACTGTTATGAGTTTCTAAGGGGTGGGCTCCCCAGACGCTGCTGTGCCCCCAGCCACGTGTCCTCAGAGCAACTTAGGACAGTCCTCTTCTGTCAGAGAGTTATTATTATAGTAACAATAGTGACAGCAATGGTGTTGGCAGGCACCGATCACTGGCATTTGTCTTGTGCCCTGGACTGGCATGGTCCTGCCTGTCTCCTTCCATGACCCCAGGTGGGATGTGGGTGATGAGTCTGGGGTTCAGGGAGGGCTGGGGTTTGGCCCAGGGTCTCACACCAGTGAGAGGGTGGCTGAGACTTTCAGCAAGGCCAGTAGGTTTCCTGAGTCTGAGTGCTGGACAGCCCGGCTGCCAGAAGGCTGAGCCCCCTGCAAGCAAGTCGGGCTGACCAAGTGCTGCTGGTTCTCAGACCGGCCCGAAGCTGCAAGTGCAGGTTCCCCGGCAGCTGCAGCAAGTCCAGGAGGCATTGATTGTAAAGCTGGCCCCGAGGCTGGGACTGAGAGCAGAGTTTTAAGACTGGCTGGTTAGGTTTTCTTGGTTCTACTGCTCCGAAGACAGGGGCCAACCAGGTGGGAGCCATTCTGGCTGAGCTGTGCTTCCTATTCTAGGCGGGCATGAGTAGAAACAAGGCAGGGGGAGGGTGAGCAGTGGGGAGAAGAGGGCACCGCCCACAGTGTTGGCCTTGCTGGGCGGAGGGCCAGGGAGCCCAGGCCCGTGTGTGGTGGAGGAGATGTGGAGGGGAGGGGCCAGAGCCTTGGCGAGGGCCCTGAGCGCTGGTTCCCATGCCCCTGGCCCCGGTGCTGGACACCGAAGCTCGGGGGCAGGCGGGAGTTTGACCCCGGTCACATGCTGGTCAATGAGGGGCTGAAAGCACTCCCAGATGTGCTGACCCCACAGCCACTGGGGGCCCCTAAAGCAAGAGAAAGAAACTCCCTGCCACTTGCACTCCTACCCAGGCCGCCCTGACACGCTGTGTGGCCAGGAAAATAGCCCCACCCCAGCCTCTCGGGGCCAGTGGCCTCCGCCCTAACCAAGGTCACAGGGTTGCATGTGGCCGTCCCACCAGCTGCTGGGGCATGGGACGGTGGGGCACAGCGCAGGTTAGGGCCCCCCATTACTGTGTGCTGCCCCCAGGCCCCTCCCTTGAGGGCAGGGGCAGCTAGGGCTTCCCAAAGCCCATTCAGAATCCAGCCCTGTCTACAGTGGTTTCTGGGGGAGACCAATTTGAGATGATGCAAGAGAACAGGATGTGGCCTTTGAGGGGAGCCATGTCTAGGGGAGCCCCAGTTCCCTGACATGATGTTGGGTGTCTGTTTACTGTCTGGCCCCCTGGGGAGGTAAGCCCCAGGGACAAGGGGATGCAGATGAGCCTGTGTGTGGCTGGCTGAGTAAACTGGCCTTCCCATCCTCAGGTCCAGTTGGGAGCTCCCAGACCTCCAGGAAGGCAAGATTGAGGCCATCAGCGACTCGGACGGGGTGAACTACCCCTGGTACGGCAACACCACGGAGACCTGCACCATCGTGGGCCCCACCAAGAGAGACTCCAAGTTCATCATCAGCATGAATGACAACTTCTACCCCAGCGTCACGTGGGCCGTGCCTGTCAGCGAGAGCAACGTGGCCAAGCTGACCAGCATCTACCGGGACCAGAGCTTCATCACGTGGCTGGTAGCCACCAACACCTCGACCAACGACATGATCATTCTGCAGACACTGCACTGGCGCATGCAGCTCAGCATCGAGGTGGACCCCCACCGGCCCCTGGGCCAGCGCGCCCGGCTGCGGGAGCCCATCGCCCAGGACCAGCCCAAAATCCTGAGCAAGAATGAGCCCATCCCGCCCAGCGCCCTGGTCAAGCCCAATGCCAACGACGCTCAGGTCCTCATGTGGCGGCCCAAGTACGGGAAGGCGCTGGTGGTGATCCCGCCCAAGCACCGGTAACAGCCAGGGCGCCCGCGAGGTGACCCCCAAATAATAACACCACGCAAACAACCCGCACGGACTCTGCAGTCGTTCAGCAAAATACAACCTTTCTACCTTCTCCAGCGGGCGGATCTCACTGTGCGAACGCGCGGGGATGGCCCCCCGCCCTCCTGGGACCTGCTTCCCTGGCGGAGCGGGGAGACCCAGGCGGGACTGACCACTCCACGTGCGCCCTCAGTGTCCCCTTGGGTCTCCTTCCCTCTCCTCGCAATTTCCGTCATTCACTTGCAACAGACTCCCTGAAACAACTGCTTTTTCCGTTCCTTTTTTTTTTTTTTAACGCCTCTTTACGAGGTTCAGGGGTGGGACGAGGAGGAGCTGGTGATGAGCCTGATCCCACTGCACCGGGGCTGATCCCACTGCACCGGGGCTGATCCCACCCGGGCTGATCCCACCCGGGCTGATGCCACCGGGGCTGATCCTACCCGGGCTGATCCCACCGCACCGGGGCTGATCCTATCCGGGGTGATGCCACCGGGGCTGATCCCACCCGGGCTGATTCGTGGCGGCCCCACCCCACCCCGGGCAGCTCCCCTCATCCTCTGTCACGCGGCCTTATGTAGACTTGCTTTGCCAAACTTTTGCCTTAAGCCGATTTTAAAGGAAAAAACCGGAAACAAAGAGAGCAGTTTGTCTTTTCTGCTGGACTTTGCATCTTCCGCCAGAGGTGAGGGAGGAGGGGGTTGGGCTACAGATTTAGATCTAAAACCGGCTGCTCATTCTTCCGTTTTAGCTGAGCCGAAACCACAGGCAGATTCTGCCCCCAAAGTCCCTTCTCTCCACCCCAGGTAGAACTCTTACCCCACTCTGTGCCTGCGGAGACAAGCTGTGAGCTCGGGCTCAGGGCAGATCTGCCGGGGGCTTCTCTCTCCTCTCTCCTCTGCAGCCGGAACTTGCCTTGGGTGGGCCTAGGAGCAGAGAGGGAGGGTCCCGTGAGTTATAGGTTGAGCCCAGGGAATTCCCACCGTCTCGGTCCTCAGCGCCCATCGCCAGCTGGCTCTGCCGGCACATCTCAGTGGGCAGCTTTTCTGTTTCCATCCACACTGTCCCGAACGCCTGGAGGGCCAGCCACCTTACCCAGCTGTAGTTCAAAGGTAAGAAGGCCTGCCCTTGCCTCCCAGCACCTTCTCGGGGACGCCCCTCCCAGGCTCTCCGGGGGGCGCCTGCAGACGGGCTCCAAGCACCGCAGTGCTGCAGGTGAGGGCACCCACAGATGGGCATGCCTGGACCTGGTAAGGCTGGGGAGGCGGGAGGCAAGAGGCAGACCCCCTGCTGCCGGTCCTCACAGAAGCGAGCCAGCGCCCACGGCCAGGGCGATGAAGTGAGCCTGGGGTGGAGGCTGGTCCTTGAGGTCACCCTCCTTCGGGTCCTGGGCCCTCTGGAGCCCCAGGACCTGGTCCTGAGTGTCGCCAAGCTTTTTTTTAGCAATGTCTGCCTTGAAGGCTGCTTGCAGGAGCTGAGGGGACACCCTGCTGAGGGAGGCCCCCTTCCTCCAAGCTTGACAAACCCACAGCTACATCGCCTGGGTTCCTCATTCAGACCGATAATAATCAAGCCCAGAAAACTGTCAGATGAGAGAAATAATCCATTTCTGCTGCAGATGAGCCGTTTGTAGGAGTCCCGGTGACAGCGTGGGTGGGCGTGGTTCACGAAGTCCTTGTTCTGCTCCTTCATCCACGGGCTATTGTATTTATTCAAGGGTGCTTAACGTCCAGCCATCGCCCGAGCCCGCTCCTGACGGGAGGCGTTGGACGGGAAACAGCTTTGTGTGGCCGGCTGCCGGCCTAGTGCTTGGGGAACCCCTGTCAGGACTGGGACCTTCCACCTGGAAAGTGCCAGTTCCCCTGGGTGTGTTCGGAGGGAGGCCTGCCACCCAGAGAGGCCACAGCCTCAAGTGAGGGGGATGATGGGTCCCAGCTGCCCCTCTGGGCACAGGCTGTGGAGGGGTCAGGGTGGCAGTGGCCGGCTGCTGCGGACGGGACCTGGCCTCCTGATGGCACGGCCCTTCTCTGCACTCAGGTCTTTCTTGCACTACAAAGGAGAAAGGGCCCTGGGCGAGGGGTCAGGGACCGGAGTGCTGGGTCATTGCTAAGGAGTTCTTACTAGGGTAGGGGTGGGAGTAGGAACCAACAGTAAGTGGTGGTCCTGAGCTGTCTGGGGGCAGAGTCCCCCAAGCCTGTGCTTCCTGCGTGTGAGCAGGCCCTGGGCAGGGGCCCACGGCTGGGCCCACTTGGAGGAGCACTGCTGCTACGCCCCGCCCCTCACTGCCCGGCCCCTCGCTCTCTGCCCCTCCTAGCCTTTCTGAAGACAGGGCTGGGAGGACTCTGGGGAGGCTCCAGGTCCCGCTAAGGAAGCTCGGCTTAGCTTGGGTCTGGTCCCTCGGCTTCTCATGTCAGGAACGCAGAGCCCAGGCTTCTCACCTGGGTCCCCGATCCCTCTGGTGTCCCCCTCCCCGGCATGGACACACTCCTCCAGCAATAAGGACTGTCTGTGGTCGTGGAGAGTACTGTGAAAACAGACCAATGCACTTACCAGGAGGCACAAGACTCTTGAAGAAAATGTAAAATGAACCTTTTTAAAACAACAACAAATATTCACAAAGAGAAATAAAATGTAATTTTAAAGTAGGCCTGGCTAGGATCTGGATGTTTCTGAAGTGGCGGTTCATTTGGGGGTTGACGGCTCTGGATCTCTGGCCTGGGGAGTGAATGCATCTGCGGGGGTGGGTATATGGCTGGAGCCTGGGGGTTCTGGTGCTAAGGGCCTTGGAGGAACCCAGGAGGAGGTGGGCCACTTCGCAGATGGCATCCCCTGCTCTCCATAGCTCTGGACCTCAGTCCCCACCCAAAGTGCCCCCTGGTTGGGGCCCTGTGTGGAGGAGGGGCAGGAGACTTGGATGTGC
The DNA here is from genome assembly GCF_025265405.1 of Mesoplodon densirostris. Lineage (NCBI taxonomy): Eukaryota > Metazoa > Chordata > Mammalia > Artiodactyla > Ziphiidae > Mesoplodon > Mesoplodon densirostris. Next base: position 5,327,688 of record NC_082666.1, read on the forward strand.
AGCTAGGACTTGGGGGCAGCTTGGCTTTTTGGCAAACAGTAGAAACCTGTGTGACAAGAGGGGTTAGTGTTTAGACTGGGTCCTTACCAACAGACTTGCAAACCTGTCTTCATGTGGAGACATGGCTGCTAAGTCAAGGTCAACCTAGGCCGTGGCCCTGCACCTGCCCTCGCCTGTAGCTGGTGAAAGGGGTCGTGTGGCCAGAGCACTGATAGTAAATACCTTCTCCTCCTGTTGGAACCTCCTTATGGAAGGATGAGAGGTGGGGCAGCCCAGAGGTCTGGAGTGGGTGTGGACTCTGAAGGTGGACCATGGATTCAAGGTCATTGTTGTGAGTCTGGCAAGACACTGAGCCCCTCTGACCCCACTTACCTTGTATGGAAGATGGGGGTTCTCTGAGTAGCCGCCTCCTACCTGACACAGTGAGAACACCCTATTCTACTCGGTTTCTGGGTGTTAACTCACCAAATCCTCACAACACCCCAGATGTTATCCCGATTCCCATTTCACAGATGAGGAAACTGAGGGAGAGCCGAAGTCGAGAAGCTGCCCAAGGCCACGCACCTGGGAAGCGGCAGAGTCAGGATTTGAACCCCGGCCCCAGGGCCCAAAGCTGCCCCTGTGTGCTCTCAACCTCAGCGAGTCACTGTGGAGCACACGTTCTGGGCTCAATAATTAACGGCGCCCATTAATAAGAACCCCCCGCCTGCGGCTCACTCCATCCTGGGTTCCCCAGGCAGGAAGTGCCTTCCTCCCCCCCACAGGAAGTCTGTGCTGTCATTTCTCCGTGGCCCACGGTGAGCCTGCTTGGTCCCTGCCTGTGAGGGGCTGCCTGGTCAGTTGCAGGCCACGGGCTCGTCGGCTGGGTGGCCGGTGGCCTCTCAACATCGCCACGGAGCACGAGGGGCCCCGTTCACTCTGGGCATCGGGGAGTTGGTTTCTTCCCTGGGCTTCCCACACTGCAGCAACCCAACGGCATTCTGCATCCTGTCTCCTGGGTGTCTCCTCTGAGACACCAAAGCAGGAAATTGCATAATAGGCTCCACTGGCCGCCCTCCACCCAGATGGCTTATGGGTGGTGCAGCTCACTGTTGTGGTTTGGCTTTTGATTATGGATTCAGCTCCTGCACCCTGCCTGTGAGACCATGGTGTGTGCGTGTGCGTGTGTGTGAACAGAGAACGGGGTGCAGCCCTGGCCAATGGCAGGAGGGAGCTGAGCCGGATCCCATCAGGGTCCAGAGTTGCTCAGGCATTCGAATCTTCACACTGACATGGGAGGACGCTCAGACGGCTGCCTGCGTTTGGGGGTAACATTTGGGAGGGGAATGTGCAGGAGGAGTGGTTACGAGTAAAATGGATTCCAAGTGGCATTTCGTCACACAGTGGAAGCCTCCAGCCTCTCAAGCTGATAGCAGGTTAAATTTAGAAGTCCCAGACTGGGATGAGACACAGACACCAGGCTCAAGCCAGCTGTTGCAGCGTTCTCCCCGCCCCCGCCAGGAGCCAAGGCCTGGGGAGCCGGCTGTCCAGGCTGGGCCAGGCCGACCTGCCCCAAGACGCCCGGAGAAACAGGTTCACTGCAACCTCACACCCAGCCTGCCTTCTACCAGTAAAGTCACTTCTGGGTAGAGCCCAGCCTCTGCTCTAGACAAAGACTCCCTGTAGGTTAGGCCCTGAGGCCTAGAGGAAACCCCATTCGGGTCCAAGAGGGAGACAGCTTGTTGGCAACTGCAGAAAGGCGAAGGCTGGTGGCGCTCTCAGGTCCCTGGACATTGCTAATGGCCCAGGCACTCTCGCGCACCTGGGGCTTGAGCTGTCTCTTGGTCCTCATCTATCCTGCCTGAATGGCCCCAAAGAGACTGTTTCCCACCTGGTTGGGGTCCGGGCGCTCAATTAAGGCAAACGTTGTGGGTAGCAACAGACCACAGTGCCCACACACCACCCACTAAGGATCCATCCGAATCATCAACACGACGAAATCCCCCAAGACAAAGAGCATCCAAAGAGCGAGCGCTTGGCTCTTCCACGGCCCTTTTCTGTCCCCACACCTCATCCAATGGTGTTCTACCCCGTTTACAGATGAGGAAACTGACCCTCCCAAAGGGCAGAGGGTCTTGCTAAAGATCGCTCAGCTGGGAAGTCACAGAGCTGGGCTGGTTTCAAATAGCTGTCTTTTGACTCGGCTGTCACTGCTTTTTTGGCTACACCATCCCCAGCTTTTCCACACCCCAACTCTACCACACTGCTCTTAACCATTCCTCCATTAACTGGCACAGAAGGTCCCTGAGCATGAGGCTTCACATGAGTCCTCAGCAGCCCCGCTGGCACTGGAAGGAAATTATTGAACGCAAAAAACACATCTGAGTGATGAGCTCCGCCTCTGCGCCTGTGCCTAGAGAGGCGCATCCACACAGTTGACACCGGTCCTGGCAGAAGCCGGCCCAGCTCCGACCCGGCGGGCCTTCCCCGCGTGTCCCTGCGGACTGGAACGCAGAGACGGCATTAGTTCCTCCAGCGGCTTGAGCCCAACTTCGGTTTCAGTTGCAGGCTCATAGTTTATGGTCCCTTTTAAAATCAGACACATGAAGGGGGGCGTGGCTGGGTGTTTACAGCAAGCGGGACGCAGTTCGCAGTTCGAAGCCCTGCGCTATTCCTGGCTGCCACTTGTCCTGCTGAGTGAGGTCGGGCTGGTCGCCAGACCTCCCATGCCTGTTTCCCAATCTGCAAGCTGGGACACGCACCCCGAGCCTTCCCTTGCCTGTCGGGACCCAGCCAAGCGTAGGGGTGGTGCTCGGTATTAGATGTGCAGAAGGGGCTGCCTGAAAACGGTCACGCTGGACCCTGGTTTATATTAGAGACCAGAGACGTCTCTCTTTCAATGTGGCTAAAAGTCACGGCAACATCCAGATGACAGGACTTGGTTATTCAGGACCCTGAGTATCCTCAACAAACACACACCGAATGCCAGCCCGTCAGCCGGACAGGTGTGTGGAAAAAAACTTTTCTCATGGCTTTAGTGAGATATGATTCACATACCATATGATTCACCCATTTAAAGTGTATAATTCTACGGTTTTTAGTATCATTACAGAGTTGTGTAGCAACACCAGTCAATTTGGGGATATTTTCATCTCAAAAAGAAACCCTGTACCTGTAAGCTATCAGCCGCCGCCCTCTGCCCCCAACAACCCAGCCCTAAGCAGCCACTCATCTACTTTCTGTCTCTATAGATGTCCCTCTCTGGACATTTCATGCAGATGGAATCACGTGACGGGTGGTCTTTTGTGCCTGGCTTCCTCACCGAGTACGTTTTCAGGTTCACCGTGCTACGGCACGCACCAGCACCTCCTTTTTGACAAGCGCGCTTTTGATCATCTCCCGTGAACGAGGTACTTTGCTGGGTGCCTGAGAAGCAGCAGCCTGGAGCATACAGTCCCAAGGAGAAGACAAATGAAATGTTACAAAGGACTAGTGCGATGCTGACCGTCAGCAGGGGCTGCGAAGGGAGGTGGGGAAGGCTTCCCCGAGGAAGAGGCCTTTTCGAGGAGACTTGGAGAATGGACCAGAGGAGTGTGGGCCTTGTGAGAGCGGGGAGAGGAAGCAGGGCTGCCTGGAGAGGCTCTGAGTTAGGAGAGCGCCCTGGGGGCTGCAGACCCACTGCAGACCCAGCAGCCGGGTGCAGAGCCAGGCCTGGTGAAGGAGCTCTTGTTATTTTAGGAGCAACAGGGATGGGGGTGCCGGGTTATGCCCGGGGTAAGCGTGCAGCAGAGGTAGCAGCTTTCTGGAAGGTGCCCATCACTTGTGAATGACTGAGACGATTCTGTGAAGGAGAGAACAGTGGAGGCCACGTGCAGGAGCCCCTGCCTGCCAAGGGGAGCTCTCGGGTCTCCCCAGATGGCAGCTCCTGTTCCCTCTGACAGCCGGCTGCACAGGCAGGAGAGGGTCGTGGCAACCTCAGTGGGGTTGGCAGGCCTGCTCCACCCCTCCCTGGCCATGTGACCTTGAGCAAGATATACGGATATGGTTACGGAGAATGGGGATACAAATGGTTGCTTAATGAGTCTCTGGTCCAAGATGGTGGCGTAGGAAGACCCTGAGCTCACCGCCTACCACAGGTTCACCAAAATTTCAACTATTTACGGAACAACTATTCAAGAGAAAGACCAGAATCTAGCAGAAAAGATCTATGACTAAACATATAAAGTGGGGGGACTTCCCTGGTGGTCCAGTGGTTAAGACTTTGCCTTCCAATGCAGGGGTCCTGGGTTCGATCCCTGGTCGGGGAACTAAGATCCCACATGGTGCACGGTGTGGCCAAAAATTTTAAAAAGTAAAAAAATTAAAAAAAAAAAAGGATATAAAAGCGGGAATCACAACGAGATAGGTAGAGGAGGTAGAGTCGTAGTACAGGAAAGACACACCACTGGGTGGGTGACCCACAAATGAGAAAATAATTACAATTGAAGAGGTTCCCTTCAAGGAATGAGGAGTTTGAGCCCCACATCAGGCTCCCAGCTCTGGGGTCCTGCAATGGGAAGATGAGCCCCCAGAACATCTGTCCTTAAAGGTCAGCAGGGCTTACATTCAGGAGACCCAGAGGACTGTGGGGAATAGGAACTCCACTCTTAAAGGGTGCACACAAAATCTCACACACTCTGAGACCCAGAGCAGAATCAGAAATTTGAAAGGAGCCTGGATCAGACCCACCTGCTAACCCTGGAGAGCCTCCCAGAGAGGCAGGAGGCAACTGGAGCTCCCCCTGGGGGCACAGATGCCAGCAGCAACCACTTCTGGGAGCTCCTTCTACCATGTGGATGGCGAGGGCCATTTTGGAACCCTCCCTTGAGCTTATTAGTGCCAGGACCTGCCCCTGCCCACCAGCCTGTTGGCGCCTGTTCTGGGACACCGCAGGCCAAGCTGCTAGCTGGGCAGGGACACGGCCTCACCCACCAGTGGGCAGGCTGCCTTAAGATCCCCTGAGGCTACAGCTGCTGTCCCTGGACATGGCCCTGTTCACCTGAAGGCCCAGGACTCGGCCCCCCACACCAATGGATGGGCACTAGACCTAGGATTCCTAGGGCCCTGCAGCCAGAGATTCCAGGACCAGACTTTGCCCACCCGTAGTCTGGTACTAGCCCTGAAATCTCCTGGGCCCCAAATCCACCCACTATCAGTGGTCACCAGTCCCAGGACCACTGCAGCCCTGCAGTCTGCCTTGTCAGGACCCAGATAACACATCAGCAGGCTGGCACCAGCCTGCGATACTCCAGGCCTGGGCCCTACCCACCAGTGGGCCAACACCATCTGTGAGATACCTTGGACTCTTCAGCAAGCCACCCTGGGATCTAGCCCCACTCACCAGTGGGCCAGCGCCAGCTTTGGGACACCCCAGAACCTGAATCCAGCTGTGTCATGAATTGCCCCCCGCCTCCACCAGCAGGGCGACAATAGCTCTAGGAACTCTGACCTTACAACCACCCACCTCAGAACCTGGTTCTGCCCACTAGTGAGCCTGCAGTAACCCCAGGACTCACTTCAGAGCTAAAGACACACACAGACCGAAAGTGACGGGATGGAAAACAGGATCCCATGCAAATGGAAATCAACAGAACGCTGGGGTGGCAATATGTATATCAGACAGAATAGACTTTAAAACAAAGACTATAACAAGAGACCAAGAAGGACATTACATAATGATCAACGGATCAACCCAAGAAGATATAACAAATTGTAAATATATATGCACCCAAAAAAGGAGCACCAAATACATAAAGCAAATATTAAGAGACATAAAGGGAGAAACTGACAGTAACACAATCATAGTAGGGGATGTTAATTCCCCACTTAAACCAACAGACAGATCATCCAGACAGAAAATCAATAAGTAAACATTGGCCTTAAATGACACATTAGACCGGATGGAGGTAATAGATACACATAGACCATTCCATCTAAAAGCAGCATCTAAAAGCAGCAGAATACACATTCAAGTGCACGTGGAACATTCTGCAAGACAGATCACAAGCTAGGCCACAAAACAAGTCCTGGTAAATTTAAGAAAAGTGAAATCCTATCAAGCATCTTTTCCGACCATAATGCTAGAAGACTAGAAATCAAGTATAAGAAAAAAACTGCCCCCCAAACCCCCCCAAAACAAAAACATGTGGAGGCTAAATAACATGCTACTAAACAACCAATGGATGACTGAAGAAACGAAAGGAGCAACAAAAATACCTGGAGATAAATGAAAATGAAAACACAACGTTCCAAAATCTATGGGATGCAGCAAAAGCAGTTCTAAGAGGGAAGTTTATAGTGATACAAGCCTACCTCAGGAAATAAGAAAAATCTCAAATAAACAACCAAACTTTACACCTGAAGGAACTGGAATAACAAACAAATAAAACCCATAGTTAGTAGAAGGAAAGAAATCATAAAGATTGGAGCAGAAATAAATGAAATAGAGACAAAAAAATAGAAAAATCAATGAAACTTAAGAGCTGGTTCTTTGAAAAGATAAACAAAATTGAGAAACCTTTAGCCAGACTGATCAAGAATAAAAGAGAGAGGGCCCAAATCAATAAAATCAGAAATGAAAAAGGAGAAGCTACAACTGACACCATGGGAATACAAAGGATCATAAGAGACTACTATGAACAACTATATGCCAATAAAATGGAAAATCTAGAAGAAATGGACAAATTTCTAGAAATGTACAATCTCTCAAGACTGAACCAGGAAGAAATATGAAACGTGAACAGACCAATTATCAGTAATGAAATTAAATCAGCAATTTAAAAAACTCCCAATAAACACAAAGTCCAGGACCAGATGGCTTCACAGGTGAATTCTACCAAACATTTAGAGAAGAGTTAACACTTATTTTCTCAAACTATTCAAAAAACAAATTGCAGAGGAAGGAAATTCTGAAACCATTGACAAAATGAAAAGACAACCTACTGACTGGGAGAAAATATTTGCAAATGATATGACTGATAAGGCATTAATATCCAACATATATAAACAGCTCATACAACTCATTTTCAAAACAACAAACAACCTGAATAAAAAATGGGCAGGACAACTGAACAGACATTTTTCCAAAGTGGAATTGCATATGGCCAACAGGCATAGGAAAGATGCTTAGCATCACTAATCATCAGAGAAAGGCAAGTCAGAACCACAATGAGATATCACTTCACACCTGTCAGAATGGCTATCATCAGAAATACCACAAATAATAAATGTTGCCAAGGATGTAGAGAACAGGGATCCTAGTACACTGTTGGTAGGAATGTAAATTGGTGCAGCCATTATGGAAAACAGTATAGAGGTTCCTCAAAAAACTGAAAATAGAACTACCGTATGATCCAGCAATTCCACTCCTGAGTATATATCCAAAGAAAACAAAAACACTAATTCAAAAAGATACATGTGTAACCAAGCAGAACCCTATGGGGCCTTCCTGGGACAGACACCTGCCACCCCCACCCCCCGCCATGTCTTCTGCCTGCCTCTTTTTTTAAAAAATAAATTTATTTATTTTATATATTTAATTTTTAATTTTTGGCTGCTTTGGGTCTCTGTTGCTGCGTGCGGGCCTTCTCTGATTGTGGTTGTGGCGAGTGGGGGCTACTCTTCATGGCAGTGCACAGGCTTCTCACTGCAGTGGCTTCTCTTGTTGAGGAGCACCGGCTCTAGGTGCACAGGCTTCAGTAGTTGTGGCTCGTGGGCTCTAGACCACAGGCGGTAGTTGTGGTGCACAGACTTAGTTGCTCCACGGCATGTGGGATCTTCCTGGGCCAGGGCTCAAACCCGTGTCCCCTGCATTAGCAGGCGGATTCTTAACCACTGCGCCACCAGGGAAGCCCCTGCCTACCTCTTGTCTATAGAAAAACTTTAGCCTCCCAGGCCTTCCCCACATTTCAAAGAACATGTTTAATCAGAGAAGTGAGAAAATGAAGAAACAAATGAAACAAATAAGACAAAATAATAAGTTTAGCCATTAAACAAAGTCAAGGACTTTTAGTTCCTTCTCAGGGGCTATATAGTATTCTGAGCTATATCCTTTGAGCTGTTTTTCAGATACTGAAACCCCAACCAGGTGGAAGAAGTTAACAGTATAGTGCCCACAAGCACACAGACCCCAGACTGGTTGGAATCAGAAGGCTGATGATGTTAACTCCTTATTACTTCAACACTAACCAATCACAAGAATGTCCACGAGCTGATCACACACCCTGCAACCCTCTCCTTCACCCTGTCTTTAAAAAACCTCTCTCTGATGGGCTTCCCTGGTGGCGCAGTGGTTGACAGTCCGCCTGCCGATGCAGGGGACACGGGTTCGTGCCCCGGTCTGGGAAGATCCCACATGCCGTGGAGCGGCTAGGCCCGTGAGCCATGCCTGCTAAGCCTGCGTGTCTGGAGCCTGTGCTCCGCAACAGGAAAGGCCACAACAGTGAGAGGCCCGTGTACCGCAAAACAAAACAAAACAAAAAAAAACCTTTCCCTGAAAGCCACTGGTGAGTTCAGATCTTTTGAGCATTAGCTGCCTGGACTCCTTGTTTGGTGTCTGCAATAAATGCTGCAGTTTCCTTCACCACAACCCAGTGTCAATAGGTTGGCTTTACTGCACACAGTCAAAGAGACCCAAGTTTGGTTCAGTAACACATGCACTCCAATGTTCATAGAAGCATTATTTACAACAGCCAAGATATGGAAGCAACCTAAGTGTCCATCAATAGACAAATGTATAAAGAAGATGCGGTGTGATATATATATGTGTGTGTGTGTGTGTGTGTGTGTGTGTGTGTGTGTGTGTGTGTGTGTACATACACGCACACACAATGGAATACTACTCAGCCATAAAAAAATAAAATTTTTGCCATTTGCAACAACATGGATGGATCTGAAGTGTTTATTCTTAGTGAAATAAGTCAGAGAAAGACAAATACGTATGTTAACGCTTATATGCGGAATCTAAAAAATAAAACAAATGAGTGAATATAACAAAACAGAAACAGATTCAGAGATATAGAGAACAAACTAGTGGTTACCGGTGGGGAGAGGGAAGAGGGGAGGGGCAGGTCAGGGGTAGGGGATTAAGAGGTACAGGCTACTATGTCTAAAATAAATAAGTTACAAGGATATATTATACAGCACAGGGAATATAGCCAAAATTTCACAGTAACTTTAAATGGAGTAAAACCTATAAAAATTTTGAATCACTATGTTGTGTATCCGAAACCAATATAATATTGTAAATCAACTATACCTCAATTAAAAAAATCTATCATTCAAAATACACAAACCTAAGTAAGTATAGAAGAACTGTAAATACTTAAACATTCAAATTAATTTTTATTAAGTTTGTAGAATTTATGGTTCTGAAATTGTTGAAATTTAAAATTGCATGAAGGAAAAGAAAATGGTAGCTTACCCCAGGATTGTGGTGGGTGTTCAAAGGTCAATTGATACAAGGCATGTGAAACACTACCTGACACATAGTAAGTGCTCAGGGCATTTGAGCTATTAATATGGGTAAGCCCCCGAGCCTCAGTTTCCTCATCTGCAAGATGGGGCTAAGGGGCTCTCTTCATGGGGAAGGACTCAGTGGGATCAGTAAGCACAGCCTTACTGTGCTCACATGTAGCCAGGTGCCCAACTGGCGTTAGCTGATTTGATTGACCTTGTAACCTGGACGTTCAAATGGTTTTCTCTTCTGCCTCAATTTCAGCTGAGACATGGAAGGTAAAATACAATACAAGCAGTACTGCTCCTCTGTGCTGGATGTGCTGAGGGACCAAGGATCACTCTGGCCAGGATTTGTCCAATCACACTCAGGGGCGTAAATGAGGCAGAATAAAGGCTGCCCTGGAGAGAGCCGGTGGTGGACTGTGTGTTCTTCGGGATGCAGCATGTTTGCTTCACTCCAGCACCCCTCCTCGTGGCAGCCTCCCCGAGATGGGCAGCCAGGCCTCCCTGCAGCCATGCCAGCCTGTGTGTGTGGGCTTTGCCCTGTGCCCACCAGGTGCTTAAGGCTCAGTTAATGTTTACCGCTGTCCTGAGCTCAGATGCGTGTGGTCCTGGAGTCAGACTGTGGCTCCACCGCCTGCCGCCCTGGCTTGTGGGTTACCCTCCCTGAACGTCGCTGGCATCCTTAGCTGGGAATGTGGATGGTGTATTGTTTATTATTATTATTGTGGTAACATACACCTTACCACCGTAACCACTTTTTAGGCGTACAGTTCTGTGCCATTAACACTGCACAACATCCACATTGTTGTGCAACCATCATTGCCATCTATCTCCAGAACTTTTCCATCTTGCACAGGAGAAACTCTATACTCATTCAACAACTCCCGGGGCTTCCCTGGTGGTGCAGTGGTTAAGAATCTGCCTGCCAATGCAAGGGACACGGGTTCAAGCCCTGGTCTGGGAAGATCCCACATGCTGTGGAGCAACTAAGCCCATGTGCCACAACTACTGAGCCTGTGCTCTAGAGCCCACGCGCCACAAGTACTGAGCCTGCGTGCCTAGAGCCCGTGCTCTGCAACAAGAAGCTTGTACACTGCGATGAAGAGTAGCCCCTGCTCGCTGCAACTAGAGAAAGACTATGCGCAGCAACAAAGACCCAACGCAGCCAAAATAAATAAAATAAAAAAAAACAAAAAAACATAACTCCCCATCCCCCTCTCCCCAGTCCCCCTGGCAACCACAACTGTACTTTCTGCCTCTATGAATCTGACAAGTCTAGGGACCCCATATGCGTGGAATCATACACTTTGTCTTTTTGTGTCTGCTTTATTACACTTAGCATCCTGTCCTCAAGGCTCATTCATATTGTAGCAGGTGTCAGCATTTCTTTCCTTTTTAAAGGCATTTCTCTCTGACCCATTCTTCCATGGGTCCTGACTACCCAGAGATGTCCCAGAATTATAGCCCCGTCCCTGCTGCTCACGGCGAGTCATCAACACATGGGTAAATTCTAGAGTTGTGCAAGGACGTCCATGTGTGGTCCACTTTGGAAGAGTTCCCTCCAACTGGTTAAAATAATAAGATACAACGTGCTTAAAGAGAGAAATTTTTCTCATCTAGAAAACTCATTTATAAAAGGCTATTCTCCATGAAATAAAATTATTATCTCTATGCATGAAGAAGGTAAGAGTATGAGGAAGCATTTTCCAAAGTGCCACAGTGAATCTGGACTTCAGGGTGACCTTTGATAAGGTCCTTTATTATATCCTCAGGGGTAGGTGTTTACAGGTATAACCTTGGGCTTCCTGATTCTTTTAATCTGGATAATTGTGATGGGCTCATCACAAGATGTGGCGGAGACAGGAGGGGGACCCAGAGGCTGTGGGTTAGTGGCAGGGGCATCTGTCCTGATTTTCAGCAATCACTTGGTTTTGGCTGCCGATCTGGCTGTCAGCAATGGAAAATGAGCTCCCTTTGGGACTTCTTCTGGTGCCTCTGATCAGTGAGGAGCTCTGCACGGCGGGGTCTCAGAGAATAAGTATGGCAGCTGGCAAGGTGGACTGAGTGATTAACGCAGCACTTAGGATGTTGTTACCTGTAAGGCGAAGGGACTTCCCTGTAAACAGCCTGACAATTCCTGTAAAGGTAAATGAGGGGCGGCTGACTAGGCTTCTTCAGCTGTCCTCCTGACACACGGCTCCACACCGTGTGGCACAGTAATTCTGCCATGTGGACACATTCCTTCATCCTCTGATGGTGACGGAGGAGGAGAATCCAACTCCTCCCACCCCATGACATGAAGCTGATGCTCCTGTAGGAACTACAGATGTGGGAAATGGTGGTAGGGTTGGCAGAATTGATGGGTTTGATGGTCAGGGAACCCAGAAAGGCCTGAATCCTGCCCACAATCCATCTTCCTTCCCTGGGGGGTCTGAGGGAGATGGACACCCTAGGAAGAAGCACCTCTTCTTTGTTAGCTGGACAGGGGTCCTGAAAATCCAGCCTGAGAATCCAGAAAGCTGGGTGTTACAGAAAACCCCTTTGGGTACTAGTTTCATCCCACCCCACACTCTCCATTGCCAAGGCTCAGCCATATGGCACATCACTGTGGCTTCCTGGAGGGCAGGTAGGAGAAACAAGATAAGGATGGCCACTCTTACCACTTCTGTTCTACCTTGTGCACAGAGCAAAACAGAAAGAAAAATAAAATGCGTAAAGAATTGTTAAGGAAAAAGAAAACTATTCGCAGTGAAACCAATGTCTGTGTGCAGATAAGCCAAAGCAATCTGCACATACACATTAATTAATAAGCAAATTTATCACAGTTACAGAGCACACAATTAATATAAATCAATTATATTTCTATATACCCTCAATTGTTCAGCATCATTTGCTGAAGACTATCCTTCCTCCACTGAATTGCCTTTTCACCTTTGTCAAAAATCAATTGATCACATGTGTGTGTCTATTTCTGAACTTTCTATTCTGTATAATTTATCTATTTGCTTATCTTGACACCAGTATTGCATGGTTTTAAATATCATAACTTTAAAATAAGTTTAGAAGTCAAATAGCTTAAGTTCTCTTTTTCTTTTTTAATGTTGTTTTGGCTATTACAGGTTCTTTTCATTTCCATAAGAATTTTAGAATCAGCTACACACACACACAAAAGCCTATTGGAATTTTCATGGGATTGCACTGAATCTATAGATCAATTTGGAGAGAACTGACATCTTAACAATATCGAGTCTTCTTATTCATGAGTATATATTTCTCCTTTTATTTGGGTGTTCTTTAAATTCAGTCAGCATTATTTTATAGTTTTCAGTGTACAGGTATTGTACATCTTGTCAGATTTATACTTAATAGGTATTTGATATTACTGTAAATGGTATTTGCTTTTTAAATTTCAATTTTTGATTATTCATTGCTAGTATGTGGAAATACAATTGGTTTTTTTATACTGACCTTATATCCTGCAACCTTGCTAAAATCACTTACTGGTTTTAGTAGTTTTATAGATTTTATAGAATTTTCTATATAGATGATCATGTTATTTGCAAACAAAGCTTAACTTCTTCCTTTCTAATCTGGATCCCTATATTTCTTTTTCTTGCCTTAGTGCATTGGCTAGAACTTCCTGTACAATGTAGGACAGAAGAGGTAATGGATATTCTTGCCTTGTTCCAAATCTGATGTGAAAATATTCTTTTACCATTAAGTATGATATTAAAAGTAGGTTTTTCCTAGATGCCCTTTATCAGGTCAAGGAAATTCCTTTTTATTTCTATTTCACTGAGAAATTTTGTCAGAGATGGACAGTGGATTTTATCAAATGCTTTTTCTGTATCTATTGAGATGATCATATGGTTTTTATTTTTGACTCTGTTAATATAATTGTATTGATTGGTTTTCAAATGTTTAATCATTAATTGCTAGAACAAACCCCACTTGGTCATTATGCATTATCTTTTTTTTATATATTATTATATAAAATATATATTTTATATATTTTTAACATATTATTTAGGATTTGATGCCTAAACTTTTGTTAAAAATTTTTACATCTATCTAAATGAGTGATATTTGTCGTTTTCATTTATATTATATATCTTTGTTGGGTTTTGGTATAAAAGTAATGCTAGCCTCATAGAACGAATTGGGATGCATTCCATTCTTTTTGATTTTTTTGGAAGAGTTTGTGTATAACTGGCATTATTTCTTCTTTAAGTATTTGCTGGAACTCACCAGGAAAGCCATTTGGACCTGGAATTTTCTTTATGGAAAAATTCTAGATAATAAATTCAATTTCTTTAGTAGCTGTAAGGCTATTCAGATTATCTATTTCTTCTTGAGTGAGCTTTGTGTTTTTCAAGGACTATTTCATCTAAGTTGAATTTATTGATATAGGATATTTGTAATATTCCCTGATTCTCTTCTTCATATCTGAAGAATCTGTAGTGACAACACCTTTCTCATTCTTGACATTGGTAATTTGTTTTTTGTTATTTATTTTTTTCTTGATCAGTCTGGCTAGGGGCTTATCAACTTAATTGATTTTTCTCAAAGAACCAGTTTTTGGTTTCATTGATGTTTCTTTTTGTCCTGTTTTGTTTTCTATTTTATTCATCTTTGCTCTGATCCTTATTTCCTGTCTTCTGCCTATCTTGGGTCTCATTTACTTTTCTTTTTCTAGTTTCCTAGTTTTCTTTTTTAAACATAGGCATTTAGTATAATAAATTTCCCTCTAAGTACTTCTTTAGCACCACAAATTGCGATTGGTTGTGTTTTCATTTTTCATTCAGTTAAAAACATTTTCTAATTTCCTTTTAAATTTCTTCTTTGAATAATGGGTTATTTATAATGTGTTATTTAGCTTCCAAATATTTAGGGATTTTCTAGATATCTTTCTGCTATTGATTTCTAATTTAATTTCATACACTAGAGAACATATTTTCTATGATCTGATTCCTTTTGAATTGACTGAGACTTGTTTTATGACTTGGAATATGGTCTATCTTGGTACATTTGAGAAGAACATATATTCTACTGACGTTGGGTGGAGTGTTCTATAAACGTCAATTAGGTCCAAGCTGGTTGATAGTGTTGTTCAAGTCTTCTGAAGACTTACTGATTTTCTGTTTACTTCTATCAATTATTGAGAGGGTTGTTGAACCCTTTGACTAGAACTGTGGATTTATCTATTTCTCCTTGCAGTTCTAATGGTTTTGCTTTATGTATCCTAAAGCTGTTATTAGGTACAGAAACATTTAGGACTCATGTCCTCTTCAAGAATTGACATATTATGAAATGACCGTGTTTATCCCTGATAATATTCTTTGCTCTGAAATCTTCTTTATCTGATATAAATACAGCTACTCCAGCTTTTTAGAAAAATCTATGTTGGCATGATATCTTCTTCCCTCTTTTTCTTTTTAACCTACTTGTGTCTTATACTTCAAGTTGGTTTCTTCCAACAAGCACCTACTGTATAGCACAGGGAACTCTGTTCAATATTATGTAACAACCTAAATGGGAAAAGTATTTGAAAAAGAATAAATACATGTGTATGTATAACTGAATCACTTTGCTGTACACCTGAAACTAACACAACATTGTTAATTACCTATACTCCAATATAAAATAAAAAGTTTAAAAAAAAGTTGGTTTCTTACAGGCAGCAAGCATGTAGTAGTTGGATCTTTTTTATCCAATCTGACAATCTTGAGATTTTAATTGGGGAATTAGACCATTTACATTGAATGTGATTATTGATATGGCTGGGTTTACATCAACTATCTTGCTGTTTGTTTTCCTTTTGTTACTTTCCGCCTTCTTTTGGATTAGTTTTAATGATTCCATTTTATCCCCTTTGTTGGTTTATGAGCTATAACTCTTTGTTGTGCTATTTTCGTGGTTGCTTTAGGGTTTACCAATACATCTTTAACCTACTATAATCTGTCTTTAACTAACATAGTGCTTCAGGGGTAGCTGATGAACCCTACAACAGTGTATTTTCATTTCTTCTCTCCCATCCTGTTATTGTTGTCATACATTTTCCCCTACATGTTATAAAACCCGTAATACCTTATTATTTTTGCTTTAAATAGTTATCTTTTAGAGACTTAAAAAATACCACTACCCCCCTCAATTTTTATATTTACTCATGTAGTTACCATTTCTGATGTCTTTCATATTTTCCCCCCATCTCTCCTCCCTTTTCAGGGACTCTCATTACACACATCTCAGGCTGCATGAAGTTGTTCTTCAGTTTACTGATGATCTATTCCAATTTTTTCTCAGGCTTCTTTGTGTGGTTCATTTTGGGTCGTTCCTATTGCTATGTCTTCAAGTTCACTAATCTTCCTCTGAAGTGTATAATATTGTGTTAATCCGATACAGGATATTCTCATTTCAGACATTACAGTTCTCATCTCTAGTTTGATTTGGGTCTCTTCCATGCCTCTATTTAAAATGTTCAGTCTTTTTTTTTTTTTTTAGCTTCTTAAACATATACAGTTCTAATAATGATTGAAAAATTCTCGGCCACTAATTTTATCATCTGGGTCACTTCTGGATTAGTTTCAATTGACTTTTCTCCTCATTACAGATATTTCTCTTTTTGCACACTTGGTAATTTTTGATTGGATGCTAGAAATTATGAAATTTATTTTGTTGGGTACTGGGTATTTTTGTATTCCTGTAAGTTTCTTGAGCTTAGTTCTGGGATCTCACTTGGAAACAATCTTATTCATTTGGGCTTTGCTTCTAAGCTTTGTTAGATAAGAGTGGCATTTTGTTATGACTGATTTTCCCCTACTACTGAAGTAAAACTCTTCTGAGTACTCTATCTAATGCTAAGTGAATAATGTGGTTTTCCACTTTGGTTGATAGGAACCAGCACTAGTTTATGCCCTAAAGTTCTTAGGATTTTGCCTCTAATCTTTTCATGTTGCTTTTTCTCCAGACATGGGATTTCCTCGCATGCATGCGCTGATCAGTACTTAGTACTTTAGACAGTCCCTCTGCAGAGTCCAGAGCTCTCTCTGTGCAGCTCTGTCCTCTCTGATACTTTGCTGTATGAACTCAGAAAGACCACTGGGCTCTACCTCGATGCTCCTTCCCAGTGCTGTGATCTGGAAATGTTCCCTAGGCAGGAAACTAGGGCAATTGTAGGGTTCACCTCATTTGTTTCTTGAACCTCAGGGGTCACTATTGTTTGCTGTTTGATGTCAACTGTTTTGAAAACTGACGGGTATTTTAGTTGTTTCAGAAAGAAGGTAAATCTGGTACCTACTAACTCATCTTGCTGGAAACAAAGTTACATTACTTGGAAATAAAAGAATCTGTAGGCCAGTGTCACGCATTTCCACAATTTCTGGAGGAACAGAACTCTGAAATAACCAAGAATTAGAGGGACTGATTTTTTTTTAAAGGTATCACTGCAGCAATTTCACAAGAACACAATGATCTACCAAAAGGAAAAACCACAGTAATCCTAAAATTTATGAATTCATCCATAAGCAGCAACTGAAAACCATGACCAATTCAAGGCAATGCTGCTTGCTGAAAAAAATCTGGCCGTCCCCCAAACTGCAAGAATTCCCACTCTCTTGACAGGCACTCATGCAGTGGAGAGTTGCACAACAGCTAGATATCTCAACAGGGACCTACAGTTCTCCATAGACTTTCCCCATGTTTTCAGCTTGTGAATACCTAATGCGGGTAACCTTTTCTAACTCATTAAGTCATTTTCCTTGCATGTGAAGGAAACCTAAGGAATTCTGTGTTGAAGAACAGACTTCCATTTTAGATCCATAGACCCTTCTAAAGGATGTTGCCTAGAGGCTTGGGCACTTGGTCCATAGCTCTGGCGTCAGTAGCCAAGATACAGATTGAAGGAGCTTTACTTTAAGGATGAGCAGTGTAAATTTTGTCTTCCTCTCTAGCCCTCTGGCCTCTCTTACCTCTCCAATCTGATATTAGTGCTAGGAAATAAATAGGAGTCATTCACTATTTGACAGTATTAATAAACTTACAAATGGCAACGGATCACCATAACATAGGTCCCCATGGTCCTGTTTCCTGTTACTAGGCAGCTAAGTCAAGTATACTTTGACTATTCTATTTGTTCTTGACAGAACTTTAGCTTTTTTTTTTTTTTTTTTTTTTTTTTTGCGGTATGCGGGCCTCTCACTGTTGTGGCCTCCCCCGTTGCGGAGCACAGGCTCCGGACGCGCAGGCTCCGGACGCGCAGGCTCAGCGGCCATGGCTCACGGGCCCAGCCGCTCCGCGGCATATGGGATCCTCCCAGACCGGGGCACGAACCCGTATCCCTTGCATCGGCAGGCGGACTCTCAACCACTTGCGCCACCAGGGAGGCCCAGAACTTTAGCTTTAAGATAAAATAAACATCTTTAAGAATCCAATTGGAAATTAAATTGACTTTTGTATAGAATAACTATCTACTCAGGCAAGTTGCCCTCATGCCCTGATCAGCATTAAATAATGAGCAGAGCTGGGGCCCCTTCTCATTCCAGATACCCCAATCCAATCACTGTGACACAAAATACTCCTTTATAGGTAAGATGAGCCACTGGAAAGAAAAATGAGTTTGAGAGAAGCCCAAGGTACATTCTGATTTTATACCCAAGAGGCAGTGGATGGACACCATCATGAAAAGGATCATCTGTAAAATAAAAATCAGACTAGAAGCTTCTTCAAAGGCAGGGTTTTAATTTCTGTGTATTTGCAGGTTCCAGTTTCAGGCCCAGAGCATTTTGAGAGACCTCACTTTAACATGGATCACTGGAAAGTGAAATCTCACCTTCATGGGTGCCATTCCATTGGGGAAAATTGTGCAGACAGGCATTTAGGGACACCCAAGAGCGATGAGGGACAGCTCTGGGTGAACTGCCTCAAGTGGGAGGAGGCAGGGCCCACTGGTTTGTACCTTTGAGCAACAGGTACCTGTGGACAAGCCAAAGTCTCAAATGGACCATGTGTTCCTGCCACCCCTTAGTCCTTCAGAGACCACAGGGACCCACGTTATAGCTAGATCCCCATGATGCGACTTTTTAAAAAAATAAATTTATTTATTTTTAATTTTTGGTTGTGTTGGGTCTTCATTGCTGTGCACAGGCTTTCTCTAGTTGCGGCGAGCGGGGGCTACTCTTTGTTGCGGTGTGCGGGCTTCTCATTGCAGTGGCTTCTCTTGTTGTGGAGCACAGGCTCTAGGCACACGGGCTTCAGTAGTTGTGGCACACGGGCTCAGTGGTTGTGGCTCGCGGGCTCTGGAGCACAGGCTCAGTAGTTGTGGTGCACAGGCTCAGTAGTTGTGGTGCACGGGCTTAGTTGCTCCGCGGCATGTGGGATCTTCCCGGACCAGGGCTCGAACCTGTGTCCCCTGCATTGGCAGGCGGATTCTTAACCACTGCACCACCAGGGAAGTCTCGTGACTTTCAATAATTGATTTTTATTGCATGGCTGAAAACATGAAAATAAAATGTTCACCACAAGTTTAACTGTGGATACTTTTCTTATCCAGTGAACATCTATTGCACAAGCTGAACCATCATGTGTATCTTTAAGTTGTAATGCTCTGAGCAAGATTTTACCTCTGGACAGTTGAGCTCATTTGTTTTGGAGTATAAACAGCTAACAGAGCAAGCGACTCAGATCTTGCAGCAGACCCATTTTAGCTCTTTGATTACTGCCATTATACTGAGTGCAGTAAATGAGAAGTGGGTCAGGAATGGGGAACTCAGCCTTCTGCTCTAATAAATGATGATGATGATAATAATAACACCAGCTTTATATATAATGTCTCATTTAATTGTCAACAAACTTAGACAAATATATTATCATTCCCCCTTTTTACAGATGATAAAACTGGGGCTCAGAGAGGTTAAGTGACTTGCCTTAAGTCACACAGCTAGGATGGGATTCGAGCCCAGACACACACATGACCTTAACCAATAAACTCTACTTGCTGGATTGAGTCATTTTCTTCCCTTTTTTGGGTCTGAATTCCCTTCTGTATTGAGGATAGAATCGAACAGGATCATCTTCGGCCCCCAGATTCCGGCTTCTTTGATTCCCATTTGGGCCAGCGGGAGCGGAGGTGGAGGGAGGCCGGGAGGAGCGATGAGCTGGACTCGCCGCGACGTGCGGCCCGGGCCCGCCCCGCGCCCCCATCACCACACTGACTCACTCTCTGCAGCTGGCGGGCTAGGGCCGCGAACGACGTGGAGAATCTCTGGCCAAGGCTGTGGAATGGACGGGACTCCACTCACAAGCAGAGAGGGGCGGAACAATGGAGTAACTGCCGCCTTGGTGGGTCTGTGGCCGACCGCCTGTGGGACTCCGGAAAGCCTCAAAGCCAGAGCCCGGAGGAGACGGCGGAGGAAGGAGGGGCCTGGACAGCCAGAGGGCGTGGGGCCAGCTGCTTCATCCGGGGTCTGATCGCCTTCCTCCTCCGGAAGCGGACGCGAGCCCCCATCTATACATGGTGTGTGCCAACGCTGGCGCCACAGACTCAGCCCTGCCCCCATCCCGCCCCGCTAGGGTTGCGGTTCAGTCGGACGGTCACGCACAAGGTTGGAGCCTCAGAATGGCGGCAACCGACTATACAACCGGCAGCGCGTTTACCATGGTCCACACCCAATGTCAGCTCCTTTCCGTGGGGGTAGACACGACAGGCATGTGAGGGGCTCGGCAGTGTCCCTGGCACAACTGGGCAGGTACTGCCTCTCGAATGAATGACCACCTTGAGGGAGGGCAATCACGAGAGCCAGCGGTGGACGGCCAGGGCCCAGCCGAGGGCAGGCGGGTGCGGTGCGGGGCAGGGCAGCAGGACCTGCCCCGGTTCCTTCTGGCTCCACCGCTGCCCGGCTTAGGACTGAGCAAACTGCTTACTCTCTTGGTCTCACTCTCATCTGGAAGATGTTAAACGTGCAGACAGTAATCATTCAACGAACTATCACTACTATTATCACTGAATACGAGAGAGAGGAATGTGTATTGGAAACACAACCTGCAGGAAGTAAATAAGCTGTGCTTTTGTCCAGCGACACTGACGATGAAGCAAGGATGAGTTTCAAGGAAGCTGGCTCCAGCGGAAAGGTTCCACGGTAAAAGTATTTGGGAAATGGCAGACTATTGCATCTTATTGATTTACAAAGCAAATTTGCATATTAAAGGCTCAAAAGAGTCCGATAAAAAGATGTGTTAAATTTCATTCTGTTCATTCTTTTCCCCAACTTATCTGACCGTGGAACCCTTCTTATTTTGGCTGAGTACACAAACGTTCCATAGGAAACATTCTGAAGACAGAGGAGGTTTGGGGGCTAAAACCATCTCAGTCTAATTGCTTTTTTGTCCTCCTGTGAGTGAAGAAGGAACAGACAAATCAGAGAGAACCAGGGTAGGAGGAGGAAGAGACTGATCCTGGAAGCCCGGGGCCGGGAGGTACACCTGCCCCTGCTTTCCGCCCAGCAGGTGACACCCAGAAGCAGCAGGAGAGCCGGCCAATGCCTGGGAGCACTGGGCAGGCGCTCTGTGCGGAAACCTAGTGGGAACCCACAAGTTGACGGAACTGAAGAGAAAAGGGAAGGGTGACAGAGACAAGCTCAGGAGGATGCAGGACACTGCCCCTCCTCCTCCAGGACTTTGTCTGAAGCACAACGTGGCGACCAGAGACGGCGGGACTGAGTCGTGTTGGGAGACAGGATGAGGTCAAGGAGGGGACCTCCTCCCCACCCGTTAATCGGGGAGACCTCACAGAGGCGGCGTTCAGAAGCTGCCCGAACAGGAAGGCGCTGACAGCCCACCTGTGCTTTCGTATTTCCTTTTTGAGCAGGTGCCCAAAATGCAGCTGAAACTTAAACTCAGTGCCTCCCATCAACAGTTTCAGAAAGATCCCTTACCCTGGACTTGCGGCAACATAAACACAGCCATGGGAGTGCGGGTCTCTTTCAGATGCTCCACAGGAAGAAGATATTTATAGTTATTGCCATTAACAGGTTTCTCTAAATGTGGATCATGGACCATCTGCGTGGGAATCACCTGTGAAGCTTATCGAAAACACAGCTTGAAGGGACCAACTCAGCTCTGCTGAGGCAGAATCTCAGACTGAAGTGGAGGCTTCCTGCGTTAGAGCTTGGTTAAGCAGGCACCCTCCCGGGCCCATCCGCGGTCACACTCCCTTCTCACGGGGACATGACCCTCACACTCGCGGCTGGTCTCCGTTTGCCCCTATTTGGGGAAGGCGCAGCCCCGCCGTCTCCTCCCCGGGCAGGCTGGAGCCACCGTGCATTCCCTGCCCAGCATCCTGGGAGCTTGGGTTTCAGGGGACACATGCTGGCTGCGCTCTGAGATGACCCCTGTCACCCACCAGTGAAATCGACCCCAAAAAAGGAACTGAGAGGGGCTCCCACACCAGCCATACATTCCCTGGTGGCCGCCACCCGACAGTGAGTGCGGGGGTGTTATCTGGCCGAGCTCAGCTGATACGGCCTTAGGGAGAGATGTCACATGCCACCTCGATGGAGGATTACACAGAGAATTTGAGGTCAAGGGTTTAGGCCAAACCAGCTTCTATTTATAAAAAAGAGCCTCTGGGGGGAAACAAGCGCAGGAGATGGCTGTGTCCGGTGCCGGGCAGGAGGAGGACGCGCTGAGGCAGCTCAGCTCTTGCCTTTCAGTCCCGTTGCTGCCTTGAAGCACGGCCCTCCACCGCGAGCGGCTCCCATCAACGCTTGAATTCCTTTGTCTCAAGATGGCCCTGTGTACAAACTAGGGAGGGCACACGTGGGAGGAATGAGCCCCGTGCCTGGCCGTGTGGACGTCTGGGGACTGGCTCTGTGGCTGGGGGGGCCTCATATGAGAACAGGTGGAGACGGGCTCTTCAGTTCCACAAAAACCAAAAAGGGTACCCGTTAAATGACTGAAGTCCAAGCTCTCTGGAGGAGGCAGACGCCCTGATTCATGGAACAGACGAACAGACTCTCACTCTCCTCTCATCAACTGCACAGAAAACAGCATAAGTCACCCAGGGGCCCAATTCCGGTTTGGGATTCCTGAAACCCAACGTGCCGCACTAGGAGACTCCTCTTCTGATGAGCATAACAAACTACTGCCTTCCGCCCAAGGGCGTCCAGTACCAATTTCAGCCCTACTGAATCAGAACCTGCCAGACTGGGGCTTCTGAGTCTGTACTTTACACAGAGCCCCTAGCAGAGCGAGGACGGGCAGGGCAGGCTGTGGCCCAGGGTACCTCCCCGGAGTCTATCCTCTCAACAAGCTAATAGAACCAGCCAGGTCATACTGGCTGTAATGTGACAAATTCAATCACAAGGAAAACTTTTATTAACACCTTTCAAGATACAACTTTCCAATTTATAAAAATCTAAATAACTGTCCCTTTCCAACCCTCCCCTGCTAATGAGCCAAGCCAAAGCGCTGTCCTATTCTGAGCCTGAAAGATAACAAATTCTTATGCCTACGCTTTGGTGCAAGGCAGTCCTTGTTTACCAGCAACTGGCTTGGACATCACAGGCCTAAGAACTAAACTATGCCGAGACCTGAAGAACGCTGCATTACAAGCACTTTAATGAGACCAAAGTCACGACCTCTAGGCCACCCTAGCCAACACGTGCCTGGTGGCATCGGGCAGTAGCAACATCTTCTCAACGCCTGGGTCTACCCAAGGGTTATGTGCACTTCGGTTCACAGACGGGAGCCAGGAGTGGTCACCAATGTCACCGTCACCTACTGGAGATAAAAGCTGTTTCTCAATCAACTGTCCACCTTGCCGCCAGAGTATAAGAAATTAGCTGTGGGACACACGGCGCCCAAGAGCCAAACGGAGAGGATGAGCGGAGGTGTTCCAAGGGCAGCACACCTGTCATCAGCACCCCCGGCAGGTTTTCCACGCCTGCCTCACAGCTCCCTGCACTCTGCGGTACTGATACCTCTTCTGAAACTCAGCTAACGCCTGCATAAGCGAGTTGCCTTCCCTCTACTCAGTCACCAAGACGGCACCTTGAGGGGCCTCACTCAATAGCAAAAAGGACGTGAAGAAAAGACACCGAGTTATGGCCTCAGAAAGGCGCTGGCCAGGGCTTCCCTGGTGGCGCAGTGGCTGAGAATCTGCCTACCAGTGCAGGGGACACGGGTTCGAGCCCTGGTCTGGGAGGATCCCACATGCCGCGGAGCGACTAAGCCCGTGAGCCATGGCTGCTGAGCCTGCGCGTCTGGAGCCTGTGCTCCACGACAAGAGAGGCCACAACAGTGAGAGGCCCGCATACCGCAATGAAGAGTGGCCCCTGCTTGCCACAACTAGAAATAGCCCTTGCACAGAAACGAAGACCCAACACAGCAAAAATAAATAAATTAATTAATAAAAGAAAGCTGTTGTATGTAGAAAACTTAAAAAAAAAAAAAAAAAAAAAAGGCACTGGCCAGCCCTCAACCTCTTCCCCCTGGGGAGGGCCCCAGTCCGAGGAGACCAGGGGAGACTGTCTGGGAGAAATGCCTGCCTATCCGTATCCTATGCTGGATCCTTTTGGCAGCCGTCTTTGAAGACACATGCTGCTGGCTGATGGCAGGCTGTGCAGGTTTCTCAGAGCCACAGAAATGAGGAAACCTCTCTCCATGGCTGTGACCTGAAAAAGCCCACATACATTCTGTATGGAAACAGGCCAAACAGTTTAATAGCGGGGTGGGGGGGGCAGACAACCAACACAACATGTAAAACAAAACAAGCAATCAAGCATCTCTGGAGTTTGGTTTCTGCTGTTTCTTTCGGGGTGTGTATTTCAATGAGAACGTCCAGTTCAAAGGCCTGCTCCAGGGTTTCTCGGTGAAGGGGAGCTGAGAACGCAGTTGGTCACAGGAACAGAGAGGGACACCGACACCCACTCAGCTTCTCCAGCCACCAAAGCCCTGGACAGACCTGCAAGGAAGCGCCGGGAGAGGCAGATCAGCTCCTGCTCTGAGGAAGGGCTTCGGGGCTTGTATCACTCCCTGTGTTCAAAGTTCAGGACCCTGAGTTTTTAATGTCATGCAGTTCTACACAGAAGCATAGAGCGAGGATCAAAAAAATAAGACTTGGTGATCGGCTTGGAGCCCAGGAAGCTCCTGAGACACGAACAGCAAAATAAGCAAAGGCATCTCTCAAGTCCTGCCTTCCAGACTTTGCTCATCAGAAGGCACAATCTTCTCTCTCAGGCTCAGCCCTTGAGGAGAGGCCAAGCCGGGCACCTCCTGCCACATGCCCGAAATCAGCAAGTCCACAGAACCCAAAGCCTGCTGCCAGACCACCATGCTGCTAGGACAAGCTTTTAAACCAGGAAAAATGGGCACAAAATGTACAAACAGAGCAGAAGCTAGTATTTTCACGTACCACACACTCCCCCATCCTTTGTTAATGACTCAAAATAACTGAAGATAGATACTTACGAGCTGGATGATCCAAAGCTAAATCCTGAAAAAGAGGAAAAGGGTGCAGTTAAAACACACACACACGGGACTTCCTGTGGTGCAGTGGTTAAGAATCTGCCTGACAATGCAGGAGACACGGGTTCGAGCCCTGGTCCAGGAAGATCCCACATGCCGTGGAGCAACTAAGCCCATGTGCCACAACTACTGAGTCTGTGCTCTAGAGCCCTCGAGCCACAACTACTGAGCCTGCATGCTGCAACTACTGAAGCCCACACCCTTAGAGCCTGTGCTCCACAACAAGAGAAGCCACCACAATGAGAAGCCCCTGCACCGCAACAAACAGTAGTCCCTGCTCGCCGCAACTAGAGAAAGCCCATGTGCAGCAACGAAGACCCAAAGACCCAATGCAGCCAAAAAACCAAACAAACAAACAAAAAAAAACAAAAAAACACCACCACACACTTGAAAGACAAAGGTGGTCTCTAGGCCGCATTCTTTCCCTCCCTTTGTCTCCCTCCTCCTGCACTGCCTGCAGGTCCAGGCGGGCAGGAAGTGCCGTGGTCTTCTGGGTATTTCAGGGTTCTTCCCTCCTCCCCGGCGGGCACTGGCAGAGGGTCTTGGGTAGGCGCCCTCTCACTGCTGCACCATGCCACACAGATCCACTGCGTCGGGAAAATATGTTTTTTCTACTTCTCCCATCCACTTGCTTCCTCTTCTTGAGGCCAGAGCAGCAAGACACTCGGGTTCTAGGCCTGGCTCTGCTGCTCACCAGCTGGCCCTTTGGGCAAACTGGTTCCTTGGAGTTTTTGTGTCATTTGTAAAATAATAACGATGCCTAACTTCTGTGTCTAGTAAGTGTGGTGCAAGGATAAAAGCAGAATGCACACACTGTACTATGTGAAGAAGCGGAGTGTCAAACAAATGAAAGACATTTTGTAAAGTCTCTATGTCTTATTTTTATTTTTTTCTATATCTTATTTTTTGAGTCTGATTTTTAAATCAAGGTTTAGTAGAACCTGATTTTTTTTTTTTTGTGGTACACGGGCCTCTCACTGCTGTGGCCTCTCCCGTTGCGGAGCACAGGCTCCAGACGCGCAGGCTCAGCGGCCATGGCTCAAGGGCCCAGCCGCTCTGCGGCATGTGGGATCTTCCCAGACCGGGACATGAACCCGTGTCCCCTGCATCAGCAGGCGGACCCTCAACCACTGCGCCACCAGGGAAGCCCCTAGAACCTGATTTTTAAATCAAGGTTATTTTGGGGGGTCCTCAAATCTTGAGAGAAAAATCAGGTCAGCCATTTCTTTACTTGGTAAGAAACAGCACAGCGTTACAAATCTAATTAAAACCTAAAAAGAACATTTTGTCTTTCAAGCACTTTTGGCTTTTAAAATACTACACTGAACAGCCAGGTAAAACCACTCATTTTTTTGGGGGGGGGCCGGGGGTGTCCAGGCATTTACTGAGGAGATGAAAGGAGGGACCACGGTGAGGGAAGAGGTCTGGCTGCCTACCTCCGCTGCCCGATCCGAAGGCAGAGAATCCCCCGCTCTGGGTCCCGAACGCAGAAGACTGTTGGGACAGCGATCCGAAAGTCGGGGCGTTCTGACTGGCGAGGGTGCCAAAGGACGTGGTGTTGCTGCTGCTCCCAAACCTGGGTTCCGGCAAGAAATGAGGCTGCGGTTAAGCGTGGCCACGCGGTCACTCTGCTGCCCGACAGCCTCAGTCCCCCCTCCCGAGTCTCAGGAAGTGAGATTCGCATGATTCGAGGTGACTTGCTTGGTTTAAAGTGGCAGCCTCTCCGAACAAACAGGCTAGAGCCCAGAGCCAACCTTCACCTCAGCTTCGGGAAGAAAAATAAAGGGACGCCATATGAAGCCCCCCCTTGCCCAGTGTTTGAGTTCTCCTCCACTGTCTGGAAATTCCAGGTCACTGGTCCTACTCTAATCCCACTCCTGCCTCGGGTCTCTCATGTACGCCTGTGGCAACTCCTCAGATGTCAGTGGGGGTCAGATACAGTTTCCTGGCCAGGGACCTGAAAAAAGGTGACAGGCTCTTTCGGAGATTTCATACCAAAGCTGGTACTCAGCTCTGCTGGACAAAATGGAACCAGCCAGTCAGGATTTATGTGGGAGAGCCCCCAGCCAAGGCAGAATCTGATACTTTTTTTTACTAGTGAAGAAAATAGCTGGTTTCAAATAAATAAATAAAAACCTCAAGATTCCTAGTCAACCACGAACCTTCCACCAACTTTGCAGCATTATGTGCCGGGCGGTCACTGGCGAGAACAGTGTCCGTTAGAACCTGCCAGAATACTGGCTTAAGTTGATCCCAACTCTCCTTTAAAAGCTTTTCTTAACTTTAAGTCTTGGGGTTTCCTGACTTCCTGGGAGAAACTTAAAAGACCCATCGGTCTCTGCATGAAATCTAAGAAGCAATACATCAACTTGCTCACTTTCCTTGAAATTCGCCAGCACTGCTGCACCAGCATCTTTCATGGAGAGGAAAGGGTATGAATAAGAAGTCCACTTGAGTTTATTTTCAAGATAAAGATGTTTCACCTGGCCAACCCTCCTCCCATGTACCCTGACAGTTCTCCCAGACAAGCCCCTGGCTCCACTCCCCAACTCTAGCTTTACACATCCTGAGCCAGTGCTGAGGACAAGGACGGCGAGAGGCCTATAAGACATTCATCTCAGACATCCATACCTCCTTTGAAGGAGACACTTTGTAGTCATCACCACATATATTTTACTGGGAATTTGTGGTGTGGTGAAGGCTATTTTTTCCATGGGGTTTTGGTAACCAGACCGAATTTCTGGGGCCTTAAAAGCAGATCTCTAATATGGCATTTTCAAGTGAGGATATGCACAAGGGAGTGAGAACCGCCTTGAAGGCTGAGCAGTCGTGGAGACTCTGAAACACGCACGGGGCCCAGGCAGTGCCTAAGGAAGCTGGCCCAGGGGACTGTGCACCGAAGACCCACTCTGGGGGTCTCGACCGGAGCAGGGGACACAAGGAGTTGTTTGCTCAAGGACAATGGGTCTTCTGCGCAACAATCCCAAGAGGAAAGAATCTGATTAAAAACGATTCATTCAGAGTTTCCTAACAGAAGTCACCATACAAGGGGCAATCTTGGCTGTAAAGCAGCCAAGGTGAGACTGTTTTTCTTCCTTTAACCAATCTTTTAGCTCCACCAGGAGAACAGGGATCTGCCAGCCACTACTCCACGTATCAGGGGACAGCAACACAGCTGACGTCCACCATGTACTGGACAGAGTCTGCCTTGGAAGACACGAACCTTCCCCTGGAGACAACAGGAATCCTGGAGCGACTGGTTTGCTGATTTCGAGGGAGGGGCTTTCAGCTCAGTCGAGAGTAGGGGAAACAGAAGAACTTTCTTTTCAAAGCAGCAGTACTGGGCCCCAGTGCTTCTGCTGACCTGAGCCTGTGGGTTTGCCCAGGCCTCTCTGGGGGGCTTACCCGAATCCTCCCGCGCTGGCGGCTGCGGTACCCTCTCCGAACACTTTGCCTCCCGTCGAGCCCAGAGGGCTTGTAAAGGCTGGGGCTGAACCGAATGCTGGCACCCCTCCAAACCCAGGGGATCCCCCAAAAGTAGGAGGGCTGCCAAACACTGGAGCAGCACCGAAGCCACCTGAGCAAAACAGAGGCAAACAAACAGAAACGGGGAGAAAGAAAGAAGGAGACAGGAAGAGAAGACAATGAGCAGTGAGAAACCAAATCAAAAGAGGGAGGAGAAAGGGAAAAGTACGTTAGAAACTCAAATTCAAAACACTAGAGCAGATGTATACGTATAACGGATTCACTTTGTTACAAAGCAGAAACTAATACACCATTGTGAGGCAGTTATACTCCAATAAAGTTGTAAAAACAAACAAACAAACAAAAAAACGCTATAGCAAAGGGCAACACCCTTTCTATCAGCAAAATAACAAACCCAAACTCAAAACCCAGACCCAACCAAACCCACCACCCCCTCCATTTCTAGCAGAGGGGTCTGGGGTCCACGTAGGAGAGCCCCTTGGAGTTCTAAGAATCCAGCAGACTCTGTGTTTGTCTGCGAGCTCCCTGGTCCCTCCCAGAGGCAAGCTGGACTCATCAGCTCCAAGTCTCGTGAGATCCAACTGCCACCAAGAACCAACTCCACGCACGGCAGACCCCCGCCCAGACCCTCTGCCACGTTTTGAGACTCCTCACTGAAAAGTCATGCTCAAAAGCGCCGATCCCTACCCAGCTGTCAAAGTGGTCAGAGTTTATGACTTATCATCACATGGGCAAGGCATCTCGCTTCATGGAAACACAAATTATAAAATTAGAGGCTCAAATCCCCTCTCAGGGAGAATCTGCGAGCCAGGTTACAGAGGAGATGGAGAGGCTGATGCTCGGCCAGGTGCCTTTTACTTATTTAGAACCTGAGAGCTCTCACATCTCTCACAGGAGTCTTTCTCTCCCTGTACAGAAGAATTTTTTAAAAATGCTCTCTCTCTGCAGTCAGGAAATACCCCTCAGTAAAAAAGCACACCGTTTCTTGTCTGGAGGAAGGCTGCTCCATCAATGTGATAAGGCAATCAATCAGCTGGGAGGAGAGCCCTGGGTCCATGGCCCCCTGGGCAGGCTCCCAGCGCTCTCACTCACGTGGACACAGGCCCGCAGGGGTGGCACGCACGCAGGTGACCGCACAGGAAGGGCCAGGCGTGCCAGGCCACCTCCCCTGATTGCTGGATGCCCATCAGGCACGGGAAGACAGAAGGTCCTTCCCTAACTGTTCCTTCTGCTCCCGAGGAGGGTTCCCAAACCCCAAGATACTGCATACATCACTCTAGGCTATTAGCAGAGACACCTGCTGAGTATCTATTGAGCAGAACAGAGCAAAACGGTACAAGAGGTGTGCTCTAAAGGGCAGCATTTCTTACAGTGCCCATCGGCCCAGGAGCTACGTGCTGAAGGGAGGAGTGGTGGCCCAGGCAGAGCCAGGAGGCGATTTGCCCAGGGAGACGGGGACCTCATTCTCGCCCCTTCAGAAAGTGAATCCCGGTGATAGAGGGATCACTCAGGCGTTCTTACTATGAGCGTAATCACAGCACAAGCTTCGGCCACCTGCAACAGGAAAGATCAACTGCTGGACACGGAAAGCTGTCAGCTGAATGCCTTAGTTAGCTGCTACTTTGTGGTTCAATCATTTGCTTATTTACCATGAACAGCAGAAGCACAACTGAGAAGGTGCTTTCTGTGAGGGCTCACGTTTGGGTTTACATTCTGTATTTTAAAACCTTGAGTGAAATTCCAAGCCATGATAATGGAGACTGTTGGGTTACAAATATAACAGACTGGAAAAAAAAAAAAGTGCTAAAAAACCCTTGCAGTTGAATTATTTAAGACTGATCACAGATCTGGTTACACTTTCTTCCTGGACACACAGGCCTTTATCTAGTGCCTTGTACTCAATAGTGTTCAGAGTTCTTGGTGGAAGGTGAGTGAAAAATGAGAAGTCACAATGATACAGAAAGTACACTGGACAGGGAGGGGAGGAGATTAAGTGCACGCGCACACGCACACACGCGCGCGTGCACACACACAGAGACACACACACACACAATGCCCCCAAAACAACAAATCCATGTCACAGATACGTGAAACAGAAGAGAATGGTCACTTGGGCTTTATTTCTGGAGACAGACAACTCACTCCTGATGCTAGGGGGTTCCAATTTTATTAGATGCTTATATTTTTTCTCCTCCAGAAGAGACAGAAATTTAGTAGTACTCAATGATAATAAGATTTCTGATTTACTGAGGGCCCTCCACGTGCCAGGTGCTGTACACCAGTTTGCTTCAATCCTCCCAACAAACCTGGGACTCCCTACTTTACAGGTGAGGACCCCGAGGCTCAGAGAACATGTCTCTCATCTATGCTGAGCCAGCTGGTGAGCGGTAGAGCTGGGATGGGAACAGGGCTGAGTGACTCACAAGACTACCTATCCCCTCACCACTACTACGTGCCACGCTGCACCCTGCCACTGCCACCAAATCCAGCAACTCCACTGACAGAGCAGTGGCGTGATCCCAGTGGACTGGGGGTGGCAGGAGGTCATTTTCAGTCTGTCTCACTTCCTGTCCTCTCCTCAAATGATCTCCAGTGGTATTATTTTCTCCTGCAACTGTACTCAAGGGAGGAAGTGCACTTTTGGGACTCCAGAGACCCACCCACACCAGCAATCTAAAAATCCCTCGAGACCCCAATCTGGGTGGATTCATGGGGCAAGTCATCAAATAGGAAAAGTATTCTGAAACGTGGGAGGACACATTTTCTCTCAGACTGCAAAAATAAAAGGGGCAAATTCTCAGATCAACTGGGACATGATCCCAGGATACGGAACAACATAGAAGATAAACATGAGAATCGAAGAAAACATGATCAGGTTCCTGAAAAAGTAAATTTAAAGGTCTTGATGATTAATAAACTAAAATTTCTTAGTCAAATAATATTTGCCTTGTCAAGCAGGACCAAAACCTTTGTAGCCCTTTCATTTTTAAATCATTCACTGCAGGGAAAGGTGGCGGCAGAATAGAGCTGTGATGCTCATTTCTAGTCCATTTTAAATTCTAGGAAGGAGTGTAAAAAAACTAGCACTCAGGGCTTCCCTGGTGGCGCAGTGGTTGAGAGTCCGCCTGCCAATGCAGGGGACATGGGTTCGTGCCCCGGTCCGGGAAGATCCCACATACCGCGGAGCG
Organism: Mesoplodon densirostris; assembly: GCF_025265405.1. Classification (NCBI taxonomy): domain Eukaryota; kingdom Metazoa; phylum Chordata; class Mammalia; order Artiodactyla; family Ziphiidae; genus Mesoplodon; species Mesoplodon densirostris. The sequence continues at coordinate 5,359,358 of NC_082666.1, forward strand.
GCTGGGCCCGTGAGCCATGGCCGCTGAGTCTGTGCGTCCGGAGCCTGTGCTCCGCAACGGGAGAGGCCACAGCAGTGAGAGGCCCACGTACCGCAAAAAACAAAAGAACAAACAAAAAACCCCCCAAAAAACAAAACTAGCACTCATAGACTAACCCAGCCCAGGCACGGGTCTGAGTAAAGGTGCACAGTGCATTCAGAAACCACAGCAATTTTGGTTCTAAAAGGTGGGATTCCAGGTACTAATTTGGGGCAGTTCTGCTCCTCAGTCAAAGCCACCCAGGCATCTGCTCCTTGGGTTGGGTCCTTCCTCTGCAACCCCCCCATAAATTCAGAGCATCCCATACACACAAGGGAGAAGTATCCTGCCCGCTCACCTGTGGGGCATTTACTTTATTTTAAAGAACTGCTTGCTCAGCAAACATCCTCCCCCTTTGCCCCCTGCCTTAAAAAAGTCTTTTCACACAACCTTCCACACAACAGGGCAGGTATGCACAGATCCCCTCTGTAGATCTCAGAGACAGAAACAGGATAGAGGGGCAGCTGACAGAGATGAGGTATGGTTTTGCGGGTAGACATATACTATTCTTTAAAATTTTAAATTATAAGTGTAATAATACACGATTGTAAGAAGCCACACAGTTTATAAATGTATACTTTAAAAGTAATGCTGGGATAAAAAGTAGTATTGTTAATGTTCTTTATTCCTGACTACATGGGTATATTCTAACTGTGAAAATTAATTGAGCTGCATAGTTATGATATGTGGATACTGTATATGTACGGGAATATCAATACATTTATGTATGGTACACTCAAAAGTAAAAAAAAAAAGTGATTTGGGAAGGAGGACAAATGACATAGACATAAGAAATTAAAGAAATAATCTGTCTTGCCCATCACAGGTAATGGGCATCCAAGCAAATCTGACTTAGGAGGCTTTCTTGTTTATATTTCAGTTATCATGGTCCTGTATGTTCCCTCACTTTGGCTGTTAAATGCAACTAAATATTTACAATGCTTTCTTCCCAAAGAAAACATGAAGTTCTCTTCAGGGCTGCATGCTATGCATTCTGTGCTTTTTAACATGTCTCAGGAGACCTAGAACAGCGTCAGAAACGTAGTAGATGCTCAATAATTAGAAAATGAATTTGGGGGAAAAGATCCCTTCATCCATACTCCATACCCTCCCCTGAGAACACCCCAGAGAGCCCTCCTTCCAGAGGTCTACGCAATGTTAAATACGCATCTAACGATAACCACGGCTAACAGGCATAGGAGTACCTGTTTTACTTGGAGTGGAAAACCCAAAGCCTTGGGAGGCCACACTTCCTCCTCCAGAGCTAAAGGTGCCAGCAGGTTTCTGGTCTCCAAATGATGAGCTGGCAAAGCCGCCAAACGTCTTGGCTCCACTGTTTCCAAAAAGGTTAGAGGTACCTGAAGAGATGAAGAACACGTATGAGGGAGATCAGAGGGAGAAAATGTCCTTATCTGCTTCTCAGAACAGAGAAGGAAGGAACCTCACTAGGTGTCTGCGGAGAAGGGAATGATAGAGAAGTCAAGGATCCAAGGTCGCTGAGTGGCAGTGAAACAGAAACCTTCTTTGATTTGCATGCATCTTTTTTTTTTTTTTTTTTTTTTTGCGGTACGCGGGCCTCTCACTGTTGTGGCCTCTCCCGTTGTGGAGCACAGGCTCCGGACGCACAGGCTCAGCGGCCACGGCTCACGGGCCCAGCCGCTCCGTGGCACGTGGGATCCTCCCAGGCTGGGACACGTGAACCCGTGTCCCCTCCATCAGCAGGTGGACTCTCAACCACTGCGCCACCAGGGAAGCCCTGCATGCATCTTGATGACAAGTTTTTAATCATTCTGGTGCTCAGGCTCAGGATTTCCTGGCGTGATTCTACAGGCACAAAACAACGGGGCTGCAACAGGTCCCAGTGAAGAGGCTCTTCTGCAGAAAGGTACCTGCATGCCCACAGGTATCACAGGTTATGTTCAACACAGGACCAACCCCGCAGCTGCACACGAGACCATTTGCTTCTGAAGAACAGGGCTGGTTTTCATGGACCTCCTCGTATGAAGACCAACTTCAAATTTTGTCAGACTAGAGAAAACAAAGAGCGAATCCAAACCGAGCGCGGTGGCTTCCCGCGTTCTGCTGGGCAAGCTTGCCACTGCCTGATCTGTGCAGAGAACGGCAGATGAAATAGGAAAAACCCTGCTGCTCCTACCTCTGATCTGATAGGAGCTAGGCATGCCCTGAAGAATGTAAGGGGCCAGCAAGACTTCCAGTCTAATTTCCTCTTTCTAAGAGGTTCAGTTAAGCCCTTGACCTTTCCGATGCTTATCTAGTGGGTCACTCCCGCAGCTACACACTGAATCGGCTCCAAGACTTAAAGGAAAAACGGAAATGAGGGACTTTCCTGGTGGTCCAGTGGTTAAGAATCTGCCTTCCAATGCAGGGGACATAGGCTCGATCCCTGGTCGGGGAACTAAGATCCCACGTGCCACGGGGCAACTAAGCCCGTGTGCTGCCAACTACCGAGCCCACACACTCTAGAACCTGCGAGCCACAACTAGAGAGCCTGTGTGCTGCAACTACTGAGCCCGTGCACTGCAACCAGAGAGAAGCCCGCGTGCTGCAACAAAAGACCCCACATGCCGCAACAAAAGACCCCACATGCTGCAACGAAGATCCCGCGTGCCGCAACTAAACCCCACTGGAGCCACATAAATTAATAAAAAAAAAAAAATAAGGACGTGAACTACTAAAAACCAAGATGGGTGAGAAGTTTTTTGTTACAAGAAATGCGAATCTGACAGGCAACATATAAACAGCCAAAGTCATATACACAGAAGTGCTTGGAGAGAGTACAAACAGCACACTAGATAACAGGAACTGTTCTTTAACCCTTTTCCCGGGGGGAGAGGGGAGGGATAACTCACATATCCCCACTATGTTTGGATGCATGTTTTACTACAATGAGATTGCACCCACAGTAAGGCAGCAAGAAGCTCTGCTGAAATGGGATCACTGCCCAAAGCCACAGGCATGGACAGGAGGCTGAAATGACATGCTCCGGGTGGCAATGGGGCATTGACTCCATGTAACCAAGCGAGGCCTACAAACACCTGCATAGGCCAGTCTTCTCCCAAGCCCATCAGGCGCTCACAGAGAAGGTGATGGAAAGGAGAAGAGTGGAGGGCGAATAACTCTGCAAGTCGAGCCGTCTGAAGAGGTGGTCCACCACTAGCCCGTCAGCACCAGGGTCTCTCATCTCGCTCTGCTGCCAGTCCCACCCCAGTGTGAGATGTAACTCCATTGCTACTTCCGCTTGCAATGCTCTTGATCTGCAGGCCAAGAAGTGAGGAGCCTCACCTCAGGGACACAAGCACCTCAGTGTCTAGGCACCGATAACACAGAGCCTCAGACCACCGCAGGGTCACCTGCTCTGTAAAACTATTGCTGAGGGCTTCCCTGGTTGCGCAGTGGTTGAGAGTCCGCCTGCCAATGCAGGGGACACGGGTTCGTGCCCCGGTCTGGGAGGATCCCACATGCTGCGGAGCGGCTGGGCCCGTGAGCCATGGCCGCTGGGCCTGCATGTCCGGAGCCTGTGCTCTGCAACGGGAGAGGCCACAACAGTGAGAGGCCCGCGTACCGCAAAAACAAAACAAAACAAAACAAAACAAAAAACAAAAAAAACCCTATTGCTGACAGTTTGGGAGCTTGGCTGTGAGTAGGCCAGGCGCTGAGAGCAGGAGTGGATAACAAGTTCCTTTTCACCACCTTTATGTACGGTCGCACGGGACTATATACCCTCCGGCAGAGTCTGCAAAATGCCCTCTTGAGCAGTCTGATTCTTCCCTTAGTGAGCCGGCTGAAGGTTACATCAGATTCCCCCAATGGCAGTACAAAACCAGGCTTCTCAGCCATTCCTTTTATTTGGTATTTCAAGAACAGAGGACTGCAATTTTCTGACTTTGTTAGTGCTAACAAGGCAAAAATTCCAAATAGCAAACAAATTCAAGTACAAGATTAGAGGCTAGATCTCCTCTTGGAGAAATCAGAAATACAGAGATGAAATGGTTTTACTGGGACAGTGCTGGAAGACAAATTCTAGAGAAGTCAGAGAACATTTAGAAGTCTCCGGGCTTCTTTATCCCTTTATCTCTTTAAGACTCCTTTGTCTTTAAGATGTTCACAGATACGACAGTGGAATAAATGAGTTGTGCAGTCAGCCCTGGCTTCGAAAACCTAATAACTGTGGGGCAAGGACTTAACCTTCCCGAGTCCCAGTTTCCTCATGGGACAGCACTGTGCCCAGGCAAGACTGCTGGGAAGACTGAATGAATTAACGTATGGAAAGCCCCTAGTCAGGCATAAGGCAGGTCCTAGGAAACAGGACTTCCCTCTCTGTTTAACTTTCCTCCTGCCAATCATGTTTCCTATCCCAATCAAGTTCAATATAATAAAACAGAGCAGGTCAGCTGTAGAAAGTTAAACCCTTTTCATTTTGCAAAGATCACTAGAATCAAGCCATTCAAGTTGTAACAGTTGTCATTGGTAGCCTCAAAAGGCGCTCTGCATGTTGAAACGTTTTAGGATTTATTTAAGCTGCTCTGAAACAAAGTGGCATTAAGTGATGGGATGTCTGCTTCTCTCTGTCTCTATGGCCAACAATGTGCTTCTCGGTTTTCTCCTAGTGGCTCCAAAATAACAGTCTCTAGCTCTTGAAAATATGGTATCTTGGTTGTTGGAACAATATTTCATTGTGGAAGAGACTTCTTCACTTGTGAACTAGCCAGTAAGAAAGCTTGTCTCTGCAGAGCCACCGGATGACCTCCACTGGGGGTTCCAAGAACGGGTCCCACTGGCATCCGCTTTGGGCTTCCCCCGACTGGTGCAACGCGGATCCTCCGTGGTCTTTTATTTGGCAAAAACACTAGCAAAATCCAACATCAGGGTCTGACCCAATTTAAATTAAATGATACTTGATATAAATTTGATATAAATAACATCACAGAGACCAGGTCCCACGTCATTCTGCAGGTCTAAAGTCACTAGACGAGAATTCAACACACACTGAGAAGGTGGTTCTCAGGAAGCCCTTGTCCAGGGATACCTTCCCAAGACATTCTCTTAAAGAAGAGCAGTAGAAGGAACCTTGTGGGACCAAAAGATTCTCATCAAATGACTCCTTCATCCTCATACAAACATGTCTTTCAAGCCCCTGTGCAGAAAGAATGTGCTGAGAATTGTTCTCACCAGTGTCTTTAGCACAAGACTCAAGGAGGCAATAGGGCCTTACAGGTAACAATTCACAGGACCCCCAGGGGTTAACTGTATCTATGGTAGAGTCTTGGGGAAGAGAGAGAGAAGAAACCTTTCTAGTGTGAGCTTCTGGATACAGAACACGCCAACCCCAAGCACCAGTGTTCCTAGCTTGTCTTTCTCGATCAATGCATAGTTCCAATTACTTCCCAGGCCTAGAGAGGGCAGCTCCAGGACCAGGCAGCCTGGGGCCTAAATGTCACCAAGGGAAGTGCTGGCCGCCCAATCTGTGCTCAGATATCTATCTGCAGGGGAGCATGTTCGATGCCATGCGGAGTGATCACAAGGGCTGTCAGACAAGGCGTACGGGGAGGCGTTCCACTCCATGGCGAGGCCAGAGGATCTCAGCAGGCAACGCGGTGGACCAGAGCTCTGCACACACGCCAGGATGAAACCCTCCTTACGCCACTTAATGGCTGTTACCACTGGAAGCCCACATTCCCACTCTGAACCTACTTCCTTATTGGTAAAATGGGGACGGCCACATCTGAAAATACTGTTGTGAGAGGTGATTAGACCGCACACACTGAACAACTGGCGCACAGCAGGTGATCAGTAAAGATGAGTTCCCTTCTGCTGACGGCTCGTGAAAGAACAGAGCATAAGGGCTGCAGGATTCCAGAGAGGGAGAGATCACTGTGCATCCTCGTGACCTTTCGGCCACGCTGCACAGAGGAAGACGTACATTCATGCTGAAAGGAACGGTAGGTTCAGAGGAGCGGCGTGTGGGGAGCAGTGTGAACCCTGGCATGAAGCACAGAGAAGTGAGGGGGGGTGTGTGCGCGCACGCGTGCGCAGGCGAAGGAATTCAAAGTCAGAAAAGTGTGTCAGGGCTCATGGAGGGCCCTGCATTATAGCCTAAGGAGTTGGTCTGGACTTTGATCTATAGTTAGTGGGACATTGCCAAAGGGTTCTGAGTAGGGAGAGTGGCAAAATAAAAGAGTTTTAAGACATTCAATTTGGCACAGATTTCCAGACCACAGTGTAGGAGACAGCGGGCAGAGAGGGGAGTGTGGAGACTCCTGTGATAACCTGGATGATAATGGGGACACACCCCACAATGACAGGCAAAGAGGAGAGGGAAAGAGCAGGGAAGGAACTGTCTGGCAGGCAGGAAGAGAGCCAGGAGCCCATCCACACAGGGCAGGAAACAGTGCTGCTCAGACGATCACACGCCGCAGGGTCGCCTGAGGAGAAAGAGGCCGCCCCTGTGACCTGCAGAAAACATTCTCAGTTCTGTGGCGAGGCCAGTGTCCTCCCCAGGGGCCTTCCAGCTCCTTCTCCACTGTTCCTTCCTCTCATCTGGCACTTGGTCCTCAGGGCTACAGAAGCTCTTGTCCGTTTCACTAGCAAATCACGCAGTTGGTTTTAAAAACCAAAATAATGCTAAATCTTTCCTGCATACTTTCAAATTCACTTAAACTTCCCTTAAGCGTGAAAGTAAACTGCTGGTTTATAACAGCTGACGTTTAGGAGATGAAGACCCGCAGGTGTCTGGTATCAAGAACAGATATATGTTTAATTTAAACCAGAATTAAAGAATTAGAAACAATGGTGTGCCTATGAACAACAGGTCGAGGCCGGGCGGGGGTGTCTGTCCCCAATTCTGCAGCACTGTCCAGTTACTATGGTGTAAACAACTACCCCCTGATGTCACTGAACAGGGAGCTGGGGAGAAATGTGCAAGCTGGCTCTCCCGAGCCAGTACAGGCCAGCTCCAGCCCATCACTGAGAGAAGGCCATTTTCTGCCAGGTAAGAGCCACGGCATTAAAGGTGAATCTGACAGGAGGAAAGGATTTTTTACAAAGATATGACACACCCACGTTTTAACAAAATAGGCTAGTAACACCATCTTGCAGACAATAATCTACCCATGGGACAAACCCACGTTTCTCACTAGCATGTTTTAACAAATGCCTGTTCTGTGCTAGACGCTGTGTTTGGCACCTTATGCATGATCTAGCTGAGTTCTAGGTCTGCCACTTTCTGGCTTTGTAACTAAAAATCACCTAACCATTCTGGCCTTGTTCTTGATTGGAAAAGGGAGACTGACACCCGAGGATCACGTTTTCGAAGTACGTGCTGTGGAGCCCTGCAGCTGTGTGCTGACAGCCGGGGAAAAGATGGGGAACCCACCCAGGAGTATCGCTGGTTCTTGGCCCCTGCTTCTGAACACCCTGTTTTTCTCTGTTTTATATATCAGGATTCTGCGTAAGAGTTCATCTGCAGAAACGGCTTCTGAAAACTGTTCCTAGACTTGACTTCTCAGATCCCTTCATTCTAGGGTTCTAAATTCCTCCTAGCAGAACACAGATTTCTGATTATATAATTTCACAAGTTTAAAGCTATGTGTGTCTTCACTATAATCTCTCCTTATATATTACTAGATGAACAGTGACATCAAAATAACCGATCTGTGACTCCAGGAGTCTCAGCAAAGAGTTTTGCTTTTTAACTACATGAGCCTTAATATCAAGGAAACACCTGTCCTGTCTATGGAACGTGAGCTCTCGCATTAAGGTCGCGTGTAGCACAACAGATGAGAGAAGCTTCTGGTAGAGCGTATTAAACAAGAGACGCTAAGATGAAGGTGACAGGTGCCCGACTTCCCATCTCAGTCTCCCCTGGTAGCAGGATATATTTTTTTAGAAGATTTAAACAAACAAATTTCTTTCATTTCCAACCATGAATAGACAGCTCAACAAGGAATTAGCTGGAGAAGAAAGTGCCAGCAGAAAGATACAGCTTCATTTGAAAATAAGACAAAAATGTAAGAGATGAGAAATAATGACGGCTTCAACTTTTGTGTGACATTTCTCTATAGTAGCTGAATTTTAAAGCAAATTCAAAGAGAGTCCAACACAAATGAAAATCCAGATGCTCCTCCAAGCACACCCAGCTTGTTCTGCTGCTCTCTTTTATGCTTGTCTGCTTGCATTCATTTCAAGTCATTTCAACCCTAAGAAACAGAGCAATTTGGGCCTTGGGAGAGAAGAGGGGAGTAGCTCAATACACAGATCCTCTCTCCCTGCAGCTCTGATGTCTTTCCATGATTATATAGGACATCTCATTAGAAAACCAAAAATAAAAAAACAAAATCAAAACAGATCACACTGCTTTGGGGTAGATATTTTAAATGGGCCTTCTAGACTTTTTCTTTCCTTTCTACACTTGTCACTGAAGCTTTGATAACACCACGAGGATGACAATGACATCAGGGGACCAAAAGACTGGAAAAACTTTCTTAACTTACTTGGGGTGGCTGTAGATCCAAAGCCCCCGCTGGCCGAGCTGAATGGGTTTTTGTTGGCTGCATCTTGGCTGGGTTTCCCTCCAAGGCCACTGAAGAAACCTCCCCCTCTTCCAGTGTTTCCAGACCCAAACACGCTGCCACTGGAAGAGGATGACTGCTAAAAAACAAAAGGGACAGGAAGCAAGATAAGATGAGAGGTCACGGTAAAATAGCAGCCCACATCCACGGAGAGGAGGCACTCACAGCTGTACCAGTGGAAGAAGCAGGAGAACGTTGATTAGTTCTGGTGCAGATGCTCTAACACCCACAAAGGAAGCTGAGCTCTGGACAGGAACACTCTACAATCACAAGTTCTCAAGTTCTTCTATGTGCACAGTTCTCTGAAAACATCATTTATGGTAGGTGGGAGTCTTAACAGTTCATCTGCCCTGCTGCCTGCAGTCTCTGCTGGACATGACGCCAGGGGCAGGAAAACCAAGCCCTCAAAAGCGCCCCCAAATGCGTAAGTTTAAAAACATGTCTAGGTTATGATGAGCACCAATTATTTTGATTCCTCTAGTGTTTGGCTGACCTCATCAGCAACCGACGATAAGGGATTTACACTGTCTTTTCTCCCAATTTGCGCGCTTTTATTTCGTAATGACTTCCCCAGTACTGCAGAAATGAGCTTAAATTAGCTCCACTGTTGAAACGATGACCGCAGCTGAATTCTGTCCAAGTTTGCAAATCTTATGCTCAGAGGATGCTGGGCACGTGCTGACACAAAGCTGTATCAGGCACCACACACTGTATTTTTGTTTGTAAACTGGTTCTTTAAGGAAGACCAGTGCTAGATTTGAGGGACCATTAATGATTAGTTAAGTATGATATCTCCCTGGCTGATAATGTAGAATACGATGGGCCATTAGAAATGGGTCGCTGTGCACAGGAACCTTACAGGAGCCCCTTCAAAGGTGGGGGGGAACCAGAGAAGTGTACAAGTCCCTCTTCTTTCTGGCAAAATAAACCACCCACCTCAAAACAGTGAGTGAAATATCAATAAATGAGCTAGGAAGGTAGTGTCCTTCAGAGAAGTGCCTAAAATGTAATTTACACGCTCAAAAAATGGCTGCTGTGCAGTATTTTGACAGTGACGATAATGAACCAATGACCGAGCGCTTTCTCTGTGCTAGGCACTTTTCTACGCACTTTACAAATAATTATTTAATCCCCACAACAGTCAAACCTCTAGCAGGCTGCCCCTGAAACATGCCCCAGCACACCCCTGCTCTGAGCCCCCGTACCGTGACTTTCTGCCTGGACCATAAGACAACTTCACTGACGTTCTGCTTCCCCTACAATCTGTGTTCACACAGCAGCTAGATTAATCCTTGAAAATGGCAGTCAAAACATTTCACTCCTGCTTACAAATTCTGAAAGACACACATGACTCGGCCCCATCCATCTCTTGGCATCGTCTTCTATCACCCCCCCCACACACACACACTTGGTACAGTCACACCAGTCTTTCGTGCCTTGGACATGACAAGCTAATTTTTACCTGAGGGCAACATACTTAATGTACTTGCTTGTCTCTCTCCTTTTTTTTCCCCCTTTAAACTTCTTTAAAAACAACAGTAACTGTTTACTACAACCATTTAATGATGAGTAACAGCTTTTTAAAACTTGGAATGAAATCCAACCATAAGAGCACAGGCTTTGATAACCAGTAAACTGACTTTCAAAGGAACGAAGACGTGACAACTACGCATGCATGCGGAAAACAGAAAATATCAGGTTTCTTGGCTGACTTCCACGCATCAGGCTGAAACATAGGAAACTGCCAATATACGGACATTTTTGCCCTACAAGGAAAAAACCAAAACAAAAACCCCACCAAACCCAGCAATTTCAGATGGCTCAACTTATTTTTAAAAACACGATTTGGAAAGTAATGGATATCTGCAGAAATGAATAGAAACGGGTAGCACTTCACTGAAGTGAATGTGAATCGACAGTTATTGCATCCTCAGAAGCGGGTTAGAGTATCCCATTCATTTTAACTACAATAAATAACAATAGTTTTAAAAACTTTAAATTATGGAAAATCTCAAAAGTATAGATGGAGGAGCATAAAGAACCCATGTACCTATCACCCAGTTTCACCCGTTAACTCACAGCCAGTTGAGTGTTACCTAGAGCCCCATTTTCTTCCCCTCAGCCTTTATTAGTATGAAGTAAATCCCAGACATCTCACCATTTCATCCACGGATCTTCCAGTATAAAGCTCTAAAACATAAACCATAACCATAATAACATTATCGTGTCTAAAAAATTAATTCCTTTATATCATTGAATAGAGAGCTAGTGTTCAAGATCCAGCCTAATAAAATTGCCAAAAAACCCTGTGAATCTCATCCAGCCTCCAGACCCAAACACCATGTCACAGGAAGTAACAGAGGGGACAGAGAAACAAGTTAATCGGGCGCCACACTGCGGGGATCTCCAAAGGACCGACAATCTGCTCTGTTCATCAACTGTGCTGTGAGGGAAAATAAAAGAGGGGCGGTCCTGGGAGGGCAATTTATAGATACAGAGGCTGAAGAGAACTATCAGCCAATCTCAGGGAGTGAACCTGACTTGATCCTGATTCAAAGAAACAAATGTAAAAACAGACATTTACGAGACTTCTTCAGAAAGGCATTTCCTGACTATCGAACCTAAATCAGCTTCCCTGACTGCCACACCATCCCGCTTTACTGTCTTCACAGTACTGAAATTAACTATCTGACATGAAACTGTTTTAATAAAGACTGACACCCCTCCCCACCCCCCCAAAATGTAAGCTCTATGGACACAGCCACTTTTGTCTGTCTTACTCATTACTGAATCCCGGCATGAATGTTAAATTAATTTTCACAGTCCTGGTTCTCTACTGCCATTTGAACAACATTAAATCTTCTGATCCATAAACACAGCATGTCCCTCCATTTATTTAGATCACCTTTAATTTCTTTAAACAATGTTTCATTGTATTCAGAGCACACGTTTTGCACTTCTGTTAAATTTATTTCTAAGTATTTTACTTCTTTTCATGATATTGAAAATGAATTGTTTTCTTAATTTCAATTTCATTTTCAGACGGTTTGTTGAAAACGTACAGAAATACAATTAATTTTTATATATTGATCTTGCACCCTGCAAACTTGCTGGCCCCATTCATTAGTTCTAGTTCTGTAGTGGATTCCTTTGGGATTTCTATATACATGATGTTACCTGCAGATGCATAGTTTTACTTCCTCCTTGCCAATCTGGATGCATTTCATTTCTTGCCTAAATGACCTGGCTAGACACAACATATGCTCTTGAGAGCCATCCCTATGGTCGCATGCCATCAGCCGTCCTTCCCTTCTTATTGTTGAATAGTATTCCACTGTGTGAGGAGGCCAGGGTCTACTGTTCCCCTGCTCATGAACATCTGGACTGTTTCCAGGTGTGGACTATCATCAACAAAGCTGCTGTGAACATTCTGATAGAAGTCTGTCTGTGAGTATATATTTTCATTTCTTTTGGGTGAATACCTAGGACGAGAATTGCTAAACCACAAAATTAGTGTATATTAACTTACTGAGAACTTGCCAAATGGTCTTCCAAAGTGACCGCACCATTTTACCTTCCCACCAACCAGCAACGCATTAAGAGATCTAGTCACTCTAGATCTTTTCCACATTTGGTCTTGTTGGTTCTTAAATTTCAGTAATTCTACAGGTATGACATAGTATCTCATGGTTTTAATCTGTATTTCTCTGATGACTAACAATGCTGAGCAAGTTTCATGTGCTTATTGGCCATTTGCATAGCGCCTTCTGTAAAGTATCTGTCCAAGTATTTTGCTTATTTTAAAATTGAGGTGTCGTTTTATTTTTGAGTCATAGGAGTTCTTTATATATTCTGGACAGAAGCCCTTTAATTTATGTATTGTAAATATTTTCTCCCAGTCTATACCTTGCCTTTTCATTTTCATAACAAAGTCTTTTGATGAGCATAAGTTTGTAGTTTTAATGAAATCCAGTTTTTCAATTTCTTCTTTTATGGTTAGTGCTTTTTTGTGTTCTGAGAAATCTTTGTCCTCCAATGGCTTCTTCACAGTGGCATTATTGACACTTTGGGCCACATAATTCTTTGTTTTGGACGCGGCTGTAGGATGTTTAGCCTCGATCCACGAGATGCCAGTAGCGTCTCCCACTCATGAGGATCAAACGTGTCTCCAGACATTGTGGTTGTGAAATTCCCCCGGGGGGCAAAATCAATACCAGTTGAGAAGCCCTGATTTACTCCAAGGTAGCAAAGATGTTCTTTTTGCCTTTTTGCTACGGTTGTCATATATTTAATACCTTGTTATTAACCGCACAGTACACTGTTTCTCTTTATGTCATCAATCTTTTTTCTTCAGCTGCTTTAGAAGTTTTCTTTTTGTATTTGGTTTTCAGAAGCTTAACTAGGTTGTGTCCAGGGCTGGTTTTCTGAGGTTCACAGAGTGTCTTGGAATTGTGGATTCCTGTTCTTCAACAAATTTGAAAAAGCCTGGCCATTGTCTCTTCAAAAAAAATTTTTTTTCTCACCAATTCTGTCTCCTCTCATTTTGGGACTCTGATTGCTTTATGTTGAATTGCCTGATACTGTTGCACAGGTCACTGATGCTCTGTCCAATTATTTTTCAGTCTCTCGGAGCTTCATTTTAGGTAATTTCTATTGACATATTTTCAAGTTCACTGTTCTTCTGTAGTATTCACTCTGCTGTTCAACCTGTCTAATCATTTTTTATTTTGGATATTAAACTTCAGATACAGACTGACTTTCTATTTGTTTTTGTAATTCCCATTTCTCTTCTGAGATTCCTTATTCAACCATTCTTTTATTTTCCTGTAAATCCTTGAGCACAACAGTTATTATAAAGTCTCTGCCTGTTAGTTCTAATACTGGATCATCTGTAGGTTATTTTTTGCTGATTTCTAAAGTATGACCATAGGTCCCCCTTTTCATTTTGCTTCTTCATATGTTACATACCTTTTTTTGTTTGTTAAGTATACTGGACTTTATACAGAGGAATGGTGGTGTGGTGACTGAGGAATACTAGCGTGTTCCCCAGAGAGTGAGAGACCACTCTCGTCTGTGTCCTAAAGTGAGGAGGCAATTATTCAGATCTCACTAAGTGTCCAGTTGATCGGGAACTGGTTCACTGATTTAGACCGAACTCACCTCTGGTTAGCCAAACACTGTCTTTGCTTAGGGCTTAGGTTATTTGTCGTATAAGTGTTGGAGCCTGGAGCCAGGAGGCAGTTAGGCTGCAGTGCTACCTTTGGATTCAACAGTTTCAAGGAACAGGAGGTTGCAAGACTGCAAGTTCTTTCTGCTTTACTTTCTTTCTCTCAGCAAAATTGGGGGAGAGGTGAATAGAGGATTTTTATAATGAACTTGCAAGTCTTTCAGACTCCAATTTGTTGTTGTTTTTTTTAAAAGCAGCTTTACTGGGATATAATTCATATACCACACAACTCACTGATTTTAAGTATAAAATTCAGGACTTCCCTGGTGGCACAGTGGTTAAGAATCCACCTCCCAATGCAGGGGACACCGCTTCGAGCCCTGGTCCAGGAAGATCCCACATGTCGCGGAGCAACTAAGCCCGTGCGCCACAACTACTGAGCCTGCGCTCTAGAGTCCGCGTGCCACAACTACTGAAACCCGCGTGCCTAGAGCCCGTGCTCCTCAACAAGAGAAGCCACCACAATGAAAGGCCCACACACCACAACAAAGAGTGGCCCCTGCTCACCGCAGCTAGAGAAAGCCTGCGTGTGGCAGCGAAGACCCAACGTAGCCAAAAATAAATAAATAATAAATAAATAAATTTATAAAGTATAAAATTCAATGGTTTTGGTATATTACATCTTTAAGTTTTAAAAAATGTGGTAAAATATGTATGACATAAAACTTGCCCTTTTAATCATCTTTTAGTATACAATTGAGTGGCATTAATTATATTCACAATGTTGTGCAACAATTACCACTATCTCCAAAATTTTTCATCACCAAAACCGAAATTCTGTAACCATTAAATAAGAACTCCCTGGTCCCTCCTCCCCGCAGTGCCTGGTAGGCTCTAATCTACTTCCCGGCTCTATGGATTTACCTATTCTAAATATTCCATACAAGTGGAATCATACAATATTTGTCCTTTTATATCTGGCTTATTTTACTTAACATAATGTATTCACGATTTATCCATGTGTAATATGCATCACAACCCTATTCCTTTTGAAGGCTGAATAATATTCCTATGTATGAACAGACCACCTTTTGTTTATCCAATCTTCTGTTGATGAACACTGGGTTGTTTCCATCTTTTGGCCACTGTGAATAATGCTGCAATGAGCAGTGGTGAGCAAGTGTCTGAGTTCTACTCCTGGGTCATATGACAGTTCTATGTTTAGCTTTTCAAGGAACCTGTTTTCCACAATGGCTGTACCATTTTCCATTCCAAGCAGCAATATACGAGGGTTCCAATCTCTCCAATCTTTGTCAATACTTGTTATTTATTTATTTATTTTTAAAATTATAGCCCTCCTAGTGGTTGTGGAGTGGTATCTCATTATGGTTTTGATTTTCATTTTCCTACTGTTTATAATACTACTGATTATCTTTTCGTGTGTTTATCGGTCATTTGTTTGCCCTCATTGTTGCCAATAGCTTCCTCTGGCTTCTCCAGCCAGTAAATTTCCTTCGGCAAGGCCTCTCTTCCACTTCCTAAACCCAGACCTGACATTTGCCCCCAAAAGCTGCTGTACCATCAAGCTCACCTACGATTAACTCCCCTGTCTGGAAATCAATTCAACAAGGCTTTCTGCCATGTTTTGATGGTCTCATTGTGACAGATTATATTTTCCAAAGATGGTCACAGTAGTATTTCTAGACCTAAATGCTCTTCTAGAGCAAGAGGTGAAGTCTATTCCCCTCCCCTTGAACCTGGGTGGGGCTTTGTGATTGCCTTGAACAAGAAGATGCAGTATACATGATGCTCTGTGACTTCTGAGGACAGCTTCTGCCTGGCTCCCTCTCTTTCTTGGAACATTTTTCCATGGAATCCAGCCACCATGTTGTAAGGAAGGCCAGGCCATACAGAGAAGCCACATGCAGATGTTGTAGCCAAGAGTTCCAGTTAAGGTAGGAACTAACAGCCAAGCCAACCACTGGAGAATGCTACTGAGTTTTGGGGTAATTTGTTACACAGCACTAGATAATTCTAATATCCACAGAATTAGTGTGATTTTCACACCATCTGGATTTTTCTTGGTATTATGATGAAAATGAAGTTGGTATTATGATGAAAATGAAGTTCTTCTATATCCTGGCCAGAATCTACCTGTATCCTTAGATTTTTCTGAGAATACCCCTACTACCTAAAAATTCATTCATTTTTACAATGCTTATCCTGTGCTAGCCACAGTCCTAAGCACTGGGGATATAGCAACAAATATAACAGATAAAGCCCCTGCCATGATAGAAAAAAAATTCATTTGAATTTCTAGCCCCTCCAATTGCAAATATAATTTCTGTGAAGGAAGAACATGAGGTGCAGGGCCGTAACCAACATGGAGTTTATCACAGTAAGCTTTAAATCTCTTGGCTCAAATTATGCCTGCGAGAGAGAGAAAAAATTTATGCCTGTGAAAGTCACGCGTGTAGCTCTAATTTGTTCATTTCCACAATGTAGTAACGTTCTACTACAGAATAATATAAGTTCATCTACCCAGTGGAATGGCCATAACCGTCTGGGTTGCTTCTAGCCCTCAGTTATTATAACATTGTACCCCGGCGCACAGGTGCATCAGTTTCTCTAAAGAACAAACTAGGGGTGGAACCACAGGGCTTTACTAGATCACACCACACTATTTTCCAAGGTGGTGTGCCAACCTATGCCCCAGCTAAGAGTGTACGTGAGTTTCTGTGGCTCTGCATACCTGCTGACATTTGGTATTGTTGGGCTTTTAAATTTTTGCTGTTACAGGTGTGCATCTCTTAGTGGTTTTACTTTGTGTTACTAATTAAGTTGAATATGTTTATGGTCCTCTGGCTACCCTTTTTAAAAAATGTTTTCTTATTTCTCTCTTTTTCTAAATTGTGGTAAAATATACATGAAACTTGCCATTTTAAGCTTTTTATCCCCCATGTGTCTGGGGCATGAACCAGGCATGGGCACAAACCAAAAGCCAAGCTTGGATAAACAAGGAGTTGCTTTGTCCCCGGCTGATATGAAACAGGCACCAGCAACTAGGTGCCACTTGACCCAGGTCAGGGGGAACATTTTAAGGATTTTAAGTCTATAATTCAGTGGCACTGAGTACATTCCACAATGCTGTGTAACCAACACTATCCTTTTTTATGAAGTCTCTTGTCCTTTTTCTTTCTGTTGTGTTTTCTATTAAGTTTTCTACGTACAGAGCTCAATGAATTTTGACATATAACTGTTTATGATGTTCTACTTTTTTTTTTTTTTTTTGGCTGCATTGGGTCTTCGTTGCTCCGTGCGGGGGCTTTCTCTAGTTGTGGTGAGCGGGGGCTACTCTTCGTTGCGGTGCGCAGGCTTCTCGTTGCGGTGCCTTCTCTTGTTGTGAAGCACAAGCTCTAGGCGCGTGGGCTCAGTAGTTGTGGCGCACGGGCTTAGTTACTCCGCCACATGTGGGATCTTCCCGTACCTGGCATTTTCAAGTTTGTCTTTTATTTCTTTACGGCATGTAAAACACAGCTGTTTTATAGTCTAGGAAGTCTTTGGAAACGTGTGTCTCATGTTTATTCTGGCTCTTGATCATAGTCCCTTGTTTCCTGTTGTGATGAATTTACGTGTGGGCATCAATGACCTTAAAAATTATCTGAGGCCTACAGTTACTTTTCTTCAGAGTGGCCTGTGCTCTTCTGCCAGACATCTGGAGACACCGCCATCCTCGGATCGGGTCAAGCTGCATTCTCAGGCCGACCGGTGAATCTGGAGTCACAGCTTATCGTGGGGAGGGTCTCTTTTAGCCCTCCCACTTTGTACACGTCTTGGTGAATGATGTCTGCCCCTCCGCCCTTTTGGGCTTGTTAACATAGGCAATTCAGGTGCTCTCACATTAGCAGATGCTCTCAGGGCAGAACTGGCTTCTGTGCTCCACTCACTTCTACAGGTTCCCATGTTCCCTTTAATCTGGTTTGGTTAAATACCTTGCTAGTTTATAAGTGCTTTTGAAACTATGGTTTGTACGTTTTATGTAGCCATTTTTAGCTGTTTTCAGTGGGGAACTTGAGAACCAGAAGTTCTGTTTCTCGGTCAAGGATCACTGACCAGGGCGGGGCCCATCTTCTAAGGAAAAAGGTGATAAAGAAAATCTCCTACTGAACACTTGGAAGAAACATATAATATGGCTACCAGTTTCTTAACTCCTGGACAAGTACCAACGCCACCTTTACAAAGTCACAATCGTTTCCAATATATCAGAGTACCTTATGAAGTTACTATGATCTAAAAGCAGCTAGCTTTTACAACAGTAAATTTAACCCCTCTGGGTCCTCCGTGTCCTCATCTGTCAAATGGGGAGAATAACAGCATTACTTTATACAAGTACTAATGATTCCATGACTCAGTGTGTGTACAGCACTTAAAACCACACCCAGCACACAGATAACCACTAGCTAGACAAAGTGAAACGGCTCAGGTCACCGAAAGGTCCCTGGACTGTATACTGCTTCCCACAGGGGCCATATACAGTTTCCGTTGCATATTCTTCTTCATCTTGTTTAAACAACGACTTA
Source organism: Mesoplodon densirostris (assembly GCF_025265405.1). Classification (NCBI taxonomy): domain Eukaryota; kingdom Metazoa; phylum Chordata; class Mammalia; order Artiodactyla; family Ziphiidae; genus Mesoplodon; species Mesoplodon densirostris. The sequence continues at coordinate 5,377,771 of NC_082666.1, forward strand.
AAAAAAATAAAAACTCTTAGCTCAACGGCCTTTAAAAAAAAAAAAAAAGGCCAAGGACCACATTTAACCCATGGGCCATAGTTTGCCAATCCCTGGCCTAACAACAGGCAGAAGATTGATGGAAATCAGGCAGTGTGCTCTAAAGTGCTTCCCGAGAGGACTGTCACACAAGGATCAAAACTGTAGTGATTCTCTCAAATCAGAGGCTGAGACTTCTGCATCCCCAAGGGAGCTACAGAAGGCAGAGCTTGAGAACAACAGGGCTGTTTGCTAGGGCTGGTGACATCCTATAGGAACGTGACTGATTACATCCTACAGGACTGGTTACATCCTACGGGAACATGACTGATTGCATCCTACAGGAACAACGCAAATGGGTTTGATTCATGTTGACACGAATAGAGGCAAACATCCACATTTACCTGGCCAAAGACTGTTCCACCAGTACTGGCTGCTTGACCAAACAAAGAACCAGTGTTACTAGACCCAAAACCTGTAAAATAAAAAGAAAACCAAAGTTTAATTTGGATGAACCTTCTATAATATCAAAGTTTTTTTTCTTTTTTAAATGGCATTCAGGTGTGCTAAAGTTCCTCACAATAAATCAACTCATGAAGAAAATCTGTTTTCCTACCTAGGAAATGGAGAAAATTATGAGTAAATAACTTAAAAAAACCTTTTTTTTTCATTGCTAGAATTTTATAATAGTAAAAAAAAGTCCCGAAGTCCCAAGGACTGAATCCTTGTCTCCTACCAAACCCCAGGTGGGTGAGGACTCTCAGAGTAGTTCCCCTAGACTTACAGCTGCCAAGAAGTGCTTCCAGTGACTGACTTAAAATCATGAATATTCTTACTCCCTGGTTACCTCTAATCTCAAATATCAGATTCTTTCAGGGTAGTTTATCTTTCTTCTAGGTGGCATAACGTGGTTGAGGTGCTGAGTTAACAGGGCCTTGGAAAATCAGGCGGAACTATATTTTAAAATAAAAGAGCCCCAGATGAGGAGTTGGAGGACAAGAGTTCCAGGCTCATTTCTGCTACTGGTCTAGGCAGGGGAGCTCAGGCAAGTCTCAGTTCCTCAACCAGTGCTGGAGGGGGCTGCTCGGGTTACCTTTCCACCTAGCTCCTGCAGGAAAGAAGGGTTTTTCAGAGGTTCTCGTCGTACTGAAATAGTTGTGATTATACTTGTGAACGAGGATTCTCAAGTTTTGGCTGCAGAACAAAAAGATGCACTAGTGACAGCATTAACTACCCTACTCTCTTTGACCCACAGGCCTCTTCCCTGCCCGTTCTCTAGACCAACTTATCACATCTCCTGTCACTCAAACAGGCGACCAGCCTCTTCACAGGGCATCAGATGGATCCCAAAACTGTCTTGCACCACTGTGTTCTTGAAGCGGAACATAGTGGGAGCTTCACAAACATTTGTTGAAGGCAGGAAGGAAATGACTTCCTTTCTAATAAATTATGAACCAGTTTCAAATAAATTTTCACCAAAGGAATGAACACCCAGTTACTTGTAACCCTGTCCACCAAGAAATCACTGATCTTTGATTCCGCCCCCCATCCCCTGAGACTGATGGCTGAAGAAATGCCTTTCATAAGATAACCATGGAGAAAGGAAAATTAGAAAAGATATTCCAGTTATCCTGTCTACTGGTTTTAGGAGCAAAAGCAGCTGCTAAGATTGGACATGCAATAGTGAGGATTACATTTTACTTTCAAAAATAGTAAAATTTAAAGATTTGGTTTTTTAGAAGAATTACACTGGGGCTTCCCCAGTGGTGCAGTGGTTGAGAGTCCACCTGCCGATGCAGGGGACACAGGTTCGTGCCCCGGTCCAGGAGGATCCCACATGCCGTGGAGCGGCTGGGCCCGTGAGCCATGGCCGCTGAGCCTGCGCGTCCGGAGCCTGTGCTCCGCAACGGGAGAGGCCACAACAGTGAGAGGTCCGCGTACCGCAAAAAAAAAAAAAAAAAAAAAAAGAATTACACTGAAAATAGAAAAAATATCCAACTTCTCAAATGTCACTATTTGCCCTTCTAGAAAGCAAGGTGGTGTCAGAGTAAATACGAAATACCAGCAGCACAGAGGACTAGGATGAGGAGCTCTGGAGTCTAGTCCTGGCTCCACTACTGGCACTAAATGACATTAGATCAGTCACCTCGAGGCTTGACAGGTTTGGACATAATGACCTGTAAAGCACCTTGCAAATGTAAAATTTCATACTTATGAGTCATTCATTACTCGCCACGACTTTACACCTGTTTTTCTCCCCCCATGAAACTGGCACTCCGGTGGCTAGGAGAGTGGAGAACTTGCTGAGAAGCAAAACTGGAGCTGCAGTGATTAGACCAAAGAAATGCCCGAGGCTGCCAGTGGCCAGGCTCCCTTCCGGACTTTCCAGAGCCTCTTCTGTTTTCCTTTCCTTTCTTTTAATCACCAAACTCATGCAGATTTGCTGCAAATGTTTCAAATATACAGAGGACAACAAAGTAAAAATCTTCTATAAATTCTTACCTGAAGCTTGACAAAAGCTAAACCCAGAGGATGGCGCTGTCGTGGTGGTGGCTGAGGTGCCACCGAACACAGAGCCTCCCTGCCCAAAGCCAGGACTCTGGCCAAAAGCAGGAGGGCTGCTCTGGCCAAAGAGTCCCCCTCCAGTGTTGGCAGAAGACTGTCCAAATGAGAAGGAGCTGGAGCTACTGGTGTTTGAAGATGCACCGAAGACGTTCCCACTGGTGGAGGCGGGCGTGGAGGATGCGGACTGACCAAAAGCTGGCACGGAGCTGAAGCCGGGCTGAGTGAAGGAAAAGCTGCTCGCGGGGCTGCTGGTCGGCTGCCCGAAGGCCGGGGCCTGCCCGAAGCTCGTCTGTCCAAAGACCGTCGGGGCGGAGGTGCCAAACGCTGGGCTGCCGAACCCCGAGCCGCTGACCTGCGGCGCGGCAGCTGCCGTGCTGGCGATGCTGCCCGCCTGCTGCCCGAACAGGCTCGGGGCGGTGCTGGCGGCCACCTGCCCGAACATGGGGGTCGCCGAGGGGGTGGTGGCTGTGTGGCCGGTGAGCTGGCTGAAAGCCGAGCTAGAGCTGGCGGCTGGCGGCTGAGTAAAGACAGGCGAGCCCGAAGTGACCGCCCCGAACACTGCGGGCTCTGTGGCTGGGCCTGGAGCATCACTGGAAACAGCGCTGGAGGTGGCGGGAGGCCTGGATGTTTCCGGGGCCACGGGGCTGGCACCTGGGACAGCAGGTGCTGTGACGGCGATCTGCCCAGGTGCGGCCGGGGTGGGGGCAGGGGACGGCGGTTCGGTCTTGGCGTCCGGGGTCCCGGTGGCTGCCGGAGTGGCCTCCGTGGACGGCGCTAGGATGGTGGCACTGGGCCCCGCCGTACCAGGGCTGCTGGCCGCAGGCTGGGAGAGAGCGGGCTCCTTCTTCACAGAGTCAGACGTTTGAGAAGGAGCCTGGGGAAGCTGGGCGGATGGCTGCTGCCCTAGGAGGGAGGCTGTTGACACCAAGGCCTCACTACCACCTGGCTTCTCAGGCAGAGCCGATGACGTGGCTGCCTCCGTGCTTTTACCGGAGGACGTGGGCAGGGTGGGAGCAGACGGTGAACTCAGGAGGCTGCTAAACGACAAGGCGGGGAGGGACGTAGGAAGGGGTGTGGCAGCGGCAGAGGACGGCGCTGTACTACTTGTCTGCTGGCCTCCAAACGGAAAACTGGTCTTACTACCGCTTAGCGATAGCCCCCCAAAACTGATTACGCTGGAGGGTCCCGCACTGGTGAGCGGCAGGCTGCCAAAGACGCCAGTCGAGGAACTGCCGGGGCTGGGGCCGGCCGCCGCCGCCAGGGTCACTGCCGTGGCAGCCGCAGAGGAGGTCACGGGAGGCTCCGCGGGCTTCCCCAGCACCACGGGGCCGGTGAAACTAAACCCGGAGGGGACGGCCGAAGTCTTGGTGGGCTGTGCACTAGCACCAGTCCCGCCTGGGGATGAAGCCTTACTGGCTGCCTTTGTAGAGTCATCTGCTTGGCCAACCCGCAGTCCTGAAAAACTTCCTAGAGTCTCTCCAGCCAGAGAACTTGGAAACATAAGCTCTCCCAACTTGGACGGCGGAGCTTCCAGCTTGCCAGAGGGGGTGGAAAGAGCGATTCCAGAAGGTGCCACGGGCCTGCCGCCGGACGGAGCAGGCTCCCCAGGAGACGGACCAGCGGCTCCCGTGCTACTTGACGTCGTCATTCCCGAGGCAGGTGAGCTTTCAGGAACGGCCTCGTAGAAAGGTTTGCCTGTCCCGCCAAAGGAGAACGTGTCCAGCTGGTTGGACTCTTTGCCGGGGGGTGGTGCCCCTAGCAAGAAAAAGAAATTAGGAAATGGACTGGATTTCACAAAATATGACCTATCACAGTCTCACTGACTTTTCTAAGCCAAAGCCTCCCTCCTCCCTTGATACTGTCAGGGACAGCTTGTTCTGACAGCAGCAGACAGAACAAACGCTTCTCCGCAGGAACGTTAGCTCTGAGTCATCCCACTGAGGTGGGATGAACGAACGTTCTCTTTAGGACCATTAAATCACAACAAATACACCTCTATCTAGAGTACAGGAAATTAACCTAGTGGTCCAAAAGAGAAAGAAAAGGCATCTTCCCACATTTCCCCCGTGTGCGCGCCACAATAACGTTCATGGCAACAGTACTAGCCTATGGACCTCCTGAGAGACCAGGAATTGATCCTTTGGGTTTTTTTTTGTTTTTTTTTTTTTTTGGCCGCACCGTGCGGCTTGTGGGATCTTAGTTCCCCAAACAGGGATTGAATCCAGGCCCTTGACAGTGAGAGCATGGAGTCCTAACCACTGGACCACCAGGGAATTCCTCCTTTGGTTTTATGGACAGATAAAGTGTCCATCCACAGGCAATCATTTCTACCTATAATTAAGGGCTACTTCCTAGTGCTCTCCTCACTAAGTGCTTTCACGGTGGCAGTGTGGCCACATGGTCAAGGACATGGGTGGGCTCTGAGGCTGGGGGCTCTGCCACTTGCTGGCTGTGCAACTCTGGAAAAGTTAATTGACTTCTCTGGGCTTCAATTTCTCCATTTGGAAGAGAGAGGTAATAACAGTATGTACCTCACAGAGTTGTTACAAAGATTAAATGAAATACAGGTAAAGCACTCACAAGGCCTGGTAAAAAAACTGATCAATAAAGACTAATTTGATACTTACAAACTGAAATTGGTCTATCGAAAGTGCTGGTTGATGTTTCTAACTCCATGCTGTTTTAAAAAGTCTGTCTAGGGGCTTCCCTGGTGGTGCAGTGGTTGGGGGTCCGCCTGCCGATGCAGGGGACACGGGTTCGTGCCCCGGTTTGGGAAGATCCCACATGCCACGGAGCAGCTAGGCCCGTGAGCCATGGCCACTGAGCCTGCACGTCCAGAGCCTGTGCTCCGCAACGGGAGAGGCCACAACAGTGAGAGGCCCACATACCGCAAAAAAAAAAAAAAAAAAAAAAAAAAAAAAAAGTCTGTCTATCACAAACTCCTGAGAACACTGCAAAGCCCCTACTATAGGCAGGTAATTTCCAGAAACCCCTCTTTGTATCACTGGTGTTGTACTGAGTTGTTTATGATTTTGGATTGTTGTCTATTCTTGTATTAATGAAAATGTTTATGGAATTACTATTGTGTTTTATTACTAATTTATTTCATTTAGGATTTTTGACAATTATTCTGTTCCTCTCCAGTCTTTCTATATCATTGAGTTGTTTTTCTTCTAGAAAGTGAGGCTGGGGAGAGGGTGGGCCTCAAGGGTATTCAGCCACATCTAAGTGGGCAGAACAGTTTAAGAATCACTATTCCAGAGAGAAAGGAATGAGATCAACAACCCTTTAAGTGCCACACACAGCTCAGGTTTAGGAAGTCTGCTGTGCTTTCAGCTCCCTAATCTCCCTCTAGGAGGTTTTAGGAGATCCCTTTTTTCACTAAAAAAAACTTCTACCACTTGGGTTGACACATAGAAAGCACTCATAAAAATATGTGTTGAATGAAGAGATGAAAGATGGTCATTGTCTTATTTATCATAGGGAAAACCTGGAAAGAGCCTAAATGTCCAAAAGGTGAATAGTTAAATAAACTATGGCATATCCACAAGATAGAAATTATGTAGCCATCAAAAATGACATTTACACAAGATTTTCAATAATACTGGAAAACTCACAAGAGATTGTGTTAAATGAAATGAGTGGAAGCAAAAACCCCAGAAGGAAATATAACCAAATGGCAATGGTTAAGGGTAAAATGTGTGATTCTAGAACACATCACTTTTATAATAAAATATAACAATCACTTTTATAATAAAAGCTTTCTTTTTAAAATAAAAGTAAACTTAATTACTTAAACTGAGAACTGGAAGGCACTTAAAAAGTACATCTGGTTTCCTTATAGGTCTTCAAATTCTTTTAAACATTAAAAACATGCTGGTTGGTAGATCTGTAACAACATGCATGAGACCCATGTGTTTTCTGATAGGTTATCAAGGAAAAAAGATGAGTTCAGTCTTTGATTTCTATAGTACTAAGTCTATCTCATCCTATAAATTGATACAATTTTAAATGACATAGGAAAAAGATGGAAAAAAATTTTAATTCACATGTAAACATTCACATTTAAAGCACAGCCTTGCTTTTCTAGAAGCAAATCCTTTCCTTGTACTTAATTATGAAGAGTAGAAGTCCTTCCCCACAGTTCTGTAAATCTAGCCTATTTTTAATGCATAATATCAATCCCAGGTTAATTGCAGATACTTTAGGCAAAACGCAGCAGCAAGCAAAATGTCAACACATCTGCCCCCCAAAACCTGCACTTGTTTAGGGGGAAACACAAAAGTAATGCTATGCCATGCAGAGACTGTACCTTGTGTGGCAGTGAAATTAGAAGACGGTGTTGGTGTGACTATCCCAAAATTAAAGCCAGTCCTAGGGAGGGGAAGAAAAGAAGTTAAAAATGGACAAACCCAAGGCACAACATTGCCCTTTTAATAGTACATTTTATAATTCATTCACACAAACTGCTCTCGAGGGACTTACAATCTAGAAGATAAACATCAACAAAGTGAAAGCACATTATCTCTGAAGCAGCAGAGCCCTCGCAAGCTCTCTAAGCGGGGAGAGGGAAGTTGTAGGTGAGGTAAGACGGGAAAAACAGGCGAGAAGACCTTGGAGGAACGGCTGGGCTTTCCATGGTGGAGGCTGGGGTGGGGACCTATTTCAAGGAAAGCAAAGGAGTAGCAGAAACGCACTGGGAACGTTTCTGTGGCGAGAGTGGCCAGAGCAGATGGCCCACCTAGTGAGGAAGACGAGACAGGCTGGAGGACCTCTATGACCCAGACCGAGACCGAACAGTGCATCAGGACAGTGCACGTCACAGGGAGGTGACAGACAGCACGGAACAGGAGCCACTGTCTCTGCTGTTCTGACAGAATGCTTAGTTCTGGGCTGGGAAATTTGGTTCAAAAGCTTTTCTTTTCTTTTTTTTAAATTTTGGCCGCACCTCACGGCTTGCGGGATCTCAGTTCCCCAACCAGGGACTGAAGCCGGGCCGTTGGCAGTGAAAGTGCCGAATCCTAACCACTAGACCACTAGGAAACTGCCCTCAAAAACTTTTCTAACTCTTTTCATCACCTCCTCTCTTTCTGTACATTTTCTTTACACCGTGAATGAAGACACCATGGCCAAAGAAGAAAACTCAGCACAAGCTGAGCCAGAACAGACTATTCACTGTGAGAAAAGTTCAAATAGCAAATTTAAAACTATACAGCTTAAAATGTAAGGGACCAAGCATACCAAATATGGTAAGTAATGGTAAATACTTAGAGTTTTAAGTATTAAGTATACTTAATATTAAGTAAGTTTTAAGTATCTGGAGTTAGTTTTCTTTTTAACCCATCATTGGCTTCGTCAAATGGACCAAGACCACCTCAGAAGATGTGTTAAACATTTCATCACATCAAAAAAGAAAACAATTCTCTTTCTTTGTCTCAAACTTGGTGAAGAAGTTTTATCTAATAGAGGTAAGCCATTGACCCAATGACCCAAACCTTTTCAGGTTATTTTTAAAATGGCAAGAAGACTATCAGTACACAGAAGTAAAGATTAAAAGATGCAGTAACTCCAGGGTTTCCCTGGTGGTGAAGTGGTTAAGAATCTGCCTGCCAATTCAGGGGACTTGGGTTCGAGCCCTGGTCCGGGAAGATCCCACATGCTGCGGAGCAACTAAGCCTATGCACCACAACTACTGAGCCTGCAGCCTGTGCTCTAGAGCCGTGAGCCACAACTACTGAGCCCGTGAGCCACAACTACTGAAGACCGCGTGCCTAGAGCCCGTGCTCCACAACAAGAGAAACCACCACAGTGAGAAGCCTGCGCACCGCAACAAAGAGTAGCCCCCATTCGCCGCAACTAGAGAAAGCCCGCGCGCAGCAATGAAGACCCAATGCAGCCAAAATTAAATAAATAAAATAAATAAATTTATTAAGAAAAAAAAAAGATGCAGTAACTCCTGGCACTGACCTACTCTTTGAAATTTGCTCCAAGCTACCTTTGGGAAGTAGAAAACATAACGATTGACAGTAAAATATATATAATTTCCTCCCCTCAAATTCTATTCTAACCACCTCCTTTCTCTTAAGGGGTTAGGTTGAAGGATGCTCAAGAAACAAATTCACGTCAGGAAAAAGAGATTGTGGTCAATATGATTCCAGTTACAAAAGCATAAACTGAAAGAGCTTAAGAGGCTTTTCTAATGGAACTGAACGTGCAACTCTTCACAGTAAAAACAATCTTTGGATGGGTTTTTATCTCAGCCACACAGAGCCTAACTCCACCCCTGAAGGGGAAGGACGCTTTGGCGACTCTCACAGGTTTCAAGATGAGTGCCTATAGCACAGAGAAAAGGCACTCTTCTTCCAAGGTTAATAAAAGCTCCCTTTGGAATGAGGGTTAGAAGACACTTTTGTTTTTAAAGATGACTCAACTTGACAAGTATAGCCATCATTACTTTTTTTTTTTTTTTTTTCTTTTTGCGGTATGCGGGCCTCTCACTGTTGTGGCCTCTCCCGTTGCGGAGCACAGGCTCCGGATGCGCAGGCCCAGCGGCCATGGCTCACGGGCCCAGCCGCTCCGCGGCATATGGGATCCTCCCAGACCGGGGCACGAACCCGTATCCCCTGCATCGGCAGGCGGACTCTTAACCACTGCGCCACCAGGGAGGCCCGCCATCATTACTTTTTAAAAAATGAAACAGAAATGTATTTCCCCACATCGGTATAAAACCCAAATTTTCAAATGGCTACTGCCTTGATCTCAGAAGTTGCATATAATGTGACCTCTCAGGGCAGCAAAGCCAACCCAGACTTCTCACCCAGCCCCCAGATGGTGTCAGGATGAAAACCCTTCAGTGTGATAAACCTCATCAACCACAGACTCACTATCCAAAGAAAATGAAGCTTATCCTAAAAATCAAAACAAATAAGCAAGTATGTAATAACACATGTATAAACTTGAATCAAAAAGGGGAAACAGATTTACATTAGGACACTAAGCCACTGTCACTATTATCGAACGCAGCACTGCAGTGATCGGTAGGTATGTAAGTATACCTACTGATTGTAGGCTTTGGGACAGCTATCTGTAAGGTTGCTGGTGATACCACAAAATTTAGTTCATTACTGACCCTGATGGAGAAAATGAGAAAGACTTGCTGAACTGCCCAACAGATGGGGTACACGTCACGGCTGTCTCTATCTTGGTGGCCACTGGTCCTGAAATGATGGGAAAAAAATGAGAACATTACAAAAAACCAGTTAGAATCACCACTTTAGTTTAATTCTCTGTGGCAGCGAATGCGTGGTGCCGTGCAGAGCGCAGCCCCAGGTCACGCACTTTCTAGGACAAGTCGGTGGCCGCAGTGCTGCCTGAGTCATGCTGCCTCAAGGTCTCTGAACTTGCTCTCTGGCTCAGTCACTGTCAATTCCAAACCAGGACATGCCACACTTGCCCCTTTCCAGGAAAGAGGTCAAAATAACTGGAGTGCAGTTCAAATTTAAGGCTTTAAAAGTAGCTTTTACAATTACCGAAAAGTAATATCTATCAAAGGAAAAACAAAATTCCAAAGAGAAATAGGTTAACTAAATATCTCTGAGTAGTGACTTCATGGCTATTTGCTTTCTCTCCACATTTCTGTATTTTCCATAGGCTTTTTGTATTTAAATAATAGTTCTTTTTTTTTTAATTACAGAGGTAACATATGATTGCTGTAATATAGAGAAGTATAGAGAGTTAAAAGTGCAATCCACCATCCTCCCCACATTCAATACACTGTAACTACTTATTAATAGTCTGGGGTATTACCTACAATCTTCCCCCTATCGCTCTACTTTTAAAAGGAGGAGGGGAATGGGGGAATTACATTTAAAAAGCCCAAATCAAACCAAACCAAACAATAAGAAAAAGCACCTCCCTTTAAGTAAGTATGAGATAAATATTTGTAAAGTTATCTAACAAACCACTATAATACAATGTGATGTGTACAAGGCTGTCCAAGGCAGCCTGACTTATAATCTTGAAAAGTTAAAAACAGTCTAAACTATCTGCAGAGTACTATTAAAACTTAACAGGGTACAACTGTACAGTGAAGTCTTAGGCTACCATTAAAATGAGTGACGTAGAGTTTTATCAGATCTGGAAAGATGAACACGATATTTACTTTAGGGGGGGCGGGGAAACAGATTACATATCAATATATACAGGATATGACTGTTTTTGTTTAAAAAACCGATACACATCAAACCCCAAGAGATACACATCAAATCGTTGAGGGCTGTTATCTCTGGAACAGGGAACTTATGGGGCAGCTTTCGTTTTCTACATTATATAGCTCTACACCATAGACTTTTTGTGGACTTGTAATAGTTCTATAATCAGAAAAACAATGAAGGTATTTCCAGTATTAAGTAATAAGGGAATTATTCTATAGAGGTTTCAGCAATGAATTTTTTTTTTTAAAGAAAGTTTTTACAAACTCTTAAATAGTACTTTTCAGGGAAATTTTCCTACTCAAAAAAAGTCTGTTTCCAGAAGGTGAGGACAGATGGAAACGCATAGCAAGGACAGAGAATATTTCATGATCATCACTGAATGATGAATCTTAGAAATTTCTTTGCAAGTCATGCTAACTGCCTAGACATGCACAAAAACAAAGCCCCTTAGATGTCCTTGACTCTTAACTTCAGGAGTGACAAAAAACTCTCCAACAAAATCCTTGAAAGGGGTTAAGATACATAATCTTTCAAATATTTTTTCTAAAATATTAGCTAGAAATGGAAACAGATTTCTTAATTTGAATCCTAAATGATTCAAAAGTCTTTGACAAATTCCACTGAAATTTCCCTTCTAACATAAAGTTTTAGCTGCTAGTTAAGAAGTGCTATATACCTCCTTCTCATGGAAGGCTTATATGATAAAAACTGTGCTCCTCCATTAATCCGAATTCTAGAATACAACTTGGGCTTACACAATAATGGTTTTCTTCTGAGTGCAAGGAATACTTCTGAAGATAAACCCAATATCCAATGAGAAAGATTTGACTACAGAGAAGTTGGGATGATGGTATGATTGTGTAGAGATTACGGAAGGCAGGCTGCTAAAGTGTGAAGTTCAGCATCTCGAGCAGAATTTATTAGCTTGAAGACCCACTGGAGAGTGTGAATCAGAATAAAAGCTAGAGTCCAGAGCATGGTGGGAACGCTGGACTGCGGGCAGCACAATCTAGCATTTTCTGGACTGTAGCAGAAAGTAACACATGTCAAATGAAGTGGACTCTAACACAGAGTCAACAAAAGGGGCTGCTGAGGAAGAGCCCACATTAAACTAGGCACTATGTGTAAGCACACTTCTATGTCAAGTGGGCTAGGGCGGCGTGGATGCCTGGTCAGAGCACTTCATGGTGACTGTAAAAACTAATTTCGGTTAAGAGTAATTACGCTTGAGTCAGTGTTGGAAGCATGTGAAGTCACAGTCTTTTAATACTGAATTTTATCTACTCTGAGATCTTATATTGTAACAGATCCATTTTACTTTCTGTGTTTTACCAGCTTTTGAATTGTCCTCGTAAACTCAGAGAGTTTTTCTTTCCTTTGTAGTAGAAGAAATAGAGTTCAATGTTCTGATCCACTCCTCTCTAAACTTTTGATTATCCAGCAAGGCAGGTGCTCCTTTTTAGGAAAAACGTTTAAAGGCAGGCTTTCTCCTATTGCTCTCATATTTCAGAAGTCTACAGAGCTGCTGAAGGGCTCACTAATTTCCTGGATATTCTACATCAACTGAGGCCTTTCAAATATGTCTTTACTGTACTTGATTTCACATCAAGCTGCCTTTGTGATCTACAACAATAAACTCTACTGTGGAGCATATCTTTCACCTTTACTTTCACTAAAACAAAACTGCAAACTTACCTGAAGCTTTATCACCAGATGACAATTGACTGGACGCTGGTGTGGGCCCAGATGGCTTTAAGGCGTTTATCAGAGATCCCTATAACAGGAGCAAGACATTTATGTGAAACCACAAACGAGCCTTTGGAATAAAGGAACATGTAAAAGGATAACATAACTTAAAATAAGCAAGCACAAACACTTTTATTTAGTTTAATTTTGTTTTTTCCGTTTCAATTTAAGTCAGTATTTTTAAACGCTTACCACATGTAAGATCGTATCAGAGATGGGAATATTCCACAAGCACCAAGAAAACAGAGTCAAGCCTGTTTAGCTTGTGGCTATTTCCTCAGCGCCTAACACAACACTTGGCATGTAAAAGGCACTGGGATATTTGATACACAAATGAAGGAAGAAGTTAATGAATGAAATAGGTCCTGGCTCTCAATAAAACTTATAATAAGGTTAGAAAGCAAAACTGTTAAACTTTTCCATCTCCAGTCAATGTTCCTTTCCTCTTGGTAAGGCAAGAGGATTTGTGCCTTACCATGTGTCCTCCAAGGTGAACATGGAAACCTCCAGAAGGAAGACCAAATGCTAACTGCTTAAGTGTCATGTTAAGTCACGGCAAGCTAAGGAGTAGACAGCCACGTCTGAGAACTCACAATAGGCAAGTCCTGATGTTCAATCTCAAACACAATCTACAATTATTCCTAGAGGCAGAGATGAGTAGCAGAGAAACCAGGTTTTCTTAGGGAAAGTTTCAGAGACAGCTTGATCTACCTTTCAGCCATCTCCTATTATTTTCTTCTGGATTGTTTAACTGTTTATATTATAACGTATTTTTGTAAGAGACAATGTTTATCAGGCAAAAGGCTGAAAGTAGACATAACAAACATCACTGAAGATGCAAGGTCTGAAAAACAGGGATTGCAAGAGAAAGCAAGAGAAACTATCCCCTGGATGCTGATACTGAAAGGTACAACGAACAAAGCAGTGGACAGGAAGAAGTCGGAAGACTTGGGTTCCAGCTCTGGTTCCATCATTTAATAAAAACCGTGGAAGCCTGTGTTAGTCACTTGAGCCCCGGCTTCTTCATTAGTGAAACATAGCTGAACACCTGTCTTGTCTATAAGGTTGTTGTATGGGTTAACTAAGACGATGTTAAATGAAAGTAAATTTCAACTCCATACAGACACCCCATACAAATACAGAATTATGACCCAAGATTGCTAGGTGCAGAATGTCACATGGCTACAAAGACAGTATCAGGGCCTAACTGACCTACTAGGTCAGGACTGGCACAAATTGTGGGGAAAGGATCACAGGTCTCTGTCAGACTTATAGTTCATTTAAACAACATGAGGACTTAGTACAGTATTGTCTTCAGTTACAAAGACAGTCACTGCATGTCACGTCAGCAAAGCCAAAATCAGCAATTTACCTGCTTAGCTTGGTTAGCAGCCGCTGGGGTCAACATCGGGTGAGGTGTTTTGGCTGCAGAGTACGGCACTGAAGAACTGAAAAACACAAAGCAAATGCTCAGGAGAAAGGCATGACTGGGTGTAAATCACATTCATCCCTGAGCCAACCTTCTGTCCAAAAAATAATATCAATTTTGGGGTAGAATATAGATGTCTGGGACCCTAATCAAAGTCATTCGACATTTTTCGGATTGAAGACTAAATTCTTTAAATGAAAGTTGGGTCTTTAGCATAAAAGTCAAAGCAGTGACCTGCAATCCTAGGAAAAAATTATGACTATTCAGAAGTAGATCCTTTTCTTATCTGGAGACTCAGCCTTTGGCACCTCCTCCCCAACACCCACCGCCATTCCGGACCACGTGGGGAATTCCTGATTCTGTTTTCCAAGCCTGAGAAAATGTTCAACAACATCCGTGGGATGTATATGATCTGTGGCTCAAAGAAGAGATCTCAGCTTCTCACGGCAACCAGCCCTGGGAGCCCAGCGCTCACGATGTCAGCACACAAGAGAGTCAAACATCCCACGGTTCCCTTCCCGACCTGCACTTCTGCTATGGTATGAAAAGTGCACCCAGTGTGTGTAGAAAGAGTTCTCACCATCTTTTGTTACCCCTGAACACAGTAAGCAGGGAACTGTTATTTCAATAATTACTTAGTGTTAATATGTGATGGAAAAAAATCACCCGTTTAACGCAAAGCTCTATCCTTGGCTCCTGGGAGCAATTCTTTCCATCAATCTATCTGTCCTCAGTGAACAGCTACTCTGACTAGTATATGCAGAGGAACAGCGATTGTATGACCTGGTTTTAGTTTTCAGAACTCTCCTTTAGGGAGAATTAATAATTTTCCATCGAAAGATTAACTTGGAAGAGGAAAGACAAAAATAAGCCCATGCCTCATAGAAAAAAATTATCAAACATTTTAATAATCTTACAGTCACCTCAGGAGACTCTCCTGGAATAATACAGGAACCTTCCCAAACAAACTTTGTTAGATTCAGAGAGAAGAAAAAAGGCAGTTATTTTCAATGAAACAGAACCTCTTTATTTTCCTACTGAAGAGAGAAGGAGATGTAAATGTGCGCCTCTCTGAAGAGACACACCCCTGTTCCCCTGAGATGTTCTACCAAACAGGTACGCAGGGACACTGCTCCCCTCATCTGCTGACTCTCCAACGAGAAAAGGAATGTGTGAGCGAGATGCTGGGACTGAGAAATCCCTGGGCGGACACAGCCGACTTAGGTGGAAAAATGGCGGCAGCTCAGGCGAGTCACGAGGGCAATGAAAATATTTCATGCTTTCTTAAAGATAAGCAAAAAAAAGAAACTACAAATAAAAAGAAAAGCAGCAATTCACCCAATTTTAGCATATTTTTTGCACCCTAAACTTAGTTATGACATGACGGTAAATTAAAGCATGCATGAAGCAGACTGAGTGTAATTATTGTTCTATTTACTTGTGATAATGCTATAAATCTCTTGGGTGTCCTAAATCCCCAAACACACAAAATTAGGATTCACAGTACTTACACACTGGGCCATATGACAACCCTGCAGAGAAATGCTGCTCAGTGTAATCAGTTAACAAACCTACTGACTAAATCGGACCCACCATGATCCAAGAGCACAAGCAGAAAAGAACAGTGTACTACCAAACAAGTGTGTTCAAAGACTTGTGCGGGATTGTGAACCAAAACAATGGAAATCAACAGCTAGAAATGTTCAAGAGAAGATGGAAATACTAAACTTGGAATTATCATATTTTGGATGACTGTATTCCACTTTCTAGCAGTATGGACCTGAAAAGAGATCACTGGAAATTCATTTGGAATGTTCTGTTCCACAGCTGAAAACAGAGATCAAAGGACCACAGGCAGAAAATGGCACTGTCACATATATTTACTACATGAGTCTACAAATGACATTTATACTACTGCCAACACTAGGGCACTGCTTTAGAAAGGAGGAATGGAGCTACACAGGTCACTAAGAGTAGTAAAATTAGGTTCTTGGAGAAAAACAACTGCAACAGAACTTAAGTTCTCCGACTCTCCATTACCCAGACCATCCTGATAAAAGTTAATACACAAGTGGAGGTGAACATATCAAGTATGATAAACATCAAAAAATGTCACAACAAAACCTCGTTCAAACACTGCCTTGAACACAGCAAAGCCATTTTTCTGTTTTTTGCCACGCCCTATCAGCACTGCCTGCTGACATAGTCAGGCTAATGCATACACATTCTAGGGCTGTGTACCCTACACACAATGATAAAATTGAGTTGTTAAGACTGTGAAGCATTAAAATGTTGCCTAGGCCCTTTCTTAGTGGTCCCTTAAACTTTAATGAACTTTAACAAGGCAAATATTCATACTATTGTTGTGAAAGGGGCCAACTACTCATTCTTCTACCTATTTCAACATTTTAAAGAGCTTAAAAAACAACAGACCTGGTTATGTTTTATTTTGGTAAGTCTTAATCATTATCATGTATATCTTTTTATAAACTCACATATGACACAGTGGATCTAAACTGTGAAAGCTGCTAAAGTTAACTATTTAATGAACTATGAATTTTTTGTAATTATTTAAAGGTGAAGCAAGTAAGGAGACAGGATTACTTAACAAAAGCAACTGAAGAAATAAATCAGGAGAGAAAAAGAAAATAATAGAAGATATTGAAAACAAAAGCTCTCAGTTCATTTTTTCACCTATCAGACTGTAGTAATTGTAAAGTTTGATAATCTTGGCAAAGATATGGGGAGCCAGATTGTCATACACTGCCTGTGGGAAGGAGAAATTGGTATAAGCTCTACTGAGAGAAAGTTGACAACAATTATAAAAATTATATGTATGTACATACACTCACATATATGGATATCTCCTTTGCCTCAGCAGTCCTACAACTGAGAATTTATCCAACAGATATGGCTGCAAGCATGCAAAATTATCTAAGTGTCAAATTATTTTAACATTGTTGGTAACAAGGTAAGAAGCACATCCCTGAATATCAGTCAGTAGAGAAAAAAAAAGTTCACTTTTAGGGGTTTCTTATGTCTTGTTACCACCAACTGTTGTCCCCTATTGGTAAATTTTATGTCTTTGAAGACTCAAATACTTTCCAAAATATCATCTAAAAGCCTGCTAAATCAAACTGTAGTTTTTGCATGCATGTCTAGGTGTCAAGTAACTTAAATAATGCAAGTTGGAACTGTATTAGAGCTTTAAAAAAGACCTATATTAAATATGAAAACAGGATTGTTAAGAATTTATAATGACATGGAAAAATGTTAACAATTAAGTTTATTTGCCCACACTGTGCAGCTTGCGGTATCTCAGTTCCCTGACCAGGGATTGAACCGGGCCACGGCAGTCAAAATGAGGAATCCTAGCCACCAGGGAACTCCCCCCAAATTTTACTTTAAAAAACTAAATTTTCGGGCTTCCCTGGTGGCACAGTGGTTGAGAGTCCACCTGCCGGTGCAGGGGACACGGGTTCGTGCCCCGGTCTGGGAAGATCCCACATGCCACGGAGCGGCTGGGCCCGTGAGCCATGGCTGCTGAGCCTGCGCATCTGGAGCCTGTGCTCCGCAACGGAAGAGGCCACAACAGTGAGAGGCCCGCATACCGGAAAAAAAAAAAAAAAAATCTGTGGGATGTAGCCAAAGCAATTCTCAGAGGGAAATTTATAGCACTAAAATGCCTGTATTAGAAAAGAACAGTCTCAAATCAATGACATTAGCTTCTACCTTAAGAAACTAGAAAAAAGAGTAAATAAAACCCAAAGTAAGTAGGAAAATGAAATAATAAAGGCCAAGTAAAAAAGTAATAGGAAAAAAATCAATGAAACCAAAAGCTGGTTTCTTTGAGATCAATAAAATTGATAAACCTCTAGCTAGACTGATGAGGTAAAAAAAGACACAAATCACCACTAACAGGAAAGAGGGAAGTGAAATCATTATGAATTCTATCCACATTAAAAGGATGATTATCAGTGACTATTACAAAAAACGTCATGCCAATAAATTCGATAACTCAAATGAAATGAACAAATTTCTTGGAAGGCACAAACTACCAAAGTTCACTCAAGAAGTGGATAAGCTGAATAGTCCTATATCTACTAAAGAAACTGAAATTTCCAAGCCAAAATGGCTTCAGTGGTGAATTCTACCAAACACTTAAGGATGAAATAATAACAAATCTACATAAACTCTTCCAGAAAACTGAAAAGGAAGGAACGCTCCCCAACTCATTCTGTAAGGCCAGCATTACTCTGATACCAGAATGAAACAATGATATTACAAAAAAAACAAAATCTACAGACCAATATCGCTCATTAAGACATGAAAAAATTCTTAACAAAATTTTAGCAAATTGAATCCAACCATATATAAAAAAAGGACAATACATCATTACCAACAATTGGTTTAACATTAGAAAACCGATCAATCTGACAAGGGCACCAAGACAATTCAAAGGGGGAAAAAAAAAAGAGTCTTTTCTGCAAATGGTGCTGGGACAACTGAATATCCACATGCAAAATAAAGATGTTGGACCACAGAGTCACACTATTTACAAAAATTAACTCAAAACAGATCAAAGACCTAAATGTGAGAGCTCAAACTTAGAAGAAAACACAGGAGTAAATCTTTATGATCTTGGATTAAGCAATGGTTTCTTAAACACATACCTATATGTAAGACACCTATAGCACAAGCAACAAAAGAAAAAAATAAACTGAATTTCATCAAAATTAAAAATTTTGTTGTTCCAAAGGACACTATCAAGAAAGTGAAAACTATTCAAAGAATGGGAAAACATATTCACAAATCATGTATCTGATAAGGGACTTGAATGTAGATTACATAAAGAATATGACACCTCAACAATTAAGATAAATAACCCAATTAAAAAACAGGCAAAGGATCTAAATAGACATGTCTTTAAAGAAGATACAAATGGCCAATAAGCATATGAATAGACTCCCAATTATCATTCGTCATAAGGGAAATGCATATCAAAACCACAAGGAGATACCATGTAACACCCATTAGGATAGCTATAATCAAAAAGTTGGACGATAACAAATATTAGTGAGGATGTGGAGAAATTGGAACCTCATACGTTGCTACTGGGAATCTAAAATGGTGCAGCTGCTTTGGAAAACAGTTTGAACTACATTTAGCTCAAAAAGCTAAATGCAGAATTACCATATGATCTAGCAATTCCACTCCTAAAACATTACCCCAAATAACTGAAAGCAAGGACTCCAACAGATACTTGTACAAGAAGAGGGGAAACACGGAAGTGTCAACTTACAGATGAATGGATAAGTAAAATAGGACATACGCATACAATGGAATATTATTCAGCCATAAAAAGAATGAAATTCTGACATACGCTCCAACATGGATAAATCTGGAAAATTTGAGCGAAATAAGCCAGACACAAAAGGACAAATACTTACTGTATGATTCTACTTATATGATGTACCTAGAACAGACAAATTCTTAGAGACAGAAAGTAGAATAAAGGCTACCAGACACTAAAGGGAAGGGGGAGTAAAGAGTTACTATTTAATGGCTACAGTTTCTGAATGAGATAATGAAAAAGTTCTGGAAACAGATAGTGGTGAAGGTTACACAACACTGTAAATGTACTTAATGTCACTATACACTTAAAATGGTTAAATTAATAAATTTTGTTATACATATATTTTACAATTTAAAAAAAATAAAGCTTCCTAACTGTTCTCCCTGTTTCTACCATTCCTCACTCCAGCCCTTTTCATCTATTCTCAATATAAGAACCAGAAGCTTCCTGCTAAAACCATAGGTCAAGAGAACTATCTGCATTTATCAAACCTCATGGACTTTTACACCAAAAAAAGGTGAATTTACTGGGTTAATTATGCCCCAATATTTAAAAAAACTGCTAAAATTGCTTTTAATAAAGGAAACATAAATCAGATCAGTTTGCTCAACATCCATTGGTCAGCCAGGTCCTGACCGAGGCTTATTAGATGTTACAAGACCTGTATCCCGGGCCCCGGCCCCGCTATCCCTCTCCCTCCAGCCACCAGTGGCTGTCTGGCTCCTTCCTGAACCTGCCAGATACGCTCTCACTACAGGCCTGGTGCTTGGGGCTTTCTTCCTTAGGATATTCATGCGACCTGCTCTCTGGTCTTTGGTCTTTATTCAAATGTTAAGTGTCAAAAGACACTGCAAGGCAAAATATTACATAAGACGGGAGAATCCAGTTTAATGGTGAAAGAAATATGGTCTGATATTTCTGAGATATTTTAGTCATTAGCCATGTATGAATAGCACCTTCCTTGTTCCTATTTAAAATTGCAACCCATGTCCACACAACAGTCCCTAAACCCCTTCTCTGCTTTAATTTTCTCCATCATACCTATTGCCACCTAAAATACTATATATTTTACGTACCATTTGTCTCTCTGTGACAAGGGCAGGGTTTGGGGGTTTTGGGGAATCTGTTTTGTTAACTGCTTTATCCCTGGCACCTAGAACAGTGTGTGGCATATAGGAAATGCTCATAAAGTATTTGTAGAAAGAATGAATAAATGAACACCAAAATTCCTGAAAGGAATGATCTATCCGGTGTGCTTTGGAAAAAAACCCAACCAACCAAAAATCCCACCGTATTTCTAACCTCATTCGGCCCTGCTTTCTTCATCCTCCATTTCCTGCCAGGTCTCTAGACATACTGGCCTTCGTTCACCTTCACCTCAAACATGCTCTGTTCTTTCCCAGGTCTGGGCGTTTACACATCCTGCACCCTCTGTTTATAACAATCTTCTCTCCACTCTGCCTGGCAGCTTCTGGTCACTGCTTAACTTTCAGCTAAAACACCTTTTCCTTCCCAGCCTCCTCATCAGCCCCAGATTCAACCAGATGGCCTCACTGTGTGCCTTCTTAGCACCTTGTACGTCTCCTTCATCCAACTCATTATACTGCAGTTAGAGAACTGTCGATGTAATGGGTTGTCTAGTGGCTGTCTTCTTGCTAAGATCTAAGTGCCAGGAAAGCGGGGACCTGGTATGTCTTACTCACTACTGGATCCCAAATACCCAGGGTGTTATCATGCTCATGGCAGACACCCCTTAGGAACCCGCTGAATCACGTGACTGAGCACTGGAGAGGAGTCTAGATAGCCATGGGTTTGCTCCAGATAAACCCTCTTCCTGAAAACAGGAGGTGAATATAAGGGATGAGGCCAATGAACATAAGATATACCAACGGCAGAAATGTGTAAGCTCATCTTTTTTGTTTGTTTGCTTTTGTTTTAAAATTTTTATTGGAGTACAGTTGATTTACAATGTTGTGTTAGTTTCAGGTGTAAGCAAAGTGAATCGGTTATACATACACATACATCCACTCCTCTTTTTTTTTTTAGATTCTTTTCCCATTACAGAGTATTGAGTAGAGTTCCCTGTGCTAGACAGCAGGTTCTTATTAGTTATCTGTTTTATATATAGTAGTGTGTATATGTCAGTCCTAGTCTCCCAATTTATCGCTCCCCCCCTTATCCCCTGGTAACCATAAATTTGTTTTCTACCTCCATGACTCTACTTCTGTCTTAAGTTCATTTGTACCCCGTTTTTTTTAGATTCCACATATAAGTGATATCATATGATATTTGCCTTTCTGTGTCTGACTTACTTCATTCAGTATGACAATCTCTAGGTCCACCCACGTTGCTACAAATGGCATTATTTTGTTCTTTTTTATGGCTGAGTAATATCCCACTGTATGTATGTACCACATCTTCTTTATCCATTCCTCTGTCGATGGACATTTAGGTTGCTTCCATGTCTTGGCTATTGTAAATAGTGCTTCAGTCAACACTGGGATGCATGTATCTTTTGGAATTATGGTTTTCTCCGGGTATACGCCCAGTAGTGGGATTGCTGGGTCATATGGTAGTTCTGTTTTTAGTTTTTTAAGGAGCCTCCATACTGTTCTCCATAGTGGCCATAACCAATTTACATTCCCACCCACAGTGTAGGAGAGTTTCCTTTTCTGCACACCCTCTCCAGCATTTATTGTTTGTAGATTTTTTGATGATGGCCATTCTGACCGTGTGAGGTGATATCTCACTGTAGTTTTGATTTGCAAGAAATGTGTAAGCTCATCTTATAATAAATCTCTTTAAGACATTACTCAGAAAAAGTTAAATGCAAAATTAAATATTTAAAATACACTTACCAAACTACTGCTTAAGAGAATCTGAAAGTAATTTGATAATGAATGTAATTCCCTCTGAAGCTTTCTTATTGAGGGAGGTGGTAAATACCAATTTCCACTTGTCAATTATGCTTAGATTCACCTATTATTCAACAAGTGGTTATTAAAAAGGAACTGCATTCCAGGCACCACTCTGGGCTTACAAGTTAAATAAGTGCGCCAGAGTCCATACTCTGGGGGGAAAGGAAGAGAGTTTCTTCGATTCCTTTTTAACTTTTTTTTTTTTTTTTGGTGGTACACGGGCCTCTCACTGTTGTGGCCTCTCCCGTTACGGAGCACAGACTCCAGACGTGCAGGCTCAGCAGCCATGGCTCACGGGCCCAGCCGCTCCGCGGCATGTGGGATCTTCCCGGACCGGGGCACGAACCCGTGTCCCCTGAGTTGGCAGGCGGACTCTCAGCCACTGTGCCACTAGGGAATCCCCCTTTTTAACTCTTGTGTCTATTTTTCTTAGTCAGTAAAAAGGGCAAACTCAGCATTGCTCCTTTAGCAAAGCCCTTAACAATGATTAGCTCAGATGAACCTTGGAGGGAAACAAAGCCTGAGATAAGATAAAGGAAATCACCAATAGGTGCTTCTCACACATGGTTAACAGCTAAAATATCTCAGAAATACCAGACCATATTTCTTTTACCATTAAGCTGGATTTTCCTGTCTTATGTAATATTCTGCCTTGCAGTGGCTTTTCTTTGCCTACCCTACACTAGGAATCTGGCTATAACTCCCAAACTCTAATGCATAGTTCTTTCCCTTGAGAAGTTCACAACGACCACAAATGCCATCTTGGTCTAAACAGCATACCAAAGCTTCAAGGTCACTACAAGATAGGAAAGCGAGTAGGCTTGTTTTTGGCTGTTAGTATGGCCCTGAGATAACTAAGAAATTCCTGGCAGTGTTGATAAATGGACCAATGTGGAAAGAAGAGGCCAGTGGACTAGTGCAGCAGGGCCACTCGATAAAGCCAAAACAGAACAGTGAGCAGACCTGGGGGCAGGGGAGTAGGAGAGAGCTAATGTAAACTGGAAAAAACACAGGGTCTGTGGCTGTTCTTCTCACTGCTGGACTAGTAATGGGCACCAGACTCTAAGTGCCTGAATGACACTGGTCCTCACGATCCCTACATTCAGACTGAGGAAACGGCCCTCAAGTCTTCCCTCTTCAGCCACACTGAAGAGCTCCTGGCTACAAAATACACAGAGCAATAGGGCACAAGCATATTCTATGAACCCTGCTGCCTAGAACAGTGACACGGAGTCAATGCCTTGAATTCTAAACACAGATTCAGACTTAAGAAAAGTCAGCTCTGGCAGCAATGATCCGGCCCTCAGATATGGCATGAAGACACGCTAGAAGTCTCCAAACAGAGCTGGTGCCTTTTAAAAGATTGTTTTTTCATACAAAAGGTATGAGAAACCTGAAAGAACAGGAACGCCTGGAGACAGGAAGGAAGGGAGGAGAGACCGTCAATCTCAAGATCATCACTGGGTTTTCAGAATCAACAGTCTGCATTAGAGTCGAAGTGCCAACTCAGGAGCCTCAAGAGTATTAAAAAACAAAAAAAAATCAAAAATCAAACCGTACACCTTACCTGACTTAGTAACCGTAATGTGTATCATACGTTGACTTACACATGACAAACAGCATACTGAGTATATGTCACCAAGACTTTGAAGGTTTATGAGGCAACTGTTACTGCCAGTTGAAGACGACAATCTCCTGAAAACCCAGTTGTGTACCCAAGATTAGCTGTCCACTCCACCCCTCTTATAACCTAAAGTTCTGCAGGAAAAATAGTCACACTCTGACAATGGCAATGCTGCTCCCTGCAGGCAGTTCACCACTATTACAGAATAATTCACGGGCTTAAATTAAACACACTGAAAAGTAGTAACATACCCCATCGCTGCAGAGGGGGCTGCAGGATTATTCTTCAATTCCTGCACATTTACCACTTGAGGGACATTCTTCAAAGTTGATTCAGTCAAAGTACTGACAGCTATTTAAATAGAGAAGAGAAAGGCACATTAATTGCAGTAAAGGATCAAAAATTCTAGCCAGGTATAAACTAGCACACAAACTCAAGCAGAATGCAAACTTATTATACACAGGAAACTTAGGTTGCTCTGCAGCACTGTGCTCAGTGGAGCGCCTGGCCTACTCCGTTCATAAAAACTATGTGGTGAAGCTTTATGCAATTTAATCAAATGTACTAGTTTAGAAAAAAGGAATTCCCTAGCCAGCTTTTATACAGCAGAGCTGAGACACCTGCCATATTGTTGGCTCGCCCTGGAAAAGGGCAGAAAGAGCTAGAGGATTAGCAGTGTTCGGACTAAGGGCTTCTGCCATCCATCATGCATTCATTCTTTCAACTGTTCTTTCGCATGAGCTTATTATTGTCGGACTGAGGTGCTGGGAATACAAAAAAATGTCTGAAACACAGTTCCTTGTCTAAAGAAGCTCACGCCTTAGTGAGACAGACATGATGAATAAAACGTGAAAAATGAGGCCAAGAGGCCTGAATTAAGGAATGGCAACAGGGATTGACTTGACACCTACTTATCTATCTTAGGCTTGTCAGCTTTCGTATCTCCTTTTTTGTGTCTTACAATTTAAAGCTGTGGCCCAAGACTTAATGATATTTCATAATTAACTATTAAGAAGGCCTAAGCAAAGCTCTTAGATCTCTTCCAACTATACTTTGGGCAAAGTTGAAAGCTGTAGCCCAGGCAGGATGGTGGGTCCATGGCGGCTCACTTCACTCCCTCGTCCAGAGAGGTAACCAGGGACATCTTGCCCATGACCGCATGTATTTCATCCTTCATATTCAGAGGTGCCTACACCTTAGACATATTTGCTTCCAAAATGATAACAGACATCACACCACCTCCTGCTGAGAGTGGAATAATCCTAAATCCTGACAGACTTTAAGTTTATAAATAACCAACTCAATCAGCTTGATTTTGGGCCTGTTCAGCACAATGCTAAGACTCTGCTTGGTCCAACCAATATTTAAAACATCAAAGGTTTCTTATTTTTTCAGATGGCTCAAAAGTGCCTTAAAAAGTTATCTGGTTTTTGCTCTTTCATATCTATTTTAGACGGTTTAATAAGCGTTTTAATATTTGAACTTTTCCTGGAAATCTTTTATTATTATATAATGGTAATTCTTTTTTGTCTAAATAAAACCATCATGTCTTTTTAGTCTTTTAAAATTTTAGCCTAAATTGGTATGTGTTCTAAGCAGTTACAGAACTAAAAAATAATTTTATTCAGCTAAAACAAAAATATTTGATTTATAGCCGAGTTTCTCAACCTTGGCACTATTGACATTTTGGGGCTGGATAATTCTTTGTTGTGGGGTTGTCTTGTGCATTTAGGATTTTTTTTGCAGCATTCCTGGCCTCTACCCACTAAATGCCAGCAACACTGCTAACTGCTGGAGGGGAGATGGGCGGGGCAAAATAGCCTCTGGCTGAGAACCACTGGCTTATAAAAATTGATAGCTAGTGATAACTGAGGTCCTGGGGCGAATTACCTATAAATCTTAATGTAGAAAATTACGGATAGCCACAAACCACTGACAAAATGCAAAAGCTGATTAGCTTCTTAGAGTTTTCATCTGTCAAGTTTCCATCTTAAATTTGCAGTCTTAAGAGAAAAAGCTGTACTACAATACAAAGAACACAGGGTTGGAGTCTGGGTTTTGTTACGTATTGGTCAGGTGACCTTCACCTCTCCAAACCTTACATTACTCAAAAGCAAAATGGGCATACTTATACCCACCTCAGAGGGTGGCTGGGGTCCTTAAGATACCATCAGACAACTCTAATGTTATTAGGTGATCTAACTGTGAAGATTAGTTTTGGGCTTAAAGCAGACATTATTCAAAAGTAGGGATTAACAACTCCATCAAAAAACCCCACTGATCTCCCACTTAACTGAATGTGGCAGATAATACTGCCCCTTAAAGGGAAAGTTCCCGACTAAGTCTGTGCCTTCGCAGAACTCTCTCCCCCAAAAGGTGAAGACCTATCACATCAGCCCTCTCTTCTGAAGGGCAGCAAGGAGAGCCCGCCGTTTCCTGGCACCTGTGTCCTGGCCCGGGGCTCAGACAGCTCACCATCAGCCCCTGCAGAGATGTTCTTACCTGGCGCCTGACTGGCCATCTGCCGTCTCAGGGCTGCCGCAGCGGCCGCCTGGGGAGCAGAGATGGGGTGGGAAGGGCCAGGGGCGCCATGCTTCACGGTTTTTGTTGCAAGCATTGTGCTGTCAGCCCCTTGGGGAATAACTTTGCTAGCAGGTGTAGACACTGAGGAAAAAAGATAAATTAAGTGAGACAGTGGGTCAGAGAAGAAGAAAACACAAAAATTAAACTGGTAAATTCTCCACGTGTGGCTGCAGGGAAAATGTTAAGATCAAAAATCCTGAAGCATTAACACAGAAAAGTACTGGCAAACTGACAGGCTGGCGCTTTTATCTTTCAAAGATGCTGCAGGCAATTTGCCTGCCCACTTCTATTAGTGAAAATACTTCACATGATCATTTCCTCTGACACTGAGCAAGACGTAACTTTTGTGCCAAAACAGAGCAATGTCCTGCTCTCCTCTCATAAAATCTCTCCATTCTGGTACCTCGTGCCCGGCTCTGTCCGCTTAGAAGTCACTGTAATACAAAGTCCTGCTGCCCTGAAATGAAGGTGTGACAGCACAATACAGGTCCCATCAGCGAGCCAACGCAGAGAACGAGCATTCTGGCTGGGGAACTCGGAGGCACAACATGGCTACAATGGAGGGGCTGAAATGGGGTGGGACGTGAAAGGCACAAGCTGTGCTCCACAGTGAAGCAGTAACTGTGAACCCTGCAGGGTATTCTCTTCCTCAGGTCCTACCAACCATTTTCAAGGGGAACACACCTCTTGAATCTGTCCTGTAATTTCTAGAATATTAACAGAAATGGGCTGGAACCCATAACTTATGGGTGTGATAATATAAAACCCAGTTACAGTTCCTTCAGGAGTTAAGAGATCTCTTAGGGAAAAAAGATCATTTCCTGTCTCATTGTTTACTTACCTGAAGCTCCCATCACACCTGGCGAACCATGAATCAGATGAGATTTAGCAAAAGGAGTCGCCTGGGGCAAAAGACTGGGCTGGATGGAAGGCGTCCGAACCACAGGAGCATGCCGGGGAACCTGAACCACTGCGTCGTCATCCTTACAGGTTGCCCGTGTGTCTTCACCTTCCAGAGACTGGGAAATGGATGATGTTGAGCTGACTTCATCCAAGTCTTCATAATACCTCTGAGACAGGAAAGCTGACCGAGACAGGTTGGCTACAAAGCCCAAAACAAAACGCAACTTAGACAATTCAAGTCCAAAAGACAATTCAAGTCCAAAAGCTATGTAATTTTCACTGCCGCTAGAGAAATATCCAATTTATAAATCAACTTAATTATTACTTATTTTAAGTGGAAGCAGCTGCTGCTGAATGCAAACAAAGATACTTTTTGCTCAAATGGGCTTTGCAAAACCGAGCTGTGTAGGACAAGAACATTTTGACTGTTAAACAAAAAAAAAGTGAGGTGAGAGACAGGATGCATGCTGGTGTAAAAGCAGGAAGTTCACAGGCAATAACACCTTCTCAGAAAAGCAACAGACAAGCTTCCAGAGCAGAGTAAACAGTCCCCGTGCTGCCACTGCTTTCCAACAATAAACTTCTGAGAACAGGCCTAACGCAAACTGGAAAAGACATCATGTCCTCAATGCTGAGGGTCTCAAACACTGCCACATAAATCTGATCATTCTTCTGAATCATTTAGGTTAAAACAAAAAAATCACTGAAATCAATCTTCACCTTCCCTGTTTTTTTTCCTTCCATAAACTATGGGGTAATATGCCATGTTACTTTCTACCGTGAATTTCAGGAGTCATGTTATTGTCTGTATATTGGAAAAAAAACCAAAACCAAACAAAAAACAGCCCTCTCTCCTCCTCAAGTTATGTAAAAGTATTGCTAATATTTACTGACTTATTTGCCCTATAGGCACATCACTCTGCAAGATTTTAGTTGTCCTAATGGAACCGGAACATAAATAACTGCAAGTGAAAACCAACGCTGCGTGCTAGACTGCTGCTAGGCTGCACCGTCAATTTGGTAGCCACCAGCCATGCGTGGCTAGATTAAAAGTAATGTAAAGTAAATAAATGAAAATTTGGAATCCTAAGTCACACCAGCCCCCTCTGAAGTGCTCAACAGCCACAGCTGAGCTGCTGTACTGGCGAGCACAGATCCAGAACACCGTCACCACTGCAGGAGGTCCTACGGGACAGCACTGTACCCAAGTGTTTTGACGCAGGTCAATGTGCAGCAGGGTCACTTAGCAAGCCCCTCCATAACCACCAGCACCACCAGTAAAACTGCAGCTAACATTTATTGAGCACTTACCTGGTACCAGGTACTGCTCAAAGCATCTAAATGAGAAATTCCTGTTATCTGTCTTTATGGTTAATGCCTAGAAAGGCTGAGTAATTTGCCCAAGGTCACGAAGTTGGTAAGTGGTAGAGCCGGAATTCAAACCTGGCGTGTATCCGACTCGAAAGACCATGTTCTTAACAGTACTCTGTTATATATAAAATACCCTGTGCTTGGTAGAATTTTGACCCCACGACCCTTGCCCCCAGTGCCACACCCATGGTTATGTTCTGTTAGATGGTTATATTACATGGCCAAAGGGATTTTGCAGACACGATTAAGGTTACTAGTCAGTTGACCTTAAAACAGAGAGGTAAGCCTGGATTTTCCAGGTGGGCCCAGTGTAAAATCTCAAGAGCCCTTAAAGGTAGAGAAAAGAAGCACAAGAGGAAGCAGAGAGAGGTGGAAGAAGTGGGGGCACAGAAGCATTCAATGTGCTGTTGCTGGACTGCAGACGAAGGGGGCCGGGGGCACATGCAAAGCAAACGAGGACCTCAGTCTTACAGCTGCAAGGAACCGAATTCTGCCAACAACTCAGAAGCGGGATCTTCCCCAGAGCCTTTAGAGGAGAGCTCAGACCAGCCAACACTGACTTCAGCCTGTGAGCCCCGAGCAGAGGACCCAGCAGGGCCACGCTGCGCCTGGACTTCTGACACACACAACTGTGAGATCGTCAACAGGTGGTGTTATAAGCCACTACATTTGTGATAATTTGTTACACGGCATCCACAGAAAACTAATATAAACTGCACACTCTCTTAGGGCCACACGGCTCGCACTAATTTCTCTAAAATCCCACTTCCTGAGAGTTAACAGCAACAAGAGATGACTCAGACTCATCACCTTCAGGAACTGGATAGAAAACGGAAATAACTTTCACTCCCAAGGTCTGATACCACCTGGGGGTTCTCTCAGTTTCCTTCCTTCATCTTTCTGATGCCATTCATTGGATTTGGGTGGAGGGACACCCACCAATTGAAAAATGCAATGGCCATGCTCACTTGCAGAGGCCAGGAGCCTGGTCTGCTCAACTGTCCCAATGATGTTGCCTCCGCAGCTGACACATGCTGCTTCCTGCTGTGATCAAGGATGCAGCTACCTTCCTGGCACTAGAAAGGGGGCCCCACTGAAACCTGAAGAAACTTACTCTGCTTAAATGCTAGCTCAGATCAGGACAGGCAGAAAGCCACATTAACAGGAAGGAGAAGAGGTAGAAATCATGATCATATCAGTAGACGCAGCAAACCTCGTTATCTTATGAGGAACTACAGAAAGTGTTCCCTTTGAGATAAAGGCAAGGATGCCTACTCGCCCCTTTTATTGGACTCTGCATTGGAGGTCCTAGCCAGTGAAATAAGGTAAGAAAATTAAATAAAAAGCGAAACAAAAGTGTTCATATCCATGGAAGGTACAGTCAACATACCAAAAAATCTAGTACATTTCTATATACTATATCTAACATAAAATAAAACATAAAGTGAAATTTAAGGAAAAAACCCCCATCATTATAAAAGCATCAAAAATATCAAACTTAGGAATAAATCTAACAAAAGATGTGCATGTCCTCCATGCAAAAAACATTTAGAAAAATTAAAGACCCAAATAAACATACACCATGTCTAGGAAATGAAAGATCAACACTGTACAAATGTCAATTCATTTAAGTCAATTTAGAGATTCAATACAATCCCAATCAAAATCTCAACTCTTTGAGGGCTGAGAGTGGTAGAACTTAACAAGACAATTATAATATTAATATGGAAATGGAAAGCACCAAGAAGAGCCAAAACATTCTAGATCACGGGTCAGCAAATGACAGCCATGAGCTAGCTGCTTGCTTTTATAAATAAAGTTTTACTGAAGCACAGGCATGCCCATCTGTTTACATACAGTCTGTGGTTGCTTTCCTATTACAAGGGCAGAGTTCACTAGGTACCACAGAAACTACATATTTACTACATATTTACTATCCAGCTCTTTAAGAAACAGTTTGCCAACCCCTACTCTAGACTGTAGAACTTTCTGTGATGATGAAATGTTCTATGTCTGTGTTTCCCATTACAGTAGCCACTAGTCACATGTACCTAGTGAGCACTTGAAATGTGGCTGCTGGGATTAACTGAATTCTTTATTTAATTTTTATTAATTTAAATTTGAATAGGCTACCATATTGAACAGCATAGCTTTAGGACCTAGAAAAAGAACCAGTATTGAGACTTATTTTAGCACCAGTTAATTGAGGCAGTGTGGTGGCAGTGGTTTCTAATCAGTGTACAGACCATCAGACCTACAAGGATAAGGAAACCCGATTTACAACAAAGGTGGCCACTAAGCAGGGAGGAAGAATCTTCACTAAACAGTGTTGGGACAATCAGATATCTAAATACAAAAAAATGACATGAGAGCCATACTTGGTATCATACACAAAAATCAATTCCAGATAGTATAAACGAGATATGGTCTACCCATACAATGGAATACCATTCAGCAATAAAAAGGAACGAACTACTAATACATGATACACATCATGGGTGAACCTTAAAGTTATATTAAGGGAAAGAAGCCAAAGCAAAAGACTACATATGATTCCATTTATACGCAGTTTCTAAAAAAGGCAGTTCCACAGAGAAAGAAAACGGATCAGTGGTTGCTGGGAGCAGAATAGGAACTGATTACAAACAGCATGACACAACTTCTTAAGTGATGGAAATGTTTTACAACTGGAATGTGGTGATGGTTATACAATTCTGTAAATTTACCAAAAATCGTCAAACTATACACTTACAACAGGTGAATTTTATGATACGCAAATTACACCTCAATAAAGTTGTTTTAAAAAAATCAATTTCAGGTAGCTAGCAGATCTAAATTTGAAAGGCAAAGCATTAACATTTCTAGACCATAATAAAGGTGCATACACACTCTTGTTACCTAGAGGTAGAGAAAGATTTCTTCAACAGAACAACAGGAACTGACCATAAAAGGAAAGGCTGAAAAATCTGTTTTAAAATTAAGAACTTCTCTTTGCCGAAAGATACTAAGAGGCTAAAAAGCAACAAAGTGAATAACTATAATCTCATATAACCAACAAAAGGCTGGTATCAAGAACTGATAAAAACTTTTACAAATCAGCAGGACAGATTATCCAACAGACAGATGAGCAAAGGATTTAATCAGGCACTTCACAAAAGAAGATACCCAAATAGTAATTAAACATATAAAAAGGTGACACCAGCAGAGTTAAAAGGAAAAAGATTGATAATATCAAGCTTGGCAAGGCTGTGGAACAGCTGGAATATTCATACACTGATGGCCAAGTGTGACCCGCTACAAGAGAATTGCACGCAGAATCTGACGCTGAGCACAGGGACAGAGTACGAGACACAATTCCACTCGGAGCCACACGACCACATAAAAGACATACACATGTACCCCAAGGGACAAGCACAAGAATGTTCAGAGCAACATTCTACTATGTTACAGCTAAAAACTGCAAACAGTGAATGCCCACCAAAAGGAGAATGGATAAACAAATGCAGTATATTCATACACCGAAGCAACAAAACAAACAGCTATGTGCAGCAACATGGATGACTCTTAGAAACCTGATGTGGAGTAAGAGAAACCCATCCAGAGAATAAATAAATGGACTTCCGCAGTATCCAAAGCCCAAAAAACAGGCAAAACCAAATTACGGTGTTTGGGGAGGCAAGCTTAAGTAGTAAAACTGTCAAAAAGGAAAAATAAAGGAGACTAAAGAGGACAGCGGCTTAATGCGATGTACAATCCTGAACTGGATCCTGATTTTCCAAAAAGCTTGGCTACATGTGCTGAAACTACCCCAGCCCGCGCCTAGAGCCCGTGCTCCGCAACAGGAGAAGCCACTGCAATGAGAAGCCCGCGCACCACAATGAAGAGTAGCCCCCGCTCGCCACAACTAGAGAAAGCCTGCGCGCAGCAACGAAGACCCAATGCAGCCAAAAAAAAAAAAAAATTCAACTCAAAACATAATTTCAAAGAAAAAAGCAGTTACAGGCACTAGAGCAAAGCAGGGTTATGCCTAAAGTTGCATCTAACAAATATTTCTTTAAAAGCAAATTCAGGTAATTATATAGATAATTTCATGACAAAATATTTTTTATCAGGTATGTGGCTTCTTTTCAGCACGTGTTTTTAACCATCATTCCCTAATCTGTAGTTCTTTTTTCTTCTTTCTTAGAACATCTTTTTTTCAAATGTAGCCTTAGTCAAAACCCCAAACCAATCAGAAAAGTAAAGCTTCTCTAGCTAAAGCAGAGGCTAGGACCCCTGGAGCCAGCCCAGCTCCCCCAAAACCCTTGAGAACCACTGCCACAGAACCTAAGGACTGCAGAAAACACAGTGTAAAAGCCAGAATAACTACCTTGAACTGTTTCATTGACCATGTATAAGCTGCTTCCGGATGACAGATTCCGGGGACATTTTCTCTATCTCCCATTAAGAACCAAAGGAACAGACACACAGACACACAGACACACACACACTATCTCCCATTAAGAACCAAAGGAACGAACACACACACACACACAGACAAACACACACACACACACACACATCCTACTCCCACATCCTAAAAATTCAGGACCAGTTTCCTCTACCTGGAGCAGTAGATCTCACCGGTGGGGTCTTCCTCTTGGCCAAGAAGTTTCTCAGCTGTGCCTGTTTCACGGGGGACAGTTTAGCTGCAAGAAATTCATGAACCCATAAATGCATAAGACTCGGTTTTTAAGATGTCAGTAGATGAAAGAGAACAAAGAGAGTTTAAAGACTGGGAAGAACTCATTTACCTGGGACTTTGGGCAAGGGTTTGACTTGCAAGTCTATGGTTGTTTTCAACAAAGCATTGCGCAGGCTTTCGAGGTCACTGTCAAAACTGAAATAGGACAGTGTTACATATGAACCAACTACGACCTGAGAAGTCGGGGGTGGTGGTGGTGGTGGTACATTATCCTCCTAAATATAAAGGCAAGATATGAGAGCATCCCAATACAGAAATGGAAAATCTGACCCATCAAGGAAATTAATCCAAGAGGAAAGAGATCACAGTCTCAATATTATATCCGAACCCCAGAGCAAACACAACACCAACGGGGCTCCAGCAGGAAGGGCAATTAAAATCTACACATTCAGCCTAAAGGCAGAAACACAAGACCACCTTGGTAACTTCAGGGGTAAACTGTCTAACTGCAGGGTCTGAAATCTCCACACTCTTGCAAAATGATAAATCTGAGCTTCAAGACAAATTGGTCAACCTAATCCTGAGAGTTAATTTTCAATTAAACAATAAAACTGTGACTATAGTATCTGTTATCATCTATTGAGCATCTGTTTCATCAGGCACACTACTAGGTGCTTTAAAGACTTAGTTTTAAACTCTCTAGTAATCCCATGAGGCATGTATTGTTAGCCCTACTTTTTGGCAAAGGAACAAAGGATCAGAGAGGGTGAGGAAGCTGACCAGGCTCACACAGGTGAAAGACGGCAGAGTCACTTTCAAAGCCGCATGGGAACCATTCTAAGACTACTCCACCTAACTCTATCCGTTCATCCAACCACATCTATTGAGCGCATGTGGCATTAACGCCCATTCTCCTGCACACCTGTGAGGGCTGCTCTGCGAGGGAACATCCAAGGGAAGGCCCCACTGGGAGGTTTGGTTATAAAGACGGAGCTGCTGGAGACTATCCACCAGGTGATTCAGCCTCTTCCTCTGTTGGTTGATGATTTCCCGGTTGTTGGCAAGGGTGTTAAACAGTGTCTCTCGCTCTGGCACAAGCAGGCGCCTGTTGAGAGCAAGGAGGAAAGAATTAAATGTGAATGGTTCAAGTAAAGGAACTCCCCACCGAATGGAAAAAAAAAGACTACAACTGTAACAGTGAGAAGACTAAACTGGAGAACCACCAGTGGGAAAGAAACATCAAGAAATTACTCGAACATAAAAAGGGGATGAGGGCTTCCCTGGTGGCGCAGTGGTTGAGAGTCCGCCTGCCGATGCAGGGGACACGGGTTCATGCCCTGGTCCAGGAAGATCCCACATGCCGCGGAGTGGCTGGGCCCGTGAGCCATGGCCGCTGAGCCTGCACGTCCGGAGCCTGTGCTCCGCAACGGGAGAGGCCACAACAGTGAGAGCCCCATGTACCGCAAAAAAAAAAAAAAAAAAGGGGGGGGGATGAAAGCCTAACGAGGATAAAGTGTAAGGAGGAAAGAGCAGCTTAGGATGTGCAGGACCGGGCCTGCAGCAGAGGACAGCACAGCCAGACAGAACCTCAGATGGGTTCCAGGGAAGAAATGGGGGAAAATTCATCCAGCTATATATTAGGATACGCATATTTCTCTGTATATAAATTATATGAAATAAAAAGAAAATGCCCAAGGGTACAGGGAAATCTAGGGTGTCAGTCATTTCTTCAGAGTGCTGTCAAGAAACAGAGGAACAGCACACGATTTAGCAGCAGGGGGGTCACCCACCCAAAAGAATTACAAGAAGACAGGGACAACTGTCCCTTCCTTTCTGGTGACAAGGTAGTTAGTTCAACATATATTTTTAACAGGCATTTCACTAGGGTACAAGGTAATATTTAGAGAAGGGCCCAAAACAGAGAAGTGCTAGAAAATTGTACAGATTTAAGACTCTGAACTCTACAGAAAGGGAACTTAAAAAAAGCACATTAAGGGACTGCCCTGGCAGTGCAGCGGTTAAGAATCCGCCTGCCAATGCAGGGGACATGGGTTGAGCCCTGGTCCAGGAAGATCCCACATGCCGGGGAGCAACTAAGCCCACGAGCCACAACTACTGAAGCCCACGTGCCTAGATAGAGCCCGTGCTCTGCAACGAGAAGCCACCGCAATGAGAAGCCTGCGCACTGCAACGAACGAAGAGTGGCCCCCGCTCGCCGCAACTAGAGAAAGCCCAATTGCAGAGGGAAAAAATAAAAAATAAAAAGCACGTTAAGTAGAAAATCCATGGGGTTGTTTAAAGGAGAACAAAGAAGCTGGCTTCTCTGTTAGCATCATGCACTTTTTATTGTTTATTTTCATTTTTAAATTTTTTATTATTTTATTTTATTTTATTGGCCGTGCAGCTTGTGGGATCTTAGTTCCCCGACCAGGGATGGAACCAGTGCCCCCCTGCAGTGGAAGCGTGGAGTGTCAACAACTGGATCGGTAGGGAATTCCCCATCATGCACTTTTTAAAAAGCCAAGTTATTAATTAGCAAAGAGAAATCCAACTGTCAAGCAGAGCAGAATGTTCTCACTGTCAGGTCAAGCCATTCTCTCACATGGGGAGGAACGTGAATTCAGAATCAGGGGAGTAAGCTCTGAAATCTCTAAAGGGGCCCAATTGCCCATGGGGACAAGTGCTCCAGGCCACAGAACCTTCCCTCTGTCAGTGTCTGGAGGATCAATGTTCACCTCTGTCTTCCCATATCTATGCTCCTCATGTCGGGCACAAAGCCTTTCTCCACATTGTGGAATATAATGTATTAAATTCTGTTTACTGAATTTTAAACACCTTCCAGCCCTGCCCCTGACACAACACCCAGGTTGCCCCACTTAAAAGTCTGTGACCTCACAGCTTTGTAAACAGTGAATAGATCATTTCCTGGTTTGTTTCCTTACAAAGCTAATCACATTAATCAAGTATAGGTGTTTCAGAAATCTAGCATTTTGAGGGCTGACCTGGTTTTCACATTTCTTGTGGGCACCTTACTGCTTTCACAATGTACTGCATTCTATTCCTTCTGGAAAACACGAGGCATAAAACCAAATATCCACGGATGGAAGATCAGGATAGAAGGTTTTCCTCTACCTCTGTTACCACTCCTCTCATCCTTTTAGTGATCCATACTAATTAGGAATGTTTCCTCCAAAGGAAAATTTGGAGTATACAGAAAAGTATAAAAGAAACATTCCTCTTAATCTCATCTTGCAGGTATAACTATGAGTATTTTGACAGATTTATTTCCAGCCTTTTCTACATTAGACCTCCACAATGAGGTCACCTAGTATGATTTTATGTCTTACCTTTTTCATATTTTATATCTAATAATTAGTTACAGAATTATATATTTTGTATAGTTCATGTAACACAAAATATATTTAATATGATTTTTTTGAGAATATGAGATTCAACGGCTACACAGTATTCTGCATTAAGAAAAAAATGTGATCAGATTTATTAGCCACTCCTCTAACTTTTGGGTAACTAGGTTGAATCCAATTTTTCACCCTCATAAATTGCACTGTAATATAAATTGTTCTATGTAAATTATTGTGAATATTGCTATAGTTTCTGTAGAACAAATTTCTAGATGTATAATGACTGGGTCAAAGAGAATGAACCTTTGTAGGGTTTTTAATAAATCCTCCTAAGTGATCTTTTAAAAGGGCTACAGCAATTATCTACACAGTGGATGAGAGACCTCGCTCACTTTTGTTTTTTCTTTTGTTCCAGATGCCGATCCCACTCCAAGTCTAGAACATCATTCACATCTTGGACAGCAAATTTCACATACTGATGAAGGCGCCGAATTTCCTACAAGAAAAAAATGAAACGTCAAACTGACTCAGTTGTCCAGTAGCTTGCAGGAAGGTGTATCAAAACAGTTAAAATGACTTTGAAGTCTTTTTATAACTGAGAACCATAATGAACAAGGAAAATGTAATAGGCTTTAATACAATCATTAGAATGTTATAATTCAAATGAAAAACAGCAACTCAACCTTTTAAAGCGTGTGACAGAGAGGTGGTGTGAAGAAAAGGGAAACAGAAAGGGTGTATCGGCCTAGGGCCTCTAGGGAACCAATGTTCTTGCTTAGTTCTCATTTTCAGCTCCTGTAAAGTATCTCCACATGGCCTAGGAATTTTCCACTGCACTCTGTTACTCCGACAGGGCACCCATTTAGATTTTGCTCTCCCACCCATGAAATTAACTGTAACACAGACAAAATTATTCTACAAAACAGTGCTGAAAATAATTCTTCACCTATCTATTCATAGAGTAGAACACATAAGTCATCTCACCAGTGGGGAAAAACTCATTTCTCAAAAACAAAGAATAGTATCAGCACTAGAAACTGAATTTACCATTATTAGAAGTCTTACCTATTAATTTATTTTAGGCCTGCAATAATTTTCTTTAAATATTGGTCCAGTGTTAACGTTCAGGGCTGTACCATTTGACTCTCAAAAATTAAAAAAATATAGCATTCCATTAATGCAAACGAAGCATTCCATTAAACATGTATACAAATGAAGACAATGTACTTTACAGTGGAAAACACTCTTTACATCTGTAAAAAGATCTTAATGTGTTTAACTGTATTTTCAAAATTATTTTCGGACAAGGGTATGTGTCCTAACTGAAGAAGAAAATGTCATGTAAAGAGAGCCAGGCTGATTCTAGGAAGCAGCAGTAACCTTAGCATCAGATACAAATTTCAACTCAGTGCTCCATGACTACAGGGAGGCCCTTTACTGTGGACACTTCAAATGTGACCATATCTCTGTGCATTAACTGATCTTGCTTCTTCTAAATGCCCTCCCAACTTTGTCTGCCAGGAAAAAAACCTTTTCTTTTAAGGCCTATCACAAATATTTTTCTGTGGCTTAGCTGCTCCCCCATCTGCAATCCCATAGCAACACACCCCACGTTATATTTACAAGTCAATCTTTCTGCTGCTACTTATCCAGCTGTAGTGTAGTGTTGAACACCACAGGCTCTGAGCCAGACCGCCCAGGCTCCAGGGTCCAGCATTTATTAGTGGTTAAGACTTGGGTAGTTCCTGTGTCTCTGATTCCTTATCTTTCTTTTGTATATGGTATGCATTCAATAAACGCTAGCTATTATTATCTACTTAGCACTGTGGAAAAGAGAAAATTATTTCCCTTGAATGGGGTAAGTGGTTCACCCAAAGCTGAATTCTTTTAGTTTGCACACAGAGCAAGGGGTGAAAAGGCACATAGGAAGAAAGAGTGGCCAGATTCAGTGTGGAGGCCTGTAATTTGATGAGCGGTAGGCAGGTGGTCGGCACTCTCTGCTCAGAGGGTTACCATCCCCAGGAGAAGGACACACCTAGGAATACCTCAAGGGCAGCAGGACACAGCAGGGGTTCCTCAACCTTTCTGGGAGGCCTCCACTTCTTTCATTTTCCTACTGTCGGTACGCTTACCAGGTGTGGGGTGGAAATGACGGCAACAGTAGAGTCTACAGCCTCAACTCCTCTGAGGAGGAGGGGGTTCACCATACTCACAGACTCAGGTGCCAGGGGAGGAAGGCCAGTACTGCCAGCGCTGCACCCTTTCCTACCTGATTCTAGGGAAATGCAAGGTGGTGGGAGATGACCCCTACTAAAGCTGTGATGCAACAATTTTGAATAAATCGAAAGATGGAAACAAAACTCAGATTTAGCTCAAAGAGAATATAGGAATAATTAAGAATGAGAAAGGTAACTTTGCTAACAGTTACAGGAAGGAGCCCCGGCAGGTAGAAGTTTCGATTCTGGTCCCACTCTTACTAGTATCAACATTACCTTGGGCAAGCTCCTTAGCCTATGATATTCCAGTTGCTTATCTGTACAATGGGATCAGTAACTCTCACCTTGCAGAGCAGCAGGTTTTGAAGACTAGAAATAATGTCTTAAAAAACACCTCACAGGGCTTCCCTGGTGGCGCAGTGGTTAAGAATCTGCCTGCCAATGCAGGGGACACGGGTTCGAGCCCTGGTCTGGGAAGATCCCACATGCTGCGGAGCAACTAAGCCCGTGCGCTACAACTACTGAGCCTGTGCTCTAGAGCCCATGAGCCACAACTACTGAGCCCGTGTGCCACAACTACTGAAACCTGCGCGCCTAGAGCCCATGCTCTGCAACGAGAAGCCACCACAACGAGAAGCCCATGCACCGCAATGAAGAGTAGCCCCTGCTCGCTACAACTAGAGAAAACCTGTGTGCAGCAAAGACCCAATGCAGCCAAAAATAAATAAATAAATACATACATTTATATTAAAAAAAAAAAAAAACAAACCACCTCATAGAGTACTTGGTGCCCAATGAACAGTTGCTAGTTTAATAATTATTATTCCCGATTTGATTTCTAAATATATCTTTTTCAACAGCTACTCTCTACCAATCTTAAGGTTTAATTAAGAATTTTGTTTTTGTTTAATCCAAAAAACCTTAAGTGGGAAAGTGCCATTTTCTTTGTGACAGTGAAGGGAGTCTACGCCAAGTGGGTCAACACTCACAGGAAATGAACAACTTTGTACAAGCAGTTGGGCAAGCCTGTATCTCCCAAAGGAGCGCCTGTCTAGGAGACTGTTCTCAGCAGCTCTGGCGGGGTTCTCCTACCTGGAGCTGAGCCTCACTCCTGGGGTCCAGCGGCCTCTTATAGAGCAAGTGCAGATACCCAGAGTCACGGTTTCTCTCATTTTGTTCTCTGGCTTCTTCAACACCAGCAAAGCCCTCAAGTAAAGTTGTTTTCAGGGTACTTATATCTCCATGAAGAGACTAGAAAAGATACGAGGATGAATTGATACAAAAGTGGTATTTCCAAGAAATAAACCTTTCTTTCTAGATCAAGGAAGGTGGTATTTCTCAAATATTTAACATGATGAACATATGAATATAGCAAAAAGTGAATTTCACTGCTTGGAAAGAAAGATATTAATGTTCATTTTTTTTTCCTTCCTCACTAAAAAAAATACATACTCTAATGATCAGAAACTCAGGAAATAAGACAAGTACTGGTAATCCTGCCATCTAAAGATGATCACTGTTAAAACCGTGGAGAACTTTCCTCTTTCTTTTTTTTTTTTTAATTTTTAAAAATTTTATTGAAGTATAGTTGATATACAATGTTTCAAGTGTACAGCAAAGTGATTCAGTTATATGTACATATATATATATATTCTTTTTCAGATTCTTTTCTATTATGGGTTATTTCAAGACATTGAATATAGTTCCCTGTACCATACAGTAGGTCCTTGTTGTCTATCTACTTTACATATAGTAGTATCTATTAATCCCAAGTTCCCAATTTATCCCTTCCCCACCCTTGAGAACCTTCCTCTCTCCAAGTGTGTTATTTAAGACCAGAGCTCTGGAGTCAGGCAGTCTGAACTGGGATCCTGGCTCTATAACTCAGTAACTGGGTGGCTTTGGGCAAATTACTTCATCTTAAAGCCTTGGTTTCCTGTTCTTGCAAAACAAAAAGAATAATAGTGCCTACCACACAGAAAAGCTGTGAGGATTCAATGAGATAATATAGATATGCCTGGCACATAGTAAGTAGTAATAATTGTAACACAGTAAATAAACAGTTAACAACAAATATTTGTTATTTTTATACTGTATATGCTCTTAAGTATCCTGCTTTTACTTTAAACCTAACCCTTTATAATCTAACAATTTACTATAAAAGACAGTAAATTTTCTCCTGTAAATGACCCATAGTATCTTCATTAAAGTCTGCTTTTATACCAAGAAAAAAAACTTAGTAAATTTTCAAATATATCTTAACTAAATGAACAGCTAGAATAAACTTTTATGGAGTGCCTTGTAAGTGTCAATGGGGTAGAAAGTACTTATTATTCCATTTTCCACATGAGAAAACTAAAACATAGAATAGCTGGAATAATTTGCCCAAAGTCACATAATTTATTAAGTGCTAAAGGTAGGATGTGAAGTCAGGCATTCCTAGGTAAACCACTCATCCACATAAAAAACAACACTGGTGGTTCTTGAAGAGAGAAAATATATACATCCATGGAGTATCAGGACAACAATTTGCAAATGTGCAATTCAACTTAGGAAGAATATCAAAAACACAGACCTCTGTGGTCTCTTTAATCTCCAAAAGGAAGGTGTGCAGGTCATCGGATTCTGTTCGCAGCATCCTCATCTCCTCAGAAGTGCCCACTTGGAAACAGGCTTTGGAAGTTCGGGCTTTCAACTCTTCCAACTCCTTCTGAAAGTGAGTGATCTGTAGAGGCCACAAATGAGGAGACGGCTCAGTCTGATGGCACTGCTCCCGGGCCCGCTAACAGCACAGACTCCCAGGACAAGCCACGGCTCAGTGGCAGAATAAAACAGTCACGTAGGAGTCCACACTCAGAGCCAGTCAAGTCTCACTATCAGAGCTACTTCTGGAAAAATCTGCAGGAACAAATTTACCTCCTCCCCGATTCCAGCCATCACAGGATCTGACTCTTTCCACTGATGTCCCTGCTTTTCGGTAACAGGAGGCTGAAGTGATTTTGCCTGAAATGAAAGGCAAAGGTTTTAAGGTGCATCCCACCCCCCAGGTGATGGCTTCCTGGAGCAGGTGGCTCAGCGTCTATCGCAGGCTCGGCGCTCTCACAATACCATCACGGTTCCACCATTCACTCTTTTGAACCCATATTTACTGGGTACCTTCTTCCTGGTATAAGATATGCTCTAGATAGAGGTAAGCAAGGTGGATGAGGTCCCTCCTCTCATGGAACTCACATTCTACTGGGACAAGACATATAATAAGAGGTAAACAACTCAGGTAATTTCAGCTAGTGATAAGTGATATGAAAAAAGTAAACAGGAACATATAGAGACAATAAAAGTGGGCACTGCTTGACATGAGACGGCCCAAAAGCCCTCACGGAGCGCTGCCTCTGCACTGAGACCTGAAGAAAGGGAGAAAGCTATGGAAAGCTCTAGGGGAAGCACCTCCAGCAGTGAGAAGAGCAAGTGCAAAGAATCTGAGGCAGGAAAGACTTCGGCAAGTTTGAGGCAAAGATATAAGGTGAATGTGGGCACCTCAAGTCAGGGAGGGAGCTGGGGGCAGGCAGAGGCAGGTGGTGTAAAGCTATTCCAAGGAG
Source organism: Mesoplodon densirostris (assembly GCF_025265405.1). Lineage (NCBI taxonomy): Eukaryota > Metazoa > Chordata > Mammalia > Artiodactyla > Ziphiidae > Mesoplodon > Mesoplodon densirostris. Next base: position 5,420,355 of record NC_082666.1, read on the forward strand.
TCTGGATTTTATTCTAAGTGTGTTGGAAAAGTACTAGTGGAGTTTTAGGAGAGTTTAAACTATTCTCTGATTTATGATATTAAAAGATCCCTCCTACTGCTGAATAGAGCATGGATGACAGTGACAGGCAGGAAAAGAAATAGGAAGAGGAGTCAGGAGGCTAATGAGGGAAGAGATGATAATGGCCTGAAATACGATGTTAGCAGGGCACAGAGATGTGGATTTATGACATACGACACATCACAGAGCAGAGCTGGCAAGACCTTTGCTAGTATGGACTGGGGGAGGTGCTATTAAAGAGAGGAATCTAGGATGACTTCTGGACTGGGTGTAGAGCAAAGTACCTGGTTAGTGCTGCTTACTGAGATGGCAATACTAGACAAGGAACAGCTTCTGGGGAAGACGGAAATCAAGAATTCTGCTTTAGAGATGTTACAACTTGAGATGGCTTTCAGATTATTTGATACCTACAGCAACTGACACATGGAGAGTTTTTAGACTGCATAAGCATTCATTAAAACAGCTTTATTCAATAAATGCCATGTGTCATGCTTTATGCCCAAAGCTCCACCTGTAAACTGGCCATTTACTGTGGAGCCTGTACAGGTGTGTGCTGGGGGCAGGAAGGAGGTTGACTGGGAGAGGGACAGAAGGAAAAGACAGGACTCCTGTTCTGGGGACACTCAAGTAATCAAGTGGGAAACGGATGGAAAACGCTCTTTAAGTTAAACCATAAAAATAAATGGAGATGACAGACTGCAGATCTAAATATGAAGAGTAAAATAATCAAACTTTCAGAAAACACAGGAAAACATCTTTTTGACCTTGGAATAAGAAATGATTTCTAGGGGGCTTCCCTGGTGGCACAGTGGTTGGGGGTCCACCTGCCGATGCAGGGGACACGGGTTCGTGCCCTGGTCCGGGAGGATCCCACGTGCTGTGGAGCGGCTGGACCCGTGAGCCATGGCCACTGAGCCTGCGCGTCTGGAGCCTGTGCTCCGCAACGGGAGAGGCCACAACAGTGAGAGGGCCGCGTACCACAAAAAAAAAAAAAAAAAAAAAAAAAGAAATGATTTCTAAAACAGAACACAAAAAGCACTCATTATAAAAGAAAAATTGATATAATGAATTATACTAAAATTAAGAACTGTAGTCATCAAAAGACACCACAAAGAGAATGTAAAGGCAATTCAGAGAGTGAGAAAGTATTAGTATTTGCATTATACGTATGTGTTTGCACATGCATGTGCATATCCAACAAGGAACGAACTCTTACAGATCAGTAAGAAAAAGACAACCCAAAAGACACCCTGTAAAAGAAGATAGTCAAATGGCTAATAGTCATATGAAAAAAAAGCTGAATTTTACTAGTCATCAGGGAAATACTAATCAAAACAACAACAAACAATGAAAAATACAAAGACTGGTGAGGATGTGGAGCAGCTGAACTCATATGCTCCTAGTAGGAATGTACTGAAGAGGAATATATGAATATTCTATGACCCAACAATTCCACTCCTAGGTATCTGCCCAACAAAAACGCATACACATATTAACCCAAAGACGTCAACTAGCATGGTCATAACAACACTATTCACAATGACTTAAACCCGGAAGCTACTCAAATGCCTGTCAAGGATGGAATGAAACTTGTAGTAGAGTCACCCAATGAATTCCATACAGCAACAATGATACAGAAAAATCTCACAAACAGGCAAAACTAAGCTATGCTGTTGGAAATCATAATAGTGAGACCCGTTTGGCAAGAGTTGTGACCAGAAAGGTGAACATGAGGGGGACTCTGGGACCCTAGAACGTTCTATTTCTTGATCTGGGTGTTAGTTACCAAGGTGTATTCAGCTGGTGACAATTCACTGAGGTGGACATGTGTCATATGTATCCTTTTTTACCTCCATGTGTATTCTATATTAGTAAAAAACTAAGTAACTAAAATAAACTGAGTTGTTATGGAAAGAAAAAGAAAAGGAAGGCAGTAGGTAGATTTCTTGGTTACTTGGCGAATGATAGAAAAAAATCAGGTGCTACACCACAGTCTTCAGACATAAAGAGAATTCAACAAACGGAACATAACATGGATAAGCTCAGGAACCAGCAGAGAAAACAATTCTAAGACTCTAGGGTTAAGATAAGTGGCTTTTATGAGCTCACATTACAAATATTCAAAGATCATACTTTGGTATTTCCTATCACATAATCCTATATACTATTTCAAAGGTGTGAATTCTAAAACACAAAAACCCATTTTATAAACATGTATGTTTTGGGCAGTAAATTAGTAAACACAGCATTGTAGGTTGAGTTTAAACATACCTGGGGAGAGCCCGACTTGGCCACGGGAGGGGTTATCCTAGGTGATTTCTGTACCATTGACGGCACTGGACTTGGACTACCCTGAGCACATCGCCCTGTTAGAACAAGAAGTCAGTTAAAACAAACAGTATTTATTCCCATTATTTCTCCTATCACAAACATCCTTTCCTCAAATCTAAAAAAAAAAGTTTCTCATTGTCCCTAGCCCCCATTTATGACCTTTGTTACCAAGAGTGACACCCACAGTTCCCAAATAACTAAAAAACACATATTACATTTTAAAACAGGAAACTCCTTTGTAAAGCAGGTAGAACTGGAGTGTCTCCGATAATAGGCGTGTAGATGGTGTGCAGGCCCAGGAGGCTGTCCACTTGGCCCATCCTTACTCCCCACAGAGGCTCCTGATGCACCTCTAGGAACTGGGGGCAAAGTTTAAAGACCACCAGAAGAGTAATCCCCATCACCCTGTAAGAACTCACAAGGTCTTCAGGACCCTCCTGGAAGCCTCTAGGACAAGTCTCACCCTGTCGTGCATTAGAATCACCTAGGAGTTCTTTAAAACAATACACCAAAACTCATACCCAAGCCTCATCTCCAGAGAGCCTGATTAAACGGTTAGGGAGGGGATCCCCCACTGCGTCCAGGGTACAACTGGGACTGCAATCCAATAATCCAAGACCCACCAAACTGTACGAATTAAATACGTCAATGGGGGTAGGGAGATCTGGGTGGTAAGTGGTGGAAACGGAGAAAATGTGTGTTACGGTACATCTCCTCTCTCCCAAACTGTAAAGACATGGGAAAAGACTAAAGGAAGGCTTGTTAATTTTTGGGGTCACAGACAGGTGCTTTTCAGAATTTGATGACAAGTCCCAGAAGGAGGTGACTTTGGCAAACACCACAAGGCAGCCCTTTCTCTTGAGCAATAGGTAAGAGAGAAGATTTCAGGAATTTCACAGCTCAATGCTTGCTCAATATCTATCAAGATAAAATTATTCCTGACGGCTCAAACACCAAATGGCTCCCCAAGTATGTCTGGCTAGGTATTATCACTGGAATTCATAGAAGCGACCAACTTAAAAACTGAGACAGATCTGACAGACACCGTCCCAACCATGTGAGCAAACTGACATCACTTACGTCAGGACAAAAAGAAATCATGTGATGTGATGCACATCACCTATGTGGTATTACTGCTCAACATGTTTCATGTGAATCTGGCCACGAGGCAACTCTCAAATCCAAATCGAGGGCCTGTCCACAGAACTACCTGGCCTGACCTCTTCACGAACGTCAATGCTGAGAAAGACAAAAAAAGGTGAGAAACTGGTTGAGACTAACGAGACAAAATCGGAATATAACGTGTGGTCCTTGAGTGGCTCCTGGATTGGAGGGGGGGAAAAAACGACTACAAAGAACATTAAAAGGACAACCGTGGAAATGTGAATACCGGCTGTAGACTGGATTACTGTTAAATTTCCTCAGTGTGACAATGTATTGAGTGCCCTTATTTTTAGGAAACATACTGAAGTTCCTAAGGGTGAAGTGTTTCATGTCTGCAATTCACTTTCAAATGTTTAAAAAAAAATTACGTTAAAAAGGAAAGACATAAAGCAAATGGTGCAAAATGTTAGCAAGTGTTGACTCTCAGGGAAGGGCATGGTATTCAGAATATAATTTATGCCAACTTTCTGTAGGTTTGAAGGAAGAAAGAGATAGGCTGGGTACATTTACTCGTGGGGTTTTATAACGCACTTCAACTTGGCTATAATCATTATTCCCATTTATGATCTTTGTTTAATAAATTTGCTTGCGGTAGGGCTGAGTGTGAAAACCCAAAGACAGTCATCAGAGGAAATAAGCATAAAGCCACCGTAGGCTCCTTCTCATCTATGTGGCTTAAAGACTTGCTCCGTGACTGACCTTCACGTAGGGCAGGCTCTGCGTGAAGATCAATGTCCCACAACAAGATGGAGACCGCATGGCAGCACCGAGGCCACTGTGGACCTTCCCAATCCACAGTACAAAAGCCACAGGACTTCAGTGTGAGTTACAGGAAGCAAGAAAAAGGGTTTAAACAACAGTCCTTAAAAGTAAGGATTTTTTAAACAACTTGGAAAAAATCGTTTTGGCCGTGCCGTGCAGCTTACAGGATCTTAGTTCCCCGAACAGGGATTGAATCTGCGCCCCTGGGAGTGAAAGCGTGGAGTCCTGACCACTGGGCCGCCAGGGAAGTCCCACAACTTGGAAGAATATTCATCTGGGAATTCAGGATTGAGCTCTAAAGCAGTTTGCTTAAAATCATACCTGATACTGAGGAAGAGACTGAGGACCTGGATGACAAGGAATTGGATGATGCCAAGAGAGGTGCAGGGTGGCTGAGAGGTCCAGAGGATGCTGGCTTGGAGGCCGAGGAAAATGGCAGCATTGAGGGTGTGCTCTGTGAGTTGTGAACAGGAGCAGAGGTGGCCGCGGCCGTGAACCTGAAAATGGAAGCCCGAATGGATCAAAATAGCCTGCTGCTGTGAGATCCTTTCACACTGGTCATGAGCGATCATCAAAGGATAACTTACTATCCATACTTTTTCGCTTTCAGGAGATGCAAACATTTAGCTATTTCTTATAAAAGGTGAAAGCTCCATGAAAGCATTTATCATCTGCTTATTTGGAATGAGAAATTCAGTGAAAATATCTAATAAGTACTTAACGTGAGGATGAAACTAAGTTTATCATGGCCTAAAACATTTATTGTCGATTCTATCTAGCTGAGTAAAGAAAGAGGGTGGGACTCTCCTGGACTTAGGAGAGTTTAGGGCTCTCCCTTTGCCAAGGAAATTACTGAGAACTCGTTGTGGGGTGATCATCTCTGGGGAATGAGGCAGGAAGAGGAGAGCAGGTCACCATCTTTGGGATGCTGACCATCTACTGGGCAGGGGAGGTTAAGTTTCACCTAAAGAGCCAACGTCTGTGAACAATCTAAACAACCAGCATCAGATGACTGGTCAAATAAATTATGGTGTGGCCACAAAATGGAATACTAGGCAACCTTTAGAATGAAGTGGCTGCATGGTAAATTTAATATTAACAATGACAGCGGCCAGCAGCCCCTACATAGTAATGAGAGATACTACAGAAGGGTGGGGGGGAACTGGTAGTGTTTACACTCAATGGCTATCTTAGGAAGGGTTACAAGGTATAAGGGATTACTTCTCTCAAGAAGCTTACATGCTAGTGGTGAGAACAAAACAAGCAGATAAAGCAGTAAAAAATAAGATATGAGTGAGTTAGTAGGACCCAGGTCTGGAGGAAAGTGGAACACCACGCTGAAGTGTGTGGACTGGACTCAGAGCAATGAAAAGCTGCTGAGGACCGTCATCTGGTGTATTTACAATTTCACAAGATCACTCAGTGGCTATGTGGAAAACAGTTCAGAGAGTCAAGAGTGGACACAAGGGAGAAAAAGGACTAGAGAGATCCTTTTTCCTTAAGGGCTATGTAGTCTGTATTGCTTCATTTTTTAAAAGTAAGGAATATCTCCTACATTTAAAACCTGAAAAAGCAAAACAAGCATTTAAATATAAACTTCTAATAGTTAAAAAAAAAATTCTAAGAGGCATCTCTGGACTCTGTCCACTGATGAAATGCAAACCTTTATGTTGTTTGAATTTTTACCATTTGCAAGTATTACTATGGGAAAAAGGAAAAGAAAATATTCAGTAACTCCACTCACAGCGACTCTATTTCTAGTGAATAACAAGCGGTATTTCTACCCATCAAACTTTAAGTGTTACCTACTTTTCGCTAAGGTTGACCTTGACTGTAGAGGCTGGTGGTGGGAAGGTGGGCTTCATTCCTGTGTTTGGAGCCGACATGCTTGGCACTGGCGTGCTTTCCAGGGTAGGCTTAAAACCCGATGATCCAAAGGAGAATGAGGCAGCTGAGGGTGCCATGGGAGAGGCCGCAGGGGTGAGTACGAGGGAGGCTTGAGAAGGAGGAACGAAAGAGAAGGAGGATGCTCCAGGGCCCAAGGCTGCTTTGGAATTGTCAGAGGCACTGGAACACGGAGGGGCCTCCCCAGTGACAGAACCAGATGCCTTCAAGGATGAAGGACCAAAGGAGAACACAGCAGGGGCTCCAACGGCGGAAGGCAACGAGAAGGTGGAGGTGGGAGCCGTCGGTGACGAAGGCAGAACAGAGGCAGGAGCTACAGCTGCTGCCGCATCGAGCTTCTGCGGGGCCTGAGAGGAGGTGGGGGTAGAAGGAGTACTTCCTGCAATGAGAAACATGGAGACAAAGGAAGGGAGACGTTAACCCCGTAACAGTGGAGGTCCACATCACAGAGACTAAGTGGGTTGGTGGAAGAACGAAGCCAGGAATAACGGTTCTCGTTCCACAAGGGAAAAAAAAAAGGGAAATGGAGTTGATGTTGGACGTTCCATAGCAAACATTCCATATGGTAAGATGTCTAAAACTCTGAAGGAAAAAGGAAATGCAAAAAGACATTAGACGAATAGGACTTCATGAACACCCACTTGGGTAATGTAGAAAAAATACACTTCTCGATGTTACAGTGAAACGTAAGTTATTCTGCAATGTTTTATTATCAGGAAAAAACTTTAATTCAGACTTACACCTCATAATAGTCACTAAAACAACTCCAGGTTAATTAAAGACACACACATATACAAAAGCATATATATAACTGTATCTCAAAACAAAGGAGGCAAAAAGTGAGTTGTCTCTTAGAGTCTATCAACTTGATAAACCTAAAAGTGACCAAAAAAAAAAAAAAAAAAAAAACCACAAAAAATAAAGATTTGACTACGTACAGAAATAGTTATACAACCAAAAGGTAAATGAAAAAAAATTTGCAGCAAATGACAAGTAATATGTTTTATTTTTTTTTAAAGCTCAAACAAATTGAGATTAAAAAATGTTGAGACTTTAATAGATATAAGCTGGGAATCTAATTCACAAAAAGAAAATATATTCAATCTCTCTAATCAAAGAAATACAAATTTAAATGAGGCACATTTTTGGTTGTCCTCTAAATTATCAAAATAAAAATACATATAATCCCCTATGTTTGAAAGGGTAAAACAAACCTGAAACTTTTTGTCACTACTAGGTACCTTTTTAGCACAGTCTCTTAGAAAGCATTTTAGCATTATGTCTCAAAAATCACAGAACATGTACCTAGTAATCCCAATTTTAAGAATAAAGACTACGGAAATAACCTAAAAAATGAAAAAGCTATTTAATACAACCCAAATGGTAAAATATATTCAATAGAGTGTTAAACACTCCTAAATGAATCATAAAAATTATTTAAGAACCTGGAAAACACTTAAAATTTAAATAAAAGATCAGCATACCAATTATGTATACAATATAATCACAACTATGAAGAAAGTTGTTTATGAAAAAACACTGAAAGAGAATACCATAAAAGGCAAGTTTAAAATTTTTTCTATTTTCCAAACTTTCTATAAAGTAAACATGTTAATTCTCCAAATTAAATAACTAACTAAGAAAGCAGTGTTTTTTTATCAATACATTTATGGGTCTTGGTTCTTCCAAATTGTCAGAGATGACAGTTTATCTTCACTATGTCTAAAGCAAGGAAATGCTTAGGATACAACTAGGAAAATGCCACTTTCTGAAAACAACGACCCCCAGGTAAATTGTCACTTCTATGACAGTATATAATGCAAGCCTATCTATTCTGTTAATACTTCCTTTACACAATAAATATGGAACCAACAACAGCTTACCTCTTTAGAGACCCAAGCATATGTGTTAATCACTTCCATGCATTTAGTAGACCAATACAAAAAGCATATGCCAAACCCAAAAGAAATCATAGGCATCTTCCCCACTGAAAATGGAACTAAATATCTGAAAACCATCATGCTGCTATTTGTGATCATTCAACCCAGCATCCTTGGCGCTGGAGTGTGGAAGCAAGCAGAACCACTGATGTCCTCTGAACCCATGAGCCAGCTTCAGCTAGAGCTGGTGAACTGGTGGGACACCTCCTCCCCCTTCAGTGGCTCTCTTCCTCTCATCTAAACATGGCTGTTACCTCTGGGCTAAGCATGAGGGAACATGGGGTTTCTCTAGGAGAGGCAAACAGTAAAACTGGTCTTTCCTCGTGCTCAGGGAATAAGGGGCTTGTAGCAAGTCCCTCACACTGAACTGTGCTCAGAAACAAACATCGTCCCACAGGCTCCCGACCTCACAGGGTACACTGCTTGTTACAGACAGACCCAGCAACTGAGTGTAGGTAGTTCATGGGACTCAGGACCACTTAAAGGGGAAAAAATAACTCAAGAGTACACACTGCAGATAAGGAGATATCCCAACACAACAACACTGATTCAGTCTATGTAAGGCACCCGGTATATTACTTGGGGTCACACTGCCAGCTGATAGGAGCCCGAGTATCTGAGTGGCTCTATTTATGAAGTACAACTCACTCTGCATTGGGAAGCAGTGAGAAAAGATCCCCTAAGTGTTCTCCACCACATCCAACCCAACTGGTCAACATTGCTTCCTAGATATAGAATTGGTGGCAGTATGAGCTTTTTTAGCTACATTAGAAGAGAAAAAACTTACTAGTTATATACTCACAGAATTCAAAAAGAGAAATATTAGTAAAATTCCAAAATATGAAACAATGCCCTTCTTAAAAGTTCATTTTGTTCTCACAAGTGATGCACTGCCATTGCGAAAATTTTGAAAATGCAGATTGGCATTTATATGCATGCATTTATGTATGTGAAGTATATGTACCAAAATGCTGACTGGCTATATTGCTTGATGGGTTCTGAAGTGATTCTGTCTTTGTATTTTCTAATTTTTCTCCAATAAACATATATTACTTAAGTGATATCTTCAAAGAGGAGGGGAAAAAAAAAACTAAAGAAAATTAAATACAAAGAGAAAATTCCCATGTTCTCATCACCCAGCAATACCCACTATTTAGATTTTAACATCTTTCAAGTATTTTTTCTATGTACATATTTTTCTCATAAAAAAGGAATCAGAGTATACAGTGCTCTTTTACGATATGTTCTGTCCTTTCCTTGTCAATAAATATAACATTTTTAATAGTTACATGGCATTTCACTGTATGGATGTACAATCATTTATTTAACCAACCTCTCATGATTAAACGTGTTAGGTTTCAGACCATATAATATAGGGTCTTATAATAGGATACTGTCAGTAAATTACCTAATGGGATCCATTGGGCTGAGATTCCTTTTTCTCTAAAGTAAAGGTTGGAGAATAAAGCTTGCGGGTGAGAGAAGGCAAGTATGTGCCTGTGTCTGAGGAAAAGATTAGTCCTGCCTCGAAAAGACAGACCGGCTGATAAAGATAACCACCGTGTGTCCTCACAGTATCCATCCCAGCAAATACTCCTGTATGAGCCCTCAGTATCCCCTCGCAGCCAAAATGGGGGGAGGCACGCACCTGATGACTTGGGTTGTCGCTCTCCTTCCAGTGAGAGCCGCTCTGGTGTCCTGAGGACGGACCTAACACCAGGATTTTGATTGATCATGTAAAATGGACAAAGCACACCATCTGTTGAAAGTAACATAAGAACTGGAGCAGGAGGAAGAGTCTTCTCATCATCTGTTAAAAAAGAAAACAAAGGTGATAAAAGGGCCAAGTCGATTGAAGGGCCTGGGCCCAGAAGCGGAAGACTGCCGGAAGCAAGACGCTTCACAGGACTCATCTCTACAGTAGCTCGAGTTGGTTTGTTCTGATTTGGATCTGAACAGCCTTTTACGAAACAGCTCCTTAAAGAAGAGCTACTGCCATGATCAGATGGCCACCGTCCCGCCAGCCCTACAGGGAAGCCCTAGCAGTCCTGCAGTGGCTCTGACTCCCAAACCTCCGATTTTTACGTGTGTCCTGGTGTTTGGGAGGTAGGTTTAGCATTCCTCTGACCAAGACAGGAGTTGCCAGGAAGCGACTCCTTTAGTAAAAAAAAAAAAAAAAAAAAAAAGACAGATGAGCCACTTTGGAAAACACACGGTAGGGCACAGAGAAGTGAGTCCCACTACTTTATATTCATTCACAGTTGAATCATAAGCATGCATTTTGTCAATTAAGTCTTTACGAGAATCAGAGTAAATGAGCTAATCAGACCAAACAGCCTGACCAGGGAAAGGACAAGGAACTTAGTGGTGTCTGACGGGTACACCTTTCTAAAATGAAGCACAAAGCGCAAAGAATATGGCTTTTTGTAAACAAATATTTTTTCCCAGTTTTATTGGGATAAAACTGACAAACATCGTACGTATTTACGGTATATACAACATGATGATCTGATGGATGTATACACTGTGAAATGGTCACCACAACCAGGCTAATTAACACATCCACCACCTCACGTACTTTACCATTTTGTGTGTGTGGTGAAAACTTTTTTTAAAAAAATTTTTATTGGAGTATAGTTGATTTACAATGTTGTGTTAGTTTCTGCTATACTGAATCAGTTATACACACACATATATCCACTCTTTTTTAGATTCTTTTTCCATATAGGTCATTACAGAGTATTAAGTAGAGTTCCCTGTGCTATAGGGTAGGTCCTTATTAGTTACCTATTTTATATATAGTAGTGTGTCTATGTTGAGATCTATGCCCTTAGTAAATTTCAAGTATAGATTCCCAGACCTTATTCATAATATAATTGAAAGTTTCTACCCTCTGACCAACACCTCCCCATTTCCTCCACCCTCTAGTCCCTGGCCACCACCATTCTTGCTCTCTGCTTCTCTGAGTGTGACTTTTTTAGATTCCACATGTAACTGAGATCATGCAGTATTTGTCTTTCTGTGTCTGGCTTATTTCACTCAAGGTCCATCCATGTTGTTGCAAATGGCAGGATTTCCTTTTTAGGGCTGAACAGTCCATTGTATATATAACACATTTCCTTGATCCATTCATCCACTGATGGACACTTTGGCTGTTTCCATATCTTGTCTGCGGTAATAACATTGCAATGAATACAGAAGTGCAGCTATTTCTTCAAAATCCTGATTTCACTTCCTTTGGAAAGGGAAGTGGAACTGCAGGCTCACACGGGAGTTCTATTTTTAATTTTTTTTTTTTCGATACGTGGGTCTCTCACTGTTGTGGCCTCCCCCGTTGCAGAGCACAGGCTCCGGACACACAGGCTCAGCAGCCATGGCTCACGGGCCCAGCCGCTCCGCGGCATGTGGGATCCTCCCGGACCGGGACACGAACCCGTGTCCCCTGCATCGGCAGGCAGACTCTCAACCACTGCGCCACCAGGGAAGCCCTATTTTTAATTTTTTGAGGAGCCTCCATGCTCTATTCCATACTGGCTGCACCAGTTTACATTCCCACCAGCAGTGTATACAAGGATTCCCTTTTCTCCACATCTTTGCTAACACTTGGTATCACTTAGCTTTTTGATAACAGCCATCCTAACAGGTGTGAGGTGATAACTCATTATGGTTTTGATTTGCATTTCCCTGGTACTTAGTGACGTTGAGCACCTTTTCAAATACCTGTTGGCCATTTGTACATCTTCTCTGGAAAAATGTCTATTCAGGTCCTCTGCCCATTTTCTAATCAGGTTGTTTACTTTGTTTTATTTTGCTACTGAGTTGTATGAGTCCCTTATATATTTTGGATGTTAGCCCCTTATCAGATATATGGTTTGTAATTTTCTTTTCCCATTCCACAGGCTGCCTTTTCGTTATGTTGTTGGTTATGCTGTTCCCTTTGCTCTCTCTCTCTTTTGTTATTCTCTTACTTTATTTTTTATACAATTTTTAAAGGTCACACTCCACTTATAGTTATTACAAAACACTGGCTGTATTCCCCTGTTGTACAGTACACCCTTGTAGCCTGTCTTACACCCAACAGTCTGTACCTCCCACTCCCCCACCTCGATATCGCCCAGCTCTTCCCTCTCCCCACTGGTAACCACTCATTTGTTCTCTAGATATGTGAGAAAAAATATGTCTTGTCTCACTTTCACATTTCAGGGGACTGCGGCCCTGCCGAGCCTCAGCAGGGGAGAAGACAGACTCAAAGCATGTGCTCAGGCCCCATCTGGAAGCCTGTGCCTGAGGCCTCCATTTTCTAACCAGGCCTTCGAACCAAGTATTGGTATGTAGCACCCACATGCCGTGGGGTGCTGTCCCCTTGGGAGGCACTGGGAACCTGGAAGGGGCACACAGACAAAGCTATGAAATCAGCACTGTGTATTTTAGCCGTATTCTAAAGCACACACAGAACGCCAACACTCAGATACTCAGACACACAGAGTATGTGTCAATGAATATCCATTCAAATTAGATGAGCGTTGTACAACACACTCTCTCACTCTTTAAGTAGAAACATGGTACAACAAGTTAAAAGCGCACAGCAGAGTAGATTCTATCATGAAAACATAGAGCTGGATTTGAATATTAACCATGATGGGAAGAAGACTACTTCTGCACTAAGCTATGTCAGACTGTACTTACTGATGGTGATTTCCACTTGGTTGGTGTAATCTATGGCAACTCCCATGGGCAAGGAATCATCACTCTTCTCTGTCACAGGCAGTTCAGCTCGGCTAGAATCCTCCAGCAGCCAAGATTCCCAATTATTCTGGACAAAACAAGGAGAAGAAGAAAATGCCATGTCGGTTAGAGCTTTCTCCAGCACTGCTCAACAGGAGAGAAGAAAAAAGACAGCTCACGTGGTTTAGAGTTATATGTTGACCGAGACTCTGAAATCTGGAAAAACAGTCTAAAAGCTATGAGTCCCCCAGCAAGCGAGGGGTTACTTTTCCAAGTCAACCTGTCTGTCTATTCCTGGCATATGAAGTTCCTGCCTTGTGAATAGATAACCACTACTGTGAACACTCTCTGAAGTATTGTGCACCACAACTAGGTAGACTCCTGAACACAGAGGGTAAATCTAATAGCTGCACGAAGCCAGGCAGTAGCTGCTCCTAGAAATCTGGGACGGGAACCAGGATCTCCAGGGGATCCCTAGTGAGGTCTCGAGCAGAGCAGCTTATAAAGCTGCCCAGAGGCCCTGGGCTCACTCGACCACAGAGACAGAGGTAACCTTAGTTCTTGCCTTCCTAGTTCCTGGTGTCAGTTCCTCACACTGGCCAATCTTCCTGCCACTGGATTCCTTGAGAAACCACCACATCTTTCCAATAAACTCCCCTTGCGTTCAAGTTTGCTTGAGTGGGAGCTGTTCTCTGCAACAAATGATTCCTGGTTTTTAAAAATCTAACCTTTTAACGCTGACCAAAACTGGGCAGCATGAATCAAAGGGGAATAATGCTCAATGAGAAACAGAAAAACAAAACACTGCTCAGGAAAGGGAACATAATCACGCTCCGTGACTTAGCTATGGAGTGAACCGTCGCGTTCATAATAACGTAAACAAAATGGATTCCAACTTGGAAAAACCATCTACAGACAAAATAAAGAAGGCTTGCTAATCACTACAGGACAGAATACAAACAGTATCAGCTTTGATCTTGCAGAAGACGAGACACAGATGACAACAGCTTACAGGTGGGAGTGGGAAAGGTGTGCTCAAGGTAAGGGTGGGGCGCTGAGATGTGCTTCTCACAGCTCGGAAGATCAAGGGAGATGGTGTATGGGAATACCGTAAGACATGAAGGTAAAAATGATTACTTAAAGGTCAAAGATAACCAATAGAAGAAACTAAAACAGTGCTATAACCCTACTGAAAGGAAGGAGGGAGGGTTTGAAGGCCACATGTGAGCTAAATCCTCATTTGCCCTAACAGCCAATAGTTTAACATTAATAATCAACAACTAGTGATGAAGCAAATTATTATTTAGGGATAAGGAGGTAACCATTAAAAGAAAAAGTTTATAAGTTAAAAGTGGTCCCCTTTCGAGAACAGGACAGATCAGGACAGGATGGGCAGGGGTGATTTTTCACTTATAAGCCTTTCTCCACTATTTGATTCTTCAAGCGTGAACATAATTATTTCGATAAAAAGCAAAAATAAAAGTGTTTTTCAATGTGCGAATACATAAAATATTTGTGCTACTAAGAAATTGTTACTGAAGTTAATCCAAGAGCAGCAAATCAGACTGCTGAACCCTGGCCTGTGACCCTGAGGACTATGCACCTATGGTTGGCCACCTTGCTGCCCAGAGAAGGATGGATAAATGTTGAATGACTGAAGAGGCATATGTACCTGTACATGGGGTGCACAAAACATTTTTAAACTCAAGGTAGACCTTTAAAAAGAAAAGTTTCTGGCTGAGGAGTTGTGAGAAATGGTCAGAATGCAGATGCATTTTGCAAGTAGACCAAACATTACCTTTTGATAGATGTGAAATGTGAGAGAAAGAGAGTCAGAGGTGACACCATAATTTTTGCTTGACCAATTGATGGAATAAGATTAACCTACAAAGAAGGGAAAAACTTGAAGGAGGAGCAGGTATTGGGAGAAAAACAAGAGTTTAGTTACAGACAGTATTAGTTTAAGATGCCTCTTAAAAATACAAGAGGAGTTGCCACTTAGACATTTACATATGAGATAGAAAAATACCCCTGGAATAAACTCCACTTGCTTATTGCATATGATTCTTTTGCTTAATGCCTTATTTAATGTAGTGGTATTTAATTTGCAATGTCAAATTCTGATATAGATACTACTTCATCTGTATTTTATTGGTCCATGTATTATTTTGTTTCTTTTTGCCTAGTTCACTATTTAGGGTATACCAACACCCTGTAACAAATATAGATCCAAATATGTACTAGCCAACATTACAGAAGATTTTTGGAGTTTGACCGGGTATTCAAGTTGGTAGAGTGGTTGTCCTACCAGCTTTATTCAGGGATCCAAGCTCCTCATTTGTGGCTACACAAGCCATTATTTTAGTCCTTAACCAACTTTGTATCCAGGTGACAAAGAGAAGAGCAAGTGGAGGAGGCCCATAGTTCCTGGGGGCCAGGCCTAGAATTAGCACAGAAACTGCTGCTCCCATTGGAATAGGTAGAACTCAGTCACGTGGCCACACCTAACACCAAGACAGCGGCAGAAAAATAGTTCATCATTTTAATGTTCAGAAGTGAAAGAAATTTTAGGTCATTCTCCTGGTTTTCTTAGCAATAAGAAAAAATATTTAAAATTAGCAGAATTCTGTACTCACTTTGATTAGGTGAACAGGTAACTGACCCATATTCAAAGTTCTCTGCATCCTTTTCTTATAACCCTTTACAAAATGCAGCAGAGGCACTCAAATTTGGCTCACATTTTAAATAAAACATTTTATTGATTTGGTCTGCTGTAGCTTATTGAGTTTTCATTCTCTCTCATTCTTTAAGAACAGCTCCGTATGTTTTTATGTTTGTCTCTGCCATTATTTCTAAGTAGTCTGCAACTGTAGCTCTGAGCTTCTCTTTGACCTGAGTTATTTCAGTTAGTGACTTCATATACGTGTATATATATTTGCCAGGATTTTGCAGTTTTGTTTTGATTGTTTAAAACTATATCATTATCCAGCTTTATTACAATGTCAGAAACAGTGCAATGTCATTTCTACATCTGACTTGATATGATCAATTTTTCAAAATGTTTTGTGGCTTCTGAAAAAAAAAAGTTTATTCTTGATGTGTACCCAAATTTAATACAACCATTACCTGGCCTTTACTAATTATATAATTAAAAAAAGAAAGAAAGAAAGAAAAGCTTCCCTTTCATTGTCTCTCCTGTGTAGTCGCTGTGCATAATCTACCAGAGCTCAGGAGAGCTTACCACGACAACCTCAGCCCACCCTGGCCTGCAAGGAGCACAAAGGGGAAGAAGGGAGATGGGTGCTTATCTGCACAGGTGCTTTTAGCTTTCTGGCAGTTTTTCAAAGTCAAACAGAAAGTATTTCTGATGAGTCACAATTTGGGTTGATTTGCATGTCTCTCTTCCATAGTCAAGGATGGGTTATAGTTAACCAAATAGAAGAGGCAGCTTCAAGTAATAGGAAGAAAATAAAGACGGTTGAACAGAACAAGGCAGAAAAAACCTCCTACACATCCAGGTACACTCCTATTGGAGGCTGATTACTAGTATGTTTCCACACACAGTGGATACATCCTAACCTAACAGAAGGGCTTTTGATGACATTGAAGGAACGGCTAAATCTGACACCCATGTTTGTCCAATGCAATATCCAAGCCATTTGATCCAAGGCTCTTGGTCATTTAAGCTGTGCTCTCATCCAGAAACTCATTAAAAGGGATGTGACTTCATCTAAATCTTAACCTCAGTTAAACCCCTCCAAAACCTTTCTCAGAAAAGTATCACATAAAAGTGACAAAAGAGAGACATTTACCTGGCTGCTTTGTCGAACCTTTCTCAGAAAAGTATCACATAAAAGTGACAAAAGAGAGACATTTACCTGGCTGCTTTGTCGAGCGAGGATACTAACTTCTGTTGAAGCCGCAGATGCTGCCAGCACTAAATCCCTTCAAAGAATAAAACCGGAAGACCATTAAATTCAAACAGCAACAGTTGTACCTTGACTTGAGTCACTGGTAGCATCTACAACGCTTTCATTGGGATGTGAAGGAGAAAAGCAAGGTTTTCTACCTGGCTGAAGGAAGGTAAGAAGATTTTGGATGTAAAGCTTTATTTTTTAGTTCATAGGCTAGAGCCCTGGAGACTCAAGCCAACTGCCTCCCTACTTAAGACAAAGGGGAGACATAACAGAGTCAAGTCAGAATTCCCAATAAATATAATACCCCCATGTAGAAAGAATAATCTGATTTGAGGAACAGAAGCTTTGCTTCAAGTCATCTATCTTTCAAAGGGACACTTCTGCTCAGAGGGAAACTTTAGTATGTTTTTTAAATATCAGTATTTTCTTAAGTCATCACCGGAGTTAATGAGAAAATGGGATTTCTAAGTTTAGTATGTATTTGAGCTAAATAATTCAAGACTGGGAAAACAGAAGTAGTAGTCAGAAAGGCATTATCTGGCATGAGCTGAAAATACGTTCGGGGTATCTCCAGCCTCTATTCTCCTCCCTTACAGAAAGGAAACAAAACAGAACAAGCAGGACCGAGTGACTCAGGCGTGACCTGACAGTGAGGGCAGGCTGTACCCTCCCTGGGCACGTGGCTCACCATTCTTCAACGTAGTTGAGGTAGTAACGATGCTGCCGCTCTGTACAGTTGCCGTAGCAGGGCTCCATGAAGTTCACAAACACTTCTGGGTGCTTTTCTTCTTTTTTCTACAATGAACAGAACGAGAAAACAAAAATCTCATGGGCGATGTTTCTTGCATCCTACACAGTTAAGAATCTCAAAAGATAAAATCCTTTACGTTTTATGAGAAAATTCATTCAAAATATATAGACACTATATAAAGGCAGCATTGAGCAGTACAAAGAACAGAAGCATTGGTCACTGACCAAACTGAATTCAAAGCTTTCTGTCACTTTAGCATGGACAGATGACTCAACCTCTCTGATAATGTTTTCTCTCATGTAGGATGGACCTAAAAAACCTACATCAAAGGCTGTTGTGAGATATGAAAGGATACATATAAAGCATCTAACCCAGTCTAACATGGAACATAAGTAGTATTCAATAAACGCTAGTGTTAATATTATCCCTGGGAAAAGAAAATCTTAATGATATCTTGAAATAAGGCATCTTAATAAACTTATTTTTTAAATTCAATATTGTCAGGAACCCAAAAGAGTTAATAAAAACAAGGCACTTTTTTTCTCATATCAGATTGGCAAAGATTAAAAATGGTACCACTGCATATTGACACATATATTGAGAAGCCGGTAGTTCCATCCGTGGTAGGAGTATAAACTGATACAACTTTTCTAAAAGATACTTCGGCAGTGTTTTCAAAAGCCTATATCAAAACAGCATATACTGCTTGACCTAGCAAATTCATTTCTAGGTATTTATCCTAAAAAATAAACATAATCCCATTAAGTGTACATAAAAGAGTGTTAGTATTCTTTAAAACAGGGAAAAGCCGAAAGCAACCTGAGTATCCCAACAGTAGAGGAAGCACTAAATAAATTATCTGCCCAAAAGCAAAATTCAGATTTACTGAAGTAGAAAGATAGTTGCAATTTACTAAGTAAAACAAGGTTGCAAAACAGAATGACTAGTGCCACTCCCACTTTTGTTACATTTAGACATTTCTGTATGTATTTAATGTTTTTCTGGACTTTGAAAGCTAACATGATTTGGAAATATAAGCCCTGCCTCGTTTGCTGTTTTTTAATGCCACTGCAATTTAGTAAGAGCGCGTAGATCTTATTATTCAGGTCCTTCTTTGTCCTTCAAAATGACTCGCTCCCTCACTCAAATGGCTCTTCCTCAGAGGCCTTCCTTGACCACCCAAGCTAAATCGCACCCCAGTCATCATCCACCCCTTACCCTGCTTTATTTCCTCCATCACCCCTACCACTCCTTGATCCAACACTTGTTTGTGGACTAGCACGTTCATCCGAATGCAAGATCCACAAAACCAAGGACTTTGCCTTGGTCGCAGCTATATTCTCAGCTTTAAAGCACACTGTGTAGGCATTCGATAAATATCTGATGAATAAATAAGTGAACGAATTTTGAAAATCAAGGTACTTTCTTGCTTCTCTAAAATGTCTTTATCATGTTAACATCTACCACAACTCATAGTTTGCAACGTAAGCAAAGTAAGTTTTAGGGCTTTTTTCACCTTGTGGCTCAACAGTAGAACGTGCCCTAAGGGAACACCACCATTGTGGTCCCTAGGCTTTCGGTGCAGCATTAAAATCTTACACCTCAAGTTGCACGACCACTGCCAGCAAGAAAAGGAAACTGAAGCCTAACTGCAAACTTTATTAGAAGACTTCTAAAATTCTCAGATAACAGAGACATCCCTTTTCATAGACATACCGGGAGGAGAGCCATCACCACATCTGGAGCAGTTTCCAAGGTCCCGTCTGCAGCAGCATACACTATTGCGAATTCATATGTACCGATCCACAGCACATCCAGAACTGAAAGACACACATCCTAATAAACCATCTTGTGCTCGGAATACCCCCGTACATTATATTACCATCTCATGGATAAAAAAAAAAAAAAAATCCAACTCCTATACCTTTTAAAAAGGTCCGGATTTCACTAACTAAATACAATTCACAAAGACTCAAGAAGCCCAAATTCATCCCAAAGTGGTATTTTTTTTTTTTCTGGTGGATTATAATCAAGGCAAATAATGAAGAATTCTAATTAAAAAATCAGGATCCATTTAATGTCATTTACCAAGAGACACAGGTGTCTACCAGAGGCTTATTGTTACAGCAACTTAATTAGCTAACTGAAATAATGGGGCTTTTCATACAGGAGGCACTGACACCTCCCTGATCAGGCCTGCAGGTACATCGCATGATCTGAAATTTCTGCAATACGGACAGCACCTCATTAGAGGTCAGCCCAAGAAGAAAAGCAGATGTGTTACCTCTGACAGGATGATCTGCCTCATAAAATGGAGGACAAGGAATGACTTTTTTTTCCTGCAAAGTCTGAAAGAGATTTGGAAGGAAAAAAAAAAAAAAAAACAGAGTCAAATGAAACAATCCCCAAACCAATGAAACTGTCAAATCCAATAAGTTCCCCTAGAAACCACCTAAGTCTCATCTCCCCAGCCAGGAGAGAATGAATACAGAGACGAGTGGATGCCTACTTCTAGAATCCTACCCTATGGAAACACTCACAGCAACGTGATCAGTGTAGGTAATGAGGATGCTCAATGCAATATCACTTAGAGTAGCAAAACCACTCACTGATACAGATAACCATCAATAATGGAACAGAGATATTCACATAGTGGAGTCCTATGCAGCCACTCAAAAGAATGAAGTAGCTCTATATGTAATATGCTGGAAAAAAAAGACTCCAATACACTTTTTGCTTTTTTTTTGGCCACAGTGTGCAGCATGAGGAATCTTAGTTCCCCGATCAGGGATCGAACTTATACCCCCTGCAGTGGAAGAGCGGAGTCCTGACCACTGGACCACCAGGGAAGTCCTTCCAATACACTATTAAGTTCCAAAAAAAAAAAAAAAAAAAAAACCCAATAAAATTAAACCAACTATATTAACCTTTTACAGGCTAATGCCCTAAAAGAATATGTACCAAATGTCACATAACAACTTTTTGTGATGACAAAGAAGAAACAAAACCTTAACCTCAAACCTATTCCACCACATTCACCACTTTGCAGCCCCTCAGAGAACAGGAGGAATACACAACAGCACAGGCCTTGGCATTGCCTGTGAACCCCTCCTTCCCATTCGGATGTGGCCAGATATATATGGATTCTTTGTCGATTTATATTGAAGAATATTCATGAATATTACCTCTGGAAGACCACAGTGGGAAGTTGACAGAGTGGACATGCAACAACTCTTTCCTGCATTCACTTGCATACTGATAGATTTGTTGCAATGAGCATAAATTACATTTTAATAGAAAAAAACAGCAAAGATACTCCCAAACCACCTCCAAAACAGTGGGTAACTTAAGTTAAAAAGTTCTGAAGTCCAAGGCAAGACTTACAGGAAGATACTGGACCACAGTTCCATTCTGTTTCCCCACTGCCAGCTGCTTTCCTTTGGGGCTCCAGCAGACTGGGTAAAGAAGAGAATGTTACCAATTAAAAACTGAATAAAATGGAGCAAACCAATGAGATCTGTACCAAAACAGCTACATAATAACCACTTCTTGTTCCTCTGTCAGTCCATGGAAGACTGTGGGATCATCCTTACTTGGCACAGTGAAAACAGAAAGATCATTTTGATGATACAAGCCAATTGTGATTTACCACTGGGCCACTGAATCAGCTGTTAAAAATGCTTTTTCAATGGAGTATTGCCCAGAAAGCTGTAAAGTACAGAAAACTCTGTAGTCTTTAGATAAAACAAGGAGAATACAGAAGGTTCTCAAATATCAAGATATCATTCTCTTGCTCCTATTTGATATTTTCTAATGCTTTTCCTCAAAGGTACAAAATGACTGTTTCAGAGTACGACCCTTTTAGATCAAAACAATTATTCTCAACAACACAGTTCTAAACCAACTATACCAAAATATTTCTTTCTCCAGAAAACCCAAGCACATTCAAGTTAAATCATGTATGCTATTTGGCTTCAAGGACATTAACTATGGAAATAAAAAACACTCTCTCCACTTCTACCAAAGAACAAATATGACAAAAAAACCCATTTGCTTTTTTTCCAGAAATTAAATTTTAACTAGATTACCATTACCGTATGTTACAGAGGAGAAGACTTTATTACTCACCAGAGGTTACTCCTACTGTGGAAGGAAGAGTGGCACACACTTTCACTGTCTCTGTGATTTGTAGGACAGCAATGCTGCCGTCAGCCAGACAAACTGCCACCATGGAGGAAACAGTAGGGTTCCACTTCATATCGATCACCATGCCTCCTGCATCTTTCAGGAGCTTATGATATGCAAACGGGCGTTTCTGCTGTTTGGCCTTTTAAAACAAATGCCCAGAAGCAAAAATAAATTAGTAAATTAATAAGTACAGAGACATTTCATAGTCAAAGAAAATTACTGAATCTGCAAGTTTTCTCGAATTACAGTTCACCTTTCGCCATGACCATGAAAAAAAAAATGTAGCTCTGCACAACAGTCTATTTGTTACAGACAATTTTAACACAACTTTGAAAGTGGCAATCAATTGTTATAGCACACTCAGAGGGACTTGCAACAAAGGAATGCACAAATGCAAAATAATCCATAAAGAGCAGACACTAAATAAAAATCTGGGCTCTGCTTCTTAATAGTGTTGGGCCCTTGAATTTTAGAGAGCTCTCATCTTAAAATATTATACCTGTTTTAACTGGTATGCAGAAACCACCAAAGCCTTCAAAATTCCAAAAGAGCTTCACTGAAGATTTGTCGTAGAAGGTTAATGCAAGATTATTGATATAAAAGGAACCCCAAACAAACAAACACACAAGAACCCCAAATACTTAAACTCTTTGGGCCTGTTTCTCTACCTATGAAATGAAGACGACAGTACCTACTGCATCAGGCCATGAGAGGTAGGCATGAACGAGAACAAGGCATGTAAAGCACTAGTACAGGGCCTGGCACACAGTCAGTATAAACACTCAATATTATTGACTATTATCATTACGAAACAGCCTGGAATGGAAGAACACTATACTAGGAGGCCAGAGATCCAGGATGTAGGAACTTCTGACATTAACTACTAACTCTATGGCCTTGGGCAAGTCACCTAAGGGTCCCTGGGCTCTGGCTGTCTCATATATAAATGAGAAATGATAACATCTTGGGGCAGGTGGTATTATGAAACAATTTATTGAAGTCACCTCTATCTCCAAAGATCTATCATTCTGTAATTAAGGACCTTTTAAAAACCCATATTTTAATCTAGAAAAAGAATTCAAAGGTCAACCAAGAACTTCTAGGTTATGATTCAATACCAGGAAATCTTCTTAGGTCCCTACAGTTTGCCAGCAGCTTACCTCATTTGAGAAAGTGCGAACGTCGAAAAAAGCAATAATGGAACCATATTCACTGGACATCATGCACACGGAAAGTGTGAGGTTATCACAGCTCAGGGCCAGGTGATGTATCGGGAATTTCATAGGAACTAGCAAGCTCTGAACTTTATCAACTATGAAAACATAAAAAAACACAAAGCAGAAAATGGAATGTTCTAAGCATAAGCCACAAACTCTCTATTCAGGTCTATGTGAAACAATTTTTGCATCTACATAAAAATATGCACACACCCTGATAACAAGTTGTGCAGATAAATCGTAGCTTTCTTACAGATGTATCATGTTGCATTAAGTATCACAGGGACTCTTCCTCATCTGACCTGAGAAAACTAACTGTGGCTGTAGCCCTTCTTGAAAACAGTGCCCTGTACCGTATTTTTGCAACAATGCTCCAAATAGCACACATTCCCATTTGTTTGGATGGCGCTGTTGTGACAACTAAAAAGCCATGCAATGAAACTCTTCTCCCAGGGAGCTGGAACCCAAGTTCAACTGAGCATGGCACAATGGTAAGCTGTTCTTCCCTCTGAGCTCAGAGGGACAGCTCATCAGAAGAGAAACACAAAGGACCACAGAGAACACCCAGGAGGGCTTCCAGAAGCCTACCTAGAACTTCCTCTTCTTTGGGGTCAATCTCAGGACTAACAGCAGTTTTACTACTAGAATGATTTCTTGTAACTCAAATGACATTAGCACTTCACTCCTCTATCACGCAACACAAACCAAGGAACTTACCTATCTCACTGGGATCATCTCCAGGTTCATTCTGAATAAGAAGATTTTTAGTAGGAAAAATCTGCAACCCACTGGCTCCACCAGCGAAGACCAGGCCATACTTGTTGGACACGGCAAGCAGATTCGAGCGTTCCTTGGGCAACTCCTCAGGGGAGTCAAAGATTCTCACCTTCTGCAGTGCTCTAAACTGAAAATCCTGTGGTGCGGGGTCAAAACAAGATCAATAAAGGGAAGACAGGAAATTAAATCACATCTGTCATTATACTTCAGTACACCCAATTCCAGTACAACAAAATATACATCACCCTGAGGGTAAGGGCTGTGTGGCTCAGTCATTTTTAAGCTTCCTGTGATATTGTGGCACCCGGTATAGTGCTTATTAGTATTTCCTGAATAAATTAAATGTAAAAAATTCTTTCATGAAGCCTTCCTTGACTAACCCAGATAACACTGATCTTTTCCTTTTCTGAATTCCTAGCTTATTTATTGTCTGAACCACCACACAAGCTGCACTTTTTTTTTTTTTTTTTTTTGCGGTATGTGGGCCTCTCACTGTTGTGGCCTCTCCCGTTGCGGAGCACAGGCTCCGGATGCGCAGGCCCAGCGGCCATGGCTCACGGGCCCAGTCGCTCCGCGGCATATGGGATCCTCCCAGACCGGGGCACGAACCCGTATCCCCTGCATCGGCAGGCGGACTCTTAACCACTTGCGCCACCAGGGAAGCCCAAGCTGCACTTTTTTATTTACAATCTTGTCCTATTTCATGGTATGTCTTATGATACAGAGTAGTGCTTAATAAATTGTTGTTAAATATTGAAAGCATCACTCGACTACCCTGTAAGCTCAAACTACCAGTGCAGTACTCAACAGAGATACATGGAAATAATGACCACTGAACGGTAACCAAATCCCAAGAACTGGCTTACCTGCATCAGACACTAAACAAAACTCCCACCACAGAAGAGGTCAATCTCTTGGTGTTCAAGATCTATAAACATACCTAGATGCTATGAGGACATCTAAAATCAAGTCCAAACCCCTTAACACAGGCTATAAGGCCAACATGGCTTGACTCGTCCACTTCCAGAGCCTCACCTCACAATACTCTGTTTCCCTCCCACAACTGTGCCATCACCTCTGCCACATTCAGTGCCACCTCCACCCCCCACCTATTTCCAGTTTTCATTTCCTCCCATTTTCATGCTCCTTAGCCCCTCAGGGCCTGGGAGCCTTCCCCAACCTCCTGTCAATGTCTGATTCATCCAGTCTTCCATGAATTTATTGATCTGCTTTCAAAGAATTTTCAGTGTGTACTACTTCTTGGTAAAAAGAGTTCCATATGTTTACCAAGCATTATGTTAAGTTGTGTTTTATATATATATATTTTGTTTGTTTGTTTGTTTCTTCAATTCTAAACCTATCTTTAAGTCAACGCTTTGGTGAAAAGAATATGAATCTCCTTTTGCTTACACTCTAAAAAGTGTAAAAGCCAAAGACAGCTTTTCTCAGTCTTCATTTGGGTCCATTTACGGTGTTTCATACAGGATCCCTAACACACCCCACATACTAATTTCCTTGGATTCAATGTTTAATACATATTTGCTAAAAGATTAACTGAAGTACTCTTCTTAATTCCAACTGAGTATGGTGATCAGAAATCCACACGGCTTTCCAGGTCAGACCACAAAATTTTCAACCTTTTTTGTTAATCCTCATCCTGATAATCCCAAATATCCAACTTGGGTCTTGTAATGAGAATCTCAAAGGGAGGCCATCATTTTCTAAGTCTGTGGTTCTAAAACCTTTTTATCCTTCTGCTCCAGCATATGAAATATGGCACACTCTCACTGGGTTGCTCACCCTTGGCGGTGATTCTCAAGAAGAACGAGAGCGTCCCTATTCTAAACATGGTGTGGATTATTACTCCCTAATGCATTTCAGTGATTTGCTGTTCAAACGCCTAAAATATTCCTACAACTTATTTCCTTTCGGGTGTTTACAACCATCATTTGGATCACCTGGCCCTCTCAAGTTTCCTGACTTCAGGTTGATTTCCAGTACCGAAACAGCCCTCCGATCCTAGTTAACTAAGCTCTTATAGGATAAGTGATGAACCCTGGCTCTGCATTAGGCAAGCGTGGACCGCCTTACTAGTACAGCGAGAGAGGAGGGTCTTAAAAGCAGTAACAACAATCTGGTTTTCAGCCCGCTTGTCAAATGCGGCTTTGGGTAAGTTACTTTCCGAGCCTCAATTTGCTCCTCTACATTAACAAGTACTTCGTAGGGTTGCTGTGATAATTATCAGTGCCTGGCACAGTAAACGCTCAATAAACAGTAGTTAGAACCACTACTCCAATCACCACATTAAACTGGCTAGGATAACTCAAGAGGCTCGCGTAAGACCAACAGGGGACGCGGAAACCGCATTCGGTGGGGCTTTCACGCCGATTGCACTGCAGAGCGCTACAGGACGCGGTAATGAGAACTCTGAAAGCGGCAAATTGTTCAAGCAGGAGGCGCGGGGGCGGGGGGGGGGGGTCGGGTCGGGTCAGCGGACATCCGAGCTTCCCGGGTCAGCGGGGCTCCAAGGCAATACCAGAACTAAGGAAGGGAGGGAGGCCCCGGCCAGTCTCTGACCTTCATCTCCCGCTCGGGGATCACGGCATCCATTTCGTCTCCCATCGCGCCGCCCTCAACTGGTCAAAGCAGCTACCGCAGCTGCCCGCGTCCTTGCAGACACAGCCCAGGCGGCTGCCAGGCCAACTTCCTTCCCTCAGCTCTAGCGGCACGCAGGCATGACGCACTTCCGACACGCTTTTGTGACATCACACGATTCGGGCCGAGGGAGGCGGAGGGACCATCTAAAGTCGCGAGCCCTTCTGGCCGCCGCCTCCCATTGGCCGGCTCTGTCAGAGTATGGGGCGTGGCCCGGAGTCTGTGCGCCTGCGCCCGGGAGCGTCCAGGTGCCGCCCCCGCGTTTTCAGTTGGAGTGGTTTCTCACACTGGGAAGTGCAGGCGCGAGTCCTCCATGTTCGTTTCGTTGAAACTTCGCAGTAGTCTTTGGATGTAGGTGGTTATTAATAGTTCCGATTTCAGAGGAGTTGGGAACTTGACAAATATTTCCAAGGGTCTGTAGCTTCTGAGAAAGGCTTTAGAGGAGTGTGGAGGAAAAAGGTTCTCAGAAAGCTGGGGGGCCGGATTCTCGCCACGGAGACCCTTACGTGTCTGAAGGCTGAAAGGGGATATTAAAGGGCCCCAGCGATCGGCTTTGTTTACTCGTTGGAGTAACAAGCCTGGAAACTGCGCAAAACACTGCGCAAAGACATCCTAGTCACCTAGTGGTTATCATTGCCATTTAATTGCTGAGGCAACTGTTAGCACAGAGAAGTTAAGACAATTCCCCAATGCCCCTCAGTCAGAAAGTGGTGAAGGCTGGATTAGAATTCAGCCTTGCTGATTGCTGGCTATTACACAGTCCTACGTAGAGATTTTTGTAGTTGAATTATATTATAAATGCTCTAGGTCAGAGATTCTTAACTTGGAGCCCATGGATCAGCTCCGGGAGCGGGGGTGTATTCTGCCACTTACTATTTGGTTTTCAGCAAACTGCTTATCTGCTCCAAGCCCGCTTCTCGTTTATCAAACTAGGATGATATAATAGAACCTTACTCATGGGGTTGCTGTGAGGAGTAAAGGCACACAGGACACATTCAGTCGTGTCACTGTATCAGCTAGCTCTTCTGAATTTGCTGACCCCGGAACCACCCCCCAAATACACCAGTCAAGACGTTGATAAGTTTGTCTGTTTTATTTCCAGTCCAGTACCACACATACTCAACACGCACACGCACACACATACTGCATCCACTTGAACTTGCCCGACACACTTCTTCCTTTTGAATGGCAGGGACAGAGCCGTACTCGGCAGCCCCCAAGCTGCTGGTTACGTTAGTTAGATTTGGTCTTTCAGAAAGAAGACAGCTGAACTCCTAGAAGCTGAGCCCTTAGCCAGAGAAGTAAGAGTCCTAGAGCTAATAGCCACAACCTGAAATCCATGCAGACCACCCCCCTTTCCAGGGACCACTCTTGAGACCCTCTCCCTCTGGAAGTTGAATTCCAAATGATGAAGGAGCTGGTAAAGTTTCCCCAGGACACTCCCCATCCAATGAGAGAACTCTTTCCTGCCCTTTCTAGAAGCTGGGGACACACCCACTTGCTCTCCTCCCTTAAGGAGGTTTCCTGCAGTCTTGTAAAGTGTGTAACCCGCTGAAATAAGCCTGGTTGGTTCTGTCCTCCTGTCTGAGTGAGGTACAGATACACTGACTATGATGGGTAGTCAAGGAAGGCATTACCTTGCTCAAAGGTCTCAGCCAGTCCCAGAAAGGAGAGGCAGTGGGAAGGGGTGGAGACAGGCAGTTGCTCATCTAAGGATCTCAGGGGGAAAAAAAAGAAAAGGCAGGGGAGGGAGTGGAGGTGAGATTTTACATTTACAGGGTGGAATGTTTTGCTGGGGTTTAAACTTCAACTAGGCTTATGCATTTTAAGTACCTTCTTAGGCCGAACATCAGCCTGTCACGGCCAAATAGTCTTGTTCCTGAACTGGTTGAGACCAGTGGATTAACCCAACCTGGCCGTTTCCCCATCCCCTACCTGCTCCACTCCCTCCAGCTGCTGTAAAGTCAGCTCCTTGGCCTCGATTACGGGTCAGAGGAGCCACAGGGAGCTACCAGGGGCTCCAGCGCCCCCCACAACTCTCTGCTTCAGGCTTGTGAAGGCTTCTGCAAGACCCTTGCCCAGTGTTGGGCCCAGTTAGGCCCCCAGGATTGCCCGGCAGTCACCTCGTATCCTCCTCTTCCCTAACTTTCATCACCTGGGTCAGACTTCCCCACTCGACTCTAAATTCCATGAGTCTGTCCATTTCGCTACTGGGTTCTTAGCTCTTGGCCCATAACAGGTGGTTAATAAACATGTTCGGTGGATGAGTGCATCTAAGACCTGAGTGGGCAGGGGAGGGGACTCCAGAATACAGGTAGGGTCAAGGCTGGGGTCCCTGCTGACGCTGCCTCGGAGGCACTGGGAAGGGTGAATCCTGGTGCAGGGCCTTGCCCAAGGGTTGACCTAAGAGGCTGCCCCTCTCCGCCCCTTCCCTTGTTTTCATCACTGACTGAGGCAGCGCAGAGCAGAGATGAGGCATGGGCAGGGCATCTGGACACCTGGGCCCCGGTCCGGATCTCCCATCTCCAGATGGACCCCTGCCCTTGGGCAAGGCACTTAATCCCTGTGGGTCACCACAGTTTTCTCCCCTGTGAACTGAGAGGCCTGGCCCAGCTAACCTACAGGGTGGATCAGGGCTCTAAAACCCTAGTCCCTAATAAAAAAACACAGGTGACCCCAATCGAATCCCCAAGCTCAAGGTTTTGAGTGATCTGGAAACAGAATGATGAATTAGAGAGACATCGGACATGGCACATGTCAGGACCAAGTGGGGGGACTTAAAGCTTATAATAGGTTGTCAATAAATACCTGTTGAATGACGGAGTGAGTGCGTGAATGAATGAATGAATGGTGTGAGGAAGGTGTGAAGGCAAAGGGGGAAGCAGAGTCAGGTTTCAAGCAGATGGGGATCAGAAAGGCAACCTAGTTCTCAGCTCCTGGCTTAACAGGAGTGCTGCCACTACTGGTGGGACTAGACTGAGCTGAATCCCCTCCCCCAAGGCCCCTGGATTCCCCTCTGCCTCTGAAACCCCAGCAAGGGTCAGGGGGAGCTGCACCCTTCCTCTGAGCTGCCTGTAAAGGTGTGGCCAGGGGGCAAGGCTAGAGGATTCCTCTGGAACCTTCCTGAAGGGCTCCAATTGCCAAGTCCCTCTCCTTCTCTCCTGTCACCTCACTAAGGATAAGACAAAGTGTGAACTGAGAGGGGACCAGCTGAGGAGGTGGGACATTGTGTGGCCACATCCTGGCCCACCCAAGAGCACTGGAACCACAGAGCTGTCCGAGGATACCCTAAGGAGGCCCTGCAGCCTTATCCCGACTGCAGGGTCTTCCGAAAGGGGCTGAGGGCCTCACCAGGGCCAGGCCAGGGTCCCAGGACTTAGCTCAGTGACCTGGAAGGCCAAACAGTGCCAGCTTCCAGTGCGGGAATCACAGGCTTCTGGTCTCCCTGTCCTGGCCCTGCCCCCTCTGGTTTTTGGTTTAATGTCAGCCCTTCTGCACAGGGAGGGGAGATGCAGGGAAAAAGAGAAGGAGGCGATCTGGACTCCCCAACCCAGAGCCCCTTTAAGGCAGATAACTCGTGCTATACAAAGAGATCACTGACTCTGCTGATGAAAAAACAAACGCACAACGACCAAACAGAACAAATGAGACACATCGCAATGAGTCAAGAAGGG
The DNA here is from genome assembly GCF_025265405.1 of Mesoplodon densirostris. NCBI lineage: Eukaryota > Metazoa > Chordata > Mammalia > Artiodactyla > Ziphiidae > Mesoplodon > Mesoplodon densirostris. The sequence continues at coordinate 5,450,421 of NC_082666.1, forward strand.
CAGTGAGATCAGGAGGGAGGAAGAGGAGTGGGGAGGGCGGGGCAGGTCCAGGCAGGGGTCCTCAGGGCAGGCTGGCAATGTCTCTCTCTGGAGGGGGGCCAACTGGCTTGGGGCTGTTCTCGTTGGCTTTTCCTTCAAACATCATGACTCTGGTTCAGAAACGGAGGAAAAAAAAGAAAACACAAAACAGGATTAGGACTCCTTCCCTCGTCCAGGAAAAGATCATCCCAGCCCTCACGTCTGCAGGGTCCTCCCCAGAATGCCCTTGCATCCACTCTCCAGCGAGATTTTCCCAGAAGCCCATGAGGCAACTCCACAGAGGGGGCTGCTAGTCCCATTTTACAGAGGAGAAAACGGAGACACAGAGGGGCAATGAGGCTCGTCAGAGTCACACAGGCAGCCCGAGGCAGGACGACACTCACTCGAGACCTCGGACTTCTAGGTCACGCGCCTTCCCCTGAGCACACTGCCTGGAGGAAGCAGAGGTCGGCTGGGCCGTGGCTCTGCTCAAAACCCCTTCAGATCTTCAAAAACCTCCCACTACTCTGACAGTAAAATCTGGGCAGCAGAAGAGGATGGGGGTTCAAAGTACAGCCTCCGGAGGGAAACTGCCTGGATTTGAATCCCAGCCCGACTCCTTCCCAGCTGGTGACTCCTGCAAGACACTCAACCCCACCGATGATCAATGTTTCCACCTGAAAGTGAGGATGCCAAAAGCACTTGCATCCTGGAGCTGTTCCAAGTGACAGTGCCCTTCACCCTCTGTACTCCCTACCTGGGTGGGCTCCTTCAGTCCCCGGCTTTAAGTCCCATCCAAAGTGTGATAGTCGGGCTTCCCTGGTGGCGCAGGGGTTAAGAACCCACCTGCTAATGCAGGGGACATGAGTTCGAGCCCCGGTCCGGGAAGATCCCACATGCCGTGGAGCAACTAAGCCCGTGCGCCACAACGACTAAGCCTGCGCTCTAGAGCCCGTGAGCCACAACTACCGAGCCAGTGTGACACAACTACTGAACCCCACACGCCTAGAGCCCGTGCTCCACAACGAGAAGCCAACGCAATGAGAAGCCCGTGCACGGCAACGAAGAGTAGCCCCCGCTCACCGCAACTAGAGAAAGCCCATGCGCAGCAACGAAGACCCAACGCAGCCAATAAATACATTAATTAAAAAATAAAATTAAAAAAACAACAACAACAAAGTGTGATAGTCCACAAACGGCTTACCTCTGAGCTCCAGATCTGCACAGCCAGTTCCCTCCTCAACCTCTCCCCTTGCATGTTTAGGGGCTCTTCCAATTCAATACACCAAAACTGAGCTCAGTTCCCACCTTCCCCCCTGCTCTTTTCTCAAAGCAAACAGCACCATCCCTCAGTTAACTCAGACCCCAGACCTTACAACCATCAGACTCCTTGTTTTCTTTTAAACCCGGAAACAACCCTTCTAGCTCTACCTCCAAAATCACTCCCAACTCTGACAGCCCCTGCCCACCACCACTACAGCCTCTCCAGGCTGAAAGCCTCATTTCTGACTTGCACAAGTGCACGAGCCTCCTACCGGCCTGCCTGCTGCCACTCTTGTCCCCACCGCAGTCGGAGGGGGCCTTTTAAAAGTCACCTCCTAGCTTAGAGTACTCCAATGGCAACCCTCCACGGCAGTACAAAATGCTAAATCAACCGTGGCCTACAAAGCCCCACATCACCTGGCCCCTGCCCACCTCTGCAGACTCATCCTTCACTCACTGCACTCCAGGCACACTGGCCTCTGTGCTATTCCTTGAGCATAAAAGGGCCTCTGCACTTGCCGCTTTCTCTGCCTGGAATGTTTTCCCCTAGATATTCACATGGCTCATTTCTTCACATCTCCCTCGCGCAGGTCAAATGTCACCTGCTCAATGAGATCCTCTCTGCCTACTATGCCGCCCCCCTCTACGCCTCTTGCCCACTTTATTTTTCTTTGTATTGCACTATTGCAATCTGGTGTTTTGGTCTTTTGTTTGTTTTTGTCTGTCTCTTTCCATTAGAATGTAAGCAATTCATGTGTCCCCAGCACCGAGCAGAATTCCTGGCACATAGGTGGTGCTTAATAAATATTTGCTGAATGAATGAATGATACATCTAAGGAGTCAATAGGCAGAGTAGATGTATCAAATTGGAAGCGCCCAATACATAGTAAATGTCCACTAAGTCTTAGGTGTGGCTTTTAATAGCATCACCACTCTTATGGCTACCACCTGGCCTCTCAGGGGCAGCATGATCTGACCTGGACGGTTTTCCCACCACACCTCCTGCCCCATCCCTCCCTCCCTCCAATAAACACTCGGACCAGACCAGCCTGAACCGTGGGCTTACCAGCAGGTCACCCCGCTTCCCCCTTTGTAAAATGAGACAGGTATATTTTCCACTGGTACATTTGAAGAAGTTAATCTCACAGATACACACCACTATATATAAAATAGACAAACAACAAGGATTTACTGTGTAGCACAGGGAACTACATTCAGTATCTTGTAATAAGCTATAATGGAAAAGAATCTGAAAAAAACATGCATATGTATAACTGAATCACTTTGCTGTACACCTGAAACTAACACAATATCGTAAATCAACTATACTTCAATTTTTTAAAGAAAAAGTTAATCTTATCGCATAAAAGCCAAGTGAGTGTCCTTTACAGCTTGAACACATACCATGGGACTCTCCAAGGAATTTCTCTGCTGCTCTCCAGTGGGGAAGTACCCGCAAAGTGTGATTTTGGCCACCATACACTAGGTGTTCGCCATCAGCCAGGTACTGGGCTAGACTCTTCATATGTATTATCTCATTAACCCTCAGGACAACACTTCATGCAAGATATTTATGACCGGGGCTTCCCTGGTGGCGCAGTGGTTGAGAATCTGCCTGCCGATGCAGGGGACACGGATTCGTGCCCCGGTCCGGGAAGATCCCACATGCCGCGGAGCGGCTGGGCCCGTGAGCCGTGGCCGCTGAGCCTGCGCGTCCGGAGCCTGTGCTCCGCAACGGGAGAGGCCACAGCAGTGAGAGGCCCGCATACAGCAAAAAAAAAAAAAAGATATTTCTGACCATCTCTGTCTTATAGGTGAAGGAAAGTATTTGCCCAAGGTCGTTTCAGTGGCAAGAAATAGCATCAAAATTTGAACAATACCTCCCTTTTGAGCCGGTTTTTGACTCTGTTATGCTCACAACCCCATGGGGTGGTAGAGTCACTCTACAAACAAGGAAGCTGAGGCTCAGAAGGTTTCGGCAGTGCATTTCTCATCGTCGTCACCATCACAGTCGGCCACGTACCGAGCACTGGTTCTACCAGAGCTTCTGCTACAGGCAGAAGGCTCATGTTGCCTGCAAGGTACATATTAATGTGACCACTTGACAAATAAGAAAATCGTGTTCATCGAAATTAAGCATCTTGCCCAGCAGATCACATAGTGAATTACCTCCTGGCTAGGGACTGGCTGAGGTGCCTGAGCCAGGAGCCTCTCCACACACTATGACTTTGCCTCCAGAGGTCCCAGGAGAGGTGGGAGGTACTCACAGCTTGAGGACCGCCGACCGTTTCCCCAGCATCATGTTCACAAAGTCTCGGTAGGAGATGGTGTCGCTGACCCCGCCCGTCACCTCCGAGATCATCTTCTTCATCTCCAGGTGGGTCTTGGGGACCCCAAGCTTCTCCATCATCCTCTTTAAAGACATCAGGTCTGCCAGAAGAAAAGCAGAGCCGTTAAGTGGAGACAGGGGGCCAGGCTGAGTGGGGAAGCTCCCCTCTGGCACCCCTGTACCCAGAACAAGCCCGGCAGGAGAGCCCATCCCTGGAGACTGCAGTCAACAGCTTTTCTCCTCCAGGGAGAATGAGCCCATCACATCTTCCCTGCTCTCTGTAGAGGCAGTATGGACTAGTGGTTAGGGGCTTGGGCTTCTAAAGTCAGACAGACTTGGGTTGGAACCCAGCTCTGCTATTCCTGGCTGTGGGACCTGGGACAAACTACTTAACCTCTCTGAGCCCCTCCTCCCATCAGTGGTAAAATGGGTGGATGGGATCATCTGGAGTGAGGATGCACCAGAAGCACCTGGCACACAGCAGGTGCCCAGAAACACAGCCTTTCTTCTTCATTCTGTTGTTCTCTCTGCTGCTGCCTGAGGTTCAGGTGACTGTGAGCCTGTGGCTCCAGCTACCCGGGAAGTCACGGCCCAGTGAGGTGGGGTCAGGGAGTCGGCCTGACCCAGGCATCAGGAGTTACTCTCCAGGGCGCGGTGGCAGCTTCCCCCCACCTGCCACTCCCACCCTGCGGTCCCGGGCTCCACCTCGCTGGAAGGGAGAGGATGCCAAGAATATCCCGCAGAGCAGGAAAACCAGCAAAAGAACAAAATTCAAGAAAAACAAGGGAGGCACCCAAGTCACGACACTCTGAGGAGCTGCTGCCTCTGACCGCCTGGCTCCCAATATCTGAGGCAATTTCCTTCAGATTGTTCCGTGAACAATGGGTCAGGTCAGCAAAGGACAGCGGGAGTGCGGGTGGAGCAAGGGGCCAATTTTAGGGTCGGGGGAGTAGTGGAGAGGCACGGCCGGCACGACTGGTGCCAGACCCTTAGGTGCCAGGATGTCCAGGACATTTCAAAGAAAGCTGGGCAACGCTCTACAGGAAGAAGTGAAAGGTCTCCTACCTGCTGCTGGCCAGACTCTAAATTGGCAAGACCTTTCTGGAAGGCAATTTGGCAGGATGCTTCAAAAGCCTTTGACCCAGAAGGTCTAATTCCTGAGATTTACTCTAAAGAAATCATCAGCGATGTGGACAATGATTCATGTACAAAGACATTCTTCACAGGATTATCAATAAGAGTTAAGACCAGACATCATTTAAATGGATGATACTAAGGCACTGGCTGAATAAATTATAGTCTGCCCCCAAATGGAATATCATGCAGCCATTAATTATATTTTTAAAAAATGAATTATATGTCAAAATACTCACAATATATTGTAAAAAATTTTGAAAGGAGGTTCTAAAATGGTATCGAACAGTGTTTGCGATTAGAACAAAGAATGGAAGGATATAAACCAAAATCTTTATCACAGTTATTTCTGGGAGGTGGGATTGTGGTGATGTATTTTTTTTTTAATAAATTTATTTATTTATTTTTGGCTGTGTTGGGTCTTCGTTTCTGTGCGTGGGCTTTCTCCAGTTGCGGCGAGCGGGGGCCACTCTTCATCGTGGTGCGCAGGCCTCTCACTATTGCGGCCTCTCACGTTGCGGAGCACAGGCTCCAGACGCGCAAGCTAGTAGTTGTGGCACACGGGCTTAGTTGCTCCGCGGCATGTGGGATCTTCCCAGACCAGGGCTCGAACCCGTGTCCTCTGCATTGGCAGGCAGATTATTAACCACTGCGCCACCAGGGAAGCCCTGTGGTGATGTACTTTTGTCTTTGTGCTTTGCTGTGATTTCCAAAACGTTTTATGATGACAATGTATTCATTTGATAACACCCTCCCTTTTTTTTTTTTTAAAGGAAAAAAAGGGATAAAAATATTCAAAAAGGAGAAAAATGTGAGAAGACAGAGGAGGGGGAGAAACGCTGGAGGGAGAACCCACTCGGAAACCACAGGCTGGGATCTGGGCCCTGGCTGCCAGTTACTTAATGACCACATGCTCCAAGCAAGTCCTTTCACCTTTCTGAGCCTCGGTTTCCTCATCTGTATAATGGGAACAACTAAACTGGCCTTGACTGTGTCATAACACTACTGGTGAAGGTCAAGGTATGGTCATGAACGTAAGTGCCATGGAAAAGGTGTTTGTCACCCCTAGCGCCTGGACGGCAGGACACAATAAAGGTCTGCTGGCAGAGAGGACCAATGTCCATGGAAGCCCCTTGTCAACTGCAGGACAGTGTTCAAATGGAAGGACAGGCTTGGGGACAAAGGAAATGCCAGCCCCATGGGCCAGGGTGGCAACAGCCTGAGCATCTCCAGCCCTGGGCTGGGTGGCACCTCTATCCTGAGTCCCGGGAGCACCTGGGGTGGGAGGCTGGGGTGTGGGCAGGGAGCTGGGGTGGAGGGAGGGAAGCAGTGGGGAGAGGAGTTTGGGGGGCAGGGGATCCAGGGTGAAAGGCAGACAAGTTCAAGGCCAGCTTGGCTGGCCTGGCCCTTCGGGGAAGCTTCAGTCGGTGCTTGTCACCCTCAAAATATAGCCCCAGGCCGCTCACCCATGCAGGTGAGTCAGTGGGGTTCTCTGGACGCCCACACCCCCTACCCACGGAGCACTCTCCCCCACCCCAGCCCCCGGCTCACCCAAGGCCTCACTCACCAATCTCGCCCTCATTGTTCAGGTCAAACTCCATGTACTTCTCTGGAAATCACAGAGCAAAAACTGGCATTAACTGGGAAGCAGGGTTGCCCCCTGCAGGGTCCCAGTGACTCCCTTGAGGGCAGTTGGCTGGGTCCCCAGGGTGCCCACACCATCCTCCTCACCCTACGTCGGGGTCTTGACACAAGTCCCGTCATTCTTCTGGGGAAAACCATTGTCTCTGGGAAAAGGGCTTGCCCACCTGCATCACCTGCTCACAGGCACCATGGAGAAAGGTGCCCGGGGGCCACTCTGACCCTGTACCAAGAAGGGCAGTGGCTTCCTCCCAGGCCCCCAGTGTGGGCTGGCTGCATCCCGATCGGCTGTAAAGTGACTGGAATAAATGCCCGGCCCTGGAGATGCAGATCCGCAGAATTTGGGAGGCAGAAATTGGTGTTTTCAGAGTATCTCAGGTGATTCAGATGGGCGGCTAGGTGTGAGAACCCCCAATTTAAGAAGTCCCTATAGTTCTGAACTTTTGGTGGGGGGCGGTCATGGCTACCACTGAGAATCTGATGCTCTCTCCGGAGGAATGCCCGCGGACCTGCCCTTGACTACGAAGTGGCACATACAGTGCCCAGGGCGCAGAGACCCTCCCCGCAAACCTCACCTACAGACTTTGAGTTAAACCTCCCTGATCAAGGGGTCAGAGCAACGAGCTTGGTGTCTCCTGACAAGGCAGTGGGTGCAAACAAGTCGTGTGGCCTTGAGTAGCCACGGGGTCTATTCTGCACCAGCAGCCAGCATGAGAAAGCCAAGGTCCTCCCAGTGACCCTTGAGCCCAGGCTTGCCGCCCCTCTGACTGGCATGTTCCTCCCAGGCATTCTCAGGGCCCCTCCTCATGCCTTCAGGGCCCCCCAGCCCTTTTAACTGGGCACCGTCAGTCACCCCCGCAAAGCACCTGCTACCGTCTGACACCCTTTCTACTTCTTTGCTCTCTCTTCACCACCCCTCCCCCACTAGGACACGGGCTCCTTTGGCCAGGGGCCGTCTTCTGTGTTCTCCGTTGTGCACCCAGGCCCCAAAGGGCCTGGTGCCTAGTAAGGCTCATTTGGACATCAAATGAGTGAATGATCTGAAACCTCCATAGTCCCTTCGCTTCCAAGGTAACCTCCTGTAGTCCCAGGATGGACCCTTATCCTACAGCCCAATGAGGACAAGGAGAATGGTCATTAGACCCCTGGGACCTCTGTCCCTCCTCTCAGAGCCACCTCTGAAGAGTGACCCTATTGGGATCCAGAGAGAAGGGAATGGACTGGCTGCTCCTCCTTTGCACTGGGAGGGGGAGGGGCAGAGAGATGGGGCAGGGGAACCAGCCAGGGGTGGGCATGTCTTTGTTCTAGTTCTTTTTTCTTTTCTTCTCTTCTCTTTCTTTTCTCTTTCTTCCTTCCTTCCTTCTTTTCTTTCTTTCTTTCTTTCTTCTAGTTCTTTTCTTTCCTTCTTTCTTTCCCTCTCTCTCTCTTTCTCTTCCTTCCTCCCTCCCTCCCTCCCTCTCTTCCTCCCTTCCTTACCTCCCATGTAAAAAGCACCATTGTGTAACGGTCACAAGCAGGGGCTTTGGAGTGAAACCAACATGGGTACAAGCCCCAACTCTGCCATAGGTGAGCTGTGTGACCCCAGGCAGATGACCCCACCTCTCTGAGCCTGAGTTTCTTCATCTGGAAACTAAAGGTCCCACCATCTTCCTCCTGGCTGGATTGGGATGAGGCAGGAAGATGGCAACCCTGAACACAAGGTCAGCGCTCAGCAAATGCTTAGCCATTGGTGTCCTGCCTAAGGGTGGCTACGTTATAAGCGGTCTGAGGAGCACTGGCAGGTTCCTTGCCCTGGAGCAGGGAGGATGCCCACGTTGCCAAGACTCTGGGGGTGGCAGAGGGGACGCAGCCTGCAGGACGTTCACGTGGTCCCCCAGCGCGCCCAGGGCTCCCGCAGCGCGAGTGCGTCTCCCGGACAGGAAAGGTGGGTCTGCCCCGCTCCTTATGTGCACAGCTCCTCTCCTTTCGAGCCGCTGGCTGAGAACCAAGCGCCAGGGCCCGGAACAGAAGGACCTTTATGCCGCCCCCTCCCCGCGCGGACTCCCGGGCCCTGTTTTCTTTTCATCCTGTGCTGCCGAGATTCAATGGGCAGAAACTCTGCCCCCTGCCCCACTGTGGTGACACAAACGTCCATTCTCCGCAGGGGCTCCCAAGATGCTCCACCACGCAGGGGGAGAGACAAGGGCTGCTACAAAGAGCTGATTGTGTGCTGGGGCCCCGGGAGCGAGCAGGGCCTGGGCAGCGGCGGGCAGGAGCCAACCTGAGCCCTGCTGGGCAGCAGAAGGGAGGGACGGGCAGGGCAGACCGGGGCCTGCAGGCGAGGGACGAGGGGCCTGTGCCCCCAGGCTGGGCATCCCGTCTCACAGCCCGTCAGGAAGAGGGGTATTGTGGATGCAGCAACACGGGTGCAGCCTGGCCCTGTGGGTGAGGATTTGTATAAGGGGTGGAGGGGTCCACCCAGCTCTCCTGGGGTGGTGGGCAGCCAGCCCCAGCTCACCTTTAAAGGCTGCAAGTTTTTCTGGCAGGTTCTCTTCATCACTGTACTTCTGGTCACAGAGGAACTCCTACAGAGGAGAGAGGACAGCACGGAGCAAGGGGTCAGCAGGCAGAACTCACCAACACACAGGCCCACTGCCCATTGCCTCCTCTCCCGCCAGGTGGCTGGGCTTGGCCGCACAGGGCAGTGTTAGTCCTGGCCTCCTGTCAAACCCCAGAGGCAGATGGGTACAATCTACCCCATGTGTAGGAAGTTTGCTCAGCAGCTGGGCGTGGGGCCCAGAGGTTCCGCTGTAGAAGACTAAACACCTTCAGTCAACCTCTGAATTACGGGTGCAGGGACCTGGGCTTCCCCCCAGGGCACCCCGGCTCCAAGATCCATGAAGCCATGAGCAACCAAAGACACGTGACTTGGCTTTGGCATTAACTTCTTAGGTATGTGACCCTGAACAAACTGATCCCTCTTTGAATCTCTATTGCTTTATCTGCCAAATGGGTATAACTATCCTAGCTTCTTCTTGCATGAGAATCCAAGGAGAGTGTATATATGAATCTTAGCAGCTGAATAAACAGCAACTGCTATATTATTATTATTATTATTACTATTATTATTATTATTAGTCTCTCTCTAGTCAGAAAATAACTGTCCACTGCCTGAGAGGTCACTTACCCTCTCACCTGTGTCCTCACCTGTAAAACAGGGCCCACCTTCCCCTCAGATGCTTGGAGAGACTCAAATGAGTCTTTTCAGAACCAGATAGACTTGGGAGGAGATGGGAAGGGACTAACAACAGCCCCCAGAATGAAGCACTTACCCACATGGTCGCTCCAGATCTCCCAGTGGGCCCAAGAGGTAGCAACTATTATTACTCCCATTTTACAGATGAGGAAACTGAGGCTCACAGAGCCAGAACTTCAAGTCAGCTCTGTCTGACTTCAGAGCCTGCATCTATCTTTAACCCTGACACTTAAAGATGGGCAGTGAGCAGGTATTCATCTGGCTTTAAAACAAAAAACTAACAATTAGCACTTGCTAGGCTGGGCGCAGTGGCCAGGTATCTTACTTGCCTTGTTGCTCATCTTTAAGCGTCCCTAGAACCTGCATTCAGATGAGGAAACAGAGGGTGTGTTCCCATCCTGGCACCAGAGTCCACAAATCCCCTCTACTTCAACTGGACATGGTTATGACTCCACTCCTTCAACAGTTTTTTGTTTTTTGTTTTTTGTTTTGCGGTACACGGGCCTCTCACTGTTGTGGCCTCTCCCGTTGCGGAGCACAGGCTCCGGACACGCAGGCTCAGCGGCCATGGCTCACGGGCCTAGCCACTCCGCGGCATGTGGGATCTTCCCGGACCGGGGCACGAACCCGTGTCCCCTGCATTGGCAGGCGGACTCTCAACCACTGCGCCCCCAGGGAAGCCCACCTTCAACAGTTTTTGAGGGACCACAGTATACACTGCTCTATTCTAGGCATCCAGGGAGCAGGTGAGACCAAGGTGAATAAGACAAGGTCCTTATTCTAAAGGATAATTTTAGGATAAATTTTAATTTTATCCTAAAATTACAGGAAGTCCCTGTTTAAAATGATGTCAGGGACTTCCCTGGCAGTCCAGTGGTTAAGGCTGCACACTTCCACTGCAGGGGACATGGGTTCGTTCCCTGGTCGGGGAACTAAGATCCTGCATGCCACGTGGCACAGCCAAAAAATAAATAAATAAAATAAAATAAAACAAAACAAAATGATGTTAAACGTTATCTAGGTGTAACTAATACACAGTTTGAAGGACGCTTCGGCCCCTCCCTAATCCAATTTCTTTTCCTTCCCAGAGGTAATCATTATGCTGGACTTGGGGTTTCTACCATTCTCTTGAATGTTTTTCCTATTATGACTAGGCCAACTACTATTGTAAAAAGACATCTTATAAGTTAACTTTGAGGGGTTTAAAAAAATTCTAATTCTAAATTTTGGAACATTCCATACAAATATGTACTTGTAGTTCAATAAATGATCTTTTAAATGAAAAAAAATTTATCTGGGTCAATCACTCAATATGTTTCTAAATTCCTGCTGTCATTTCCCACTAAATGATGACAAAGTCTGTACTTACACATCTCCTAGGACAGGGAACTCACTACCTCTCCAGTCACTGTAAATGGAATGTAGAATGGGACAATGACAAGAACCTAAGTGAGGATAAAGCCCTCTGGGTTTGGATCCTCAGCCCCCTCCTTACTAGCTGTCAAATGGGCTCACGGGTACCCACCTCCTCAGGCACCTACCCCTCCATCGAGACAACCCACAGCGGGCAGTGAGCACCTGGCTCGAGCATCCGTGCTCAGTAAACAATAGGTACAATTCCGTGTAGGGCAGAATCTGATCCCTTCCAGGGTTCAAGTTCCTCCACACTAACTCAGCACCCTCTGACTGAGTTGAAGGAACCCCCCGCCAATGTGGCTTCCCTCACTGGGTCAGGGGGCCTCGGATAGACCCCTTGCTTTTGGCAGGCACTATGTTATCCCATTCAATCCTCACAGCCACTGTTATTTGATTCTACAGGTGAGAACAGGAGGACCAGAGAGCTAACAACATGTCCAGGGTCCCCAGGCCCTGGGGAAGCTCAGGGTTGGTTTGGAACCTGTGTCCATCAGACTCCAGGGCCCATGGGGTCCAGCTGGCTCGGCCACAGCCTCACTCAGAGCCTCATTACCGTGTGCCATGCACAGCCCTGCCTGCACTTAGCTCCATGGAGCTGGAACCTTCCCCTGCAGCCTGGGAGGCTGCCCTCCTGTCAGCTGGCTCTGTCTGTCCTTCCCTTCCTCTTGGCTTCCTCTCGTAGGTCTTCTCCACTGAGGCCCTCACCCCCATTCCCTGACCAAAAGTAGGACAATTAACTCTTGTCTGTGACCCTGAGCAACCCAGGCACCTCCTGGGGTCACAGATCCCATATCTGTCCAACAGAGGTACAAACTGGCCAATGGTTCCCAGACTCTGGGGTAAAGCAGAAAGAAACATTTCCAAAAAAAAAAAAAAAAAAAAAAAGGGTGGGGGAAGGTGCTAATATTGGGCTTCCAAGATTTTATTTTGCCAAGTAAAGACTTAAAATAATGACCATGGACTGTTGCCACGAGTTCAGAAAAGGATATTTCGTAAAAGTAGGAACTTCACAATCTCCGAATTTTTAAGTGGAACCCATTTAGCCTACGTTCAACTCACCACATTGTCCCTACGTTCCCTTCACTTCACCACATCAGGAACTGGAAAGCCTTCCTGGGGAGGCACAAGAACACAGGTAAGGCTCAACATCTGGGAACCTCTGGGGAAAGACCTGGGGGTCCTCCAAATTCCCAGGCTCTGGTTGACCAGAAATCCCGCACCAGCCTACAGCCTGTCTGTAACGTACACTGATCACCTCTAGGGATCCAGACAGATTGGGTTCAAGGGGTAGGACATGGTCCTGGGTCTTGGAGACAAATGAGACACAGAGAGAGACAGACAAGAGCTCAGCCTAAACCGCAGGGTGCTTGACAGCCACACCCCTCCCTGGACCTGACCCCGGGAACCCGGGACCATGCTCTCAGCAGCCCAGGGGCTTCCAGGATTATTGTCTTTTTGCTGATGAAGCCGGTTTTCTCCTTAGCACCAATCACCATCTAACATAGTATTTCATTTTTCTCCCAAACTCCCCACCCCTCTCCACCAGAGTGGGTGCCTCAGCCACCCTGACCTCCCTTCTATGCCTCTCCCATGCCAGGCGTGCTCCCATCATGGGACCTTTGCTCCAGCTGTGTGCCCTGTCTGGAGCGCACATATCTGCATGTCACCTCCTTCAAGTCTTTACTCAACTGTCACCATCTCAATGAAGCCAACCCCATCCACTCTATCCACTGGAGTCCCCTCCTCCACTTCCAATCCACCTAAAGATAACACCTTTTGGGCTTCCCCGGTGGCGCAGTGGTTGAGAGTCCGCCTGCCAATGCAGGGGACACGGGTTCGTGCCCCGGTCCGGGAAGATCCCACATGCCGCGGAGCGGGCCCGTGAGCCATGGCCGCTGAGCCTGCGCGTCTGGAGCCTGTGCTCCACAACGGGAGAGGCCACAACAGTGAGAGGCCCGCATACCGCAAAAAGAAAAAAAAAAAAAAAAAAGATAACACCTTTTATTCCATGATGAGTCATCTCCTAACACAATTTACAGTGTAATTGCTTATTAAGGGTGTTGTCCATTATCTGTCTCCCCCTGCTGGGTTCTACATAGTAGGTGCTCAATAAATATTTGCAGGAAGGGTCAATGAATCGAGACTCAGAAAGGATGAACAACTTGCTCATCAAGGCAGCACAGCTCACAGGTGGCTGAGCTGGGATTAAGCTCCACAGCAGAGGCTGCTTGGGTTCCCTCCCTGCAGAGAGTTGGGGAGTAGAAGAAGTGACCCAAGGAAGTGGGTGTTGGAAGGATGCTGAGAGGAGGCAGGTCCTTGGTCACAGGACACATTCAGGAGGATGTGTTTACTGTCTCTGCCCCACGGATGCCTAGCACCCAGCAGTGCCCAGCGTACAGTAGGTGCTCAATAAACATTACTGAATGAATGGAGAAGACTGCCGTTCAGCCCAGAATGACTTTCTCCACTCTCAGCCCTGCAATGGAAAGGCAGCTTTGCAAATGCATGTGTATGTGTATGACAGAGGCTGGAGAGGCCTCAGAGATTGGAATCATGTATTTCCTTAGAGCCAACAGTGACAAATGCTTGAGCCACAGAGCGACCGGGGGTGGGAGAAGCAGCTGACCCGTTCACGTGCGGGTGGGCATCCCTCGCTGACCCAGGGCTTGGGGCAGCTGTGTGGACCAGGGGGCCGGGGAGGCAGGAAGGCGGGTGGCAGGAACACGAGCTCCACTGGCTGGGCTGCCAGCTCCCACCCCACCTCCAAGCTTTGGATTCCTGGTTCCTGCTCATGCACAGCCCACAGCTTCCTCCCTCCTCCAGGGGTCCTCCCCCCATATCCTAGCTCAGCCTCAGGGCACAGCCACGCCCACTGGGCAGGTCCCTTGTACCCACCCCACCCTAGCCCCCAGCCCCGCCCCACCCTGCCTTAACTCTGGGCCCCCAGGCAGAGGAGATGGAGCTAGAAGTCACTCCAGATGTTTGGAAGAAAAACAAAAACAGAAACAAAAAGAGGGCAAACTGGAGCCAGAATGTCTAGGTCTGAGCATACTTAGTGCTGTGTGAAAATGACTTCATTCACCTGTGCCTCAGTATCCTCATCTGTAGGAAAGATTAAGATATTAACCACATAGGCTTGCCCTGAGAATTACAGTATGTAAGTAAACATATCTAAAGTGCTTAACATAGTGCCTGGCACTTAGTAAATGTTAAATAAATGTTAGCCATTTATTATTATTATCGGCTAACATTTACATACATTCAGTCCACTTACAACCCCACAGCTCATCATCCAGACCATCACTGACTATTAAATAGATTAGGAAGGAAACCCCTCCCCTAACTTAGGCTGGTTATGGTTGCTCTTTCTCCTTTTTGGGTATTCCCATTTGACAGATGGGACAACTGAGGCCCAGAGAGGTTGCTCAACTTGCTAAAGATCACAACGTTTTCACAATTCAAGGCCTATCTCCCTTCACCATCCCAGCTCCCTCCCTGCCCCAAACAAGGCCTGGCCACAGGTTTCTGGGCAAAGAAAGTCAATACTGGGAGTTACCTTTCCTCTTGGGCAGAAAGATGTTATTCCAGAGGCCAGGGAACCACTTTATAGCCCTCTAGGGGCATGGGTGTGAGTGTAGATGGTTTATTCTAGCCCCATCCCCTCTCCCACTCCAACCCACCATCCCAAAAGACAAGTTTTTCAGGCTGTAGAAACTGCTGTCAGGGCCTCCAGGTATGAGGGATGCAGGGGTCCCCTGGGCTCTGAGAGTGGCAAGTCTAGAGGCCTTGGTGGCCTGGTCAGTCCCTGGCAAAGAACCAGGAAATGCAAGCAGGGAGGAGCCTGGGGTTGAAAACAGGAAGCTCTGAACCGGGCAGTCACTCCTCCAGCCAGTGTCCACAGGCCAGGCCCAGGGAGGCGGCAGAGCTGTTCCAGCATCCACCCAGTCACAGAACCCAGAAGGGACTCCTCAGAGCATCCAGCTTGTTCTCTTTGTTCAACAGCTGGGGAAACTGAGGCCCAGAGGGCAAGGCCTTGATTAAACCATCCTTCCTCTAGGCAAGTACAGGGCGTGCAAGGCAGAGGGACAGGGCAGGGAGGTTGACTTGGGTGGCCGGGGTTCAAATCCCAGCTCCAGCACTTACTAGCCCTGTGGCCCTGGGCAACTTGCTTTACCACTCTGGGCCTTAGTTTCCTCATCTGCAAAATGGGATCATCAAGATAGCACCTCCTCACTGGGTTGGTGTAAAGATTAAATGAGCGAACTGCATAGAAGGAGCTTGGCTCCTAGTATACTTACTAACGGTTAGCATTTACCATTGTGCGTTTGGATCGCCCAAACTCAAGCCACACCAAGAGACAACTCTTGGGGAAGGGCAGAGAAGAGACCCACCCACAACTTTCTTTGTCCCCTACTGTGCCACGAAGTCCTCCTGGTGAGTCTTGACCCTCTGGTCATTCCTCCTCAAGAGCAAACTTTGTCCTTGGATACCTGTCTGAACTGGCCGTGACTGGCCATCCACGGAGGGCAGAGTGTACCCATCTCAGCCCCGAGGGACAGTCCTTGCAGCTGCACGGGCTCACTGCTGCCTCTCCTGGTCACCTACAACCTCCGATGCACATCAGAGACTCCTCCCACCCCCTGAGAGCCCCGTCCAAGTGCTCATGACCAGGAGGGGCTATTTCCCCAACCAGCAGAGGTTGGCAGCCCCTGCTGTGTCCTGGCCTCCAGACCTTTGCCACCTGCCTGCACCCCCCAGCGCCCACCCTGACTTAACTCTCTTTCTGGGCTGGTACCTCTAGCACCTGCTCCTGGATGCTTGCTCCTGGCCCTCCAGGCTTGCCTTTATGAATCAGCCGCAGCAGAATTTTAGGGCTGGCAGAGAGCACCATCTCGGAGGCCATCCAAGGGGCTGGTGGCTGAAGCCTTGGGGGAAAACCCCAAGGACAGGCGGTACGATGCCTGGCCGTGTGGCCTCTGATGCAGCCCACAGGCTCTTAAAGGGCCAGGGCCAGGCCATAGATGCCCAGCCTGGTGCCTGGCGTGTAGCAGGAGCCTGTAACGTGCACCCACGAGGACAGCAGGCTCACATTCCCCACGGCAGCTCTGGGGCCTCATCCGGACTCTGTGTCCTCGCCAATAGATGGGGCAGCTGGAGAAAAACACCCCCACTGACTACACAAATGAAGCAGACCCTGCAGAAATTCCATCTCCAGCTTCCTGCGACATGGCCACACCGAGGTCGCGACTGGTTGGACCTGCGGGGACACTGAATCCTCAGAGGCTCACGTGGCTCCTTATCACCATCTCCCTTATAATATATTAAGGAAGAGCAAGAGAGACGGGTGCCTGGTGATGCCAGCTGGGCACATTCACCTGGGCAGGGACAGGGTGGCACTGCCAGTACA
Source organism: Mesoplodon densirostris (assembly GCF_025265405.1). Lineage (NCBI taxonomy): Eukaryota > Metazoa > Chordata > Mammalia > Artiodactyla > Ziphiidae > Mesoplodon > Mesoplodon densirostris. The sequence goes on from NC_082666.1 coordinate 5,466,864, forward strand.
CAGGAAGAGAGACACACCTGTGTGGTGCCTGGGTCAGGTCTCAGAGGTCCCCCACTGCTGGGGGAGGGGCTGGGGACAAGCCTCACCCCAGGTAGAGATATCCAGCCTGCTGTACCCAGTTCTTCCCAGCACAGGTGCCACGTGGGTTCTGAAATAATCATCAGGCACCGAAATGCTACAGGGAATGCTGAGTGCCCTTCATTCGACCCAGGACGGCTGAGAGGGCAGGACAGTAGCCAGAGATCCTTATCCACATAAGCAAGAGAGGCCTGTGTCACAGCGAGGCCACAGCCACCTGGTGGACAGGGGCCAGGGCGGGCCAGGGGCAGCGTCTGGAGACAGAATCCCGGCTGTGTCACTTCCTGGCTGGGTGACTTCACCTGGCTGAGCCTCTGTTTCCTCATCTGTAAAATGGGAGGCTTAGTAATCCTTGTCTCATGGGGATGTTTACAGACCCTTGCTGGGCATCTATCTAATCAAGTGTTCCATTGAGAGGAGTCAGTGAGATGATTTAGGTCAAGTGCCAGGCCCGGAGCAAAGGCACCACTCATGCTATTTTGTTAAAGATCCTGGCCTCTGGCCGGTGCAAAGCCACGGCTCTCACCATCCTCCAGGGTCCTCCTGCTCCATTCCAAGGCTAAGGGCACCCTGAGGGGCACCCACCCAACCCCACAGCTTCCCTCTGTCCCTGTAGGAAGCTGGAGGGAATTTGTCCCGTTGCCATATAAGGCCGGCTCCGGCTGGCCCAGGGTCACCTGCCATGCCATCAGGGCGCGGGGAATGTCAGCTATGTGGGGGAGTAGGAGACGCGCGCTGGTCCTGCCCGCTCCAGTGGTGCAGAGCACGCACGCACACACACATACAGCCCGGAGGTGGGGTGGGCACATACAGAGGAGCCCCAATCAAGCTCCGAAATGGAGAGAAGAGGCTGGGTTCAAGTGTGGCTGTTTAAACCCAGGCAATTTACTCAGGCCCTCTGACTCTCGTCTCCTGCAAAATGGGAACAGACACTCGCAGGGCTGGAGTGAGCATCCGACGAGATAATGTCTGAAGCATGCCTGGCACACTGCCTGGCACACGCCAAGGGCTCAGAAAATGAGAGCAAAATCTAGAGTGAAACCCCAAAAAGTGCATTTTCATATAGTTCCACCAGGACCTTTAGGTCCACCCAAGTCCCCTTCTATTTTGACTCCTGAATCTCTTATAAGAACAATAGCCAAGAATGAGCTACCCCGCTGCCCTCTGGAAGCTGGCCCATCCCAGCGGGGAGAAAGGCCCCAGAGGAACTGTTGGCCCAGAGAAGCCTCCAGAGCTCAAAGCCAGGCTGGGCTCTGCCCCAGGCAGCAGCCACAGCGGTGCCCAAGCACATACAGTGAGTCATGAAGCCCCATCCTTCATGCCTTCTGGCTTCCACGGGACCGCTGGGGCAGCTGTTCAGCCCAGCCCCCCAGAAAGCCCCCCTCCAGTGGGGCAGTGAAGCTGCACCCCAAAGGCAGGCAATTTGGACTGCCAATGTGGTTCCCTCCAGAATCCATCCACCCAAGGGAACTTCCACCATGGCCATGGCCGTGGGTAAAACCGACTCAGACCCTCAAACATAGCGACTCCCTGAAGAGTCTGCAAGGAGCTTCAGTCTGTTCATCTCCTCGGATTGTTGTTGCGACCTAGAGCAGAGCGGGGGTCTCTGCTCCCATTTCAGGCAGGGGAAGATAAGATTCTGCCAGACAAAGGGGTCTGGTCCAGGCTGAGCACACAGTCTACCTCAGACCTCGCCCCCGGGTTTCCACTCCCGCACCCTTAAGTCCCAAACAAACCAATGATAGCAATCAAGACAGCAGCCAGCTCTCCTGTGTACTTTACATAGATTATCTCCGCTGCAAAATCACAACAAACCTACTACCATCATCTCAAGTGGCTTGCCCAAGGTCACAGAGCCAGTGAACAGCCCCCTCTGCCCATGACTCTAAACTATGGTGGGGCCACCCTGACCTGCTGTGGTGGGAAGCAGCTCAAGCTTCTGGTTTGATCCTGGAGCCTCCTTCCTCCGGGAGCCCAGAGCCTGGGTCCCAGCAACCTGACGGTAGCCCGGGCTCATACGGTGGATCTCAGAGTAGCATCTGGTCAGGGAAAGGACGCTAGACTGGAAGCTCTGCCACTGGCTTCGGTGTGGCCTTGGCCAGCTGCTTGCCCTCTCCGGGCGCTGGGGTCCCAAGGTGGTTGGACACAGCCCCCTCTTGTTCACCTTCCCCAATCTCAGTGCTGTCCAGACCAGCCCCGGAGAGCCACAGCCCCTCCCCTTTCTGAGCCAAGCCAATACACCTCCCAAAACAGCCCTGTGGCCTCACCTCCACACCCCACCTAGTCCCCCCATCCCCCCAAGGGCAGGGTTGGCATGGAAAGTCCCACTCACTCTCAGCTCCTCTGGTCTGTCCAACTACAATCCCCTCTCCCCCATCTCCAGCTGTCTCTGGCTCAGGGTCCTCTGGCTGTGGGTGGATTCAACTGGCTTGGAACCCAGCCTGCTGAGTGGCCCAGGGGGCTGTATGAGGTCAGGGTTCCAGGCTCCTGTCCAGAGGGCAAAAGCAGCCAAGACCAAGGCTGAGCTGGCTGCAGAGTGAACTGGGGGGGGAGCCCAGCAGCCTGGACCCCCGAGAGCCCCAGCCAGACGCCCAGGCTCCCTTTCAGCTGTGCTCAAGATGGCAGTAAGAGGCCAGATGAGGATGGCGATGAGGAGGCCAGAGTTTACCTGGAGGGACCCTGGGGTCCCCAGAACCCTCCACGGGATTCCTACGGCCAGTGGAATGAAACCAGGCAGGCTGCCTAGCTCTAGGCAGTCCAAGGAAATCAAGGAGGGAATAAAGACTGCAAGCCCCTGGCGAGAGTTATACTACAACCGTGCTGCAGCCCGTGAATCCACGCCACCTGGCCTCCACCAGGACCCTGCTGACCCTCACCAGCTTTCCACTTTGGGACTCTGAGCTGGGTGCCCAGTGGCCTGGGGAAACCTGCAGGGGAAATGTCCAGCCTTGTTTCAGTGGGCATGATTCTGCAACCAGTTAGAAGGAAACCTGGAGACATCCTCCTCAAGAAGTAATCCTAGTACCATCCATGGAGGTCTTCTCTTGTGCCAGATGCTGGGCCCCGCCTCTGTGATGAGAGGTCCTCGCTGGGGACCACAGAGCTGGTCCATAATGGAGACCAGATCTGAGCCCCAGTCTTGCTGTGCTGCCATTGAGTTTCGGCCAATCCAGGCAGGCCCTAACAGTTTTCCTTATCTTCTAGAATTTAAATAGTTTTTGTTGTTGTTGTTGTTTTGCGGTACGCGGGCCTCTCACTGTTGTGGCCTCTCCCGTTGCAGAGCACAGGCTCCGGACGCTAAGGCTCAGCGGCCATGGCTCACGGGCCCAGCCGCTCAGCGGCATGTGGGATCTTCCCGGACCGGGGCACGAACCCCTGACCCTGCATCGGCAGGCGGACTCTCAACCACTGCGCCACCAGGGAAGCACATTTAAGTGGTGTTTAAGCAAAGGTCTAAAACGTCCCATTGTGTGCCGGGCAACAGCCGGAAGGATTTCTTTTTAGAAATCCACTAGGATCAGGATGAAAAGCACCAAGTCTCTAAGGCAACCTTTCCCAAAAGCCTGAGTGAGAAGGAGCTGTGTGTGTGTGTTGCGGAGGCGGGGAGGCAGGAGGCCAACCTTTTTTGGGTGGAGAGAGCACTGGCCTGTGAGTCTGGAGCCCAGGGTTCTAACTGCAGCCTGACCCAGACTTGCTGTGCCGTCTAGGGGCAGCCACCTCGCCTCTCTGAGCCTCTCTTCCTTCCCTCGCTGTAAAACTGGGAATTACTCGAGACATCAGGGGTCCCTTCCAGCGCCAAGTCCCTGCAGCTGGTCCCAGGCCGGCTCCTGGGGAGCCCGGGGCCGGTGGGCCGTGCTGGCATCAGAGCTCCTGGGAGGGCCCTACCTCCCTAGTCTACGAGTAACAACTTGCAACCCGAGACCAGAGGGCGGTGGACGGGGTGGAGGGGGACCTACCTGGAGGCACAGGGAGGGGGCTGGAGGAAAGAAATCGGGGGAAGCCTGGGTGAAGGAGAGGAAGGGGGTGTGATTTTGCGGCAGGCACAGCCGCGCAGACGGAGGTGGGACCCGCGGGGCGCTGGGAGCTTTAGGGCCGACTCGTCAGCTGCCCTCGGAGGCGGCGGGGCTGGAAAAGCGAAGGCGGCGGCGCGCGCTTACCCGGTTGATTTCGGTCAGCCTCCTCTCCTGCCGGGCTTTGAGCAAACCGAACGCTTTCCCTCCTGGAGGAGACAAAGAGGCGGCCGGGGAAGCGGGGGTCTCCCCAGGGTCGCGCGCCCTCGGCTCGCGCCCGCTTCCCGCGCGCGGCAGACCCCACCGACCGCCCCGTGCGCACAGGTGGCGGGCGGGGGACACCGGGTGTGGGCAGGGGCGCGGGACAGCGTGGGGACAGCGGCGCCTACCTTGGAACCTGTTGCTGAGCGCGACCGACATGGTGAGCACCGGGCTTCCGCCGGCTCGGGGCTTCTCGACCGCGGCGAGGACGAGGAGGAGGGGCGGGCGCCTGGTCCGAGCTCGCGCGGCGTGTGGCGGCGGGACCGAGGGGCGGAGGGATGGCGCGGGCTGCCGGACACTCCCCTCCCTCCCACCCCTCCCGGCCCGCCTCCCCTCCCCTCCCCTCCCCGCCGCCCGGCATCAAAGCGGCTATTATGCTGGACGCCGAGCCCGCCGCCGGCCCCTCTGCTGGAGGACGCGGAAAATGCACGGCGCGGGGGCCGCCTGTGAGCACCTCCCTCTCCGCTCCTGCAGGAACCTCGACCAGTCCCTTCCCGCTCCGGGCCGCGGTTTCCCCTTAAACAGACCGTGGACGACCTTAGTACGCACTTCGTGGGATGGCTATAAGGATCAAACGCGGGTCCCAGCTGCCGGGAGCTGTAACGTGCCTTTCGCCTTTTGCGCAGCACGCACTTTTGGAAGGGAGGCCTGGGTTCTCAAACTTTACTCTGAACTCTTGAAAGATGAACAAACTTTTAGTTTCTTGAGAAAATGCATAATGACAAAGTGCCTCTAGGGTATCAGTGACACTTGAAATCAATTAGAACGAATTAGTGTTTTGTTAATAAGCCCTTTTTTCTTGAGCACTCGCTGGGCACCAGGCACTTTGCCAGGTCAACCCAGGATATATGTGTTACATCATTTAATTCTCAAACCTCTATGAAATAGGACTCGGCATTTCCATTTTACAGAAAAGTCAGAAAGTTGAAGCCTGGAGTATAGGTCCACCAGGATGATAAACCAAGCCTCTAACTCCTGGAATAGTGGGGCTCGGGAACTGGGAACTTGTCCAAATCAGGACATTTCTGAGAATGAGAGGTGGCACTCCTAACAATTATGCTGGGGTCACAGGCACAGATGGGGACTCTTCTGGGCAAACAGCACACCTGGTCACCAGTAATGTGTACCTACTCATCCCCCCCACCAACCCACCCACAGGTACACTGAGTGGGTCCCTGGGGATTGGATCCAGGAAGTCCCCTGCCCACAGACTTGCCTCCATCCTGACCCCTAGGATTGGGATCCTGGGACCAGCTGGTTCTCTTTTTTTCTATAGCTGCCCCTGGGGAGGGAAGTGGCCAGGCTGTCCCAAGGGAGAAGGCTACACAGAATGGGACGGCCCAAGGTGGGTTAATGCCAAGGCAGCAGTTTAGAGGGGCAGGCCCCACCTCCCCAGCACAGCCAGTTACTCTCCATAGGCCCATTCATCCCTACCTAGGTTTTGGATTTGACCAAGCTGTGTGACCTTGGGCAAGGCACTTGACCTGTCTGAGCCTCAGTCTCCTGGTCTGTAGAATGGAGGAAACAATGCTTTTCACCCAGCAGGGGCTGTTATAAATTTTATTACCGTCAGGAGGGTTTAAGCAGATAGGAGTTATAACCCTTGGTTGCTGGGAGATGTCCCGTCTGGAGGTCAGAGAAGACAGCTGACATAGAATGGGACCCTCATAATGCACTTCCTGGTTCAGGCTCAGAGAGCCTGTTGCCCTGGGCTGGTTGGCCCCAGTCACTGGTTCTGCAGGGCAGAGGCCACCTCATCTTCCACTGCTCAGCTGCTGGGCTGCATTGCTAGCCAGATGTTCAGCAGCTGCCACATTCCACCCAGCCACAGCCCCACCTCTGGGGCCAGAGAGTGGCTCTCTACACCCGAAGCATGACTGGACTGCATGAGTCACGAGATGTCAGGTCTGAGGTACGTCACCGCGGAACAGAGAGGAAGCCTGTTCTCCACCCGTTGGGGATGCTGAGACTGGGCCTTGCTGAGCCCCCCACAGCTTGAGCAGAGAAAGGTTTAAGGCCAAGAGCAGGCATCAGAACAGCTGTGTGCCTCTGTCAGCAGAGAAGCTGGGTAGCAGGGAAGAGGGTTTGGGGGCATCAGACCCCACCCCAGAGGTCTGCAAAGCACCCCCATCTCCTTGACACCACTTACACCAGACATTAATCTTTAAACTCACGGTAGAGCAGCCACTTCCTGTTTTGGGCTCCCCACCCCCTGTCCTCCCTCCCAAACCTACCAGCTCCCTCCCTGGGTCATTGATGTGCGTCACGTCACCCCCCTACCCCCGGCCTCGGTTTTCAGTTTCTCCATGGAGGAGCGCACCTCTTCTCTGAATGCCCTCCCCCACTGAGTGTGCGGGGGTGGGGAAGGCACAGCCCACCTCTCATTATATGGCCTTGGACCCAGAGACCCTTGATTTTCTGAACAGGAGTAGGGGGGGACCCGGCCTAAGCTGGGTTGGTCCCTCCTGGGAAGCTGGAATCAGGTCAGTTTTCCAGCTTGTCTCTGCCAAGCTTTTGACCTGATGACAAGTAAACATGGGGGCCATGGTGGGTCCAGGTGGGGGCAGTGGGGACATTCTCTTCCATCAAGCACAAGAAAAGCAAAGAAAGCTGCTCTGTGGAGAGAAGAAAACAGAGTAAACGCGGAGAGAGCAGAGGCAGAGGACAAGGGGAGGGGTGGGAGGGAAGGGAGAGGCAAGCCCCCGGCCCCTGACCATCTCTGAGCCTTGGCAGCCCTTCCTACCCCAGGATTCCAGGAGACTCGCCCAAGTCCTCCCAGCGAACTCCCCTTTTCTGCTTAAACCAGCCCGGGAGGGGGGCAGGCCTCGTGGTCAAGAGCCCTGACTGAGCATGCGCCATAATCCCGCCTGCAACCTGAGTTCCTGGAGTGACCCGTGCGGGCCGGGCCCCTACCCTGCAAACGCTGCGCTGTTGCCCACCCTCTTGCCTGGAATGTTCCCCGCTGTCTCCCCACCCTTTGAGGCCTGGCCTAAAGCACTCCTCCTCCTCTCCTCACGGGTGTCCCTCCCTGAGCCTTTCTGCACTGCTGGACACTGGTTTTGAGTTCCTTTCCTGCCTCGGTGTCTCCAGCCTGAGCCAGAGGTCAGCTGAGGACCTCTCTGTACCCCACCCCTCAAACTCCCCCAGGCCCTAGACTTTGCCTAATAAGTCCCCCAGAGCAGAGAGGAGAGGGCAGATGGCTGGAGTTGCAGGACCCCACCAGAGTCCCCCCCAGTGGGAAGACACTGGCAAAGCCGATGGGTTCAGCTTTGTCACCTTCCTTCTACCTCATGTGGGCCAAGAGGGATCACTGAACCTTCTGCCACTGACTCACAGAGGGGTGTGTGTGTGTGTGGCATGTGCACCCATAGCCAGGTGGTGAGTCTGCACCGGAGGACCAAAGGCACACCACCAGCTAGTAAAGGGGTCCTTTATTGCCACGTTAAACAGTTGGTAAAACAGAAATGGTCTGGTCTGCTGCCTGTCTCCCCTGCTGGGGGGCAGGAAGAACGCTGGGAAGGGGCTGGGCCCCCCGAGGCACCCACCCTCCCAGTGCCAAGGCCCCGCGGTCTGCTGGAAGAGGGCCCGGGAAAGGGGAGGAGTGCCAGGAGGAGATGCCGGGAACCCTGGGCAGGGCCTAGCCACAGTGGGAGACCCTTGCGTGACAGGCTAGAAAGGCAGCCAGGCCTCCACGCCCAGCAGGGCCTCCCATGTGGCAGATGGTGCCACAGAGCTGCAGGGCCAGTTTGGGAAGTGTCAATCGGTCAAAGGCCAGCCAGGGTTGGCAGGGTCACAAAGGGAAGAGCCAAGCGACGTGTCTGAGCCCCCTGACCCAGGCCCCCTCAGGTCACAAGGCCATGGCCCAAAAGGGGCACCGGGCCTAGGGCAGGTGATTCCTTCAGTGAGTTTGACCCAGTCCCAGGATCTTGAGAAGGAAGTATTCCACAAAGCCAAAGAAACCCCTGCATGGGCAGGCCACGGCCCGGCCGGGCTAGCAGGCTGCACCACGACCCCAGGAGCCCTAGGACTCAGGTTCCTTTGCTGAGAACCCCCCAGAATCTTGTGTCTTTTGACCTGCCTGGTCCCTCAGCTATGCAGAGTTGCTGGGTGTTCGTGGCGGGTGACACATTGGTCAGGGGGCTGCAGGACAGAGGGCAGGGCTGGGACTGGGGGCTCTGGTTCTTGCTGAACCCGCCCTGGATCTCTGTGGATGCCCCCCCGACCCTGCCCGGTCCCAGCCTCCCAGGTACCAACCCTGCCTGAGTATGTCAGTGTCACAGGGCATTTAACATAACATAACATAACATAACATAACATAACATAACATAACAAACACCCCCAGCATCCGGAGGGGGCGCACCACACATGGATGGACTCGCACACGTGTACACTGCACACACGGGCACATGTCCGCATGTACCTGTGCGTGTGTATGTGTGTATGGGGTGGGAGTGCACGCTGATGGGGGTGTGCACACCGTAGCCGCCTGGGTGAGCTCTGAATGCACACTCACTCCTGCCGGTGTGGAGGGGGTGTGGGCACAGACTCGGGAGGGTACGCGGCAGCAGGGTCTGGGCAGTGTGCCTGCATGGCGCACCTGTGGCGGGCGTGCATGCCCTGGGCCGGGGGCACCGTGGGTCCGGGCAGCCCTCACTGCCAGCTGGCACAGCTCTCGGGCAGGCTCTGCAAAATGGCCTCCAGATTCTGCTTGTCAGCACGGATCTCAGCAAGGTTGCTTTCGAAGCTCTGGATCTGCAGCTGCTGCTGTTCAGACTCCTGCTCCAAGAGCCTCAGTTTCCCTTGCAGCACCCCTGGTGGGCCCAGTTGCAGCCTCAGGCGCTCCAGTGCCCTCTGGGTCTCATTCAGGGCCCGGGCGGGGGCTCCGAGGGTGTCCAGTGACCCTGTGGAGGGGCACAGACAGCCTCAGGGTGGGCTGGATCCCCTGCAGGCCCCAGAAGCCTGTTCAGGCCCCACCCCCAGAAGCCCTCCCCAGCCCAAACCCTCCAGGTTTCCGAGTGCCCACGATCTACCAGGAAGGCAAGGGGCCGAGAGGGCAGCGTGGTGAGGCAGGTGAGGGCCTGGCCTGGGCGCCCCACCGGGCTTATGTGCAGACCCTGGAACTTTCCCCCTGGGTGGCACTGGGCAACTGTTAATTTTTGTTGTTGGTATTACTATTCCTGTTAAACAATGAAGGCCTCGGGTGAGTCCTGAGCCCCAGTTTCCTCATCTGTAAAGCAGCGTGTGTGGGGGAGGCCCCGTAACGCCTGCTGCTCCCACACACTGTTTCAGTTCGCTGAGAGCCCACACTTACCGATGGCACTTGTGGGCCAGGATGCGGGGACATCAGGGTGAAAGGAAAGGTTTCTGGCATCAGAATGAGGGTGGGTGAGGCAGATGGGGCAGGAGGGGCTGCAGGCCTGGGAAGCAGGCAGCAGGGGTCTAGTCCTGGCCCAGCACACATCAGGACTTCCCGGAGGAGCCTCTCCAAGTGCAAAACGAGGGGGTGGGGCCGGGTGCCCACATATGAACTTGGTGATGGTGGCATGGAATCCACGGGCTGTCTCCCCCACCTGGCCTTTGTCACCTTGTCATTAAGGTGGCATTCAATGGAAAGACAGCTGAGCCAGGTGGGAGAGTGCTGGAGTCACAGAAACAAATCCTCAATGCCTTCCAATCCCACAGGACCCCCCTGGGCCCCAGGGCTCCCCATGGCCCTGAGTTTCCTGGGCAATGAAGGCTGGTTTGGAGGACAGGCGGCTGCCAAGAGCTGAGCCCGGGGCAGGGAGAAGCAGAGAGAAGCTGAGCCCTGCTGCCGGGCAGGCCGTGCTCCCAGCCAAGACTTGGAGAGGTCCCACCATCCACGGGAAAGTCCAAACAGCCTGGCCTTTGAGGAGGTTACAGCCTCCACTCTAACTGCCCAGCTGGGTCTCCTGGGGTGGGGACAGGGTCTAGGTGTGCGTGGTCACTCCTGCACCCCTGAGTCAAGCATAGTGCCGATGTGAAAGAATAAATGACAACAACAACGGCCAGAGTGGTTTACCCACATAGAGCGTTTGTTTCATGCTGGGCATCATGTCCAGTGAGCTGAGTTCTTACGGGTATAGACCTGTGGCTACGAGCGGGCACTCTGAATCAGTCAGACCTGAGCGTGATCCACAGCCTCCCCACTGACTGGCTGTGGGACCCTGGGCACATCATTTAAATTCTCTGTGCCTTAGTTTCCTCATCTGCAAAATAGCAAGAGTATAAGGATCCTTGCCTCGAAAGTTAAAATGAGATACGATCACATGTGTGAATAGCTTAGTGGAGGCCTGGCATCCAGCTAAAATCCAGAACCTGGTGATTCTTCCTTGTCTTATTTTAATTTTATTTATTTATTGTTTTTTTTGCGGTACACGGGCCTCTCACTGCTGTGGCCTCTCCCGTTGCGGAGCACAGGCTCCGGATGCGCAGGCTCAGCGGCCATGGCTCATGGGCCCAGCCGCTCTGCAGCATGTGGGATCTTCCCGGACCGGGGCACGAACCTGTGTCCCCTGCATCGGCAGGCGGACTCTCAACCACTGCGCCACCAGGGAAGCCCTTCCTTGTCTTATTGATCACGGTAACCAAAATGCATGCTGTCACGTGGATGAGCCTTGAGGATGCTACACTAAGCGAAATAAGCCAGTCACAAAAGGACGCACTATATGACTCCACTTAGGTGAGGTGCCTACACACTACCAAATTCACAGAGACAGAAAGTAGAGCAGGGGTTGCCAGGGGCTGGGGGAGGGGGAATGGGGAATCTGCGTATAATGGGGACGGGTTTCATGTTGGGCTGATGAAAAAGTTCTGGAGATGGATGGTGGCGATGGCTGCACAGTAAGGTGAATGCTGTGCCTAATGCCGTTGAACTGTACGCTGAAAGATGGTTAAAATGGCAAATTTTATGTTTTGTGTATTTTACCCCAACTTTTTTTTTTTTTTTTTTTTTTTTTTGCGGTACGCAGGCCTCTCACTGTTGTGGCCTCTCCCGCTGCGGAGCACAGGCTCCGGACGCGCAGGCTCAGCGGCCATGGCTCACGGGCCCAGCTGCTCCACGGCATGTGGGATCCTCCCGGACTGGGGCACGAACCCGTGTCCCCTGCATCGGCAGGCGGACTCTCAACCACTGCGCCACCAGGGAAGCCCTACCCCAACTTTTAAAACTGCTTGTTGTTCATTTCAGCCTAACTGCTCTGACACTGTCCCCTCGCCCCTGCTCTGAGGGCTCCACGTCTTGGGGGCTGTCCCTTTCACGATTTACTATCTCATCACACACTGCACAGTGTGGAAAGCACTCTCTAAACTACCCCACTGTTACTCCCATTTCCCAGGTGGGGGAACTGAGGCTCAGAGAGGTGGAGTGATTTTTCCAAGGTCTCACAGCCAAGGAAGGGAAAGTGCCAGACTTGACTGCCAGTCTCTCTGATTCCAGACCAGCACCTGATCCTCGATGCCAGACTTGCTTCTGTGACGTTCTCTCTCCTTCTCTGAAACCCTCCACCACGGAGGGCGGACCTAGTCACCTGGTACCTACAGGTGTTCTGTGAGTGGTGAGTGTTCTGTGTCTCTCCTCTCCTCCTGACTAGCAGCCCCTGGAGGACGAAGTGAGCATGCTTCTGGACACCATCCCTGCCTCGCCCCGGGGGGCCTGGCGCGGTTACCAATGCTTGTCATTGACCACAAGTCTCGGGATGGGGGGAGCCACGGACAGGAGGGCTAGGAGGCCAGCTTCCCCAGGACGGGGCCTCCCAGGAAGATCCCGGAGATGCACCAGGGACCCAGGGGGCCAGGGCCCAGCCTTGGGGTCTCCTTACCCAGCCTGGCAAGCAGCTCCGACAAGGCTTTGATGTCCTTCTCCAGAGAGATGCGTGATTCCCGGATCTCCTGCTCCATCTCGCTCAGCCCGGCACCCACCTTTTTGGGGAGGGGGTGAGAAGAAAAGCTTGAGCGGCTCCTGGCTGGCTCCCAGGACCACAGGAGAAGGAGCGCTGGGGTCTCAGCACACGTACCCGATCAGCTGCTTCTAGCTGCTGTCTGTGTGCTTCTGAGGCCAGCACCTGCTGGGAGGCCTGTTGGAGCATCGACTGCGTCTGGCTGGAGAGCCGGCCAGCCCGGCGGTGCTCTTGCTTCCCCTCCGTCAGCAAGGCCTTGGCGAACTACGAGGTGGGCGGCACCAGAGAGGGGAGTGTGAGCAGAGAAACTCCTTTTAGAGGTAAAGGGTGACCGCCCCACCAAGCGGTCATAGATTCACGCACCAGATCGTCCATTCATTCATTCAACAGCTGTGTACCAGATGCCGGCAAAGTGCAGATTGCTGGACACTACACATCTCCCCCGAGAGGAGAAATTCCAGTAATTTTCAGATGGGGAAACAGAGGTGCAGAGAGGAGAAGCTGGCCAAAATCAAAATAGCAGGACCAGAAACCAAGCCTGGGGACCCCTTCAACCCAGCACTGTCTCTAGGGAGCTGTAGAGGCAGTTTACTTGGGCCCTGAGCGACAGAGCTGGGAAGATGCATATCGATTCAGATTTGGCCCTAATTAAACAAGAAAAGTCTAGAAGTTTAGGGATTAGAGCCAAACAGACCGAGGTGTGAGCCCTGGTTATGGTAAGTTACTGAACTGGGCTGGGCGTCAGGGTCCTCACCTGTCCCATGGGGACAGCAGTGGCATCTGTTTCATGCGGAATCCACAGGGTCACCCGCGTGAAGCTCCGGAGCTCAGAGCCTGGGACCCCTTAGCAAGTGCAGAGTATTCAGCATTGCATACAGAAGGGGCATTTACCCTACAGAAGGGCACCTCACCTATGACAGTCCTCCCACAGGCCCAGAAGGCAGGGATGCCCCTGGAGTCACATCCGTGGCCCTGACCTTGGCACTGTCCTTGGCCAACAGCTCGGCTTCCCTGCCCTTCTTCTTGGCACTGGAGGAGATAGAGGCCGCATTTCCCAGCATCCTCTCCACCTGCTTGGTCTTCTTTTTGGACTCTGCAAGGAGCCTGTCCTGAACGATGGCTGCCTTCCTCCTCAGTGCGGCCTGGTCCTTGGGCCGAGGAAACCTTGGCTTCATTCCTGTAAACCCGGCCGAGGCTGTGTCAGGAGGGCTGGGCTCATGCCTGGAGAGCCCATCGGGTGGTCACTGTCAGATGTCTGACCAACCCCAGACCCTTGGACAACGTGAGCAGAGGTATGAGATGCATGAGATCTGTGGGTAAACTTCTCAGGCTCACCCAGGGAAAACAAATGAGTGAGACATACTGCCCTGTGAGTGTAAAGATTCATGTTATATTATGATACTTACTAAAGTCACAGAATTACATGGTGGTCAATGCCTGGGCCAGTGGTAGAGATGGGAGCTATAGCACAGTACACAGCAAGATCCATTAAGTTCTTTGTTTTTACATGTCACGCATTTCTAAATAGGCTTTGAGGCAGCTTATCGTGATGAACAGACCAAAAACTGGACCATTAAAGTGATAAACCAAAGGCCATATGTAACTGGGGGGATGATGAAGAGTGAGAAGTGCCAGAAAATTAGGATGACAGTGTAGGTACCAAATGCACTATTTACCTTTTAGCCTCCTAGCAGCCAAGACAAAAAGAGAAATTCTACAATTCACATAGGTTTTTATTATCTAATAAGTAGTTCCCTTCTATATAGAAAGAGAGACTTTTTCATTTCCTTTCAGATAAAATTCGAAGGGAAATTTATCCTAAGGAGTACTGATTATAGTAGACAAAGTCAAAATTTAAAAAGAATCAAGGGGACTTCCCTGGTGATCCTGTGGTTAAGAATCCACCTTCCGGGGCCTCCCTGGTGGCGCAAGTGGTTGAGAGTCCGCCTGCCGATGCAGGGGATACGGGTTCGTGCCCCGGTCTGGGAGGATCCCATATGCCGCGGAGCGGCTGGGCCCGTGAGCCATGGCTGCTGAGCCTGCGCGTCCGGAGCCTGCACGTCCGGAGCCTGTGCTCCGCAACGGGGGAGGCCACAACAGTGAGAGGCCCGCATACCGCAAAAAAAAAAAAAAAAAAAAAAAAAAAAAAAAAAGAATCCACCTTCCAGTGTAGGGGACGTGGGTTCGATCCCTGGGTGGGGAACTAAGATCCCACATGCCGTGGGGCAACTAAGCCCATGCATCGCAACGAAAGATCCCGTGTGCTGCAACCAAGACCCGATGCAGCCAATCAATCAACCAATAAATAAATAAATAAATATTTTTTAAAAAAAGAATCAAGCCTTCTAATATCCAGGGACATAATACTACATAATCATTCTACGAACATAATCCAAAAGTTAGATCTACTTTGCTTCCTGTACGCAAAATTGGCATTTCTTAAAGTGCACTCTGGGGGGACTTCCCTGGTGGCACAGTGGTTAAGAATCCGCCTGCCAGTGCAGGAGACACAGGTTCGAGCCCTGGTCCAGGAAGATCCCACATGCCGCAGAGCAACTAAGCCCGTGAGCCACAACTACTGAGCCCGCATGCCACAACTACTGAAGCCCTCGCGCCTAGAGCCCGTGCTCTGAAACAAGAGAAGCCACTGCAGTGAGAAGCCGTGCACTGCAACAAAGAGCAGCCCCCACTCGCCACGACTAGAGAAAGCCCGCGCGCAGCAACAAAGACCCAACACAGCCAAAAAGAGAAAAAAAGTGCACACTGGGGAGCCCTAATTCTACAGGGTGTTGATAAATGCTAGGGGAAATTAAGTTTACATAAAGTGAACCTGGTTTCTTTATTGAAGGACTTCTCAGAGCCTTTAATATTCTCAGGTGTGCACTGCAAGATCTCAGGGGGATCTATAGCATTTCCTAAACTTATTTGGACACAAATCCTCTCCTGGCAGAGCAACTACAGGCTAGGGGCTGTTCCACATTTCATTCAGTAAAATTTCCTTTCTTGGTCTACCCAACTGTAAAATGGGGGCACTTGGCCTCATTTTCCTACAGCTCAAAAGAGACCTGGACTGGCATCAACCCATCAACCCACATTCTAAAGAGAAACACTGCATCCCTTCCCATAGCCCCACTGGACATTGGACCAGGGCAGCCATATTTGTACCAGGTAACCAGACCCCCAGCCAGAGTGGCCTAGATCAGGGATGGACAGCTGATGGCATCAGATTCTCTTCCCATCTGGTCCTGAGGGGCTCTGCGTGTGGTCTGATGATGGATGGCCACGTAGGCAAGAACCTGGTGAGTGGTGTGTGAGATGGGGAGGGACAAGCAGCCACAGGACAGGGAGGTCCTTAGAGGCAGAGGGAATGGTCTCCTTGGCTTATGCCCACATGACAGGACTTCTGTCCCCTGCAGCCAAGCCTGCCCTGGCTGAGGCATGAGTCCTGGTATCTGTCATGGGCATCTGTGCATCCGTGAGCCTGGGGCTAAGCAGGGCACACATACCTTCTAGGTCAGCCAGCAGAGTCCTGGTTCCTGTGACAGTCACCATGGCAGCCTGGACAGATGAGGAAGCCAGGGTCAGGGCAGCTCTGGCTTCCTGGTGCAGCTGGAGAGAGAAGAGAGAGGCTGGTCAGGTGGTGCTGGAGGTGTGCTGGGCAGAGAGGGGTCAGGTGGGCACCAAACCCACATGTACAAGGTCCCAAAACATCACCAAAACTCTGACACTGAATTATGCTGTTTACCAGGAACATCTGATTTGTTTTATTATAACAATATTAAACCTTGAATATCTCTCCCAAGAAGTTACCTGTCTCACAAAAGCTCAGAGGAAAAGTGGAACCTAAGAACTAAAAGAAAGATGGACAACTGAAAATTTCTTGTCAGAATGCCGCTGCATCTCAGCCAGAGGATGTGAAGTAGTGAATCTGTTTATTATACAACTTTTACTCATAGAAAATTAGTTTCTTCCCCATTGCCACTAAAAAAGGCTGGATACTTAAAGAATTCGGGTTGATGGATGAATAGATACACAAAATGCTGTGTATCCACATCATGGAATATTATTCAGCCATGAAAGGGAACGAAGTGCTGATGTATAGTACGATGTGGATGAGCCTGGAAAATATTATGGTAAGTGAAAGCAGCCAGACACAAAAGGTCACATGTGGCACAATTCTATTTATATGAAATGTCTGAAATAGGTAAATCCATAGAGACAGAAAGCAGATGGGCAGTCGCCAGGGGCTGGGGGGAGGGAGGAATGAAGAGCGCCTGCTTAATGGGTATAAGCAGTCACCCTTTGTGGTGATGAATGTTTTGGAACTAGACAGAAGTGGTACTTGCACAACATTGGGAATGTGCTAAATGCCACTGTGTTGTACACTTTCAAATGGGTAATTTTATGTGATGTGAATTTCAAGCCATCAATCAATCAATCATGCGGGGTTTAAAAAAATTTTTGGTAAAGTCTTTATTGAATTTGTTACAATACTGCTTCTGTATTATGCTTTGGTTCTTTTGGCTGCGAGGCATGTGGGATCTTACCTCCTCGATCAGGGATGGAACCTGCATGCCCTGCATTGGAAGGAGAAGTCTTAACTACTGGACCGCCAGGGAAGTCGCAATCATGTGGGTTTGAGGAGCCACCAGATGCTGCCCTGGGAGCCCTTGTGTCTTTTAAGTCTTACTCCAAATGCCTAGCAGGATGGGAGAGGAAGGTGGGAGGCGCTGTGTTGGGGCACTGCGCACTGGGGTCTGGTCCTGACTCTGCTGTGGCCTCATCTGTGCCCCAGACCAGGGTGATGGACTAAATCAATGGGTACCACCTCAAGGGGCCCTGACACAGCACAGCTCTCCCAGTATGTGACAGACACCAGGCCCAGCTGTTCGGATGCAGGCAACAGCTTTCTGCCTCGTTTCTTGTCTTTAAAAGGAAAATAAAGATGGATACCCGGGACTTCCCTGGTGGTCCAGCGGTTAAGACTCTGCACTTCCACTGTACGGGGCATGGGTTTGATCCTTGGTCGGGGAACTGAGATCTTCAGCGCCCCCCCAAAAAAAGATGGCTATGGGATAAGCCACTGCTGGGATTTGAATAAGGTCTGTAGATTAGCTCAGTGTATGATATCATGTTGATTTCCTTATTTTGATCCTTGTAAGGTGGCTGGGTAAAACATTAACAGAAGGAGAATCTGTGTGAGGGTATATGGGACTTCTTTGTGCTTTCTTCGCAACCTTTTTCTAAGTCTAGATGAAAGATGAAAAGTTAAAAACAAAACACTTGAAGGGGTGCTTATATTTTAATAGGTTGGAAACCACTGGCTGGGGCTCCATTCACCCCATAATTCTTAAATTCCCTGATTATTTAGTCTTGCAGTGGGGTTTAGCACTAGAGCAATGTATGTGCTCCCTAAAATATCTGGCAAGTGAACTAATGAATGCAAGAATAAGTGAATGAGACCCATCCCAGCTGTAATTAACACTGAGTAAGAGTGGTGGGCGTGGCTCTGTCTGTCTGTCCATCCTGCCTCCTCTCACACCTTTACTCCTTCTCGGGAAATCAGGACCTCCTGCCTTGGCACGAGCTAACTGAGGTTCTCTGGAATTTGGGGGAAGGCACTGCGGTGGGGGGGAAGAACTACTTCTGGTCTTTGCCCTGCCCTCCCCCTGCAACCCCTGAACCCAGATCATGCCTGGGGCAGGCCCAACCTTCTCCAGGTGCTGCCTCAAAGGACAAGAGCCCACCTGCGTAAGGGGCTCTGTCTTGTGCAGCACGGCCTGGGCGGTGGCCTGGAGGGTCCGGGCAGCCTCGGTGACCACGCGTTCTCTCGATGCGACCGTCTTCTCCAGGGCCTGCACCTTCAGGTCCAGGGTCCTGGCCTGGGACTTCTGAGGCTGCCGGGAGATGGAGGGCTCAGACAAGGCCTGATGGGGAGGTCCGAGGGGCAGGTCCTCTACTGGGTGGGAGAAGCCCAGGGGCAGGGACCGTGGGGGGCAGGGCTGCACGTGGACCCTAAGAAGCAGAGGGGCCAGGGCGAGAGAAGCCAGACTGGGGAAGCTGTCACTTGAGGTTTGATTCCAGCCCCAGCAATTTCTAGAAGCGCAGACTCAGGCAGCCCAGCTAACCTCCCTGACCTGCGTTTCCTTCCCCAGGCTCACAATCCCTTAGCTGAAACCTTGGGGCCGGACGTACTTCTGAATTCAGAATTTCCTGTGGGGACTGCTTATTACCTAACGCCCTCAGCAGTATCTGGGGCAGGGCTCAGGGCCAAACATGTCACTACCTACATTTTCCTTCTTCACACACAGTGGGAGGATCAAACACCCTGAGTAAACAGCCTGGGAGCAGTCAGTCCTGGGCAGGCTGGGCCCCAGATGCATTTCTGTAAGTTTAGTCTTTTTTTTTAAAGTTTAGCTCCCAAGTTTTGGAATTTCAGGATTACTGAGAAGACTTGATGAGCTGATTTATCCAGAGGTGAGGAGTGTAGGGTGACAGCCACATAGAGGATGAGGGCATTGCTCACGAATCCCCTCCAGCCCCTCATGGATGCAGCCCTGAAATAACCAAATGGGTGAGCTCTAGCCGACAGACGGACAAAGTAACCGAGGCACAGGGATGGGAAGTCCTTTGTCAAGGTCACAGAGCTAGAGTGGCGGGGCTGGGATTTGGCCCCATGTCCGTCTGGTGTCATTGCCAATGCCACTATGATGAAGAAGAGGCCTCGGCCTTGATATCATCATTATAATCAACAACAAAGATTGGCTGAGATCTTTTAATCCACTGCTAGAGAGTTAGAAATAAGCCATGTCCTCTGCCTCTGCCTGGGCCGCACTGGTTTCCCAGCTGCCACATTCTCCCTCACAACCACCGCATGCAGAGCTCCAAGGAGAGCTGAGCTGACCAGTGCTGCAGGGGCAGCTGGTGAGGCCAGGCGCTGGGCTGCATCTGCGCTGACTTGCTGCACGGCGGCCAGCACCCTCTCAGCTTCAGGCAGCACCTCCGCCACGGCCGTGCCCAGCGCCCTCTGGGCCGCGTGTACCTCCTGGTACCTGGGAGGAGACAGAGGCAGGATGGCCCAGGAGCAGGATGCAGGCCATCCCTCCCCATTGCTGTCCCGGCCCCCCCAGTGGAGCTCCCGGTTGAAGGGGCTCTGGCAACTTCCCGGGCAGAACCGCCGTCTGCGGAGTTGGTACCCAGCAGCTGGCCTCAGGAACTGGCTGCTGCTCGGCAGCTGTCTAATGAATGGGAAAGGCAGCCGAGGGACTGCACTCTTGTTTCCTCATTCACTTAATTCAATCACGCTTTTCTGAAGGAGCTCCCGCTTGGTTTCCACTTGAGAATCACATGTTTTGCAAATGTTTGGCTCCTCTGGATGAATCATGAAGAGGAAAATGCCTGTTGTTGTTGGGGGGATAGCGGCCCAGGCCCTGATGCCCTTGAGTGACCTTGGGCATGTTGCTCTCCAGGTAAATGGAGACCTCTGGGCTGCATGACTGTTCTGGGGCCCTTTTTCCCTGAAATGCTGTAATCCATCAACTAGGACAGCTTTCCCGTCCAGCTGTCCACACCCTGCCCCATCCAGCTCCCCCTACCATGGTACTGCTGGACCACCCCCCACGCCCCCCACCCCCCCGGCCAGGGTGCCTCCCATCCCTCATCCCTTAACAGAGAGCCAGCTGCCCCTGCCCCTGGGAGTGGGTCATGTGATCCACCCAGCCATACCGATTGGCTCAGGACTGGCCACCTGACCCAAGCTGGGCCAATCAGATTCTCTCATCTAGGAAATCCACTTGGGCTCAGTGAGCTGTTGGTGGGTCTCCGTTGACCCTCTGAATGAGCTGGATACAAGGGGGCCACCCACAGCAGAGAAGCAGAGGCCAAGAAGAAAGCTGGTGCCTGAGAGGAGCTCCCGAGGGGTCTGGGGAGGGGCAGGGGAGCTTCAGGGGGCCGAGCATGAGATGATCTGGGCCCTCCTTGTTTAGGTTCTCATTCCTTCTCTCCGGAGGCTAAGCTGCACCCCGGCATGAGTGGGTTCCTCTAACGCACCACCAAGCAGGCCTAAGACCCTAGGCATCACACCCCGCCCTAAAGAACATCAGGACTCAAGGGACGGAAGCCGGTTCTGGAACCATCGGCCTCTGACCAGGCCCTGCCAGCTTCAGGAAGTCAACCCAAGCTCCTACCCACACCTGGGAGGTCTCCTCACCTGTCCTCTAGCTCCTGCTGGGCCCCCAGGGCTGTTCTCCCCTCCACCAGACTCCAGAGAAGCGCATAACTGCTGTTGGAGGTGAGCAGGGCCTTCCGAGCAGTGGCCTCAGTCCTGGTGGTGGTGTCCCTGTGACTGTATGACAATACCCGCCCATCACCAGGGGCTGACACAGAGGGGGCCCTGGCCCAACCCCCACCCCCCGCCACCGCACGGGCCTCTTGCCGTCCCAAAGGGAGTACAGCCACGGGTGCAAGGCTCCTGTCCTCCCTCTGCCTGATGCACAGTGAAGACTGATGGGAAGGGGACCCGTGCCCCTGTTCCTGTTATATAGGGTTTACGCCTGTTGTCCTGGCATAATAAATAATAGGGCCTTTGATCACACATAAAATCTCAGCTTGGACAATAAATTATATGGTTACCCTAATAAAGAGAGCATAGAAAAGACAGCCTGGGTTTGAATCTGGCTCTATCACTTCTAACCCCGTGTCCTTAAGCAAGTCACTTTACTTCTCTGAGTCTCTTTTCTCATCTGTAAAATGGGTCTACAGTCTCTAAAGTACAGCTAGAGGGACAAATTGCTTCAGAGCTTGTGTCTTTAGGATCTTAAGCTGCTTCTTAAAAGCAGTGGATGAAACAACCCAAATGTCCATCAACGGATGACTGGATAAACAAAATGTGGCATATTTGTACAATGGAATATTATTTGGTTGTAAAAAAGAATGAAGTACTGATTAATGGTACAATATGCATGAACCTTGAAAATATTATGCTGTATGAAAGAAGCCAGATACAAAAGACCATGTGTGGGCTTCCCTGGTGGTGCAGTGGTTGAGAGTCCGCCTGCCGATGCAGGGGATGTGGGTTTGTGCCCCGGTCCAGGAAGATCCCACATACCGCAGAGCAGCTGGGCCTGCGAGCCATGGCCGCTGAGCCTGCGTGTCCGGAGCCTGTGCTCCGCAACAGGAGAGGCCACAGCAGTGAGAGGCCCGTGTACCACAAAAAAAAAAAAAAAAAAAAAGACCATGTGTATGATTCCATTTATATGAAATGTCCAGATTGGCAAATCTATAGAATGGGTAGTGATGCTTAATGGGTACTTGTTTCTGGGGTAAGGAAAATGTTCTAAAACTGACTGCGGAGATGGTTGCACAATTCTGTGCATATTCTGGGCAATTCTGTGAATATACTGAAAACCACTGAATTGTACTTTAACTGGTTGACTTGCACGGCATGTGAATTATATCTCAGTAAAGCTGTTATAAAAAAAAGCCAGTGAAGGCTCTCAGATGCCTTCAGTCGACCAGTGTCTGCAGACCCCCACCCCGACCCCTGCATCTCATGCCATCCTTGCACACCTCTCCTTCCCATGGCGATGACACTTCCACTCTGTACTCAAGTGATTCCAACTCCCGGGGTGGGGATACCTATGGGGCTGGCCCTGACTCTGGAAGCCCCCAGCAGAACGGCTGGGCTCCCTTCATGGTTGTGTGGCCAGGACCTCACCATGCTCCCAGGGCACGGGGGCTCACCTCCTGGCGAGGGCGCGGGCCTCTATGGCCAGACGGCTCCAGTTGGTGGGCTGGCCAAGCCCTTCCTGAGGAATCGCCTTTAGAGAAGAGAGAGAAATAGGAGGAAACTGATGGTCCATCCCTGAAGGGCAGGGCCCACATCTGGCTAAACTGTCGGGCAGACCTGGGCCATGCCACTTATTTCATAAACACTCAGAGCCAGCTACAAAGTCAGCATCCAGTGGGCGGAACCCTAGAGCTTGGAAATAACAATAACGACGCCTACCACTTGCTGGGCATTCACTGTCTACTTGGAATACGGCTCGTTCTTTGCAAATATTATCTCACTGCATCGGCAGAGGAGGCACTGGGTGACCGCTATTTTGCAGATGAGAAAACTGAGCCTCCCAAAGCAGGGGGCGGGGGCATGCCCCAGGCTCAGTAGAGGGGAGGAGTTGGGGAGGGGTCCCCTGGGGTACCAGAGATGCAAGGATGGTGGCTGCATGCAGAATCTCCTCTTCTGAGGACTCCAGCACCGCCTCTAGGTCTGCCAGCTGGACGCAGGTCTTCTCAGCTCTGGGCTGGGCACAGTGGGCATTCCTGCTCAGTGCCTGCAGCTGCTCCCGGGCAGCCTTCACAGCACCCTCAAGGCCTGTCACCTGCTCCAGGAAGTCTTCCTGGGCCCCTGCAGAAAGCCCAGAGTCCAGGAGTCACAGAGCAGTCGAGATTTCACAATCAAGCCTGCAACTTCAAGGGGCCCCATCTGTGTCCTCTCCTCCCCCTGGGCACAGCTTGACTCCATCACCAGGCCTGAGCACTGGTTCCAAAGGAAAGGCCTCCCCATTTTACAGATGCGAAGGCTGAGGCCCAGAGATGGCAAATCATGACCCAAGGTCCCCGACACAGGACATCAGCCACAGAGGAAGGACTGGAAGGAATCCAGGCCTTCTAGATCCACAGCGAACAATTCCTGAACCTGAGACAGCGGTGAAACCCGCCTTGAGTCAGCTCTGTAACTCGTAGCGTGGCTCAGTGTGGGAGTTTCAACGCACAGCATCTGATAGCTCCCTATTTTGTTAGTCTTGCAAACAGGTGCTCAGCTCACCTATGGCTGCTACAGGAGTGCAGGTGCTTGTGAACACGAAATTTAACAGAATAAGCAATTCACGTTTGATGCTCCTAAATTTCAGTGTCCCAGGGACAAATTCCACGTGGACTGAATGACCATCTTTTTTCTTATTTACCCATTTATTTTCTATGCTGGGGATACATACAGCAGTGAGCAAAACGGCCAACAGTCAAAGACGGCAGGAACTTTACCTGTTCAGCACCTGGGACAGCGCCCCAATGATTATTTGTTGAGTGACTGACTCAACGAATAAACCCAACCCCTGTCCTCACTGAGCTCATGGGTACAGTCTAGGTGGCACAGGGGGCACGGGGACCGAGGCTATAGTCAGAGGCTGATATTAATAAGGCTACAAAATACAACTGGGTGAGGGATATTGAAAGAGAGGTCGGTGGGATGACAGGACTGCATAGCAGGAGGAACTCACTTAGTTGGGGAGGTCAGACAGGCTCTCCCAGCAAGTGAGTTCTCCTAGGGGTGAACCCGACTGAGGTCAGCCTGAAGGGCTCCAAAGGGGGCATCTGACCAGCCAGCCCCCTCCCCTTGCCTCCCAGTCTCCCACTCTGCTCTCCCACTGTACCTTGCAGCAGGGGATGGCCCTGGTAGACGTCCCCCTGTGGGGCCTCTCCCTGTAGAATGTCCACTGGTCCCCAGGGCCTGCCACAGTTTGACCCCTGCAGCCACCCTTCCATCAGGGTCAGTCTGGCCTTCAGCTTGGCAGCCTGGAGGGGTCAGGGAAGGAACGGTGTGTGAGGCGGGTGGCCTAAAGTCCTGCTTGGAAACCTCTGCCTGGCCTGCCCGCCCCGAGCATTGCCTTCTCCAGTCCTACCCTGGGCCTCAAAGCTAAGCACACACCGGACCTCTGAGAACCAACCGTGCCCACCCTGTCCTCAGAGCTGTCCCTTCCCTTCTCATACCCACAGCACCTGCTGGCATTCAGCCGACCACACCTCTGCCCTCCCGAGGGAGGGAAGCCCCAGGAGGATTACTGTCTGTTTTGCTATGTTCCCAGGACTTGGCACAGAGCAGGCATGTGATCCCTGCAGGCTGAGTGAGTGTGCTTTGCAACATCTCCTAGCCCCATTCTTTCAATCATATGAACAATACACGCATTTATGGAGCACTTGCTAGGAGCCAGGTAGGAGTGACCGCTGGCCACACACCAGCTCACATTCACCTTGTAACCACCCTAAGGGGCAGCGGATACAGGTCCCGAGCCCACTCCTCGATTCCAAAGTCCAAAATGCTCTGAAAACCTGCAAAGCTTTCCATTCCTTATTGGGCGGCAAAATCAGGTTGAAAAAACCCTGCACTCATTTAGAAACAAAACTGCTCTGAACAAGGCTACTTACGATCTTTATTTACCCCCTTGGTGTGACTATTCCCCTGTTTTCCTGCAGATTTATCGCTGGGTTTGATTAGGGGGCTGGCCCAGGCACCGCTGGGAGTGGTACCTGATATTCAGCACACACCATCCTATCTTTCTACAGAACCATCACTGGTTTCAGGTTAAGGGGCTGCAGGTCTGAACGATTTCATTTTGGAGGAGGAGACACACACTGAAACTTACCAAGGCTGTCACCTGCCTGAGCATGTGACAACTAACAGGGTTGGGGGGTGGGTAGGGGAACCCCAGAGGTCATGCTCCTGACCCCTGCACGACACCACCTCCCTGCCTGAGATACTACTTGTGTCCCATAATGGGCATCTCCCTCCTCCTGACCCTCCCCCAAAGGGCCTTCTGTGGTCTCGTCCCCATTGAACTTGAGAAAGTGTGAGTGGGTGGCCTGGGTGGTGGGGAAGGACTATAGCAGGAGCCACCTTTCTCCTGTCCGCTCAGGAGCCAGGGGAGGGCAGAGGTGGGGCTGGGCCAGATGGCTGCGTGGGCACAAGAAGGAGGTGGCCGGTGGTCCCAGAAGGCCTGAGAGCTGTGGGTAAGTGGGCATTTCCCGGTGCCCAGCACAGAGCTGGTGCTCACTGGGGGCGTGACATGAACAGAAGGTGGAGCGGCCCTGGGCGGGGCCTGGATGGGGAGGGCTCACCTCCTTCTTCACCAGGGCGTAGCAGGACGGGCACTCCTGGCAGTGTGTGCCGCCGGCCGTGAGGAAGAAGTTGTCCTGGCACAGGTCACACTTGTAGCCCACAAAGCCGGGCCTGCACACACATGTGCTGTTCTCATGACATTGGGCCGAGGCGGCGCCCAGCGGGGAGCACCTGCAGGCTGGGGGGTGGGGCAGACGGCGCTGGGTGCCCTGATGGCCACCCCACACTGGAACCCCCAGGTCCCCTGCACCCTTGCACCTGGCTGCTCCAGACCCCGTGGGCAGCTCAAGTACATTCCTGGGTCCTTCCTGGGAGACTGATTCAGAAGGCTGGAGGGGATGGCTGAGAGCCTGAGTTGTTTCAGTGCCCCTGGGATCTGAGGACCAGTCAGGTTTAGGACTGCCACGCAGTCTAACCATACAAACGAGGCCCAGAGAGGCGGCCTGATGGCCCCAGGCACACAGGAATTCAGCAGTGGAGTCTAGGACTAGATCCTTGGCCTCCCATGCTGTCTTCCGCTCTGCTCACTCCCTCCATGTTCCCACGGCTGCTCTAAGAAAACCTGCCCCGTATCTGATCTCTCTCCTGCTGCATGGCCGTCTTCCCCATTGGTCCTCTTTCCTAGAAGCCTCACTCTCTAGGCAGCCTGGGAAGGACCCGGCTTCCTTACCCCGGCAGCCCTTGATGGAGAAGCCGAAGAAACCCAGCTGGCATCTGTCGCAGGCCTGGCCCTCGACGCCTGGACGGCAGGGGCACTGCCCGGTCTTGGGGTGGCACTGGTCCTCCTGGGAGCCCAGCGGGTGGCACTTGCAGCTACAGTAAGGAAAGGGACCCAGGTCTGAGTCCAGCTCTGGGCCATTCCCAGTCTCACCTCTGCCGGCTAGGGCTGGTGATCAAGCCCTCTGTGGACAAGGCCCCACCTCTGTGTCTGCACATGTCAAACAGC
This sequence comes from Mesoplodon densirostris, assembly GCF_025265405.1. Lineage (NCBI taxonomy): Eukaryota > Metazoa > Chordata > Mammalia > Artiodactyla > Ziphiidae > Mesoplodon > Mesoplodon densirostris. The sequence continues at coordinate 5,492,967 of NC_082666.1, forward strand.
TTCCCTCAAGCTGTGCCCTGGAAAGCACAGTCTCATAAAATGCTCCCCACCCAAAAAAAAAAAGGTATGGGGACATATATACATTTGGACTATACCCTTCAGTTGGAAAGTCACCATGCAATTAGCATATTAAAGGCCTGAGAAGTCTGGTCAGGAAGAAACCTGTTTGCTTCACTGGGCATTTCCCTGGAGTTCTCCACTGCTCCCTAAAGACGGTATCTAAGCTGCTGCTGTGACCCAAAAGGTCACAGAGTGACAGAGTTACCGAGAAGGGAATCAGAGACCAAACCAGCCCCTTCCCACCTGGACATCCCTTAGGGCTGCTCTTGGCCTGCATCCTGGGCTGGCAGGGCCATGAATCTGACCCCCAAGGGACCGTCCCTTTGTCCCCCTTCAGTGCAGGGCACAGTGTACCTGGCAGTGGGCCTGGGACGACACATGCCAAGCCAGGCCCCTCTCTGGAGGCTCCCTGGAGACTTCTTCCATCCTGGAGAAACACCCAGGGGAAGGGCACCCACAGCCTCGCCCCACTCACCTCTGGCAGCCCCTGCCAGGCTGGAGGTCATAGAAGCCAGGGCTGCAGTGGCCACAGTCTCGTCCCGTCACATGAGGCAGGCAGGAGCACTGGCCAGTCACTGGATCACAGGGTCCCTGCTCACTGACTGAGCCCGCCTGGTCGCAGCTGCAGGCTGGGGGTGGGAGCAGGAAAGGGTGTTGGGGAACCATGCCGATCATCTGTTCAACCTTTGGGGACCCAGGAGAGGCAGAGAAGATGGGGAGCCCACAGAGATGACTCACATTCAGCTCAGACTCCTAAGCAGTCTCTGCAAAAAGGTTCTAGGGCTGGGCTCAAGTCTCAGCCCATTTTCTATGTCCTTGGAGAGACAGCCCAGAATAGTCGTGGTGGCAGATGGCCCTTCTGAGCCTGCCCTGAGTCCCCGCAGGCTGGAGAGAAGGCCAGAAACTTGGTTGGGTGTTAGGGGCAGACCTCTGTTCCCACTGTTTTGGGCCACTTGTCTCTGCTCTCCTGGGCCCCATAAAACAAGAGGCGACAGGTGCTGCATGCAGCAAGGGCTCAGGAGCAAGTGAATTTGGGGCAAACGCTGAGCTTCTCCCTGCAGCACTTCTGGAAGCCTCCCACGAGCTCACACACAGAGGGCTGAGCATCTTGGTGGGGAGGCATGGCCTGACAGGAAGCCCAGGGGCAGGACAAACATGATGAGTGCCGCAGGCCATCTGGGACAGTCTTGCATGCCAACTGTGGAGCGTGAGGTAAGTGCTAAATTATCTGGGCAGGAAAAAAAAAAATCACAGGGTCAGAGCTGATCAGATCCCAAGGCTGAAAGACCTCAGAGAAGAGCAAACCCTTACACTTTCTTGACAAGGCAACAGGGAAGGTGAGTAATCTGCCTAAGGTTGCACAGCCTTGCAGAGCAGCCAGCTGGATCTGGTGGAGAAGGGGCCCACCACGCCCCACCCTGTGGGCCTGGTGGGGGGGTACTCACGCACGCATTTGTCTGCGGGCCGAGGGGACAGGGCGCTGCCATAGAAGCCTTCCTCACAGCTCTCACAGTGGGCGCCTGTCGTGTTGTGTAGGCATCGCAGGCAGCGGCCAGACAGGGGGTCACAGTTGCCCACTGCGTTGGGGTCCACGTTCCCACTGCACTGACATAGCTGGCAGGGCTGGGGGGCCCCAGAGAGCCCCAGCGGGTCCCCAAAAAAGCCATCATCACAGATCTCACAGCGCCACCCTGGGAAAGGAGAAACCTTGTGTGACTGAGGAACCCAGCCCGCTGGGTCCATGAGGGGTGAGGCCGGGCATGAACCCAGGTGAGCTCCCTCAAGTCTCCTGTGGAGCGGAGCAGGGGCTCTGGGGTCAGTCTGGCCCGGGGCCAGGGCCCAGCTGGGCCATTAGCAGGCTGTGTGGTCTTAAGCAAGTCACTGTGCCTCTCTGAACTTGGGCTCCTTGTCTGCAGAGTGCGGACCATAATGGCAGCTACCTCAAAGGACTGTCGAGAAGGTTTGGTGAGATCACTCGTGCAAAGCGCTTAGCACAGATCCCGGCACATGGCTGGTGCTCAGCAGTCGTGGCCGTCATCACCCATTCACCATCGTCAAACTCCTCGTCATCATGTCATCACCCACATTCTCCTCATCACCACCATTCTCTTCATCAGCGCCTTGACCACCATCTTCATCATTACCGTCATCATCGCCTTTGTCGACGTCACCTTCATCTTCATCATCCCTGTCATCCATCATCTTCATCATTATTGCCATCATCTTGATCATCACCTTCCTCATCTTCTTGTCTCCATCTTCAACATCACTGTCACCCTCCTCTTCACCCTCCTGTTCCTCATCCTCTCCCCCATCTCCCTCCCTCAGCGGTGGTTGCTTTTTCGTTTGTGGTTTCCAACCCCTTTGCCTTTTCTGCTTCTCATGGTTTCTGAACTCCATTTGGACTGTTTATTTCATACTCCCACCTTGCTTCCTGGGTTTGATCTGGGGCTGCTGCTTCATCTGCCAGCCCCAGGGTTACTGTGAGTCTCAGAAAAGAAGGGGTGTGAGGAGGCTTCTGGAGGGTCATGGCCTGGGAGATTCACTCTGAACACAGACGGGGCATAAAAGAACACACTTGTACCATGTGCTTCATGCAGTGTCAGTTCATTCTTGGGAAATACACCTACCTCTCTGTGTATATCTGCATGAAACAGATGATTGGGGGGACTCTGGGGGTGGCAGGATGATGGGCATCTTAAGTTGTCTTCTTGCTTGTAGGCACATTCATGTTCCTCTTTACACTTTTACAGACAGTTTACATTGTTACAATGAGTATTACTAACTTTATAATTTAAAAAATAGCTACTGTCATGGTGAAAGATAGTTGTGGGCTCCCTGCGTCCTCAAAGTTCATTGGTCCAGTTGAAATCAAGTTAATACGACTAAAGGCAGGCAACCTTGAACATGGAGAGGAGGAATACTAAGGAAGAGATGAAAAAAAAAGAGAGAAAAGGAAGGAAAAGAAAAATCTGAATGGAGTTCAAGGTAGAGGCTAGTGTCTGGCTTTGAGGCTCTGAAATAGAAATGAAGTAAGAGCGGGGAATTCAATGATTAGGACTCCACGCTTTCACTGCAGAGGGCCTGGGTTCAATCCCTGGTCAGGGAACTAAGATCCCACAAGCGGCGCAGCGCTGCCAAAAACAAAAAAGTAAGACGGGCAAGGGGGAGATTGAAGCTGGTGGTGAAGAATGTGGTCCCCAGAGTTAACCTGCCATCCACTTGGGACCAGGTGAGGACAGCTCCCAGGTAGGAGGCAGCTGCAAGGGTTCAGGATGGTAGACAAGTGAGGCAGGCGGGGATCAGGGCTTGACCCTGGTCAGTCTCGGCTCAGACTGTCTGGGTGAGGGCTTTGGCGGGACCTGAAGGATGCTGGTGTGATAAAGACAGGAACTGGTACAAAGCCCCAGGGCCTCACGTCGACCCCAGGGAGCCTTCCCAGGGTTCCCTCTGTGGACAGCAGTGCCTTGCTCCCCCAAAATCCTCCCTTGGGTAACTTCTCTAAGTGTCCACCCTCTCACTGAGTGGGGTCCCCTCGTGTTGCAGGCCAGAGGAAGCCACAGGTAGGGAGCCAGAAAATGTGGGGAAGTTTATGGAAACAGAGGGGCATCATGATGGCAGCGGGCGGGGTCCTGTGGTGGGACCTCACTCCCTCAGTTCTTGGGACCCCTGCTCTGGGGCATCTCCCCACCCTGCTAGCCATCAGAGAGCTGCTTTCAGAGTGGTCCCAACAAGGCAGGCATCTGACAGGACCAAGGTAATGGGCTGTCCTGATGCAGCCACAGGTACTAGATGTAGAACCAGATGTCTGGGAACCTTGGAACATTATGCCAAGTGAAACAAGCCAGGCAGGCACAGGGCTTCCCTGGTGGCGCAGTGGTTAAGAATCGCCTGCCAATGCAGGGGACAAGGGTTCGAGCCCTGGTCCGGGAAGATCCCACATGTCGCGGAGCAACTAAGCCCGTGTGCCACAACTACTGAGCTTCCGCTCTAGAGTCCGCGTGCCACAACTACTGAGCCCGCGTGCCACAACTACTGAGGTCCGTGTACCTAGAGCCCGTGCTCTGCAACAAGAGAAGCCACGGCAATGAGAAGCCTGCGCACCACAACGAAGAGTAGCCCCCGCTCGCCACAACTAGAGAAAGCCCGCGCGCAGCAACGAAGACCCAATGCAGCGAGAAAGGAAGGAAGGAAGGAAGGAAGGAAGGAACAAAGAAGCTGGACACAAAAGGACAAACACCGTCTGAGTCCACGTACATGAGGTACCCGGAATAGTCAAATTCAGAGACAGAAACTAGAATGGTGGCTGGCAGGGGCTGTGAGGAGGGAGAACTATTAAACAATAATTTAATGGGTGTGAAGTTTCTATTTAGGATGATTTTAAAAAATTCCGTGGCTGGATGGTGATGATGGCTGCACAACATTTTAAATGTACTTAAGGCCAGTGAACTGTACACTTAAAAATGGTTAAAATGGCAAATTTTATGTTATGCGTATTTTGCCAAAATTAAAAAAAATCAATAATGGCATATACTGAAAAACCATTGAACTGTACACTTTAAATGGGTGAATCACAGGGTATGTGAATAATATCTCAATAAAGCTGTTTTTTTTTTTTAGAAAAGTCAGATGCCTAGGATGACTCTGAGTCCTGGAGAGGGAATGAGGAACAGGGAGAGAGCCGGGGATGGGGACACTTCTGCTTCACACATTATCTGGTGACAGTTTAAAATTTTATTTATTTATTTATTTATTTATCTGATGTACCATGTGGCTTGTGGGATCTTAGTTCCCCAACCAGGAATCGAACCCAGGCCCACGGCAGTGAAAGCACCACGTCCTAACCACTGGATTGTCAGGGAATTCCCACGATGACATTTTTTTAAAGCTGAAAGTTCAATCAGAGGTTTTCCACCTTAACTATGTAAAAGAATCAGCCAGGAATTGATAGGAATATGGATTCCTGAGCTCTGTCTTAAGCTACTAAACCAGGCTCTGGGGGGCCAGGACCGGACATGAGGATTTCCAAAATCCCATGTGGTATGTTCAGTGGCCCAAGTTCTGACAGGAACCCATTCAGCCCGGGGCCCTGGCGATGGGGCTATGAGACTCAGTGTCCCCAGAGGTCAGGCCTGTCACCCCTAAGCTGGGCCCCCCATCATCTGTCACACTCCAGACCCAGGACTCACTCCTGGAAGCCGGGCAGAGGCAGGGCCCCAGGGCATGAGCCACTCACCTCTCTGGCCGGGGGGGCAGTGGGTACACACCACCTCTCTGCTGTCTGGGATGGTCACGCAGGCCGACTGTCCAGGGCACGGACAGGGCTGGCAGTCATCGGCTTGGCCTGTGAAGGGGTTACCGTAGAAACCTGGCAAGCAGTGCTCACAGGACGGGCCCTCGGTGTGGTGGCCGCATAGGCAGATCCCTGAGGGGCAAGACAAGCACCTGGTCACCACTGCCTGAGCCCAGATGCTCCAGAGACAGCAGGCAGGCTTCTGGCCGTGGGGGTCACAGAGCACGTCCCAGGCAGAAAAGGGGTGGGAACACTTGCAAGGTGGAGGCGGCATAGCCCAGGGATGAAGCGTCCACCCCAGGTTCACATCCACCACTTACTGACCGTGCGAACCTGGGCACCCCTGTGCCTCAACGTCCTCACCTGCAAAATGGGCATAAATGGCTCTGACCTCAAAAGGTTTTCATCAGGATTCAATGAGGCCATGCAGTCCAAGTGCCCTGCACAGTCTCTTGCACACAATTATTATTACTGTCGTCATTATTATTTTGTGTTCCAAAACCTGTAACCGAACCAGCTGACGATACAGCTAGCATTTGCTGTCACAGTTTTCCTTTTCCTCTTCCTCTGTGTCCTCTTTATCTTTTTAATTGAAGCCTCCATGTCCTCTTAACTTCAGGGACAGTGACACAGAGCCAGGATTCTGGCCTTGACATGAGGCTCCCGTTTAGGGGGTCTATGGGTTTGCAGAGGCTTCCTGGTCTCATAGAACAGAACCCCCGTCTCTGCCCAATGGTTTCTAATGAAGGGGATTCTGCAAACCCCCTTCTCAAGCCCCATAGCATCTGGAGTCTTCTCAGAGCCACTGCCAGGGACTAAGGGAGGAGTCTGGCCGAGAAGGGGTTAAGCAAGACCAGTACTTCCCAGAGGCCCCCAGCAGCACCCATCAGGGACTGAGGTGAACAGGAGGAGAGGGGACGCAGGGCGGACAAGCAGAGCAGGGGTGGCATCCAGGGGGAGCTGTCACACCTGCCCTGCTTTCCACTGGTCCCTGTCTTGGCCCAGCACCCACATGCTCACTACTCCTCCTCCCATCCAGGGTGGACAGCAGTGGCTGCTGTGCCCATTTTACAGATGAGGACTCGCCCAAATGGAGCTGGAAGTCATGCCAAGGCAAGGGGCTCTGAGGGATGACAAACTAGTCGCATCTCATGAGACAACTCTCCTGGAGCACTGCATAGAAGGACTATGAGGGCTCATCTGGCTCGATTAGTGATGCCTGCCATGGGCACAAGAAGCAGAGAGGCCCCTCGTGTTGCCGGCGCATGCCCATCCTGGCTGGCCTGTTCATTCCCAGGTTACTGTGCTTTGCCAGCTGAGAAAAGGCATTCCCTTTTCAGAGACCCCAGCAGCTCCAGGAGAGCAGCAGGGCGCTGACCCTCCCACCTCCTGTGTGAGGGACCAGCGTCCAGCCCCTGTCAGGCATCTCCTGTCCAGTGACTGTGGGCGAGGTCTTTCCCCAGGTTTCCTCTGCTACAAGTGGGGATGAATAGCTGGTACTGAACTTGTGGGAGGAGTAGCTCTGCCACCTATTGGCCGTGCAGCCTCCCTGCACCTTAGGTCCTTCACCTGTAAGATGGGACAGGAACGGTCCCGGCAGCGCCAGGGGTTTTTGCAGGATTCAATGATAGAGCATATAAAAAGGTGCCTAGGTGCTCGCTTCGGCAGCACATATACTAAAATTGGAACGATACAGAGAAGATTAAGACAAAAATAAACACATGGGACCTAATGAAACTTAAAAGCTTTTGCACAGCAAAGGAAACCATAAACAAGACCAAAAGACAACCCTCAGAATGGGAGAAAATATTTGCAAATGAAGCAACTGACAAAGGATTAATCTCCAAAATTTATAAGCAGCTCATGCAGCTCAATAGCAAAAAAACAAACAACCCAATCCAAAAATGGGCAGAAGACCTAAATAGACATTTTTCCACAGAAGATATACAGACAGCCAACAAACACATGAAAGGATGCTCAACATCTTTACTCATTAGAGAAATGCAAATCAAAACTACAATGAGATATCATCTCACACCAGTCAGAATGGCCATCATCAAAAAATCTAGAAACAATAAATGCTGGAGAGGGTGTGGAAAAAAGGGAACACTCTTGCACTGCTGGTGGGAATGTGAATTGGTACAGCCACTATGGAGAACAGTATGGAGGTTCCTTAAAAAACTACAAATAGAACTACCATATGACCCAGCAATCCCACTACTGGGCATATACCCTGAGAAAAACATAATTCAAAAAGAGACATGTACCAAAATGTTCATAGCAGCCCTATTTACAATAGCCCGGAGATGGAAACAACCTAAGTGTCCATCATCGGATGAATGGATAAAGAAGATGTGGCACATATATACAATGGAATATTACTCAGCCATAAAAAGAAATGAAATTGAGCTATTTGTAATGAGGTGGATGGACCTAGAGTCTGTCATACAGAGTGAAGTAAGTCAGAAAGAGAAAGACAAATACTGTATGCTGACACATATATATGGAATTTAAGAAAAAAATGTCATCAAGAACATAGGGGTAAGACAGGAATAAAGACACAGACCTACTAGAGCATGGACTTGAGGATATGGGGAGGGGGAAGGGTAAGCTGTGACAAAGTGAAAGAGCGGCATGGACATATATACACTACCAAATGTAAGGTAGATAGCTAGTGGGAAGCAGCCGCATAGCACAGGGAGATCAGCTCGGTTCTTTGTGACCGCCTGGAGGGGTGGGATAGGGAGGGTGGGAGGGAGACGCAAAAGGGAGGGGATATGGGAACATATGTATATGTATAACTGATTAAATTTGTAAAATGAAAATAAATAAATAAATAAATAAAATAGAATTTGATAAGAAAAAAAAAAAAAAAAAAAAAAAAGGTGCCTAGCACTTGGAGGGCCTCGAGGACACCATTTGATCGGTATTGTTTTTCGTGATCACTTACATGCTCACAGCTGACCCCGTGCAGGTCAGTACTCATCTCGCTGTTCTGTGTGCCCAGCTGGCCTTGCGGGGGGTGGGGGGGATGCAGGGAGACTCACCTGTGTTGGGGTCACAGGTGCCATGCTGGTTACAGGTGCAGGGAACACAGCTGGCATAGGGACCCCCCAGTGGTGTCTCCCTCTTGTATCCCAGAGCACAGGACTCACAGAACTGGCCCGTGTAGCCCCTGGGACATGAGCAAGTCTCCACCCAGGAGGCTGGTGGAGACAGCCCCCGCCGGGCCGACGTGAGCCGGACCTCAGTCAGGAACACTGGGTCTGCAGATCGAGGAGAGAGAGAGAAGGAGAGAGTTCCATGCACATGTTTCTCCCCCAAACCTTCCTATTCACATAGGTAAAAGGCAAAGGGTTATTGGCCCATGTATACAAAGGCAGTCCATGGATCGCTTATAATTTTTAAAAAACAGACCAAGGGCAAAGGAAAAAATAGGTAATTTTCAGAAGGAGAAATAGATATGGCTGGGAATTTTACAGAAAGACATTCACTCTCACTGGTTATTAAAGATGTGTACATTTAAAGACTGTTTTCACGACCCTCAGATTGGTGAGCATTTTACAGTCAGTGGCAGTGGAGGAGGTGGGTGTGGGGAGCTCAGGCTCGGGACTGTGGGGATACAAATCAGGAGGTCCTGCTCCTAGTAACAGGGCAGTAGCTCCTCTCAGACCAACCTTCCCACAGAAAACAACTAGAAACTTGGGACAAAATATAAAAACTATCTGTAAACACCGGAGGAAAACCAGAGCAGGTAAATAGGGGAAGAGAGTGGACACTTCTCATCAGAATATAGATTGGTACAGCCTTGTTGAAGCAAAGTTTGACAGCATGTGTCAAAATGTAAAATGTGCACCCTTTGACCTAACATTTCCATTTTGAGGAATCTGTCCTAAAGACACACTTGCACGAGGATAAAAGACCTTTACACGAAGCTGTTCCCTGCAGCGCTGTTGGCAATGGTGAAAAGCTGGAAACCGCTTCAATAGCTATGAATAGGGGGGTGGGTAAAACTTTATGGGGCATCTCTACCATGGAGTGATACGCGGTGGACATGGCCAGCCTTTTCTGCGTGTAAGGCAAGTAGCAACCTCCAGGATGCACTGTTAGCTGAAAAAAGCAAGTGGCAGATCCTTATACTGTGGGTTCACATTTCTGTATTTAAAAAATACAAATGTGGGCCTCCCTGGTGGCGCAAGTGGTTAAGAGTCCGCCTGCCGATGCAGGGGATACGGGTTCGTGCCCCGGTCTGGGAGGATCCCATATGCCGCGGAGCGGCTGGGCCCGTGAGCCATGGCCGCTGGGCCTGCGCATCCGGAGCCTGTGCTCCGCAACGGGAGAGGCCACAACAGTGAGAGGCCCACATACCGCAAAAAGAAAAAATAAATAAATAAATAAATAAATAAATAAATAAATAAAAAATACAAATGTAAGTACGTGCACACAGAAGGGTCTGGAGGGATACGTCCCGGAACATTGTCAGTGGGCAGAGGAGGTTTGGGGGGTGGGGTGAGAAGAGTGTCAATATGTCCACGTGCATCTCCAGTTCACCCCCAGCACGGGACTGGCCTAAGTAGGTGCTTTGTAAACATCTGTTAACTGCCGGCTGAGTGAGTGACAGAAGGAAGTTCTGGAAGCTGCTGGAAAGAGTAAAAGTGAAATTCCTGCAAGGGGGGGTCTGGGGAGCAGGGAGTACTGGCCAGGATGATGGGGATGAAGACAATTAAACCACAGCCCCAAAGGGGAGGAAGGTCTGGGGCTGGAGGGGGCTGGGTTACAACCCCCAAGCCTTGGACTCAAAGGCACCCCAGGAAAAGCTGGCCATTGAAGCCAGAGGTTCTCAAAAGGAGCAAATCACCCTCCTAGAAGCAGTGACTGGAATTCATATGGTTATTTTAAAATATCATTTACTTTCCTTTTATTTATTCTGTGTACTACAGTTAGAATATTGTACTGTTTTTTAAAAATTGTGTCTAGGCTATAATATCTGTGAATTTCATTTCCAGATATTAAAGGGGTATTATATATGAAAGATCTGTTCTAAAAAGGGGGCATGGAGGATCCCTGGTCTAGGCACATACAGGTATGGGGTGGGGAGAAGAGAAAGTACATTAAGGAAAAAGGGAGGAACCAGGAACAGTCAGAGGACCATCAGGGCAATCACCCAGTGACCAGGATGAGAGGTGGTGAGAAGTCCGGGTTGAAGTTGAGATGACTTAGCTGGCTGGTTCAGAGAGTTTAGAAACCAGGCTTTCTCTAGGTGCAACACCTCCGATCACCAGCAGGGGGAAGCGATACCCTGGGAACCCTGGCCAGGCCCCTGCGGCCAGCACCAACCTAGGGACCCCTAGGGTGCGGCCTCCTGGCAGTGGCGGACTCTGCCATGGTGCGACCATGCCAGGCTCTTGGCTGCCTTGTGGCCAAGCACCTGTCCCTTAGAGCTGTCCGTCCTCAGGCCCCTCACCTGTCCAGCCCCTGCCTCTGTTCCCAGCATCCACTCCTGCTGCCCTTACTGGTTATATGAACTTGGGCAAGTGTCCCAACCTCTCTGAGCCTCAGACTCCTTTGCGGTAAAGTGGGGATGATGATCACCTGCTGTGAGGACTCAACAAGGCTACGCACGAAAGAGCCCGGGGGCCTAGCTGGTTTGGGGGCTGGGGGTGTCCTTCTCATTACTCACTGGAAGGGCCGGCACTGTGGCCACTGGCCTGGATGTGCAGAGCAGTCAGATTGGTGAGCAGCCGCTGGAAGTGGAAGGCGGGCAGCGGAGGGTCCACGTCCTCGGAGGTCTCTTGCAACCTGGCAGGGGGAGGGGGTCAAAGCAGAACCTGAAGCCCGGGGCAGGTGGTGCCAGGAATCCTCCAGCAGGAGTGGGGAGGGCGGGAGCCCCCAGACCCCAGGGAACCAGGTGTGCCTGGACCTCAGGCACGACCCCATCTCTCAGGACAGAGCAGGACACTTACAGGAACTTGAGCTGCACCTCCCCCGGCTGCCTGGTGTCCAGGAGGCTGGGCGAGCTGGAATGCCGCAGAGTCAAGGTCATACCCGCCCCTTCCAGCCTCAGCCTCGCAGGGATGGGGGAGCCCCTGGGGGGGACCCGGAATGTCAGTGTGAGGGGCTGCCCGTAGCTGAACCGCTGGTCTCCCAGGAACTTCTCTGAAGACAAGAGAGGGCAGCTTTGACGGTCTTCAATTAATTAGCTGGATTTTAAATGTCTACACTGATTTTATTGGCAATTAAACCTTCAAAAGAGAAAACTACAAAACCAAAGGGTCCCTGCACAGAAGATGCTGAGGATGGCCCACTCATACCTCCGCAGACAGGGCTGGCTTCCTGGGCACGTGACCCTGGCAGTTACCTGGGGCCCCACACGCCTGGCTTAACGCTCTGCCGTCACTATCTTGACACTCTTAAGACTTTTATCTTGGAACTTGGGTTTTGTAAGTGAAGTGCCATGGGACAAGGGAGTCTGTCCAGGAGGAGAGGAGAAACTCACAGTATGCAAGGCGGGGGCACCTGCCTGCCCGTTCACACAGCGCTCACGACGCCCAACGCCCCGTGAGCTCAGAATCCCTAGGGACCCGCATCCATGGCATTTCGTGAGGCTCAAAGCGAGTACCAGACAAGCGTGCTACACGTGTGACTAAGCAGGGGCACTGACAGCCCCCAAGGGCCACACTTTCCATGGGAATCAGAACTTGCTTCCAGTGGAAAGATGGCAGATGCACAAAGGACCAAGGGGCCCTGTCATAGCCCGTCTTACTTTGTCATTTCTCTGTATTAGCCAAGTGCTTAGGCGGAAAATCGTGACACAGAAGGAAAGGGACCAAAAGACACCCCATCCTTCCTCCCTTCAGGCCTTCTGTACTCACGAGTGTTTGTTGAATGTGTGCGTAAAAAGAAGTGAAATAAAAATGGTTGAGTTCGCCCACCACCTGCCCTGCCCGCTGCAGTGTGCCCAGCACACCCAGCAGAGAATCCAGCAAACACCTGAGTGAATAACTCCTTCTTCTTAAATCCGCTGACAAAGCAGCGAGGGAACAGAACGTGTTTTCTGCTCTAGGGCTTCTGAACTTGGAACACCTGCCCCAGGAGGGGACCCGAGGACCCCATGTCTTTTGTTTCCTGGCTGCAGGGCACATGGGTGCTGCATCCACACAGTTCCTCAGACATCTGAGTGCCTCTCTCTAGCCCCTCTTGCAGAGAGAGGGAAAGGGCAGGACTGGGTGAAGGGAGCCAGTGGACCCCAAATCTGGCCACAGTGGAGCTAAGAATGGGCTCCAGGCTCCTGGTCTGAGACAGTTTCCAGGAGACCAAAGCTGCCCTAGTTGGTGGGGAGTGGTTTAGAATAATCTAGAACATCTTGCTTCTACAGGAATACCATGGTCCCGGGCATGGGGGTGCGGTGGCCTGGCAGGGTGAGACGCTGATGGGAAACGCGCAGGGATTGTCTGGGGTGCGACAGTGGCCTGAGGGAGCCCTGGGTGGCAAGGCTGTGATGAGGAAGCAGAGGCTGCGGGGCACGTGGTCGGCAGGAAACTGGCCCCCAAGAGTGTCTGGGTCCTGATCCCTGAAATCTGTGAATATGTTATGCTGCATGGCGGGGGCAATTAAGGTTGCGGTGGAATTAAGGTTGTTAATCAGCCGGACCTTAACGTAGAGAGATTATTTTAGATTATCCAGCTGGGCCCAATGTAATCACAAGGGTCCTTCAAAGATGGGAGAGGAAGGCAGAAGAGGTGGTGTCAGGAAGATGCAACATGAGAAAGATTTGACTGGCTTTGAAGGAGGAGGAAGAGGCCACGAGCAGAGGGATGCAGGCCGCCTTGAGAAGCTGGGAAAGGCCAGGGAACGGATTCTCCCCCAGAGCCTCCCCCAGAAGGAGCCCAGCCCAGCCGACACCTTGATTTCAGCCCAGAAAGACCCGTTTTCAACTTCCCACCTCTAGAACACTAAGAGAATACAGCTGCGTTGCTTTTAGACACTAAGTTGACGGTAATCTGTGACAGCAGCCACAGGAAATGAACGCGGGCAGCCCTGCCCCTGCCTGTGGAGGCAGCTACCTGGTGCTGTGAGCTCCTCCTTGCCCTCTGGGTCCAGGAGAAGCCCCCTCGGGCTCCATTGTGCAGGATGCTCTGGGCCCCCCATGCTTCTGGTCCGCCAGCCCTCGGCTCCTGGACAGCAAACACACACACAGGGACCCTGTGAGGCCCTGGAGGGTGGCCTCTGCCCCCTTCCACTTCACACCCTTTCCCGGGTCCCAAGGACGACCCCCAGAGGCCTGAGTGCAGCCTGAAACACCAGGACCCAGGGAGGGGAGAGACTGTTCTAGAGACAGGCCAGGGGGGGATGAGAGCCAGCTGGTGCCAGCAAACCCTCCGTGCCCAGAGCCAGGCAGCTCGGAACCCCATTCCAGATCAGGATGGGGGTCTTGGGGTGGGAGGTGGCTCCAGGAGGAGCTGGGGGGCGCAGAGACCCGGCTCTGTTGGGCCACAGTCAGACCTCTGGGCCTGCCTTGCCCCTTCAGTGGGCTTTAATCTTTTTAAAAATATATATTTATTTATTTGGCTGCACCGGGTCTTAACTGTGGCACACCGGATCTTTAGTTGCAGCATGTAGGCTCTTAGTTTCAGCATGCAGGATCTAGTTCCCTGACTAGGGATCGAACCTGGGCCCCCTGCATTGGGAGCATGGAGTCTTAACCACTGGACCACCAGGGAAGACCCCTTCACTGGGCTTTGAGCACATGATGAGGACATGAGGACAGCCCGGAGACCCCATTGTGGGCAGTCTCTAACGAGACTGGACTTGACCTCGTCTTCAGGTCTTCAGAGGATTTCCTCGCCCGTGACCTCACCACCCCGTCCTTCCAGGTGTGTGTGCCACGAGCCCCACTGCACCCAGGGAGGCCACCTGGTTAGGAAGTGGCCAGGTCAGGGTGGGAACCCAGTCCCAGTTCAGTCCACCCTCCCTCTGGTGATGGCAGTACACCAGGCACAGTCGGGCACAGAGCAAGTGACCTCCAGAGGGTGCTCTCCAGGGGGGCAGCTGGAGAATACGGTGGAGGCCCAACACCTGGGGCACCCAAGGGGTGAGGAGGGAGGGATGAAGAAACAGAAAGAGGTCAGAAAGGGGAAGTCCGGGGCTCCTCCATGCTCGACTAGGCTCTGCCCCTTTGCTGGCTGTGTGACCCTGGGCAAGTTACTTAACCTCTCTGAAGCCAGTTAGTACCTCATCTGCAAAATGGGGGCAATGAGGTACTGTGGTCCCGGTAGAAGTTCTCAAGTTGGTTTGAATATCCTGGGAGATCCCTAAGTCTCTTTCAGGGGGTCCATGGTGTCAAACTATCTTCTAAATGACATTAAAATGTTATTTGCGTTTTTCATTCTCTTTCTTACAGTGAGAATTTTCCAGAAGCTACAGGATGTGTGATATCACAACAGACTAACTGGCAGAAGCCGTGATAAGAATCAGCTGACTTCTATTAAGCCAGACAAGGAGATGTGCAAAAATGTAAAACGGGTATCACTCTTCTCAAAGTTTTTTGTCTTTTAAAAAGAGGGTTATTTTTCACAGGCAGAAGTTATATTTTGTTATAAGTTTACTACGGTCATCTGTAAATGAATTAATACACAGATATTTAAAAACTACTGTTTTAATTTCTAATACAGAAAATATCCGTATAAACAACCCACATAAACAAAAGGACTTTGAGGTTCTCTCTAATTTTCAAGAGCATGAAGGGATCCAGAGATCAAAAAGCTTGAGAATTGCTGGCCGAGGGTGTTAGTGAGATCACGTGAGATGCTGAGACTGAAGTGCCAAACCCAGGGCTCGGCTCCAAGTGAGGAGGATCGTGGTGTTATTCTAGGATCTATAAAATGAGTCCCTTCTGACGCTGACATCCTGGACTACAGCCCAAGTGACCACAATGCGGTCCCCATTCCAAGCCCGGCTCGGTCCTGCTTTCTGCGTGGTGTCCAGCAGAGGGCGCACTGCTCCCCCTGCATCTGGGGCGCCCCAGAGCCAGCCCTGAGGTTCTAGCTCCCTGGGGGAGATGCGGGGGTGGGGAGACTCAGTGGGCATAGCAGGGCCCCATGCAGGCCATGATTTAATGCAGAGTTCAGAGCTCCACTGCTTTCCTGTTCCAAAGATCCACCTGGAGCTGGAGGACCCAGGTCCCCACAGCACCCCTGGACTAGAGACAGGACCTGCACAGCAGTGAAGAGCAAAACTCGGGAGCTGATGAACCCAAGGTGCTAACAACTAAGTTACGTGACCTTCCTTTTCTGGGTCTCAGGTGCCTCATCTGTAAAATGGGGATGAGAATATCTACCTGCCAGGGAATCCAGGAGGTTCCATGGACATAACAAGCTAGCATACAGCAGGTGCTCAATAAATGGAGGCCAGGGGATTGAGCCCGGATCCCCAGCACTAGGATACACCAAGGGGGCCAAGGAGCAACTGGAAATTCCCCCACAGGCTCCAAAGGCTGCCAGGTGCTCACCCCCCACCCCTGCTAGAGGCTGAGGAAGAAGGCAGCAGCCAGGAGGGAGCCAAGGGGTGCAGGTAGGTGCTGGGGGTACTGAAGGACCCAGAGGGGCATGGCCGGTGTGTGGGCCTGTGGGAGACGCCCGGGCTGGGGCCCGAGGCTGCCCGCTCCTTTCCACACCCACCCATACCACAGGATCTCCCCAGAGCAGGACCCAGGACCGCCCGTCCCAGCTGCGCTGGGAGCAGACCCCTCGGAGGTGGCTGCAGGGGGGGGCGCTTCTTACCCCGGCGGAAGTCGGAGAGGATGTGATGCTCCCGGAAGCGGGCAGCGGCCGCACACGCCCTGGAGTGGCCGTAGCAGAAGCAGCTGCTGCAGCCGACTGGGCTGTGCGACTGCAGGTTAAATGTGCCCGGGCGACATCTGCAATGGAGGCAGACATGCCCACGGGGGCCAGATGAATTGGCTACATTCGGGGGATCCCAGCTAGACTAACCAGAGCCCAGAATCACTGGGGAAAGTTGTTTTAATTTCAGATTTACAGAAGCGTCGCAAAGATTGTAGACACGAGTTCCCATGGCCTCTTCACCCAGCTTTTCCTAATGTTACCATCTGCCATTACCAGGGTACGTTTATCAAAGCCAAGAAATTAACACTGATTAACGTTATTTCCTAAACCCCAGACTTTATTAGGATTTCTCCCCCTTTTCCACGAACGTCTGTTTTCTGCTCCAGGATCCCATCCAGGACATGGCATTGCATTTAGCGGTGTCCTTAATCTCATCTGTAACAGCTTCTTGGTCTTTCCTGGACACTTTTGACAGTACTGGTCAGATATTTTGTAGAATGTCCACCATTTGGGTTTGTCTGGTGTTTTTCAAGATTAGACTGGGGCTGTGGGTTTGCGGAAGAAATAGAGGCGAAGTGCCCATCTTCTCACATCATATCAGGGTAAATGATACCTGTGTGATGTCACTGGTAATGTATGACATCACTGGTCATGTATGATGTCACTGGTAAAGTTAACCTTCACCATTTAGTTAAGGCGCTGCCTGCCGGGTTTCTTTTCTTTTCTTTCTTTCCTTTTTTTAATATTTATTTGGCTGCACCAGGTCTTAGTTGCAGCACACAGGATCTTCGTTGCCACGTGTGGGATCTTTAGTTGCTGCACGCGAACTCTTAGTTGTGGCATGTGGGATCTAGTTCCCTGACCAGGGATCGAACCCGGGCCCCCTGCATTGGGAGTGTGGAGTCTCAACCACTGGACCACCAGGGAAGTCCCCGCCAGGTTTCTCCACTGCAAAACTGCCATATTCTAGTCATCAAAAGCAAGTCACTAAATCTAGCCCAGGGTCAAGGGGAAGGGAATTAAGCTCCACCTCTGGGAGGGGGGCAGTAATCAAAGAATCGTGGACCTATGGTGAAAGCACCACAGTAATTAGTAAATATTTTGAGGGAGATATTTGGGGGCCATGCAAATATCCTGTTTCTTCCTCAAGTTCTGCCCACGAATTTCAGCATTCATCAGCGGCTCTGGCCTACAGCGATCGTTACTCTGATATTGTAACAGTGCTTTAATATTTCCCTCATCCCTTCTCCATTTATAATGTGGAATTCTTCTGCCAGGAAGATTTGTCCCTTCATCCCCCTGTATTTATTTATTCACTCATCTATTTATATCAGTGTGGACTCGTGGATGTTTATTTTATACTTTGGGTTATAATCCGATATTGTTGTTATTTATTTTGTTCCAGCTCTGGGAACTCTTTCAGGTTGGCGCTCATGTCCGTTTGACACGGGCCCCCATCCTGGTTTGGGGTTTTCTGGGTTTGTCTTTGTCTGGTTTTGTTTTTAAGCACTTCCCTGCTTTCTACAAGATGCTTCGGGCTCATCCTGTGTTTTCCCCACCCCAGCCCCAGAATCAGCCATTTCTCCCAGGAGCCCTGCAGAGGCCTTTTACAAACACATATTCCTGGTTTGCACCATGGGGGCTCCATTCGGGCCGACCCAGGTGGAGGAATCCAATTCATAAGAAGCTGCCAATTACCCCAAAGCTGGGCCAGCTCCAACGAACACATCTCACCAGCCCCCCCATCTCACAAACAGGTAAAGTGAGGCTCAGAGGAGGACCTCCTCAAGGTGCGAGGCAGTGGAGTACAGCTAGTGGGGTCTAGTCCCCCAACTCCACTCTGTCTCTTCAGCTTGAGGGGTCCTGGGGGAGGAAGATCCAGCAGGGAGTCCACCTCCCACCCCAGGACCCACAGGCCCCGCGTGGACAAGGTGAGAGTCAAGGCCGGGCTTCTTCCTGAACCAGTAGAGGCCCAACATAGTCTGGCAAGAGTAGAGTCCACAATATACGGCCGCGTCAGGTGCCCCACACACGGCCCATGGCCAGAGGATCAAAGAGGCCCTGGCATACCCCACGCTGGCTGCAAAGGCTGCAGAGGTTGGAGATGAAGCCAGGAAGAGGGGACAGTGTGCCCGAGGACGTATACCCACATGTGTCTGCCAGCCCATTGCCGGGGCTAGGAGGCCCCCTAAACACACGAAGGAGCAAGGGCAGGGAAAAGTCCTCTGCCTCGATGAGCCTTAGAAGCTCCGTTTGTACCATGACAGGATGGCAAGGATGGCACACAAGCTTGAATCTCAGCTCAACTGGTGGGAGCTTCTTGGAGCAGGGCGTAGAGAAGGATTCTGAGATTACAGTAGAGCTCATGATAAACTGCTGTGGTCCATTGGTGATGTCTGCCCTGGGTGTGAGATGGGAGGGCTGTGGTAGTGCTCTATTAGTGATGTCTGCCCTGAGTGTGAGATGGGAGGGTTGTGGTACGAGTACCATGTATCTGCTCTCCCTGGATTAGATGGTCTCTCCTATCTTTTCTAGCTCTTTCTTTTCAGGATTCTGAGCTGGGGAAAAAAGATGTATTTTCACAGCTTATGAACTCTCAGTGGTGGTGGGTCAAAGTATAAATGGTATTGTAAAGTCTTTAGATAACTTCCTGGGTGTCAGATCCATGGTGCTCCAGGAAGGGTGCCAGGTGGTGGGGTTGCCCATGTCTGGGAGGATGATGGCCCCTGCTCCTCCCACCACCACTGAGGTCACTTCCAGCAGGCTTATTACTGGATCGGTTCACTCACCTGTCACACAGGTTGCCTTCCACATTCTCTTTGCAGGGACAGCGGCCACTGCGGGGATCACAGGTGCCCAGGCTACCAGCAGGATTGCAGGTACAGGGTCTGCCAAAGAGAGAGGACAAGAGGAAAGCGTCCAACGAGCAACTCCAGAGTGGGAATAGCCCACCCTCCTTGGAAGGAATCTCTCTATCCTTCCCCACGCCCGAGAGGAACAGGATGCAGGCTGACCCAAGAGCCTGCCCCCTGGCTCTACTGTTTCCACAGAGTGAAGGAAGTGAGCCATCCACGCACCTGAACAGTGATCCATCTGCCTCCCCACCTGCTTATCCATCCATTTATCCATCCTTCCAACCACTGATCCATTTATCCATCCTTCCATCCTTCTATCCATCCCCCACACACACCTATTCACTTACCCATCCACGCATTTTCCATCCATCCACCCATCCATCCATCCATCCATCCATCCCCCATCTGATAAGACATGGTCCCTGTCCTCACAGAGCCCAGAGTCCAGTGAGGATGGACAGGCAAACAGGTAGATGCTGTACTTTGATACAAGCTATGGGAGAGAATGTACAAGAAGAGGCTGTGGCAGCGGCAGTGAGGGGTCTGGAGTGTGAACAGGTGGGGAGTTGTACCTTGGCTGAAAATTAAAGACTGGGCAGGACTTTTTTCCGACACAGGCCGGGGAGAGGCAGGGAGCTGAGGGAGAAGAGAACGCTCCAGCGTAGGAGAAGAGGCATGGACAGAGGCCCAGAGGCCACAGAGACCCTGGGGAAGCATCCAGGTCCCCACCTAATGGCCAGTTTTATGCCTGAACGACTTGAGTATTTTGAGAGAGATCTGAGACTCCCCAAACCTCCCCAATGGCATTTCCACTGCCTTTCAAATATACAAGGAGACTGGTGCCATGAACCAAAGCCAAGGTCATTTATTTAATAGTACTTCTGAATTTATAAGGGCTTTATGTTTTTTGGTCATTGCGTATTTTCTCAATCAAGTGATAGTGAAGTGTTAGACCCTCTTCTGAGGTCCAGACCCCAGTAGCCCCTGCCCATCTCTGTCCCCCTGGATGCCCCATGAGCACTGCAGACTCAGCCTCTCCCCACCCTGTGCTCCCCTTGCCATGAATGGCCCCCCTTTGCCCAGGTGCCTGAAGCAGAACCCCAGGGGGCCAGGCTTCATCCCTTCCTCCTCTTCCGCTCCTGGGTAACCATCTGCTGCCAACTCTGCGTTCCGAGGGGCTTGGGACTCTCCCTCCCACTTCCCATCATTCAGTCCAAATCCGCCGCCATGCGCCCCTGCTGGGTCGTCTACATACACCCACTGTCCCCACTGCCCTCACCTGCAGCCGCCCTCACTGAGCGAGTGGAACCCGGGCAGGCAGCGGTCACACTTCCAGCCCGTCACCGTGGGCTTGCAGATGCAGGTGCCGGAGTCATTGCACTGGAGGTGCAGGGAGCCTGGGGAGGAAGGGCACAGGGCAGCAGGAGCCCATGGCGGTGGGCGAGGGTGGGGGCCGGGGCAGTGCGGCCCACTCACCTGCTGGGTGGCAGTCACAGGGCTGGCACGGCATCTGTGGCTTCCAGCGATAGAAGTTCTCCCGGCAGCGCTCACAGTGTGGCCCGGCTGTGTGGTCATGGCAGCGGAGGCAACGCCCACCATGGCCCGAGCTGCGGAAGAGCTCCCGGTCAAACGTGCACTCCTCAGAGCGGCCACTGCAGTTGCAAGCTGTGGGCAGGAGGCAGGGGAGGGTGTGTGAGAGAGGCCGTGGCACATGGTAGGAGGGGAGTATGGGCCAATCAGCTTCCTTGTGGTGAGTGAGCAGGCAGCTGGAGGAAGGGCAAGGATGGCGTTCAGGCCTGGCTTGATCAAGGATCTGGAGACCAGTCAATTGATCTTCCAAAACAGGACACTCTCGAGAACAAAGGGGGCACCATTAATAAATATACCCCCACACAGGACCCTCCCGGGCAAGCCAGGACGTAGAGTCACCTGGTCATGGATCACAGACTGGCTACCTTCTCGAGTGGCAGCGTGGCTCCCTCCAAGATCTCCTGTGGATCCTCTGAGCCATAAGAGTATGTGAATCTGATCCCCAGTGACCATGAGGTCACTCAGAAGCATGGAAAATACAAGTCACCTTTCATTCACTCATAAATACATTTTTTAAAAAACATCTTTATTGGAGTATAATTGCTTTACAATGGTGTGTTAGTTTCTGCTTTATAACAAAGCGAATCGGTTATACATATACATATATCCCCGTATCTCCACCCTCTTGAGCCTCCCTCCCACCCTCCCTATCCTACCCCTCTAGGTGGTCACAAAGCACCAAGCTGATCTCCCTGTGCTACGCGGCTGCTTCCCACTAGCTAGCTATTTTACATTCAGTAGTATATATTAGTTCATGCCACTCTCTCACTTTGTCCCAGCTTACTCTTCCTACATTTTTAAAAAGTATGTACCAAAGGGACTTCCCTGGTGGCACAGTGGTTAAGAATCCACCTGCCAATGCAGGGGACATGGGTTCGAGCCCTGGTCCGGGAAGATCCCATATGCCGTGGAGCAACTAAGCCCGTGCGCCACAACTACTGAGCCTGCACTCTAGAGCTCGTGAGCCACAACTGCTGAGCCCACATGCCACAACTACTGAAGCCTGCACACCTAGAGCCCGTGCTCCACAAGAGGAGCCACCGCAATGAGAAGCCCTCGCACAGCAATGAAGACCCAATGCAGCTAAAAATAAATAAATAAATAAAGTACATTCATGTTAAAAAAAAAAAAAAGTATGTACCAAAGATCGGCTCCGTCTTGGCTCCCATGGTGAGCCCAGCATGGATGGTGTGGCCCAGTGCCCGCACACATGGTCCGGACCAGTGCCCGCACACATGGTCCCACTGTTTGATGGAGGTCAGATGCAGCAAGCAGGTGAAAATCCTGCAGGTGAAGGGTTGTGATGGGAGAAGCAGGGAGGCTCTGGGAGGTGAAAGGAGGGCCCTACGGCTGCCTTCCTGGAGGAAGTCACAGCTAAGTGGGACCTGAAGGGTGAGCAGGAAGGAAGTGTCCAGGCAGAGGAGGGGAGGAGAGGGAAGGGAGAGTCCCAGGCAGGAGGTGAGAGGACAGTTGAGGCACAGGCAGAGAAGCAAGGTTCACCCAGCATGGCGTGGGAGGGTGGCATGTCATGTGACAGGCAGGGCAGAGGGTGGGGACGTTGTGCGCTGTGACGGGACAGGGAGGGGCGCAGGGGCAGTTATGAGGTCAAGAGGTCAGCCAGGGTTTGATCCAGGGAGGCTGGGCAGCCAGCCGTGGTCAGTGGACTTCACCTTGGAGCGAGGGGCTCCGTGGATGAATATAATCACATCTGCACTTGAAAGTGCCTTCAGCTGGGCGGCAGGCGGGGTATGGGGGCTGGGAGAGCAGGGAGGTGGGGGCTTCAGGTGCTCAGAGGAGGGGTGACCGGCCGGACCACAGTGTCGACTGTGTAGAAGGACACAGTCAGATGGGTTGGGGGGATGTGAAGGCGGCTCAGGGGCTGCCTGGACTGGGGAGCGTGAGGGGTCAGGCACGAGACGCAGGTTCCAGGCTGGGAGGACAGAGCTGCGACCTCAGGGGTGAGGACCTGACGGGAGAAGCAATCTGGCCTTTTGTGTCCCCACCATGGAGAGAGCCCCAGACTCAGAACGGGTGAGCCAGCCAGCTTCCTTGGCCCCGAGAGGACTTCCTGGTGGAGGCAGGCCAGCAAGGGCAGCAGGAACCCATTAGGGCCACAGTGGCCCCGGGAAGCTCCTGCAGACAGCACCCTGTTCCACGGAACAAGCCGTTCTCTCCCCACCCCAGCTCTACATGCCAGCAGCCCAAGCCCAGGAGCACAGTGGGTCCAGAGGCTGAGCCGTCAGGAGCGCCTGCACATGAAGACATGCCTCCTGCCAGCAGCAGAGCTAGGTGGAGTCTGGTGCCCAGCAACGACCAGCCACACATGGTAGCCCGGAGCAAGCCAGATGACTGTCGGAGGGCAGGGCTTGGGGACAGAGGGAAGCTGGAGGGGCACGCCAGGCTGGGAGGAGCCCCCCACCCCATGCGCGGCCCCCGTCCCTGGAAAAAGTATGATGGCAACATCAGGCAGTGCCAGCCATGTCGCATGGGGGCCGGGGCAGCAGAGGGCTGCCTGGGGGCCTGCAGGAGAGGCTGGGTGGGCAGGTCAGCACCCCCAGGACCTGGGGTGACCTGGCTTTGACTGGCGGCTGTGGTTGGAGCAGTTGACACAAAGGAACAAGTTGGGGGTCCTTCTCAGCCCTCCTGCCACGCATGCCTCTACCTGGGGAGACTGGGTCTGAGGGGCTGCCCTGGGGGGTGAGGACGGAGGATCACGTGCCCCCTCAGCTCCTCCTCATACCTGCACAGGGTTTAGAGCCCCAAGCTGCGGCCAGGCCCCCCCGGGAGCAGCCCCGCTGCCAGGGATGGGGAGTGTGTCTCCTGGCCTGCACCCCCGGCCACCGAAGTCCCAGGACACTCACGCAGACACTCGCTGGCCTCCTCGGCTGTGCCCCGGGCCCACGGGCGGTCCTGGAAGAACGGCAGGCAGCGCTCGCAGTCCGTGCCCACGGTGTTGTGCTGGCATCGGCAGACCAGCCGGCCCTCCTCGTTGGGGCCACACTCGCTGGCGTGCCCGTTGCACTTGCACCTGGGAAAAGAACACGGGGGTGGGGGGTGTCCGGAAGCTGGGGGAGGTGCCGGCGGAGAAGGGGTTCATCACCAGGTAGCCCCTGCCTTCGGGTGAGCCCCTGATTTACTGCTCGGCTATGGAGCTTTACTGAACTCCTACTGTGTGCCCAGGGCAACAGGAACGGAACCGACCGCGCTGGGCTGTTCTGAGCTCTGTACGTGTGTAAACCCATCACATCTTCACAAGCCCACTATGATCCCCATTTAACAGACGGAGGACCCGAGACACAGAGAGGCCGCCCGAGGCCACCAGTTAGTGATGGTGACGTTCGCGATGCTGCCACTGAAGGCACCACACCCAGGGGCCGAGGGGGACCCAGGAAGAAGTCATCCCAGTCTCCTGGCTAGAGGGTGGGCCAGCTCTCAGGGCAGGGGGTGGGAGGTGGAGGCAGCCAGGGAGGCGCCTCACGCCCCCTCCTCCTTCGTGTCTAAAGGGATGAGAAGGAGATGGTGCCTTACACAGGACAGCCCCCAACTCACCTCAAGACCCCAGTGAGCCTGTGTCTGGGAGGGCAGCCCTGGGCCTGCCCCGCCCCCCCTCCCGCAGAGTCAGACAGGTGGAATCAGGTAGGGACAAAGGTGCTCAGGGGGCCACACAGCATGCTCGGCTGAGCCTGACCCGGTGGGGTCATCGCCCCCATCCCGGGTGGCCAGACTGAGGCACGCAGAGGATGGCCATGGCTCCTAGCTCCCAGCCTTCCTCTGTAGCAGCCCCCGACACAGCAATCAGCTCACATCCTCTCTCTGGAGTTTCAGCACTGCAGCACGAGGACCATAACTATCCACGTTTCAGAGATGAGGAAACTGAGGCTCAGACCATGAAGTGACGAATGCTACATGGCAGAGCTAGAATCTGCACCCCGTTCTCTCCTACTCCACGCAGACCCCGAGCTCCTAGACACCCCTCTACGGCCACCTGGTGTCTCCCCATAAGCTATGTTCCATGCTCTGTCCTAAGTGGATGTTGAAGAACCTCTGACCACTGCCAGTACCCATGCTACTGGGGACACAGGGCTTGGGAAGGGCACTGTTTCCTTGCCAGGCCTCCCTGGCAGCTCAGGGTAGGCAGGGAATGCCCAGAACTTCTGGCAGGGGGGAGGCGGGCACCAGGCAGTCTTGGGAGACAGTGGTCACCCGTCTTGGGACAAGGGACCACCCACGGCCCCAAGGGGACGTTGTAAACACTCCCTCCTCCACGAAGCCCTCTGATCCCAAGGGCAAGAGTAAAATTCCTACAGGCCATTGTGGGACACAGGCTGCCGGGCCACTGCCCCCCAGCCAGCTGCTGGCCTGAGGGTGGTCCAGCTCTGGCAGCTGGGGCCCAGATGTTCTGTCCTGAAGCCCCCTGATGGCAGACGCTGCAGCTCACCACCATCCACCATCCTTGGAGAGGCCCTGCTCCCGGGCTGTTTGACCTGAATCAAGTGTGGGAGTGGCTGGGGAGGAGGAGGAGCAGAGGGGCCCTCACAGACACCCCCCATTTCCCCTTCACTCCCGAGCGCCAGCCTCCAGAGGGTGCAGACACCCTGCGTGTAGGCAGTTGCGCCCGTGCTCCCTTCGCAGACATCTTCACCTCTCCGAACGCCACCTAAACATCCTTGAATTTTGGAAGCCCCTTGCCCCCTACCCCCATGGGCCACCACTCCCACGTGGAGCTGACCTCCCACCCTAAATAGCTTTCGGATCCACACCTCTCCCATCCTACCACTATCTCTGCCCAACCAGCTTCTTCTCTCTCCTCTTATCTGCCCCCTTGCGATGTCAGGGCTTGGGGTGTCTTAGAAATCCGACCCTGTCACTACCCTGGCCAAATCCTCAGCAGCTTCCCACTGACTGCATAAACTTGGTCCATGGCCCCGACAATCTTCCGGCCGTCTCCACACCCCCTGTTCCAGCTGCAGAGCTGTTACCTCGTTCCTCAAGCCTGGGTCTTGGACAGGCTGGCTCTTCCACCTGGGATGCTTGCCCTCACATCTCCAGCCTCGCCGGGTCCCCATCTGCAGGGTGGTCCCCCTGACCTCCCGCAGGGTCCCCATCTGCAGGGTGGTCCCCCTGACCTCCCACAGGGTCCCCATCTGCAGGGTGGTCCCCCTGACCTCCCACAGGGTCCCCATCTGCAGGGTGGTCTCCCTGACCACCAGCACACCCTGCCCTGGCTTCCTATCCTTGTTAATCTGGGGCATGCGACATGATTACCAGGGACTGAGCTGGTTACTGTCTGCCTGGGGCGGGAACACATCTGTCTCCTCTCTCCTTTCCAAGAAGAAGCCTGATGAGGGAGCGTTTACATTGAAGACGTCGTTTGTGCCCGGAGGGCCCAGTACCAGGTGGCCACGTGTATACAGGATGGCCCCTGCTTCTTGGAGAGGCGAGATGCTTAAACTACAATGTGCACTGATCGAAGCTGGAGGAGTATGTAGGCCAGGGCCAGGGGTCCCGACGGGACAGCCTGACGCTCCTCACATGAGAAGGGGGCAGAAGTGCGGTGCCTCCTTCCTCGGTGACCTTTCTGGGTCACTGGCCGTGGGGCTTTGGAGTGGCCTGAACCGTTCGTACTGTTTGGAGATGCCTCAAAGCCTTACTAAACATGCTTGGGGGCTTCCCTGGTGGCGCAGTGGTTGAGAGTCCACCTGCCGATGCAGGGGACGTGGGTTCGTGCCCTGGTCTGGGAGGATCCCACATGCCGCGGAGCGGCTGGGCCCGTGAGCCATGGCCGCTGAGCCTGCGCGTCCAGAGCCTGTGCTCCGCAACGGGAGAGGCCACAACAGTGAGAGGCCCGCGTACCGCAAAAAAAAAAAAAAAAACGAAAACATGCTTGGGTCCCCAGGAAGCCCTACTCTACCCAAGTCTACCAGAAGATTTGGGGAAGAATGGGGTTGATGGGCTCCATCAGTTATAAGCTCATGAGTGCTGATGAAAGAAGCTTTGAAAGCCTGGGGTCCCGCGCCTGCCTATGGACACTGTTAACCAGCTTCGTTTGGAGCCCACATCCCACAGAACGGTGGACCGACTGGAAATTTTAGCAGGTTCTACGTGTTAGACGGTGCACATGTGGCGGGAATGAATGTACTGTCAGATACAAAAAAAAAAAAAAAAAAAGGAAGAAAGAAAAGGGGACGGACCACCAGGCAGAGGGAACCACAGGTGCAAAGGGCTGGTGTGTCCCGCTGATGGCAGCGGAAACACAGCTGACATGGGAAAAGCAGCAGGAACGGGGCTGGGAGGCGGGAAGCAGGCGGGTCACAAAGGCCTCGAACGCTGGGCCCGGGAACCAGGCTCCTTCTCTTTTCCCCCCTGGAGCACCAGAAGTGGTTTCTTTACCCTCCACGGTAGCCACCGGGTGAGCCCACGTGGCAGCCACCCTGTCCAGCGTCCCGGCCGCTGCGCTGCTTCCCGCCTACCTGCCGCCCACAGAGAAGTCCGACACGGCGTAGTAGTAGGACCGCAGCACCTTGGGGTCCTTGAAGATGTCATCCCCAAACGTGTTGAGCCGGTCTAGGGAGATGAGGAGCTCGGTGCTGGTGACCCAGTCCTGGGGGACAAGGTGGAAGGGAAAGGGCGCCATCAGCAGGTTCCTGAGTGTCTGCCGGCATCTTCTGGGACACGGGGACAGGCCAAACACAGACAAATTCCGAGAACACTGCAGAAATAAGGAGCCTGTGCTTTTGGGTCACACCAACCTGGATGCCCGGCCCCTTCCTAACTGTGCAACTTTGGGGAATTTGCTCAATGTCTCAGAGCCTCCATTTCCCCATCTGTGAAATAGGACCAGGATTAATGTCGGCTCCAGGAGGGTGCTGGAGGAGGATGGCCAATGTCAGCGGCGGGGCACAGTCTGGCACATGGTGGAGGTGCTGGAGCAGCCCATCTAAAACCATGTCACGCAGGTTACCTGACTCCTCAGCGGGACTGCACCCCTGTTCTAGAGGGCAGCTGAGGGAAGATGCGTCCCAGCGCCCTGGCGTGGGGTGGGCCCTGGGTTTATAGGCTTCTCACGTTCTAAGGATCAGGCTCCCACAGACAAGGCACCTGCCCCAGGTGACATCTGTTCCACCAGAACATAGCCCCAAGAGGACAAGGACTCAGGGCCCCTGGTTCTCGCTGCATCCCCAGCCCGGGCTCTGCCTAGCGCACAGCAGGCACTCGATAAATACTTGCTGGTGGCGGAATGAGAGGCTTCCCCCTGGAAGAGCTGGTGGTGAAGTGGGGGAGAGCCCACGTGAAAGCTGACATTTTCATCTGCCTGCTGTTATAATCAGAGGTAGCCCCAGCTGAATGTTAATCAGCATTTTAATTCAGCCCAGCAGCTGCTGGTTTAGCAATCAGGCTCATCAGGACAGAAAATGAACTGGCAAAGTCTGACTTCTCACCCCAGCGTGACTCAGGCCAGCGGGTCTCTCCGATCCCCTTGGGCTCAGCAACTCTCGAGCCCGTGGCCTGGGGCCCAGGGCCTCTGCCTGAGGATGCTTCAGCCAGGGAGGGGTCCAGAACCAGAAAGCTTCAGAGGGGACCTCAGCACTCAGCTGAGTTTGTAAACCTCCAGGGAGTCACTCCCTGAATCACTTCCCAAATGTCAGTGTGCATTCAGGGCTCAGGTTAAAATGCAGCTTCTGATCAGAGGTGGGGCCTGAGACTCTGTATTTCCACACGTGCCCAGGGGGTACTGATGCTGCTGGTTGGTCCCTGAAGCAGCTGAGGAGCAAGGGGCTAAGGCCCAGGGTGGGAACCCAGCAGAGCACAACTGATGGTCTAAGAGTCTTTTCTTTCTCCAGAAAAAGTGCCCCTAGAGAACCCAAACCAGCTGATGTCCAAGCTGGAAGGTGCAGTAGCTGACGCTTATTGTGTGGTTACGGTTCAGGTCCTCACAATAACCCCACAGGGAGGTGTTATTCTTACCCATGTTTTACAGATGAGAAGACTGAGGATCAGCGAGGGTAAGTACTCGGCTTCCTAGTTGCACGGCTGGTGCACGCAGAACTGGGATTCGGGTCTATCTGACCCCAGGGTCCCAGCTTTCGCTACTAGGTAGCCTGCCTTCCTGCATCTACTCAACGCCCTCATCATACTAATGGAGTCCAGAGGGCAAGGACCTGCCCAAGGTCTCGGCCTGCAGTGACCCCTCTTTGGGTTCCTGCATCTGCTTTGCAGCCTATGTCCTGCTCCATCAGTCTTGAAGACAATGGTGATAGGAACAGCATCAAAATCTCCCTGAGACACCAGGAAGGGAGCTGGGAGAGAGAAGGGGAATTTGTTCCCTTAGCCCAAATTGTACGGGTCGCTCCCTGATGCCTTAGAGGTAACTGTGGGGGAAAACCGGAGCCCCAATACACAGGGGCAAGGACCTTGTGCAACTTGCAGTGGCGCAGCTAAAACCACAAGTGGGCTCTCGGGTTGACTCTGGACAGACGTGGGAGCAAGAATGCAGCGTTAACGAGAAACGGCAGGCAGGAGCTTCGTCTCCAAGCACCCCATGGAGGGTCAGCCTTCTCCCCAAGGTCCTGGGCCCCCACGGAGGACACAGGGACCCAAGACACAGCAGCCGCAGGGGCACATCCTTCGTTACCCCACACCCCAAATGCTCCATGTCTTCAGAGGAAGTGCCACGCTGGGGGTGCCCAGAGGGGAGAGGAGGGGAGGGGGGCTTGGCTTTTTTGGTCCTTCTCTGACCTTCTCTGTCCTTCTTCTGCCTGGGGGCTGCAGGGGTCTCATTTCTGAAAAGGCTGTTTTTCCGTTAGGGACAGCATCCAGGACATAAGGGGCAACAAGTCAGGGGGCCCCTCTGTCAAGAGAGCACAGATGCAGGCAGAGCAGGTGCCCAGCCCTTGTGCTTGTCTTCAGATGACCTTGGCCGATGTTTTCTAGTCTACAGAGCTTGGAGCCCCGTGGAGAAGAAATTGTCATTTTCAACAGGATCACATGATGATCACAAGTGAACGTTTTTAATGGGATAAGCAGGGCCTGGGCGTCTGGAGATGAGACTCTGTGCCAGAAAGGATTAACCTTGCCTGAGAGAGTTCTGACCTTTGCCCCCTACTCCTGGGGGGTCACCTGCAAGCCCTCAGAATGTCCTGCTTGAAAAGAGGAACTTTGTCCACCTGGGGCCCTGGGCCACCCCAGATGGTCCATGCTGACAATGTGACTTATGGGGAGGCCTTGGGCCACACAGAATCAGCCTGCTCTCTGGAGGGGCTGGAGGTCAAGGTCAGCCATGGGCAGTCCACCATGTGCATGTGGCTGACCCCCAATAAAAACCCTGGACTCCAAGGCACGGGTGGGCTTCCCTGGTTGGCAATGCCCTTGTCACATGCCGTTGCTGGGAGAAATCAGCACTGTCCCCACGACTCCACTAGGAGAGGACGCCCAGAAGCCCCATGCCTGGTCTCGCCTGGACCTGTCCCGTGTGCCTGTTCCCTTTGCTGGTTTCAGTCTGTATCCTTTCACTGTAATAAATCGTCACTGTGAGTACAGCAGCTTTTCTGAGTTCTGTGAGTCCTTTCAGTGAATCACTGAAGCTAAGGGTGGTCTTGGGGACCTCAAGCCAGCTGACACCGTGTTTTCTTGTTCTGGACAGCCTGGGTGGGGCACAACCTCTTTCTGGGCCTCAGTGTCCCCTCCAGAAACAAACGGGATTCTAATCCCAGCCCCCTCATTATCCCAGACAGGCAAAGGAAATGCTCCGAACATGTCGAGGGAAGAAGATAGTAGTTTTTCTTGGCAGAGGTCTGTCGGAACGCAGGGAAGTGGGCTAGAGGGCCGTCCAATGCCCCGAAACATCAAACAGACCACCACATCCACAGATGAACCGTCACTGACGCGCAGAAATGTGGACGTGCATGGGTGCTTATACTGGTAGGGCCACAAAGCTGAGTAGACCCAGGTGGGCAGGATGGGGGCCCTGTATGGATGCACACAGCCACAAGCCTGCCATGCTCTCTGCCACGAGGATGAGACGGGTGAGCTACCACGAACTCTTATCTTCAAAGCGTGAATGAGCATCTCTTCTAGGACACGCACTGTGCTGGTCACTTTACAGTTGGCTGTCCAACGTGGCAGCTGCTGGCCCCATGTGGCTGTTTAAACTTCATTAAAATGAAATAAAAATGAAGATTCAATTCCTCAGTCGTGCTGGTCACATTTCATGTGTTCTACAGACACACACGTGGCTCGTGGCTACCATACCAGAGGGTGCTGCTAGGGTTCATTTCTGTCGCTGCAGGAAGTTCTGTTGGATAGCTCTGCCTGACAGCACAGATCCCAGGACTCTATGACTCCAAACTCACGTTCTTTTCGTGTTTTCCCTTTTATCCCCGTCACAGCCCTTGGAGACACAGGGCAGGCAACGCCATCCATCACAGAGGGAGGAAGCGGAGCTCCCAGCTGGGAGTTCTAGCAGAAGCTCCAGCCAGGAGTCAGGACCCTCAGGGTCTGCGCTGGGCCCTTCCACCAACCCACGTGTGCCCTTGGGAAGTCCTTCCCCCACTCCGGGCCTCAGTTTCCACACCTGCCTAAGGAAGGGGTCAGCTGAGTTGGTGGCTGTCACAGGGCACCCTCTTCCATCTATTTCATTATCAGTCATCCACAAAAGATTCAGATACAACGAAAGCTTCTGTCATATCTGAAAACCACGGGAGCTCTCACAGTCTCCTGTGTCGTCCTGCCCTCTTAGACTTCCCTGTGCTCCCCTGGACCCGAGTGTCCAGCCCAACCCCTGCCCCAACCCTGCCCCCGCCCAGCCCCACTCCTCTCTGACCTGCAACACGGGGCTCTCCTCAAAGTTGTAGGCACTGGGCCGGCCCTCCAGGGTGGAGAAGGCCACGTTGCCCCCGCTCAGCGGGGAGATGTCGCTGAACTCGGAGGTGCACAAGGCCACGCGCTCGTCCTCGCCGGGGCGCAGGTACTGGCCCTCGGGCTTGCCGTAGGTCGTCTGGCAGGAGGCGCTGTAGTACTGGTAAGGCTCCCAGGGACCGCCGGCCCGGGTGCGCTTGTAGATGGCGAAGCTCTCAGGGCGGCTGGTGTGGAACTTCAGCCGCACGTAGGTGATCTCGTAAGCTTTCCCTGCAGTGAGAAGACGTGGACCCATTTTACAGAAGGGAAGGGAGCGTCAGAATCCTGGTCCAGGGAGAGCAGAACGGCTGTGCTGCGTATACTATCTTGGATGGATCGTTAGAGGCTGCCTGGAGCACCACGCTGGGTGTGCCATGATTAATTAGTGATGCCTGTCAAGGACACAGGAGGGGACAATGCTGGCATGCTTCCCAAGCACCTGCCATCCCTTAACTAGGCCCGTTTGTCTCCCTGCACAGGAATCTGCAGTGTAACACCCCTGACAGGCAGCCATCTCTTTTTGCTCAACTATCTCCAGCAATGGGATGTTGCCACATCCTGAAGAAGCCTGCTCTACCATTAGAAAGTCATTTCTTTTACTACACTCCAACAAAGCCAAACCTTCCACCTGCGCCTTTTGGTCTCATTGCCTCCCAGTGATTTTAGACCCCTGGAGTCTGGAGACATGCCTGTTTCAAGCCCCCAATCCTAACACAATCCCCCCTGAACCCCTCTCTTTCTCCTGCTTCCATCTAACTTCTGTTTGATCCAAAGTTCTTAAGAGAAGTCTGTATCTGTTGGCCCCATGGTCTCATCTCCCAATTTAACCCTCAGTCCGCTGCAATTCAGCTTCTCTGGGCCACTCAGTAGAAACTGCTCTTGCAAAGCCTCCTCACCAAGAATCCCTTGTGGTCACAGCCAGGGGACCATGCCTTGCCTTACTTCCTGGGCCATGGATCGTCCCTGTTACTTGGAAGCCCCCTCCCCAGGCCTCCGTGCAGCCCACACTCCTGGCCCTGCCTCCTGGGTCTTGCTCCTGGGCTGCTCCTTCCAGCCCACCCTGGGTCCCCTCCTCGGCCCCCTCTGCTCAATCGCTCCTCTCCCAGTGGCCTCTCCATCGGCTTTAGTCCTGCTCCCCTCCCCCACCCCGCTGACATCAAGATGTGGGATCTTCAGGCCCCACCCTGCCCTCCTCTCTGCCCAGCTGCCACCTTTATGCCGCAGGAGCGCTCACAATGGCTCCAGATCCACCACAGCTACTCAGAGCTGGGAGGCCGGGATGGGAAGGGACATGTGGCTGGGGAGCAGGGCGGGTGGGGAGGACAACCGCCTACATCCTCATCTGCCCCGACAGGTGTCAGCAAGCAATGCCTAAGAACAGAAAAACCGATGGACTAATGAACGAATGCATGGCCGACAGAGGGAGCCCTCCCATTCCCCAGAGCAGCACAGAACTTCTCTACACCCCTTTCCCACATCTGCTTTCTTCCCTCTGGCTGTTCTGCCGTGGTCCCAGCTACCCCAGGAGGCCTTTCCCGTTGCTGCCACCTCTGTTACTGTCCACAGTCTTCCTTATGCACTGAGGAGAAGTCACTTCAATCCTCTGTTTAAACATCTTGGCCCAAAGTGAGAGCTAAATCTATAAAACTCTTAGAAGAAAATATAGGAGTAAGTCTTCATGACCTGGGTTAGGCAAAGCCTTCTTAGAGGTGACACCAAAAGCGCAACTGACAGGGCCTCCCTGGTGGCGCAAGTGGTTGAGAGTCCGCCTGCCGATGCAGGGGATACGGGTTCGTGCCCCGGTCTGGGAGGATCCCATATGCCGCGGAGCGGCTGGGCCCGTGAGCCATGGCCGCTGAGCCTGCGCGTCCGGAGCCTGCGCGTCCGGAGCCTGTGCTCCGCAACGGGGGAGGCCACAACAGTGAGAGGCCCGCATACCGCAAAAAAAAAAAAAAAAAAAAAAAAAAAAAAAAAAAAAAGCGCAACTGACAAAGGAAAAACACAGATGAATTGAGCTTCATCAAAATCAAGAAGTTTGTGCTTCTAAAGACACCACGGAGCAAAATGAAAAGCCAACCCACAGAATAGGAGAAAATATTTGCAAAGCATTATATCTGTTAAGGGATTTATCTAGACTATTGAAAGAATTCTTACAACTCAAAAATAAAAAGACAGATAACCCGGGAATTCCCTGGAGGTCCAGTGGTTAAGACGCCTCGCTTTCACTGCAGGGGGCACGGGTTCAATCCCTGGTCGGGGAACTAAGATCTCACAAGCTGTGCAGCACAGCCCAAAAAAAAAATAAAAAAAAAACAAAAAACAAACACAGATAACCCAATTTAAAAATGGAAAACAGAAAAAAGGATCTACATAGGCATTTCCCCAAAAAAGATATATCAATGGTCAATGAGCACATGAGAAGATGCCCAACGTCATTAGCCAGACCAAAACCACAATGAGATACCACCTCACTCCCTTAAGATGGATATAATAAAAGAGACAGACAAAAATAAGTGTTGGCAAGGAGGTGGAGAAATCAGAAGCCTCGTACACAGCTGGTGAAGATGTAAAATGGTGCAGGTGCTTTGGAAAGCAGTCTGGTGGTTTCTCAAAATGTTAAACATAGAGTTACCACATGACTCAGCAATCTCACTCCTAGGCGTGTACCCAGGCGAAATGAAAACATATGTCCTCACAAAAACTTGTACACCAATGTTCAGAGCAGCAGTACTCATAAAATCCAAAGAATGGAAACAACTCAAATGTTCGTCAACAGATAAATGAATAAATAAAATGTGGTATATCATACAAAGGAATATTACTTGGCAAGAAAAAGGAATAAAGTACTGACACATGCTACAATGTGGGTGAACCTTGAAAATATTGTGATAAATAAAAGAAGCTAATCCCAAAGACTATATAATGTATGATTTCACCTATATTAAATGTCCTGAATAGGCAAATCCAGAAAGACAGAAAGTAGATTAGTGGTTTTCAGGGCCTGGGGTGTTAGGTGAATACTTGGCAGGGGGAGGTGACCGCTAACGGGCACAGGGTTTCTTTGGAGGTGATAAAAATGTTCAAAAATGGATTGTGGTGATGGGTATACAATTCTATGAATAATACTAAAAAGCACTGAATTGTGTGCTTGAATTGGGTGAATTGTAAGTTATATCTCCATAAAGCTGTTACATATATTTTTAAAAATTGGGGGGCCTCCCTGGTGGCGCAAGTGGTTGAGAGTCCGCCTGCCGATGCAGGGGATACGGGTTCGTGCCCCGGTCTGGGAGGATCCCATATGCCGCGGAGCGGCTGGGCCCGTAAGCCATGGCCGCTGAGCCTGCGCGTCCGGAGCCTGCGCGTCTGGAACCTGTGCTCCGCAACGGGGGAGGCCACAACAGTGAGAGGCCCGCATACCGCAAAAAAAAAAAAAAAAAAAAAAAAAAAAAATTGGTCCTCACATCCATTAGGATGGCTATTATTTTTGTAAAAAACAGATAACAGGGACTTCCTTGGTGGTCCAGTGGTTAAGACTCCATGCTCCCAATGCAGGGGGCCCGGGTTCAATCCGTGGTCGAGGAACTAGATCCCACATGCATGCCGCAACTAAGACGCGGCACAGCCAAAATACATAAATTAAATAAATAAATAGAAATATTTTTAAAAATCAGAAAACAATAACAAGCATTGGTGAGGATGTGGAAAAGTTGGAACCCTTGTGCACCATTAGTAGGAGTGTAAAATGGTGCATTTGCTTTGGAAAACAGTTTGGCGGTTCCACAAAAAATTAAAAATATACTTACCATATGATCCAGCAATTCCACTACTGAGTATAGACCCCAGAGTATTGAAAGCAGGGTCTTGAAGAAATATTTGGACACACATGTTCATAGCAGCATTACACACAATAGCCAAGATGTAGAAGCAACCCGTGTGTCCATCGACAGATGACAAATAAACAAAATGTGGTCCAGGGACTTCCCTGGTGGTGCAGTGGTTAGGAATCCGCCTGCCAATGCAGAGGACACGGGTTCGAGCCCTGGTCCAGGAAGATCCCACATGCCGTGGAGCAGCTAAGCCCGTGTGCCACAACTACTGAGCTTGCGCTCTAGAGCCCGCGAACCACAACTACTGAGCCTTTGTGCCACAACTAAAGAAAGCCTGCACACAGCAACAAAGACCCAACGCAGTCAAAAATAAATAAATTAATTAAAAAACAAAATGTGGTCCATCCACCCAGCGAAATAGTATTCAGCCTTAAAAAGGAAGGAAATTCTGACACATGCTACAACATGGATGAACCCTGAGGACATTATGTGAAGCAAATTAGGTCAGTCATCAAAAGACAAATACTATATGATTCCACTTATATGAAGCCCCTAGAGGAGTCGAATTTATAGAGACAGAAAGTAGAATGGTGGGTGAGGGAAGAGAGCAATAGTATTTAATGGGGACAGAGTTTCAGTTTAGGAAGATGAAAAAATTCTGTGGGTGGATGGTGGTGAATATACAACAATAATACAACAATGTGAATATACTTAATACCAGTGAACTGTACACTTAAAAATGGTTAAGGTAATAAATTTTATGTTATGTGTATTTTACCACAATAAAAGAAAAAACTGGGGCAAAAGTATACATATTGGCCCCTTGGGAATGCAGTGTGGTGACATACATGAAGGGCCATAAAAATACTCCTGGCCTTTGGTGAAAAAAAAAAAAAATCCCACTTCTGGGAATTCGAACAAGGCATGGAACCTAAATCAAGAAGTTCATCAAGGAATCTTTTTATAATAGGGAAAAAAATGGAACCATAAGGATTCAATAAATTGTAGGGATAAACTCACAGGATGATTGAAACCACTGAAACAGCTGACAATGAGTTTATATTACATGGGAAAGTGAAAACGTTGAATGAAAAAAAAAAAAGACAAACGACCTTACGTTTAGAATCATCAGATGATATTTAAAAATCCCTAAAGAACAAGCAGAAAAGAAAGACATCGAACGCATAAGCGTGACTGTCCTCAGGGCAGAGGACCCCGTGACTTTTCTTCCCTTTTCAAGTGTTTTACATTTTCCCAATTTTTTCTCACAAAGTTTGTTCTAATTAAAAAACTGGAGAAAACACAAATTAAAAAAAAATTTAAAAAGCAACCGCCTTGCCATGTTCTGTTTTAAGACGTTTTTCAAAGTTACATTGCAGCACAGCCTGGCACTGTCACTCCAAGCCCCTTAAAAGAAAGCATGTGTTGCCAACGGGGCCAGTGTCTGGGGCGGCCGCTTCTGTCCTGAGCAGGCGTCAGACCTCGGAACCAGGTGAGGACTTGCCCCAGGTCCGCGTTCACGAAAGGATGCTGTGTGGAGGTCGCCGTGGGTCCACAGGCCTAGATTCTTCTGTAAACATCTAGCAGCCAGACATCTCTCAGGAGGGGAACTTGGAGCCACTTAAAAGGTAGCTGGCAGCTAGAAGTGCGATTGGAAAAAGGCAGCCACCGGGATTTCATGCAAATGAGCAACATCACACACTAGGAAACATCGCGGCTTTTCCCTTTCCTTGCCAAGCCAGGAGGTGAGAGAAGATGCAGGAACATCACAGAGGCGCGGCAGGGACTTTCTGTTACAAGAGTTAACAGAAAGGGGCTTCCCTGGTGGCGCAGTGGTTGAGAGCCTGCCTGCTGATGCAGGGGACGCGGGTTCGTGCCCCGGTCCGGGAGGATCCCACATGCCGCGGAGCGGCTGGGCCCGTGAGCCATGGCCGCTGAGCCTGCGTGTCCGGAGCCTGTGCTCCGCAATGGGAGAGGCCACAACAGTGAGAGGCCCGCGTACCGCGAAAAAAAAAAAAAAAAGGAGTTAACAGAAGGGTTAAGAGTTAATTAGAAGGGCTAAGAAAGCAACTTAATCCCCGCTTTGCGATGAAAAAGTTTCTGCCAAAGGCAACCCGAAGAAGGAACTGGCCCTGAGATCTTCTAAACGGTGACAAGAATTAAATTTGCAACCTCAACCCAGACCCTTGCAAGCTCCAGGGGCCAATGAGGCTTCAGGGTGATTGAGACAGGTGTGCTCCCATCAAAAAAGCTGGGCCAAAGCGTCATCCTCACCTGTTAACTGCGGAGTGACACTGCTTGGGACCACATGGATCTCAACTCCCAGCCACCCAATATGCTGTTCCCTCTGCCTGGAACGCTGTTCCCTCTGCTCCTCACCTGGCTGGCTTCCGTGCATCCCTGCTCATCCCACTGGTTTAGCAGACTGCTCAAATGCCCCAGCCTGAGTCCTGCGTGGAACACCTTTCTCCCGCCTTCCCTGATGGCTACTCATCCCTGGAGCTGTGGGTTTGGGTGCCTCACTGGTGCTCCCCAGCTGCCCTGAGCCTCTTCATCCTGTTCTGTAAAGACCTGCTCATCCCTCCCACTAGTCTGTGCCCTCCTTGGAACGGGCCAGTGAATCCTTAGAGCTGAGCACAGTGCCTGGTACACAGTAGGTGCTCCATAAATGCTTGACAGATGAAGCATGATTTGTACCTTCAAGGAGGTTATAATCCAGTGAACAAGTTGAGACAGGCAGGCTTGACAACATGACTGAGGCTGTCACAGGGTTCTGCCAATCACGACCCCCGCCGAATGAGTCTGTTTAACAACAGCCAGCATTTAGTGAGCACCTACTATGTGCCAGGCACCTTGTTAAGTGCTCTATGTACACTCTATCTCAGAGATCCCCAAACAGTTCCATAACCGTGCACATCTTACTAACAAGGAACCCGAGGTTCAGGCAGGAGAAAGGGTCTCGCACAAGGTCACGTAGAAAACAGCTGAGTCTCTACTCAACTACAGGCTCGTCTGCCCCCAAGTTAGCGAACCAGCCACCCCTCCATTCAATGCTCAGAGAGAAAGGGCTGCCCAGGAAGGAGGTGCCAGTGCCCATGAAAACTGCAGAGGTCGCCCAAGCCAGCACCAGGAGCACCAAGCCATGTCCTCCCCAGCCAGCTGGGACATAAAGCCCAACAGGAATGACACCAGGGCGGTCATAAAAGCAGGCTGGCCCACATCCGGCACTGCCGAGCAGAATGAGCTCCGAAGGAGAGGCTTATTTGGGGAAAATGGAAACA
Source organism: Mesoplodon densirostris (assembly GCF_025265405.1). Classification (NCBI taxonomy): domain Eukaryota; kingdom Metazoa; phylum Chordata; class Mammalia; order Artiodactyla; family Ziphiidae; genus Mesoplodon; species Mesoplodon densirostris. The sequence goes on from NC_082666.1 coordinate 5,531,607, forward strand.
AAACAAAGCCCTTTAATTGGAGCCATCTGGGGAGCAGTGGCCTGGGGATGGGGCTGGAGGGGACAGGGTGGGGAGCTGAGCGGAAATGCCTGGGCAAGGCTGCCCTGCCCACTGTGGGCATGAGAACCAGGTGGGGAGAGCCGCTCCCAGCCTGCAGGAGGCATCACAGCAGGGCTCCTCCGCCCTAGCATCTGGCCATCCACTGTTCTCGACTTCCTCTCCCACCCTAGCTCTTGGCAATTTGGGGCTCGCTGAATCCCTGTGAAGAGCTGGGGAATCCCTGTGACCACAATGCCAGACACCATGAGAGCCTGGCTGAATCAGAGCTAGGCCCACAACAGTTCCCTCAACTTTGGGCCAAGAGTCTAACTCCCAAATATGGATCAAGATTGTCAAGCCTATTGTCTAACCTGGGGAGAGTGAACAGATTTCGTCTGATTGATTATTGCCTAGGGCTTTGTGTTAAGAAGGATTCTGAGGTCCAGCCTGAATGGAGCCATGACTGAAATGTACGAACTACACGTCTGCAAAGAGAGGTGTCAGGGCATTTAAGACCATTGCAATCAATCAGGGAACAGATGAGGGGCTGAGTGGGAATGATGGAGAGGAAGGCAAAGACAAGGAACATTCCAGAGAATGATCTAGTGATCTGGCGGATGCTGAAGTCAAAGGGTGAGGAGGGAAGAATTGCAGCGGATTCCTGAGTTCCTTGCTCTGGTGCATGGAGAGACAAGGGGGAAGGAAGAAGGCTGCCTTTACTTTTTAATGTTAAATATATATATAACATAAAATTTACCATCTTAATCATTTTTAAGCATATGGATCACTGGTATTAAGCACAATCACGCTGTTGTGCAACCGTGGCCACCGTCCATCTTCAGAACGTTTTCATCTTCCCAAACTGAAACTCCATACCCATTAAACACTAATTTCCCGGGCTTCCCTGGTGGCGCAGTGGTTGAGAGTCCGTCTGCCGATGCAGGGGACACGGGTTCGTGCCCCGGTCCGGGAGGATCCCACATGCCGTGGAGTGGCTGGGCCCGTGAGCCGTGGCCGCTGAGCCTGCGCGTCCGGAGCCTGTGCTCCGCAACGGGAGAGGCCACAACAGTGAGAGGCCCGCGTACCGCAAACAAACAAACAAACAAACAAACAAACAAAAACCACTAACTTCCCGTTCTTTCCTCCCCCAGCCCCTGGCAACCACCATTCTACTTTCTGTCTCTATGAATGTGACTCGTTTAGGGACTCATATGAGTGGAATCATAGAGCGTTTGTCCTTCTGTGTCTGGCTTATTTCACTGAGCATAATGTCTTCAAGGTTCATCCACGTAGCAGCATGTGTCAGAATCTCCTTCCTTTCTTCTTTTTTTTTTTTTTTTGCGGTACGCGGGTCTCTCACTGTTGTGGCCTCTCCCGTTGCAGAGCACAGGCTCCGACGTGCAGGCTCAGCGGCCATGGCTCACAGGCCCAGCCACTCTGCGGGATCTTCCCGGACTGGGGCACGAACCCGTGTCCCCTGCATTGGCAGGCGGACTCTCAACAACTGTGCCACCAGGGTAGCCCAGAATCTCCTTCCTTTTTAAGGCTGAAAAATATTCCATTGTATGGCTATGCCACATTTTGCTTATTCATTCATCAGCGGACACTTGGGTTGCTTCCATTCTTCAGTTATTGTGAATAATGCTGCTATGAATATGGTTTACACGGTGCACCTTTACTTTTGGACCCTAAGTTTGGGGCCCAGGTGTGACATTCAAGGGTCGACTTTCAGGAGGATGCTTGAATGACCTGGTCAAGCGCTCTGGTGGGGGACTGGGCTGGAGGTGCAGGTGGAGCCCCAAATGTCGACCATGATCCCAACAGGCAAAGCCAGGGGCATGAGATGGGGAGAGGGCACAGCTGGTGGCAGGGCTGGCGGGAAGATGAGAGAGAGCAGGGGAAGGGGGGCAGGTGAAGCGGCTGGAGCCCGGGGTGCCCAGGTGCAGGGCAGGGCCAGGAGGAAGGGCGGAGCCACAGCTTAAGAGTCTGGGATGGATCTGGAAGACTGGGGAGTTATTCATTCATGCATTCATCCACTCATTCCTTGTTTCCAGGGAGGAAATACAGTGTAGCCATGATGTGCAGGGGTTCACATCCCCGCTCCACTGCTTAGCAGCTCTGTTGCCTTGGGCAAAATACCTAACCTCCCTCCAGGGAAATGGGCAAGTGTCTTGAACACAGTGACTCCATTTCCCCATCTGCAAAATGGGCATCACAATAAAAGGGCTTCATGAGTAAATGCCTGCAAAGCACTCACAACAGTCCCCGGCACGTGCATGACTAAATGCTGTCGTTCCATCCATCCACCCAACCAACAGCACCACTGTGCAGGGGGCCCTGCACTGGGCGCTGGGGTGCAGCTGTGAAAACAGGCATTCCCTCTGTAGCCTGGAGCCAGTGATGGACACAAACAAACCAAAACCTCACGTGCATCATCTAGACTGTGACAGGGGAAGGGTGAGGGGCTGCAAGAACATGCAGGCAGGCTCTCCGCCCAATCCTGGGGGCTGAGGGTTTCCTGTAGGAGGTGACCTCAAAGCCTAGTGGGGCGGATAGTGGCTTGTCCGCTGTTGCATCCCCAGGGCTTGGTACAGGGACTGGCACGCAGTAGGCACTAGGCTGTTTTGTTTATGAATGAGATACGGGTTATCCAGGAGAAGGCGGGAACAGGAAGTTTTGCCGGGCAGATGCAACAGCAAAGGCAAAGACCAGGAGGAGAGAGGCAGTCTCGGCCCATCCTCGGCCCTGCTGCAGGGCAGCTGGTGCAGCCAGAGTGGGAGGTGAGGGAGGGGAGATCTGGAGGCTGCCTGTATCCTTCCTGGGCTTTGGGACTTCCCACTCCTGCAACTGCTGGGTCCATCCTGAGCCCAGATGGGGGGCGAGGCGGCCAGGGCCAGCTGGGCCCAGGGCCATGGGGGGCTGCTTCTGTGGTAGGGGCTAATCAGGGCTGCTGCCTTGACCCCTGACCTGACTGGGGCCCGGCATTCCAGCCAGAACCCCCAGGGAGAAGGAAGGAGAACTTGGCGCCCCGGCACTGGCCTCGTCCAATGCAAACACGGCCGCCCACTCGACAGGAAGACGCAGTGGAGCCAAAGCTCAGGAGACCCAGCCGGAGTCGGGCTCCACAGGGGCCGGCAGGTCCTTCTGACGTCCAGCTCCCACTGGGCCAGGCCCCGCTGTCCTCTTGTCCCCTCCGCTCTGGCCATCCAGGCCGTAAAGGTCCAAGAACACACAGAGCGGCCTCCTGGCTCCCCTTGACCTGGAATGCCCTTCACTCTTTTGTCAACTCCCACCACCCTTCAGATCTCCGAGAGGCCCGCTCACCCCGGGTGTGTCCCCTGAGCATAAATCTTCATCCACATCGTTCCCGGGGCCCAGCTCATCTTCTGGCTCCATGAAGATGGAGCAGATGCTGAACAGATGCAGGGAGAACTGGCCCTGCACACGGGCAGCCCCAGCCGGGATCTGAGGCTGGAGGGCCAGCGGGCAGGAACCCACTCACTATTCCTCCTGAAACCTTCCCCTCGCTCAGGGGCTCAGAACTCACCTGCTCAGGGACTTAATGGTCTTTCCAGTAGGTTCTCAGGAATCCAAGAAAGTGTACAAGCAAGAAGGGAGACTCCCCTGAGCCCAGCCGAAAGCTGAGGCATAACCTGGACGTTTATCCCCAAATGCAGCACACTGTGGGGAGGGTCCCACGGTCTGCGGTGGGACCCTAGGCACTGATTTCATCCTCAGAGCCTCAGTTTCCCTGTCTATAAAAGAACAAACAGGGACTTCCCTGGCAGTCCAGTGGTTAAGACTCCACGCTCCCAATGCAGGGGACACGGGTTCAATCCCTGGTAGGGGAACTAAGATTCCACATGCCGCACGGTGTGGCCAAAGAAAAAGAACAAACGGTGCTGGGATGGGGTGCTGACTTAGTGGGGTCCCTAGCACGTGGTGAGGGCCCCCTGAATATTGTGTTATCCCCGATGACCATCCACCTCCCACACACCCACTACAAGGCTCCAGCCTGCTCACTTCCCATGGCCTCCATGGAGGGCTGGGAGCCACCAGACCCCGCTGCTGCCTTTCATCCCAGACAGGAAGGCTCAGCTTAGCGACAGGACTCAGGGATTTGGAACAGATGTCTGTGAGCTCGCAGGGGGCTGGGAAAGCAGCGACCTCCATCCAGGGCTGACCGGCCTCCTGTCCCTCCCCCGGCCTCACCCCACTCCCTCCAGGAGACCGCCCCACTCCTCCCTCCAACGAGGTCAAGGAGAGAGAGGGCAGAGCCGGCAGAGGCGGCCTGAGGGCTACGAGAGGCTGCCCCGCCCACCTTGACTGAGGATCCATCCGGCCCCCACCGGGAATACCCTGAAGATCCCAGACCTCTTCTTCCCCTGATATTACGCGATCTGTGGCTCAGCGTGGAGAAAACCAAATTTGAATGGAACCAAACGTGGGCCACATCTGGGGCTGCTGTGGGTCCCCAGAACCCCTCCTGCATAAATGCGACCATGGTCAGGATGTCTTTTGGGAGCCAGCTGGGCGAACATTTCTCAATCCCTTTGGAAGAGGCTGCCCCAAGGGGAACCTCAGCCTGAGCCGCTCTCAGCAGAGTCCTGTGGGACACACACAGGGACTGTCGCAGCTCCTGTAAGCACCTGGCCGACCTGAGCTCACAGGACCTGCACGCTGCCCGAGAGGTGGCAACTCTCATCCCATTTGACAGGGAGGAAACCGAGGCATGGGAAGGGGGTAGCGTTTGCCCAGTGAGGGGCTGTGCTGGGCCTGAGTGCAAAGCCTCTTCTGTGGCCTGGGGCAGGCAAAAGAGAGCCCTGAGCTGGGCCCGGGGCACAGGACGGAGGAGGTGACATTGTCCCTCCTTCATTCATTCACTGTGCAGACCCTTGCAGAGCCCCTGCCACGTGCCTGGTGCTGCACAACACCATGGGAAGAACAACGGTGTGTGTGTGTGGGGGGGGCATAGGGCCTGGCACACACCAAGTGTAAGTGGGAACTGCCCCAAATCCAAACACGTAGACCCTGCCCCGCCCACTCCTGCCTCGGTCTGTGCCTGGCCTGAGCCCCTCGTCTGCCCCGGGTTCCACCCACACAAGCAACACATCAGCCAATACCGCATCCTCTGTCATGGAACAGACTGTCTCCCACAGACCCCATCCTATCCCAGATTCCTTCCCCTGTGGCCCTGGGGTCCTGCCAGGCCAGTCCAGCCAGCTCCCCCAACCTCTCTCCCCCCACTGGTTTCCTGTCGCACGCCTGGGTAGAGACCTTGTCCCATCCCATCCCTCCCATCCCATCGACAAGCCCCACCTGGAGAGCCCGACAGGTCAGTGGGTGGTAACAAGGCCTCAGAGCAACCGAGCTTCTTGGGGTGGCAGTGAGTACCAGCCTGCTCTTCTGAGAAGGCTCGGTGTCCCCCCTACCACTTCAGTGCCATTCCCCAGCCCTCCCCAAGGCACTGTTACCCAGAGCTAGGAAGAGCCAACTCCACCGATGAGTGGAATTCACGTCAAGGAGTTAATGCTCTGGTCTTGGATACACACGGATGTCAGGATCATTTAGCAGCTGTGTGTCTTTGGGCAAAAAACTTAACCTCTCCGGACCTCAATTTTCTCATCTGAAACATAGGGATACATTCCCATAATTCCTTATCGAAACTGTTTGGCTCCAGATGTAGTTTAGAATTCAGAACTCTTCAGACTTTAGAGAGATGATGCAGTCCTTATGCCATGCACTGTGTTAACACCTCCAGCCAGGTCTGGGGCTAACAGCCATGTTCAAACATCTCAGGACCAGAATGTATGACTCTTCACTCTAGGATCAACAAGGTCTGTAAGTAGCCTCAGGTCAGGTTTAGCAGCCGAAATGAGTTATAAAAATACTTTCAGGGCTTCCCTGGTGGCGCAGTGGTTCAGAGTCCGCCTGCCGATGCAGGGGACACGGGTTCGTGCCCCGGTCTGGGAAGATCCCACATGCCGCGGAGTAGCTGGGCCCGTGAGCCATGGCCGCTGAGCCTGAGCATCCGGAGCCTGTGCTCCGCAACGGGAGAGGCCACAACAGTGAGAGGCCCGCGTACCGCAAAAAAAAAAAACAAAAACTTTGAGGGGCTTCCCCACTGGTCCAGCGGTTAAGACTCCACGCTCCCAGTGCAGGGGGCCTGGGTTTGATCCCTGGTCAGGGAACTAGATCCTGCACGCATGCCACAACTAAGAGCCCTTGTGCCACAGCTAAGACTCAGCGCAGCCAAATAAATAAATAAATAAATATTTTTAAAAAATACTTTGAGTTTTCAGAGCTTTGGGAGATTTTGAACTCACAGATAAGGGAGTGTGGACCGATGGAAACTCTCCCTCCCTGAAAGGGCTATGGAGCCAGGGGTCGGGGCGGAGGTGGTTATTCCCATTCCCTGAAATGGGGGAGGTGCCAGGAGTGAAGTGCTGCGTCCAGACTTGGGATTGTGATTCCCGGGGACCTAAGGGCTCTTGCACCTTGGCGTGGGGTTGGGTGGAGAGGCTTGGGCACAGCAGAGAGGCCATGCCATCCGGTCCAGTTACCCAACAGCCGGGTGAAACTTGGCTCCTACCCTGAGGGCAAACTTCCCGGTGATTAACACGCTGGTTCTGTCCCCAAGATCACCCCCAGGGACGGCACACAGCCTCAGGGATTCACTGAACCCCAGAAGTCAACCAGATGCCCCAAGATTAGGAGCCCCTGCCCCAGAGAGCCGACTAGTTCACCCCCTTGTGGGTCACCTCCCTTCTTTGCCCACAACAGCTCTGGGTCTAGGATGGACAATCATTACAGGGCATGGTCCTCGCACCCAGATCCACTGCTCTGTAAAGGGCTCCCAGGAGGCTTCCCACCCCTCCCAGCCCCAAGAGACACTCATCAGTCTATCCTTCCAGATAGTGGGGGGCACAGGTCCCTTTCCTGAGCCCCCCCCATATCTGGATCCTACAGCTAACCCAGGGCGCGCAGCCTCGAGCCCCCGATGGTGGGCACAGGGGACGAGGTGACGGCGGTGCCCTGAGCCCGCGCTTACCCAGGTTGAGAGTGATGTTGACCGAGGTGGGGTACTGCACCCCGAAGGCCATGGACGGGCTCTGCCACCAGGTGCTGTCGTCCTGGCTGTGGAAGTCGGTGAGGTAGGAGGCGTTGTGGTGGCGCTCGGGGTCGGCGTCGTCGCAGCGCTGGCACTGCGCCCCCGCTCCCTGAGCGGCCACGTGCGGACAGAAGTCCTCGGGCGGGCGGCCGCACGTGTGGGAGGCCTCGGCTAGCCGGCCGAACGCCGCGTTCTCGAACACGGGCAGGCAGCGCTGCGGGCGCCCCGCGCCGTCGTAACACGCTCCCATGCCCGCGCCGGCCGCCCGCGGCGCCAAAAGCGCCAGACCCAGGAGGAGCGCGGCCACCGCCGCCATGGTCAAGGGCACCGACGCCCTTGCGGTCCGGCAGTGCGCGCCCGCCAGTCTCTGCGCGCCCGCCTCGGCTCCCGCTCCGGTGGGCGCGGACCGCGCCTCCCCCGGCGGGCGGGACCCATGGCGGGAGGGAGGGACAGACGGTGGGCAGCGCCCGCAACCTCCCGACGGCTCCGTTCCTGGGCGCTCACCCCCACCTGGTGGTCGTGCCCGGGAGTGCCCGGCTTGGGAGTCAGCCCCAGCTGCCTTGCCCTGGCTCTGCTGGGGGACCCTGGCTCTTTGAGCCTCGGTGTCTGCGTCTGTAAAAAGGGATTGGTAATGATGCAGATTTATTGCCGTGCTTGTGAGGTTTCAGTGGCTGTTCATGACATGGAAACTGCTCACTAGTGCCTTTCAAGTCCTGAAATAAAAGGGGGCATCAGGGTCTTTACCTGGTCTTTCCCGTTGCACGTCTCCTCCCAGCAATAAAGTCACCCTAGGGGTAGTTCCTTAAGTTTCCACTGTTCCATTAACTCTGAAAAGTGCTTCTGCTGCTGGCTATTCTCTGCTCTCAGAGCAGAGATTCTAAGCCGACATTTGTGACCAAGGATACCTGGTCTCATCACAAACATCACCTCAGAGAGAGACCTTCCCTCCCCCCACCCGCAGGAGATGCCCCCTTATATGCTCCATTCATTAAAATTAGTAAATCAAAGGAGAAAGCCAGATGCTCATATCAATAGATGCTAGAGAAAACACTTGATAAAACTTAGCAGCCCTTCCCAGAAAAACTCTAAGGAAAATAGTAATAAACTTCCTAAACATGCTCAGGACTATTTCTCAGCTGCAGTCTTTGCAGCTAGGTCCTTCCCATCAGTAGTCCTTGCTTGCGACTGGGAAAGTAAAAGTGGGCAGAGGCCATCCTCTGTCCTTCTGGTGATTTTTTCTGGTGGCAAGTAAGGTCACAGAGGAGGAGGCTTTCTGCAGCAGCGTGCTTCCCATTCTCCAGCTCTGTGGGGGTTGAGAGGGCTTTGTGTGGTGGTAGCAGCAGCCGTGGCACCTTGACTCCTATTTCTGCCCCCTGGATTGCCGTCACAGAGTGAGCTCCCAGAGCCTCAGGTGGTGGCAGTTTCCCAGGTGGGTCAGTTCTGCAATGTCCTAGATGTCAGCACTTCCAGTGTCTTTCCATCCATCCCCTGAGCACTTACCTCTCTGCATCCAGTCCTTCCTACTGCAAACACCTAAGCACTTGCCAAGTGCTTGGCGCCCAGCCCAGCGTGGTGAAGGTGGAGAGGTGGGCAATAAATTGCTATCACTACAATGAAGACAAGATCCTGCTCTCTGTGAGCCCTCGGTCTGACTGGAGAGGGAGACAGGGCACTAAGAAACAGCCTGATGACATTCCAAGGCTTGTTCTTGCCTGTTTTATAAGACTGGATTGTGACCATGTGTTTTCCAGTCGTTGTTCCTCAGCAAACATGTACTGTGGGTCCCCTCCCACTTCCTCTGGACACTCAGGGTCCAGCATGGACATCGTTGGGCCTGGCACTCCCTGGGGAAACCCCACGGCCGAGTCCACACAGACATGTCTCTGCTGTGCCTGACACTGCCCACACGTAGCCAAAGTCACCCACAACACAGGTCAGCCAGGAACACAAGGCCATGGAGCCCACCCTGTGGGTAGATCACAGAGCCCAGCTGCTCCTCAGTGGGTTTTCTTGTTTGTCTGCACCGCTCGCCCAACTAGGGGTCCCTGGAGGGTAGGCAGGAGGGGTGTGACTCATCCCCTGGGTGGGCAGCAAAGTGGGTGCTTGCAGAATGCCTAGTGAATGAATGAAGGATGATGAATGTTAAATGGATGGTAAGTGAATAAAAAGTACATGAAGAATGAGAGCATCTGAATGAATGGATGGATGGAGGGATGGATGGATGGATGGTGAACGAATGGATATAAGTGTGATTGATGATGATGGTGATGATTATGATGATGATGATGATGATGATGATGATGATGATGATGATGATGATGGTGATGATGGTGGTGATGGTGATTATGATGATAAAGATGAAGTGATGATGATGGTGATGATGATGATGGTGATGATGATGGTGATGGTGATGATGATGATGGTGATGATGGTGGTGATGGTGATTATGATGATAAAGATGAAGTGATGGTGATGGTGATGATGATGATGATGGTGATGATGATGATGATGGTGATGATGGTGATAATGGTGGTGATGGTGATGGTGATGATAAAGATGAAGTGATGATGATGGTGATGATGATGATGATGGTGATGGTGATGGTGATAATGACGGTGAAGAATAAATGCATGCACGTGGGAAGTAAGAGCTTCTGCTCCCTGGGTTCTCCTCACACAACCTCTGCCCCCAGTTCTGGGGCCCTTGCCCTCTCAGCAGAAGGCACAACCTGATAGCCCCTCCCCATTTCTCCCACTGCACCTGCCACCCTCTACTTTTGGCCACTCAGCTCCGGCCACACGGGCCTCCTTCCCAAACACAGAGCGCATTCCCACCTCAGGGCTTTTGCACGTGCTGTGCCTTATGCCTGGAGCACTGTTCCTGCAGATTTCTGTGTCCCTCCCTGCCCCAGGATCCCGATATGGAGAGTCCGGCCCAGACCTTCCTTGACCTTCCCCTGTGCTTCCTGCTCCTGCACTGTGCAGTGTTTTCCTTCCTAACCTGTGACACATACACATACTTGCTTGTTTGTCTGTGGACTGTCTCTCCCATCAGACTGGGAGCTTCCTGAGGGCGGCAACTGTGCTGCCCCCCTTTCTCTGCCCAGCAGGGACACTTGTGGGATGAATCCATGGGGCACAAAGCAGCAGGTGAGGGCACAGAGTCCCCAGTGGAGTGACCAGCTCCACGCAGTCACTGGTCTGTGCCAGCAGTCCCCACCACAGGCAAGCTGCCCTTAAACAGTAATTTCATTTCCAAGCTCTTTCTGCTGAGGACAAGGAAACGGCAATTATAAGTCAGCAGCAGAACCTAGCAAGGGAAGGGAAGGCACAGATAAGCCACACCTGCACTCCAGCTGCCCCAGGGATTCTTTTTTTTTTTTTTTTTTGCGGTACGCGGGCCTCTCACTGCTGGGGCCTCTCCCGTTGCGGAGCACAGGCTCCGGACGCGCAGGCTCAGCGGCCATGGCTCGCGGGCCCAGCCGCTCCACGGCATGTGGGATCCTCCGGGACCTGGGCATGAACCCACGTCCCCAGCATCGGCAGGCGGACTCCCAACCACTGCGCCACCAGGGAAGCCCTACCCCAGGGATTCTTAACCATTGCTGTGAGCACCGCTGGAACCAGAATGGGACCCCCAGGCCTGAGTTGGACCCCTGTCTGTCCCCAGGGCCTGGCACGACCCTGCAGAGGCTCCCAGTGCTCTCGGGTAAGGGCGGTCTCTGAGACCTCAGCTCCTAAGACTCCAGAACTCCTACATCACTGGCCAGCACCTTCCGACCCTCAGGCCTTCCAGGTCCCCTCCAGCCCCAGGACTTTGGCACCTGCCGGTCCCTCTGCCTGAAAGGCTCCCCTGCTCTTCTCACCAGCCTGACTCTTGCTCCTCCTCTAGGGCTCAGACCTCAGGATAATGTCACTTCCGCAGCTTGCCCCGCCCCCTGGCTTCATGGCACTTCTAGACCCATCATTACTTTCATGTCCCTCTTTCCCGTCAGGCTGCCGGTCCCAGAGGACAAGAATCCTGTGGCTTCCCACTCTGTCCCTGACGTGCACCCAAGGCAGGGTGTACGCTAGATGGTCCATAGAGTGAATGAATGAGTGTGGGAGAGCAGACTGGATCGAGGGAGGGAGGGAAGGAGAAAGAGATCTGGCAGCGAGGCCCAGGCTGCAGTTGGGCTCTTCTTTGGGGGTGAGGCTGCCCGTAAACGGGGGTGAAGGCCAAAGGCAGGGAAGGAGCGCGCAAGCCCATGACCCATGGCTGGGAAGTGATCTACAAATGCACCTCACCCTTCACGTGGCTTTATTTTGAAAACGTGAACCTTACAAATGTCAGGGAGAGGCTGGGATTCTCAGCCTGGGGCCCAAAGGGCCATTTGCATTCCTGGTGCCAGCTTAATGGGGCTCTGCAGGGGCTGCGGGAAATTTGTGCCACCTGCTGGGGCCGGTCCAAGGCCAAGGCAGGGGCAGGAGCATCTAGAAAATAAAACGGTAAAGCTGCCAAATCTGTGCCTCCCCCAGGAGGGTGGGGCACCTGGAGGACAGGGAGGTGGGCAGAGGGTAGCTCCCACAGGTGAGGGTAGCCACGGGGACAGGGCGGTGAGAGGCCCCCCTTTCCTGCACCCTTGGATGCTGACCGCTCACCCTCCCCACCTCAGACAGGGCCTGTCCCTGACCACCTGACACGCAAACCATCAGGCTCCTCCTCACGGGGATCCTGCTAGGGCGCAGGTATCGGCCCCACGCTTCGGATGGGGAGACTGAGGCTCAGGAAGCAAAGTAACTTGCCCAGCGTTCCCTGGCTGGGGGGGTCAGGTGGGGTTTGAACTCAGTTCTCTCGGATTCTCTAGCAGCCTCCGTGCCTGCCCTCCCCCACCTTTCCCGATTTCCAGAACAAACCACATGTAGGACGGCTCCCAGCACGCGTGTCAGATTAGAAGTCCCCCCGAGAGCATCCTGGATGCTCTGCCTGGGCCGCGCAGCACTTGCAGATGCGCTGTTCCTGCCACTGGATCACCTCCCCACCGCACCCCCTTCCTTTCCAAAACCGTGGTCGATGGTCCGTCCTGGTCCCCAGCAGGGAAATTTATCTCTTCAATGGGGATCATCTTTGCAAATCGCCCTCTTCCCGCACAGCTGTGTCAGGGGCGTGCTGGAGCTGTCAGGCTTCTGTTTGGACGTGTGCGCACGCGCGTGTGCACGTGTGTGTGCATGAACGAGCAGTGTGTGTTTTGTGTGAGCCGTGTGTGTGTGAGATCGATGTGGGGTATGGGCAGGTGTGTGTGGTGTGTGCTCGTGTGGGTGTGACTGTGGTGTGTGTGCTGGGACCTGGGCTGGGGGTGGGCACAGGCACGGTCTGAAGGCTGTGGAGCCCTGAGACACAGGGGGTCCAGCAGGCAGGCTCCGTGGGAGGTAGAGGAGGAAGAGTGGCAGGAACTGATGGGGGGTAAGGGACGCACCCCCTGGAGCCGGAAGTTAGCGGTGCTTGTCCTAGACCCTGTGGCCTGGCCCGGCTGGGGACGTGCGGGGCTCCGAGCCTACTGCTGGGATGGAGAGACACCGGATGGGAGCACCTCACGGAGGGGGTCTTGAGGCCAGAGGCTGGCCCCTGGAGGACAGTCCCCGAGGGGCACAGGGGGGCACTGCAGGCTACTCAAATCATGCGGTGCAGGAGTCCACATGAGATGGGGGGCCACAGAGCGGCTGTGGAGGACAGCCTTGAAGCCAGCCTCAGGGCTCTCCAGCTGTGTCCTCAGCAAGGGACAGGGAACCAGCCACTGAGCCCTTCCGTCACCCCCAGAACAGGGCTGGCTGAGGGCAGGGCTGGGGTCTGCCCACTCCCGAGGCCCCTCAACCAGTCAGTGCCCGGGCAACGTTTGTGCGGACTGAATGCCCAGCCCTGTGCCCCGAGCGTGCGCAGGGCCTCCCCGCATCTTGGAAGCAGCCCCGGGATAAAGGCCGCTGTCCCCTCCACAGATGAGGAGACAGGGGTCAGGCAGGGTGACTTACCCAGGCCCCCAGGGCTCAGAGGTGCTGCTGCTTGGTTTTCAAAATGTGGTTTTTCTCCCAAGCAGAAGCACGGCCTGGCCACGTGGCGTGGGGTCCCCATGGGAGAGCGGGCAGGGGGCACATGTCACTAGTCTTCAGTGTTCTCCACCCGCAGAAGAGCTGGGACATCTGGACCTCAGGGGTCCCTGCAAGCGAGTGGCACTGGTTTCGGTCCTGAGTAGGGATGCCTCGGCCTGGTGGCAGGCAGAAGGCAGGCAGGGCAGCCTGCCAGCAGAGACCCCTAAATAACAGGGAGTGACCAGCATGACTGCTGCCGTCCCAGCCGGGGGACAGGCTCAGGCTTCATAAAGCGTGATCGATGGGCCTAATATGGGACTGGAGACGGCGGGCTGGCAGCCCCGGCCCGGCCTGCCGGCTGCCATTTACCCACATATTTATTTATTTATGCATTCTCCTCCATGGCAAAAGCCCAAAGACAATAAAAGAAATTGAATTGCATATCAGATGGGACATCAGAGGGAGATACAGCCATAAATCGCGTCGTATTTATTCCATAAATATCAGCACCTCCCGAATAGCCAGTGCCCGTTATGAAGTTATAATCAGGAATCTGGCCCCGTGATGCTCACCACCAGCCCCTCTCCCATTAGGCAAACGGGCTGAGTCCCCAAAATAAATAAGTACTTCCTCAGGCCACCTGCCCTCTTTAAGGCAGGCATCTGGTCACCCGGGCTGCCTTCACCCAGAGTAAGGGGCAGGGTCCTCAAGAAAGGGCAGGCGGTAGCTGGAATTACAAGGTGCCCAGGCCCCGATGCAGTGAGCCCATGGAGGGAAGTAAGTTTCTGCAGGCCCTTTGCTTCCACCTGCACACTTACCACCCTGGCACCTGGTTGGAGCCTGGATTCTTTCTCTTTCATCCTATGACAGTTTTTTTCCCAAGATGTAATTCACATTCAGTGAAATGCACACATAAGTACATAGTTTGATGAATTTTTACATGAGTATGTAAAAACACCACCAGGATCAAGACCAAGAACGTTTGTCCCTGGGGAAAGTTCCCTCATGCTCCCTCCCTGTCATTAACACCTTTCCAAAGGAAGCTGCATTTCTGTCACTGTAGGTCACTTTGCAGGTTCTAGAATTTCAGAAAAATGCATTCATATAATATGTACTCTTTTGTGTCTGTTTTCTAATTTGTTTGACAGTGTATAGGAGATGCATCCATGTCACTGTATGTATCAGGGGTTCCTTCTTTTTCATTGCTGTGTAGTATTTCATTGTGTGGATACACAATTTTTTCATCCATTCTCCTGTGGATGGACATTTGAGCTGTTTCTAATTTGGCGCTATTGTGAATAAAGCTGCTTGTATGTGTCTTTTTGTGAATATAAGCACTCATTTCTCTAGGGTATATGGCTGTGAGTGGAATTGTTGTGTTGTAGGGTAGAGGTACATTTAACTTTACCAGAAACTGCCAAGAACGTCTTCCAAGCGGCCGTAACATTACATGCCCACAGCAACATATGAGAGTTCTGGTTGTTGCAGGTGCATGTCAACACTTGGTTATGTCTGTCTTTAATTTTAGCCACTCTGGTGGCTATGTACTAGATCTCTTTGTGGTTTTAATTTGTATTTTCACCACCTACTCTTACCTAGATGACTGCACTGACCTCCCACCTGGGGTCCCTGGGCTGACTTCCTGTCCCCGGCAGTCCATCCCGCACTCCGTAGCCAGAGGGACCCTGTTGTCAGGTCAAGACCCTCCTCTTCTCAGAACCCTCCCATAGCTCCCAGCTCACTGAAAGTAAACGCTGAGGTCCTGATGGGTCCTGCTGTGCTTGGGCCTTCCCCCACCATTGTCATCTGTCCCTCCTTCCCTGGTGCCAGCTCTCCAAGGGCAGCACCTGTGTTTTGCTCCCTGTTGCATCCCCATAGCCTAGGTCAGCGCCTGGCACAGAGCAGAGGCTCCATCAATACTGGCTGAACAGTTGAAACGAGTCAGTGGCAGGCAACATGGCATTTAGCAGAGCCCCTGTTCTGAATGGACATGAAACTCATAACGTAGAAGTAAGCATTTTAAAGCACACAGTCCAGTGGCACATGCCGCATTCACACTGTCGTGCAACCACCATCCCTGTCTTGTTCCAAATGATAGCAGTTTTGACGTGGCCTCCTCAACTTCTGATGTGACCTTAACAGTCTCCCCTCTTTATTTTATTTTTATTTTATTTTATTTTATTTTTTGTGGTACGCGGGCCTCTCACTGTTGTGGCCTCTCCCGTTGCAGAGCACAGGCTCCGGACGCGCAGGCTCAGCAGCCACAGCTCACGGGCCCGCTCCGCGGCATGTGGGATCTTCCCAGACCGGGGCACAAACCCGCGTCCCCTGCATCAGCAGGCGGACTCTCAACCACTGCGCCACCAGGGAAGCCCTCCCCTCTTTATTTTTTTAAACAACTAAATGTCTTTGAGTTTCCAGCTCCCAGCCCTGAGTCTTCCTGTATCCTGGAGCTCTCTCCTATGGTGTTTACAGATGGTCCAAACGTCCCACTGTGAAGGTTGGCTGACCGGGGGCTCCCATCCCCGTGCCCAGAGCATCCCCCTCCACGTGGCCTTCCCAGGGGCCTGATGCAGAGACTGGGGGCAGGGAAGTGGCTGGTTGTCCACCCCCCACCTCCCCCCACCAACACACACACTGTTGGCCACTCTGCCTGGGCCCACAAGTCCCCTAGAGGTGGGACAGTCCTGGGCAAACCTGGGCTCTGCCGTCCCACAGCCCTGCCCGCCTCCCTCACACCCCCGGCCTCCCTCTTCGACGCGCAGGAATCTTTCCTTTCCTTTGGCTGATAACTGGGGGAGGGGAGGACGACCCAATTTATTTGGCAACAAATAAAGAGCTGCCATGATTAAGAGCGGGGGAGAAAGTTTAAAGGAGGAAAAATACCTTGGGTAATGCCATCTCCTGCGTCTTTATATTCTGAAGCGGGTCGTTCTGGATGCGGGCAGAAGGCCTGATTTAATATCCTCATGGAAAATACTGCACCTGATCCAATTACCACGGGAATTTTGATACAGTCAGCAGTCAAGTTGAAAGATTCAGAGGCACTCACCGTGGGAATAAACACAGAGACTGAATTACCCAGACGCCTCTGGGGGGTGTTAAGCGGTTCGGGTCGCTGTGAGGGCACCTCAAGCCAGGCTGGGGGGCTTGACGGAGGCCAGTTTGCTGTAGCCGGCCCTGCGGCCATGCTTCTCTGTCCCTTGGGCTGCCCTCCACGCTGTACTCCAGGCCAGCAGAAGGCCCTCGGCTTGGGGTCCTGGTATGGCAGGCCAGGGGGTCCACACACGTGCCAGGGCCCAAGCAGGCCCTGGAGGAGGTCCTCCTTGATGTCCAGCCCCTCCCCCACTCCATCCTTGCCAACCCTGCCCAGGCTGCCAACTGAACCAACCTCAACGCACCCAGCTGGCTCCGTTTTCCAGCCACTAGGCTGGCCCAGGCTCCAGCTCCCTCACCTGGACGCCAAAGGCAGCCCCTCTCTGGTCTCCCTGTCTTGTCTTGCTGCCCTCCCATGATGGACGGCTTACAAACATAAGTCTAACCAAGTCTCTTCCATGCTCAGAGCCCTTCAATCACCTCCAGCTGTTTTCAGGAGAAAGTCCAAAGGCAGGAAACACCTCCAGGGTGCTGCCCATCCTGGTCCCTTTACCCACTCCAGCCTGCCCCCCATCTCCCTCCCTTGCACCCACCCGGCCTCCCCTGTCCCCAGTCCAGTCCAGGTCTTCCTGCTGCGTACACTCTGAGTCCCTGTCCTCTGCCTGCAAAACATTGGTCATGACAATCAATATTACAAAACCATTTGAGGACTGTATGTGGAAATCCATCTTCCCCCACTGGATTTGGGTTACACAGAGGTTGGAAGGGCCAGAGGCTACTGAGTCTCTGTCCCATGTTGGCCATGCAGCCTTGAGCAAGGCTCTAGACTCTCTGAGCCTCAGTTGACTATCTGCACAATGGGACAATAATGTCTACTTCCCAGAGGTGGGAGGATGGAGGAGATAATGAAGGAAAAGAGTGTGATGAAGAACCCAAGTCCTGCCACCAGGCTCTTCGGAGCCACGTCCCAGCTTTGCCACCCACAGCTCTGTGTCTCAGCCTCCTCATCTGTGAAATGGGTTGTTCTGGCCATCTCATGAGTTAATATCCCTGGTGTTAATAACACCATAGCTGTGTTAGCTTTTGTTACCTTGTTGGGTACCTTGAACACTTCCTAGTTACGACTGGAGCTCCTTCTCCCCTTGAACAGGAGGGCCAACTAAAGGCCTTGGGGCAGCCCCATCATTAGAGACCAAGGCCAGGAGCAAAGGGCCAAGTGTTTCCCGCTGAAGCCAGACATTAGCCTGTTAACCATAAACCCATGAATACAGCCAGGCCTGTCACCTCCAGAGCTCACCTTTGGGAAAGGACATGGCATGTGGGGTACACGGGAGGGATAAGTTTTGAACGGGGGCAGGAATGTAGGCTTGTGATTGGTTTGCTCCCTGGGTGACTTTTGTGCACAGAAAAGATGCCTGAGACAATGACTTTGACTTTACACATTCAGATTTGATTCATGAATGTGCCATGTTACAAAATGCTCTTCTGGGGCCTCCCTGGTGGCGCAAGTGGTTGAGAGTCCGCCTGCCGATGCAGGGGATACGGGTTCGTGCCCCGGTCTGGGAGGATCCCATATGCCGCGGAGCGGCTGGGCCCGTGAGCCATGGCCGCTGGGCCTGCGCGTCCGGAGCCTGCGCATCCGGAGCCTGTGCTCCGCAACGGGGGAGGCCACAACAGTGAGAGGCCCGCATACCGCAAAAAAAAAAAAAAAAAAAAAAAAAAAATGCTCTTCTGGGACTTCCCCGGCAGTTCAGTGGTTAGGACTTGGTGCTTTCACTGCGGAGGGCTTGGGTTCAATCCCTGGTTGGAGAATTAAGATCCCGTAAGCCACGTGGTGTGGCCAAAAAAAAAACCAAACACAAAAATGTTGTTCTTTCTTAAGTTTTTAAGTTCACCTTACATCTTACTATTCTATTTCTATATTTATAAATTAACACAACTGAACTGTCTCTTTTAAGGGCCATTTGATTACTCTTTGGTCCCATATACAAAACTAGTTAATCAAACTCCTTTAAGGATTTGAAACTGCATAAATAAATTGAATATATCCAGTTTTCTTTTAAGTACTTCAACGATCTGACTGAGAAGGCAGCCTCTCAGCAACATTAAGTGCATCCTTTGCACATCTAATACACGGAATTTGTAAATGTGGTAAACTCCAGCACTGTTTACAAACTTCCTAAGAGTATAACCTGAAATCCCAAGCCTAAATCAAGTACTCAATTTCATATTTTAAATTCGAATTGCAAGCCTTGACTAGTGCTTTAATCAGCAAATCCTGAAACTTACAAATGCTTAAGCCACCCAACCTGTACACACTGAAGACGAAGATATTAATGTTGTTTTGATTCTCTTTTTTTTTTTTTTTTTGCAGTACGCGGGCCTCTCACTGCTGTGGCCTCTCCCGTTGCGGAGCACAGGCTCCGGACGCGCAGGCTCAGCGGCCATGGCTCACGGGCCCAGCCACTCCGCGGCATGTGGGATCTTCCCCCGGGGTATGAACCCGCGTCCCCTGCATCGGCAGGCGGACTCTCAACCACTGCGCCACCAGGGAAGCCCTGTTTTGATTCTCTTAAAAGTGCCTTTTTTTTTTTGCCCTGTGGCTGCACCGTGCAGCATGTGGGATCTTAGTTCCCTGACCAGGGATCGAACCAGTGTCCCCTGCAGTGGAAGCACGGAGTCTTAACCACTGGACGGCCAGGGAAGTCACAAAGGTGCCTGTTCTTAATGCTAAAGCTTCTTGAGGCTGAAAGAAGTTAACCCAGCATGGAAAGATCAGGTTCCCGGGTCTCGCTGGCTGGTGGGGCTGTGCCCCTGGGCCCTTCATTCTCCTCTCTGCTCAGCCCAGCCTGAAGCCCCCCATCCTGTCCACCCCCTCCCCAGTAGATTGGATTCAGCTAATCAGTTTACTGATTCCTTCTGTCCTGAGCTCTTCATATCCCTCCTCTCAGTTAGGGCTGCTGCCGTGGAGGACTCCTAATGACAGGTGATTGGATTCTGTGTGTCTCTCAGGGATTCTGTCACAGTTCTGAGGTCACCACGAGGACAGGAGGTGGGTAGAAAGCCTGGCCACCACCCAGGAAGAGGCCCAGAGTAGGAGGAGGGGGTGGTCATGAGGAGACCGGGGCTCTCCGAGGGCCGTGGACCCTCGTGGAGACTCCAGTGTCCCCACCATTAATTGCAGGCCCTGCAGCCCCTGCTGCTGAAGCCACGGAAACTTGGGGCGGCTTGAAGAAGGCAGACTCTGGGGAAGACCTTGGGCTTCGAATCACAGCAGCCTGGCAGGCTTGCACTGCCTCGCTCTCCCTGCTGAGTGCTGTGGGCAGTAGCTCACTCTCTGAGCCCCACCCGCTACACAAACCAACCGTAAACAGGGTCTAACGCTTCCTCCTGGGCATCGCTGCTGCAACACTGAACAGGGGCTGGTGCCCCGCAGGCTCTGCGTAACCATCAGTCCCCTTCCCTTCCAGAGGGTGGGGTGGGGACAGAAACAGGCCTGGCATCCACACTAGCCCCTTTCATCGCTGAGCACTTCCTAGGGGCCAGGTTCATGGGAGGAACTGTCCACACCGTCTCTTGTCTGATGTCTCCACAACCCCATGAAGACTGTAACTGGTGTCTGGTCAGTCCTGGGGCTCAGCAAAGTGAAGTAACTTGCCTAGCGTCACCCAGCTTAGCAACAGCGGAGCTGAGGTTCGCACTCAGGCAGGTCTGACCCCTCGGGCCCCCGGTCTTGGCCCATGTGCTGTCCTTCCCCAGGGTTCTGGACCTCCAAATTCGGGCCAGGGCCGAACGAGACGGCAAGCAGCAGGGGGAAGCAGCCGTGACCGAGCTCCTTCCACAGTGGAGAGGATTTCGTTCCATCAGCTCGTCACCCCCTCCTCAATTATCTTGCCACCGGGAACCTGAGAGAATCAAATCTGCTGCAAAGGCAGCGTCTCGCAGATGAAAGCTGCAGCTTGCAAGCCAGGCTGACAGCCCCGTGGCAGGGGTGCCCGCCGTCCCAGCCTCTCCTGGCGGGACCCGCTGGAGGGTGGGCACCGCGGGTGTGGCTGGGGTCAGCCCTCCAGCCTCTCCTCCCTGCCCGCCAGTGGTGGGCAGGGAAGGTTGTCTTGGTAACTCGGGCTGAGTTGATGTTAGTCATCTTCTTGGGATTTTTTTCCCTGTGATGAAAGGGGCAGCGAGGGGCGTGGGGCAAGGGGAGGGGTGGGGTCAGAGGCAGGAGGCTGATGCCCTCCTTCCACGGGGCTGCTGACTTAATAAGAATAAAGGCAGCTCTGACGGTGCAGGAAACACCACCTGAAGGTTTGAGATGTGGCCTGGGGGTCGGGGAAGCCAGGCCCAGGTGTGAGCAAAGTCCTCGGGTCCCAAATACCCACCCCAGGCGGGGACAGAGCCTTGGAGGGACCAGTGTGAGTCATGGCTCCTAAGAGGTGGGCACGGCCGGCCAGTGGTTAGAGTTCAGCTCTGCTTGGCCATGAGTCCCCTCTTGTCACAGGCTGGGCAGCCTTTTCCTCATCAGAACTGGGGGAGTAGTGGCATCCCTCCTCGGGGTTGGGGGGTGGGGGTTGAGTAAGAGAGCACAGTGAGGCCCTTAGTGGGGCCCCATCCAACGACCAGCACTGCCCTCATCGTGGATGTGGTGGGGGGTGGCCTCGCCCCAGCCTGACCTTTTCTTTTTTTTTTTTTTTTTTTGGCCGTTCCACGCGGTACATGGGATCTTCGTTCCTCAACCAGGGATTGAATCCACACCCCCTGCATTGGAAGCGAGGAGTCTTAACCACTGGATCGCCAGGGAAGTCCCTTCTTTTCTTTTTTTAAAGCAGTTTGCAGAACTGCAAAATCATCTCCCTTGAACTTGGAAGAGAGGCTCACCATGGCCTGCTCTGGGGCAAGGGCACGTTCCTGCCTTGATCCCTTATTCACTTATGTCCCTCTTTACAGACGTGGCCACAAGCCCCAGGAGACGATATGACTTGCCCTGGGCTCCCCAGCCAGTTGAGTCTTCTCTGGCCGAAGTGGGTTGCCCAGGGTGGGGATGAGGTCCAGGTGGCCCCCACCGATGGCTCTTTTTTCTGACAGCCCATCGGCTCTGCCGTCTGTGCAGAGACCCTCAAGTCCCCCCCACAATGAGGATGGCTTCACAGCAAAATGCCCACACTCTCTAACCCAGAGCCCCACGTGGCCTAGACCACAGCTCCAGGAAATGACCATGTCAGAGGCCAAACCCACTCTTGTAACTGACCACTCCCCCAAGGCACCAACGCACGGCCTGAGAGTCAGAGGGGCTGTTAAATCTCAGAGCCAAGGATGAGAACTCCTCTGATGGGAAGGGGTGGGTGGGACGGGGCTCCGAGGGGCTACAGATGTTTTCTAAAGCTGCTTCTGCTCAACCACTGTGCAGGTGACCCGGGACACCCTCCACTGCCCGAGGGGCAGTGTCTCATTCCTGAGTATCCATACTGACAGGACTGCTATGCATTCCACAGCAATCAGAAGAGATTTCTTTTAGTGAGCACTTACTGTGTGCCAGGCCCTACACTAAGGCCCTTCGTACTAACTGCATGCAGCAGGGAATGTTATGTCTGTCCATTTTACAGGTGAGGTAAGTGAGGCTCAGAGAGGCAAAGTCACCTGCTGTCTTAGGCGAGGTCTTCCAGGAGCAGAACCGAGTCAAGGATTTCAGGGCAAGTGATTTTAGGAAGGAAGTGCTCCCAGGAGAAGCCAGAAGGAGTGGGGGAGCAGGACGGGGAGGGAGAGAAGGCAGACAAGGGTGTGATTTCAGGTGAGGCCCGGACTCAGCCTGATCCCGTGAGGAGCGCTGGAGCTGGGATTGTACCCTTGGCCTTTGTCTCATCCGAGGACCAGGCTGGGCTTCTGTACCCACCCGCCAGCCAGTGGCTGTAAACTGTTATCAGCAAAGCCAGAGAAGCTGGATGGGCAACAGCGCCAGTAAAGGGGACTCTGGGGACCCGGCCAAACACCAAAGTCTCTACCTTACTTGCTGTAAGTCACACATCTGGAAAGCGGCAGAGCCAGGATTCAAACCCAGTCCAGCCAGGCGCTAAGCCCTGGGTTCTCACTCACTGTCCTGCATGGGCTCTCCTGGGGCTGGCATGTCCTCACTCAGAGGCCAGCGTCCCCTCTATTCCCTGCTCTCTACTAGGAAGCCACGGGGCATATTGTAGGTGCCAAAGTGACACGCCTTCATTATCCCATGTACTGTATCATGTCTAATACACGTCTCACCATGGAAAATGTAGCTCAGGGCCTCATGTATCTTTTATGCAATGGGACTCTCAGCGGGGGTACAGTGGGTGAGCCTTGGATATATACCCACATGGCCCTGCACACTCGGAGAACTCCCCACGCGCAGAGGGACAATTAGACAATCCTGAATTAGGTCACTTGTCTTGCAAAGTGAACAAACAAACGAGTGGACTTAAAGAAAACGATTCTGTAAATGATGTGACCACTGGCCCATGGATATGGCCGGGTTTGGATTAAGCCCGCCCAGTTGAGGGAGGAGGAAACAGAGGGGCGGGGACGGGGAGTCACTCCTGGAAGCGTCATTCCTGTCTATACGGGGCATCGGCTCCAGACAAGGCAGCGGCCATCCTCACAGTGCCCTGGGAAGTGGGATCCATCACCCCGCTTCTGGGGGCTGTCACCTCTCGAAGTTAGACGCAGATGTGTGGCTTGCTCTGGCAAAGGAAAGTTGACGGGGAGGTAGGGGGCCACTTCTGGGCCAGAGCAGGTACATGTGGGTGTGGGACCCCTGGCTCTGCTCTCCCCCCAAATGGTAGAGCTTCCATTCGCCTGGTTCCCAGAGCTTTTTTTTTTTTTTCTTTCCCTGTACGTGGGCCTCTCACTGTTGTGGCCTCTCCCGCCGCGGAGCACAGGCTCCGGACGCGCAGGCTCAGCGGCCACGGCTCACGGGCCCAGCCGCTCCGCAGCATGTGGGATCCTCCCAGACCGGGGCACGAACCCATGTCCCCTGCATCGGCAGGCGGACTCTCAACCACTGCGCCACCAGGGAAGCCCCCCCAGAGCTTTTAAGCCAAGGCAATTCTGGGCTTGTTACCAGCCAGTCATGCGGCTGGGGCATTTCACAAATAAGCAAACAGGCTCAGCGGCCAGAGGAGGCTTGCCCAAGGTCATGCCCTTGGAAGTGGGGCGGCAGGACCCGGATCCAGTCCCTTCAGCACCCCCAGCCCAGCTCCCTTCTCTCCCTGGGACAATCTGGGCTTGTTTCCGTCCCTCAAAACCCCACACACAGGCTGTTCCCGCTGCCTGGAACACTTGTCCCTGCAATCTTAGCTCACTCTCACACTTCCTTCAGGCCTCATCTCAGACGTCTAAGAGGCCTCTGCAGTAAAAAAAAAAAAAAGCAGTAAATGTGAGGGTGGAGGAGCACCAGAGCCCAGAGTCGGGGCCCGGGAAACGTGGGTGCACACATGTGAGCGTGTGTGTGCGTGTGTGTGTGTGTGTGTGCGTGTGTGACCTCCATCTTCCCTAACACCCCTCCCCAGATGCTCTAGTCTCTGCCCAGGCCCTGTACCCACTGTATCAAGCCATGCTTGCTCCCAATCCACCTCCCCTACTTGAACAGCAACTCCATGCAGGTGGCAACTTTGCCTTTTTACTGTGTGTCCTTAGAGTCTTGCCCAGTGCCTGGCACAAAGGAGGCATTTAAATAGTCACTGAATGAATGAATGAATGAATGAATGCCTTGTACTGGTTGACACCTCGAGTGGCCATGAGTCAATGAAGACATATTTGAATTTCTCTGCCTGTCCCAGCTGGGACACAGACCCAGCTGCCCCTGTCCTGGGGTCCACACCCAGGCCAAGACCCGCCCCACCTCATGGACGAGCCATGCCCTTCATAGGGCAACACCCTCGTGAACTCGACCTTCCTGCCCACAGTCCTGGCAGCTCCTGGTGCCCCTGTGCTCAGGGTCTGTGTTCTCTGAAATTCATGTGCAGAATCCCTTGTGCCCCCCAGGAATCAGACCTCCAGCCTTGAGCGTGTGCCTCACGCTGGTTCTGGGTAGTAAAGACCTTGGCCTTTGGAGCCACAGAGACCTCCCTTCCAGTCCCTCTTACTAGCTGTGTGACTTTGGACAAGTCACTGGACAACTCAGTGGAAGCCTCAGTCTTTTCCTCTGTAAAATGGGTATAAAATGGTACCACCTCCAAGGGCCATTATGAGGATTTGGGGAGCCAACTTCCAGAGTCTGAAGTTGTTGCTATTATGACCATGGCCACCCAGCCCTGCCCTTTGGACCTGCTCCCCCAGGCTGGTACTGCTGACCACGAGAGACTCACAGGGTATTAAAATGGACTGGCCCTCTGTGGAAACTGCCTCTCCCACCGAGGGGCCTTGATGGTGGAGTGTTTCACATCTGGAAGAAACCACTCACCTGTCTGCATTCTCAAGGAAGACGTACCTATCGAAGGTGTGACACCAACATCACTGGAGAGTGCTCCCACCCCGAGAGCCTGTGTGGCCTCACCTTGGGAGAAGGGCCACGTCCCACCAGGCTGGCAGCTATCAGGTGACGGCCTGAGGGGTCATTAGGTGAACCTTCTCTCTTCTCTCTGAGTCCAGGCAGGGCTTGAGAGGGAAAGTCTTGGTCATGTTTCCAAGCCTGTGATCCTCTGGCCATGATCAATTACAATGAGCAGAAGTCCCTGGAGTTTGGGCAGGAGTGAGCATGAAACATGGGCTGGTCCATAATTTGAATTTGTGACCCAGAGCAAAAGGTGGGAGCGGCCGGAATGGCCAGGGTTCGTGGCCTGGTGGACATCGCTGCCCTGGCTCCTGCTGCCCCGTGGGAGCTCCCCACGGCCTCCCACTTGCCTGGGACCAAGGCAGGTGAGTCCCCACCATGGGGCCGTCGAGCGGCTGCCTGTCTCCTCCCGCGGGGGCAGAGCTGGGAAGGTAGGGCTCACAGGTGACAGCACGGCTCAGGGAAAGGCTGTGTGGTCCCCAAGGAAGCCCCGGAGAGGCAGGTCCTCCTACACTGAGCTCTGGAAGCATTTCCACCCCTTCCTCAATGGGTGCCCGCTTGGGGCCAGTGGAACCGGAGGAGGGGATACCACGGGGATGCACACAGACATGACTCTGGCCACAGCTGCAGGAAGCAGAGTGAGCAGTTCTTGGCCACGGGCTGTGATGGAAGTTCAGGGGCCGGCACGGGCTGTCGGGGAAGACTGGACCCAAGGGTCAACCAGAGCTACAGTCAGCTGCTGATGACGGGCAGGGAAGAGTGGTCTAGGCAGGAGGGCAGGTTGTGCAAAGGCCCTGAGGAAATAAAGACTCAGAGTATCTGTGTGCAGTGTGTGTGTAGGGAAGGCTGGGTGGCTGCTCCTGGAGGGGCGGGGGTGGGGGGAGCAGTGAGACACGGGGCTGGAGAGGTGGGCACAGCAGCCCCACAGGCACGAGTCTGGGCTTTGTCCTGGAGGTGGGGCTGAGCCAGGAAGGGAGGGGATCGCCCCTCCTGTCCCACCGGGGAGGCGGCAGTGTCTGCACTGAAGGGTCCCAGCTGTGGCCACAGCTACGCCCCCAGCCTCCAGGCCTGATGGAGGGACTGTCATTTAAACAGCCTGGGGATACGCAGGAGGTAGAGGCTGGGGCTGGGGCCGATGGGAGGCTGCTGGAAGCAGGGGATCACCACCCCCAGCCCCAGGGTGGGCAACTACACTCTGGAAGAAAGCCGGGCTGTGTTAGCAGCCAGGGACTTGCTGCTCGGGGCCCTCAGTGAACCCCGGTGCCCACAGACCTAGGTCAATTCCTCTTCCCCGCGGCACGCCGGGAGGGGTCGGCCCTGGAGGGGAGCCCCGAGCCGTGGTGCTGGGACCACTGCTTCTCCCTGCACACCACTCCCTTCTACAGCGACGCTTCCTGGAACGGTCCTGCCCTGCCACCGTCACTGTCAGTGTCACAGGCGATGGCTGCCCACAGCCTCGAGCCGCAGGGGCTGGCAGAGACCTCAGGAAGGCTGGTCTGGCATCTGCACAAATGGGAAGTGGGAAGTGGACCCGGCACCCCTCCGACTGGGCCCCCAGTGGGCTGTGCCACCCGAGGCCCCAGCCCACCTGCTGGAATTTCAAAGGCAAAGGTTCTGAGGGATAATGAGGCTTAATAAGCCAGGCTGATCGATATTCCACCGAAGGAGAGGGACAGAGGGAGGGGGAGAGACGGACCCAGAGAGACACGAGAGACCTGGGGAAACACAGATTAACAGAGCCGAAAACAGAGAGAGGTACTCATACACGGAGAGATACGACACAGAGAGATACAGGCAGAAACCCACAGAGACAGAGGGATGGAGAGAGACAGACACAGATAAATACATAACACGGAGACACACAGAGATACAGCACAGAGAAAGGGAGAGACTGAGACCCCCACCCCGACACGTACCCCCAGAAGCAGAGACAGGGACACAGGGGGACACCCAGAGGATGGAGGACACCGGAGATGCAGGGCGCTGGGGGAAGTAGAGTTATGGGCTCTGAGCCTCCTCAGGGGAGCTTGGGTGAAGCTGCTGAACTCCTGGGCCCACTGTCGTCCCAGCTATGGGGTATTGTCCTTGGCCCTCAGGTGAGGGGCGTGTGTGTGGTCATCCCCCCGCCCCAGTGCTCAGGACACAGAACGATGACCACCTGACAGCGGTGCCTGAGGTCAGAGGGATGGGCGGGGCTGTGACCTCCCACCCCAGGCCAGCTCACCACTCTCCTGCCTCAGTTTCTATATCTGCAAAATGGAGCGGGAGGCCCCATCTCTTGCCTCCAGGGTGATCTCGAGCGTTAAACGAGGTGAAGACGATGAGAACCACTAGTCCAGCAGCAGCTACCCTTTCCGGAAACTTCTGATGTGCCAGGTCCATCTGGGGACCTGAGGACCTTCAGAGTGAGGCACAGAGACCCCGTTTCCAGATGAGAACACGGAGGCCAACCAGAGAAGTGACGCGACTGAGGCCACAGAACTACCTCCGCAGAGATGAGATCGG
Source organism: Mesoplodon densirostris (assembly GCF_025265405.1). NCBI lineage: Eukaryota > Metazoa > Chordata > Mammalia > Artiodactyla > Ziphiidae > Mesoplodon > Mesoplodon densirostris. The sequence goes on from NC_082666.1 coordinate 5,558,935, forward strand.
GACACGGACCCTTCTTGTTGTTTCCATTTTTAAATCTGTTTCTACCACTCAAGTCCTAGAAGCAGGCGGACCAAGCAACCCAAGTCCTTTGTTAAGAATAGGTGAGCGAATAGCCAAGGCATGGAAGCAACCTAAATGTTCATCAACAGAGGAATGGATAAAGAAGATGTTGTACATGTATACAATGGAATACTACTCAGCCATTAAAAAGAACGAAATAATGTCATTTGCAGCAACATGGATGAACCTAGAGACTGTCATACTAAGTGAAGTAAGTCAGACAAAGACAAATATCATATGATATCACTTATACGTGGAATCTAAAAAAAAATGAAACAAATGAACTTATTTACAAAACAGAAACAGACTCACAGACCTAGAAAATGAACTTATGGTTACCAAAGGGGAAAGGGAGGGTGGGAGGAGGGATAAATTAGGAATTTGGGATTAACAGATACACGCTACTATATATAAACTAGATAATCAACAAGGACCTACTGTATAGCACAGGGAACTCTACTCAGTACTCTGTAATAACCTATATGGGAAAAGAATCTGAAAAAGAATAGATATATGTGTATGTATCACTGAATCACTTTGCTGTACACCTGAAACTAACACAGCATTGTAAATTAACTATACTTCAATAAAAAAAAAATAGGCAAATGTCCACCACCAGGGGCAGAGATCCATTCACTCATTCATTCCCCCGTCCACTCACTCATTCATTCACTTCTTGAACATGTGTGAGTTGTCTGGCTGGTGTAGATTTTACTGATAAACAATTTTGGAAACTAGGTATCTCCCGTCCCTTCCACTGTTCCTCAGAGGCTGTTCTGAGGGTTCTTGACCACCCGCAGATTGCTAGACCTCAGGCCTCCTTCTCCGAGCTCAGAAACCACGTGGAGCCTCTTCTGTGCAATGTTACCCCGGCTGGTGCACCCTGAAGGAGAGAGGGGAGGGGAGGCTGGAGCTGGGCATCCATCTTGGGGGGCCTGCCTGTCGCACCCCATCAGGTCAGGCCTGGGCAGCAACGTGCAGGCTGCCCTTGCAGCCACCACCGGGAGAGTCTGCTGGATGGCCACCCCGTTCCAGGCCCACGCGTGGCCCCCTCTCAGCTTTGCCACCGCAGGAAGGAGAGCGCCTTCACGGCTTCATTTAAAAGCTGGGAGAGGGAGGTGTCACATCGGAGGTCGCACAGCTTGTGGTGGCAGAACTGGGACCCCAGCCCGTGCTCTGGGCCACCTTCCCGTCCGTCAGGCCAGGGCCCTTGCCCAGCAACGCTTCCTGCCCGTGCCCCTAACCCATGTGTCCTCGCTCAGGGCCTGCACAGGTGTGGCCACTTCAAGCTCATCTCTGGGGCTTGGTCCTGGAGTCCTGCCTCTGCGTGGAGCCAAAGGTCTTCGCCACCCTGGTCTACGAATCGTCACCATAACCCAGCTAAGCAGCGATTCGACTCTGCCCGCCCTTTCTCTGCAGACTGCCGGCTCGACGGCGCAGCCTTCCTGTCTTAGCGGGCGGCGTCCATGCTGCTCGGCCCCAAGAGCTCAATAGAACGGAGGGTTAGAGGGAAACTGCTCCCCTCTCTGTCTTATTCCCCCCACCCATGAGCTTCCTCTCCAAACGTATGCTTCCTGAAGCCCCTCCCTTAGGTGGCTGCCACCCAACCCTGGCTGTACATCAGAGGCTCAGATTCCTGGGTCTCACACGGCACAGTCCAGTTCCACCAGCCCGGATATCTCCTGGTATCTGTTTACAGTGGTAAAATACAGAAAACATAAAATTTACCGTTTTAACCATTTTAAAGTGTACAGTTCAATGGAATTCAATACTTCTACAGTGCTGTGCAACCATCTCCACTATCTGGTTCCAGAATTTTCCATCACCCCAGTGGAAACCCATAAAGCAGTCTCCATTCTCTCCTCCTCCAACCCCTCCCCCCAGCCTCTAGCAACCACTTATTCTACTTTGTGTCTCTGTGTATTTTTCTATTCTGGGTATAAATGGAATCATACAATATTCAGCCTTTTGTGTCTGGCTCCTTTTACTTGCCATAATGATTTTGAGGTTCATCCACGTTGTAACATGTATCAGAGCGTCATTCCTTTCTATGGCTCAATAATTTTCCATTGTATGGATGTACCATGTTTTGTTCATCTGTTCATCCACTGATGGACATCTAGATTGCTTCCACCTTTTAGCTATTGTGAATAATACTGCTAAGAATGTGGGTGTACAAATACCTCTTTGAGACCCTGCTTTCAGTTCTTTTGGGAATATATTTTTCTTGGAATATACCCAGAAGTGGAATTGCTGATCATACAGTAATTCTATTTTTAATTTTTTAAGGAACCACCATTTTACATTTTTACCAGCAGTGCACAGGAGTCCAATTTCTCCACATCCCCACTAACACTTGTTATTTTCTATTTTTTATTTTTATTTAAAAAAATTTTTTTTTTGTGGTACGCGGGCCTCTCACTGTTGCGGCCTCTCCCGTTGCGGAGCACAGGCTCCGGGCACGCAGGTTCAGCGGCCATGGCTCATGGGTCCAGCCGCTCCGCGGCACGTGGGATCTTCCCAAACTGGGACACGAACCCACGTCCCCTGCATCGACAGGCGGACTCTCAACCGCTGCGCCACCAGGGAAGCCCTTGTTTTGTTTTTAATCATAGCCATCCTAATGGTTGTGAAGTGGTATCTCCAGTTTTAATTTTCATTTCTCTGATGGACGCCTCTCATTTCTTTTTCTTGCTGTGGCTAGAACTTCTAATACTACATTGAACAGATGTGGTTAAAGCAGACAACCTTGCCTTGTTCGTTCACTGTGGTTTTGCCCCCAGAATTTTTTCAGGAACCTGGGTGATTCTGATGGGCAGCCTGTGGTATAAACTCCTAGCTTGCTTTGGTCAGTGTTTCCCCACCTTATCTCTGATTCTCAGGACAGTCTTTTGAGGCCCTGTTTGTGTACCCACTTTACACTAAGAGAGAAAACGGATGCCCAGAGGTGAGGGTTCTCCACAGGATGGCTGGTGGACAGCAAAGCCAGGAGGGCCCAGGCAGGGTAACAGGTCTCAGCTGGCACCTGTTCTGGTGGAACAAAGATGAACAGGTTGCTGAATATTTCAAAGGTCACCAGCCCTGGCCCGTGTCCGCCTGATTCCAAAGCCCTTTGCTCCCCCGTCTCTAGGCACAATATGGTAGCCCAGGGGTTGGCAAACTACAGCCCACAGTTAAATTCAACTCCAGCCTGTGAGCTAAGCTTGCTCATATTTTTAAAGGGTTGCCCAAAGAAATCAAAGATGTACATGCAAAGCCTAAAGCATTCACTGCCAGCCCTTTACAGGAAAAGTTTGCTGACCCCAGCTTTGCCCAGAGGAGAAACTCTTATGGAGGAGCCCCCCATCCTCAGGGTGGGGGGTGGGTGCACGAGGTTTGGGGCACAATCCACACCCTTGGGCAGTGTCTCCCAGCTGTGCCTTGTCCAAGGCCCAGGCGCTGGCCGAGGGGCTGGGCCTGGGTCCCCAGTGCCAGGAGTCAGCACTCAGCAGCTCAACCCTCCCTCATCCCAGGAGGTGAAAAATGTGACACCTTTAATGGGACATTAAAGTTTCATGGGGACGATGCATATTTAATGGGGCTTAACAAAGCATTCTTAAAGGCGGCCCAGACAGCCCCCCAGGGGCGGGTGCAGGCTGCAGGCTGCAGGCGAGCGCTCCCTCATCTGTCTGCGGGGGACAACTTGGCATTCCAAGCTCCTGCTGGAGCCAAGTGCGGGCCCTTTTATTATTAATATTAATATTAATAATATTAATATTATGAAGATGTCTGAGGGGCTGCGTGGGCAGGGACGCAACTCAGGCTGCCTGGTCCCTTTCCAAGCAGCCCCCAGCCTGTGGGACAGATGCGGGAGGCCTGCCCCTCATCCCCCCCAATTCTCCCTCCATCCTCTGACCCCCCACTAGTGTCAAGGGCCACTGTTGAGGGTGGAATGTCAGCTGGAGGCATCCTTAGGAGAGGGGCACAGGGACGGCCCCCGGGAGCTTTGCTTGTGATGGGTCCCAATCACTGACTCTGAGATCAGTGTCTGAGAATCAGAGGTCACAGATTCTCAGTTTCACGGCATCTTGGAAGGGCTGCTACGGACTCTCCTGCATCTAAATGGCCCTGGCAGCTGTGAGCTCTGACGAAGTCACGTGAGCCACAGGACTCACTTTGCCGCTCCCCACCATCCACACGACTCTGTGGCTGCAGTCTACTCTCAGAGCCACCCAGATCCTGGGGGCTTCCCACAAGGAGGCCACCAGTCCTTACTGATGTCCTGCACTGGCCACTTGACGAAGGAAGCTCCCCTCGGCCAAGCGGCAGGCGACCTGCCCAGGATGGCGACCTAGGATTCTCAAGCTGGGAGTCCCTGAGACTCGGCCCCGGGATCTTGCACCCATGATCACCCCGCATGCAGCTATGATACACGACCTGCACCTGCAGTCCAGCACCTGGACCTCTAACTGCCTCTAACTGCGGCCTCTGACTTGCCGCATGGAATGATTCAAGGGCTCCCACAACCCACTGTGTAGGGAAGCTTCATATCTACCCACCAAGCCTGGTTCTCACCCGGGTTTCCTGTTGAAGTGACTAGCACCCTGTTATTGAAATGCCTGGGCCAGATGCCAGTCTGAGGGTCACTCATGACACCCGCCTCTCCTTCACCCGTTTCTGACCCTGTCCTTCCTAAGTCCCTGCAACTCTGTCCTCCGCACTCCGTCTCCTCTCCCCAGGCTGGCCCAGGGGGCCAGCACCTCTTCTGGCCCCTGTGCAGCCCCTGGTTGGCCCCCAGTCCGTCTCCTATCACCATCAGAGTGGATTTCCAGAAGCGCCATCTGATCACATCAAGCCCCTGTTTAAAACCATCAGTGGGTTCCCAGTTCTCTCCCCAGCAGGGCTTGCAGGGGACACACAGTCTGGTCCCTTTGCCCTGCAGCCCCCATTACACACCCTTCCCCTCTCCTCCCCTCCCCCACCGCCCCCCTCCCCCATAGCCCCCCCAGCACAGTGCCCTGGTCCCCTCCTCTCCTGTCCTGTAACACCTGTTGGCCTTCCCATCTCATCTGCTCCTTGTCGCTTCCTCAGGGGACCCTTCCTGACCAGGTCAGACCCCCAAGCAAGTTCCCGCCCTGCTGGGGTCTCTCTCCCTCAGGACACATCACAGAGGGCACTTGATAGCTCTCGGGGGACACCCCCCACCAGCTGACCCCTCCAATGCCCAAGGCGTGCTGGCTCCACTGTAAGATTCCTGGCATCACCCAGGAAGCTGGCTTCAGGCCGAGATGTGAGATGGGCCACCCCCTCCCGTGCCAGTTATTCAATCTCTATTTATTAAGCACCTGCTTTGGGCCAGGCCTAGTCCCCTGGGTCCCAGAGCAGCACTGTGTAGCCCCAAGCGTCCCAAGGTCTGCCCTCGGAAGGGCCCCTTCCTCGCAGCAGACACCCCAACTCCCACCTCCTTCAGTCACCTCCACCCACTGACATCTGGGGCCCCTGCTCAGTTGGTTATAGACACGAACAGAGCTGACGGCCAGGCTGGCAAGGAGCCCAGGCTCCCTTGGAATCTGAGGGGCTCACCCATCGTCCGAGAATCTGAGGGCTTTCCAGTGTGCAGAAGTGTGGGTGTTACGCCTGCAGAGCATCCATCCAGACCAGGGGTTAAAGGCGTCTCACAATCTCAGGTTCTGTGGAGCGGCTTTGGGGGTGCTGAAGGCAGGAGAGGCTGAAGGAGGAAACTGGGAGACCAGGAGGGGGCCAGGGGCCTTCAATACCCCCTGCCCCCCAACCCAGAACAACTCTGCTCTTAGACTGAGGGGTTCCTTAAAAGGCCTCCTTTAAACAGAGCGTTGCAGCTGAAATCGGATCTAGAGACCTCATTTGAAGATGGGGAAAGTGTAGCTGGGCCTGGGGGAGGGGGCACTGGGCTGGGGGCTCCTCCTGGCCTCAGCCACATCCCAGGCTAGCGGGGACCCAGCCGCAGGGATGGAGTTAGCAGGAGAAGGTGGAAGCAGGGGGGCTTGGCAACATCTGGAGTGGGTGTCAGTCTCTGGCTCTCACCCAGGAAGCAGCAGGTGTCCTGGCAGCCTCTCCAGTCCCCTCTGTGTTTCCACCCCCTCCCAGATACCCTACACCCACCCTTCAAGATGGCACAGAGCAATCAACCGTCCTCACGTTTGGGAAGAATTACCAAATTCCTTTGCCATTTGTTATCTCTCTTTAAAAACAAAAATATTATCCCAAACATCCTGGGAGGCCCATGATTTCATGATTCTAAGATCCTCTGGTCCTCAGATTCAGTAGTTGGAAGATTCTAGGAGCTGGAGATTCCCATTCTGCCCTGTGGACGGCAGAGCCCATCCTGGCCTCAGGCCACCTGTTCTCTCTGCCCTGGCCTGAGCCCTCCCGACCAGTCATGTGAGCTGAGAGACAACTCCAGGGCAAGGTCTCACCTGCTGGCCTCAGGGCAGAGGAGGCCGAACACCCTCACCCTGCTCCCCCATCAGGGTCCAGAGGAAGCCTCTCCTCCGGGCCACCACGCTTGAGGGAGCTGTGTGGGGCTGTCAGAGCCCATGACCACAGCTGTCTCCTCTCCTTCTTGGCCTTTGAGGGCCTCCTCCTCCCGTCACAGCCTGGGTGGGCAGTCCAGGCCCCGGCCCCAGGGAGGGCAGACCAACCCCACCCCACCCCGCTTCCCATACCCCTTCTCTTGGGGCCTGAGGTGAGAACTGACTTTTCCTTTCCTGGCAGAGACAAGGGGTGGTCACCTGGGGGTCAGAACCACCTCTCAGCCCACTTTAGTCAGGGCAGTTTAGACCTGAGTTGCTCAGGACTAGGCAGAACTCTCCACGGAACCTTCTGGAATTGGAGGCACACTCAAGTTCCATTTCACCTCCCATTCACCACCATCGTCCCTGGAACCAATCTCCCTCAGGTGCCTCTGGGGTCGGGTGACCAGGGTCTGGGGCAGGATCCTTGAGTTCCTGGCCACATCGTATCCTGTGGAGTCTGTCTCCCCCCATTTTCCAGGCGCCTTTGGGGCTGGAGCCCTGGGGTAGCCATGTCCACGGTTTACCCCATCCTGGTCCTCTGTGAGCCCTCTTAAGTTTGATGTTGATAATTTATGGAAAAGGGGGCTGACTGGCGGGTGGGGGGCGGAGGAGGCCAGCAGGAAATCCGAGCTAAAGATAGGCCCTTGCTTCATAAGCAGGTCCCACTGGGCGGGCCTGAGCTGGGATGACAATCAAGGCATTAACACTGGGCCCTGTGAGCTGGGTAGAGAGCTCTAATGCTCAAGGGCCCACTCAGATTCAGCCCAGGCCCTGGGGGTATACCTGTTGGTCTATGCGGAGAGTAGGGTTGGGGTGAAAGGGGGTAATGAGGACTTTTGTGTAAAAGTAATGGGGAGGTGTGGTGATGGTGGTGATGATGGTGGTGGTGGTGATGATGGTGGTGGTGGTGATGGTGCTGATGATGGTGGTGGTAGTGATGATGGTGGTGGTGGTGATAGTGGTGATGGTGATAGTGGTGGTGGTGATGGTGGTGATGGTGGTGGTGGTGGTGGTGATGGTGATAATGATGTTGGTGGTGGTAATGGTGGTGATGATGGTGGTGGTGATAGTGGTGGTGGTGATGGTGGTGATGGTGGTGGTGGTGGTGGTGGTGGTGGTGATAATGATGTTGGTGGTGGTAATGGTGGTGATGATGGTGGTGGTGGTGGTGGTGATGATGGTGATAGTGGTGATGATGGTGGTGGTGGTGATAGTGGTGATGGTTGTGGTGGTGATGGTGGTGGTGATGATGGTGATAGTGGTGATGATGTGGCGGTGGTGATGGTGGTGATAGTGGTGATGGTGGTGATGATGGTGGTGGTGGTGATGGTGCTGCTGATGGTGGTGGTGGTGATGGTGGTGATGATGGTGATGGTGGTAGTGATGATGGTGATGATGGTGGTGGTAGTGATGATGGTGATGGTGGATGATGGTGGTGGTGGTGGTGATGATGGTGATAGTGGTGATGATGGTGGTGGTGGTGATGATGGTGGTGGTGGTGGTAATGATGTTGGTGGTGGTAATGGTGGTGATGATGGTGGTGGTGGTGGTAATGATAGTAACAACAGCAGCCACAATTTATTGAGCCCTCGCTGTGTGCCAAGCCCTGTCCTAAGGAGTCAATGAGCCTTATCTCATTGCATCTTCATGGCCACCCAAGGAGGTGTGGCTTCTTGGGTTATCATCCTATTTACAGATGATAAAATTGAGGCTGACTGGCAAAGTCACCTCCTCAAGATCAAGGTCCGTTGGTAAGTGGTGAGGTAGGGACAGGAACCCGTGTCTGCCTGCCTACATAGCACTGCATTAACCTCTCATATTTGGCCCCCGCTGAAGGGCCAGAAGGCAACCAGAAGGTGGCAGACCTGCTGGAGGAAACTGGCACACCCCTTGTCCCCTCCCTCCCCCGCCAGTCACCCTTCCCTGGGCCCCTCACATACCCCCCTGCCCCGATAGCATCTGAGTGTGTGACTCGCTAACTCCTTCGCAGACGGACTTCACAGCCCTTGTCTTCTTTGACCTCCGCAGTGGTCCTAAGAGGTAGACCTGATTAGCAGATGGGGAAACGGGGGCCAGAGAGGGGATGTGACTGGACAGAGGTCACGGAGCACAGTTCAGGAGGCAATTGGTCTAGAAGGCAAGGTGCCTGACTCTCAGTCCAGGTTCTACTCAACACCTCCCTGGGGCCATCAACCTGGTCACGGGGACACCCAAATGGGGGCACACAAGGTAGTGATGAGGGCACTGCCTGGCTGTGCAACCATAGGTGTGTGTCTCAACCTCTCTGAGCCTGGGTCAGGACTCAGCACAGGCCCTGGAACGGGACAAAATGTCGGTCCATGGACGTGTAGGAGAGGGCCCACGCTGGGCACGAGTGGTAGAAGCCCAGAGCCTTGGGATCCATGCAGGAGGCCACCCTGCCACCCACCGCCCTGGATGGAATGTGCTCACCCTGGAGGAGAGGACCCAGTCCATCCCAGTGGGTCGGAGTCCAGTTAAGGACAAGCCAAAACCCCCCTCCTACGGGTCTCAGAGGAGGAGCCTCGGAGGTGAAGAGCTTTCCTGAGCCTCATGCAAGTGGCTGAGCTGCGGGTCCCACGGGCTGCTCGGAGGAGGAGGTCCTCACACACCACCAGGGTGGCAAGTCCTCTTGGCAGTGGGCACATCCAGGCTGGGCTGCAGCCCTCTCTGCAGCACCCAAGCTGTTGATAATGGGGGAAATTGAGAAAAACAAAACCAGATGCTTCCTTGAATGTTTTTGGCATTCATAAGGCTGAGAGTTTCATCCCCAAAGCAGCTAAGTTCCTCTCCCCTGCTGCCGCCCGCTTTCAGCTCTATGCTCCCCCCACCCTCCAGGTGGGCAGCAGAAGGCCGGGAGGGCCAGCTCCTCTCTCTGGATCCCCCTCGCCCTGCCTCTTCCCCGTTCCCCCCACCCCACCTTACAGTGCTCCATCTCCTGTAGACTCAGCCCTCTGTCAGGCTTCGGCCTCCCCCGGGAGCCACGTTCCTGGATGCTAGATCTGGCCCTGCGCCTGGGCCTGCCCCCATCCTCCGCTCCTGGGAGGCCCCAGCCTTTGCCAGGCCCTGGGGGCCTCCTGCAGAGGAAATGAGGCCCCAGCTGTGCTGCGGAGAAAGGTGACTGACGAGCTCACTCAGATGCACAGCAGGGGAGGGGCTGGGTCTCTGGGGGGTTTCAGCTGGTCGGCATGTTGCTCGGCTTCCAGGGAAGTTGTCCCACCTGCCAATTAGCAAAGGGGCAAAGACCTGGGCTCTGAGCCTTTCCTCGACACCCGTCCCGGGGTTAGTCAGGGAAGGAAGCGGGCGAGGGGGCTCTGCTGTGTGTGCTGAGGGCCCCTGTGGCCTCAGTTTCCCATCTGGACACTGGGGGGAGGTTCAGGCTGGATGGCCTCTCATGGCCCTCTGACTCTGATGCTGTAGGATTCTAGAACAGCCGCCCCCTATAACCTCATCTCCATCACTAAGGGAAAATAAAAGGGAAAAAATCGCACCCACCCCACCTAATCCTTTCCCGGCTTACACCAAGCAGCTCAGCTCACTTGCCGGCTCCTCTGGGGGATGATGGAAATGTGAATTTAAATAGAGTTATGTGGAAAGAACATTACCCAGCGCGGTCCCAGCAGGGAGAAGCCCTGCTGAGCCGCAGAGGCAGGCCCCGGTCTGCATGTTCCCGAGGAGGGCAGCGCCTTCAGACGATTTACAATCAGGAGGCTTGATTAGCCTTCCTCCCGCCTGGCCCCCTTCCCAGGACTCTCCTTAATAGGTAGCTGCCTTCTTTGGGGGCGCTGGGGCCGGCTGCCAGGGACCCACCAGGTGTAGATAATTTCCTGGTGGCACCGTGATGCCATCCATGACGAATGGGGACTCCAAACCAGCTCTCCGGGTGGCTCAGTGCCCCCCGGCCAGGGGCGGCCGCCGGCCTGGGACGGGATTCGCACGGCTGTCCGCTCTGAGCCGAGGGCTCAGCCTTGGGGCTCCGGGCAGAACAGAGCTGGTGCCAGGAGCTGGGGGCAGCTGGGAGGCCCCGGCTCCCACCCCGCAGCCCTGAGCCACCCCTCCCCCTATGGCTCCCCCACTCCTTGCTCTTTCCCATCACCTGAGCACCCTGGAGGGAGGGGACAGTCTGCCTGATAACTGCCGGGCACAGAGCAGACACTCTGGGCAGGGCTGCCCTTCCCCTGCCCTGGGCCAGGGGGTTTGTAACCTATAACTCAGCAGGGGCAGCTATGACAGGTGGGCAGGGCTGGCTGCATGGGCTTGTGTTAGAGGTGCACCCCTTGGGGGGCATGGCAGTCCCCAGGGGGAGAGCCAGGAGCCGGAGGCCCAGCGGAGTTATGCCTGAGCCAGGCTCTGGATTGGCTACACAAGGGGAAGCAAGAAACCAGGTGAGCCCAGAGGGCAGAGATCCTCATGCTGTCAGAGCGAGGGGTCTCTGAGCCCAGAGGGGCAGGGGTCAGCACGGTGAAGGGCCTCTACCTCCTACTGTCCTTCCTGACACTGTGGGGCTTGTTGTGGCTGAATGGTGCCTGCTTTGGGGTTAAGTTCCAGAAGCTGCCCTTACGCCCCAGACGTGGCGGTCGTGGTAGTGGTGATGACAGGTATGTGTAGGCCCCCAGGATGAATCAGATGCTTCTAGAGGGTCCACCTGGCCCAGGGCAGGCCCAAGCCCTCGCTCAGAGTTCTGGTTACTGCTGGAGTCTTCGGGATAGGATCTCAAGGCCCCAGGAGCGGGGGGCTCCAGTGCTGTGCCTGCAGGTCCTACCCCCAGCCCCCTGAGCAGGCTCCTGGCCAGGGCCCTCCTCCCAGCCCCAGAAGGCAGCAGTGCGAGGGGACCCAGCCCTGGTAGCTGTGTCCACGTGAGTGCTGGACTCAGCCTTGCATCTCAGGTCTGGCATGGAGAGAAGTCCCCGTCCCCTTGCTGAGCTGAACTCAACCCCTCCCACCCGTCAGACACACTCTTGTGTCGAGTCTCAGTCTTTCCTGGGAATTGCTGCTGGTTCGAATGTTCTGGGTCAGCCCATACCATCCCCTCCAAACCCTCGACTTCTAGACACGTGCTAATGCCTCTGGGGCCCCATCATCCCACCTGGTGCTTTTGCATGAATTAGAAAAGGGCACCCATTTCAGCTCCCACCACCTTTCTCGGCCAGGCGCCCTTGAGCAGGGCACAGTCTGGACAAGTGTTCCAGGCGACTCAGCCTCATGTCTCCTCCTGAACCCCTAAAGCAGAAAGTCCTCTTGCATTAGTTGCATGCGGCTGGATCTCCCAGGTGCACCGTTCTTTTAGGCTGCGAACAAATCCACTCTGGTTCCCAGTTTTGACTCAGCTGTTGGTGCCATTTGACATAGACTGGGTGCTGGGTAATTGTAATAAGGCTGAGTGCTGGTAGTTATAATAAAACAACAGAGTCACCATGGACTGAGGGCCTGCGGGTGCCCAGCACCAGGCTCAGTGCTTGTCAGGCACGTCTCCATGTGTTCTCAGCACCCTTGGGAAGCAGCTCTGGTGGTTTTAAAGAATTTCCACTCCTCTCTTAGGGCAAACCTAACTCCCCTGCCCTTGAATGTGGAGTGTACCTAGGTGCTCACTTCTAATGAACAAAATGTGGAGGAAATGATGGAGTGTGACTTCTAACCACGGGTCCTAAAAGACACTGTGGCTTCTTTAGCTCTCTCTGATCCCCTGCTCCGGGGAAAGCCAGGGGCCATACTGTGAGGATGCTCAAGTCACCCTCTAGAGAGGGCCGTGTGGCGAGGAACTGAGGCCTCCTGCCAAGCAGCCATGTGAGTGTTCCACCTTGGAAATGGGTCCTCCAGCCCCAGTCAAGCCTTCAGATGATGCAACCCCAGCCGGCATTTTCACTGCATCCTCCTGGGGGACGCTGAGCAAGAACCACCCAGCAAAGCTTCTCCTGAAGTCCTGACCCTCATAAACTGTGTGAGATAATAAACGTTTGTTGTTTCAAGCTGCTTAGTTTCAGGGTAATTTGTAAAGCCACAGTCGATAACCAGTACAATAGGTATTTTTGTTCCCTGGTTGTTCAGACTAGATAACCGAGCTCCAAGGTACCCTGGGGAGCAGGTCTGGCTTAAGCAAAGGTGCCCTGGCTGGAGCACCCATCTCAGAAAGAAAAGCACTTGTCAGGAAAAGTGCACAGTGGGGATGAAACCAGGGATAGCTGTAGGGCTTTGGTTGCAGACCGAGGGGTTTGGGTCTGCATGTCACCTTCCCTCCTGTCTCCCCACCCAGTGGTGGGGAGCTGCCCCTGTGGGCTCCAGAGTGGGCAGGCTGCTTCACAAGGAGCTGCTGGGGAACCAGAAGTGGATCCAGGCAGGCCAGGGGTTTTGTTCATTCATTCACTCGTTCATTCAGTGATAACCAAGCCCCTACTGTGTGCCAGGAGCAACCACATTCCTCCATTAAGACCCTCCCCTCCTCTCCCATCCTTTTCGGGAGAAAGCTGCCTCATTGAGAGCCTCGGCCCTCCTCAGTGGGGACACAAGTCAGGACCTGGGATGTCGGGTTGGAGGTCAGGGGCAGACTTGGGCAGGTTGGGACCAGGTGGAGAGAGGCCAAGGCTTGACGCTTCCCAGTGATGCTTGGCTCAAGACAGTGTGGGAAAGAAGGTAAGAGATTCCAAAAGCAAGGCCAGAGCAGGGCAATGGGGATGAAGAGTGTTAAAGACAGTCCCGTCCTTTGACCCTGTAATTCTCTTTCTGGAAATCCACCCTAAGGAAGTAATTAGCAAGGCCGACAGCAATGGGGGCCAGGTGAGGGGTGGGGGGTAGGGAGAGGTGAGGCTGTTAGCTGTGCATTGTTTACAACAATAGAAGTAAATAGAAGTAAATGTCCAAAAATAAGGGAGGCTTATAAACGCTGTGTCCCCAGCCCCAACTCTGGAGTCCGATGACCCGGATATAAATCTCCAGTCTACAGCTGTGACCTCCCTGTGCCTCAACTTCCTCTTCTGTCAATGGGGAGAATAACGGGACTTAGCTATGGCCCCTGTAAGGGTCTGATGAGTTAGCCCCCGGCGCAGGCTAAGCTCAGCTCCTGAAAGAGAAACCATCTTCTCTACATATTAGCTAATAGCACCATTACACAAGCTTAACTCTAAAAGTGAGTTTTGGAATCTTTAAGAGCATGGGACAATTCTCATGATCAGGTTATGCAATGGTATGTATGGCATGATCTCCATGTGGTAAAACATGATGCGTGCCAGAAATAACCATCTCCACTTCAGCCTGAGGCCCTCCTCTGGGTTGAGGGTGAGACCTGGTCGCTGGGGCACAGACACTGGGTCACTTCCATCAGCGCTTTGGCCACGATCAGTGTCTGGCGCACAGTAGCGGTAAGTAATACAAGAATATGGTTACGCTAGAATTTGCTGAATCACTGTGAGAGGGAACAGAGATACACATAAAGCCTATACACACAGCACCTGGTTGCCTTATGTTGGCTTCCCCAGAAGCAGAGATGTAAATACAAGAGGTTTATTTGGAGGTGATCCCAAGAAGCGCTGCCAGGGGTGAGGCAGGGGAGGGAAGGCAGCCTGCACTGGGTGTGTCGTGTATCAGATTGTACTGTGGCACCTGGAGCACCGGTCCCCAGGGGGACTCTGGGAAACGGGGTAGACCATGCCCTTGCTGGAGAGTGAGGGAGCTGGGGTATTTACCCTTCACTCTCCCGACTCCCCTCTGTCGTTCGCCAAGGGCTGCCCTTGGGAGAGAGGGTGCAGTTGCAGGTCTCTGCACATTCTGGAACCGTGCGTGGTGAGTGCCCACGTGGGCAGAGATCCAGCAGTGCCCGCTGCACTGGTATCTGGTAAACATTGAATAAATGCTGCTGATATTTTCCCATCTCAACTCCACGGGCCTGCCCACAAAAACACCACCAAAAAAAAAAAAAACACAAAACACCACGAAGATCCTCTCCCCGTGTGTGCTTTTTTTTTTTTTTTTTTTTTGTGGTATGCAGGCCTCTCACTGTTGTGGCCTCTCCCATTGTGGAGCACAGGCTCCGGACGCGCAGGCTCAGCGGCCATGGCTCACGGGCCCAGCCGCTCTGCGGCATGTGGGATCTTCCCAGACTGGGGCACGAACCCGTGTCCCCTGCATCGGCACGTGGACTCTCAACCACTGCGCCACCAGGGAAGCCCCTCCCTGTGTGTGTTTTATATCAGTACATACAAATAGATTCCCAAGACGTTGCTGGTCCCGTGGCCCATAGTGTCCGGTAAATACTTAGAAAAAAAGACTGGAAGGAAGAACCCCAAATGGAAGTCAGGGTTGTCTCTGGACACAACTAAAACAGGTGATTTTTACAACTGGAAAAACTGATGAAATCGAAGAAAGAAACATAGACAGGACAGATTGGCAGTGGCGACCATGAGGAACCCAGGGTTGGGAAAACACTTAGGGGAGCATCTCTGGTTTAGATTCACGGTTAATTCCGTGTTAGTAACACTAACTGGTGTTGGCTGAGCACTGACTGTACACCAGGTCCTGCACTGAGCCCACAAGTGCACGGCTGCATTTCCTCCTCCCCGCTGCCCTGGGAAGGAGGAGCTGGTCCTGCCTCTGCGTGTGCATTAGTCAGCTCCGGCTGCAACAATGCTGTGTAATAACCACTCCCAACACTCGATGACTTACTGCAGCAGCATAAGTTTTTCTGGTTTGTGGCTCTGCTGGGTTCAGGTCTGTGCCACATGTCTCTCAACCCCTCGGACAAGTGGCTTCCCAGGGCATGTGCTTTTGAAGGTCATGAGACAAGTGCAGGAGGGTATCTCTCAAGGTCTGGGCTCAAAACATCACTGCGCTTCTGTGCACATTCCAGGAACCAAAGCAAGTCACATGGCCAAGCCCAATGTCAATGGGGTGGGAGGCAAAGGAGAGATACCAGGCAAGGGGCATGGCTGAGTGATTCCCTAAGAGGGAGCAATAATTCCATCTACTCCAGAGCCCACCACCCGCTTGTGACCTCTTCTCGTCTCATGGCTCAGAGTTGATGACTCCAGCCTGGACCTCTCCCTGGAACCCCAGGCTTTGGTATTGATGCCCACTCCATGCCCTTCTGCGAGGTCTAACAGGCACCCCAAACTTAACATGGCAGAGACAGAACTCCCGATCAAAGAGCCCCAGCACGCCTCCCCTGGGCTTCCCCTGTCTTGGTAAGTGGCACCACCATACGTCCACCTGGGTCTCGGGCCCCAGACCTCAGCATCACCCTTGCCCTCTCCCTTTACATCATTTCCCACATCCACTCCATCGGCCAGGCCTACTGGCTCCATCTCTAAAACGTGTCCCACATCTATCCACTTCTTTCTATACCCACTGCTATCTCCCCAGTCTGAGCTGCCTCCATCTCCTACTAAGAGGGGTGCAAACAACCTCCGTGGTCCCTGCCCTCCCACCCAGAGCTTCCTGAAGCCCAGCTTCAACAGGGCAGCCAAAATGAACTCTCAAAAACATCCATCAGCTCACACCATGTCCCTGTTACAATCTTCTGATGGTTTCTCATTGCAACCAGTGTAAAATCCAAACTCATTCCCTGCCCTGCCATCATCCATCCCTCCTTCCCTCTCCAACCTCACCTCTGCCCCCTTGTCCACTGTGCTCCAACCATAAGGCCTTTGTCAGGTCTTAACATAGGCAGATCTCGATCCTACCTCAGGGCCCTTGCACCTGCTGCCACGTCTGCCTGGAGAGCCCTCCCTCAGAGCCTCCCGTGGCTCCTTCTTGTCCTTCAAGCACCACCTCCTCCCCAACCGCCCTGTATGACAGTGCCCTGTTTTATTTTCCTAGAGCACATATCACCATTTGGAAGTATCTTATTTGTTCATTAGAATTAAGCTCCACATAGTAGGTGCTCAATAAATATTTGTTGAAAGAACTCTTTGATGGGTTGGACATAGGAAGTGAGGGAAGAGGTGAGAGAGCAAGAATTCTCCCTGGAGCTCAGCTGGTCTGGTGCAGGGTGCTGGGGGTGTGTGTGGGGCTTTCAGATGGGTCTCCAGAAGCGGGGATGGATTGCACGGGAACCATGGCTCTTGAGCCCTGGGCCCCGCCAGCGGGTTGTCCAATCCCCGCTGAGGCCTGGGACATTCTCACCCGCAGGAGCTCTCAGGGGCCGATCTACCTGCTGGGCTCTCTCTATCTGGCCTCACCTGGCACTCCAGGTGAGACCTGGAGCATGAGATGTGGGGCACCTTGAACCTCCCACTCCAAGGCCTGAGGCTCCAGGAAGGCAGGGAGTCAGAACCCAGCAGCAAGCCAGGGCCACACCCTCAGTGAACAGGCAGACGGAGAACAGATCCACCTGCAGGTGAAAGAGCCAGGAGAATAACAAGGAAAAAGTGTCTCCCGCAAATGTGTGGCCACAGGCTTGTTCTCATGGAGACTTAAGCTCTGAATTTATTCTACCCCTCATGGTGCTAATGAGAACAGCAAGTGCTACAGCCACGCTGGGAAGCCATTTGGCCATTGTTTCATGAGGGCACGGCCCTCGGCCCTTGATGCTGGTGGGCGCCAGGCAGTGTACCTGGAAAGTGGGGGAGTGGTGGAATGGGAAATAGAACGATGATCGACAGGCCCCTCCCCACGCTGACATATTTCTGAGGTTTGACCAGGATGCCAACTTTGGAGCACAGATGACAGCTGAGCTGCCCTCCCGGCCACGGCTGCAACACAGACCCTCTGGCAGGCGTGATAGGAAAGGATACCACCCACACGAGTAGAGCGGCACATGGGGGCAGGCTGCCCGGCCACCCTGAGGCCCAGATGAATGGGGCAAGGCAGGTGGGGTAGGCCTGCGGGACAAGTGCTCAGGAGATATTTGTGGAATGACTGAGTGAGTGAGGAAGGGGGCTTCCAGCAGACACACCAGAGCCACCATTACTCACGTGGTACCCACAGGTACACTGGGAGAAAACCAGGTGTGAGATACAGGGCGCCTGCACCCCAGATACTGCTAGTGGGGTGTCAGACGGTACGGCCACATTGGAAAGCAATTTGGCTGTTTCATATAAAGTTAAACTTACTCCCATCCCATCACCCAGCAATTCCAAGGAATGTGTACACGCGTGCACCAGCATGGGCGTACAAATGTTCACAGCCACACTGGGCTTGACAGCCCCAAATGGAAACGGCCCAAATGTCCATCACCAGGAAAGTGGTTAAGCCAATTATACAGAACCATAAATAAAATACTATTGCAGTAAAAAGGAACAAACTACTGAAATATACAATGTGGATGAATCTCATCAGCCTAATGCTGAGCGAAGGAAGTCAGATCCAAAAGAGCACACACCATGTGGTTCCATTACATGAAATTTAAGAAAAGGCAGAATGAAGCTATGGTGATAGAAATCAGAGCATTGGTTACCTCGGGGGATGGGGGTTGGGCAGTGCGTTGGGGGAGGGACGTGAGGGAACTTCCTAGGCTGATGGGAATGACAGGTGTGGTGGCCGTAATTCACCAAACTCTACCCCTGAGATCTGTGCATTTTATCATATATAAATTAGACTTTATTCTTTTAAGTTATAAAAAGTAAATAGGCATGAGAGAAGAAGGGAGTTTTCAATAATATGGTAGACTAGATGCCTACAGCAAAAGAGCCTACAAATTTGGATATGATATCACAAATATTCTTTTAAATGTGTAGCTAAACTGAAAAAAAAAAAAAAAATGAGACCAACAGTGGCCAGAAACCAAAAGGTGGCAGGGAACCTGCATGGAGATGGGCAGAGACTAAGAAAAATTCCATCTTTGGGGGAAGGGAAGAGAACAAGGAAAAAGTTTCCACTTTTTTTTTTTTTTAATTGGAGTATAGTTGCTTTACAATGTGTGTAAAAGTTTCCACTTGAGGGACTTCCCTGGTGGTGCAGTTGTTAAGAATCCGCCTGCTAGTGCGGAGGACACAGGTTCGAGCCCTGGTCGGGGAAGATCCCTACATGCCACGGAGCAACGAAACCCGAGCACCACAACTACTGAGCCTGTGCTCTAGAGCCCGCGAGCCACAACTAGTGAGCCCGTGCTCCGCAAGAGAAGCCACCGCGATGAGAAGCCTGTGCTCCACAAGGAAGAACAGCCCCTGCTCGTCACAACTAGAGAAAGCCTGCATGCAGCAACGAAGACCCAATACAGCCAAAAATAAATTAAAAATAAATAAAAAATTTTTAAAAGTTTCCACTTTAGACTAAAAACCACAGGTCTGTTCTCATGAAGATTTGGGGTTTGAATTCATTCTACATGCAGGGTGAGAACTTAAAGTAGCCTTGAGTTCAGAGCATCCTCAGGTGCCCAGTGGAAACAAAAGCCATTCTTCTAGGGAAGGACAAATTCTCTTCCCAGAACACACCGGATTCCCAAAAATAAAGCTCTAATAAAGAAGGAACACACAATCCAAAATTACAAAACACACGGGGAAACAATCACCATGAGTGAGAGTTGGCAGACATAGTGACCCACAGGCTTAGTGCTGCAGGAACTGGAGATGGTGAATCCAGTATCTTACAGTACACAGAATGTGAAAGAAGCAGAAAACAAGGCACGCCATTTTTGAAAGTTTGGCCACTTGTAAGTTGGGATTTTTGTTTGGTTGGTTGATTTTTGTTGGCTGCAAGATTTTTGTTTTCCACGCCCAGTTCCTTTCATTCAACAACAAACATTGGTAACCCAAGCGTTCGCTGCATAGGGAATTCTGCAGCTGTGGGTTCTGGAGAAGTGGGCTCTGGGGCCAGATTGCCGAGCTCAAATTCAAGCTGTGATGTTTATCAGATGCATAACCTTGAGCAAGGTACTTGGCCTTCGCATACTTTAGTTGTTCCTTTATCTGTGAGATGGCATAAGAAGTAATAGCATCTGCCTCTTAGGTTCTTGTGAGGGTTTCAGTGAGAAAATCCAAGTCACCTGCATGGTGCCTGGCACAGTGGGCATTCAGTAAAACGGCACCTATCCTGATTCCTCTAAAATGAAAACTGAAACGGCTCCAGTTCAGGTCGCCTGCTGGTCAGATTTCCTGCTTGGCCTGAATTCTGGACCTCTGTAGCATCCCTCCCCGGCCCTCCCATAGCCGGACCTTTGGACCTTTCTCTCACCTTGTCTTGCGCTGACCTGGCGGGGGGCGGGGGCGGGGCCCACTCCCTCCATTTCCCCCAAAGCCTTGCGAACACAGGCTGTTGCGCAGAGCAGACTCTTACCAAAGACCGGGGGGTAACAGATGGGATCTCCTGCAGCACAGCATGGAAACCACAAACCTGCCTCTCGTATTCATAACCGCGCTGGGGTTCCCAGGCCAGTCTCCTCCCGAGGCCCCCATCCGGGTGGGTGGGCTTCAACCTCTCCCTCTCTTGTTCCCTCTGCCTCCCTTCTCCCTCCCTCATGGCCCTCCCCTTCCAGCTGTTTCTGCCAAAACCACATTTCTCCCTGGGTTTCTCGCCTCCCTCCTGGGTCCTGCCCTCCCCTCCGTGGCCAAGCTTCAGCCTCAGCTTTTCGCACCCAAATATTCCATCAGGATGTTCTGCTGAATAAAAACTCTGCCTCCAGCTTTTAAAATAACAGTGTTCCCGTCCTGCTCCATATTTCCAGAGCACTGATTATGTCTCGGAGGACCTGTGGAAAGGGCTGGGGACACCAAGACCCATGGGGAGGTCCCAGCTGGCCCATTCTGCCTGAGTTATCCCTCTCCTGGGTTCCAGACGCAGCCTTGAGGGCCCAGCCTGGGCACACGTTTCTCTGGTTCCCTCCGAAGGACACGCCGCAGAGATGCCACACACAGAATCCCAGTGGACTCGGGGTGCAGACCCACCGGCCCCGTGCACAGCGCATCAACGCCAAGAGCTCACACACACACACACACACACACGCACGTTCACGCCATACTAATTCTCGCCTTTGATCGAGGCCTCTAGTCTGTCATCACTACTCAGTGTTGACAAAGCAGAATAAAAAATAGAAAGAAAGAAATCCGCCCTGTCACTTGGAATGTCCCTACCCCCGCCGGGCTTGGCAGTCCCCACTCCCGCCCCCGCCTTTGTATTATGGGTTTATGTCAAGGTATGTTGGATGCTAAATTAAATGTCAGCTCACTGTACGTTTCTGGCTCCAGCCGTAGAAAATGAGGAGCTGGCATTGGAGACCATCCAGTTGTTCCTCTCCCCGTGCCTAACAGTGAGGGGTGACAAGCCCATTGAATCACTGCATGGTAGCTTTCCATGCCACGGGAAGCCAAGATAAATTTATTTTTAATGATAAATGTGACTGTCAGAGTTAAGTTGAGACAGCTTTTCAATGAGAGTTGAGTGCCCTCGGCAGCGTGGGGGCAGAGGCTGGGTGGACGAAGGCCAGAGGTCCCAACCTCCCTGCCAGCCAGTCCCTGGGGCCGCATGAGACAAGAGTATTCAACATTCAGCCCACTTTCACTGAGCTCCACGTTCACTGGTCTCAGGCCCAGCTCTAGCCAACCAAAAGGATGGAGGCATGGGAGAAAGGGAGATACACTCCAGCAGTGCAGAGCCCTGGGTTCAGATTCTGGTCCCATCAGTTGCTGTGTGGTCTTGGCCAAGTTACTTAACCTCTCTGAGCTTCAGTTGCCTCATCTATAAAATGGGAATATTAATAACACCCGTAGGCTTTTGGTGAGGATTACATGAAATAAGATATATAGCTAATGGATGGTACACAGAACGTGAAAAATGCTTCCTGAATAGTAGCTATTATTTACATCATTTTACTAAGAGCACTCTTACCCAAGTTATGTAACTTACCTTTTGGAGTCAGTTTTGTCTTCCATAAAATGAGGATACCAATAGCTCTCATTTATGAGGGTGGCTGGTAGGATACCGTGTGCCTGGCACAGGGCTGAGTGTAGGGAAGATGGGCAATGGATCACAGCCAGTCAAACAGCAGTAACCTGAATGCTGTCACCCAGCGTCTCTGGACACTCTTTCTCATCTCCTTGATGAGAAGGTTCTCTTCCTTTCCACCTTTCTCATGTTGGCATGTCTCACTGCCTGCCCTGTACCCACTCCCTGCTAATGGGGATGCCCTGCGTCAGGATCCCACAGCCATGCCCTCCTTCAGACTATGGTGGGCACCTGACCAAGGACAGCTGTCTTTGGCCAGCTAATGACCTATGATTGATATGTCCTGGCTCCAAAGGATGAGCAAGTCGAATCACAGCCCGTCTCTCTGGAATTTAAACTAAAAATCCCAGACGAGAGTTTTCTCTTGGTGGGGCCATCACACTTAGGTGGCCATGGGCTGGAAAGACAAGAACGTGGGGAATCGGTGAGCCAGAGGGAGAAGGGTGAGTGGATGCGCAGGGAGGGGGCGGTCGGGGCGCCAGAGCAGCCTGGGGGGTCCGGGGTTCCGGGTCCCCTAGAATGCCCTGTCTTGGGCTGGCTGGAAAGCCCTGATCCCACTCTATCCTGCTGAGCACACGAGGGCTGATCCCTGGGGCTCTGTGGACACCAACTTTGTCCAAAGGAAATCAGAGGGTGGGGCACTGTCCCCTCTGCGGGGTCAGCTGCTCACTGAGATCTCCTTGGGCCGCTGAACAGGGTGGCCCCTCCCCTCCCCAAGACACCACCGCAAGCGTGTCAGGTGAGGGCAGTGTGTAAGGTGCTGAGCAAACGCCTGCAGGCTCCTGGCAGAGCTGCGCCAGGGCTGACTGTTCTTCTGTGGGGTTGAGCAGGGGCGTCATCACAGAGTGGGTGATGGGTGAAGACCACGCCGACACATGCACTCACCACAGCCCCGCGGGCAGGAAAGTGAGGAATCTATGGCCGAGCATGTGAGACAGCCTGCCAGCAAACAGTGCCAGGAGGAGCCGCTAGGTGGCCCCCGCTTAGCTGTCCAACCGCCCTTCTGCAGGCCTGGGAGGCGATCCTCCAGCCGGCGGCCTCCGGTTGGCACCTGCCCGTGCAGGCTACTGTCGCTCTCCATCCTCTGCCTTTGCTTTTTGGCTTCACAAAATGCCTTCCCCCCAACATCCAGCTGTCCCCACCTTCACAGCCTGGCTCACACCCCTCCTTCTCTAGGAGGCCTTCCCCGCCCACCCAGAGCAGATACCCTGAAGCTCTTTGGGTCCTTAGTATCCCTCCCGACACTTAGAATCTCAGTTCAGGGTCCCCCCAGGGTGGTCTTCTGTCTGTGCATAGACACGTCTGGAGTTTACATCCTCTCCCCAAACTGGAATCGATTTGCAGTCCCATCCTCATGCCTACAAACCTCACAATTCCCCCATTTAGAAGGGGTACATTGTGATTTCTTATTCAATGAGGAAATTGAGGCTTGGAGAAGACAGGAGATCTGCCCAAGTCATAGTGGGAAAGCTGCTCAGGTGTTTCAACGCACTCTCAGAACTTCACAAGAGCCCTTCTGAAGAACGTGCTGTTAATCTTTTAGCATCCATGGGGAAACTGAGGCTCAGAGGCACAGCTGCGTGCCCCAGGCCATCTGGCCAGGGCCCTGTGCTTTGCACTACACCCCTCTGCCCAAGCCTGATGGCCCAAGCCATCACTTGCCAATCCCTTTAAGCCACAGGAAAGGCCTCCGGGGAGAGATGCCATCCAGAAAGAGCCATGGGCCCAGGACTCCAACCCGGGTCCCCTGACTCCCAGCTAGTGCCGTGGGACCCACTCCGGGTCGCTGGGCTGCCTCCCTTGGGGCAGAGGGGGTGGGGCAGCAGGTGAGACCGGCAGGCAGCCCTGGAAGGAAGAGGAGGCTGGGGACAAACAGCTGGCAGGCTGTGAACCCAGCTTCTGTGGGTGAGTGACAGTCTGCTTAGGTGGCAAGGGGCAGGGAGTGCCCCGGACCCCCACCCCCAGGTAGTCTGCTGCATCCGTGAGGGGCCGGGAGAGGGAAGAAGATGGTGCGACAGACTGGCAGCCGGCAGGAGAGAGACGAAGATGGCGCCAGGGAACAGCGTGGTGGGCCAAGGCGCCCTGGGAGCCGGGAAACAGCTTTGGGGAGAAGCGGGGGGCAGGGAATAGGGGGGTCTATTCTGAAGCTGGGGGAGCAGAAGATAAGGGGCCGCAGAGAGGGACGGGGGTGGCAGTCGGTCAGGCTCCCGAGGCGGCCCGGGGAGGGGGCGGCCCGTCAGGAACGCGGCGTCGGGTCGTGTGGGCGCCTCCCGGTCAGAAGCCACAATAGCAGCTCGTTAACAGCGCAGATTAAGGACTTTGTCAATTACCTCTGAAGGCTGCACTGGGCGGATTAAATGCTTTTAAAAGTGCTGCCGATGGAAAGGGGCGACTAAGAAACCTCTCCCGGCACAAATCTCTCTTCTCCCGGGCAGAGGAGGAGGCGGGGGCTGAGGCAGCGCGGGGCGCACCCGGGAAACGCGGGCGATCAGCCGGGAGCGCGGCAGAGCGCGGAGCGGCTCGTACTCGAGACCGAGGCGCCGGGGGCTGCCGCGGCGGCGGAGACCCCCATTCAGCCCGCGGGCCGCCTGGGCTGGGAGGCGTCGGGCCGGCTCACCGTCCGCGAGCGCCGGGACACAGGTCTACCGACTGTGGCCGAAGTGCCCCCAGAGCCGGCCTCGCGGCTCGGGGTCCGGAGGGGGCGGTCCCTGGTGGCTGGAGACTCCGGGACTGGGCGCACTGGCCCCGGGGTCCGGTCTCAGACCTCGGAGACCGGCAGGAGGCGCACGCCGGCCGGCCCACACCCCAGGCCCAGCCCGCGTCTCAGGGTGAGCCCAGCGCCCTGAGGGGGCCAGGAGGAGCGCAGCGCCGCTCCCCAGACACGCCCGACGGCCCATCCCGGGCGCCCACGGGGCCCGCCCGGCGCCGCGCCCCCCGCGCACGGTGAGTTGGCGGGGGTCCGGCCCGGGAGGAAGTTTGCGAGGAGGCGGCCCCAGGGGCTCTCGGGCCCCTCCGGAGCCGGCGAGGGCCTGGCTGCCCGCGGCTGTTTGCTGCCCTCCGGGCTGGGCCCGAGGGTCTGGGCCGGTCTGCCTCCTCTTAATTAGGCTTTGGGGAGGTGGAGTTTATCGCCGTCCGCAGTGTGTGCGTGTGTGTCAGAGGGAGACCGGGGGAGCAGTAAAAGGCAAAGAGAGTACGAGACAAAAAAGACACACGGAGATTGAGAAGGAGGAAGGGAGGAGGGAGGAGGGAGAGGAGCGCGCAGGGGGAGGCGCGGGAGGCGGGAGCGGGGACGGCGCGCAGCGCGAGCGGCGGGCAGGCGGCTGGCGGCGGGCAGGCGGCTGGCGGCCGGCGGCTCTCGCGCTTCCGCTCCCGCTGTCGCCCGCACACACCCGCGCACACGCCGGCAGGCACACACACTCGCACACCCGCACACGCACGCCCGCTGGCACGGGCCGCCCCGGCGCTGGGCACCGAGGCGGGAAGCCGGCGAGCAGAACGCGCCCCTCGTCCGAGCCCGCGCCCACGTCGGCGCCTTTGCGCTCCGCAGCGGCGCGCCTCGCCCGGCGTCCCCGCCAGTCCTGCGGGAAGATGGTCAACGACCGGTGGAAGACCGTGGGCGGCGCTTCCCAACTTGAGGACCGGCCGCGCGACAAGCCGCAGGTACGCGCGGCCCGGATCGTGGGGACATGGGGCGGTGGGCGAGGCGGTGGCCTCTCTGGCCGGCGGGCTGGGCACCCGGGCTGGAGTTTGGGGCGTACCCCCGTGAGGCTCGACAGGCCCGGGTTGGGGCGGGCACCCTCCTCTCCTCCTCCTCCATAGGAGGCTTGAACTTGGGATTCGGGCTGCGGATGGGGGCGGCACCCCTGCAGAAGCCCCCTTGCTCCACAACGGACTCAGGTGCACATCTGCGCAGAGGCAGTAGGGGACCTATGGACTTTACAGTGTCACCGGCCCTTAAGTGTGAGTCTCCATTTCCTCACCTCTACAATGGGCATTTGAACCACTTACTAAGTATTCACCTTGGGCACCCCCTGTGCTAGGCGCCTGGCATGCACCCCATCACCCCCATCTCCTCAGAATCCTCACACTTTAGCCAGCCTACCCCCGACCCCATACAGTAGAGAATCAATAAATATCTGCCTCTTGTAAGAACACTGGATACTGTGATTCTCCAGCTTTAAGACAAGGAAAGTAAGACTCAGCGAGGGTTGCTTCTGCCCGAGGCTACGCAGCTCTGCTGGGATTTGAACCTGGATCCTTGGGCTCCAGGTCTGTTCATTCCACCCTTCTTGCTGCCTTTTCAGGGGCAGTGGAGGGTGCCCAGGGCTGTGCCCTGGAAAGGGGTGAGGGCAGAGCTCCAGGGCTGGCCAGAGAGGGGGCTGGAGATGGGAAGCTGAGTGGAGGGGCAGCCCTGAGGCTGCCCCAGGCTGGGCTGCCGAGGGACTGGGGCAGGCAGGCGAGATGAGGAGTCCGCTCGGCAAGGAGAGGAAATAATGGAGCTGCCCGTTTTAAATTTCAAATTTCTCCCAGACAGATGTCATTGGGGAAGGAACAGTTCTTGTTTGCAGTGGCAGGAAGGGGGTGGCAGGGGCGGGCCTTGGCGGCCCCTCACTCCCAGGAGCGGCAGCCTGCGCGTTCTGTCTGCAGTGACACTGCCGTAGCATGCCTCCACACTTTGCAAAGCCCTTTCCCGACTGTCTGCACAATCTCACTTTCTGCAGCAGCCTGGGGGCTTAGGCAGGGATGCACATGCCCACGTCACAGAGGGATGGTGGCTCAGAGAGGTTGAGGCAGGCACCCAAGTCACACAGCATGTTAGCAGGAGAGCAAAGATTCAAAGCCAGGTCTGACCCCAAGCCTCTCCCAATGCCTTCCCGGGCTGGTCTATTCCTCTGTTAAATCAGGTGCACACCCAAGCCAGCCCCAGACAAAAGTCCTCTCCTGCTGGGATCTGACTTTCTCCCAGCTTAGCAAGAGCAGTCTTACCTCCTCCACTTGTTCAAGCCATCTCCAGCCTGGCCCGCTCTCCCTTCCCGTTAGTTTCCTTACGGGTACTGGTTGCTTGTCATCTTGTCCTTTGCCAGCCTCTGGCCCCACACCAGACTGCCCATTTCCAAACCTTTGCTGTCTCATCTTCCCCCAAACACACACACACACACACACACACACACACTTCACTCAGGAAAACCCTACATATACTTCAAAACCTACTCAGATGCCACCTCCTCCAGGAAGCCCTCCCTGATGCCTGGTGTCTCTGCCTTGAAGTCCCAGCAGCATTTAACCTGTGCTGCTCAGCTGTCTTTATCTCTCCCCGCCATGTTCCCTAGCCTTGAGTCCCTATTCCATCAGGAGCTCCCTGTGGACATGCACTCCTTCTGGGCCCCCATCCTGGGGTCTCCCCCTGAGTCCAGTCTCCTGTCCTTCCATGCAGCTCAGGTTGGGAGCTGAGGGATATTTGCTGAATTGAACTGCATGAAACCCTGCCAGGAGGAACTGTGGGAGAGGAGCCAGCAAGTGCTGATGTGTCTCAAGGGGAGGTGGCTTCTGGGGGATCTATTTGAAATGTGGCTTTAAGGCCTCCTGGGCAGGCCCCAGCTTCTTTGCTGCTTCCTGGAAAATATATTCCAGCTGACACCAGGCCAGAGCCCAGCTGTCTGCCCCTTGGCATTGGAGGCTGCTGAGGGCTTGTGGTCCTAGAGGCCTGGGTCAATATCAAGCACCACTTCCCCACTCCACTCCTTTGGTGATCCAGCATATAGACAGGCTGTCCTATACCAGCTCCAGGCTTGCCTGAAGCTTCAGATACGAGACAAGGCCTTTCCTGTGCCCACTGTTGGAAGAGAGAACCTCACCTGCCCTGGTTCCCTTGGGCCTGGCCTTCTCTCCTCCTTTGCTTCTCCAATAGTTTCATCTTGACTATTGACATGCTGTGTGACTCTGGGTAAGTTATTCCCCCTCTCTGAGTCTGGGCTTTACCATCTGCAAAATGGGAAGAGCAATCCCTGCTTCCTCCTCACTTCACAAGGGCTGTTAACGAGGGCCGAGTGAAATACTGGTGTGCTTTGCAAACTGTAAAGCACTGTACACCCTTGAGGAGGGTCTCTCTCAAAGCAGCCTGTCCCTTTTTACAGGCTGTCAGTGTCCCGATCTCCCCTTTGCCCACCAGGGAAAGCAACTTGACCACCCAGTTCCCTCCAGAAGGGCCTGGCTGAGGTTCTTTAACAGGGCACTTCCTCCAGAAAAGATGCCAATGCCACACTCTGAGTGCCAGCTGGGTTCATTTGCAGATCTCTCCTTTCTTAGTCAAACCACCCTGGGAGGTTGGCAGCAGGAACGATCAACCCATTTGACAGATGAGGAAACTGAGGCTAAGAGAGCCGCAGCCAGGACTTGAACCTGGGTCCTCCAGGATGGCCGATGAGCCTTATTGGGAAGATGCAGGGAGAGGCGCTGGCTGCCCTTGGCTCAGCCCACTCAGGCACATTATGTAATTCCCAAGGAGAGGGCTCCAGCGCCCAGTGCATGGTCCCAGGGCATGCGCAGCACCCACTGCCATTGAAGGGCCTGCATCCAAGTGTTGCTGTTTCAGGGACAGCCTTGGGCCAGCTCTGTCCCAGGCCTGTCTGGCCTCAGCCCCTCATTTGCTGGGTGACGTTGGACAAGGTGCCAACTTCGTTAGAACTTCCCTTCTCCCCTTGCAGAATAAAGGGGCTCTCACAGCCTTAGGGCAGGAGATTACGGTGGAATATTTGCCAGGAGTTTGGAGTTGCTCAGATAAAAGGATCTAGAAATAGACACGATTCTCCTAGTCTTGGAGTGTGGGGCTGGAAGTCACCCTGTAACCTTCTCCCCGTGTTGCGGGGAAGGGAGGGCTTTTTTCTGAGCAGTCCCTGAGTCAAGCCACTCCACAGGGAGGTCGACCTCTGAACTATCCCAGGCCTTGTCTCCTGATATTTTCAAAACTTTAAAAAACATTCCAGGGCTTCCCTGGTGGCACAGTGGTTGAGAGTCCGCCTGCCGATGCAGGGGACATGGGTTCGTGCCCCTGTCCGGGATGATCCCACATGCCACGGAGCAGCTGGGCCCGTGAGCCATGGCCGCTGAACCTGCGCGTCCGGAGCCTGTGCTCCGCAACGGGAGAGGCCACAGCAGTGAGAGGCCCGCGTACCGCAAAAAAAAAAAAAAAAACAAACATTCCAGAAAGGAAAAAAAAAATCTCATTGGGAAGTTCTTCTTGATGTCTAACCTAAACCCTGCCGCATTTAATTCACTCAGTGACTATATTTTATAGAGTCCTTACCTCATCTAGGAGATGTAGGTGTGAACCTGTGCCTTGGGAGCTTAGAGTCTCATGGGAGGAACAAACACATCGTGGGATTATTACAAACCACGATGGGCACTATAAAGAAAACAAAACACGCCTCTGTTGTCTTGTTGCTTGGGGTTTGGGTTGAGGTCACTGTGCCTGGGTTGAGAGAGAACGAGGGTGAAGTAAGTGAAGAACGGGCTACAAGTCAAGGACTCCTTCCTTCTCCTTCTATTTCCTGGGCCCCTCCTCTGGCCACGGGCTGCCCCACGGAGCTCACCCGCTAGCCCAGTGGTGTGGCTGTGATGGGGAGGCCAGGAGGCCGGGGAGGCCAGGGGTGGGAGTGCAGAGACCACTTCCCCGGGGAGGTGATGCTTAAGCTGAACAGCATTTGCCAAATCTGTGCTCCAGGGACACCAAGGTGTGTTGGGGGAAATGACAGAAGCCAGGCAGGTGCAGAGAACCACCAGGCGGAGGCTGGAGGAGGGCAGCAATAGCTGAGGCTGGTATTGGGGAGGTGGGGTGGGACCTGCTCCTGGGCCTCCGCAGCCCTGGAGGGGTCTGCGCACGAGTATCCTGGTCTCTTTGCTATCAGGAGCGTCCCTGGCCGCCGGGTGGGGAATTGGTTGGCGGGGCCGGGAGGAGGCAAGGAGGCTAACGGGGAGATGGTTGTGGTGATGTAGAAGCAGATGACGGGGCTTGGACCAGGGCAGGGCTGGGGGCATGGGGACAGAGGGGACCAGAGGATTAGAGGAGGTGCAGTGGACAGAGCCAGGTGCTGGCTGAGTGCGGGGGGTGAGGGAGGGGAGCCCAGGGAGGTTTGGGAGGGGGCGGCTGGGGAGGCTGGTGCCATCCCCGGGTGGGGATCTCAGGAGGGCTCAGGTTTGGGGTGGAGCGAGCCTGGTTTGGGGCTCCGTGGGCTGGAGGCCTGGAGCTGTGGGGGGTGGGGAGGGTGAGCAAGACCCTCACAAGAAACATCTGGAGACCTTCCCTCATCTGAAACGGACACGGAGCTGAGTGCTATCTGGGGAGTGACAGAGCCTGGGGGGCTTGGAGCCTCCAGGAGGGGGCGATGTGAGCAGCTCCCACACCCTTCTCTTTGTCCCCTAGAACACCTCTGGCCACTCCCCCCGGGGCCTTCCCGGTGGCCTGAGGCTTCAGATGGCCCTCAGCATAGGTCACATTAAGTGGCAGGACAGGGCTTCCCTGGTGGTGCAGTGGTTAGGAATCCGCCTGCCAAGGTAAGGGACACGGGTTCGAGCCCTGGTCCGGGAAGATCCCACATGCCGTGGAGCAGCTAAGCCCATGTGCCACAACTACTGAGCACACGTGCCTAGAGCCCGTGCTCCACAACAAGAGAAGCCACCGCAATGAGAAGCCCACGCACCACAACGAAGACTCAACACAGCCAAAATTAAATAAATAAAATAAATGAATTTATTAAAAAAAAAAAAAAAAACAGAGGCAGGACAGGGCACTCTTCCTCAGGGCTCATAGAACAAGCCAGCGAGCCCTCTTCCCAAGTCCTTGGGACCCCAGAATTTTGAGCAGAACATTTTAAGGGGTCTCTGGGATCCCCCTTCTGCCAGGCTCAGGGGATCAGAGTCCAGCCCAGGTCAGGAGTCATTTGCCTGGCCGTGGGAGCAGATGTGGGCTCCTGGGGAGAGGCGAGCAAGACTCCCCCAGGGGCTCTAGGCTGGGCAGGGGCTGGGCTGCCCGCCCCCTGCATGATCCATGAGCCCATGTGCAGCTCTGAGTCCCTGCTGGGCCCAGAGCACACACCTCATCCCCCTTGGTTTTCCCAATCCAAAGCCCCACAGCGTGTTTCTGCCACGATGAACAGCCATGCTGCCAGTGGCTGGGGTGTGCCTAGGAGATGGGGGGCTGGGAGCAGCCTTGCCTGGCCTCCCCCAGTGGGGAGACTTTCTTCTTCCCACTGTGGTTCAAGGAGTGTAGTCTCAGCCTACCGAGGGGACCACGACCCAGCTTCCTTAAAAAACAAGGAAGAACCGGGGGTGCGGGCTGGGCGGAGCACGGTGGCCGTGAGCCCCGTCCCCCAGAGCTCTCCTGGCCTCCGCCAGACCCCGTGGCCACCTCTGCAGGCTGGGAACTCCGAGGAGGCAGCTGGGACGGACACCACCCCTCAACCGAGGCAGCCCTAGGGCTTCCTGCCCCCCACCCCCCCTGGCACGAGCCCATCTTGTCCTCCCCTTGGCTGGGGCTTCCCGGGCAGCCTTGGACCGTGGGCCAGCACTGGGGGTCACACAGGAGACGAAGCCACATCCCTCCAGCCGGGAGCTCACACAGGTGTTTAGTGCCAGCAGCGGGTCTCAGACCCTTGTTCCTCTGAGGCTCACCACCTGGGATACCTTCCTGATCTCCAGGCACCTTGCCCCTGAGAGGCGGGGGCCCTGTGTGCATCCTCCCGCCTCCCGCAGATCCCAGGGGTGTGGGCACCCACTCTGCCCCAGCCAAGGGCTGATGAGTAAGCGCCAGACCCCCGCGTGCTCCGCTGGGCTGCTCACGCCCGAAGCCCCCTTTATCATCTCGGGCAGATTTCTTTGCAAGGCACGTAAGCGGCAGCCTATAAAAGCGAACAGCACTTCATGTTTAAGGTGATCTCTGAAGACTAATTCTCCTCTGCTGAGCGGCCTGTTTCATCTCCAGGCTCGTCATCCCCCTGCCCCTCAGGGGACACCTTGTAGCCTTCTCCAGCCCCTCCCCTCCTTTGCGCCCTCTGTCTTCCCGCCAGGGACCAAGGGCCTGGGTGGAAGCAGATGCCGAGAGGGCTGGGATCCCGGGACACGGGAGGGACGAGGCTGGCCACTCTGCCTCGCCAGCTGGGGACCTTCATGCTCTTCGGTGGAGGACGTCGCTCAGAGCGGCTCGGGGCAAGGTGTCTCCCAGCGGACTCCGGGAGGGGCCTGACGGGGACTTACTTGCTGACACAGGGTTTGTCTCTCAAACCCCAGTCACACTTCTGGCAGAGGTAGGAATGGGGTCAGATGGCTCAGCAAGCAGTCTCGGCACAGATGGGCGATTCCAGAGTCACCCGGGCCTGGGTTCAAATGCTGGCTCTACCGCTTGCCTCCCATGTGACCTTGGGCAAGGGTCTTCTCTGAGCTTCAGTTTTCCCATCTGCAAAATGAATCCAACCACAGCAGGGGGGTATTGGAGGTTTCAGGGTCAGGAACCCAGTACGCACTCAAAGATTAGCGGTGATAAGGCAGTGCCTGCCCGTGTGGAACGTGTTGACCTGCAGTGACAGGGATGGGGCGGCCTGGAGGTGGCCTTCATTCTATGCCAGGCCATCCCAGGTGGGCACAGGGCTCAGCGAGGAGGTTATGGCCTCTGCCCTGCCAAGCACCGTAGGTCCCAGGGCCTTTGCCTCCTCCCCAAGCCAGCAGGATCACAGGGAAATGACCCAGTCCATCTGCTTGTCCCTCCATCAGTCCAACAACCAGCCGCTCTGTGCCTTTTGTGGGGTGGAGGGGCTCATGGTCCAGGGCAGGTTTCCTGGACCTGGGCATTGCGGGCCCCCAAGTCCCAGATTTCCTTGTATCCACAGCTTTCATCAAATTCCCAAATTCCCAAGGGGATCTGTGCCCCCAAAGAGGGTAAGAATCATAGTCCACAGGACATGAGTTCCCTCAGGGCAGGGCTGGGATGATTTTCACTGATTGTCCTCCTCAGGGACTGGCTTGGAGCCTGGCTCATGGGGACACCCAGGAATATTGAACGAGTGTTTGAGTGAATGAACGAAGTCAAAGGTGATGACCGTATTGGTAAATGCCACCGTGGGGGGAGGGAGGGCTGTGGGAACACCGAGGGAGAGCCCCACCCATACCGAGAGAAGGGCTGAGGAAACAGTCCTGGGAGAGGTGACATCCAGCTGAGCCCTGAAGGAAGAGATCAGGTTTAGGTCGGTGGAAGAGAAGCAGAGGAAGCAGATGTCTCGGGCTGAGGGAGCAGCCTGTGCAGAGCTGACGGAGGGGAGCTGACACCTTAGGGTCTGGCTGGAGTAAATCGCGTAGGTGTGGGGAGCCCAGGCTGGATGTGTCCCCGGGGCCTGGGCAGGGGTGGAGAGGGTAGGGATGGAGTGTTGAATCCCATCACTGCAGCCACAGGCTAAGGAATCCTCTCCCTCATCTTGCCAACAACACAGACCCCTGCCCTCATCCTCCTCTGGTGCCAAGTGGGAGATTCAGGAGTTACTTGTAGAATTTGAATGTATGGAAAAGAAGCTGTTTGCTCTACCATATTTTCTCATAGTAAAACGCAGGATGTAAGAGGCTATTTTATTGTTTTTTTGTTTGTTTGTTTTGCGGTACATGGGCCTCTCACTGTTGTGGCCTCTCCCGCTGCGGAGCACAGGCTCCGGACGCGCAGGCTCAGCGGCCATGGCTCACGGGCCCAGCCGCTCCGCGGCACGTGG
The DNA here is from genome assembly GCF_025265405.1 of Mesoplodon densirostris. NCBI lineage: Eukaryota > Metazoa > Chordata > Mammalia > Artiodactyla > Ziphiidae > Mesoplodon > Mesoplodon densirostris. Next base: position 5,592,155 of record NC_082666.1, read on the forward strand.
GATCTTCCCGGACCGGGGCACGAACCCGTGTCCCCTGCATCGGCAGGCGGACTCTCAACCACTGCGCCACCAGGGAAGCCCGTAATAGACTATTTTATATATCACCAAGAAAGAAGGAAAGTTGTCAATTACAATTGTAAGATTCCCCCGAAACGTCGGAGATGTTAAAATGTGAAGGGAAAAAAATAAAAGAGGGAATGTACACCCTAGCATCAGTGACACAGAAATAGCACTTTGGGTGAAAAATAAAAAACCCAACACCTCCAGATGCTCTGTGCACATTGATCATGAGATAATAAAAGCCGCTAATATTTATTGCGTAAACACAGCATGACTGGCACAGCTCCAAGTGCTTTAATATACTAACCCATTTAAAGATGAGTCTCGGATTCAGAAAGTTGAAAATGTGGGGAAACTCAGTGGTAGGAGATGCCTGGCCCTGGGGAGGAGGCAGGAGGCTGAGGGTCCAGTCTGAGCTCTGCTTCTAATCTGCTGTGTGACTGTGGGCAAGCTCCTGGCCCTCTCTGGGCCTCAGTATCCCCATGTGTCAAATGCTCAGTGATCGCTTTGCAAGCTCCCTTTGGGCCACGCGTGATTCGGTCCAGCGGGTCTGGATTTGCTGTACATCCCGGTGCCTCCTTTAATTACAAGCTGCACTGGGTTCCAGCTTCCTTTGTTCTCAGTCCCTGCTGGGTCTGGGGGGTGGAGGGGGTGCTTTGTGAAGAGGTGGGGGAGGAGGAGGAAGGAGAAGAAAGGGGAGGGGAGATGCTCAGGTGGCCACCCTCTGCCTGGGGACTCGTGGCAGCCTTGTGCGCCTGCAACGGCCTCTGGACTCGGGATGTGGGTGCTCTGGGTTGAAAGGGACCTTCAGTGACGGGCGCCCATGACCCCAAGGCACTCATTCCGCTGAGACAGAGCAATGATTTGTAGCATCCCTGCTGTCACCGTTACAGCTCTCTTCCTGAGTCTGCACAGCGGGTACCTGCATATGGGGTGGGCATGTCATTATTGCCCCCATTTTACAGATGAGGACAACGAGGCTCAGGGGGGTGAAGCCCCTCACCCAAGGTCACTCTGCAGGAAATGACAGCTTGGGGACCCAAGTCCAGCCCCTCTGGCTGCAGAGTGGGAGTCTCCACCTCCCGCCCTTACCAGACCCAGGAGGGCTCCACGTGGGGAGATGTGCCTACCCCAGGCAGGCCACATGGGCCAGGGCAGGGGCAGCGAGGGAAGGGTGCCTCTCTCTCCATCGGTCTCCCCAGCTCCGCCTCTGTTTCTCTCGTCATCCTCTCCACCTTTGTCTCGCTACAACTTTCGCTCTCTCCATCTTGCTATCTTTGGTGTGTTCCTGTCTCTGTCTCCCCTCTGGGACTCTGTTTCTCATCTCTGTGTGACTGCCTTCCCCCGTCCCCAAGAAGGGGACCCTCTGAGCCTCGTCCAGGCCTCACAAAGGCCAGAGGTCCCGTCCTAGGGCTGCCTGGGCCCTCCTCACCGGGCAGAGCTGGAGGCCCCGGTCTGCCCCTGATGCTGCCCCCCCCTCTCTCCCGTCTGTCCCTCTGTCTCTGTGTCCACGTGCCTCGGGCTGGCCCACAGCGGCCGAGCTGCACGTACGCGCTGTGCACCGTGCTGCTGTCCCTGGCCGTGCTGCTGGCCGTGGCCATCACCGGCGCCGTGCTCTTCCTGAACCACGCCCACGCGCCGGGCACGGCGCCCCCGCCCCTCGTCAGCACCGGGCCAGCCGGTGCCAACAGCGCCCTGGTCACTGTGGACAGGGCCGACGCCTCGCGCCTCAACATCCTCATCGACCCGCGCTGCCCTGACCTCGCCGAAGGCTTCGCCCGCCTGGAGGGCGCCCAGGCCTCTGTGCTGCAGGTGCTGAGCCAGCGCCAGCCTGAGCCGTGGCTGATGGGGCAAAAGGAGCGGGAACTGCTGGACACCTTGGCTGACCAGCTCCACCGGCTGCTGGCGCGGGCCTCGGAGCTGCAGGCGGAGTGCGTGGGGCTGCGGAAGGGGCACAGCACGCTGGGCCAGGGGCTCAGCGCCCTGCAGAGCGAGCAGGGCCGCTTCATCCAGGTAAGAGTGGGCTCTGCGCCTCGGGGTCTGGGCAGGGGTGGCGGGAGTCAGGGGCACGCCGGCCCGGCTGGGTGCCTGAGGCCCACGGCATCACTCAATCCCCAAGTGCCCCGGGGCCAGGGGCTGTGGCCATTCCCGTCTACGGACTAGCCAATGAGGCTCAGGCAGGTGAGAGTCTCATCCGAGGCTACACAGCTGGTGTGGCCAGGATTCAAACCTTTACCTGAATGCCTTCCTGGTGACCTGGGTATTTGTGTAGCATCCATGGCATCCAACAGTCGAGTCAAATCCAGGGCTGGAGGGGCTTCCCAGGCGCTCCAGTGCAGGTGAGACACGGGCAAGGCAGGACATGGCCTCCATCAGGCTAATGGAGGTTCGAGGTCATGTGGCTGGTCCGTGGCAAGCCCTCGCCCCAGTTGTGCCACGTGGCCAGAGAGAGCTGCACCCCCTCCCCAGATCCCCCGTTCACTGCCATTTGATGCCCACAGCTTTCCAGGGAAGGAGGGACCAGTTGAGGTGCTCAACCAGACCCGTAGACTGTCCTCACCACCTCCACCCCACCCCCGCGCCCGCCCCCTCCCAGAGCCGAGCCAGGTCCCAGCAAGCACCAGGTAGATTTGGGTGAAGGCTTTCCAGCACTGACCACGCCTGGAGCACCAGCAAGAACTTTCCCCTTCATAGGATCGGAGGTTCAGGATCATCTCATTGGCTCTCTGCCATTTTCCAGAAGAGGAAACTGAGGCCCAGAGTGGGGCAGTGATTTGTCCAGAGTCAGGCCTGGCATCTGGCCTCTGGAGCACTGCCCAGCCTCCAGCCCTGTATCTCATGCCCCCCGTGACTTAGGGACTGGGAAGCGAGCCCCACAGCTGCCATTGGTCCCAGCCCCTTCCAGACACCCGAGATGACCAGGCATTCGGTCACCCAGCAGCTCAAGAGCAACGGGCCTTTTCCCTCCCTCTGAAGGCTGCAGCTGGAGAAATGACAGTCTTCCTCATCCTGTCTGGGTGACTGATGGGAAGGCGGCTTCCCCATCCTTGGGTGGGGCGTTCAGCTGCCCTCCTGCTGCGCCCCCCTCCATCTGCAACATCCCCGCCCTCATCAGCAGGGCTCGGGGAGACCTCTAGACGTTTGGGGGGCTCTGGTGCCCCACCCCACTCTCCACATGGCTCAGCCTCTGGTCAGCCAGGCCTGCCCGCAAACGCTCACCCTTAGGGCAGGGGTGGAGGATTGGGGGGAGGGGCCCGGGGTCTCCCACCCGCCCACCTGTGCGGAGGCCTAGAGCTGCTCCTGTGAGACTAACAGCTCTTCTGGGACCCAGCAGTGCCTTGGCTCACCTGATATATTTACTTCTCACAAGAGTGTTTAATTTGACTCATTTCCCACAGACTCCAGGTGATTTCAGAGACCATGTGTCTTGCAGAGTTAGGTCACCATAGCTCCTATAGTTCCCCTTCTACAAGCTGCCCAGACCCTTAGCTGATCAGCCCAGACCCAGGTTTTTCAAAGCAATGCCCAGAGTCTCCAGAGCTGCTTGTTAAAAGATACGTCCCTAGACCTCACCCCCAAACCCCGCCAGGGTCCCAACAGTTCAACAAGCACCCAACCGGGCGGCACATGCGCACGGGGACCCTGGGCATGTCAGGTGCCCTCCCTGGGCTGGGCCTCCTCACCTGTAACACAGGGATAGCACAGTCCATACCTGATAGGATGCTGGAGCTCGTGGCTGTACAGGGCTCGGCTGGTGTATGGCACGTGAGAGGGGCTGTCTGCACATCAGCACCTCTTTTATTATGATGGTGGAAACTGTTTGTAAACTGAAGTTGCAGCCCATGGGGGACCGCCACTGAAAACCTTTTTTGAGGTCCACACCGGGTGTTAATAAGCGCTGTGCAGCACAATAGCCCTAGGAGGTGGGGATCGTTACCCCATTCTACGGAGTGACAGACTGAGGCTCGGCCTGGCGAAGTGCTTTGTTTAAACAACTGAGAAGTGCTGGAAGCAGCAACTCCGATTTCACTGCCTCTAAAAGCTGCCAATTCCTCTTTAATGCATCTGTGCGGCTCAGCGAGCAGGGACTGACTTTCCCCATTAATTCGGGGCATGTTTATATGTACATTTTCAACTTTAATCATTTGCTGGTTTAAACTGAGGTCTTCCTTGCCCGTTAGCAAGAGCCAGCCATGCCTGAGTTTCTCGAGCGTGTCTGCATTGTCACAGAAGGATGGGTAGTACTGATTCGACTTAACTAGTGCGCCCGGTGATCTTTGCTGCCCACACCCTGCAGGGTGGCCCCCTGCCCCTGCTCCCTGGGGCGGCCTGCATCCCTCTGCAGGGCGCCCCCAACAGGGCCTGTCTACTGGACCCTGCAATAGAGCCCAGGGAGAAACCCACCACCCTGCCCCGATGCTCCCTCCGCCCTTCTCAGAGCCTCTCCCCAAGGCCGCAGCCCCACTGAATCATCTGCTCAGTAGAGGAGAAACTGACAGGGCAACTAAAAGCTTTGCAGGGCCTTTGCTTCCAGACAAGCCGAGAATCATATTTTGTAAACTGCCGGCACTGTATATTTCTGCTTTCCTTCTTCGAACGAGCTATTATTATCTGGCAAGTGACGGATTCAGTGTGTAAAGACCCAGCATGCTTCCACGCTCGCTGGCTGCAGTCTGCCTGTGACCCTGTCTCCCCTCCTCAGGGTCCCATAGCGTTCCTTTCCTGCCAGGCGGCCCTGGGGAACCTCACCTTCTGGGCCTCAGTTTCCCCCTTTGTAACGAGCGTATGACGCCTCAAGCCCTCCCTCCTGGCAACACTGGGGGGGGGGGCAGGTGAAGGGGTGGACACCAGAGGGCCCTGGAAAGTCAAAGCCATGGGGCATGGGTGGGAGTGCAGTCCCCAGGGCCCCACCTGTCCAGTGCAGACCTATCACCCCTGCCTTCACAGCCTCGCTGGGGGGTCAGAAGAGACGTTGGGTGAAGGTGTTTTGTAACCTGGAAGGTGCCTTGCAGTGAGGTGGGCACCCAGGTACTGAGTACTGAGTGCCTGCTGTGGGCCCCACGCTGTGCTAGGTACTCCCCACGTTGTCACCGGTCCCCATAGCACTTGGGCCAAGGAGGCCAGGTTAGCCCCGTTTTGAGGCTTGGTTAATCACTCACCCGCAGCTGTGTAACTGGCCAGTGGGTGAGTTGGGGTTTTGAACATCAGGGCCTCCTTTAGTCAGCTCACTTGGGCTGAAGGCACAGAAATGGATGAAGAACAGGGCCTGCGGGCAGCGGGGACACAGGTGTCTGCTGAAGCCACTCTGTCTCCTCCCACCTGAGCCCCTGCCCTCTGAGCACTGGGGCTGAGACAGCCTCGGATGGGGGCCAGAGTAGGGTAGGGGCTGCCATCCCACCAGGAGCCCATCTCCACCTTTGGGGCGGCTGTGTGCCCACCAGAGCCCCTGCCACCCTGGCACTCCACCCACCCCGGTGCTCCACCCTCCCAGAGGCCCACCCACCCGGAGCTCCACCCATCCCTGTGCTCCACCCACCCGGAGCTCCACTGAACCCTGTGCTCCGCAGCTTCTCTCCGAGAGCCAAGGCCACATGGCTCACCTAGTGAACTCCGTCAGTGATGTCCTGGACGCCTTGCAGAGGGACCGAGGGCTGGGCCGGCCCCACGTCAAGGCTGACCTTCAGAGGGTGCCTGCCAGGGGATCGCGGCCCCGGGGCTGTGCCAACGGTGAGTGGGGTGGGGCTGCCTTCCTTGGGTGACCTGGGTACCCAGGTTCATCCCCACATTGTCCCCCACCTGCCCCACTAACAAGGAAACACTGCTGCTGTATGCTGAGGACTTCATGCTGCTGGGCAGCACTGAGCGCCCTACTTACACCCTCCTGTTGACCCCTCTCCCAGCCTGATGAGGCGGAGCTCATTGTACCCATTTTCCAGATGAGGAAAGTGAGGCTCAGAGAGGGTGCTCACTCACCAGATTCACCCAGGGAGAGGCAGAACCACGGTCTGACCCCAAGGCCAGTGCTCTGGAGCCCACTTGACATTGCTGGATGGACAGACAAGTCAGAGAGACCCGGGGACGGCGCGGGGGGCTGTGGCGGGGGGACACGGGTGCCAGGCCCAGTGCCCTGACGGCCTTCCCTGTCTCAGGCTCTCGGCCACGCGACTGTCTGGACGTCCTCCTGAGTGGACAGCAGGAGGACGGCGTTTACTCTGTCTTCCCCACACACGACCCCGCCGGCTTCCAGGTCTACTGTGACATGCGCACTGATGGTGGTGGCTGGACGGTGAGTCTCCGGGGCTGTGTGGCCAGCTCGGCCAGGCCCCGCTTCCTTTGGGCCCTGCAGATGGTCAGGGCAGACCCTGGGGTGACCCTGCACATGAACCCGGGGTGCTCTGAGAGGCTTCTCACCCAGCCTTCCACCCTTGGCCTGGCCCTGCCCGGGTGCTCCCGGCCACGGCCACGCAAACCTGCCCATAACCTCACCAAAGATCTCCACATTCAGAGCTTGCACGGGGCGAGTGGAGGTCATGAGCTGACCCTTGGGGCTCCATTCGGGTGGAGGTCTGACCATGGAGCCGCCTTCCACTCCCTGAGGCTGGAGCCTCCACCCCGTCCCCGAGCAGTTGTGCCGGGGGTGCTAGGGTTGGGTCCTGGAATGAACTGTTGCTAATGTGAGTTCAAGGGCTGACTTTTTCTGTTATTCAGTAGATGGTGCGTGTGCAGGAGATAAAAGGGGGAGCACAGCTGCTGTGAGCAGAGACCCTGGTGGTCTCCTGGCAAGGAGCCGTCGTGATTTCCTGCGCCTTCTGGTTCCTGCCTGGGAGGGAAGTGGGAGCAATAGAAAGGCAGGGGTGAGACAGCCGTAGGTGGCCCTGAGACCTCCCCAGTGCCAGGAGAAAGGGGTGGAGGTGGTGAGGCAGAGGCCATGGCTTGAAGACCTAGGGGTCTCCAGATCTGCCAGCTGGGAAGCCCCTTCTAGAGCAGGGTCGGCCCACTGGTCTCCCACGGCCTCTGTCGCAATGGCTCAACTCTGCCTTCGCCGGGGCTGGGGGGAACGTAGCCACAAAGCAAAAATGCCTGGGGGCTGCATGGTGGCATGCAAGGGTGAGGGCGACATCGTAAACCATCCAAGCAGGAGGTGAGACGGGGAGGCCCGAGTGAGGCGGGTGGGCAGGGGGCAAGCAGATGCTCTCGGGGGGCAGAGCCTGCTGTTAGGAGCTGGTGGGAGAGCCGGTGAGAATCCCCGAGGACCCCGAGACAGACACACCTCTAAACCTCTCTTCAAGCTCCAGAGGAGAGAGTTTAAGTGTACCGGATTCACATTCTGGGCCTAAAAGCGCTTTTGTTTTCCTAACTCGGAACATCTGAGTTATGGCCTTTGTGTCTGGGAGCCCCTCGGCGGGCAGAACAGCTCCAATGCACCAGCCAGAGCCCAGAAATCAGAGTTAAGGGATAGGACAGGCTAAATGAAACACCAAGACGCCGACCTGGGCCGTGCATCTTCCACTCCGGTGGACTTGAAGCCAATCTCCTGGGGAGTCAACCAGGACTGGGGCCGGGAGGCGGGTAATTCCTCGGGCCCGGGCTCCGGGGCCAATTAGAGGGGAGTCAATGAGGTGCGCCGGCCTGCTCAGCCCTCCCTCTCAGACATCTGGATCAGCTGGCCTGGAAGAAAGGCCATTCTCAGCTGAGAAGTGCTTGCGAGGCCGATAGACGTTAATATCCATTTGGGATTCCGTCAGAAGCAATCTTGTCCCAGATACCTCTGGGCGTCTGTCAGGCTTACCTCCCTGCCACACGGAATCGCTCGGAAACCCAATTGCTTGGGAGGGAGCTGGCCGCCGCCTTTCTGGACCCCGATACCATCCATCCTCATTAGGCTCCATGTCCAAACTGCCGGGCCTCAAGTGCCAACGCCGGTGGACAGGATGCCTGGGGATGGACATGTCAACCGGAGCCTGCTTCCCAGAGAGCCGGCCGGCCTGGGCGAGGAGGCGGCTCAGCATCCCTGCCCCCTTAGGGACACTTTACAGTTTATATACCACGGCCCTGCCTGGCACTGTGCCAGCCCTCCTCCAACCCCTGGAGGCCAGCCGGGCAGCCTCAGAGAGGGCAAGAGATTTGTTCAAGGCCACCCAGCAAATAAGCAGCCCAGCCTTACGCAAGTCCGTGGAACTGTCACACGGTGTCACTTGTCAATTCATGGATTCAACCACAGGGCGCCAACCACAGGCCAGAAGATTCCGCAGCAAGCTGCCGGCCGGGCGGGGAGCTGGGCGAATCAGCTGACTTGTGTGAGGGCTGTGGAGCCCCTCACGCCACCTGGGGTTACCAGAGAGGCTTCTGCACTGGGAATTTGGAGCTCTGGGGTGGGGGGGTGAGGCGAGAACGGTGTTCCAGGCAAAGGGAACACGTGCGGGGTCAGCAGGGAGGTGGCACGGCTTGTTCTGGGACCGCGGTGGCTCCGTTCTGCTGGTGTATGGCGCTCGCGGGGCCAGGGCCAGGTGGAGAGGCAGGCAGGGCCTGGGTCGAGTGGCTTCTGCAGGTACAATAGGAATCGGGCTTTTACCTGGGGGGTAGAGTGGGCTCCTGCTGCCCTCAGAATTTCCCCACAGAGGGAATGACCCAGAAACGTGGGGCTGAGGGGTGGAGGGGGCGCATGAGTTCCTTGGGCCCTGAACCCTTGCTGAGGGCGTGGGTGTCGCCACGTGGGAATGAGGTTGGGGACAGATGGACTCACGGCTCAAGGTGGCCTTTCCGCTGATGTGGCCACTGGCCCTGGCTGAGCCCCAGCCCTGCTCTACACTCACCAACGACCCCAGTGACGCAGGCCACAGAGGGTCACGCTGATCAGCAAGGCCACTCCTGAACCTAACATACACCCAACCCCATCCCTGCCCCAGAAAAGAAGGGGGAAGGCAGGAAGGAAAGGCCGGCCCCTGCTGACCTGTAACCCTGGGCAAGGGGCCCAGCTTGGTGGCCAGGTCCTTTGGTACAAGGCCTCCCGGGTCTACCCCTCATGCTCCCTTTTTGTACCTGTCACAGGTGCGGCTAAGCAATCACTGCCCAGGTGTTACCCGTCTATGTCCCAGCCAGGCTTGCACCCCGCAGGGCAGCGACTTGTCATCTGGTGGCCACTGTAGCTCAGGGGTCCGCATGGTCCTTGCACACCATCTGTGCTGCCTAAATACTTGCCAGACAGGTGACTGTTGGCATCTTCTGGCAGTGTAACTTCACCTTTCGGATCCTCACTTTTCTCATCTGTTAAATGGGTTAATGTAGTGCTCTTCATGGTGGGAACAGTCAGACTCCTCCACAGGGTGCTCACCGGTAGGGATGGAACAGGGGAAGGGGGAAGGGACATCAGGGGTCCACGTGAGCCTTGGGGATTCCCTGCCAACAGAGGAATCTGGCTCCACCCTGCAGGATCTTACAGTCAAGCAGTGTTTTTAAAGGGGAAGAAAATTCGTAAAAACAGAGGCCTAATTCCCTCATTTGGAAGGTGATGCATGGGACGAAGCAGCCATTTCCAGTTCATCTCCCCGGCCCTGTGAGACTGGAAAGATCACATTCCCTCTTGGGGCATCTCCTTCCTCGTCCAGCCAGTGGGGTGGCCCTTGTATGTCACATGGTCACCTTTCAGAGCCTAGGGAACAGGGTGACCATGCCCAGGGCCCCATGTGTGTTTTATGGTGGGAAGGAGGGTCCAGCCCGGCATCAGCAGACTGGGTCCCCTGCTGTCCTGCCCCGAGGCCCCGAGGCACAGCCTTGTCCCCACCAAGATCCGCCTCCGCTGTGCGGCAAACTGGGCCTGACTGCCAAGCCCTCATCTTTGCATCATCACCAGCCGGGGTCACAGAAATCGGGTCCAGTTCAGCACCTCCTAGAGTGGGGACCTGCGATAGGACTGATTCTGCTCTGCGCCCCCAGGCGGATCCACAGCAAAGCCAGCTTCCCCCAGTGCCGTGAGCCGAGTGGCCCGAACCTGCGTCCTCTGCCAGGCATTGTACTGCCTTGCGGGGTCGGCTGGCTCAGATAGGCCTCTAATTGGCTCCACTGCGAGAGAAACCCTCCCCTCCCACCGTGCCCCGTTCCTGCCCTACCTGAGCTCCCCAGGTAGGAGGAAAATCCTTCTCTCATCAAGGAAGCCGCCACCTGAGCAGAGCCCAGCCCAGCAGGGGGACCAGGCTCAGGAGAGATGAACAGCTCCCCAGCGCCAGCCAGCATGCTTCGGGATGCACTGGGGGTGCCGGGTAGCGGGACTTGGGAGTCCACCAGGGGTGCTGTCTTCTCCCTGTGTGTCCCACAGGCTGTGGTGGCAGGAGGACCTGCCGTGACATCAGTGCCCCAGGCTGTTGTCGGGCTCGGAACTGCTCTGGGGAGTCCTCGGAGCCCTGCACACGCTCACAATGGCCACGGCGACTGGTGACAACACCCCTCTGGTCCTTGACCCATTAGGTCGGAGAAAAGCTGCCTCTGTCCAGAGCAATTTGGATTTCTCAAACTTTGAACGTAGATGGGATGATGCACGTGGAGCTCGGCCCGGTGCCTCAACATCTGATAAATGGCAGCTCTGAGCGGTGTTTGCCAGGAACCGGCAGGCACCGACTGCCAAGCCTGGGAAACGTGGCAGGGAGCCAGGCCCAGGGGTACCATTTGCAGTCAAAAACAAGGAGTGGGCCCACTTCCTTCTGGGCTTGGCAGCTGGTTCTGAAGGGGAGGGAAGTTAGACCTACTGTGCTCCGTCCCCCCCGCCCCCCACCGAGCGTACACCTTTTGCTTCATTGCGTCTCTGCCGTGATCCTGCAGGGGTCAGGAAGGCGTTGCTGGTGGGGCCTTTTTACAGAGAGGGAAACTGAGGCTCAGAAAGGTCTGTGACGCGTGCGAGGTCACACAGCCCAGGAGACGCAGAGCCGGGATTTGAACTCAGCTCGGCCTCAGTCCAGGAAGTGTGCTCTTGCCGCAAGCCCAGGCAGCGGGGCTGGGGTGGGCCTGCTATCCAGAGGTGTCTGGAAAGGATTTGAGGGGTGACTGTCTCCCGGGAAAGCGGGCAGAGTCTCCCCCAGGGGCCGCCTTTGAGGGGCTGCATTTGCTCGCCTGTCCAAGTTCTCTGCCCTTTAGAGACAAGAGTCCGCCTCTGCCACAGCCCGCCACCCCTCCTCACGGAATCACCTGCTCGGGAGGCCCGGGAAGCTGGTGGACGCCACAGCTGCACAACCCACACGATTCTGCCTGTAATTGGTTTCTGTAGCAGCTTCATCAGAGTTGAGGGAAAATCTCACGTGCTGCCTCGTGGGGACCCTTCTCAGGCGGCAGAGACACACCCTCCCCATCTCGTAGCATTTGGACCCACCCCGCCTCTATCGCTTGCGCCTCAGCTCCTCTGACCACTTGCCAAGACCCTGCTCCATCTGCAGTTCAGCTGAGCACCTCCTCCTCCAGGAAGCCCTCTAGGAACACCCTCCCAGCCACCCCAGCAGGTGGCTCATCCTCCTTTGAGCGGCCAACAAATGTAACAACAATTGTTACCCTTATGGGATGCCCCGTATCAACCAGCACATTTATCCTCGTGGGTTGGAGCTGTTATAATTCCCGTTTTACAGATGAGGAAACGGAAGCACAAGGGTCAGGTCGGGAGCTGCTCTGCCCTGAGACTGCTGGCTTGTGCATCCATCTCTCCTGGGGCTGTGAACTTTCTGAGGGCCAGAGTCCCCCATGAGTCCAGGCATACCCTACGGGGTCTGGAGCAGCAAACCTGTCATTTTGCAGAGGAGAGAAGCCAAGACTTAGATGCTCATACTGCCTGTTGGCTGGAGTCTGGCTAGAACTTGAGTCTCCTGAGTGCCAGCCCAGGGTGTTTTTTGGAGCCGGTCTGGCTCAGCTATGATAAGGGCCACGGGGGCTCATGGATGTAGGGGAGCAACGTCCACCCGCTCAGCCGTGGGGTACCCCTCGGCTGCCCTCAGACTTTGTGTACCGTCAGCCTCTCCTCTTCTGGTCTCAGTGGGTCCCCACCTTGAGGCACCCCCATTCTGCAGAGGTCGCCCCACCTCTCCAAACCTGAGTCTTCTCATCTGCCAAATGAGGGCACGAACCGCTCCCTCCCGGGCTGTGGCGGGGAGGGCTGTGACTGTCCTTGAAGGCACTGGGGTGACCACAGAGCCGGGCCCCGACACTCGGGAAGACTCCACACTCTGGGCCGCGTGGCAAACAAGCAGCAGGTCGGACAGGGCCCGTCTGAGGAAGGGGCTCCGGTGGAGACCAGACCTGCAGAGCACGAGACAGGCCCCGGGAGCCCGTCTGACACACGGGAGAGTCAGCGGCTCTGTTGCTCACCCCCACCCCCCCGCCTCCTGCCGCCGCCCCAGTGCAGCCGCTCCTTCCTTTGAAACCGCCCGGCACCATCTGCAGGACCGTGTGGGCCCAGCGCGCCCCTGGCAGAGCCTCGCGAAGCGGCACTTGGAAGACGCCGGGCAGCAGGCTGCTGGCTTCTGAGAATCCGCACCAAGAAAACGCACCCCGTCTGTCTTCCCACTCGTGGCACCTGCCCAAGAGGCCGCGGAAGCGTTTCTACATCAATCACTTTGCAGCCGGAACCCTAGGGAGAAGGCCCCAGGAGCCAGACTGATGAATGTTTTAGCCCTAAAATAAATAGTCTGTTTCCCTACCTTTCCCCCACTTTTTGCCTAAGTGGGGACCCCCGTTCTGTGGGCAGGGTGGAGGAGGGGGATCAATCCTTTACTCGCTTCCCTCTTCTTATCTGGCTGATCCTTGCTCTGTAACTGAAGGCCTTCTCGTTGGTGACATCCTGCCGTCCGGCGTCCCCTGAAGTCCAGCTGGTTTCCAGAAATCTGAAGCCACATCTGCAGTTCACCCTGAGCCTCTGAATCAGAGGAAACATACTCCTGGGAGCCTTGCAGGACCCGTGGATGACCTGTGCCGGTGCTCACTTGGAACACGCTTCTGCTGGCCACGATGCACTGTGATCGGCTCGAGGGCAAGGCCAGGGTTTCGAGTCTGAGATCCCAGCCGGTGCCCGGCATGCTCAGTCACTCAGCGTTTGAACCAAGGCATCAGGGCAGCCCATGGCAAAGGCCGGCAACATCAAAGGCTGGGTTGTGCTCCGTTGGCAGGTGGAGAAATCAATTTAATGGGTTGTGATCAACATTATTTTTTTAATCAAATAGAGTGGAATAGAATAGAACAGGTTAGAAAATATTAGTGCCTATTCATGTTAAAGGCAAATATCCTTTCGGGAAGCTTTTGTTTCAGATACAAACAGCTGTGAGTGTATGTGTCATGATGTAAACTGCATTTCCCTGGATCACGGTCCAAAAGTCTAAAAGCTATGCGTCGTGGATGTGTCTTCAAGGGGTGATTCATGCTTCGTTACCACTCAGGGTAAAGCGCCCGTGTTAGCAAACGATGCTGTGGCCTCTGAACTGCTGCGGACTCCAGCCATCTCGGCGGGATGTCTGCCCCTCGCAGCTGACTGCAGATACCTTCCCAGGTGGAGGAGAAAGGCAGGGAGGCCCAGGTGGCCTTAAACGTGCGCTCATCCCCTCTGATCATACACCCAGACCGAGCCCCAGCAGGGGCCCTGCCTGTTGCTGGCGCCCAGCCCCGGAGGGCAGAGGGAAAGAGGGGCCGAGGACAGTGGCTTAGAGGTCAGCTCTTGCCTTGAGAGGCCTGGCAAGGAGGCAAGGGGGCAGGCTTGGGAGGCCCTGGCCAGTGACAGATGAGATCGTGGACGTGGTGGGTAGGACATTGGCCTCCGGGTGTCCAGCCTGGCCTCAGGCTGAGGGGTGAGGTGTGGCTCAGACTGTCCACTCACGGCCACCTGACTTCTGGCCAGTTTCCGAGCTTCTGTCTCCTGTAACAAGGAGGGGGCCCAGGGGACACAGAACCAGCCTCCTAGGGTTGGGTTAAGGATGTGCGTGTTGCCGGGCAGGGAGGCCTTACCCCGAGCATGTGTTGTGGTCAGCTCTCAACCCCAGCCGGTCTTGGCCACTCTGCCCGTCCGTCCCCATTTCTGGGGTTCGAGTCCTGCCCGTGCCTGGAAGCGTGGTGACCCCACTTCTACTTCCTAATAGCGGGAACAGGAACAGCAATGACGATGGTAACACTAGTGCCAGCCACTCGGTAACTTATTCCTCTCGCTGAGGTCCCGGGAGGTGGGCTGATCCGTGGGCGAGGGGAGCGGGGCCCGGGGCGCGGGGCAGCGGAGGGGGGCATGATTTTCCCCGACCACACCTTGGGAAATGCAGGGCCCAGGACCCGGCCCTTCCTCAGGGCCACCCTGGATTCCTTCCCAGATGCCGGCCCCGCTGGCCACACGCCACTCGTCAGACCAGTCCTACTTCCCGCCTGGGAGGGGTCCCCTGAGCCAGGCCTCTCCCCATGTTCCTCCTGACATGGAGATGCTCAGTGGAACATTTGAGAGAATGAACGAGGCTTGGGGACGTGCCCTGGGACGGGAGGCTTGGGAGGAGAGGGGCCCTCTGGAAGGAGGGGCTGGGTGTGGCCTGGGGCAGGGTCCGAGGGAGAGGGAGGAGGGGTGGCCCTGGCCGGCCTGCGTCCCGAGGCTGTGCGTCTCCTTGGCTGGTGTGGATTGAGCATCTACGGTGTGCCAGGCCCCAAGCTTACTCTCGGGGGGTCACCGAGGGGGGAGGTGCTGCCGGGGTCCCCATTTTACAGATGTGGAAACTGAGGCTCAGAGAGGTGGGGTAACTGGCCGGTGCTGTAAGGGGCAGAGCCGGAGCTCTAGAGCCCAGGTTTGTAACCACTGCCCCACCATGCCCCCTCCCCGGCCCCTCCAGCCCCCCTCTCCCCCGCCTCCTCCTGCAGAAACAGGCTCCGCTGTCCGATGCCTTCTCGGGGGAGCATCTGAGCTTCTGCCAGGATCAGGCCTTTCAAGGGGCGCGTGCTCAGGGTCCCGATCTGCAGCCATCAATACCACTCTCCGCCGGCTCTCAGATCTCCGAGCCTGATCGAATTTCCTTCCGCGCCCGTCCCTTCTGAGGGCTTTCGCGTGTCAGGGCTGGGCCAGGTTGCAGGTAGCGGAACAAGAAAAAAAGGTGTCACCTCCCTCCTGCCACCTGAGGTCAGAGCTGCCCAAGCGCTGTGACGGATGGGTCCCCGCGGACAGCTGCAGCGCTGCGTGCAGACGCAGCTCCGGGCGGCTGAAATCAGGCTGTTTAGGGATGAAAGGGGCGGCTCTCCGGTGCCGCAGCCCGATCTCTAACACGTCCGACGTGGGCGCGGTGGGGGCGCTGGGGGCGGATGCTGCTCCCCTCTGCAAATGAGCAAGAAAAAGTCTTGTTAGAAAGAGTTGGCGGAGGGGGGCGAGCTGGGAACAGGATTGTCAGTGGGTCTTGTACAGACTCAAGGCAGCTCTGGCCTGGACCAGCGTGGTACTTATTTCAAAGCAATTTAACCGATGGGATTCCCGACTCCCAAATCAAGAATGTTATTAAAATGAAGAACAGAGGTAGCCGGGCTGCTTGTCAGTACCCGCGTCACACCCCCGCTGGCTGTGGACTCCTGGTCCCCCCCTGAGAGGTGGCCGGGGCTCTGCTTTCCCAAGCCTCCATTCATCCCCTGCCCAGGCTCTTTATAAGGGGGGCTGTGCAGTGCGTGACTGCAGCAGGGGCGTATTGAGAGACAGAGCTCTGGCGGCCAGGCCTGTGTGTGTGTGTGTGTGTGTGTGTGTGTGTGTGTGTGATCGGGTTTTAAAAACTTGAGAATGGGGTTTTGTTCAGTTTTGTTTTGACCTGGGAAAAGATGTAGGGACCCTTGCTCACCCCCTTATTATTTGACCAGTGACGAAAATGAAGCCCCAGCAGGGCTGGGACCCGTCCAGGGTCCCACAGTGAGGCGGCAGAGGTGGGCCTGGAAGCCAGGCTTCCTCCACTGCACCCCAGTCCACCCCAGTTCCTTCCTGAGGGGACGTTTCAGGGCCTGGGGGCATTCGGTCAGTCCCCCCTCGGGCCACCACGAGACTCCCGAGTCCCTGCTCTGCTCTGGGGCCCGGTGGGAGCTGTTGAGGGAAATGGAGGCCCAGCCCCTGCTGTCCCCAAGCAGGCAGGTGACGGGAGAGTGTGGGGCAGGGGGACGCACGTGGGGTCCTGGGAAGGTTGGAACTCGCCCTCCATCCTCCTCCTCGCTTCGCAGGTGTTTCAGCGCCGGGAAGACGGCTCCGTGAACTTCTTCAGAGGCTGGGAGGCGTACCGGGATGGCTTCGGCAGGCTCACGGGCGAGCACTGGCTAGGTGAGGCTCCTGATGCCCCGCCCGCGGGGTGGCCTGCCCTCTCCCTGTGCACCATATCCTGTCACATCCGAGCCCCCTCCTCATGTGGATGCCGTCCGGGTCTCCCTGGTGCTACATGCAGAGGGGATCAGTGCGTCCAGTGTCAAGGAGCTCCACGAGCACAAAACCAAAGGCGGTGCGCTCGCCGGGGGTGGGGGGGTGTCCCGCAGAGATGTGTGCTTTTCCTGCTGGGGACGCCCTGGGACTTGGTCGCTGTCCCGGCTCAGGCAGCTGTGGCCAGTGCAAGGGCACTGTTCCAGGTGTTGGAGGACCAGGACGACCCCAGTGCTGCCCTGCTCTTGGGGGTCAGCACTGCCGATGCTGTGCTCTGGACACCAAGGGCGCATCTCCCAAAAGCAGCGGCCAGTCGGTGCTCCTGGCCACAGCTCCCACGGTCCCAGGGCTGGCATGTATTCCTTGCCTGGCACAAAGTAAGGGCTCAATGAGCTTATGTTAATATTATTATTATCACTATTATTTACTTACTATTTATCTTTAAATTCACTCAGTATTTTAAAATGTAAATATCTCACATAATTTCATTCTAAAGAATAACATCCATAAACATCACAGGTCAGAGGTCATGTATATATTTGGGAGGAAGCTGTGGCCTGAGGTCAGGTTTGGGGTTTTTTTTGGTTTGTTTGAAACATAATTCACTATTTTAAAGGGCACAATTCAGTGGTTTTTATTATCATTATTTTTTTCTCTTTTGGCCATGCTGCGTGGCATGTGGGATCTTAGTTCCGCAACCAGGAATGCCCCCTGCATTGGAAGCACGGAGTCTTAACCACTGGACTGCCAGAGAAGTCCCACTGGTTTTTAGTATATTCACAGAATTGTGCAACTGTTACCACTATCTAATTCCAGAACATTTTCTCCACCCCCAAAAGAAACCCTGTGCCCCTTTAGCAGTCATCTCCCATTTTTTTTTTTAAATTTATTTTTATTTATTTATTTTTTTGCGGAACGCGGGCCTCTCACTGTTGAGGCCCCTCCCATTGCGGAGCACAGGCTCCGGACGTGCAGGCTCAGCGGCCATGGCTCACGGGCCCAGCCGCTCCACGGCATGTGGGATCTTCCCGGACCGGGGCACGAACCTGTGTCCCCTGCATTGGCAGGCGGACTCTCAACCACTGCGCCACCAGAGAAGCCCCCCATTTATATTTTTAACATAAAATAAACACGTCATTGGAGCCACGTGCCCCCCGCCCTCCCCCTCCCCAGCATCGTTCAAATGACCTTGAACACCTCACGGCATACCTCTCCCCCTTCAGCTTTCCTGGGCACGGATTTCGGGAACCTTTCCCAGCCAGGCAGGAGGGGAGGAGGGGAGAGCAAGGTGGAGGCATGTGGCTGGCCGGGAGCACTAACCAGGGGGCGCTGGGGGCCAAGGTCTGGGCTCCAGGGGGGGGTCAGGAGGGTCCCAGGTCACCCAGGAGAAGGTGGGTCCCAGGGGCAGGATCCAGATGCTTGCCCACTCTCCTGTGCACAGAGGCACCTGCTTTGCACTGTCATTTGCTTAATGTCTATCTCCCCCCCACCTGGAGTCCATGAGAGGGTCAGGACCCTCTCTGCCCTGGCCTCCACTGTGTCCCCAGTGCCCAGGCGAGCACCGGCCACAGGAAAGGCCAGACACCCCAAGATGGACCTCATGACCTCAGCCCCTACGTACCGCACTCCTGCTGTGCACTCAGCCCATTTTATATACATCAGCCCTGACGCCGCATGCCCACACAAGGGGGATGGAACTGCCGTGTCCTCTCCTTTTAGGGATGAAGATACTGAGGCCCAGAGAGGTGGCAAGTAACCCAAGTCATAGGCTGGTGTGTGTGTGTGTATGTGCACGCGCACGAGTTGGGGTCGGGGAAGCCTGAGCAGGACTTGTGCTGGAGTCCATCCAAGCTCTGAACCATACTCTGAACTGAGTGAACGAAAGCAGGGCAGGATAGGGGTCAGGGGAGAGAAGCTTCCAGGTGGGGAGTCCCTTCCCCGTCCCCTACACCCAGGTGGGTGTATAAAGATAGGGAGAAGTTGGCCAGGTGGGGACCCTGTTCCTGTAGCACCACCCACCCGCTTGGAGCAGCACTGGTGCCTCTACCACTCCTGGCATCTTTTTTTTTTTTTTTTTTTTTTTTTGCGGTACGCGGGCCTCTCACTGCTGTGGCCTCTCCCGTTGCGGAGCACAGGATCTGGACGCACAGGCCCACCGGCCATGGCTCACGGGCCCAGCCGCTCCGCGGCACGTGGGATCTTCCCAAACTGGGACACGAACCCATGTCCCCTGCATCGGCAGGCGGACTCCCAACCACTGCGCCACCAGGGAAGCCCCACACTCCTGGCATCTTAATTGAAATCTGTCGGCAGCCACCGGGTGTGGGAGAAGCATTTAAGCGGGGCCTTGATTGGCTCCTGACAGACAGGGAGCCCTGGCGAGAATGTCAGCTTGAGCCCAGCCCTCGACTGCCCTGTGCTGTTCCCTGCCTCTGCTTTTCCACACTCTCCTGTCACCTTCTCCTCGCGTGTTTTGTCTTTTCTTATTGAGTTATGGGAGCTCTTTATATATTAAGGTTATTGATTCTTTGTCAGATACACATGATACATAGTTACTCCTGGTCATTTGTCTTTCAGCTGTTTTTTTTTTTGATAACATTATTGCTTATTTCCTAGAAGTTTTCAATTTTTATGTAGTCAATTCTGCTAGTCTTTTCCTTCATATCTTCTGAATTTTAGGCCCTGCTTTCCCTTTTCCCCTCCTAGTTTTATATCAATAAAATTTTTTAAAATAGGAGTAGTTTTAAAATACTTTTTCAGTGTTAGGTGGTAGGTTCAGGTCTGTTATCCATCTGGGAGTTCACTGGGGTGATGATGGGCATCTCAGTATTCTTCCACCAGTGTCTTCCTCCCCACTGTCTGTGATCTGAACTCTGATAGAGGATGGGGTTGGATCTTGGCTCACCCCCAGGGTTGTGAGCATCCTGGCATATCAACAAGGGCTGGAGAAAAACCCAGAGAGTAAAGACTGAGGGAGGTAGAGGCAGGGAGGGAGGTGGCGTTCAGGGGGAGAAGGATAGAGGCGAGGGGGACCAAATCCCAGAGGAACCCGGCCCTCCCTCAGGGCACCCTCATGGGCACTGGGACTGCTCCTGGAGCCCTGATTCGCCCGGAGGAGTGGGGTGCTAATGATGGGCACCAGTGACCACTCAGTGGTGGGGAAAGGAATCTTCCAGCATCCCCCCTGGGCTGCTCTCCCTCTCGCCCTATTCCTGGATCAGATTATTGGTCCTGGGCAAGAACTGAATGAGATATTTGAAAAGTCTTGGAGTATGTCCATCAACTTGTTAACAGTAGTTAATTCTAAATAATTGTTTACAAAAGATGATGAGTTGGGAAGATACATTTTCACTTCATTTTTCACGTACTACTGGATTTTGTTCCTCTGTTTAAAGACCATGCGTTATTTTCATGATGATGATGTAAAGCAGTGTCCATTTTGAAAACATAAGTAGAGTTCTAAAATTGGGGAAAAAATACCTTAAAAAAAAAAAGTACTGAATGAGAGCACAGTCTGGGCAAGTCTGCCTGGGTTCAGATCCCAGCTCTGCCACTTACCAGCTGTGTGACCTGGGCCAGTTCCTTAACCTCTCGGTGCCTCATTTTCCTCACCTATAAACCAGGGATAATAATAGCACCTGCCTCATTGGATGCTGACAGGAGCAGCAGACACCTGGATAATGTGTGCAATGGGCCAGGCACTGTTCTAAGAGCCGTACAGGGACACTTTAATTAAACTGGACGCGTTTGAATCCCACTGGCTTCATTAATCCACGTGCAGCGCTCATAGCGGTGTCTAGCACTTGTGAGTGCTGTCCAGGTGGGGCGGCAGCTGTTGTCAGTGTTGCCTATAGTCTGCCCTTTACAACTTGGAAAGCCCTCTGGCCCTCCCTCCACCGGTGTGCAGCCTGGGGCCCAGAGAGGGACAGCAGCTTGCTGTGAGCCTCCAGCCCAGGGAGGAGCGAGAGAGGCAGGGAGACGAGGCCCTCATGCTCCCGAGGCCGGGTCCTCGGTGAGGAACGCGGGTGGATGCTCTGAGGTTCTGGCGGATCTGCTGTCTGTACGGCTGTTGCTCTTTTCATGGCTCCTTCTCCTTCGCCCTGGACCTGGACCCTGGACCAGAAGCTTTCCTCTGGGCCGGGTGGGGAGGGGACCGCACAGCCCTCACACCCTAGGGGCGTGCACACGCTGACCTGTGCAGGAAAGGAAAGTGGGGTGGGGTGGGGGGGGCGGCTGATGAAATGTCACTCGATGCTGATAACTTGTAAGGCATTTAATTAAATGCCCTCTTAATCAAGAGGTAATCAAACCGGCAGGGAAGCACCTTGAGTGTGAGTGGGTGTGGGGAGGGGGAGGGGAGGGCCTGGTGTGAGACCCCCAAGGAGGGTGCAGGAGAACTGAGGAGGGGAGGGACGGGGGCTGGGGTGGGGTGGGAGAGGAAGGGGGCATCCAGAGCCAGGCCCCAGAGACGGCAGAGGGCATGGTCTTCTGCCTCTCATCCACGAAGCCAGCATTTATTGAGCACCTATTGTGCGCTGGACCCACCCTCAGATGCTGGGGTTCTACAGTGAGCGGGACAGTTGTGTTGCTCTCTCATGGAGCTTCTGCACGGCGTGGGGGAAGGCTGACAAGGAAGCAGGCAGCCAGGACCAGAATGATGAACACTGATGGGGGCACCTGGGTTGGCAGAGGTCCTCAACCTCCACAGGAGGTCAGGCAGCCTTCCTGAGGAAGTGAGACCTGAAGATGAACAGAAGGTAGCCAGGTGAGGAGGAGTAGGGCCAAGTGTCCCAGGCAGAGGGAACAGCATGTGCAAAGGCTCAGAGGCCAGGGAAGTGCATGTGAGTACCAGATCCCGTCCGGCTGGAGCCCAGAGTGTCAGAGAAGATAAAGGGGCCCTCACCCCCAATCCAGAAGAGTTTCCAGACTCTTCCTGACTCCTGCAGCCTTTCTACCAGCCTTCAGCTTAAAACATTTGGAAAGCACAGCCTGACTTAAAGCGAGCACAGAAAACATGAAACATGAAAAACTGCCAGTCCTGTTTCCTGCCAAACACAGGCCTGCAGGAAGAAGGAAGTAGCCCAGGATTGACAGCGTACACTTGGTGGTGGTTGTCCCTTTCTGTCACCAGCCACGTGAGCTTAACTCTTGTCTGTCCTTGGTTCTCTCTGGGGATGTCACTTCCTAGGACCCCTCAACTGCTCCCACCATTCTCTCCCCTGTTCCAGGGCTCAAGAGGATTCACGCCCTGACCACACAGGCAGCCTACGAGTTACACGTGGACCTGGAGGACTTTGACAACGGCACAGCCTACGCCCACTATGGGAGATTTAGCGTGGGCTTGTTCTCCGTGGACCCCGAGGAAGACGGGTACCCGCTCACTGTGGCCGACTACTCGGGCACTGCAGGTGGGGCTCCGGGCTACAGCGGGGATGGGGAGGGGCAAGGGTAGCCTAGCAGTCTCCCCAGCTGGGAGGACAAAGGCGGTCTTTCCAGGCCAGGGGCCAGGATCAAGGCTTTTCACTGCCACCTCCCAGTCCCCACTGGTCCTCACACCAGCCACATGAAGCTTGCAGGGCCTCACCTGCAAAATCACCCATTTTTTAGATGAACAAAGTGAGCTCAGAGCCAGGAATCAGGACAGCTGGAGTCTGGGCTCTGCTGAGCCTCTAGACCCCCTCTGGGCTGTGTCTCTCGTCTCAGGCCAAGGCAAGAAAGCAAGGAAAGGGAGTGTGTGACAAAGCTAGGAGGAGGGAGAGGCTGCCTAGACGCAGGGACAGCCTTAGGGACCACCAAGGCGGCACCGTGCGTGCCTGTGAGCTGCGTGGACACTGAGCGTGGCGGCGGGGCAGGTGTGCACGCACATGTGTGCACCAGTGTGCATGGGGGGGGGTCGCGCATGTCTGCATGTGTGCACGCGCACATCCTGGACGCACGTCCAGGGGACTGCATTGTGTACGGGAAGCTGTGATGCATGCACGCCCCTGTGCCCCCGTGAGTACACACCTGTGTGTGCACCTGCGCAGGGGACTCCCTCCTGAAGCACAGCGGCATGAGGTTCACCACCAAGGACCGAGACACTGACCACTCGGAGAACAACTGCGCGGCCTTCTACCGCGGCGCCTGGTGGTACCGCAACTGTCACACATCCAACCTTAACGGGCAGTACCTGCGCGGCGCGCACGCCTCCTACGCCGACGGCGTCGAGTGGTCCTCCTGGACCGGCTGGCAGTACTCACTCAAGTTCTCCGAGATGAAGATCCGGCCGGTCCGTGAGGACCGCTAGACGGGCGCGCTGTCCGACCCCGCCCACCGCCCGTCCCCGCCCCCGCCCGTCCCCTCGCCATCCCCTCCACCCCCCACCCTGCCCGCCATCCCCACGCCCACCCCGAACTCCACTCCTGCTCAGACGCCCGCCTGCCCGCACGTGACTGACCCGCCCTCGCGATGGAGGGCACTCCCTGAACCAGTGAGGCCACACGTCACCTTCACACTGTCCCCATCCCCAATTTGCTCCGGCTGCTGTGGGCCGGGCAAATTTGACCACCCCAAATTCTGCCTGCCCAGACTTTGGCTCCTGGGCTGTTTGCCTTTCCTGGGCCAGGAATCTGCCACGTGCTCCCGGCAGCCCTTCCACGTTGCCAGCCCAGACACCTGGAGTGACGGGCACACAGAGGAGGGGCAGATGTCACACCTGGAGCCCTTTCAGCAGACAGAGGGAAGGGTCAGCTCTTTCTGGGGCAGGTCTGAGGCCAGCCTCCCTGGCCCTCCGGACCCCTCCTCGTTCCTCTGGTGCCTGGAGGTCCGCCCTCTCTCCCGAGGACTGGGGAGTGGCTGGTGCTAAGGGCTGCCTGTGCCCATGGGCTGGGTGGCCACATCCCGCCATGCCCCTCGGCCAGGCTGGGGTGCAGCTGCCTTTGGGAACGCACCCCCCAAGGTGGCTGAGATCAGTTCCCTGGAGCCCTTCCCCACCCGCGAGCCAACCCGCTGTCTCTGCAGGCCTGGGACGTCCCCAGTCCCCTTGGCTGTTGTGCCTGCCCTCCTCCTGTCTTCCCGGAGCAGCTGGAGCCCCGCCCCACCCCGTTCCCCTGCCTGTGGAAGGCAGGGGCGGGGCCTGCACCGCTGGGCTGGTCTGGGCTGTGGCTGGGCTTGTACCACCCCACCTCCGATTTCCAGGCAGGGACTCTGCGACCCTAGGACCTCCTAGGAGCAGGCCTGGAGGGTGAAGGCTGGACTCAGATGGGTTTGGTGGCTGTTACCAGGTCAACCCGGACACTGCTGTCTTAGTGGGGAGGTCTCCCCCTGCTGGTGGCTGGGGGTGTTGCCACCTGGAGTCGGGGGCAGGGAGGGCCTCACCGGGCAAGTGGGGGAGACTGAGGTGCCCGCCAGGCACTCAGAGACGTTTCTCACTGAATCCTCTCAACGCCCGATGTACTGTTACTGCTCCCCCCAACAAGAAGCACAGGTTCCCAAGGCCAGCGGCCAGGAAGAGCAGGGCTGCTTTTCCGCGTTCCCACCTGAGGGGACCCGAGGGGGCCACGAGGTCATCCTGGAGAGGCGCCCAGAGGGTGGGCAGCCCAGCGACCCCTCCTCAGGCAGGGGGGAAGCCCTCCTCGGGCTTCCGATACAGGACACCTGAAGGCAGTCAAGTGGGGGAGCGCGGGATTCAGCTCTCCCTTCCCCTCCCACCAAGCTTTGTGCTTCAATAATAATAACTCAGAGTCGGCCAGGGACAGCAGGTAAGGCCCCGAGCGCCACTGGCTCACCACGTGACCTGGCCGGTCCCCTCTAGCCCCACCTGGCTGTCGGCGTTTGGCAAGGTTTGCTGGACGAGACCCCATCCCTGCCCTCCTGGCCCTCAGCTGGCATCAGAGATGGCCAAGGAACAGGTGATGACAGCTCAGTGTCACCAGGGCGGTGACGGGAGCACACAGGCGCGGGTGGGTAGGGGCAGTGTGGCAGAGGTGTGTGTAAGAAGACCCCAGAGCCCCCCTGCTGGCTCCTTTCCCATCCTCTAGAAGCCAAGAGAAGCAGCCCACCTGGGCCGCTGGGCCCCCAGCCACGAAGCAGAGGCTGGATGGGCCCTGCGTCCTCATCCTGGGCCCCCTTTCCCCCTCGCTCCCGCTCCAGGCTGGGGGGAGCGGCTGCTGCCAGCCTCACAGTGCCAGCACTCTTTAGAAAGTGCCAAGCGCTTTCTGATCTGTCATCAAACACACTCCTGGTGAGAGTGATGTTAATGGATTCACAGATGCGTGTGTACATCAGGAAGCTCAGGGGCATTCGTGCCAGGGCTTGGCTGAGGAACAGACGTGCCACCGCTTGGGCCTGGCAGGGGGCTGGGTGAGGGTCTTTCAGGAGCTTCTGGCCGACCTGCAGACACTGGTTCCTTCCCGCCGGAGAACACCAGCCCCGGTCCCAGCCCAGGCCTGGCACCACTGGGGACACGGCCGGATCAGATGCTGGCTGAATGGGCACAAAGCCAGTCATGGTGACGACAGCTAAGGCCAGCGCACCCCCTTTCCTAAAGGGCATCCCTTCACAGGCTGGTGCTGAGCACAAACAGTCCCTGGGCCAGGAGGCTGAGGTGGGCGAGGCAGGCCTGGGCCCTGGCCTGGAGGAGCTCACAGTGTGATTTCAGCGCAAATGACCATCAGTGGAGATGAGAGTGACCACAGAAGGAAGGAGGCCCTGGGAAAGCCGGGGGAAGCGGCAGCTCTGCCGAGACCGAGGGATGACAGATGGGTGCAAAGGTCACCCAGGACCCATGGTCACTGCACCGGAACCCTGACCCACGATGCCTGGGTTGATGGCTTGATGATGGGGTACCTGTGGCCCAGTTGTACCACGTGACCTGGCTGACACCCCACCCTCCCCTTTCCTTCCTTCTCCCATGAGGAGAGAGCCAAGCAGGGGAGGGGTGCTCTCTACACTGGGATCCTCAGGCAGTGCATTTATTCCCCCAAAGCTTCCGGAAGTTCCTTTCCACAAGCACAGGTAGGTTCTGTGGGATCAGCCAATGGCCGCATTCCTTGCCCCGCAAACTTTGGATACATCTCTGGGGCGCCACCCAGCTGGCCACCCCTGCTCCCCGAGTCCAGAGGAGGGACGGACGCTGGGTTTCCACCCTGATGGCCTCAGCACAGTCGGCAGGAGGTGAGGACCGAGCTGTGGGCAGGTCTCAAATTGCATGTTTCCCCCGCAGCCGCGTGTAAATAGGTTGTATAATGTTTGCCTTGGGGCAGAAGCGATACCCATATCCCAGGGCCCACCTCTTCCTGGGTCCCCCACGGCCACCCACCCTCATCCACGTGGGCCTCTGGCATGGAAGGTGGGAGCCCCGTCACCCAGGATTCGGAGGATTCGTGGGGTTCATCAACAGGAACTGCCAGCTGCCTCTGCTACAGCAGAAGGGAGGGGGGAGGTGGGGGGACAGGAGCAGGGCTCGGACCGGTGGGGTTTAAGGAGCCACACACCCACCGGAGGACACATTAGAGGGTGTACAGACAAGGACATGAGGCTTTGGTCCGAGTGCTGGGGCCTCCCCAGGGCCTGTCTCTTCATCTGCTAGCAGGGAGAGGGCCGTCCCCAAACCCTGAGTGGCCACGCAGCTGGCAGGACTGGCAAACCCGGAGGGCTGAAGTTGGACCTCGGTGGGACTGCAGGGACAGGGAGTGGGGAACCGGGCTGTGACCTGCTGTGCCCTCAGGCTGCCTGACTCCACACAAGACCTGCGCTGGGAAGAGGGGCGGGGCTAGGAGGGAGCTAGAGGCCAGCGCAGCTTGCAATGGACAAAGCAGGCACGGCTGCTAGTGTGGCCTGTGTGCACTCGTGTGTGTGTGGTCCTGTCTCCAATAAAGTCTCGTGGTGATCGACTCGGGCCTCTGCCCCCCACCCTGCTCAGCGCCCCACAGGGTGGATCAGACACCCCAGCGTTCCAAGACGCCTCCTGCACCACTTCCCCAGACTCCCCAGCGTCGTTATTTCTGCATGGGAAACAGTGTTCCCCAGACAGCTTAGTGCCCCCAGGAACTGCCGAGACCCTTGGGCAGAGCCGGCTCCACACCTGGCCAGCAGCCCCAGGGGTCGGCGTGGGTGGAGGGGAGGTCTCTCTACCTGTGCTTCCCATCACAGTCCCCAGGGTCACAGTCGGTCCCTGTGGGTCTCTCTTGTGGCCGAGGCTGGAGTCCTGAGGAGTCGAGACTCTTCATTAAGAAAAACAGTCCCTAATGGCTGTTTATTCATAAAACCAATCTGAAGCTTAAGGACAAAGCAATCTCCTGAGTTTATGTGATGAAATCCAACATTTATCAAGTGCCTGTGTTGGAGACGTGGTGCAGGGCCAGGGGAAGTGAATGTGCCCCACGTCCTGCCTCGGGCCGACCTGCGAGGGCACCCGTGGCTGGAGCGTCTGCACTGCCCGCCTGTGCAGACAAAGGTCTCTGCCATGTGGCCTGAGGTCTCCCAGACCATCCTCAGCACTAACTACTTCCCTCCAGAAAGTGTTCTCACCAACAGGCGTGCCCTCCTGCCCACTGACGGCTCGTATCAGGCCCCCAGGGACGCCTGGGGGTGACACCCCTGAGCCAGGCCATGGGAAGCCACTGAGGTGATTGTGGCCACCCACCTCCCCAGGGGCCACCCCCCCCCCAAGGTGGGTCCCTCTCCTGCCGCCACCAAGCCAAGCTGCTCTGGCCCGGTTCACGGAATCTTTCCCAGATCCAGTGAAGTGCGCTTGCAAACCATCTTTTGGGCCAGGAGTTCTGGAGATCACCTGGCAGCCCCTGGAGTTGGGAAGCTTGGCACCAAATCTGGCCTCAGACTTGGCTCCAGGTACCCCTACTTGAGGGCTGGGGCCGAGGGGTCATACTCGTCCCCAGCCTTGCCCCCCACGCAACCCATGCCCAACACTTGGGACCTTCTATGGCCACTTCCCAGAGCCCCAGGCCCCCGTCCTGAAGGGAGCCAGGCCAGTGGTGGTTTTCACAGCAGAATTTTCTTGGGGCCCAATATGTCAACGGCCAAGTGGAGCTTTCCTCCTGGGGGGTGGGTGTGTGGCCCTCGGGGCTCGACCTCACCTCTGCCCTCCCCACTCTCCACAGCCGTCCCTGAGGGATTCCTCAGAGCGCAGCTTGGGAACCAAAACCTCTCATTTTACACCCGAGGGAACTGAGGCACAGAGAGGGCAAGCATCTGGCCCAAGGCCTCACAGCGAGTTGGTGACCCACTGCAGGCTGCACTCCATCGTTAACCCGCACCCAGTGCCTCAACAAACCAGCACGAACCAGGGAGATAAAATGCCACCGCACCTCCCATCTCACGTGACACAGGCACACACGTGCGCACATGCGCCTGCACGCGCACGCCGGGCCCTCAGAGGCAGCCCTTGCCCCGCACCTGCTCCGGTTGGCCCACGGGTGCGCCTCTGCCCTCACCTGCTCTCAAAGTCCTCACCCTTGCCAAGGGAGGCCAGAGTGCACCCCACCCCGTCCCGAGGGGTCCGAAGGCAGCCCACGCGCTCGGCCTGTTCTTGACCTCCTTGCTGCCTCGGACGGGGCCGGAGAGGGGAGCGCAGGACAGGGCTCTGGCGTGGGAGCCTCCGTCTCCCCACCCTCTCACCATGAGGGGGTAAAGACTCTGGCCCCTCCCTTAGGGCGCCGGGGGCGGGGAAGGGTCTATTCCCGTGGGGGGTGATTTTCCGCCCTTCGGTCCCTCCACCCAACCCCACAGGCAAAGGTGACAGACCAGCTGGATGGGGGCCCTGGAGACGGAATCCTCTGTGCTCAGTCCCCAGCCTGGCCCGCGCAGCCACCCCCAGACAACTGCAGGGTGGCCGCAGCCTCCCCAGGCATCTGCTCACGCTCAGCAGAGGGCGTATCTAGGCCCGGCGAGACGCGGAGGCTGGGTCAGCGCTGGGCCTTCTCGGCATCTGCTGCTGGTCTCCCAGCAGCAGCGGTGGGACAGGAGGAGGGGACGGGAGGGGGAGGGGCGCTCCTGGGTCTGCGGGCGGCTGGACCAGCCAGCAGGGCACCCATGGGCAGCGCTTCCCCGTCCTGGGCGCCAGCCCTGCCCCTTGGCTGGTGGCTGGAGAACACTCTGCAGAGCGCTCTGCCCAACCGGGACCCGCACCCTGGCTTAGCCGCACAGCCCCCTGTGCCCGGAGCAGACCCCAGGGACGCTCTGCGATCACACAGGTGCAGGGGGAGGGATGCAGCAGACTTTGCTGTGAACAGTCGGGGTGGGGGGGTGGGCGCCCGGAGGCGTGAGCAAGATGCCCGGCCGCGGCCACGCCTGGACTAGCGTGGATTCCCCAGGGACTCGGCGCCCACAGCACAGCCCCCTCCAGCCCCAAAGCCCACTGTGGGGGTGCGGTGCAGGTGACAACTCGTGACGCGCCCCATCCTGGCCCGTAAGCTCACCTGGGGAGATGACAAACGCTGGTGTCCTCCGTGACCAGGACCTTCACCCAGCCCTTGACAAACCCCACACTGGGTTAACAGCCTCATCTCCATGACTCACATCAGAGAGGGAGATGAGTTTTGAAAACACTCGCTGGTCCGTCTGTCCTTTCCCAAGTGGGCCGCAGGCACCGAGCCAGGCCCTGGGGCTATGGTGACGGGAAGACGGAGCTTCTCTCCTAAGGAGCAAACCTACCGTGGTTCGGGGGCCATGGGCTTGAGGGAGGGGCTCGCCAAACCCCCTCCGCGCCCTCTCCCACTGCCCAGCTCAGCCTCTTGGCACCGGATGCCCCTCATAAGGCTCCAGAGCAGGTGAGCTATGGCACCGAACACAACTTCACACTGAACTCGAGTGAAAGGCCAGGTCTGGCTTCACAGCCGTCTGACCTCCTGAGCCCACGGCGGCGGTGGTGCTGGCTGGGCGGCGGGTGTGTGAGCAGTGAGCGCAAGGCGGACCCCCCAAAGGCAGGCCCCTGCTAGGATTCTGCAGGGGGGGCTCGGATGCCTTTTCCAAGGGTACTCAAGGGCCACGCCTGTGACTCATAGTTAAGGATGTTGCCCGTGCTCCTCGGAACAAGGCGGGCCTCTGGGCAAAGGGCAGCCCCGTCTGGCCCTCTCATCAGACCACATCCTGTTTGTGCTGGGTCTTTTATCAATGTGGTCCACACTGTGCCCTCCTTCACCACCAGGTCCCCAGTGGAATCCCAGGGTCAGGAATGTGCAACAATCAGAGCGCGCCACACAAGTGCACCCAGGGGGCCTATAGAAAGCAGGGAGAACCCGGGAGTCACACCTCCTGGACGGGAACCCAGAGCAGCTCTGCCCAGCCCGGCCCAGGGTCCAGCTGCCCTCCTGGGAGCAGGCCTACAGCATGGTGTAGGAGCCAGCAGGAGCCCCATCCAGGCCCTCCTCCAGGTCAGGAGCTGGGCATGGGCAGTAGGTACCACGGGGACCCACCGGGCTGAGAAGGCCCAGAGAGGTGGAGACCAGCACCTCATCTTGCAGCCCAGAGCAGCACAGAGATTGGCCACAAGTGCCCTCCAGGGCTTGGCCCCTTGTCTTCCATCTGTGCTGGGGCCCAATTTTTGGTGTTGCGTGTCCCAAGCTTCCACTAGGTTCTTGAAGAGGTCCATGGTCCCCCCAAAGGGGAGGGGAGAAGTGTCACTTCTTTCTGTGCATCAAGATGCCCCCCTTCTTGAGACCCAGAGGCCATTCCCAGGTGGATTCATCCACCAGATGGAATCCGACCCGGTCCAAAAGCTGTCTGCATTGCTTTCTATGGGGAGGAAACACCTTGTGAAAAGCCCCCACTCCATCCAGGCTCTGATGGAGAGGCTTCCCTGAAGCAGGTAAGAGGCTGCTCCAGCCTCAGGGGATGAGGGAAGCTTAGGAGGACTGGATTTGGGAAGAGGAGGGCTGCTTTTATGATTTTTTTTTTTTAAGCTTTCTGGCTGAGTACACTTTGAAATGTCTTCAAGGGAGCCATTTCTGGAAAGAGCTCTGGGGAGTCTGTGGTACCTTCTCCAGAACCCACTCTCTTTATTCCAGCCTCGGTTCCGCTCCTCAGAGGACCAGCCAGCATAGACTTACCGTGGTCGTTACCAAAAAGGATTCCTTTGCAAGGGAACGAGCAATTATTGCCAAGGCAGGGGCATTTTGGGAAGGCTCTATTTCTGTTTCAAATCCCCCATGGACCGCCATCCTTGGGGTAGAGTGGCAATTCCTGCATCAGGCCCAATTAGACCTGGGCTAGCATCCCAGCTCTGTCACTTACAAAACTGTGACAAGTTTGGGCAAGTCACCTGTTTTGAGACTGCTCCCTCCTCTGTAAATGGGGATAAGGGATGCCCTCCTGTAGGAGGGACAGTATCAGGTACGGACGGAAAGCACTGCCCACAGGTCTGGCACGCCAACAAGTCCCCTGGCCATTAGGATCAGGAACCCCAGAGCCTCCACTTTCTAGCTGTATGGCCTGGGCACAATCTCTTAGCCTTTCTGACAGTGCTCTTGCCTGAAAAAAATGAGAATAACCATGCTTAAAATAAGGTTTATCGTGAAGATAAAGTGCAACCGTGCACGTAGAGGTTTTGCTCACAGCCTGGCACACAGGTGGTGCTCAGCGGGGACTGGCGGCCACTCCTCTCCGGGGAGACGTCTGAGTTAGGCCTGCTTTCAGGAGTAACTCGTTGCCACGTCAGAGAGACATCAGCAGAGCGTCCCGGCTAAACGGCTTAACCAGACCCGTTCATTATCAAGTTGAAAACTAAGAGCGATTGATGCTATTAATTTTCTAGCGCACGGCTCTGAGATGATATGGCCCAAGAATCAGTAATTATAATACAGGAAGAATGAGCCCAAATTTGCTCGGCTCTCCCGGGGCTGCCTGTAAGCCATCCCAGCAGCAGCGGTGTTAAGAGTGCTCAGTTGCCAAGGCCGTCAAAGACTGCAGGAGAGGGAGCACCAGCCTAATTGGTGAGCTCGGCTCCTGAGCCTGCTGAGACAACAAAGGCCGGTCCCCCGACAGGGTGACACTTCCTCTCGCTGCCTGCGAGCTGGGCTCAGCCGAGCCACCTGCTTATGCCTTTTTTTTTTTTTTTTTTTTTTTTGCGGTACGCGGGCCTCTCACTGCCGTGGCCTCTCCCATTGCGGAGCACAGGCTCCGGACGCGCATGCTCAGCAGCCGCTCCGCGGCATGTGGGATCCTCCCGGACCAGGGCACGAACCCGTGTGCTCTGCATTGGCAGGCAGACTCTCAACCACTGCGCCACCAGGGAAGCCCCAGCAGCTTACGCCTTTGCTGGCTGCCTGGGCACTGGGAAGTGTGCTGTGGCCCAGGAGTGCAGCGTGTCACCCTCCTCTCTCCCCCCTGGGGACCAGATGACGAGCCCTTACTCCCTGCCCTACCTCCTCTTCCTGCCGCTAGGCGCCTGCTTTCCTCTGCTGGACACAGAAGAGCCCGTGGACGCCGTGGGTGGCATCGGAGGCGAAATGAGCTGGGCCGACCTGGCGGGGGGACGCCACGTCCCCTGGGGCTCCCCTGGGTGGCCGAGAGCGCCACACCCACACGCCCTGCGCGTCACGGCCAAGGAGCCGCCGACGCTGGGCAGAGCGTGTGCCGGCTTCAAGTTGAGGCTCGGGCGGCAGCAAGATGATGGAGTGAGGCCACCGGCTTCCCTCTGGGTGACGGCGAGAAAGCTGGTGGCTGTTAGGGACCCTGGCAGAGGAGCTCAATGGCTACAGCAGGAAGAAAAGCGGCTTCAGCTTCCGCTTCGGCTGGGGGTGAAGGGGCCAGAGCACCCCAGAAAGGGCTCCTCCGCGAGCCGCCCCCCCCGCCGTTTCCATTCCCATCTTCTCCTCGAGCCTCAAAGACCAAGACGCTGAGAAGGTGTGGGTATTAGTATAACGAATTATAACAGGAATTATAATAGCAGTGGGTTTGGCTAGGTGGGTGCTTACTTTTGATTTCCAACTTTGCTGAAGCAAAATTCTGGATGGTGTCAAAAAGGAGGTGACCAAAAGCAAGTCCCGGTTTAGAAGAGAACACTGCTGCTGGTGTAGCTCCCTGGCGGACTGTTGTGTTTCAGCCCCCTCCGCTGGGGGGCTGGCTCTGAGCAGTCCCCTGGCCGGGGTGGCATGGAGCCGAGGATGCCTGAGGATGCCGCTGGGCCGTGAATATGAATAGGCAGAGCTGGCCGTGCTGGCCCCGAGTTGAAGGTCGGTGGACTGAGCGATTACAGTGGGATAATCAAAGTTTTGACCGCCTCCATTGGGACGTCTGTGGTCGACATCCAAAGTGCAACTGTGAGCGGGCACATTCCGCTGGGCACAGAGTATGGTTCTGAAAGTTAACAGTGGAAAAAAGAAATCTTGTTCTCCATTCCATTAACACAACATCCCCCAGGCAAGAAAACCTCATCCCGCTGGTGTTGAGATGCCATTTGGAACCACCTGCCCATCCCCTTCTGACAACTGTCCTTCTCGGTGGTGCAGCATTTGCCAAGCCAAGAGTCCCGTGGGAGATGAACGAGGAAGGAATACAGTTTTGCTGTAGCAAGGTTGCATTTCCAATGTTCAGACGATGAATGTGTTGTATCTTTTGAAATAAAAGTTGTAACAACTGCAAAACTGTAAGGGAAAGCCCGCCTCACTTGGCTACAGGTCCTCTGTGTCCCAGGAACTTCGCTTTCTTGAGCTGCAAGTGCCTTAACTTTGGGGACATGGAGATCGTGTTGCATGTACCCACACACTCCTCCCAGCATCCCCTTAATTGGCAGTTGGTAAACTACCCATGGCCAAAAGTATAGGGAAACACACACAAAGTGCATGTTCCTCTCCCACTAGATTGCTCTCTCCCTGGTTTTCTCAAAGCAGGGAGCATTCTGAAAACAGCTTCTCTACCCCGAGGGAAGCCGGCGCTGGGCCTGGAGTGGCGGCAGCCCGGGCGGGAGGCAGAGCATCTCTTTCAAACGCTGCTTTGCTGTGTCCTGCATCCCATCCTGAGTCAGATACAGCAGTCTGATGCTGCTCGCTCCTAGGCTGGCTTCAACTGCTGAGATGAGAACCTGTATTGATGTTCCCATGGCAACATCTCCCCTCCTCCTTTTGAGCTATCGCTTGCCCCTGTTCACAACTGAATAATTTTCCATTGAGCTGTCACAATTAATTGGTAGATTTTTATTAGCCTTTTAGAGCCACACCGGGCAGGGCCCAGCTTGGCACCTTGGAGCATTTCACAGTGTTTTCCATTCTATCAGAGACGTATATTCCCCAGTAGCAGCTCTCAGTCCTCGACAGCCAGAAAGCCACTTCATTAAGGGGTGACGGATCTGAGCCACAAAAGAGGCAGGCTGACTGGGGAGCAGAAATGGGCTGGAGAGATGGGACGGGAACACAGGAGTCAGAACATCACCTTATGCTGAGGCGAGCTGCCTTCTCCTGGGGCTCCTCCCTGCTCCCCCCGATGCCTTGGTATACGTGCCCTGGGGCTCAGGGCCACTGTGACGGGGGCCAGACAGTGACACTGAGTCTGGGAGGCACATCATGCTCGTTGTCCTCTGCCACTGTCGAGGAAGGGATGATCCAGGATGCCTCCTGCTAACAAGACAGACTGACAGGGGTGGGTCTTTGTCTGTTGGTGAAAGAGGCAGACACTCAGCCCTCAAGCCACGGAAGGCAAATCTCAAGAAAACGAGCCCCAGTGTGTCCATAAAGAACAGCCCTGGTGCTGAGACTGTACAATACAGGGTGGCCGGACGAAGGAAGCACGATGCCAGCCTAGGCTCTCAGCCAAGCACGTGCTCAGTTCCATTCTGTTAAGGGCGGTGCGGGGGCAGCAACCTGGATTACCCCATCCCTTAGCTTATTGATACACACAAAGAAGCCAGAGAACGTGCTCACGGAAGACCAGGTGAAACAGAACAGACCACAGGCCAAGGGCGGAGGGACACCCTGTGGCAAGGTCCCCTGGCTCATGTTCTCTCGCCAACTTCTACTCTTAGGACAAAAGGAGCCGCCCCTGTAGTCACTAATTGTGAGAACTCGGAGGTCACCAAGGTGGAGACACTCCTGCATGTGTTTACACCCGCTCTGGGTGTACACTGGCTGGTTTTTAATTTAGTAGGATTAGATTAACCTTGATGGAGAAATCTGAGATAAAGCGGGGAGGGGGAGAGCCTTCAAAGCAGAGGATATCCCGTCATTAGGCTTTTTTCATCACTGAACAAAAATCAACAACAAAGCTGTTCTTCCCAGTGGCTTGTATATTTGAGCTCAATAACCCTGGAAATCAGAGCAATCACACTGCTGAGGGCATTGATCTGTTAGATCCACTCCCACTACATTTAGCTCAATTTCCTCTTTACCCCCCAGCCCTCTCGACCCTACTGGCTCTGCCAAGGTTTGGGGGCCTCTCGTGCCACCCCACACCCTCGCTCTCTTCTTGGTGGGGAAGTTTACTCCCCAGATTAGTGAAGGTGAGGCTCTTCGGAAAACACTTATTTTGCAAGCGGGGAGATGAAGCTCCCCTGGGCCACCAGGCCCGCTCCACCTGGTGTGGCCGTGCTCTCTCCTCCAGCCCAGGCACCCGAGAGCTATTTGCATTCACCCATTTTATACATTCAAGACACAAAAAAGGCTTCATCTTGGTGTGTAGATCTCAAGGTATTTAGCTACTAAAACGGACGGGGAGGGCTTCCCTGGTGGCGCAGTGGTTGAGAGTCTGCCTGCCAATGCAGGGGACACGGGTTCGTGCCCCGGTCCGGGAAGATCCCACATGCCGCAGAGCGGCTGGGCCCGTGAACCATGGCCGCTGAGCCTGCGCATCCGGAGCCTGTGCTCCTCAATGGGAGAGGCCACAGCAGTGAGAGGCCCACGTACTGCAAACCCCCCCTCCAAAAACAAACAAACAAAAAAATGGATGGGGAATATTTGTCTATATTTTCTTCTATGTTTGAAATGTTAATAAAAATGTCTAAGAAAAAAAGAGATTTGTGTGGCCAGCAAGCCATCAGGGTACTGCTGTAGTAAACAAGAGGCCACCTCATCCTATCTTGGCGCTGGTGCCCAAGATGCTGTATGACACACTCCACTGGAGACCCCGACCCAGGCAAGGGGCTTTCACCCTCCAGGCAGGGAGCTGGGGCCCCACCCAAGATGGTGGGCGACCAGGGAGGAGGGCAGACACAGGCAGGGGATACTGTGGTTGGGCAGTCTTATCCCACCTGATGCCTTCTGTACCAAGATGACATTTAGAAATCCATCCCCCAGAGCACTCAGTTTGGGAACCCTGTCTATAAACTATCCCCGACACCCAAAAAGCTGGGCTAGCTGTAACTCTGACTTCTTCTCTTCCATGATGAAGGCAGGAGCCTGGCCCTGGAGCCCAGGTCTCTGCTAGTCATGCTGTGGCCATCTGGACCATCAACAAATTTGTCTGGCACAGCAGATGTTAAGCTGGCACGTGCTGTGTGACCTCGGGCAAGCTGCTTCACATCTCTGAAGCCAGTTTTCTCACCCGTTAACTGAAGACAGTGACAGAACCTCCCTCATTTAAAAAAAAAAAAAAAGGTGTGGGTGTTTCACGTAGTCATGCAGAGCGCGTCTATAATAGCTAAAAGCACTCAGGTGTGAGCTGTCATTCTAAGAAAACGTTCATCGCAATATAACACACATCCAGAACGTGCCCCAATTCTAAGTGTAGTCTGATGAGTTTTCACCAAGTGACACACCCATTAGCCAGCACCACCCAGACTAAGCAAGAGGACATCACCTGCCCCCAGAGCTCCCTTGTGCCCCGACCAGGCATGAGCCTCCTTCCCGTACCCCGATCACCCACCCCCTGACTTCTACACCAGACTACATGCCCATTGAAGTACATGGGAGCTGACACATCATCATGTCGCCTGGCGGCTGCCCGGCATGACACACCATGGAGTGGGGCGAGTTTGTCCCACCCCACCGCTCCCCGACATTCCACGGAGTGAACACCCCGCACGTACCTATCCTTCCTGCTCTTCATGACCTTGGGTTGTTTTCCGTTTGGGGTTCTTCAGTGTTTGGGTTTTTTTTGTAATGTATATATATATTTTTAACATCTTTAATGGAGTATAATTGTTTTACAATGGTGCGTTAGTTTCTGCTGTGTAACAAAGTGAATCAGCTATACGTATACATATATCCCCATATCTCCTCCCTCTTGCGTCTCCCTCCCACCCTCCCTATCCCACCCCTCTAGGTGGTCACAGAGCACTGAGCTGACCTCCCTGTGCTGTGCGGCTGCTTCCCACTAGCTATCTATTTTACATTCCGTGGTCAGAAAGAGCAAGTGTTTTGTTTTTAAAACTCTGACACTCGAGGCTTGTATTTTGCGGTAGCACTATCCACAGCAGTTGCCCGCCTTCAGTGGGCTTGGCCCTCGGGTACTCACTCCTCGGTTCTGGACCTTGAGGGCAGGACTCAGAATTCTCTGAACACCGTTGTGTGCGCACATGGGTACGTCTTCCTGGGGCTAAATCCGCAGTTCTCATTTGGTCCTCAAGGGTTTCTGTGACCTAAAAAAAGGTTAAGGACCACTGTCCTAGCATGGCTAGACCCAAGTAAGTTTCTTGGGCTCAGGTGAGACTCATGGAAGAGTCTCACTTTGGAGAAGAGTCTTCTAAGACCCTTATTTCACACCGGAACAGCCGCCAAGGTGGCTAGCGTGTATACGAGGTTGCGTCCCGGCCTCACCGCGTGTGAGCTATGGCTGGACAAGTAAACTCCAGTCGTAGAGCGTGGGGAAAACGGGACAACGCACCTGCCTAAGAGGCTGCCGTGAGGATTCCGTGACAGGTCCACGTCAGTGTGGCTGTCAACGTAATCGCTCAACACCCTCTTTCAGATTGCGAGCTGTCACTCCAGGGAAGAGCGTGTTGCCTGTGGAAAAGCCCTGGACTCAGGAGGTCTGGTGTCAAGTGATGGTTCAGCCACTAACAGACTCTGCGGCCTGGGCCTGGGTCCTGCCTCTGCAACGAGGGAAGAAGTGGGTCCCGGGGGCCGTCTGCAGCTCTGGCTCGAGCGCGCCGCCCGACGTGCAGCCCAGCGCGCTGCCGAGGTCTCTGGGGAAGAGGCTTCATGGAACCGTGCTCTTCAATGTGCTTTGGTGGACAGGATCCGTATCCTCTGACAAGGCTGCTGCCTTAATAAGTACCATTATCAGAGGGTGCTACTCACTCCCCCCGACTTCCACTTTCCAAGCTGCCAGCTGGCGTTAAATGGAGACCAAGACGAGGACTCATCAGCACCCCCCTCGACAGTCCCCTTGGGAGAGGTCACAGCCCGGCCCGGGCCAGCACACCCTGTTCTTCCTCATCCACACAAAGAAATATGATGCCCGGTGCGTCAAACACAAGCGAGGGGTGCTTTGGGGACTGATGACAGTGGCTGAAAGTGAGTTCAAATGTAAAGAGAAAGAACGCACTTGGGGAGGGATTAACCCTTTCAGGCCAGAGAGAAATCTGGGACGTGACCTCCTTCCCCCATTTCAGTGACACCGTGACGGCCTGACAGGGGGCACAGCCCACTCTCAGTGCCGCCGCCAAGAGCCAGGCTGCTGGCAGGTAGGTGTCAAGGGCACAGGAAGGGCCTGAGATGAGGACAGGCTTGTGAAACGGCCAATGCGGGATCATTCTATTCTGTAAGACCCAACACGGAGACCCCGGCCCCTTCAGGAAAGCCTGACCCCTTCCCTGCCCACACGCACGCCACGGCTCTGACCAACAGGGAGGAACTGCAGACCAAAGCAACCTGCCCATGTGCTAGTGTTGTAAACATTTATTTAAAAAATACTACGGAGGAGAGACGTGGATTCAAAAAACAGAGTCACATACAGAAACAAAATGTATTGGACTGAAAAAAAAAAAAAAAAGACACCATAGGCATTCTGGAAGGTTGGACGGTGTAAAACTATTTACACATCATTTATAAAAGAGCAAGTCTATAAAAAGAGTGTAATACCAAAGTATAAATGCAAAATATAGTGGCACATCATGTGAACAAGAAGAGACCAGTACCTCACAGAAACAGGCAGTGGAGGGAACCTGGGTGGGCTTTGTTTTGCTTTGTCTGCAAGG
Source organism: Mesoplodon densirostris (assembly GCF_025265405.1). NCBI lineage: Eukaryota > Metazoa > Chordata > Mammalia > Artiodactyla > Ziphiidae > Mesoplodon > Mesoplodon densirostris. The sequence continues at coordinate 5,630,644 of NC_082666.1, forward strand.
CCACTGGCGGTGTTCTGGCACCTCCCTCGGTCTGTGTAGCACAGCAGTCTGGGGGGCAAAGAGGTGACGTGCTGTGAAAACAGCATAGAACGACTCAGAGGACACCACCTCTACCAGAGAAATAAGATACAAATTTAGGTGATGAGCGTAAAAATCGGGCCTGTGCAGGTCATGGGCCCTAGGAGGCCTGGGGAGCGGAAGGTGGTTTCCTCCTGGTTTCTCCAGGGGGCGCTCCTGAGCGCGGCGAGGCCCAGACAGGTGCCCATCAGCCTGCTCTTCAGCAGCTGCTCTAGGTCAAGGTCAAGGACACTGGGCTCCTGCCCTATGAGCCTGGTCCTGGACAGCCTGGGGGAGATTACGCTGCTCTCTGAGACCCTTTCTGGGGGTTCATTTGTTTGTGATTTTCTTCATCCCTGATGAGCCCAACCGAAACATTAGGTTAAGTGTTGCTCGTGGTAATTAAATAAGACATGTGCCCGTCAGGGTGCAGCCAACACTGGCTGGGCTTGGGTGCTCCAGTCCCTTTCCTCCTCTGCGTGCACTGGCGCCCAATGGCAGCTCCTTCTGTATCGGAGGCAGCTGTGCTGAGGGCCGAGTTCTGAAAGGCTTCAAGAACTCCAGAAAGCTGAAGACTGGCTTGTCACCAGGGAAAGAGCCCTGCAAGCATCTGCTTTGCCTTAGAGGAGGACAACAGAGCGGAAAGAGATCAGTCGGAAAGCGAGACCAAGCGCCTTTTCAGGGCACCTGGAAATTCAGAAGGAAGGTAACCCTGCGCTCACCGCAGACCGGCCCAGCCCTGGGCTATCTCGGCAGCAGCTGCTCACCCACCGCCACCCCTCCCGCCTCTGGAGCCCCTGTATGCTGACCAGCGACCCTGCTACCCTTAAGACTCAAGCTTTCTATCCAGGATTAGCAGTGCATGTCACAAGAGAGCCGGGAACTGGGCTCTAAGGACATGGAGAGAGCGAATGACAAGGAGCCTCTCCCATATCACGGGCCTCTTCAGCTTCCCAACCTGTCCCAGGACCCGGAGGCTGGTTGGTTTTAGCACCCTGTTCTACCCCCCAAATCAAGAGCTGTCCTTCACGTGAGGAAATGGTGAGGGCACCAGCCCGCGGCAGCAGTGGAGGGCAGGGTGGCCAGCTGGCAGCACTTCCCAAGATGCAGTTCTGGAAACGCGTCTTCGGCACAGGAGGCCCGAGGAAGATGAGTGCACAACCTCTCTGCGCAGGGTGAGTGGAGGTGACCGCTCCCAAGGCCTTGGCGACACAGCTCCCATGCGGGGTACTCGTCTTGGGGTGAAATGGAGGTGAAGGCATAGCCAGGGGAGGTCCTCCAGAAAGACAGATGAAAAGGGAGTGCTCATCCGCCTTCCCACCTGCCCCCAAGAGCTCAGTTTTGAAGCACGATGTGGGAAGGAGGCTGGCGTGCAGTCCACAGAGCAGGAACTCCACAGATAGAACTCGGACAGATGGCTCAGGGAGCCCGGGCTGAGGAGAAGGCAAGTGCAGGAGGACAACAGCGGGGCCATGACATAGGTAGTAGGGCTGCACTCCACGGCGGCCTCGGCCCTGCCCGGCGCAGAGCTCCTGGGCCAAGGTCCCAGCTCACTGGTCCTCTCTCAGCCAGCGTCACGGGCACGGGGGAGCCCTCACGCACTGCAGGCTCCCGACGCCCGGCTTCTGCTACCTCTGTACGATGTCACTGATCTCTTTCACGGAGCTGAGGAGTTTGCTGAAGTCCTGGCTGGCCGCCGGGCCACCCCCCGCTGTCGCCGGGCAGATCTGAAGCTCCCGAAGATTGTTCTCCAGTTTGTTGATGGCCTCGCGGAAGGCGAATTTGTTCCTCATTTGCTGGATGGAGTCCACGTAGCTCACGCAGAACGTGTAGAGGTTCTTGCCGGCCTCCAGCACGGCGCTGTGGCTGGCCATCTGCTCAGAGTTCTTGGAGATGGCCAGGCACAGGGCCTCGGTGCCATCCAGGACCATGCCCTTGGTGATAGCACCGCTGGCAATCCGCTCCGGAGGCTGGCGGGTTTTCCGAAGAGACACGCGGGTCGATATGAGCGGGATGAAGGCAGTGGAGGACGGCTGGTCCCCTGCCAGGGCAGAGGGTGCTGACGGCAACATGGAGGGAGCAGGGGCTGGGCTGGTCGGGGTCCCCGCGGGCTTGGCGGACGACTGGGGCTTTGGCATGGACGGGAGCGCGGGCTTTTTGATGCCCTCTCCCAGCTGGCTGGGTTTGGCAGCGTCACTGTTCACAGCATCCACAACCAGAGCCATGGGTTTTGCTTTCCCGCTGGCACCCATCTCCCCGGCTGCTTCCTGGCTCGGGCTCTGGGAGGCCTTCCCGGCTTTCCCAACGGAGGCTGGAGGAGGGGGCGGTGGGGCGGGTTTGAGCTTGGACAATTTCCCCTTGTCTCTCCCTGGGGACTCGGAGGAGGGCTTGTGCCTCCTCACTCTGGACTCCTCGGCAGGGGCCTTGCTGGTTCCTCCAGAAGCACCTGGCCCTGCCCTGCCGGTGGGGGTCACCGGCTCAGCAGGCGTCCCCAAGGCACTGGACTTCCCAGCCTCGTCCTTGTGGGGAAGGCTAGAGGAAGGCGCGACCACAACCTGCCTACGGAGGAGTTTTGGGGTCAGGCTGGGAGGGCTGGAGCCCGGGCTGGACTCAGCCGCGTCTTTGAAGACCTCGTCGGCTGCTTCCTCGGTCTTCTTCACCAGCCTCGGGGGGGGCGTGCCCGTGCCTCTGGTCACCTGGTCAGACCTGTTCTCGGAAGCACTTGCCCGCTTCCGAGGCAGAGCTGGCTTCTCGCTCCTGTGCCCCCCAAACGTGGACGAGTCAAACTGTCTGCCCGTGGACTGCAGATCCCGAGGCAGCGTGACCGACCGCCACTCGGTGTCCTTGGCCCCGTGGGGCACGCAGGAGGCGGAACAGGACCGCAGGAAGCGCTTGCTGGAGCTGCCGCCGCTCTCCTCCTCGCTGGCTGCTAAGCGGCTGCTGGTCAGCGTGCTGGACTTTTTCCACAGGTGGGGAGACCGGAAGCCTATACCCCCTGACTCCCGGAAGGCTCCATTGGGAACGCCAGCCCCGCTGCTGGGCTTTAGGGACTTGGCTGGCTCGGCCGCGTCCGCGGGCGCGAGCGCCAGCGCCCCGTTGCTGATGTCTCGGCCTTCGTCCTCAGGGGCCCCCTTGCGCTCCGGCTGGCCGTCCATCTCCCGGAAGGAGCTGCTGCGTTTGGGAGGGGTTGGGGCTGTTTTCTTCTTCTTCTTGATCAAGGCACTGAACAAGTTGGTCTTCTTGTCTTTGGGGAGAAGGCGCTCGTCTTCATTTAGGCCGCCATCCTGAGGACCTCGTTCTTTTCGAGGGAGCAATGGAGACACAGCAGGCTCGTGGTCCAGAGGATCTGAAACACATGGGGAAGAGTTTAATGACTCCAGGCCAAAGGCGACTGAGTGCGCGGGGAAGCTGCCTGGACCGGCCGGCCTGTTCCTACAGAGCAGCCACGGGTCCGGGCACTGGGCTCTGATAGGCCTGAGTGCGGTCCCGCTGCCAGCCACCTGGGCGAGTTAGTTCTCTCCGCTCATCCTCGGCTTTCTCATCTATAACACGGAGGACATTAAACCTATCTACAGCGCTGCTGTGAGAATGTAATGCGCTAATGAACGTGGAGCCGTCACAGCTCTTGGCACGAAATTTCTCAGTAACTTGTCACTGTTGTTGGTACTATTATTAGGAAAAGCTTAGGCCTCTCTCCTTGAAGACAGCCCAGCAAAAAGCGGGGACACGCCCAGTCCCCTCATCTCTTTGCCGGTTTCCTTTAAAGTAGCAGAGTCCCCTCAACACCACTATCTGGAGAGTAAAAAGCATGACAAGGCCAAGCCCAGGGTCAGAACCTGTGCCTCTCAGACCAGTCAGCCGCTTGAGGCTCCCACGAGGGTGGTCAGGAGGGAAGGGGCCACATACCACAGGGTGCAGTGACAATGGGCCATTATGCTTGGGAAACAAGATGGGTGACCTTTTAAAATTTTTAAATGGGCATTCTTTAAATATGAATAATAGCTCCTAAGAAATCCTTCTGCTGTTGCCAAGCTCCCCGCGAGTGAATGACAGAACTCTCCCTTCGAGGGCGGCTGCGAGCGCGGCTGCCGTCAGCGCCCTGTTAACTCAAAGCTGAGGTAGCGGGGGCCTTTGTGAGAACACCAGGCGGCACATGGGGCTTCTGAATCAGGGGAAGCCAAGGACCTCCCCAAACCTTCATCCAGCGGAAGAAGGTGAAGAAAGTGAAATTCTGATGAATTCTGCACAGCTCTATTTCAGGGCTGAACAGTTAATTGACACTCTTGGCTCACCATGAGATCACGTATCAAAATACCTCTCAGATGAATACTGATGGGCATAAATGAACACGACTGCTTATCAGTGGGCTTTTAATAAGCTGCAAGCTTTCATAGCAGCCTCTCCTCCCCACACCGTTCCATGACCTGAAATCAGGACCACTAACAGAAGGACACAGGGGCCAGATTCTGGATAGTCTACATGCTGTCAAAGTGGGGTGAGCAAGACGGTCCGAGGGCGCGCCAAGAACGCACTCTAATTTAGGTTCATTTCTTATGTAAACCTTTCAAGTGTATATTTTTGCTATATTTTATAGTATACATATCTGTGCAGTAGTACATACACATACCTATGTATAAGACCTGCACACTCAACTTTTTTTTTTAATATCTTTATTGGCGTATAACTGCTTTACAATGGTTAGTTTCTGCTCTATAACAAAGTGAATCAGTTATACATATACGTATGTCCCCATCTCTCTTCCCTCTTGTGTCTCCCTCCCTCCCACCCTCAACTTTTTAAAATTAATATGGGTACATGATGAAAAAAATTGGGAATCATGGGGTCTACAGAGTCTGGCTTTGTCCTGTTCCTTCCCATTCACCCAGCGTGTGGCCCATCAGACCATCACCCAGATGCCGGGCCCACCTCAGACACCTCCATTCAGTTGGTCTGCTGTAGAACCGAGGCTTCTGTATTTTTTCTTTTTCTTTTTTTTTTTGTTGGGGGAACTGCTAAATCAGAACAGTCTCGCTTAGAGTCAGGCCCGGCACATAGGAAGCACTGGATCAGTGTTTGCTAATGCTACTCCTGATAACATCTTGAGAGCCCCTTTTCACCGCTCCCACTGCCCTCGCTAGTCTAGGAAACAGCACCAGAAACAGTCTCTTCTCAGAGACCATGAGGGGACACCAGCTCTCCACAGGTGTCTCCTGGCTGCGTCAGTGCCAGTGAGTTTTTCATATCAGTGCTTTTACAACGAGCTGCTCTTCGTTTGGTTCAATATTTTATTATTGCTGCATCTGCCACTAGAGCAACCACAAATGCTGTGAATAATACATGAAGAGGTGGGTTTGTTCTTAGTAGGTTTCATAAGCACCACTGCCTAAGCCGATGGCTCCTAAATGATGGGGCAGGGGATTGCTGTAGGAAAAGGAGAACCTTCCTCTTTTCGAAGCTGGGCCACTAACACGGGGTTTGCCTGTCTTTCTGTGCAGTTTCCACTCACTGCTTCCCATCTGCCTGCACTGGCTCTGAGGGTCGACTCCCCCAGGCCTCAGGCGGGTGCGGGTGGTGAGGACGTACCAGTCTCTCCTGGGCCCTTGGAGTGGGGCGTCTCGGGCACGTCGGGGGCGTCTTTGTGCTCGGCAGCTCTCCTGGAAGTTCTCGTCTTGGTGGGCAGCTCTGGGGCCTGCAGCAGAGTACCTGCAACCCCTCGCATGCCTTTCTTCCCCAATTCTTTTTCCACTTCTAAGAACCACCAAAAAAATCAACAACAAAACCAGCAGTCATCAGTAACGACGTCATTTTGGTATGTTGGTTTTCTTTTTCTTTTTAAGACAAGAGTAGTCATCTATACACAGTTACAGAAAAGAGATACACATCCTGAGGAAATAGTACTTGAGTAGTTTTCAGAACCCTGGCTGCAAGAGACAGAGGGCCACCCCCCGCCCAGCTTTCTGGTCTCAGGTAAGCTGCTGGCCCATGCACTCTAGCAGGAAGCGGACTGAAGGACTGAGCTGGGTCCCACACGGCCGTCCCTCCCATCCCAACCTCTCTCCCCACTGCAGGCACCCAAAGGACCAGCACTTTACCATCTGATATGCTGGATTCCTGGAACATTGTTTCAAAGGCTTGGTGGATTTCAGCGAAGGAGGGCCGGTCAGAGGGATTCCACTGCCAACCTGGACAGATGAGACCCAAGTCAGACTACCCATGAGGCCTTGCTAACAAGCAGAGGACGAGAAATTCTCAAGGAAAACCCTGGAAATTAAAGCAACATTCCAATCCTGCTAACCATCTTTTGCTATGACAAGTTAAAGTGATGAATGCCACTGTGCCCTGCTGCAGACATTAAGAATTTGGGAAGACTTTAGATACTGGCAGGAATATGGATTATAAAATCCCAGGGACACGCTGACAGCAACAACTACATTTACAAATATATTCTTCCCAACCTGCCTCCAGCAAATGTAGAAAATTACTCAACCAAGTAGCCTGCTTCCTATCTCACCCTTACTTCATGGTTATCGAAGTCCGAATTCCTCATCAGTAAAGACATGCTAATTAAAACAAGATGAAAATGAGGATTAAGGACTGCCTGATAAGCCCAGTGTAGGTGAGGACGTAGGGTCCCTCTCACGTGTTTCGGGTGAGAATATAAATTCATAGAAACTTTTTGGGAAAACAATTTGAGAAAATCTATCAAAACTTAAAATGCACATGGCTCTCTGAACCAACAGTTCAACTTCTATAAGTACTAGCATAACGCACAGAGGTATGTATGTATGAGGGTGCTGGTTCCTGTCTTGTTCATAATGGCAAAAAACAAACAAATGTTCATCAAAAGATGACTGGATGAATGAATAAATCACGTAATAGATGTCAGGCAGCTATATAAAGAAAGACACGAGGCGAGAAAGCGGGAGAGAGAGTGAGAGAGAGAAAGAGCACAAGCTCTGAATTATGGACATGGAAAGACATGCCTATTACACAGCTAAGTGCAAAAAAAAAAAAAAAAAGTTGAGGGAATAAATTTTTATACATATATATAAAAGAACGAGTGGATAAAAGTCACCTGGAATATTTGCCTACTATACCAGAAATTTGTATTTATTAATAAGAAACCCAGGTTTGGTATCTATCAATCTCATTTTTGCATTCAAAACAAACAAAAAACACTCACACATAAAATACTATGGGTAAATAAAGGCATACTGAAAAAAGTGAAAAAAAAAAAGGTAGCAAACTGTTACATTAGTTGCTTCTGAAGAAGGGAATGAAGAGAGGAAATGGAATACTTCGATTTTTTTACTTTACATATATCCTCCTGCCCTGGGTATATGTAAAGTGCCCACAGAGACTTCTAGAACTGGCAGGGGAAGGCTCACATGCTCGCATGAGTTCGTAGACCTTCTCTGGGCAGCCTTCCGGGCGCTCCATGCGATAGTCTTTCTCTAGGAGTTCATACACCTGGGACAAGTCAATTCCTGGGTAAGGTGACATGCCGTAGGTAGCAATTTCCCAAAGCAACACTCCAAATGCTAAAAGAAAAAAGAAAGAGCAGGATCGTTCAAGATGTGTAAGATTTAACTACGCTGCATTTAAAACTGGTTAACTGTGCGGCAGACATCAGAAGTTACCCCCTCAGAAGCAGGTCAGACACTGACATTTTACCTGGCTCTTAATTACCAACAGCCCCGGAGAGAACAGGACAGAATATGAGGCTTTCCGTTTACTGACTCCCACCGACTAAAACAGAAGGAGAGAAGGGGCCTGGGCTGATCAGCCCCTCCAGGGTCTTTCAGGTAGCCTAGCCATCTTGTTGGGAGATGTGATGAAAGGGACCTAGGACTGGAACTGAGGAGGCCATTACTACTCATGCCTCTGTGAGCAACTAGCCATGTGCCTAAGACAGGCCACCTCTCCTTTCTGGGTACATGAGATTATCTCTAAGGGCCCTTCCAACTCCAAAAATTTCATTCAAATCTTACAGAATCGTTGAAATTCCAGGTCCCATTAAGGAACCAGAACTCCTTGGAGAAACAGGTGATTCAGGTCTGGGACAGAGAATGAACCTGGAATAGTTTATCATTCCAGAGAGCAGAGATGCTATAGAAGACTACAGGGTTTTGTCAAAAGGACCAGGAACGATTTGAAGTCCCCACTGGCCAAAGATGAGACAGTCTGAATATCAATTTAAAAAACAACTGCAGTGGATTAATCAATAATATACTCAAATATATTTAAATCCAAGAGCTTATAATAATATCACAAAAGAAAAACAATACAAACCTGGTCACCATTGGAGGGTATTAAGAAACCAATCTGTTATCGTGGAAACCGGTAAATAATGGCAAACATTTGGAAGGAAGCAAACATTTATCCTATCTTTCCTGTATGAACTGTACCTCTACTATACCCAAACAGTAGGGGAGAAGAAGTTTCTTCTTACAGAAGTATTGAGCTAATAAATGCATAAAGGAATGAGAATTAGAGAATTATCATTTGGCAACCCCTAATAAATCAGCAGATCTAGACAAAGAGAGAAAATCAAGAATTACGGGCCTACTGATGAAAATGTACACCCCATCCTATGAAGTACTCTTACTAAAAGAAAAACAAGTCAAACTCGAACGTGATCAAGCTGTCTCGATCCAAATACCCATTATCTAGGGAGAGTGAAGACGGAAGAACATGATAAATCTCACCACAGGGGTACGGTGAGCAGAATCCAGAGTGTGGGAGACTTTAAAGAACAAATGACAGGATTTCTTCAACAAATAACTAGCAAGGGACGCAGAGGGATAAAGAAGGAATTTACACTGTAGAGGAGACCTAAGGGCCACTGTCAACTAATAGCACTGTGAGATTCCTATTTCCATCCCAATTCAAACATACTGTTAAAAAAAAAAAAAAAAAAAAAAAGGGCTTCCCTGGTGGCGCAGTGGTTGAGAATCTGCCTGCTAATGCAGGGGACACGGGTTCGAGCCCTGGTCTGGGAAGATCCCACGTGCCACGGAGCAACTAGGCCCGTGAGCCACAACTACTGAGCCTGCGCGTCTGGAGCCTGTGCTCCCAACAAGAGAGGCCACGATAGTGAGAGGCCCACGTACCGTGATGAGGAGTGGCCCCTGCTTGCCACAACTAGAGAAAGCCCTCGCACAGAAACGAAGACCCAACACAGCCAAAAATAAATAAATAATTTTTTAAAAAAAGCAAAAAAGCATGACTTTTATGATTTCATTGGAAATTTGAACACTGACTAGATATTTGATAATATTCAGAAATTAATCTCAACTTGTGGTTATACAAATAAAAAAGTCATCTTTAAGAGACTTATATGAAATATTTATGGACAAGATATTATGCTGTCTGGGACCTGCTTTGAAATAACAAGGGTCGGAGGGGTGGGCAGGGGTACAGGATGAGAGACACCATGAGGTGATGACGGCAAAGCTGGGTGATGCCTGGAGCGCATTAGGCAACTCTGTCTTCTTCAGTGTATGCTTACAATTGGCATAATATAAAGTTCTTTTCAAAAAAGTAAAAATAAAACACTGTCACACGAGGCTTCAGAGGGTAATATTCTATTTGAATCCCAAACCAAACTATACAGCATTCTCTCCACAGAGGCAGACTCTGGGTGCCTGCAGGGTGGGCCGGCTGCCCCTGCAAACCTAGGCAGCAAACTAAGAGTGAAGACATAAAGATGGTGAGTGGGGAAAAAAGTTAATCTGAATTATTTGGGAAGAAAAAAGCTCACTTTTACTTCATTTTGGACAGAAAATAGGGAAGAAAAGATTTTAAAATGAAAAAGAAGAGAATTAAGTAGTGAAAAAGAAATGAAAGAGCAAGAAAGAGGGAGTGAAAAAGCAAGGAGAGAAAGAAAAACAGGGAAACGGCCCCACCCTGCACGGGCGAGGGCAAAACCGGAGCAGCAGCCCTTACCCCAGACATCCGACTTGATGGAGAACTTGTTGTAGGCCAGGCTCTCGGGTGCCGTCCACTTGATCGGGAACTTGGCCCCAGCATGGGCTGTGTAGGTGTCCCCTGTCATTAACCTGCTCAGGCCGAAATCAGCCACCTTCACCAAGTGGTTTTCCCCTACCAGGCAGTTTCGGGCAGCAAGATCTCTGGGAAAGGATAAAGTTAATCTGTGAGAGTTCCCAGCTAGCTTTCCAGCTTCACAAGTCCACCCCCGTTGTCTATAAAGGCGCAATACCGACAAGGGGAAGATGGAGTCTGGGCCCCCTGGGGAGCAGCGCCCGTCTCTCAGCACCCACCGCGCTCCCACGCGCAGAGGGTGGCACAGGGAGCAGCCTCCCTGGCCCCACGATCTGGAGCAAGTTAATCACCCTCGGATTCAGTTATGCCAGCCATAAAATGAAGGTGATAATGACGGCGCTTACTTCTTAGGGTGGTTGTGAGTGGTAGTGAATTAATAGGTAAAGCACTTCGACTGACGCCTGGAGAACAGTGTCATCTAAGCGTCCGTTCAGTTATTACTGCTCTGTGCCGGGCACGGGGCACAAACGCATAGGCCAGGCCTCGACCTTGAGAAGCTTACATCAGACTGAGCCTCGCTGGTCCTATTCAGACTTGATAGGACAATATTTAAAAAAAGCCCACGACATCCTTTACCCAAATGTATTTCTTCCCACTGTCCTATTTCTTCCTGATGCTTATCCGAACGTGTCCTATAAATTCTCCCCTGTGTAATCAGCTTCCTCTCGCCTCCTGATTCTCCCTGGGAAGTAGGAGTCTAATCTTTGGTTCACGGACATTAACCATGAAATCGCAAGGCAAACCGGAATGAGGGATGAGAAGACGCGCCAGCTTAAGGCGACGGCTGCGTAAGATAGCCTGATCATCAGCGATCAGAGGGGAAGGAAATACAGGAGAGTTGTGCCTAATAGGATTCTGGTAAAGCACTTTAAGTTTGCTTGAATGAAGAGAGAAGGAACCTAGCCGTGCAAGGCAAACCAGGAGTCAAGAAATCTCAATCTGCAGCCTCAGAGGGTTCACTTTCTAGAGTGACAGGGGCATCTGAAGCAGAGGCTCTCATGGAGCAGAGAAAATCCGTCTTACAAGGAGCCGCCGGCATTTCACACATGCTGCTCTTACTCCTCACTATGAAGTCTCATGTACAGGTTTCATACTTGAGTTAATTGGGTAGGAAAGGTCACCATGGTGGCGGGGAGAACGTCTTGCGTAAAAGACTCCGGCAAAGCCCGTCAGGCTCTGTCCTGCAGAGGCCGTCACTTTGCTAGGAAGCCATTTCCACCAGCCAAGAATGCAAAGACCAAGATAATTGTGGCACACTTGAAGGTCAAAATGCTCCAGGCTTTAAAGCAGCAAAGACGCTTAATTCAGAACCACGTATACACAGTTCTGACAATCGTGGAAACATCCCTGAACCAGATGACAGCGAGTTAAGTGGAGAATGAAACGATAATGAAGAGAAGGAAAAACACGCAGCACAGAAACAAAACCCACGCACGGCTGTTACTGAGCGCTTGTGTAAAAGCAATGCCGACGGCTCCCAGGAAGAGGTCATAACGGATGAACCCCGGCCCTGGAGGGGCAATGAGCACTGTACTCCGGAGGGAGCCGTGATGATCAGAAGGGGCGCCTTTTATAAACTTCATTCAATATTCCTCTCAGCCCAAGATGGTTCCAAAGTGAAGTATTCAATACTTCTCAGGCTGGGGATGAAGCGCTCCGGCGGTCCAGGGGCCAGGCCGGGCTAAAGTTAGTCCCGGATGCACGCCCGAAGCCGGCGGCGTCAGGAACCTGGCGTCTGCCTTCGCTCCAGGGTCCGATGAACTGCCAGCACTGAAGTGAGAGGCTGAGCCAGAAGACCTCGCAGGTTGGGGCTTTCTGTCGAAGGATGCCCGCGCCCCACGCGCACCCCACAGGCCCGTGGCGGGGGCAGCTTGGCCGGGCTCCTACCTGTGGATGAAGTTCTTCTTCTCCAGGTACTCCATGGCCGATGAGATCTGAGTGGCCATGTACAGCAGCACCACGGCGGTCACCTCTTGCCGGTTACACTCCCTCAGGTAATCCAGCAGGTTCCCATAGGTCATGAACTCAGTGATTATATAGAACGGGGGCTCCCGGGTGCAGACCCCTGCCAACAAGACAAGGCTTCAGTGTGCTGCCCTGCTCCCGACCGAACACAGATCACAGAAGACGAGCCCCGAAGAACAAGGCTTCCGAAACGGATTCGGACTCCGCCCCTGCGTCCCGGGCCCGAGTTCTAACATGGTTCCATGCGCTGGTGGGTGGGCTGAGATTATGTTCCTGGGGGAGGGACGTGGCCCCGCCCTTTCCTTCCTCTCAAGCCAATGAACTTCAACAGGAAGAGGCTGCCACTGAGTTCATAAGCAAAGGCCCGGCCACATCAGACAAACTCAATCACTGTTAGTTTAACGCCCGCCGCCCATCCACCCCCTCCCCGCAATTGGATATGTCTACGTACGGAATCGCTTCCGTGAAGGAGCCCTTGAAATTCTTAGGTTTCCGAGGCCAATTTGCATTTGACTGCTTTGGGGTATCAATTTAAAGTAATGACATTCTCCCTCGCTCGTGTGGGCACATGGACGGACACACACACGGCCCCCTCCCACACAGGCCTCCTTTTACCAAGGGCTGGGTGCTGCTGGGGGACACATGTACAAATCAGAAACCTCAGTGCAGTGAGCCGCCCCCCTCTTCTCTCATAGCACCTGTGTCACCCCAGAGGGTTTAATTAGGAGGCGCTCTCTCCAGAGCTCCAGCACTCACCGAGTAACTGTACTAAATTGGGGTGCTTGATCTCTTTCATCACTGCGGCCTCTTTCAAGAACTCTTCCACCTCCATGGTATCCTCCTGCAGGAAAAAAAAGAAGTGATGACATTATCTCAGCAAGGAAAGTGCTGAAGTGGGGAAGTCTGACCTGCATGGTTAATACAAACTGGAGCTTCCACGAACGATCATCCTGGTCCACCAGTCTCAACCACGACATCGCTCTGGTCAGGTTCCAAGGTGGCCCGATCATCACCCCCAACGGCACAGAGAATTTTCCACTTTGGTGCTGAGCTTTGGAACTCTCACCCTGAGCACTACGTCAAGGCTGGCTGTATAGGCTGGTGACTTGCCCTGGTGGCTCTATGCAGACTATACTTGTTTCCATCACCCGTGGAGCTTGTGGGGAACAAGGGAGATATGTACAGGCAAATACCACAAACTTGGTGCCACTTCCCTAAAGAACAGCTGGCTTCCAAGGCCTCCCAAAATGCTCAATATAAAAAAAACAGAAAAATCACTTGAAGAATCCGAAACGTACTTGATTTAAGAGAAGAGGCCTTGATGACACAAAAAGATGTACAGCACTACCGAAGAACGATGCCTCAAGATATGGCAGAAAGAGAGGATGCTGAACTTCTTAAGCATGCGGTCCCAGGGGGCTCTCAATGAAGCAATCACCACTACCTGTCAGGTCAATTACTCACAGATTCTAAAATAATCTTCACTAGCAGCTCCCCTAACAACGGCGTCACAAGTATCATCAGTACCCATCACGTTTTAGGCAAGTTCACAGTATTGAAATGCCAAGGGGAGACAAAGATATCAGCAAATGCCCAGAGCAGATGCGATAATGTTTCTGCACTTCCCCACGGATCAGTCTGGAGTGCTGTAGTCGGCTCTGTATTCAGGAGCCTGGCTGTGGGTTTAGTTAACCTCTTTTTGACTTAAAGAACCCACTGTCCTCGCCACTGACCATCAAAGCAAGAAGCGGGTGGGTGATACATGACCCAGTCTGTTGCTATAAAAACCGGCAAGGGAAGCAGGACCCCACCCTCCACGTTTCAACATGGAGTCTGAGTCTGTCTGAAGAGCAAGACTGCATGGGAGATAGGGAGAGAGCTTCTTGAAAACTAGATTCCCCAAGAGAAGCTTTATCAACTGCACGTTAAATGTGGTGCTTTATTTACACTGTACCTGCCCCTTTGGGAAACAAAGAGCTAAAGTGTCCTACTCACTGTGGCTAGCCGGTTCCTACTCTGGCACGTGGGGAAGACTTCCAGAGGACGGGTCACACTACTTAGTGCTGTCTTGCTCTGGTCAGTCATGTTTACAAGCGAAGCATGACCAGTGAGGAGATGTGTCAGCCCGCTATCACTTAGCTTAGAGCTCGATGGGACTGAAACTTAGACACAGTTTATTGCTCTTTAAAAATGGTGAGCTGGGGCTTCCCTGGTGGCGCAGTGGTTGAGGGTCTGCCTGCCGATGCATGGGATGCGGATTCGTGCCCTGGTCCGGGAGGATCCCACATGCCGCGGAGCGGCTGGGCCCGTGAGCCACGGCCGCTGAGCCTGCGCATCCGGAGCCTGTGCTCCGCAACGGGAGAGGCCACAACACTGAGAGGCCCGCGTACCACAAAATAAATAAATAAATAAATATAAATAAATAAAAATGGTGAGCTGCTCCTAATGTCAAGTAAACATCTTGGGTAGTCTCTGTGTCAAGCTGCACGGGTGGGAAAAGAACACATCCCTGCCACCACCTCACTGGCTGTTTAATTCTTCGGAGTCCTCCCTGCCCCTGAACATGCTCAGAAGACCATACCGTTTCTGGCGTGGAGTGCTCTGAGCCACCGAGGTGACACGCTACTACTGCCAACGGCTGGAGAGCCAAGTGCCTGCCAGAACTAGGGGATTCAATGCTGCTCATGTAAGGACCAGGGCCTTTAAGAATCTTGCTCAGGCAACAATATGTTCAAAAAGTAGCTCTCAAATGAAGCTTTCCAGATTTAAAGCACCGTGTAATGAGCCTCACACAGTGAACTCGTTTCTGACATAACACTGCTCTTATAGCTACTGACTTTTTTCTACAAGAACCATGTTCTAGGTCTTGAGAGGCATGGACATGCAAAAGGAACACTATGGCTTTCTAAGGCTTCCCTCTTCTGCCTTTCTCTCTTCATTCACACACACACACACACACACACACACGAACCGCACGCACATGATGTGTGGACAGTATAAATAATTCCTTGTTTTTTCTTTCAGGACAATCAGTGTGAACTTGTCTCCCCCTGCTGGAATCAGACCTGGTTCAATTTATAATTTAAACGACTAACAGCATCCTACATTTCTAGCTGTGTTAAACTGGAAATTTCCCTGATGCTTATCCCTGTTATATTCCTTTACTTCTATTGTAAAAATTTCCATCATCTTTTTGAAGAGGATTTCTTCCATTTACATAGTAAAAATAAAAGTAATTCCGAATGATTAGGGCAAAAGGCAACGCTCTGAATAAAAGCTGTGAATTTCAGTCTTGTCTGTCAAGCGGGGGAGTTGGGTCAACTGCCCTCTCTTCATGAGGACTGACTGGCCTGGCCAGATGTGGACGAATGCTTTGGCTGGCACAGAGGTTAAGAGGATGATTGTGAGTTATACCGACCAAGCTCTGCTGCTGTGTAACCATGGTAAGTTACCTACATAATAGATAACAGATTATCTGTGAACTTGTTTTCTCATCTACCAAATGGAGAGAACATCAGTATCTGCCTCTTGCACAGAGTGCCGAGTGCAGTGCCCAGAACACGGTCAGCACCCACTTAGTGGGACTCAGTTTTATTATTAACACAGTTGATCTCTACTCCTGAGAAGCAGACTAAACACACTGCTTGTATGGAAGACAGCCTGGTTCTTTAATTAACGCTGGCTTTTTGGTCTTTCTCAAAGATACATTCTTCCAGACTCAACATCTCACAGGTGTTTTCTAACCAGCTTCGTCCTTTTTGCTCACTGGCCTCATCCCCAAGAGTAGGAATTCTACAGCATAAAAAAGAACACTATTTTTAAACACAGCTCAGCGCCCCGCTGCTGCTGCACAGCTTTTAGACCTCTCCATGCCTCCTCTCAGCAGGGACCCGTGGCCGCAGTGCTGGGCTCGTGTCTAAGATAGATCAGTTTCCACATGCTTCCGGTTCTTACCCGATGTCAGGGGAGCAAGGTTACAAGCACAGCGAAGTGCCACCCTGTACCTATCAGCTCGACCAGGGTCCACACGTTGGAGAGATGGGTTTCCGAGCTAGACCGAGGAAGGCGGATGGTTCACAAACCAGGTGGGGGACTTGAAGCTCAAGTGAAAAGTCCACGGGAAACAATCTCACAGAGGAGCCCCCATGACTCTGGCCCCCCAGTACTGCGGCCGTATCTAGCTCCATGGCCAGAAGGGAAGCCGCTGCCCGAGCGACTGCGACATGGCAGTAGCCTCTCTCCCCAGCGCACAGCCCCCGTCCCGCCGTGAAGTGACAGCCACCGCGTGTGACGGCCCAGTGTTCATGCTGTCCTGGAGCCCTTATCTCCTGCGGGGGAAAATAACAAACATAAAACCCAAACCGAAACACACTGTGTTGGTGAGGGCAGGGAAAACAGGCACTTCCTCCACACCAGTGGTGGAGCGCAAATTGGTTCGAGCTCTTTGATCCAGCAGCTCTCCTCTGAGCTGACCTAACAGGACACCCTCCCACGTGTGCACACAAGAAGCCCTGTGCACTGCTTGTAACAGCAAAGTAGTGGAAAGAAGACAAGCGTCTACTGAAGGCTGGTGAGATATTAAAATATATCCATAGAAAAACAAGGCCACCTTACACGTACTGTCAAGGAATAACTGCCAAGACACATTAAGTAAACAACAGAGGGTAGAGAGCAGCAGTGTCTAGAGCACACTGCCGTATGGTTAAGAAAGATACGTGCATGTGGACTGTTTCTGGAAAGACACCAAAACCAAGGGTAGAGGAAACTATCTGTGTATATATTACCTATTGGAAAAATAGGTAAAGAATTGAGTACAGTGCTAAGTTTTAACTTTTTTCAACAGTGTTAATTTCTGCTCTTTTAGTAAATTTGTCAGCTAGCGTATGAGTCAATTTTAATAACACAATTAGATTAACAGTAGACCTTTCCAAATTCTATTACGTACACAACTGTTTCAGGAAAGAAAACTGACTTACAAACTTACTATACAGCTCATCTGAAACTTGGGGCTTCTTGGACTTGACAGCTCTCTTAGGCACATCCTGCCTTTAACAGAGAGTGCATGCCTACGACCTGCTGAAGAGTGTCAAAATTCCAAATAGCTGGTCCCCGTCAGGGGGCCTTTGTTGTAATTCCAGTTTCCCATCCATAGGGGCCAACCTAGGGCTCCCTTTTTTTCTCCTCGGGTCTTCCTTTTGTCCTGAAGGTATAGGGCCCAGTGGTGGATGAAAGTAGGGCTCGCTCCCCCTGCTGGTTAAGAAGAGTCTGGTCCTGACCACTGAGGGCCCGCTATACCAAACACCCAGGACAAGGTGGTCCCGCACAAAGAGGGGCTCGGTGAGAACCGGCTGAACAAACAAAAGCTCGGGCTAGAACTGCAAGGGTTTCCCAAGTAGTCTGCGAGAGAGAGGCAGATCGTAGCTACAGCCTGTGAGGGAAGTGAACGGGGGGTTGGGGAAAAGGTGATTTTTAAAATGTGTAACTGTGGTTTATGCATATTTTTCATGGTATATGAGAAATCAGAACCTGAGTAACAATTTTAAAAAAGACCTGGGCTTTGGAGCAGGATGCCTGGGTTCAAATCCTGGCTCTGTCACTGCTAGCCATGGAACTAACGCTAGGTCAGTTACTTAACCTCTCTCTGCTTCAGTTTTCTCAACCTTAAATGGTGGTAATATCAGTAGCCTTCTCTTAAGGTGGTTGGAAGGATTAAATGAGATGCTCTATGTAAAGCATAAAGCACTCAGACTCATGCACGTAGTAAGAATCAATAAATGTTAGCCATCACTGCTACTTAGAACATACTCAAACTCTCAATGTCTGTAGTGGAGATGAACGCCCCAAATGTTGATACTAATCTTATTTGCCAAGTGGGAAACATACTGTACAGATGTTTTTTGTGCAGGGTGGGGTGGAAGGAGGGATAATTTCTTTAGCAGTTGCTCAGTACCTTATTTTGGGTTAATATACATCTAGAAAATGACACAGTCTCTTGGGACTTCCCTGGTGGCACAGTGGTTAAGAATCCACCTGCCAATGTAGGGGACACGGGTTCGAGCCCTGGTCCGGGAAGATCCCACATGCTGCGGAGCAACTAAGCCCGTGCACCACAGCTACTGAGCCTGCGCTCTAGAGCCCGTGAGCCACAACTAGTGAGCCTGTGGGCCTAGAGCCCGTGCTCCATAGCAAGAGAAGCCACCGCAATGAGAAGCCCGCGCACCGCAACGAAGAGTAGGCCCCGCTCGCCGCAACTAGAGAAAGCCTGTGCGCAGCAATGAAGACCCAACACAGACAAAAATAAATTAATTATTAAAAAAAAAAACACGTTCACAAGTAAAAAAAAAAAAAAAGAAAAAAAAGAAAGAAAATGACACATTCCCTTTTGCCTAATTAGCTACCACTTGGAGTGACTATTCACAGAAATCTATGCAACTATATTCTGTAATTTTTTTAATGAACTATGGGATCACAAGTTAATAAGGCTCTTAGGAAAAATCATTAAAAGTATAATAAAAAGCTTAATAACACACCATTAGAGAAGTATGTTCTAGAAGGCACCCACTTCCAGATAATTCTGATGTATTGGTATAAAAAAAAATGACCGCCGAGCTCCAGGGGGTCCCTCCTCTAGAATCATCTTCTTCAGTTGTTTGGAAAATAATGGCACAGCATCAGGTACTGAGCTACAGTTTCCCCAAGTGCAAACTCTACCTCTTTTTAAAGTTTTCCAACAAGACTTTCCTGCACTGCTATCTAGTGTATTTTGTGCTTTTACTCTTGTTTTGTTTTGGCAAGCCCTGGCAAACGTGTGGGTAGCGCCTGCGCCTTTAACACTTCTGCAAGCTGGTCAAGGCCCAGTTTCCCTGGGCCTGGTCTTCGGCCGTGTGCCGCCCTGGGACACTGGAGCGCACGCCTCCCCGTGCCCTGGCCTGAGCTCTGGGAAGTGGGGCAATAGCTGTTCAGCTCATTCGAGGGTTCGCCAACATAGGCGTCCCTGAGAACAGCGAATCCGACCACCTTATTCCTGTGCGTCAAACCCTTCAACACGCCCCACTGCCTCCGGGACAGCGTCCCAGCCCCTCAGCCGGGTTCAAGGCCTCTGTGACTCGGCGAGCCCTCTCTGCCCTCTACCTTCCTCTCCTGGCCCTGTTCCCTTGGCTAACTCCTGCTCGCCCCGCGCACAACTCCCGTCCTGCTTTCTCCCTGCTGAGCAGAGCTCACCCGTCCCTCCTCTCGTCCCCGTGTGGTGCCACAGCTCTGAGCTCGTGCCTCTAACACAGCCCTTGTCACACCACACTGTAATTATTGTCACACTCGCCTGTTTCTCCTACTAACTAGACTACGACCAACCAGATGATTCTAACCACCTAGACCAGCCTGAGGTGAAGAACTCTGTCCAATTCATTTCCACAATCCCAGTGTTTTAAGCTCAGGGTCTGGCAAATAAAAGTGAGGAGTTTGATAAATGCTTATTAAGTTAAAGAAAATCCTATCTGGAAAATATCCAGGGCTCCTCGAAATACCCATGCCACCACCATTCCCCAGCCCCCTCCCCAAGCGTCAGTCCTGCCCCAAGGACCAAGCTGAGGGGACACAGTCAACATGAAGGGCAGGAAGCCACCTTTGGTTTCTGGGACTGAAGAATGCAATCGTTTCTCTAAAGTGTCACTTCATATCAACCAGAAATCCCAATTTCCATTTTACGGTGCCTTTGAGTGAGGGCAGCAGGGAAATGACCGAGTCCCGAAAAGGCGGGCGTTCTGGCCGCGTGCACCTGACCGACCTTCAAGAAGCATGCACACACTCGGGTTCGTTTTTCCCAGTGGTGGGTGTTTCAGTTCTGCTTCTTTGTTAACAGCTGCAAAACGGGGCTCCCTCTCTCAATTTCTGTGCACAGGTCAACACAATGGGAGTTCATTTAAAGCAAGCGAAAGCCACACGGGGCAACACTAGGGGACACTCTCACCACAGCTAACAACGTGGCTCCCAGTTTGAAGGAGGCGAGGCCTGCAAATTGAACTTCCTTCCCTTGGCTCGCCAACAGCCGCTAGAGACTACAGACGCCAGGCGTCAGTTGAGAGTGGAAGTCGCAGTCATCCACAGCGGGCAGGCAGTATCCGAGGCCCTGTGAAGCCCCCATGTCTCCTTGGTGCCTTCCCAGAGGAGGCAGCCCACACCTGTGCTTCCCGAAGTTTGGACATACGATTTGGGGAATGGGAACCTGCTAGAAACACCCAATGCACTTGCCTCTCAAATCCACCAACAAAAATCCACGGAAGAGTCAAATGCATTTTGGTTACATCTCCTACAACTCAGAGACCCGCCCCTGCCGCCCCCCTTCTCTTAACTCAGTAGGAAGCGATCCAAATGCCACACAAACAGAATGGAAACCCACGGCTTTAAAACACCCTTGCCATAGAATGAAAAGACTCCTCCAAATGACTAATCTTTTTACACCAAAAAACCCACAGCACTTCTCAGCTCTCGGCTATGTGGAAACACACTGAGAATAAGAGAATGAGTCAAGCCGAACACAGAAACACGGCCGGCTCGAGCTGAAGAGCGAGGCCCTGGGCTGTGCGCACAGGCAGGCGTCGCTGCGCCCCGGCGGGCAACAGGCCACCCTGAGCTAAGGTGGCGCGCCACCCTGAGGCGCTGTGAGCGGCGAGGCTCTCACTGGACGGACGGCTGGGCGGTCCCGGGCTTACCTTCAAGGTCTTCACGGCCACCGTCAGGCTGTACTTCTTCCACACGCCTTCGTACACCTCCCCGTACTGGCCGCCGCCCAGCTTGTGCTTCATGGTGATGTCCGTGCGCTCCATCTCCCACTTGTCGTAGTTGGGGGACACGCCGTAGACGGTGGGCTTGTTGCGTTTGGGGGCCGGATAGTGGAGAGTGGTGATGAGCCCGTCGGCCACCGTTGAGTGGTGATGAACCAGCTCGGCCAGAGTGTTGAAGCGGCTCTCTGAGGAGACGTAGAGCTGAGGGGACAGGGACGGCCTTCAGCCACAGAGCGACACACACGCCAACAACTCCGGAGGCCAGCTTCGCTGAGCCTTAATTTAATGAATGCACAGCGAACCTCAGATAAACGACTCTGCACACAGGGCCGAGGGTTCAGAAAACCACTTATGTTGTGTTTCTCCAGGACCTCCTCCGCCTGCCTAATGCTCACGTGTCTGGCTCTCTGTAACCATTCTGAGCCCAGCGTAAATGTCCACGAAGCAGTCCCTGACCACCCAGTGTAGAGTCATCACCGGCACCAGTTAGTCACCATATCACCCGTCTTACTTCTCTGCATTGCACTTACCACTAGCTGCCAACTCCTTGTTTATCTGCCTGATTACTGTCTGCCTCCAGCTACTAGAATGACAGCTTCATGACAACAGAGCCCTAAGCTGTCTGCTTTTATCCTGTATCCCCAATGTCCAGAACAAGAGATGAGCACATAACAGGTACTCAGTAAATGTTGTTGATTAAATTAATAATGAGTAGAACTTAATAAGCATTTGCTGACTGGAAAAGAAAGAAAATTTTAATTATTATTACCTGAAACCTATAATTATATAATCATCTAGAACTAAACAGTGATCAGAGATGAAAATCACTATAAAACACAAATCTCCTTCACATTCCTGCTCCCTCGATTTGGGCTGAGTAAGAAGCATCAGAGGGCGAGACTTGCAAATCCCAGCCGTGTGCCCACGTGGGATGCTCCCGCCAGCGCTCCCCCAGAACAGGGTGGGGAGTGGGAGGGCTGCACAGAGGCCGTACAGCCTCCTCCGGCACAGGGAAGTCAGAAGGGATATGAGACACAAGTGCACGTGAGTCTCTAACTGAGACCTACAGCGGGTGAGGACCCAGGCAGGGAGCCCCTCCCTGGGTCATTCGCGTCTGGACGCTGCGAAGGGGAGGCAGGCAAAGGCGCAGGCTGGCAGAGAGCAACAAGGTGGATGGTGACAGCTATCTTTCTTCTCCTCTCTTTTTTGTTTGGTTCGGTGACGTAGTGAGGGGTTACTTCCTTACCAAAACCAATTCACATTAAAACTCACATAGAACATCTGGACTCCAGGCACATAACTGAATCTGTTGGCTCACTAAGGGCAGCCCATGATTGCTGAAGGTGGAAAGGATACTAAGAATCACGACTAGGTGTTCATTTAAGACGTGCCCAAACTGCAAAGACACGGGAAGGAGGAAACAGATTTGGGACAGTGGTGATGCCTGAGGCCAGAGGGACAAAAAGGAACAGGATCAGTCAGCTGTAGCTGTAATATCTTACTACTTAAGAAAGAGAAACAGGAAGAAAAAGCCTGAAACACATATGGCAGGGCCAAGGCCTTGGCTGTCGGCGATGGTAGGCTCCATTACCTTCTGCATGTTTGCAATGTTAGATAATAAAAATACTTCAGAAGAAGGAAATAACAACAAATATACAATCGGAACCATCTGTAAGTCTCAAGAGGGTAAACAGGAGGCTTTAACAGGAGATTTTTTTTTTTCCTTTTTTGTTTGGGGAGATGACAAACAAATTTTTAAAAATCATGCAAGCCAATGGCAAACTTTGACTTAGAGATGTATAATTTACAATCTTTCTGTAGCAATCCTACTAAAATAAAATTCTGAGCAACCCAAGAATTGTCCAGAAAGATTCTGCAGCCCTGGGGACCTCATCCCTCTGGAAGACGGTACCTCTGAACAACAGCAGGACCTTTCAGGGTGAGGAGAAAGCCTGCGAGGAGGCCCTACTTTTAGACATCAGGGCACCGAGGAGAAACCTCTAAGTGAACCACTCTAGGGAGAGGCCATGAGCCTCACTCAGGTCCCTGAACGTGCCGGGGGCTGGATCGGGGTGGGGAGCAGAGGCGGGCACCGCTGAGCCTGCCCTTAGTTTAAGGTCCGCACACTGACAACACGGCACTCTCCTGGGTGTTAAGTCACCAATGCACGTGCAATTCACAAAGATGATGGAGCGGGGGATGCAGGGAGAGTTCCAAATCCTTGCCCCTCTCTGGAGAAGTCAGCTGTCCAACTGCTTCACTACAGGCTGCAAATGCTCCAAGCCCTCTTCTCTCTGGCTACTCAGCCGGTGGGCACTTTTCCTACTAAGGAGGGACGAGAAGAGAGAAAACCCACTCCGAGAAGGCACCCCCTGGAGCCACAGCACCCCTCCCGCCTTGGAAGTCACTGGCACAGTACACGCAAAAGAGCCTGTTTTGGGCTTCCCTGGTGGCGCAGTGGTTGAGAGTCCGCCTGCCGATGCAGGGGACACGGGCTCGTGCCCTGGTCTGGGAAGATCCCACATGCCGTGGAGCGGCTGGGCCCGTGAGCCATGGCCGCGGAGCCTGCGCGTCCGGAGCCTGTGCTCCGCAGCGGGAGAGGCCACAACAGTGAGAGGCCCGCGTACCGCGCAAAAAAAAAAAAAAGAGCCTGTTTCACTTGCTGGGCTCCTGGGGCAGGTCGCCTGGGAGCAAGGCTCATTACCTATTTCTCCCTGTCAGCCTGAAAGGAGCACCCCCCAACCCGAAGATTAAGTTCACTCAATCGCCCAGAATGTTAATGGCTCCCCGAAGCCCTAGTTTATGCAGAATTTGTTCTTGGTCTCAGCTGATTCCCTCTCAGGCTCCTTTATTAGAGGTTTCAGAGTTATGGGAGGTTTCACTGAATGGGCAAACTTTATCTTTTTCAATAATTAAATTTACAGACCCCAAAACTCAGTTCATTTTTCAACATAAAATACCAACGTACCAACACATTAAATATTGAAACTCCCTTAAATGTACTGCACAGTCATCTTCTCTAACAGTCAAGGCTGGTGGCTTCCTTCTGATTAGTGCTAGTTTGTGAGCAGCATTTTGCTAGCGAATTGGGTAATCTTCATCAGGAATTCATGGCATGTTCACAGAAGAAAGTGAAATTAGTGTTATGAATGACATGTCATTATGCTATGCACCCAGTTACATAAACACTCTGGGTGCTCAGCCAGGGTGTGCCTCTTCCTAATCATGCAGGGACCAGAAAGATAGGACTTGTCAAAGAAACTCACCAGAAACAGCTTTCCTCCTGACAGCCAGACTCACAGGCTTATCGGACGTGTGCAACCTTTGGCTGCCTCAGACCCTGGAGCCCCACCTGGGACGTAGTATTTACAGGCTGCAAGGCCAGGAAGTGACCCCCCCGCCAACCAACCTCCAAGCTACTCAAATACCAGCAGGAAGGCAGTGTTTAATAATGAAGCAGTACTTCACAATAAGGCCCCCAGTCTCCTCGACGAGGGAAGATCAGCTACGGTTTAGCAGGCTTTTCACCAGATGCCTGCACCTGCTAAGCCAGTGTCCTGCCACCCCTGCTGAAGCTGATGCCTGAACTCCACTCCTGTCAACCCCAACCTGTCACTTTAGGAGACCATGAAAATAAACGTCAACTGCATCTCTTGGAGAAAAGGAAGGAGAGGAAAGACTCTATCAAGAGCTATAATCGTGGGGCTTGGTGGCAGCAACCCACCCAGGTACGTGAGACGCAGGCACAGAGAACCAGAACAAGTGAAGAATGACTGAGAGTGGGCGGTGGAGGAGGGAAATCAGTCTCTAATTCCACTACATTGGCAGAGGATTCCAAACTTTAAGAAAGCAGCAAGAAGGAAAACCAAATCCCAGGGTATCTGAGGGCTGTTAAGACTCTCAGGACGCCTAGGAAACAGCAATGGCTCAGTTTGTTATGGTGCTTTCAAGAGTCTAGCCTGAAACTCCCAGAGTCCTAGGCTCTGGGCCCTGAGCCGGTGGCCCCGGGCTGACTGACCAACAGACAACGGCTGCTGAAAGCTCAGGAACATGGGAGGGAGGTAAACCAGAGCCAAGAGGGTGGAGGCAGAAAGAAATCCTTTGGGGCCTTAGAGAAGAATCTTCTAAATTCAGTTGTTTTCTAAAGATTAGCTAATTTGAAAATAAGAATTAAAACGTATTCAACCCCGGCCTATTCCTCCCACCAAACTTTAAATTTTCCCCTTCTAAATCCAAAAAGGATTGCATCAAAGCTCTGCTATGTGAGCAGCTTTTTTTCAACGCCGAGCCACACTGTCCCATGCGTCGTTATAATACCCCCCCTCCCCGACTCTGACACTGTTCCACTCATTCCAGGAATATAATCCCACCCAACAGAGCCCCCTCGAGTGTGGCCGGATGACCCCGTGGGTTGAGAAGTCTCCAGGTGCTCGGACAGCTGAAGGGAGAGTCTTTGCCGGGGAGGGAAGGAGGAGGGCAAGATGCCCAGGTCACTTTGATGCGTAGAGGGTACAGCCTGATCAAATGGGTTCCTTGTGCTCTACCTGGAATGAAAGGAACCCACCTGGCACACGTGAGCTTTTAGACAGAGGGCTCAGCTTCCTCGTCAGATGACTCTCAAATTCTGCAAATCATGTATCCATGTAGGCTTTGCTCTCCCCCTTTTCACCATATTTTAGACCAACCCCCAGCTAATGAGTTGTCAGACTAGATCATGCTTGCCTGCATCTGTTCCAAGGATGCTGATTAAACAGCTCCAGGGAAAAGGAACCATTATCCTGTTCAGTACAAACCTCAACTGATTACCGTGGTGCAGCGGGGCTCGCCCTGGATAAACGGCACAGATGGGAAGCAAGCTGTCAGCTCCAGGAAATCACCTCCCTCATGGGCGGTGCACTCTGGTGTTCTAATTCACTAAAAAGGCACCCTTGTGGTCTGAAGTCAAGGTTTCCAAGGGCCCAGCACCCTGCAATATATCCCACAGAATGGAGGACCTAGTCCCACATCTGGGATGAGAACAATGACCTGAAAAGCATGCTGATGAGGCCGCTCTCTGGTCACACATCAAAGGCAGACTATGCTGTCTGTCCTACAGACTACAGGGCTGGTATAAAGACATGTGCAATGATGAAAAGGATCAGATATTGGCAATAAGGACTTTAGCCAGAAGACTTTGAGACATGTAGGAAAAACAACAGATAAGAACACTGAAAAAAGAAACGTATTGTGCATTTGTGTGGTACAAATGGATGTGTGAGGATAGCCAGGAAAATGCTAGCAAGATTAAGAAATGGGAACTAGGGACTTCCCAGTTCCTAGTAGTTCCCACTACTTCCCAGTAGTTAGGACTCTGCGCTTCCACTGCAGGGGGGCATGGGTTCGATCCCTGGTCGGTGGTGGTGGTGGGGGGCTAGGATCCTGCATGCCACTGCATGGCGCGGCCAAGAAAAAAAAAAAAAAAAAAAAAAAGAAGAGGGAACTAAACTAGCCCTACCAGATATTAAAACATATTATAAAGCCATAACAATTAAAAGTCTGATTCTGGCATATGAACAGACAGACGGATGGAAGAGAACAGACCTAAATACATATGCAAATTTGGTATACCTCAAATACACAGGGAAGGATGAGTTTAGTAGATGGCATAGGAAGCAGAGGTATATTAAACATAATGAGATACCATGTTTACCAATCAGTGACAGGGATGTTTTTACAAGTCTGAGAATATACTGCTGATGAGGGGAAGGGGAAACACGCACTCTCACAACATGGCTGGTGAGAAAACACATCTGTACGATTTCTAAAGAAAGTAATTTGGCAATATCTACACAAGTTTTAAATACACATAACCGCCAATCAGTTCTAGCAGCTTACCTTGAATATGCTTGGACTGTACACAAAGAAGTATGTGCAGTGTATTTTCAAAATGCCAGTCGTGACCCACTAGTGGGTCTATGAAATAAACTCAGGGCATTGTGACCAGGAGTTAAAAAAAAAAAAAGAAACAGAACAGAATGGTATATAAAAGATCGGAATGCATTACGTACAGTCAGAGTAAGTAGGGTTTCATGAACCTTCTGTTCCCAGTGTGTGTACTGGATGGTGATGGAAAACTTTTTTTTTCTTTTTTTTTTTTACAGTGGGCTGTTTTTTTTTTTAAAGGTTTGAAATCCACTTTACAACAGCATTATTTATAACAGCAAAAGACTGGAAACAGCCTAAAAGTCGGCCAGCAGGGGACTGCTTAAATAAATGATGGTCCAGCCCTGCTAGGCAGTCATTAATAAGAATGAGGTAGCTCTAAATGTGCTGCCATAAAACAATCTCCAAAATATATTATTAGGCGGTAAAAGCAAGACGCAGAACAGCATAGATTATGCATCATGTGTTTTTTTTAAAATATATAAACATATATATACTGGGGAACTCTGGAAGAAACTGGTCACAGTGGTTGCCTCTGGGCAGGGGAACTGAACTAGGAGACAGAATTATGTTTCACGGTAATTCTTTTTTTTTTTTTAAACCATGTGCATGCATTACATATTACTAAAAAATACATACACCATGTGGGCCCATCCCGACAATCCACCTATCTACACCCTCAATGACAGCATGGTGCAGTGGAGCAGACAGTGGAATCTGAGCCTAGTTCCATCAATTACTCACTGCGTGATCTTCAGCAAGAAATTTTATCCCTCTAAGCCTTCGTTTCCTTAATGCAAAAACGCAGCTGAAAGCAGTATCTGCCCTAAGGACTAAGGTGAGGTTTAAAAGAAATGAAGATTGAAAAATGCCCCAGCAAACAGTAGGAACTCAGTAAATGTTAATTTCTCCCTTCCCTTCATGGACTCTTAATGACTGTTTATATGATGATCACAAAACCATATATATCAACTCCTTTACAAAACTACAGTTTGGGTTTGGAAATACACGGGTATGACATGATCCCATTTTTGTTTAAAAACTGTGTGTATATATATATTACACACACACACACACACACACACACACACAAATGTGATTTTATCTATAGAAAGAAAGCCACGTACCAGACTTGTTTTGGGGAGGTGCTATTAAGGTGGTCTTTCACTTTAAAAATAACCATCTATTGTGTGAATTGTCCTCACTGAGGATAAATTACTTTCATCATAAGAGATTTTTTTTTAAAAAGGAAGAGTCTTAGTGTAATAAATACGTCCAAAACCCAACAGACAATCCACTTATCTTATGAAACTGCTAACAACCAAACTCCAGCAGGACAATCAGAGAACCACATCAGCCCGTGGACTTGTAATGTCACATGATCGGTCCTCAACGGAGGGTCTTTAACAAGGCTAGTGGGATGATGCCTGCTGTTTCAAACATCTTCTTGGTTGAGCTTTATTGCAAAAACGTATCAGCCTAGCAGCAGGACCTCTTGTGCCCACCCTGGCCCATAGGCTCCCCTGCCTGGGGCCCCCTACCTTGCCATCAGAAGCAGTGTTGATCCTGTAGTGGTACACCCTCCCTTCGTATCTCAGCGAGATGGACCTCTGCCCAGGACTGCTCTCGCTCTCCCGGACCAAGAAGCTGCCGTTGATCCCACTGCTCAGCAAGTACTCAGCGGCGTTGCGGGACACGGGCCCATGGTACCAGGAATGTTTCTCCAGACTGTTGACTGGCGTGATGTAGTTGCTTGGGACCCACCCTTGGCCATTTTTAGTTTGGGCTTCACACCATTCCCCATTGTGATTGTAGCCTAAGACCCGGAGCTTTTCACCTTAGAAGAAAAGAACCAAACCAGACATATCAGTATTAGAAGCTAATTCGTTCATTCTCATGTACTCTTCTATGATTACTAAAGATCTCCAAATTCCTAAATACCTATTTCATTTTAACAAGTCCACATAAATATATGTATTTACAAGCGTATGAGTAGGAAGCTTCCTGTTTATATTACATATGCAGATAAATACATAGCCTCAGTTTTTATAAATCTATTACTCAAGTGCTTTGTTTCTAATATAAGGAAGCTTTTAGTGAAAAGATACTTTTTCTTAAAAAAAAAAGTGTTTTCAGTGTTTGGTCCAGATGTCTTTTTCAATATAAAATAGGGAAAGCTCTGTTTTTGCCAAGAACTATGCAGGATCTCTTCTCCTTAAGGAAAAGTGACTCTTGCAAGGATGCTGTTAGTTTTTCGGGTCTCTCTGCATTCCAAACTAAAGCTGCTTTTTCCGCCAGCAAAGGGGCAGCCAGTCCGGCTCCGGCTTCCCCGGCTTTCTGTCTCTTGCAACGATCACCAGCTGCCCACAGCTCTTTTACCTTTAGTTATGCTTAAAGTGTTATCCCCACTGGCCACAAAATCATACAGTGCAACGAAAAGATTGGGGTCATTTTCGCTGGGACCAGCGAGAAGGTTTTCCTTAGAGTTCCAACGAGCTGCTTCGCTTAGACCTTGGGGCTCGAAGTCAGATGCTACTGGCCTCTGAAGGGCTTCTGGAAGAGAAAGAGAGAAACAGAAGAAAGAAACAGGGAAGAAAGTTTTATTCTCAGGAGCAAAAAAGTCTGTGTATCCAACATTATATATATTCTTAATTGATTTCATTTCTTAACATCTGCACGTATTACCTATTAATCAGAAAGGTGATTTAAAAAAACGGACTCTTCCTTTCCCAAATCTTGTGAAAAACCCTAAATATTTACATTCCAGAGTGGTAACTACCGTTCCCAAATGGTTTAAACTTTTTAAGTTCACTAATTCAAAAAATTCAACTAGAAATAGAGACAGTCCATCCTCACACGTCTTTGCCGTTGCTTATGTTATAACACGGAGCAAAAGTTTCTTGCTTTAAAGCATTTTTAAATGTCTGAAAGTTAATAAACGTGCATAATTTAAAAGTCAAATAGTGCTGAAGAGCTTACAATGAAGGACAAACAGTTTCCATCCCACTCCCCTCTACACCCAGAGGCAACAGCTGTTTTCTTGGTGACCACCTCCATCTCTCTGCACAGAAGCTGTATCATTATCATCGCTGTTCCCTCTCCCCCCATCTCTCCTGCACCAGCCTCTACTGGTCACCTTTGCATTTTCAGTAACAGACTTACATTTTTATTTCTTTTTCTTCCTGCTAGAGACCGTATCTCTCAACTATTTACCTCACAAGATAAGGATATTAACATCCTACCCTTTCTTCCAGCTTTCCCCGCTCTACACTCAAAGTATGGCCTTCTTTACATTTTCTTCCACTTCATGTAAAAGAAATTCTGTTCTTCTATTCTTTAATAAAGTCTTTCATTTTTGTCTATAGGTAGATTCTAAAAGTTGAAAACCAATCAACATCTTCTACATTAGGAATGTGTGACTATTACTCACTACAGGGATAAATACAGTTCAATATTTTTTCCTGAAATTTTTTTTCTTTTCTTTTTTTTTTTTTTGAACTATGTTCAAACTCTCCATGGGTCCTTTCACACCAGCAAATCTACTCCAAGTAGATCTTAACAGTTATAGAATATTATGGCTAAGAACTCAAACTTTTAAAAAGGAGGAAAGGGGAAAATTCTAATTTGAGAAGAATGGAAAGATCTACCATCTGTTTACACCAAACATAAATGGCAACAGAACAAAATTGTTTTAAATTTCCCTTTTTATGGATTTAGAGGACCCCCAAACATCTTTTCTTGGGCAATAACACCCATCTCAGGGATGGGCGTGATTCTGTAGTACTCACTTCAAAAAAGACACGGGAGGCACCTAATACATCTGAGAGACTAGCCTAAACTTCCAGAAATGCAACTGGAGAACTTTCAGAAACAAACATTCTTTAAACTATCTCTTTGGAATAAACCAATAGAACATAAATAAGAAGGCCTCTCAATTCTAGCTTTTGTATACTGACTATAGTGAACCTTCAGGAATTGTTTTTCTAAAAGAGAAGATCCCAAATTATGTCACTACTGTGCTTGGTAATTTCGCTTTATGAATCTTGAGGGCAAAGATAATTTCAAGGAAGAGCGTCTTGTAACACTACCATTTCCTAGAAGGTGCAAAAGGCTTAGTGATGTGTTAGGCCCTGTTCTCTGAGTACCTGCAGCAGCTCTAAAAGTGTATCTAGTGCCATCATGATCACAGATTGACCGATTAACCAAAAAAAGCTGGTCAAACCAGGGAATTTTTGAAAATTAACATCTGTGATCCCCTAACCCCACCTGAATGTACACTGATTTGCTAGTCTTGACGACAGGGCCAAGGACTGTCCTTTTGAGTGTGGGTATGTGTTTACAGTTGGATGTTGTCTTACCATCCTACCTATAATGCACCATCTCACTTCAGCTTCCCACAGGTGGAAGAAGAAGCTGGAGCCATTCGATATGTCATCCCAGTACAATCCCTTCCAGTGTTTATAGGTGTGTCACTCACACCTAGTCCTGTAGCAATTTTTAAAAAGTTACCTGCACTTACAGAGGCTACCTAAAACATTCACTTAAATTTTCAGAGACAAATCTCTGTTCACATTTGGATTTCACTGGTTTCATATTAACCAAGTAATTAAAGCAACAAGTGTATCTGAAATAAAGAGGTATAGAAAGAAACACAAGTGGCTCTGGGTGTGGCTGTGACTCAGGTCGTGGGAGCGACGTGTGGTAGCGGAGTGGCTGCCCTACCCCGTGGGCACCAGAGAGGCATGTGTTATGAAGGAAGCCGAGCCGCTGGTCACTTCAGCAAGTCAGTTGGGTGAAAGCAAGTCAAAGGAGCTTCTACTGTCGTTACGTCGATGTTAATTAAAATTATTAGGCAAAGGATTCTTTTTTTTTTCTCTTCTTTACTCATTATTTTTTTAACATCTTTATTGGAGTATAACTGCTTTACAATAGTGTGTTAGTTTCTGCTTTATAACAAAGTGAATCAGTTATACATATACATATGTTCCCATATCTCTTCCCTCTTGCGTCTCCCTCCCTCCCACCCTCCCTATCCCACCCCTCTAGGTGGTCACAAACCACTGAGCTGATCTCCCTGTGCTATGCGGCTGCTTCCCACTAGCTATCTATTTTACCTTTGGTAGTGTATATATGTCCAAGGCAAAGGATTCTTAACATAAAAGAACTCTTGCATATCAAAAGGAAAAGATAAAACCCTCCTCTATGGAAAAATAGGCCGAAACTATGAATAAGCAGCGCACAGAAAATTTAAATTACCGTTAAACACAGAAAGCATGTCTACCCTCCTAATAATCAAAGAAATGCAAATTCTCCAAGAAATTGGGCAGGGACATTTTCTTGAGGCTAACAGGGTAAAATTTCAATGAAATGGGCACTCTCATACAATGCTAATAGTTGGTATAGATATTGCTGTAACATTTTAGGAGGAAAACTGGAAATGTGAACCGAACTGAGTCTTTAAAGAATTCCATCACCTTTGACATACTGCTAGGAATTTATCCCAGGAGACCCACACAATGATTTGTATATACTGATTTTTAAATAACAGCACAGAAAAGGAAAGGTACACAATATTTATCAATACAAGATAGTTAGTTCGTGGTCCATCGATAAAATAGAATACATTCATAAAGCCCTTCAAAATATTTTTGGAAAAAATATCTAATAACTTGGAAATATACTATAACAATCCCCCATTTCATAAAAATTGAAAGAAGTCCAGAAGGAACTATATCAAAATGTGAACAGTAGTTAATGCATGGTGGTATGTTAACAGTACCACTAACAGTAATTTAACTTGGGGTGGTGGGATTATGAACACTTTAAGTTTTCTTTATTCTTTTCTGTATTTTGGCATATTTCTCACAATGAATGTGGATTGTTTTTATAATCAGAAAACAATTACAAAAATAAAAAAACCTGTCATATATAGAAGCCAGCGGACACTTATATAATTGATCATCTAACATGAAAAAGTACACAGGGTGGGGAGGGCATCTCCTCAAGCTGTCCTGAAAAAGTATGTGTGCATTCCCCTCCAGCGTCCCAACCTCGTGGCCACGAGCACACGACTTTCGCGGACCAGGCCTACGCAGGAAATTAAAGCAAAGTCATGAATACAGAAATGCTTTTCTTCTCAAATGCCATTTGACCTCTTCTATCAAACATTCTGCAGCATCTGGATTTGATCAAAGTTACATAATCAGGGGAAGTAGCCTGGAAAACACCTGGAATAGGCAGAACACAGATACTGGCTCAGGGGTGACTGTCGACTTGAAGTATGGGTTAAAGGGGGACTGTCCCTAACATGGAGACAGATGCTGAGAATTTCATGTGAGGGGATGAGGCCTTTGTCAGGAAGGAAAGGGCCTCCCACAGCTTTTTGATTCAACAGGACGTCAGGAAATCCAAGGCAGCCTTTCAGTTTTCCTCTCCAGTTCTTGCTCCATTCCACAGATTAATGGCCGAAGCCCAAAGGGAAGTATTGCTCATGCTTGCCTCTGGATCGAGACACTGAAGTGTAGCCACAGTCGAACACCAAAACCTTCCAGTCAATTCCCAATTCAGGCTGATGTCAAAATTGACTCACGATGTATAAATGCCAAGTTCCTTGCTTCATTTCACAGTGAACTATGCTCGTCAACCTTAAAAATGATCACAGTTTACAAGGCCAAAGTTGCAGAATGTACTTAAAGCTTCCTTGCTTAATACACGAACTTCCTGCCAGTCCCAGGTTAGACCCCCTAAAGAAGCTCAAAGGATTCATTAAAAAAGGATGCTCCAAGCAGCTCCCCTCTTCTGTTCTGCCAATGGATAAAGAAATCTTAGCATCTATTATTCTTAAAAATTTTAGTTCACATTTTCTGCGGCACCCTGAGTTATATTTTTGAAATGTTTTTTTATATCTTCAAAAATGTCTCCCATCTCATTGGAAATCCTTTTGTTATTTCACCACATCTTTAAAGAGAAGGTTCCTACTCACCAACAAAACTCAGGAAAAGTCATATACCAAGAATGGTGCTATCTAAAGAAATGCCTCCAAAGCTCTAAAAAGCCATGGCTCCAACTACGAGAATAACAAACTGAAAATTCTGTAAGAACAATGCCACAGAATTCACTGGATCTGTGTGTGATTAACTTATTTGGACAGTATTCTAAGAAAATAGCTTGGGTCTTTAAAGTACAACTTAAAGAGCATTTTATACAGAGATAATCCTTTCTTAAAGCTGTGAGTCACTGATCAAAAATGTTTACAAAAGATTCTCCCATATGGCATGTCTGTCTAGACGTTCAGGGGCTGCTGCACTGGCAAAAGCAGGAGGAAGTAATGTGCTACTGCGGTCCCGAGGGGAGGGGAGGGGAGGCTTCACCTCCAGGAAAAACATCCCTGGGAAGCTTCCTACCTTCCTGTTGGCGCTCGTGCCCAAGGTCACGGTTCCTTCTAGAGTCAGAGCAGCCAGCTCTGCGGCAGTCATTACTATCCACACTGGGGCTCTCACTGGGGTTCAGTGCGGGGGAGGGGCGCGAGGGTGGGGCGTGTCGCCTGTGATACACATTCCCTTTACTTTCGCTCACGTTCAATTATTTAAACCCTGGTTGCTTTCGTCTTATTTCCTTTGTGGGCCCTTCATTATTATGCTCTAGCTCAAGGAATCTCTGTAATTTAAAAATCTATAAAACAGATCCTTCAAAAAAGAAGGAAGCCTTCGTGTTTTATTTCATACTCGGTTCCAACTGATGAGATCATGCTCAGACTATTCTCAAGTCAGTTTATAACGGTCTAATACAACTTTTTATGATATGAGCTTAAAGGAAAAGTATTATTTCCCACAATCTGAACTCGATGAAAGCCATTTTATCTACATGCTACATACAGGGTCCTTTATTTTGTAATTTACACCCTCACCGGAGCAGTTAAAATTATTTAAAAAAACAAGTTTGGCTGAATATAGCCTTGGCATTAAGTTCTCATTCTGAACAAAATGTTCCCAGCACCCCAAAACACTGTGTCAGCTGCTGGGGAGCAGGGGTAGGGCAACGTGGTAACGATGCAAGGAATCGTCACACAGCCTCCGCTCCTTGTGGGAGGAACACAGTTCATGAAAATTTACACACCCTCAAAGCAAAAGTCTAATAGAAGATGGGCGCTGTCCTGCGGATTAACTGATAAGGACACAGACACTGAGGGCCAGGAGTTGTGCGGGGGGGCGAGCTCAGTAGGAAGGAGGTGGACCCTGAACCAGACCGTGCCTGGCAAGACAAGCAGGATTAACACAGGGACCCAAGGCCAGCCTGACACATCAAGGCTACTAAGGGAGGGGTCTTCAGTTGGGCTGTGTTGTGGACCCTCTGGTGATGCCCAGGAACTCCTTCTCAGAATACAGTTTGTAAATGCATCAAATACCTATGGAGCGGGCTTCCCTGGTGACGTAGTGGTTGAGAGTCTGCCTGCTAGTGCAGGGGACACAGGTTCGAGCCCTGGTCTGGGAGGATCCCATATGCTGCGGAGCAGCTGGCCTCGTGAGCCACAACTACTGAGCCTGCGCATCTGGAGCCTGTGCTCCGCAACAGGAGAGGCCGCGATAATGAGAGGCCCGCGCACCGCGATGAAGAGTGGCCCCCGCTTGCCACAACTAGAGAAAGCCCTCTCACAGAAACGAAGACCCAACACGGCAAAAATAAATAAATTAATTAATAAACTCCTACCCCCAACATCTAAAAAAAAAAAAAAATACATATGGAGTACTGCAAAGGAAAACAACTCTATTGAAACAGTCCTCAAAATATTTTTAAAGAAGGAATTTGTGGTACGGTGCTTCTTTATTAATGCATTAAATATATGTTCCTTTATTAACACCTTAAATAACAAGCTCTAGTAGTAGCTACTGTCATTTCAAAGTAGTAATGAATGTAAGTAATAATTACAATTGTTACATGATATGAAAATATCTGATCTCTACCGGTGGCAAAGTCACAAGTACTGCTAATATTACTGTGGTTTGTTACCTACATTCTTAAAAGAATAATATACTAATTTTCAGTTATGTTTAGTGAAATAAAGTTTGAATATTTTTCCATCCAAGGACATGGAGGCTCCGAATTCCATGCCAGACCCCGAGGGCCTTGCAGGTTCACAACTGCTACACTACAGATTTGGTTCACTAGAACCCCAGTAACCTGACAGGGAGAGGAGCGGAGAAAGGGGGCTGCAATAAATTAGTGCCAAGCCCGCATTATTCAGTTTTCTTTATAGATAAATGCAGTTTTATTACTTCCCACTTAGGGGCATTGTAGGTAATAAATTAAATGGGTTTCTTAGAGAAATCTCCTTTAAAAAATAAAAAGTTAAAAAATAAAGTTATTTAATTTAGCCCAAGGTCTAACTATGTCTGGGAATCTTTTTACATTAAAGTGTTCCTAGCCAACTTTAGAAAACAGAATTCTCCATGCTAACCTCTGTCCCTATCAGCAGTCCAGATACACAGTGCTCCCTTCTGAAGATACACAGTCCCTGCCCCCCTCCCTCCGCCAGAAAGCAAAAAAATAAAAGGAATTTTGTGTCACCTTCTAAGAATCTACTGTCAAAGAAGTCTACCGTTACTGCAAATGAAGTATAAAGACCAATACAAAATAAGACCCTACGGTGTTCAAACCATTCTGAACCCCATCATTCACACCCCCCTCCCTCTCATCCCAGTAAGCGCACACCCACAGCCTGGCCACTTTCCCCCCTAAACCTCTGATCAGTCCCGTACTCTCCAGGCCCCACCACGCCCTTGACTGGTTTCCCCCTTTGACCCCCCACTTCATTCCACCTCCACACTGCCACCAGAGCAGTCGTTCTAAAATGCAGATCTGGCCGAGCCACTCTTCTGCTAAAACCCACTGAGATGGCTGCTGGCCAAGAGGCAGAACAGAAACCTTGCAAGGCAGCTCTGCCTGTCAACGCTCAGTCGCATTTATCAAGACTAAGCACTGTCACCTGTGGCCACAGAAGGACCAGTGCTATCATGTGCCTTGCAGGAGAGCTGGCAGTTTGCCGATACTGCAGGCGACACTGCTCCTAGCCCAGCGAGGAACACAGGCCCTCAGAAAACGGCTGGGCAGGAGAAGTCCGCGCTCCACAAGCAGCACCTTCCCCCTGACACCCACTCTTCACCCAGCCTCCCCAAATGCCTTGCAGTTTCCCTGTTGCTGCCTCAGCCGTGTGCACCTGGACAAGGGCCAGTCACTCGCCCTGGAATGCCTTCCCAGCCCACTCCGCATCCTGCGCCCTCACGCCCTCTAGGAAACCTCTGACGGGTCTGTCTGCCCCGCTACCGCCTCTCCCCCCATTGACTACTTCCCCTTCACCTCATCTGGGGAGCACTTGGTGTCTGATAGGGACACAGTAAGGAATCTGTTCCCATGTCCCTTGCAGTACAGTAAGCCTGGGCTCCAGGGTGGACAAGCCTTGTTCAAATCTCAGCCCACCATGTCTTTAAGATGTTAATTTCTGAGCCTCAGTTTCTCAACTGCACGATGGTTTCAACCTAGCTGGGCCATCAGGAGGGGTCAACGCATACTGCATGCAGAGAATTTTTGCACGAATGCGGGAGTGGTACCTGGCAGGGCACTGCACTACAGGATAATTATTCCTTCTCTTATTATTGTTACCACAATAATGTGAATTCCTTTGGGGCAGAGACCAGGCATTCTTAGCAGAGTCTTCAGCACCTGCCTAACGCAATGCAGGACATACAGCACCACACCGCTCAGTGTTTCTTAAAATGAACTCAATTGTAAGAACACCCTGTACTTGTTTGTCTTTAGCAAGAAGGTAAAAATATTAAGTCATGATTGAAGAGTGCAC
The DNA here is from genome assembly GCF_025265405.1 of Mesoplodon densirostris. Lineage (NCBI taxonomy): Eukaryota > Metazoa > Chordata > Mammalia > Artiodactyla > Ziphiidae > Mesoplodon > Mesoplodon densirostris. Next base: position 5,668,285 of record NC_082666.1, read on the forward strand.
CTTAATTATCTGTTAGCCTGAATTAAGAAAAGCAGAAATGACAGACAGTAAAGATGAAAAGCAGGGCTTCCCTGGTGGCGCAGTGGTTGAGAGTCTGCCTGCCGATGCGGGGGACACGGGTTCGGGTCCTGGTCTGGGAGGATCCCACATGCCGCGGAGCGGCTGGGCCCGTGAGCCACAATTACTGAGCCTGCGCGTGGCCCCCGCTTGCCACAACTAGAGAAAGCTCTCGCACAGAAACAAAGACCCAAAACAGCCATAAATAAATAAATAAATAAATAAATAAAATTTAAAAAATAAAATAAAATATTAAAAAAAAAAAGATGAAAAGCAAATGCAACCTGACCAGGAAAACTTTTATAAAGATCTAGGAAATACAGTAACTTTTTAATGGAATGTAAACCATGGCCAAGATCCTAAAACAAGGTGTAACAGGAAAGTACATTTCTCTGTGCTTCCAAAAGAAACAGGACTTGTTACAGTCTCCTAACAGGCAGACACCCGTTTGTTACAGTCTCCTAACAGGCAGACACCCGTTTGTTACAGTCTCCTAACAGGCAGACACCCGTTTGTTACAGTCTCCTAACAGGCAGACACCCGGTGAGATCCCAATGCCTCTACACACTTCTTGTCTGTGGGTGAAGAAAGGTTCCATGAATCCCTGTACTGGCCCAGATGCAAACTATCCACAGTGAGCCTGCTAACCCTAAGAGCATCTTTATTCTGTCACAGGCCATTGCAACAGACTGAAAGCCTTCCCCTCTGCCTGCCAGGCCTGGGATGGTTTGAAAGCACTCATTTCACAATTCCTGTTCTCTTTTAAAGCATCATCAAGGCTCCTGGGACAGTTTAGACCCGACTGACTTAAGTGAAGGGGCTGCCCAATGGCAGGCAAGTTCCCCAGAATGTCTCATTAGTCATTATTATTCCTATTGCTAATTGGAGTAAGTGAACATGACCCCCAAACAGGTATCTTGGCTCCAAAAAGCAATGGCTAATTCTACTCATGGCCCGCCTTTTTTTTTTTTTTTTTTTTTTTGCAGTACGGGGGCCTCTCACTGTTGTGGCCTCTCCCATTGTGGAGCACAGGCTCCGGACGCGCAGGCTCACCAGCCATGGCTCACAGGCCCAGCCGCTCCACGGCACGTGGGATCTTCCCGGACCAGGGCACAAACCCGCATCCCCTGCATTGGCAGGCAGACTCTCAACCACTGCGCCACCAGGGAAGCCCATGGCCCGCCTTTAAATTAAATTTTAAGGTATTCAATGTACAATGCTATCAGGTGAATTTGAGGACTGGTGAGACTGATAAGGATTAGGTCTCCAAAGAGAATTTAAGAGTAAGAAGGCTAAAGTTTATGCCACTGAACGTGAGTGAATAACAGCTAGTACCGAGTGCACTTGAGAGGGCAGGAAGTGGAAGCAGAGGTGAAGGGACTCACCTGCTCTCCCTCCAGTTATCCATCCATCAGCCACCTGTCTGTCTGTCAGTCTGTCGGTCTCACTCAGTCTCCAGCACTGCTCTCTCATGATCTGGCTCTTTTTCCTTCTCATCTCTGGATCTCTTCCCTGCCACCCCCATCCCCTCTCTGCCCCTGTCCCAGCCCCCACCCCTTCCTTCCCTCTTATCTTGACTTCTTGTCTTTGTCTCCCAGTCTGTCTGTATCTCTCCCTTCTGTCTATCTTCTCTATCACCACCACCCAACATACAGTATAACAAAGTATCGAAGGTGTGGATTAAGGAAGAAGGATTAAGAAAGTGCGCCACAACTACTGAAGCCCATGTGCCTAGAGCCTGTGTTCCACAATGAGAAGCCCACACACCGCAACGAAGAGTGGCCCCGCTCCCCGAAACTAGAGAAAGCCCGCGTGCAGCAACGAAGATCCACCGCAGCCATAAATAAATGAATGAATGAATGAATGAAAAAGAAAGAAGGATTTGAAAACCAATTTCAGAGAAAAACAACTGTCATTATCTGAGGACGAAGTTAGTCTCGCAAAAGTCAGTAACTCGCAAGCTATTCTTCCAAATGGCTTAGGCAAGAAAACAAGACTGACCATAAGTGATAACTGTTAAAGATGGGCGATGAGTACAAGGACATTCATTATGCTGTCTGCTTTTGTTACAGGTTTAAAAGTTTTCCACTAAAAAAAGTAAAAAAACAAACAAACAAACAAAAAACCCCCACAACTAACCTAAGAATTTATTTTGTAAGTCATTCTTCTGGGTATTTAATGATGATTCACCATTACAGAGGAAAAGTTAAATTCTTCCAATGACTCATCTGATCTTCAGTTCTTGTTATACATACTTTTGGTTTTACTTTTTTCCAGTTTTATTGAGATGTAATTGACATACAACATTGTATAAGTTTAAGGTGTACAACGTAAAGATTGGATATATGTATATATTGTAAAATGACTACCACAAGAAAGTTAGTTAACATCCATCACCATACATAGTTACAAATTACTTTCCTTGTGATGAGAACTTTTAATTTGAAGATCTACTCTCTTAGCCATTTTCATATAAACAATACAGTATTGTTAACTATAGTCATCATGTTATACAATGTTATGGATTTTAAAAACCTACTCATCAATGATTTTTCCTGTTTCTATTCCAGACCAGTGATTACACTGGCAAAATTACTATTTGATTTTGCAATAAAGGTAATAAGTAGTATGAAATTTTCAGCTTTCATATGTTTGGAGCTGTGGAAATGCTGCCTCTAGAGAGAAGAAATAAGATGCCAACCATGAACCAACGGGAGTTTTCTTCCACAATTAAAATATTCACCATGGGAATAAGAAAAGGTCAGAGGGCTTCCCTGGTGGCTCAGTGGTTAAGAATCCTCCTGCCTATGCAGGGGACACGGGTTCGAGCCCTGGTCCGGGAAGATCCCACATGCCGGGGAGCAACTAAGCCCATGTGCCACAACTACTGAGCCTGCACTCTAGAGCCCGTGAGCCACAACTACTGAGCCCATGCGCCACAACTACTGAGCCTGCGCTCTAGAGCCCACGAGCCACAGCTACTGAAGCCCGCATGCCTAGAGCCTGTGCTCCACAACAAGAGAAGCCACTGCAATGAGAAGCCCGCGCACCGCAACAAACAGTAGCCCCCACTTGCTCCAACTAGAGAAAGCCCACGCGCTGCAATGAAGACCCAACGCAGCCAAAAAATAAATAAATTTATATTTTAAAAAAAAAGGGTCAGAGGAAGGGAAGATACTTTTCCTTAAAACCAAGGACAGGAAGTATTAATTATATGCATCAAAGCAAACTTGGAAACAAACTGTTTTCTTAACAACAAGAAAAACTATGGGTGGGTTTAGCTCTATTCTACCATCACACTTCAGCCATTAGAGAAATTGGCAATGCCAACATTTTAGACTGTGAAATATTTACTTAAAATAACAACAGCTAACATTTGCAAACATCTTGCTCTGTGCTAAACAATTTAAATGAAATCTCTCATGTGAATCTCCCAACTCAAGAAGGTAGGGACTACTATGAGCCTTATTTTATTTATTTATTTTTTTATTTTTTTGCGGTACGCGGGCCTCTCACTGCTGTGGCCTCTCCGGTTGCGGAGCACAGGCTCCGGACACGCAGGCTCAGCGGCCATGGCCCACAGGCCCAGCCGCTCTGCGGCATGTGGGATGTTCCCGGACCGGGGCACGAACCCGTGTCCCCTGCATCGGCAGGCGGACTCTCAACCACTGCGCCACCAGGGAAGCCCCAAGAGCCTTATTTTAAAAAGGAGAACACCAAGGCTCAGAGAGCAACATGCCCATGGTCACCAGCATCTGGGCCCAGGCCGGCATCTGAGCTCAGGCGGGCTGGCTCCAGAGCTGTGTGCTTCACATGAGAATGGGACCTTGGCAATACCCTAGCCATAACACTGCCTTGATTTAAGGACATCTCAGAAGAACCTCACATCAGTATAAATACATACATTTAGCACTTTATTGGTCTCAACACTTTCCCTTGAATCATCTCCTAGATCCTCAAAACAATCCTTGAAGGTGGGCTGGGCAGAATGTTTGTTCTCTCGTTCTTTCGAGGTAAGAAGACAGAAAAGCTGAGAGACGCAAACTGGGATCGCCTGACTCCAAATTCAAAAGTACTTCCAACCAAAGTGAACTGGGGCCCTTCTTCCTCCTCTTCTCTAGAAACCTCATAGCGCTGGTATGAGAATGAAGTGAGGATGTCTACGAAGCGCTTGGTGCCAAAGAACTGTCACATCATAAATGTTCAACGATTTCAATGTAACCCCAAATGAAGAGGACTGACTGGCTTTCTATTTGGTTACAGAAAGAGCTTCAGATTTTCTTTGTTACTAAACAAGGGAAGTATTTGATGACCTCAGAAGAGAGTATTTAGAAAGAGAGCATAAGCTTCTCTGAGGCATAAGTTCTAAAAGTGTATCTGTGTGGCTGGCACCACATAAAGCATTCGCCAGAAAGTTAACTGCTGAAAAGAAGCGTTTAAAAGTGGGCCCTTAGGGCCTCCCTGGTGGCGCAGTGGTTGAGAGTCCGCCTGCCGATGCAGGGGATACGGGTTCGTGCCCCGGTCTGGGAGGATCCCATATGCCGCGGAGCGGCTGGGCCCGTGAGCCATGGCCGCTGGGCCTGCGCATCCGGAGCCTGTGCTCCGCAACGGGAGAGGCCACAACAGTGAGAGGCCTGCATACCGCAAAAAAAAAAAAAAAAAAAAAAAAAAAAAAAAAAAAAAAAAAAAGTGGGCCCTTAAAATAAATTTTGAAAGTTCAGGAAGAGTTCACTTCACAGACATTAGTTTTTGATTCCACAGTACAGAACTAACATGCCCATGTACAACATTCATGCACAATGTATGCAAATACAAATACATGAACAAATAAAAGTAAACTGGAAAAAAAAAAGAATTCAATTGGCTAATGTTCATGTTTTCTTTCACACCTCTAGGAGAGGGAAGAAATAATCAGAAAATTCAGTGCTTGAAGTAAACCTAAGGTTGTAAAGCAAAATGTGGTCATGGTGAATAGTTACTGCTATAAACATACACTTTCACAAAGTTGGAGCACAAAATTTAAATGCTATAAATGCTTATATATGCATAAAATGTTCCTAGAAGGACACACAAGAAACTCAAGTAAGGCTTCTGGGTAGGGAAACTGGATAAAGGACAGAATTTTATTTTCACTCTCCTATTTAGAATTTTTTATGATGTACAGCTATTTGAATATACATCTACTGCTAAAGGTAATCATTTTTATCAGTATTAGGCTTCTAGAAGAGAAAAAAAGAATATCCTTGTTTCAGGCTTTAGAGTGTTTCTGAAGATACCATTTTAACATCCACAGAGAGTTCCAAAGGATATAAACAGTCACAGCTGGTACAGCATACACTGGCTAAAACTGGGCTCTTTGGAGCCAGACAGCAAGGGTTCAAATCCCAACACCACCACGTGCTAGCTCTGTGACCTTAGACATGTTTTCCTAACTTTCAGATGCCTCAGCTTCCTCATCTATAAAATGGAAGTAACCAAAGGGCCATCATGAGAAATAAGCAAATTAAATCATATAGAATGCTGAAACACAGTGCTTGGAACACAGTAAGCATTTAATAATTGTTGCTTTGGCAGCTAGGCCCAAGTAGCAATAGATGCACAATCAAGTTGCATTTATGGCTGAACTTTCTCTGATAGAATGGAAAACTTGACCATATTCAATTTTCTCCATGACTTGGGATGCCTGGGTCCCTAGTGCATGTCAATTAAACACTGACTGATTGACTGAGGATGTCAGTAAAAACAAAAAGCCTGGATTACTTATCCAGATGTTGGCAAGTGTTTTTCCCAAGCGACTAATAGCACATCCAGTCTTTAAGAAATGATCACTGAGGTCTGTTAAATTCTCTCAACTACAAAACAGTAATTCCATTTACTTTCTCCGATTAACCATAACAATGAAAGAAGGAAAACTCAGTCACAAAAAAGAATTCCTAGAGTGATACCTTCCTAGATGAAGCCTTAATGCAAGGCAGTCTGCTGTAATCAGAATTTTTTTTTTTTTGAGACTTGAGAGTCAACATTATTTCAAGATATGCTGGAATAAGATGCATTAGATTTTGTCTCCCCTCCCCCAAAACAATAATTAGACCAGCCAGGTAAGAACTAAATCTCCTGTTTATTCCCAGGAAAACAAAACAATGTCACAGCATTGCTGTGACCTAACCTTTCTTCCATCACTGCAGTTACAAAAGCCCATTCATCTACTCTGCCTTAAGTATCCATCTGCAAAATGGAGACGGTAATGCCTAACACTAACTCGTTACAGATGTAAATGAGAATGTGTCCAGAATTTTGAGCAACTTGGAAAGTAAGCAACGTATTAACTGAAGATGATTTTGGCTGCTCAGATGCCAACTTTTAGGAACAAATAAACCATCTTCCCCTCTAAATGCTAGGTTTTGTGAGCCCACTCCATCTGGATGCATCTTCTCCAAGGGACTAACCTTGGGCTAACAATATACACATCTCATGGCAAGAGGGGCACCTGTATCACTGGTGTTTATGGTTTGAGCTGCACATGTATGTGACTGCAGGCAGACCCTCAAGTCAAAAAGTTGGAAAGAAAAGAAAAATAGGTTAGACGATTAACAAGGCCTCCGTTTATTTTGCCTTCATTTAAAAAATAAAAACATTACAACTTCATGGCACTATCGCAGCAGAAATTCTACTTGTTCTAAAATGAGCTTTACATTTCTATTCCTATTTCAAGTCCTAAATGAAAATGACAAACAAATGCAAGCAGGATTACATCTCTGAAGAATTAGCCTTTCTGCTGAAAGCAAGCAGTCTGGGGTGACCAGTCCCCAAATCAGATAAATTTCAGATTCATCCTGAAGCTACAAAATGAGGGCCACTCATCATACTCAATTGGCGCTTTTTTTTTTTTCCAGTTGTCACCTTACTAAGACAGAAAACAAAGACAAATAAACAGGAAAGAAAAAAAATGGGATCAGAGAAGAAAAGGAGAGTAGCATGGAAGGAGGGCGAAAGTGAACCGCTCCGGGCTCCGAGGCTTTTTCGAAGGAACTGAACAGGAGGTTATCCTCCTCCCTCCCAAGTACCCTGGACTCATTCAAAATGCCTTCTTAAAATGCGGCGTAACTTTTCTTTTCACCCCGCAAAAGTGAGAGAATTCCTAAGACCTCTTCGTGGTCCGTAGATAACGGGTGGGGGGGGGGAGTAGAAAGATCACTTGAAATTCTGTATCCATAAATGGTAGAGCCGTGTTCTCTTTGTACACGAGACTTAATGAAAATCATATGTTTCACAAACACGGGTTGACCTTTTTGACACATAATTCCTAATTAACGGTGGAAATTCCACAACGTGGGCTCACAAGGCCGTTCAGGCCTGTAGAGTTTGCTTTCCCCAACTTTCGGGCAGAGCCCCGCAGTCCGGGGCCCGCGACTTCGCCCTCCCGACATGGGCTGTGCCGCGGTGAGTGCGCGGGGGCCGGAGCCCCGCACCCTCCCGGCTCGCGGCAGCGCCCAGGGGCGGGCGAGGGAAAGAAAGAGAAAGAAAGAGAAAGAGGGAGAAAGAGAAAGGGCGAGGGAGGGCGAGGGAGGGAGAGGAAGAGGAGGGAACGCGCGCGGGCGGGCGGGCGAGGCCTAGGAAGGCCCGGCGGCGGACACGCGGCCGCCTAGACCCAGTCCCGGCGCCGGCCCCGTGCTTACCTTCCAGGTAACAGCTGGAGGAGGACGAGAGCCCCTTCTTGGATTTGCAGCCCACCAACTTCAAGCAAATTTCCAACATTTTCGCGTGCCGGCGGCGTCGAGGCCGGCGCCCTGGGCTGGCTCCGCGGCGCGGCTCAAGCCCGGCTCTCCCGGCTGGCCCCGCCTGCCCTCCCGGACCCCCGCGGCCCCGCCATGCCGCCTCCCCGCCGCCCCGCGCGCCCGCCCGTGGCCGCGGCCGCGTCTCGGTCTCCGCTCCGGACGCGCCTGTTAACAAAGGGCCAAAAGCCCGGCCCGCGAGGCCCGCCCCCGCCGCCTTAACCCTCTCCGCGCCGCGCCGCGCCCGGACCCAGAGCTTCCCGGCGTTCTCAAGGCCTAGGCCGGCCCTGGACCGTTACCGCGGTCCGAAACCGAGGCCCCGCCAATTTCTAGGTTAAGGAGAGAGACGGTGGTTATTTTAAGCGCGGCATTCATGGGTTCTCAACGTTGGGAAGTGCGGTCCTAACTCCCCATGAAAGACACCGACAACTACTTCGGGAGGGCAGGCCTGCATCTCTGTGGCAGGAGGTGCCCCCAACCTGCACCACTGAAGGCCAAGCGAGTTCCACTGGGCGCGGTGCCCTGGCGAACCCTGTGTCCCTAGACTGTTGGTGAATAATGCAAATTCCTCTGGAATTATCAATTCTGGTCTCATTTACACTCAGTGAACTTACTGTGATTCAGGCTAACTCAATGGGTGTCTGAGGAATGAATAATCAGCTGCAACCCACATTACAACTACACAAGTTTGCAACACATTTGTCAAACCATACATCCAGACTAGGAGACAAAAGAGATGGGCGAGTTCAAATTCAAACATAACTTCTGATAATTTGTAAAGGGAGCTAGCTTAGTCTCCGCAATGAGATCTCATCAGGGTCATGGCCTGTGCCCCTTCTTTAAGAAGCCTCATTTTCTTCAACACAGAACTCTTCCCTTGTTTGGTGTGTGCCATGGGGGGCCATTGTTTAAAACCCATTTCATTGCTGTACTTGGCTCAAATCTTTTTATAACTAATGATAAGACAATATCATAAAATATAACAACATAATAAATAAAAATAATCACAATAATGTGTTCCTTGGCACAAAACCGGAAATCCAGATCAGTGGGAAACCATATGGAATCCAATTATATCAAATAATTTAATAAAAATCAGATAGGGACTTCCCTGGTGGCACAGTGGTTAAGAATCCACCTGCCAGTGCAGGGCACACAGGTTCAAGCCCCAGTCCAGGAAGATCCCACGTGCCACGGAGCAACTAAGCCTGTGCACCACAACTACTGAAGCCTGCACACCTAGAGCCCGTGCTCTGCAACAAGAGAAGCCACCGCAAAGAGAAGCCCGTGCACCTCAACGAAGAGTAGCCCCCGCTCACCGCAACTAGAGAAAGCCTGCACGCAGCAACGAAGACCCAATGCAGCCAAAAATAAATAAATAAATTAAATAAATAAGATAGATTTCAGTAACTATAGGAAAGTGAAGTTATCTAAATAGTGTTAGATAACTAAATTGCAATAGGGAGAAGAATTAAGTTAGTACACATCTTAGAGCACATGAACACTAAAAGCTGACATGTATTGAGATCTTACTATGAGTCAGACTCTTGTGAGAAGCACCCTCTGTTCATTACCACATTGCATCTGCACAACTATCCTGTGAGGAAAACAGAATTATTATATGATTCTTCAGGTAAAAATCTGAAGCTTAGAGAAGTCAAGCACCTCGCCCAAAGTCCTATGGCTGGAAACAGGTGGAGCTGGACTCAACCCAGGTCTACCTAGCTCCAAGGATCAGGCTCCTAACCAGTGGATTATGCAGCCCCTTCCCACCAAGAATAAATTCCAAGGAAATTAAAGCGTTGGATATCTATATCTTTGGTTAAATAACTAAGGTTGTCATATGTTTCAGAAGCAGCCTTGGTCAAGAGACCCCAGCTATGGTGATCAGCTCCAGAGGCAAAGCTGGACTCGTTCGTGGTCTAGCCTACCCTGCAGTGACAAAAACCTGGGTATCTTCAGTACACCAGGAATGGCTAAGTAACAAGATCTTCACTCAGGTCTGCCAAAAAGAGTACAGGACAGTTCAAGATTGGACTGGATGTGACTAGTGTATATCACAGGGTTTCTCAGCCAGGGCGTCATTAACTTTTTAGAGATGTCCTGTCAGATTCTGATTCATGTACAAAATGTGTTTCTACTGCAAGTAAGGGACCTATGGTTTGTGTTGTAGTACCAGGTCAGGCCTCATAGGCACCTAAGAAGACACAGCAGTTCCCATCGCCTGGAGACACAGGGCTACAGGGCCACCAGGTGACAAATGACTGTGGATGCTAGATTCTGGGAGACACTATCATTCTGCTAGAGAGCCTGTTTGTAATGATAGCCAACTTATTTAGTGTTACTTGAAACTTTCAACCTCCAGTGTAATGCCAAAAATAAAATCCCAAAGGGTGCCACCAGTACAAATAAGCTGAAAACTACTGTGTTGGTGCCATTTTAGAAAGTTAAAGGTCTTTGGACCAGACTATAATAAAGTCTGTCATCATATAGCATTTAAGATTTAATGGGCGGGCTTCCCTGGTGGTGCAGTGGTTGAGAGTCTGCCCGCCGATGCAGGGGACGTGGGTCCGTGCCCTGGTCCGGGAAGATCCCATATGCCGTGGAGCGGCTGGGCCTGTGAGCCATGGCTGCTGAGCCTGCGCGTCCGGAGCCTGTGCTCCGCAACGGGAGAGGCCACAGCAGTGAGAGAGGCCCGCGTACCGCAAAAAAAAAAAAAAAAAAAAAAAAAAAGATTTAATGGGCTATATTTAAATAGGCACCTTAATGCAAAGGATTATATGTTAATGGACATTTTTGCAATTCTAACCATATCCTTGAATTCTATCACTTAATACAGGCCCAGGTATTTGTTTGCATGTGCTATACTTTATATTAGGATGTAAGTTTATTTTAAAAAGCTAATGACTGTTACTAATATTCTGCTCTTGAGTCTAAAATGACCATATCCCTTTGGGGACTTCCCTGGTGGTCCGATGGGTAAGACTCCACGCTGCCAATGCCAGGGGGCCCAGGTTTGATCCCTGGTCGGGGAACTAGATCCCACATGCATGCCGCAACTAAGAAGTCTGCATGCTGCAACTAAGAGAAGCCCTCATGCCACAACTAAGAAGTCTGCATGCTGCAACTAAATAGATGCCGCATGCCGCAGGGAAGGTCGGGTGCAGCCTAAATAAATAAATAAATAATAAAATAAAATAAAATGACTTTATCCTTTTAAAAACTCTTAAAATGAGTAATGCTTATAAACTGTGTCCAAATCTTTTAAAACTTAGTTATAAAACCATACATCAACAGGTCTGGCAAAACACTCTGAATTAGCAGCAACGAATATTGAAAACATTGTCAAGCTGCACACCACCAAATTAAACCAGTACTATTCTTTCCAGATCTGGCTTTTGATGCTCTCTGAAGCTTATTCACAAGATACAAAAACCATTCTGTTACAAGCAAATAAGAGAGCTTCAATCTCCTTACTAGAATGAAGAAAGGCCTGAGAAGGATTCCCTCTAAGCAACCTTAAACCTAAAAGCCATTAACTTAAAGAAGAAAAAAAAAAGGAAAAAAAACAAAGAAATTAAAAAGACTGTGAACTAATGTGTTTGCTACATTACATTCAGTTTGGGAAAGGAATAAACTTTTAATATGCGCCTAATATGTGCCAGGCACAAGCCTCCAAAAACCCTACGAATTTTGTGTAGTTTAACTTCATTTCACAGGTAAGGAAACAGGGGGGTAAGCAGAGATCGGGACAGGTAGGTATTCTGTCCAGGTTCACACACCTAGAAGTAGTAAGGTCTAAAGCCCTTGAACTTTCCAAAATGGACATAATTTGCAATTTAAGTGAAAGGTGGATAACTGTAGCAAAGCCAGAGGATGAAATGAAAATCATTAACTGTTGAAAAATATGTCTTAAAACAATTCAGGGAATTAGAACTATTGATATTTAAGAATATTTTAAAATATATTAAGAATATTAAGAAAGAAAGAATAAAGGTCCGTAATTACATTAAAGTATGTGATCTGAGCTGTGTGTTTCTAAAATTACAGTCCATGGACAACCTATTTTGAATCGCCTGGGGTACTTATTTAAAATGCAGACTCTTTATCTCCATTCTAGACCTACACAATCAGAATATATGGAGCGGGCTGTATCTTAACATGTTCCCCAGATGATCTGTGTGCATATTTTAGACATTTTAAAAATTATATTTATTTATTTATTTTCTTTCTTCTTTTTGGCTGCATTGGGTCTTAGTTGTTGCACACGGGCTCTCTTGCTAAGGCGCACAAGCTCAGTAGTTGTGGCGCGTGGGCTCAGTTGCCCTGCAGCATGTGGGATCTTAGTTCCCCGACCAGGGATCGAACCCACGTCCCCTGCATGGGAAGGTGGATTCTTTATCACTGGACCACAGGGAAGTCCCCACACTTAAGTTTAAAAACCACTGTTTTGGAAGTGGGAAGAGCTGCTTCTTATTTTCCCTGGGAATAGGACAAACAGGGATGGATATTTCTAAAATTTATTCATTGGAAAGCAATTTGTGAGTTAAAGAAATTGTATAACTCTAAACAAGTTACCAAAAGAGAACTCTTCTCTGAAAATTTTGGATACAGATTGAATTTTTTTTAAGTTTGAAGTTCAGTCCTATTTTTTTAAAAGCAGGGTGGGCGGGTGGACAAGGGCCCACCACAGAAGTTGGTCAAGGGAAGAAAGCAGGACACAGATGCAGGATGTGGAATCTCCACCTGGGAGCAGCAGGATGGGGGTGGGAGTTTAAGGCAGACAGACAGATGAATCTGACATGGTGCCTGGTCTGGGGCACCCAGGACCAGATGGTCCCAGATCTGACTGATCCCTTCACTGTTTCCAGCCCAGTTAATAACTTTAGGAGGAAAAAGCAAAGATCTTGAGGTATGTGTATGCTATTTCACATGCCAACAAAGGCCACATCCTCTGATTCTGCAGACACTGTCCAGTGAGAGACTGCCAGGCTCCCTAGTGCTGTGGGCCCAACTCACTGGAGAATGCAGCTTAGAATATCACATCAATCATACCCACTTTTGCCCCTGTAAAGGGCATACATGCAACCCTTTAAGTATCATACATTTTCAGTGAGATAACACTGTTTACTGGTCAAGTGTCAGAAAGGTCCAGGGACTCTGATAATGGGGAAACCAGGTGAGAGGGGGAGGCAACACAATGGAGACTGAATGAGGTGTGACATCTCGCAAACTTATTCTCAGTCTCAAACTCGCCACTCACTGTGATAGCTTGGGCAAGTGACTCAATTTTCTAGTCTGTAAAACTGGGGGATGGTCTTAAGAGTAGCTCTCTCACTGGGTTATGAAGATTGGAAATAATGTATGGAAAGTGCCCAATGCAGAGAAGGTGCTCAATAAACAATAACTATTGTTATTTCCAAAAGAGGCCTCTTAACTATATCAGGTGATGGTCTGTTTACCTGCCTAAGTCTTACTGCCACTAAGTCAAGAGCTAAAATTAACAAATGTGATATGTGCAAATGATTCCAGAAAGCAAAGTCTGAGGGAGTGAAAGCAGTCTGGAGGTTTTCCAAGGGACAAGGAAATCAACTTATTTGATTAAGGGAAAGAAACAGTGGCTGTGGGGTAGGAGTAGCAACCAAGGTTCAATGTCACACAGAGTCCTATCTTTAATCCTAAAGCCAAAGTTTTACAACCACAGCTTTGTGGCAAAACACAAACTCCACACCCCACATCTTTTTTTTTTTTTTTTGCGGTACACGGGCCTCTCACTGTTGTGGCCTCTCCCGTTGCGGAGCACAGGCTCCGGACGCACAGGCTCAGTGGCCATGGCTCACGGGCCCAGCTGCTCCGCGGCATGTGGGATCTTCCTGGACCAGGGCACGAACCCGTGTCCCCTGCATCGGCAGGCGGACTCTCAACCACTGCACCACTAGGGAAGCCCCACACCCCACATCTTTAGTGGGGGCCTATTTCAGGCCCAGAACTTGATGTGCAGGCCACACATAGGACTGTCTTTCATATAACACTGCTTGTTTTGTTAGTCCCTTTAGTATTTACAGAGCTACAATTCTTAATGGAGGGGCCAAATCTAAACTGCTTTAGAGTAATTACATCCACTTTCTAGAAAATCTCATTTTAGTAAGATTTTACTGTATTTTTTATAATCAACAAGTCAAACATAATGATTAAACAAATTTTCTCCCAGAAGAAGGAAATATTGTTGGTATGCCCTAAATATTTTTTATTAATTTTTCTTAATCAAAGTAATATATCAATACATACATGGTTAAGAATCAAACACTAAAAGTCTTATAATAAAATCAGTAGTCCCCTGACTCCATCCCCTTGTCTGTTTCCCCAGAGGCAGCCTTCTTCAGATTTTTAATATCCTCATATTATTGTTTCTGGATTCATCAGCTTTCCACACTATATATTAACTTGTTATAGCAGTATTATACTATCACCATCTCCAACCTCCCATAACAATAAAATCACAATTTTTGGTTAAATCATTGGTCAGTGTTGATATTATTATGATGATACAAATATTGTTCATTGCTCCACCAATAATATACTATGAATGTCTCCTTTATTATATAACTTTGTTTATCCTGGAGATATTAATTGCCTTGATTTTTTCACTTGATTCATCTTCTCTATGCCTATTACTGTTTTTCCCCCAAACATTTCAAGTATCTGCCAAACACCCAGTAGAATTTTTTCCAAATACTAAGACACTTAAAATATCCTCAGTTCTGGGCTTCCCTGGTGGCGCAGTGGTTGAGAGTCCGCCTGCCGATGCAGGGGACACGGGTTCGTGCCCCGGTCTGGGAAGATCCCACATGCCGCGGAGCAGCTGGGCCCGTGAGCCGTGGCCGCTGAGCCTGCGCTTCCGGAACCTGTGCTCCGCAACGGGGGAGGCCACAACAGTGAGAGGCCTGCGTACCACAAAAAAAAAAAAAAAAAAAATATATATATATATATATATATATATATATATATATATATATATATCCTCAGTTCTGTGTATTGACTTAACATCCTCATCTTGCTGGAATTCATCATCCAGTAGCTTCCTGGGGGGGTGAGGGGAGGTGCATGTCTAAAAAATGCCTTTCCATTCCACTCAGTTTGGCTGGGTATAGAATTCTAGGTTGAAAATCATTTTCCCCACTTAATTTTGAAGGCATTTCTCCACTATCTTCTAGTTTTCAGTATTGTTGTTTAGAAATGCAATTCCACTCTGACTCCTGATCCTTTATGTATCACCTGCTTTTCTCTTTGGAAGCTTTTAGGATCTTCTAATATTCTTGGTGTTCTGAAATCTTACAATGATATGGCTTGGACTCTCTCTCTCTCTCTCTCTCTCTCTCTCTCTATATATATATATATATATATATATTCTGTGTACTCAGGGAGCCAATGCAATTCAAAGATTTTTCATTTAACTCCAGAAAATACTCACTTCACTAAGCTCTGGAATTTTTCTGATATTTATTGTCTCCTAAATTCTCCTCCATTTTCTCTCTTTCTGGAATTCCTACCAGATGTATACTGAAGCCCTGGGATTGAGCTTCTAATCTTATCTGTTCTCTTTTGTTGTCCAAGTCTTTGTCTTGTGTTTTGCTTTCTGAGATAGACTATTTGCCAAGTCTTGTGTTGAATTTTAAATTTTAGCTATCATGTTTTCAATATTAAAGAGCTCATTTTGGGGCCTCCCTGGTGGCGCAAGTGGTTGGGAGTCCGCCTGCCGATGCAGGGGATACGGGTTCGTGCCCCGGTCTGGGAGGATCCCATATGCCGTGGAGCGGCTGGGCCCGTGAGCCATGGCCGCTGGGCCTGCGCGTCCGGAGCCTGCGCGTCCGGAGCCTGTGCTCCGCAACGGGGGAGGCCACAGCAGTGAGAGGCCCGCATACCGCAAAAAAAAAAAAAAAAAAAAGAGCTCATTTTATTCTGATTGTTACTTTTTAATAACACACTGTTGTTTGATGTTTGCTGTATTTTTCTCTGAGGAGAGCAATGAATAGTTCTTCTGAACTCTTCTTCTGTTTCCTGCATTGTCTTTATTTCCACCATGTTCCCTTTTTCTGTGAATTTGTTTTACCCTCTACCTATCATGTAGAGACTTTTAATTGGGCTGTCCATTCATTATACATGAAAGAGGAACTAAAAAAATATGCATGGAAGTGGCACAACATGTGGACTTCAGTGAAGGGAGGTGGTGAGCTTACTTTTCCATCAAGAGAACCCCCACATGGGCTTTTCTCTGGGACAATTAAATTTTATTTTTTTGTTTTTTTCTCTAGAAAAGAATCTTTCCATCTCTTCTCTGTTAGGGCTCTGGCTACCAGGTATTGGAAGAGGCCTGAGAATCTCATTATTCAGCATGCAGACTTAAAAAAAAAAATCTGTTCTTGCTCACCCCACTGTTTTCAGCTCAATGGCTTACCTGCACCCCAGCTGGGGGTAATATCCCTGAGTCTGGAGCCTTTATAGGGCAATTTCTCAAGAATACTTTTCTTTCATGTAGGTGGGAAACAGAAGTGGTCACCTGGCTGTACAGGGATGGGGAAGGGTGTGAAGAATCTAAAAAGTCCTTTACAGACTTTCAACTGATCCCCTTGATTTCAGTTAAGGCCTCATGACCCCCTGCTTTCTGTGGTACTAATGCCTCTAATTTCTGACTTTTTCTCTCAGGTTCTTACAAGTAAACTGGCTCACTTCTAATCAATGTCTCTCTTAGAAGAGGTTAGGCTTCAGCTTCTTCGATTCTGCTAAGTCTATTACCACGCTTTTGACTGCCTCTCATTTTCCAAAAATGTGTTCACCTTTCTTATCTACTTTTCCCTTTGGGTTCGTTTTGTCCTTATGCATTTTCACTTTTCAAAAAATCTTTTTATTATCATTCCAGTGGGGCTTGGGGAAGGTAATAGAAATAAAAACAGGTCTGCAAACTTTAATCGTTTTAAATTAGAATCTAGTTTTGGGACTTCCCTGGTGGCGCAGTGGTTGAGAGTCCGCCTGCGGATGCAGGGGACAGGGATTCGTGCCCCGGTCCGGGAGGGTCCTACATGCCTCGGAGCGGCTGGGCCTGTGGACCATGGCAGCTGGGCCTGCGCATCTGGAGCCTGTGCTCTGCAACAGGAGGGGCCGCGGCGGTGAGAGGCCCGCGTACCGCAAAAAAAAAAAAAAAAAAAAAAAAAAAAGAATCCACCTGCAAATGCAGGGGACACGGGTTCAATCCCTGGTCTGGGAAGATCCCACATGCCCGGAGCAACAAAGCCCGTGTGCCACAACTACTGAGCCTGCGCCCTAGAGTCCGCAAGCTACAACTACTGAGCCCACGTGCTACAACTACTAAAGCCCGCATGCCTAGAGCCTGTGCCCCACAACAAGAAAAGCCACCACAATGAGAAGTCCGTGCACCGCAACGAAGAGTAGCCCCTGCTCGCCGCAACTAGAGAAAGCCCGCACGCAGCAAGGAAGAGCCAACACAGCCAAAAATAAATAAATAAATAAATAAATAATAAATAAATAAAAAGAATCTAGTTCGACCATTTTACAGATGAGACAACTGAGGCACAAACAGGTTAAGAAAACTTGTACAAGGTCTCATAGCAAGTTAGTGGCAGAGCCAGGAAAAGAGCCCAGATCTCCAAACCACGTTGCTAGATTTTTTCGATTATGTGACACCCACTAGGCACCCATAATTAAGAGCTGACAGACTAGTTTTAGGATACTAGGCTGAAAAAGTATTTAAAATTTGTTGCAAACTACAGGTCTCAAATCTTAATATTGCTGGTGGTGAAGAAACAACCAAACCCTGAATTCTTAAATCCAGTCACATAAAGTTAAATTATAAACAGTTATGTTATTAAACAAAAATAGTTTGAGATACTTATTAAAATCTAAGTGCTTGAATTCAACTTAAAGAGGTTTTGCATGATTTCATGAATTGTCTTTGTCCCTTTTACTTTGGTTAACTTTTGAAATAAATGCCACAGAATTTTATTGTAAATCGTGGAAAGTCTTGTTTGTTTGTTTTTAATCTGAATACTGAATAAAGATTAAGATATCTACAAAACAAACAAAAGTAGCAATGTTGCAAAAATCTAAAGGCGATAAACTATCATCATTATAATAAGGTAAATTTAATCTCCCTTGAGTAGAACTCGTTGATAAAAGAAAAGTCCAAGCACTGGTTATTTACAAACAATACTTTTATTTTCAAACACTGGTACTGCTTTTGGCTTTTATAGTTTTGTTAAGTCTGAACTGGAAAACCAATGGTTAATTTTTTTCCTCTCTTTCTCTAAGACTAAAAGAATCTGCCAAAGCAGCAGACCAGGCCTAGGAGATCACGTTACTTTGGGGGTGGGGGAAAGAAGGCAGCTGGAGGGGAGTGTAGAGAGAAGGGCCAGAAGGGAAAGAAAACAAGTTGTCTGAACCTCCCCACAGTGTAAGACCCAGCAGGGATTAGGAGGTACGTGGAGGAGCCCATGTTTATCCAAGTTATCTCTGGGGCAGCTGAAATGGGCTGTAAAAGTATGGGCTCCTTTGATATTAAAATCTTCTCAGCAATAGAGCTGCACCCGGGAAAGCAGATTTCTTGGTAATGTTACCAAGGCCTGAAAACCTAGAAATGAAACACTCAGAGAGCGTTAATGTTTGTTTCTTCAAAACATTCAGTACCAATTTGTTTTGTTGTCAGGGTTTTAAACATACAAAGGACAAATGGATCCAGAAGATTGCTTCCCTACACGTGTTAGAAATTACTGTTGTCCTTAGACAAGTAATGACATCTCTAAATGAAACAGTACTGCTCTTTTTCTTCCTAAAGAGACAGATCTGGCCTATTGATCCAGAACTACATACTAACCGGAGAAGAACAGCTACGGTTAACATTGGAGAAACTGCTCATTAAATGGCACGGTCAGGAGGAAAGGGCCCCTTGAAAAGAAAACTGCAAAACAAAGTCAACCTGGCAGAAGCTGTCCTCTTGTTTGCTACCCTTCCTACGAGCTGGTACATAAAATCTGTATTCAGTAAAGCAACTCCAGAATTGTATTTAATCACTAAGGTATCTTCACCTTCCCTAAGTAATAGTAATTCATATTTATGGCTACTTCACCATTAAGAACATTCTAGTGCAATTCTAAAACAAAAGTAAAATGAACTGCTCCAAAAGGTTTAGGCCAATAACCTCATATCAACTAGACTTTCTTTGATGAAAAAGTAATGGGAATCCCACACAGACTAGTTACAGGAACTGCCAAGCCCAACAATGTCCCCTAACATCTGTTCTCCTCTCTCACCATCAACCTTTAAGTTTTAGATGGACATATGGCCCCAGAATAAAGACTACATTTCCTAGTCCCTCTTGGGCCTAGTCATTACCATGTAACAAGTTTTAACCAATGACACGGCGAGCAGCACCGATACATACAACTTCTGGGTCAGGTTCTTAAAAGGAATGAGAATGCCCTCCCTCTCTTTTCTACTTCCCACTGCCTGCAAGGGGACAGGCTTGCTGGAGTGGCCATTTGGATCCTGAGGTAGAATCCACACCTTAAAAGTAACAACATAGGGCTTCCCTGGTGGCGCAGTGGTTGGGAGTCCACCTGCCGATGCAGGGGATGCGGGTTCGTGCCCCGGTCCGGGAAGATCCCGCATGTCGCGGAGCGGTTGGGCCCGTGAGCCATGGCCGCTGGGCCTGCGTGTCCGGAGCCTGTGCTCCACAGCAGGAGAGGCCACAACAGTGAGAGGCCCGTGTACTGGAAAAAAAAAAAAAAAAGTAACAACATAGCAGGTGTCTGATTCTGTGGAGTCCCCATACACATGCAGGACTGCTAATGTCAGCCTGTTAACAGAAGCGAGAAATAACATCTAGCTGTTTTAAACCGCTGGTATTCTGCATCTGTATAACAGCCATTTAGTCTTTACGGTAATACTAAAAGACCAGTTTTAACTCCCCTAAATCTAAGAATTTCCCAAATCAATTGTTTCTTTTCTTTATCTATTAAAAACTGTTAATTGAAGAGCAAGCGTTTGAAATTATCCTATAACCTTTAGAAAATGAGAAAGTGTCTTAAATGATCGTTGTGAAACACACAGTCCAGTATCCAGCTCATAACAAAGACTCAAAAGTTACACATTAATTATTATTGCTACCTTAACTGTCCCTTCCCCTTTCCAGAGTCTCTGGTACTGGTGTGAGGAAGATTAAAAAATTCTGTGTTCTATCATAGATCTGATAAAGAATTTGTATCCAGAATACAGAGAACTCAACACACAATAATAAGACAGTAAGCAAACCAATGAAAAAATGGATAAAAGATTTAAATTGATGTGTCACCAAAGAAGAAATATGAATGGCTAATAAGCACATGAAAAGATGCTCAGCATCAGCCATTCCAGAAATGGAAACTAAAACCACAGAGAGGTACTTCTTCACAGCCACTCAAATAGTTATGGTCAGAACGACAGACAAAACCAAGTGTTGGTGAGGACGCGGAGAAACTAGAACACTCATACACTGCTGCTGGGAACGTAAAATGGTACAGCCCTACTACAGAAAACACTGTGGCAGTTTCTTAAAAAGTTAAACATAAACTTACTATAAGACCCAACAACTCTACTCCAAGGAATCTACCCTAGAGGAATGAAAACATATCCACACAAAGACTTGTACATGAATGTCCACAGAAGCATTATTCATAACAGCCAAAATTGGAAACAATCCAAACGTCCATCAGTTGATGAATTAATAAACAAAATGTACATCCAAAGAATGGAATAATATTCAATAATAAAAAGGAATGACGTACTGATATGTGCTACGATATAGATAAACCTCAAAAACACACTGTGATATGAAAGAAGCCAGTCACAAAGACTACATATTGTATAATTCCATTTATAGGAAAGGTGCAGAAAAGGCAAATCTATAGAGACAGAAGGCAGATTTAGCGGCTGCCTGGGCATGGGGGTGGGACTGACTGCAAAGGGGCACAAGGGATCTTTTTGGGATGATGGAAATGTTCTAAAACTGCATTGTGGTAATGGCTGCACACTCTATAAATTTACTAGAAATCAGTGAATTGGACACTAAAATGGTAAATTTTATGGCATGTAAATCTTACCTCAAAAAAATGTTAATAAAAAAGGGAGAAAGCAATGTGTTCTAAGATTTTGATCCCATTTCCTGATTGGATGTCATAGAAAGGATGAGACAGAGGATTAGAAATGCAATAAGTTTGGCTGCTCAATTCCATGCTGTGAACCTAAAGAGACCATGCTCTGTGTGTTGCAGGTACGTGGCATCTTATTTAGAGATGCTTCTAATGAGAGCCACATTCCCAGAGAGGAAACATGCAACAATTCCACCCAGCCCTGACACCTCTACTGACTCCCAGCATACTCCTGGCTAAGGAGTGTATGTGAGGGGGAGGACTGTATATACAACTAAGATGATCGAGACCTGGGTGGGAGTAGGAGATGTAGCTCAGGTTGATTAAAATAGAGACATCTGAGAAAGCCAGCAGCCTGGCACATCAAAGACTGAAAGGCACAGAAACACATCTCCCACTCCTAGGAAGCACCTGGATACTCTCACAAGTAACTGTAGCTTTCCAGTATGTAGCCTTCACAGAGGCCTGAAGGGCTACAACTTTTAAGAGTTCCCAAATGTACACCCTGGCACCACTCATCTTCTGGACAGACAGTCCAAATTGTTAAACTTCTCATAGAAACCAAGAATCAGAGTAAGTTAGTTGAGATCAAAATGTTAAGAAGAATATTTAAGATCTATTGTAAGAAAATTTCTAGGTAGTAAAATTTCTAGGTGGTAAATGTTATGTTTCCAAAGTACTAGGAGAAGGAGAAGCAACCAATTAAATACTGGAACTAACAATATATATTTCATGAGTCTTAGGCTTCTGATAAACAAATGAATTGCAAAGGTTAATCAGTCAATAATTCTCAATACTGTCCAGCGTTTTCCCTTACTTTTTCTTGTCTGATCTCCAAAACAACTCAAGGGAAGTAGGGAGTTGTATTCCCAACAAAGCCACAGTGACTGAAGCCCAGCATGAAGGAATCCCAAAGGAAGAGGGACTCAAGAAGCCAGGCATGCTCTGAAGCTGAGATTCCACCAATAACCCAAATGTGCCTGGTATGACAGACCCACCCTACGCATGCCTGGCAAAACAGAGGTCACACCACAATAGAATAAGAAACAGCTCCTGCTTTAAAGAGAATTGGGTCTTTATCTTCACTTCTTGGTCCTCATCTGACTGGTAGAGCTCTCATAAAACTCTTGACTTGTCATCACTTGTCAATCAAAGATCTGACTTGTCATCAGAGATCTGAGAATGGGCCATTCATTCAACAAACTTTATAGAGCCAGTGGTGATGAAGATGATAAAAAGGAAGAAGACACACTTCTGGGCCTCCAAGGATGCTTGGTCTTGAGAGAGAGGTGGGAAGGAGAGAGGAGCAGACCCTGAAACAAGGAATCATAAGGGTGAGAAAAATTCCATAATAAGTGTATGCATAATAGCTATAGGAGCCCAGGGGATGCTCTGGCAGTCCAGTGGTTAGGACTCTGTGCTTTCACTGCCGAGGGAACAGGTTCAATCCCTGGTCGGGGAAGTAAGATCCTGCAAACTGTGCTGTGTGGCCAAATAAATAAGTAAATAAATAAATAATAATAAAAAGGAGCACAGAAGAAGTGGATAATTCTGCCTACAGATGTTAGGAGAGGCTTCCTAGTGGAGAAATCAGTAGTATAGAAAGACTGGAAGATTCTTCCTTTTACCATTCTCCTTTCACAATTTAGAAATCAGTTAAAAGCATACAAGTAGCCCACTCATATGTGCTGAATTGATTCTCCACAAAGGTGTAAAGACAATTCAATGGAGAAAGGATAGTTTTTTGAACAAATGGTCCTGGAATATTGTGCATCCATATACAAAATGATGACACTTGGTCAGTATGCACCACATATAAAATTTAATACAAAATGGATTATAGATCTAAATGTTAAATAAAACTTATAAAACTTCTAGAAGAATATCTTTGTGATCTTGTGTTAGGCAAAATTTCTTAGGTACAATACCAAGTATGAACCTTAAGAGAAATAACTCATATATTGGACTTCCATCAAAATTAAAAATTTATGCCATTCTTTTTTTTTTTGGCCGTGCCATGAGGCTTGCAGGATCTTAGTTCCCCCCAGCCAGGGATTGAACCTGAGCCCATGGCAGTGAAAGCGTGGAATCCTACCCACTGGACCGCCAGGGAATTCCCAAAATTTATGCTCTTCTAAAGACACTGTTAAGAGAATGAAAAGAACAAGTCAAAGACTGGGAGAAAATATCAAGTGCTGGTAAAAATGTGGAGCAACTGGCATGAATGCAAATTGGTAGGAACTGCTGGTGGGAATACAAAATAATACATTCCCTTTGTAACACAGTTTGGCAGTTTCTCATAAGTTAAGCATACACTTAACATATGGCCTAGCAATTCCAATCCTAATTATTTAATCAAGAGAAATGAAAATTAATGTCTACACAAAAACCTGTATGTGAATTTACAGTGGCTTTACTAATAATCATCAAAAACTGGAAGCAACTCAAATGTCCTTCAACAGCTGAATGGCTAAACACACTGGGGTATCTTCATACAACAGAAAGCTACTCAGCAATAAAAAGGAATGAACCACGTTGATTACATGCAACAACATGGATGAATCTTAAATGCATCCTGACTCAAAAGGTTATATACTTTATAATTCTACTTATGATATTCTGTAACAGACAAAATCCTAAGGACAGAAAACTGAAAAGTGGTTGCAGGGGCTGGGAGGATGCATTGCCAACCAAAGGAATTAGGACTGGCGGGGGAGGGGCAGGGAGTGATGGGACAGTTCTAGATGTCAAGGGTGGTGGTAGTTACATGACTATAAGCACTGTCAAAACTCATACTCTAAAAGGGGCAAATTTTACCATATGTAAATTATACCTCAATAAAAACACAGTTTTCCTTCTTCAAATGTCCCGTTCCTCAGGGGAGTCCACTCACTGCCAGAGCCCCTGCTTGGTGCTTCCCTGTGAATAGAGCCCCTCTGGGGCTGTGAGAGGGCACTCCATTGCTGGACTTGATTTGGCTGGTGAGAATTAGATTAGTGGTCCTAGAGTGAGTACAGTCTGTACAATTCGGTTTCTTTCCCTTTGTTCCTTCTGCTCTACAAGACCCCAAGTGGAATATATTTCAGAAGTACAAACAGCACCGATAAGTAGCTTTATCCAGTGTCATGCCAGGTGGTAGAAATCCATGCTAAAGGGTTGTCTTTCTCTAATGCAAACCTCCCTGTACCTGGATAGGAAAGCACTGGTGACCGTGCAGGAGAGGCAGCTGTGGGGTGGTAGAGAGAAACCCTGCAAGAGAGCAGGGCCCTGGGTTCCAGTAGGAGGCTGGTGGGGGGGCACTTCCCCCACTCTGAGCCTCGTTCACCTGCAAAATGGAGGCTGAGCCAAATGCCTGGTACCACCTGTCTAGGCTCTCAGTCTGTGAGCCGATTCAAGGTCTAAGGTAAATTTTTCTCTTTCTCCTTGTCAAGGGCTTTTTAAAAATGACAATTTCCTGACTAGAAAGAGTGAGTTTGCTAACTTACAAATGCCAGCACTTGTACCAAAAAACTGGTTTCCCTTATCTAGACTGTGCCTACAACCAACCAATCCTCACGAATGGATTTAGGAGCCTTTGGGCCACAGGAGGATGAGGGGCAGGTCTCCAGCAAACCACATCAAGAACATGGACAGTCAGCCCTGGCTGGCTGCAACTGATTCCTGTCTCAACATTTCCAGAGCAAGTGAGCCAGAAAGCTTTATGAAAAACAGTGTCCAGAGCCCTGGGTGTTCAACTTCCTGCCAGTGAGTTGTACAAAGACAAGGGGCGGGGGCTTATCAGGTTTGTACATGGTCTCCTAAGGACTGAAAGCAGCGTTTAATTAATTCTGCAGCTTCCCAATATTTAAGGCGACAAAATTGCCTTTAACTTTGTCCTATAGTTGCTAGCTCTTGACTCTGCCTAGGATTTGCATATCTGATTCCTGGCTCTCAAAAAGCCCCATAAGTGACATTTGGCAATATTCAGTATCTCTCAGAACCTCAAATTTATTTACCCTTTGACCCGGCAATTCTATTTCTGGGAATTTACAGACTTGCCTACACATACACATACAAGTGAATATGAATACACATATATTCACTGTAGATTGTTTAAATAGCAAGGATCTATCATTAAGTTAAATAAACTTTGGTCTTAGCCTTCAAAATGGGGTACATTGATGCCTGGATGGGGGTTCATGTGAGCCTTCCAAGTATGCAAGTATTTATTTAAAAAGGAATCAAGTTGCAAAGCCTCAGTTTCATACATCATCCTTTCTAAAACTGATCTGCCTAAGAACTCCTCTGTCAGTTCTCCTTTTCTCATGTTGCTTTCGTAATTACCCCTCTCCTTCCCCACAAAAGAGAGGAACACCTCTTGTAAATCCATGGGTTTAAAAATTCCTGGTCATCAAACTATGGGACAATCTGAGAATATATCGCTTTAGACAGGAAGGTGGTTTTCTTTTTCTTTCTTTTTTTTTGAGAACAAAACAAAGAGAGCACCATTAAGAGAGAAATATTCTGCAAATGTTTACAGAGTACATACTAAGAGCTAGGTACTGTCCTACACTCTAGGGTTACAACAGGTAGAATATGGGGAAAAAATCCCTGCCCCTCGATAGTTCACTTTCCATTGGGGGTAGGGGAGACAGACAACAAAATAAATTATAGAATACATAAGAGGGTAAAAACCGCTAGGGAGAAAAAGCAGGTAAGAGGGATGGGGTTGCTGAGGTTGAGGAGTGGGGATTGAGATTATAATTTTAAATAAAGTGGTCAGAAACACCATCACTGAAGATGACAATTGAGCAAAGACCCAAAGGAGGTAGCGTGAACTATGGGGGAAGCACTTTCCTAGAATAGGGAACAGCAATTGCAAAGTCAATGGGGCAGGGAGGATGACTGGGGGAGGTCCAAGGAAGAGCTAAGAGGTCAATGTGGAGGGAACAGAGTAGGTAAGAGGGAGAGTAAAAGGACATTAGTCAGAAGTTGCAGGGAGGTGGGGAGATCTTGTCTGCCTGAGGTGACTGCCAGGGCTTTTTGGCTTTTACTCTGAAGGAGCTGGGAAGGCACTGGAGGTTTGGGGCAGAGAAGAGACAGGGATTTGATTATATTTAAAAGGATTACTCTGGCTGCACAGGGAGAAGAGACTAAGAGGGAACATCTGCACAGTAATGCTTATCTTGAAGAATGAGCTGGGAAGTGTTTGTTCCCTCTTTTTCTAATTTCTGGAAAGGCTGAATAGAATTTGTAATATTTCTTTCTTAAATGTTTGGTAGTATTCACCAGTAAAACCATCAGGCCCTGGCATTTTCTTTGTGGGAAGGTTTTTAACTACAATACAAACTCAGTTTCTTTAATAGATTTGGGCCTATTCTGGTTGTTTCTTCTTGAGAGAGTTTTGGCAGTTTGTGTGTTTCAAAGAACTTGTCTGTTTTTTCTAGGTTGCTATTTGGTTTACTTATTAAAATTTTTGTATTCTCTTTTTTTCCTGATTGGTCTGGCCAGAGGTTTATCAATTTTATTGCTCTTTTCAGAGAACTGGATTTTGGTTTCATAGATTTCTTTATGGTTTTTCTGTTTTCCATTTCACTGATTTCCACATCGACCTTTTTTCTGCTTAATTTGGGTTTCACTAGCTTTCATTTTTCTAGTTTCTTAAGATGGGATCCCAAGGTCAGTTATTTGAAGCTTTTTTCTTTTCTAATACAGGGGGCTTTAGTGTTAAATAAATTTCCCTTTAGCCCCATCCCCCAAATTTTATGTTGCATTTTCACCTTCATTCAGTTCCAAATACTTACTAATTTCACTTTTGATTTTTTTTCTTTGACTCATGGTTTATTTAAAAGTGTGTTATTTCATTTCCAAATAATTGAAAGCTCTTCCAGATATCTTTCTGTTACTGATTCCTCATTTAATTCCCCTGTGGTCAGAGATCATACTTTCTATGACTTGAATCAGCTTACATTCATTGAGACTTTTTTAATGGCCCAGAAAATGATTTATCTTGGTAACAGTTTCATGTGCACTTGTAAAGAATGTGTATCCTACTGTTTGGGGTGGAGGGGTAGAGTGTTCTATAAATGTTAATTAAGCCAAGACAGCTGATTATATTGTTCAAATCTCCCATATCCTTATTGATTTTCTGTCTATGTGTTCTATCAATTGAGTGAGAGGTGTTAAAATCTCCAAATATAATTGTGGATTTCTCCTTGCAGTTCTATCAGTTTTTGATTCATGTATTTTGAATCTCTAATACATATATAAACACTTAGGATTATATATTCTTATTGGATTGACCTCTTTACCATTACGAAATGACTCTCTTTATCCCTGGTACTATGCTCTGTTTTGAAATCTACTTAGTCTGATATAGACATTCAAGTTAATCTTTTGATTAATGTTGACATGGTACAACCTTTTCCACCCTTTTGCTTTTAATCTATTTGTATCTTTATATTAAAACTGGGTTCATTGTAGGTAACATATAAATGGGTCTTATTTTTATACAATCTGACAGTCTCTGTTTTTTATTGGGACGTTTAGACTTTTATATTTAACATACTATCAATGTGGAATTTAATCTACCATCTTGCTATTTTATATTTACCCAATCTGTTCTTTTTTAAAAAATAAGTTTCAGATGTACTGCTATGTAATCTGTTCTTTGTTCATTTTTCCAAGTTTTTCTGTCTGCCCTTTTTTGTATTAATTAAATACCTTCATTATTATAATTTATCTCTGTTGGCTTATTAGCTATAACTCTGCTGCTTTAGAGTTTATCATACACATCTTTAACTTATCACAGTCTACTTGCAAATGATACATTACTTCACATATAGCATAAGAATCTTACAACAGTAGACTTCCATTTTCCCACTCCCATTTGTACGACTGCTGTCATAAACTTTACTTCTACATAAGCTGTAAATGCCAGTGTGTTATTTGTTTCTGCTTTTGTTTAAAAGACATATCTTTTAAAGAGATTTAACTAATGAGGAAAGGGCTTCCCTGGTGGCGCAGTGGTTAAGAATCTGCCTGCCAAGGCAGGGGACACAGGTTCGAGCCCTGCGCCGGGAAGATCCCACATGCCGCGGAGCAACTAAGCCCGTGCGCCACAACTACTGAGCCTGCGCTCTAGAGCCCGTGAACCACAACCACTGAGACCACGTGCCACAACTACTGAAGCCCACGTGCCTAGAGCCCGTGCTCCACAACAAGAGAAGCCACCGCAATGAGAAGCCCGCGCACTGCAACAGAGTAGCCCCCGCTCTCCGCAACTAGAGAAAGCCCGCACGCAGCAACGAAGACCCAACACAGCCCAAAATAAATAAATAAATTTAAATAAATAAATAAATAAATAAATAATGAGAAAAAATATTATATATTTACAAGGTAGTTACCCTTCTCCAGTGTATCACTTTCTTTTTGTAGCTCTGGTTTCCACCAGGTATCATTTTTCTTCTGCTTCAAGGATATTCTTTGACATTTTTTTTAGTGCAAGCCTGCTGGTAATGAATTCTTTCAGTTTTTGATATGTCTGAAGAAGACTTTATATTGCCTTTGTTTTTGAAAGATATTTTCACCAAGAAAAGAATTCTAGGTTGACGATGTTTTTCTTTTGTTTAAAGATGTTGCTCCACTGTTGCCTGGCTTACACTGTTATCAAAGCGGAATCTGCTGTCATCCTAATCTTCATTTTCTCTGGCTGCTTTTAACATTCTTCTCTATCACTAGTTTTATGCAATTTGAGTATAATGTGCCTTGATACCATTTTTCTTCATGTTTCTTGTGCGTGGAGTTCCTTGAGATTCTTGGATTTATGGGTTTATTACTTTCATTACATTTGGAGGGGTTTTTTTTCAGTCATTTTTTTCTTCTGTTATTTCTTCTATCCCTCACACTTCCTTCCTCCTTCAGACACTCCAATTACACATATAATTGGCCCCGCACTTCACTGATGCTTTGTTCATTAATTTTTTTCAGATTTTTTTCTTTCTGTGTTTCATTTTGGACAGTTTACATTGTCTTCAAAATCACTAATCTTTATTTCTATGCTGTTTATTCTGACATCAATTTCATTCAATGTAGTCATCTCAGCAATTGTAGTTTTCATCTCTAGAAGTTTATCTTCCATGTCTCTAATTAACACCTTTCTTCTAGCTTCTTAAACATATGGAATACAATTATAATAATTATTTTAATGTCCATATTTGCTATTTCTACCATCTGTGTCATTTCTGGTCAGTTACTGGAATATTTCCTACTACCTTACATACCTAGTAATTTTTGACTGGATGCAGACATTGTGTATTTTACCATGTTGGGTCCTAGATATTTTTGCATTGCTAAAAATATTCTTTAGCTTTGTTCTGAGATACAGTCTGGAAACAATTTGATCCTTTTGGGTTTTGCTCTTAAACGTTGTTAGGCAAGACCAGAGTAGCATTTACTCTACCATTAATTGGGGCAAGACCCTTCTGATGGTTAATTTTATGTGTCAGCTTAACTGGGTCACAGAGTATCCAGATATTTGGTCAAACATTATTCTGGTTGTTTCCATGAGGGTGTTTTTGGATGAGATTGCCCTCCTTAATGTGGGTGGATTTCATCCAATCAGTTGAAGGCCTGACTAGAAAAAAAAGCGCTGATCCTCTCCCAAGTAAGACAGAAGTCCTCCTGCCTGACCACCTTTGAACTGGTATTCTAGCTTCTGTGTAAGAATGGGATTTAAAAGTATATGAATTCATTTTTGCTTGTATTTGCACAAAGAAACAATGGAAAGACATCTAAGAAACTGATTATAGTGTTTATTCATGGGAGAAATGAGAATGCAATAACCAAGTAGATACACACAAGGGTCAGAGTAAGACTTCTCAATCTACATTTTTATATATTAATTTTTAAACTAGTGAATGCATTATTTTATTTTAAAAAAAAGTCATCACAGAAAATAGGGCTGGCCTGGCTTACCAACATAAGAACAGGAATCCTAGTATTCTGCAGCATGCTGGAATCCAGTAGGGGCTTCTCTGGAATTTAAGTCTTATTGGTGTAACTATTTCACAGTAATTAAATCACCTTGGATCAATTCCAAGGCAGATTTATCCTACCATTAAGGCAACAACTTAAGCAATATTTTGCTCAAAAGAAGAGCTAGACTGTGAGCTCCCTAGGCAGATGAAACTATGTCTTATGTCTGATCCATCTTTGTATATACCTACAGCCAAGTCCTGTATACAGTCACTCATTATTGATTGCTTGGGTTGGTTGAATTAAGAACTTAATTCCACCGTTAAGCAAATGGTGTTAAAGTGAATTTCCACAAGCCCTGTTTTCTAAGGGTAGTGATAGACATCAATTGTTGGGGGGTTCATTGGGACTCCACTTGGTGACTCCCTGGCCTTTGACCAGATTCTGGAGATATGAGGTTTGCATAAGCACCAGTCTCTCTTTTCTTTTTTTAAATTGAGGTATAGTGATTTATAATATTATATTAGTTTCAGGTGTACAACACAGTGATTCAAAAATTTTTTATAGCTTATACTCCATTTAAAGCTATTATAAAATATTGGCTATATTCCCTGTGCTGTAAAATATATCCTTTTAGCTTATTTATTTTATACATAGTAGTTTGTACCTCTTAATCCCCTCTGCCTTCCCTCTCCCCACTGATAACCACTGGTTTGTTCTCTGTATCTGTAAGTCTGTTTCAGTTGTTATATTAATTCATTTTATTTCTTAGATTCCACATATAAGTGACAACATACACTATCTATCTTCCTCAGTCTGACATTTCACTAAGCATAATACCCTCCAGGTTCATCCATGTCACTGCAAATGGCAAAATTTTATTCTTTCTTATGGCTGGGTAGTATTCCATTATACATATATACACACGCACACACACGCCACACCTTCTTTATCTATTCGTCTATTGATGGACACTTAGGTTGCTTCCATATCTTGGCTATCGTAAATAATGCTGTTTTGAACACTGGGGAACGTGTATCTTTTCAAGTTAGTGTTTTTGTTTTCTTTGGATATATATCCAGGAGTGGAATTGCTGGATCATATGGTAATTCCTTTTCAGTTTTTTGAGGAAACTCCATATTGTTTTCCATAGGACCTGCACCAATTTACATTCCCACCACCAGTGTACAAGAGTTCCCATTTCTCTACATCCTTGCCAACAATTGTTATTTGTGGTCTTTTTTGATGATAGCCATTCTGACAGGTGTGAGGTGATATCTCACTATGGTTTTGACTTGCCTTTCTCTGATGATTAGTGATGCTGAACATCTTTTCATGTGCCTGTTGGTTATCTCTGTGTCTTCTTTGGA
The DNA here is from genome assembly GCF_025265405.1 of Mesoplodon densirostris. NCBI lineage: Eukaryota > Metazoa > Chordata > Mammalia > Artiodactyla > Ziphiidae > Mesoplodon > Mesoplodon densirostris. Next base: position 5,699,635 of record NC_082666.1, read on the forward strand.
AAAATGTCTGTTCAGGTTTTCTGCCCATTTTAATTGAGTTGTTTATTTTTTTGATAATGAGTTATATGAGCTATTTATATATTTTGGATAATAACCCCTTATCAGTCATATCATTTGCAGTTATTTTTTTCCCATTCTGTAGGCTGTCCTTTCATATTGTCAATGGTTTCCTTTGCTGTGCAAAAGCTTTTAAGTTTAATCAGGTCCCATTTATTTATGTTTGCTTTTGCTTCCTTTGCCTTAGGACAGATAAAAAATATACTGTTACAATTTCTGTCAAACAGTGTTCTATGCTTTCTTCTAGGAGTATTATGGTTTCTGGTCTTATGTTTAATCTGAGTTTTTGTATATGGTGTAAGAAAATGTTCTAATTTTATTCCTTCATATGTAGCTGTCCAGTTTTCCCAGCACCACTTACTGAAAAGACTTTTTTCCCCATTATATATTTTTGCCTCTTTTGACATAGATCAGTTGACCACTTAAGTGCACGGGTTTATTTCTGGGCTCTCTATTCTGTTCCATTGATCTATATGTCTGTTTTTGTGTTGCTACCATACTGTTTTGATTATTGTAGCTTTGTAGTATAGTCTGAAGTCAGGGAGTGTGATACCTCTAGCTCTATTCTTCTTTCTCAAGATTGCATAAGCACCATTCCTACTGACACCATTTTTGTGAGGTCTTCTTTTCCTGGCCCTTTGGGCCAAATACCTGCTCTCTTCATATTTGAACACATATGTATCTCTCTCTAACTGGTGTAATTCTACCAATCTGAAATTGCAGTTGCCATTTTGAAAATTTTGTTATGAATAAGATTTTTCATTTAAGAGACACATTAAACACAGAACAAAAAGGGAAGAAACCTCATGAGGAGAGAGTCTCTGTCTTGCCCATCTAAAAGACAGATCACCTTTTTAAATTGGGAGACCTCCTCCTTTCTCCCATACTTACTAAGTGCCAGCTTTTAAAGGACATGACTTAATAGGATGCCAAGAATCTGAATTACTATTTAAACGAGCTGTACTGACTTTAGCTCTGGTAGTTTTGAGTGGGTCTGTCAAAATGGGTTTTGCCTTGTCTAAGTCTTCTCCTCTCCTTACACAGAGAAGATAAGCAGCCACTCGTATCTATCTGCAGTCAGCTTGCTCTCACTTCTTTCTTCCTTCCTTTCCCATATTTTCTCTTTTCTTGGGTAAGTCTGGAGATTAACTAATAATAAATAGCTTTTCAGTCCTTATGTGCAGACTCAAGAAATATCTAGTACAGATTAACAGTCCAAAATTTCCATAAGAAAGAAAGAAAAATGAAACTATTTTTGCTTCTACTTTTCCCTTGCTGAAATTATAACCCAAAAGTTTAAATGTGGGTTTGGGTAATAGTTTTGTTTCCTATACCTAGGCTTGGTATATCCAAGAGTCTTAAAAATCTTTTTGGATATATGACCATAGGAGGTTTATTTATATTAAAATATTTATGTAATATTCCTGATAATTAGATGATTCTTTGGACTATATACAAGAGTGAGATAAAATTAGCTTAAAAATAACTCTATGCCTCCTGATTTTATTATGATATAAAAATAATGCAATAATTAAATCAATGTAAGATTTGGGGTTAATTTCTCATGATTTAAACCTTCTAAATTAACTTTATTAGTTCTATGGATCCAGTAAGTTATCACTGTTTCCACAAATTGTTTAAAATTATAAAAAATAAAATTGAATTTAATTGAAAGAACTTGTATAATAAAATATCTTTTTTAAATGATTTAATCTCATGAATTCTTATAATGCTTTAAATCATAAAGATTTGATGTGTTGGTCTAAGTTTTAATTTCCAGTTGTTTAGTCCACTTAAAGATCTCTTAAACAAACAATAAATTGAGTTAATTAATAATCTTTTGATATATGGATAATGTCTAACTAAAGGAAAAGATCCAAACATTGGGCACCACATATAGTTTTAAATTACCCTTCTTCCTTATTTTTATATAAAAGTTACCAATAGATTGATTAACTGGATGTGTAAATTTCTCTAAATGATATATCCATGCTTATTTTGTCACTTTAAAATTTGTTAAAGTGACATAAAATGTACGCTCATAGAAGAATTTGCTAGACAGTTCTTGGTTTCCAGTCTTCTAGTTTTCTCTTGTGTCTAGAAACTTTAAAGTTAGCTAATATAAATGGTTACAGAGAAATAGGAATAGGTACCTAAGATAAATGTGGTTTGTCTGTTTTTGTTTTTGTTTTGTTTTGTTTTTGCGGTACGCGGGCCTCTCACTGTTGTGGCCTCTCCCGTTGCGGAGCACAGGCTCCGGACGCGCAGGCTCAGCGGCCATGGCTCATGGGCCCAAACGCTCCGCGGCATGCGGGATCTTCCCGGACCGGGGCACGAACCCGTGTCCCCTGAATCGGCAAGCGGACGCTCAACCACTGCGCCACCAGGGAAGCCCTGTCTGTTTTTTCATTAAGAAAATTATTAGTTTATTAAGAGAGTAAACCAATATAATCTATGCATTGTTTTATTTAATGTGATGTAATCAGTTAAATTTTACAACTAGTTAAGAGTTTTAATTTTATCATCTACGGGACTTCCCTGGTAGCACAGTGGTTGGGAATCTGCCTGCCAATTCAGGAGACACGGGTTCAAGCCATGGTCCAGGAAGATCCCACATGCCACGGAGCAACTAAGCCTGTGCACCACAACTACTGAGCCCACGCTCTAGAGCCCGGGAGCCACAACTACTGTGTCCACATGCCACAACTACTGAAGCCCACACGCTTAGAGCCTGTGCTCCGCAACAAGAGAAACCACTGCAATAAGAAGCCCGCGCACCAAAATGAAGAGTAGCCCCCGCTCGTCTCAACTAGAGAAAGCCTGCATGCAGCAACGAAGACCCAAGGCAGCTAAAAATAAATAAATAAATAATAAAATTTAAAAAAATTTTTTGTCATCTATTCATAAACACATACCTAAGAAGGTATATTAATTAATTCAAAGTTTTATAAATGATAAAAGATACCAGAAGACAAATTTGAGGATAAACTATTAATTGTAAATGTAAAGGGTCTGAGGAAAATAAACTGTTTGTCTAGATTTATAATGCCTACAGATAGTGAATTTGAAGAAAATATTGAATTGTGTTTAAAAATATTGGAAATCTTGGCTCAATGTTAATAAATTTGTTTATTCATTAAGAAAAGGACTTATAAATCTTTATTGCAAATTTTTAAATGAATGATAGACAAAAAGTAAAATCAGAATTTGGGTTTTCTTTCTGTAAAGTGACCAAGTTATTCCACTTCCAGATAAAAGATTCCTTTCCTTTTTATCAACAAAATATTATGTTAACTATCTGAATTTTCTGTCATTACTCAAGAATCATTTTGAAAAAAAGTTCCCTTTTTTTTTTTTTTTAAGTTCCTATAATCAACAATTTCTTGTCTTTGGATACTATGACATATCATATACAGAGGGGGTTGGAACATGCATAGAGAAACTCACAGCATTTCTGACTTGGTGAATCAGAAAAGTGAAGCCAGGAAACTACAAATGCCAAAGAGTGCAGAGTAATCCTAGAAGGGACAGAGATGGGGTGATCTCCAAACTCTGTACACTCATCTCTCACTGACCCTTGAACTACTCATACTCATATGTGGGACAGACTCAAAGCAGCTCAGCTAAAGACAAAAGATCTGAAGATAGAAACAACAACAAAAAACTCCGAGTGTTTGGAGAAAACCCTAAGCAACACACAAAAGAGCTACTAGAACTAATAAGTGAGTTTAGCATATTGCAGGATACAAGTTCAGTATACAAAAGTCGTTCTTACTTCTATACATTGGCAATAAAAAGTTAGAGGCTTCCGCAGTATGGCCGGCGACGTTAGCTAGCGCTCGCTCTACTCTCTCTAACGCGGAAACAGCGGACTACAAGGGACTGAGCTGTATCTGCCTCTATTTCCAACAGACTCACGTTCAACTTTCACTCACACACACACACACACACACACACACAAAGCCAGGAAAATTTTATTAACCCTTTAAAAAAAAAGTTAATATAGAATTATAGCAAAAATGGAACCTCAACTTTAGTTAACACAGCCGGAACAATCCGCAGCTGCGGCAGCAGCAGCGGGAGAAGAGATTTAATTTAGTTGATTTTGGGGGGTTGTTGGTTGTTCGCTAGTCTCACGGTGATGGAAGTTGAACATTTTTTCGAAGGGACCCAGAAGCTGCTGGAGGTTTGGTTCTCCAGGCAGCAACCCGGCGCAAACCAAGGATCTGGGGATCTTCGCACCATCCCAAGATCCGAGTGGGACATACTTTTGAAGGATGTGCAGTGTTCAATCATAAGTGTGACAAAAACTGACAAGCAGGAAGCTTATGTACTCCGTGACAGTAGCATGTTTGTCTCCAAGAGACGTTTCATTTTGAAGACATGTGGTACCATCCTCTTGCTGAAAGCACTGGTTCCCCTGTTGAAACCTGCTAGGGATTACAGCGGGTTTGACTCAAAGCTTCTTTTATTCTTGTAAGAATTTCATGAAGTCTTCTCACCAAGGGTACCCACACCGGAATTTCCAGGAAGAAATAGAGTTTCTTAACTCAATTTCCCCAAATGGAGCAGCATATTGTATGGGAGGCATGAATTCTGATTGTTGGTACTTGTATACTTGGGATTTCCCAGAGAGTTGGGTAATCAATCAGCCAGATCAAACCCTGGAAATTCTGATGAGTGAGCTTGACCCAGCAGTTATGGACCAGTTCTACATGAAAGATGGTGTTACTGCAAAGGATGGCACTCGTGAGAGTGGAATTCGTGATCTGATACCAGGTTCTGTCATTGATCCCACACTGTTCAATCTTGTGGGTATTCAATGAACGGAATGAAATCGGATGGAACTTATTGGACTATTCACATCACTCCAGAACCACAATTTTCTTATGTTAGCTTTGAAACAAACCTAAGTCAGACCTCCTATGATGACCTGATCAGGAAAGTTGTGGAAGTCTTCAAGCCAGGAAAATTCGTGACCACCCTGTTTGTAAATCAGAGCTCTAAATGTCGCACAGTGCTTTCTTTGCCCTAGAAGATTGAAGGTTTTAAACGTCTTGATAAATGGATAAAGAAATTTAGCAAGGAAAAGAAAAGAGACAGTCTACACAACAACATGAATGAATACCAAAAAATCATGCTATGTGGAAGAAGTCAAATACAAAAGTCTATGGTTTTTGTATTATTCCACTTACATGAACTTCTTGAAAAGGCAAAATTACAGAGACAGAAGGCAGATGGGTAGTTGCCTGGAACCAGTGGTTGGAGAAGGGAATTAACTGGAAAGGGGCACAGAAAAAATTGTAATAACGAGGGAACTGTTTTATAATCTCAGTTGTGACAGAGGTTCCATGATTACACATCAAAATTCATCAAAACGTACACTTAAAATGGGTGGACTTTATTACATGTAAAGAATACCTTAATTTTTTTTTAATTACTTAAAAAAAAATCTCCCAACCCAGGCCCTAATATTCTATACGTATCCTCCCCTAAGACGTTGTCAAGGTACTGTTCAGTGTTCTCCATTACTTCACTAAGATTTCCTTCCTTGACAGGCTTCCCTGAAGGTCTGTGAGGAGTTGACTGTTAACAAATTTCAACTATATTTCACTTATAAAAACCATTATGTTACAGATTTTATCATCATGATATCAATAATGGTTGACACATAACTTTTTACTTACTGTATCAAGCACTCTATATGCAATATCCCACTGAAATCCCATCAAGCCCTTTAGGGAGGTGGCATTATGATCCATTTTCTTACTGAGGCCATAAGAGTAAAGTTATTTGTCCAGGGTCACAGCTAATACATGACAGAATCTAGATCAGGACTCAGACTGGAGTATGTGTACCCCTTGGAAGTAAATGAAGATTTTCCAGGGGTTATTAGACACGGATCACTTTTAAGAGAATAAACTCCCAAACCTCAGCCTTCCTGTGTACTCTTCGTACAACCAATCTGCCTGAGCCAAGGCACCTGCAACCCTCCCAGTGATTCTTTCCCATGGCCCTTTCACTACCACCCATCATGCACTTTACAAAGGCAAAGCTCACCCTCACCACGGAGCACTGCTTACCAGTACCAACACCTCTGGGAGGACAAACACAGCTCCAAACATTGGCGTTAGTGCAGCCTCCTTTCCTCATGGCACCTTAAACCCACAGTTTTATGACTCTCCTGGCTTCATTCACATTACTGTTAAGGGTGACGCATGGGGCTGGAAGAGGGGCCTTTGAGGTGGCTCTGAACTCATGTACATCACAGAATGGGCTGGTATGTGTAAAGACAATTTTTGTTTAACCACCTTGCTTCTTCAATCCCCCTGCTATTCTTAAAGAATTCATTGTTATTATAGGAAGAGGCAGAGAACAAAGTCAAGAAAGGGTTGGTAGGAAATACTGAAGGCAAAGGTTTCTCATTTCATCCAGGTAACAAACCGTGGCAAAGTACTGTACGATATTCAAGAAATAGAGAAAGCACGCTGGGAAATCCCAATCAATCTCATAGCATGTCTCCTCTGTATTTCCACTATTCTCAAGTAGTGTGAAAGAGCTTGGTGATTATTCTTTTCTTTTTTTTTTTTTTTTTAGAGATTCTTATTTTTACTTGAAAAGTAAAAATAAAAGCAACAATAACAACAAAAAACAACTAAGGTACACATTGGGAACTGAACTACTATAGGTTTTCTTTCTAGAGGTGTGACATCCATGTTTTCTGGTCAGTAATGTTCTACCAAATATTGTACTAAACCAAAGTACTAAATCCAAGCAGACAGATGACCAGTAAAGCTGTTTGCTACTGGTGATCATTCTTGATTTGCCAAAAGATTCTTAGATGCTGTAAATGCACATTTATTTTTTACTTGGGCACGAGTCTCCTGCTCCTTGTTACTTATCTACCTTTTCTGATTATTGGAATAATACACTTAGCAATTTGAGATTAATTTAACAGGAATATGTTACAGGTTCCATTGTGAGCAATAACTTAGTAACAATCATTAATATACGTTTTGTAAGTTCCACACTTAATATTGGGCCCAGTGTCTTCTCTGCCTTTCATTAATAACATCTACAAAGTAAATTAAATTGTACTCTGAGAAGCAGAACATCCACTTTTACATATGGTGTAGGATACAGTGTTTTCAAATGCAACCTTCTTAAACATTCAAGAAGCCAGGAGAGGGGCTTCCCTGGTGGCGCAGTGGTTGAGAGTCCGCCTGCTGATGCAGGGGACACGGGTTCGTGCCCCGGTCCGGGAAGATCCCACATGCGGCGGAGCGGCTGGGCCCGTGAGCCATGGCTGCTGAGCCTGCGTGTCCGGAGCCTGTGCTCCGCAACGGGAGAGGCCACAACAGTGAGAGGCCCGCATACAGCAAAAAAAAAAAAAAAAAAAAAAAAGAAGCCACGAGAGAAAAAGGTCTGATGAATATTCAACAAACAACAGGGGATACTCCTAAGGGGGGTGATCAAGAGAAAGAGACATTTACTTATTTTAAAATAATGAGTAAACACTACCATTGTAATAAAAACAATTACAATCAAAAAGTATTCATCAGGATAAGAATTAAAAGGTAATCATTTGTTTACTGGAAGCTTCTGGAAGCTGTATCAATTCTGACCTGCTGAATAGATGAACACCAAAGCGGGGGAAAAAGAGGGGAAAAAGGAAAAGGTACCTGGTCTAATCTCTTGATGTAGTGTTTGAGCTTTGAGAACAGGTCCATGGGTCCTGGCGACAGAGATTTGCACCTGGAATCACAAACCCACTGGTCCTGGGAGCGGAAGAACATCCTGTGTTCTTTTATTACCAAAATATTCCTATATGGAAAATGCCTGGAATAACTGTCAAATACAAATAAGAAAGGTCTTGGCAGCAAGATTTAAATGTTAACCATCACGTTGTTGAATGCTTTGTATGCAGTGACTACCCAATACTTACGGAGTATATAAAGCATTCAGAACAGGGTCTGACATAGTTAACAGTAATGTAAGTTTGCTATCATTATCATTATACTGCACTCTAGTAGCACAGAAATGTGAAAAGCATTTCACTGATTCATTCATTCACTCAATAAGTTTCTACTAAACATCTACTATATGCCAGGTAATAGAATATGTACTGAGATTTAATAAAAGCACAAGATAGGCATGTTCCTGTGCTAAGGGAGCTTACAGTCCAGGAGGGGGAGGGGCAGTGACCAAAGTATCACATTAATTAAAGTATAATTACAAATCGAAATAAGTTCTCCAAAGACAAGAATAAATCCTATGAGAGAATACAATAAAATGAAAGTTTATATAAAAAGTTCTTAATGACTTGCATATGTTTTATAAATTCCTGTTTTTAAAAGATTCTCTCATTAAAATTCTTTCGATAAAGTAAAAGTCAGAGTAGAGACTACCAGTATCTTATTTTTTATTTCTATTCAGTCTTTTTAAAAATTTAATATTGTGGTATCATACCTAAACTAGAAATTTATATCCCACTTGAAAATATACTGATTGCTTAATCAGCCCAGCCATGGCTTTTTGTTAAGAATTTTTCATGTTTACAAAGTGGAAAACACTTATTCTCTAATTTATCTATTTAGTCAGTCAGTCGTGATTTCTAGACATCAGAGTCCCTTAAAGAGAAATATACCTAAACAACAAAACAATGTGGCCAGTTATGCAAAATAAAGGTACCAAATTAAATCTTTAAGCTCTGAATATGATAATCAATATATCATATCTGGACACAACTCTATTCATAAGTGCAATAACTTTAAGCAAAATTTTTGTATCTGTCAGGCTCATGCACTTATGCTATCCTTGGGAAAACATTTTTAAAAATAAGAGCAAAGGAACAGCTACAAGGAACAGACTATTCCGAAACCACTTCCAGGAACAGGGTTTGTTTAAACAAAATGTATTAAGTGAAACCAGCTGCATTAAGGGTTGATGCCATCTGAAGTGGAATTCTAAAACCACCCACTTCGTAATATCTGGGTAATTATTCCTTCCTGTTGCTATAAATGAAATACTCAATGGCCAACGAGCTATAAGACAGCATGGCAAGGAGCAGTTCACCAATGAACAAAAGGCCCAATTGTAGTACAAGTGGATGCTCACAAGAAACCCTTGGGTCTTCTAGCTAGTCCAACTAGCTTTATGCTTCCTTATCACACATCGGACGAAGTGCTAAAGAAATGTGAAGAGAGTCGCTCTTTTGAGGGTACCAGGAGAGAGGTGCCTACAGTCAGGAATAATCATATTCTGCCAGTGGGTCAACTGATGACGCTTTCACACAAACTGATGATTTAAAAAACAAAACAAAACAAAACAAAAAAAACCTCCAGGAATTAAAAATATGCTCTAGGGAATTCTAAAATGCATACTTTTTTCCAATCTGAAAACTAAAACAGATCTGAAGAAAAATGGAGCCTGAATCATAACCAAGGTTTCATTATTTAAAATCATTTTCCTTAACTTATGACAAAAGCATATGAAAGGGCTTGCCCCTTTGAAGACTTCCTGGTGGCGACATATCAGGGGAACCCTTCGGGAAGTCATGTGACCCAGTCAAGAACATCCATCCATTTTGAAAATGTTTCCCAGTGTATCATCAGTACTGGTGGTAGGACTGTAAACAAAACAATGCAGTTGAGAAACGCAGCCATTAATCATTTTATTTTGGAAACCAATTAGGGGATGATGAAGGAAGAAAAAACAGTGATTCATTTGTTTTGATGAAATCTGGCCTTCAAAAGATAGAATGGGCCAGGAAACACACATATTTTTATGTTCTAAGGTATCTTAAACTTGGCCTTTAAAAAAAGATTCTTCCCAAGCTCAGTAAATGAACAAAATAAATCAGCTAGTTTATGAACTTGACCATGATATATTCTGCTAACTTTATGGATGTAAGCTTGCAGGTAAAAAAATATATATGACCTAAGGGCAGTCACAAACTTTGCTGTTTGAAGCACCAAACTCAACAAGATAGCGATGTACCATGATCCAATGTCACCTGCAGGATGATGGTAGCTAATGAGGTGCACTCATTAGCTGTGTTTACCTGACTCTTTAAAAAGCAGGCAAAGCTCAGTACTAAAACTCAAGTCAAAATGTGCAGTTCACAACACAGCTTGTATGGACCAGATTTGTTTCTTAGAAGAAATGTCTGAAACTTCTAAAATGGACGGAGAGGATAATATCAACATGTTCTGAAAGGTTTAAGAACATTCCAATTACAGGAAACCCTGATGATTATGACTATCACCAGTTAAGAATTCAAGCACAACTACGTAAACAGACAGTACAGTATTATTTGAAATATCTCTTAAAATATCCTATTTTTTAAAAAAAATCCTTTTTTAAGTTTTATTGAAGTATAGTTACTTTTCTCTTAAAATACCCTATTCAACATTTTCCACACATCTTAACCCATCTTATACCCTCCCCCATTCAATACTTCCACTCTTTGTGCTGCCCAGGACCCCACATCAGAAATCTTATTTGACATGGTTACTGGTTTGTTATAGAGAAAGGGTACAAGTGGAGGGCTGGGAGGATGAAGAAATTCTTGAAGGACCAGTTGGTGCAGGAGGTAGCTGATGGAAACTGGAAAGGAAAAAGAAGAAAATCAAGAGACAAGCAGTGACATGAAAGGGGTCACCTCCCTGGAGAGGCTTTCAGTTACTTGTGGCCTCAGGGTTACCATGTGGCCTCTTGAAGGGCAGAATGTAAAGTTCTCAGTTTGAGCAACCAACTCAGTGTCAGGAGAAAGGAAAAATGACACATTAGCAATGGGAAGCTCAGAGCGAATTCCCAGAGGCTGTCAAGACTCAACCTAAGTGATGGTGTGTCCTCGCACAAACGTAGGGCATACCTCAGAAGTGAACCCCAAGGCAACCTAGGTCTACTTCCTAGATGAAAATGCTATTCTATTTTCAACTTTATTTCTTACTTTCATTCTGTCTGGATGGAAGAAAGATGATTTGGGGGTTTAAGTCCTGGCTCGGTTCTAAACCAACTGGGATGTTTAGGCAAGTTAATCCACTTCGCTGGGTCTATTTAACTTCTTAAATTCTAAACCTTCTTTCTTAGAGTCATTTCCCTTCTTGAAATATATCCTTGAGAATGTCCTTTCGTGATGAGTTCTCAGTGGTAAATTCTTTTTGTTTTTATTTATCTGAAAATGTATTTCACTCTCAGTCTTGAAAGACTGTTTTATGGCTATACAATTCTAGGTTAATAGTTATTTTCTCTGCCTACTTTGAAAATATTATTCTACCGTTTCAGGGCTTCTACCCTTGCTGTAGAAAAGCCAGCCGTCACTCTAATCCTTTGCAGGTGATCTGTCTTTTCTCTCTAGCTATTTTAAGAGTCTTTTCTGTCTTTGATATTCTATAGGTTCACTATATATTCAGACATGGGTTTCTTTCCTTCTTTTCCTTTCCTTTTTGACTGTGTTGGACTTTGATGGGCTTCCTGAACCTGAGAACTTTTATCTCTCTACCACACTTAGAACTTAGGACAAGAGAGGACCCCGTCCTCAATTCCACAATTTAACAGACTCCAGCTCTCCCCACAAGGCAAGGGGTCTGAAGGCTCAGGGGATGTGCCTACCAAGAGCCTAACTACCATATTCTAGGTATCCAGGACCCTGGAATTCCCTACCTAGTCAGCTCCAAGCCCACATTCAGGGCTTACATGGATCTCTTCCCAGGTCTACTCTGAAAGTGGAATGCACCAGCAGTGTGGGCAGATTAAACATGCCAGAGGTGTCTTCTAGTGGCATGTTTGTGAGAAATGTGAACAGAGATTATATAGGCAGGCTGAAACATCTATACATGCGTGCTTGAGGCCCCTCACAGTGCACAAAAAAGCTGGGGGAAGAAAGAGAAGAGGGTCAGGCCATAGTTCAGGGTCTGGCTCAGTCTGTGCTGCTACATGCCAGTGCAAAACCCTGTGAAGTTCAAACACTCTAAATTTCTAGGTTACTATGGTATATTCACCAAGGCAGGAGTATAGAACATATTTTATTTAGTAGTTTGTTACACTTGTAACTTTTAAATATTTAGACATATAGTTTGTGGGCCTCCATTTATACTGATGCCCTAACTTCCACAAATGACAAGGGATGGCCTGATGTTTATCAATTATAAAAATTCTCACCAGTTATCTCTTTCAATATTTCCTCTTTGCCATTCCCCCTAGCATCCTCTTATGTTCTGGGAACTCCAATTAAACCTAAGTTGGATCTTCTCACTATATACCCTGTCTCTTAACCAATCATATTTTCTATCTCTTTCTCTCTCTAAACTGCAAGCTGTGTTACTTCTTCAGATTTATCTTCTAGTTCATTAATTCTCTCTTCAGCTATATCTATTCTGATATTCAACCCCTTCTTGAATTTTTTATTTCAAAGATTACACTTTTCACTTCTTGACATTATATTTGGTTTTTAAAATAAATTTGCCTGGTTGTTCTTGATGATATCTTTTTCTTTACTCATATTTTCAATTCCTTCTTTTGTTTCCAAAAATTACTAAGTGAATTTATTTTATATTCAATATCTAATATTTCCAATATCTGAAATCTTTAGATGTCAGAGTTTACTATGATTTCTATTGACTCTTGCTCATGATATCCTGTTTCTGTGTGTCTGTCTGTCTGTCTGTCTCTTTTTGTGTGTTCATATTAGTTGGAATGATCCATGGGAATTCTTGAGTCCAGAGAAGACTTCAATTTGCTTCTGTCATGTGCCCACGGACACTAAAAACCTAGGTCCACTTTAAATCAAGATTTCCAACTTGCAATTATGGGGGGGCGGGCAGTGTCACACAAATAGTATAAAATCAATTTCCAAACCCATGTGAGAGCTGGTCAGTAGCCACAAGTTCTCATGTGACTTTTTTTTTTTTTTTTTACTTTGTCCTCCACCCAAAGCCAAAAGTGAAACAGAAAATTTTCTTTGCTGCTTGATACTGTGTAAAGTACTCCTCTCCTAGTCCACCTTTCTCTGAGAGTGTAACCTCTCTGAAGTCTTGGCTTTACAAGAAATGGTCTTGGATCAGCGACCCCTTTCTCTACCCTAAGAGAGCCCAAGTTTGTCACAGGCACACTACTCTCCTCCCTCACCCCACCAGAGTTCTGGGTCATTTGAATCTGTATACCCAGGTTATCATCAATTTCTGGGGTTAAAGTTTTGTGAGGAGCAGATTATTTACATGGTCAGGGAATGTCTTCCCCACAGATTGCTTTTTAGTTGCAAGAGGAAAACTAGCAATTAATTATCCAATGGAGGAACCAAACCACACCCTTGACTAGATAATCAAAATTAATGTCACTAATGACAGGCAGAAGGACACTGTGTGCACCTGGATGTGATACCATGAGAAAGAAATAACATTACTCCTGTAGTATTCTAACCAAGAATGTGTACCCTGAATCTAATAGTAAGAAAACATCAGACCAAAACTGAAAAACATTCTATAAAATAACTGGCCTATACTCTTTAAAAATATCAATGTTATGCAAGACAGAAATACTAAGGAACTGTTCCAGATTACAGGAGATTAAAGAACATGACAATGCAATCCATGATCTGGATCCTACACTTGGGGGTGGGGGTGGGGGGATGCTATAAAAGGCATTACTGTGAGAAGACTGGAATATGGATGGTAGATTAAACAAAAATATAGTTATCAGGGTTAAATTTCTTAAAATTGGTAATTATACGGTAGTTAAATAAGAGAATATCCTTGTTCTAAAGAAATACATTTGAAGCATAAGGGACAAAATGTTACAACCTAATCTCAACTGACTCAGAAAAATGAATTTTCTATCCACATACACATACAGAACGAGAGAGAGGAGGGGGGAGAATGATAAAGCAAATGTAATGTGGCAAAATGCTAAAAGTTGATGACTCTAAGTAAAGAGCATGTGGGAATCTCTACTATTCTAGTAAATTCTGAAACAATTTCAAAATACAAAGTAAAAACCACGGGTGGTCAAACGTGAGCCAATGGTAGATGTGGAAAACAGAATAAACAAACATACAATGTTTGCATTAGCAAACTGTGCTGATCTGTGAGGAACCCAAACTCCATTTTACCAAATATTTCTGCTGAGGCACAGGTGAAGAAATAATATAGAGTTCTGCTCCTGCCTAAGACACAGAAAGCCGTAAGAGAACATCCGTCCCAACCTAACAAGAAAAGGCTAGATAATCTATAAAATCGTAACATTTCTTGAGCTAATCAGAGAGCTGAGGTCACAAGGTAACCAAGTGAACAGAATTCTAAAGAGTGACAAGTCCCTCCAAAGAGAGACAAGGCATACAAACTGTGTGACCTTTCACAGAGCACAGGAGGAACAGGTGGCTGCCATAAAATTACGTAAGAGGAAAACAGCTTAAATTTTAATAAAGTCTTATAAAGCCGAGTGTGGCTTAGTATAACATATCGAATCCCTGGGAGTTCCAGACATCACAGCTGTCTGAACTGACTTGCAAGCTCTTTTCCATGGGGCCTCTACCAGATGCTCATGATAAAGACTGGGAGCAGAGAAGGAGGCTAGAGAGAGCCCCCCAGTACTGAACTGGGATAAAATCTTGCCCACTTCCTGGACCATTCTCTCATATAGCGTGAAAACTTTAATCCATCGGGGGAAGGGCAGGAAACCCTCCCTGCCCCCCAGGATCCAGGCAAAGATCTACCGCTTCTGGGGGTGGAGGAGAAGCAAAGCCATTGTCAGCTGGATCATGCACTGATACAATATAGAGGTCTGCTACTGCTGGGGAGGAGGGGCCCATGAGAAATTCTATCCCACCCAACCAACACCCCCCACCCTGGAAGGTAGAGTTTGGGTGACACAGAGCACCAGTGGAAGTGCTGGAATACTAAGAGAGCCCCACCACAGGACATGTCTAAGACTAAGGACTAAGAGGACCAAGAAATTCTCTGCCCCAACCAACCATGAGCCTGGCTCCAAGTAAAAAGCTACAGCAATTTACCACTAGGGTAATAATAAAGGTAGGTTAAAAGTAAAAGAATAGGGCTTCCCTGGTGGCGCAGTGGTTGCGAGTCCGCCTGCCGATGCAGGGGACGCGGGTTCGTGCCCCGGTCTGGGAAGATCCCACATGCCGCGGAGCGGCTGGGCCCGTGAGCCATGGCCGCTGAGCCTGCGCATCCGGAGCCTGTGCCCCGCAACGGGAGAGGCCACAGCAGTGAGAAGCCCGCGTACCGCAAAAAAAAAAAAAAAAAAAAGTAAAAGAATGGGGAAAAAATATTAGGCAAGCATTATCAAAAGAAAGCTGAACTGGCTATCAGAACAAGAAATATTACCAGGGATAAGGAGGGATGTTACATAATGATCAAAGGGTCCATTCAACAAAAAGTCTTAACAATCCTAAATGCGTATGTACCTAATAACAGAGCTTCAAAATATAAAAAGAAATAATGTAAATAAAAGTAATTTAGTCTTCCCTTTAATTCTGACTAGTCATTTCTTTGCTTTTCCTCCATCCTTACTGGTCCAACTTTTATTACTTACTATTATATGATAACCAGCTTTTACAGCTAATTATTTACATAATCATTTACTTATTATTATATGATAACCAGCTTTTAAAGCTAATAACTCATTTCAAAATATGCCATATTTTCACTGCAGCACTGTTTGTGTTAGCAAAATAACTCAAATGTCCTTCTATGACAAATTGGCAGAGATGTTTTAGGAACAACTGCATTAGGGAAGAGGGAGAAAATGATATGAGAGGAGCTCCATCCCACCAGAAAGAAGTAGAAGGTCCAACCCTTCCATCGTATCAAAGTGTAAAGAGAAGAAGAGAGGAAGAAGCCAACAGTCAAACAAGTGTCATTACTTCCCCTCCCTGCAAAATTCTGAGGGAAGAGATGATGTATCGGTCAGGGTCCGTCCAGTCAAGAGAAGGAAACCAAACCAGTAATTTGCACAGGGAAATTTTAATCTAAAGAATTAACTAACAGAAAGTTGTTAACGAATAAGAGGATTTTCTAACTGTGTGTTCTTAAGAGTCCATATTTGTCTATTTGGCCTCCATTAATTATAGGGCCAACTTGGTTAGATCTGCCCTGTGATCCAGAGCTAACACTCGAAACCACCCCCTTATCCGAGTCTCATACACCCAGCCAGTACTTCCCCTGCCCTAAGTCACCCAGGGCCAAGCACCAGACAACTAGGGCCGAGGGAAAGCAAACAAGGAAGGAGCTAAAGAACTCAGAAGAACCTCCCCTCCACTCCAAAGACTCGGTTCAGACCCTGCAGAGAGGTGGTGCTCCGCAGGAACACACAGCGAGTAATCCACAGAGGTCTATGAAAGCGGCCCACTGTGCAGTGGAGACATTTGTTGGAGGGTGTGAACGGGTTGGCGACAGTCCACAGTACGGCCTCCCGGGTGGTCTGTGAGGGACGCTGAGTGTCACTGGGCATAGCCCACCGAAGGACGTACCCCACTGAAACTCAGCACACCGGAAATAGGAAAGGAAACCCCTTCTCCCTCGATGGCCTTGCAGCGTCCCTTTAACATTGTCCCTCTGTTGACAAAGCCTAACATTAAGCCAGCTTGCAAGGGAGAAGCGCTTATGGAGTCCAGATCCTATGTCACAAAGCAGAGCGAAGAAAAATGGATTTGGAGATGAAGGGCAATAAACTGGTAACTGGGGTTTCCCTGGTGGCGCAGCGGTTGAGAATCTGCCTGCTAATGCAGGGGACACGGGTTTGAGCCCTGGTCTGGGAAGATCCCACATGCCGCGGAGCAACTAGGCCCGTGAGCCACAACTACTGAGCCTGCGCGTCTGGAGCCTGTGCTCCACGACAAGAGAGGCCGCGACAGTGAGAGGCCCGCGCACCGCGATGAAGAGTGGTCCCCGCTCGCCGCTAGAGAAAGCCCTCGCACAGAAACGAAGACCCAACACAGCAGAAATAAATAAATTAATTAATATATAAAAATAAAATAAAATAAAATAAACTGGTAACTGACACCGTGAGGGGAAGGGAGGGCAGACTGGCGGATTGAGGGGGAAATAATGAACTTCTGCCCCACCTCCTAATTGAAACTGAGAGAAGATCACCTTGCGGGATGCCACCTCCCATCCATATATACACGGATGGCCACAGAATAAAAGTTGGGAGTAGCATGGCAGGATAAGGCAGAGAGACCTTGTTAACTGGCTAATTAAAACACTTCTCTTTACTTCTCCCCACTACAACATGGCAATTTATGAGGAAGGCAGATAGGTGATTTTTTTTTTTAAGACTATCATATCTCTGCACAGCTGGCTAGTAGAGTAGTATACAAATCTATGACTCTTCTACATTACTATATGTCTTAAAAAAAGAGGAAAAAACCAAAAAGAGCACACAAACTTGTAAATGCATAGAATATTGTACTTCATCACATCTAAGATGCCACTGTGAGATACACCTTTACTTTATGTTCCATTAAACCATGGCATTCTATTATAATAGAATTATTATAAGATCCATCCTGGTTTTAGAGATTTTTTTCTTCTCATTTTTTATTGTTTAACTATTTTTTTAAACTGAAGTATAGTTGATATATGTTCCAGGTGTACAATATAGTGATTCACAATTTTTAAAGGTTATATTCCATTTGTAGTTATTATAAAATATTTGCTACAGAGTTTTTTTAACGTGAAATAATGGACATTTTGGAATGAATTAAAGTAGCTTTGAAAAAATACAGAAGAAACCAGTAAGGTAGGCCTTACTTCTACTGAATGCCTGCCTTTGTTGCTTTAATTTTCTTACTGTGTGTGTATGTGTATTTAAAAAGCACACATGTACAAACTTCCATACTATTCACCTTAAATTCTCTCCTTAGAAAACATCCTTGTCATCCTCCATTTGAGGGAAGAACTTAAATTCCTACCTAGACACATTCTAATTCCAACAAGTGTGTGTTTCCAATTCACAGCCGTTTACGTAACCTAC
Source organism: Mesoplodon densirostris (assembly GCF_025265405.1). NCBI lineage: Eukaryota > Metazoa > Chordata > Mammalia > Artiodactyla > Ziphiidae > Mesoplodon > Mesoplodon densirostris. Next base: position 5,717,683 of record NC_082666.1, read on the forward strand.
TGCTCTACCACTTTGCATGCCGGCGGGTATCTTTTTGGTGCCTCATTTTATTACCAGAACACATCTGTGTGAACTGGCAAAGTAAAGGATGCAATCTCTAAAGCAGGTGTGTTGACTGTCCCACACAGAGGAGACAACCACAACCTCCATCTCATCTCACCAGCTCTCTCAGGTTCACATAAAAGGATGCCAACAATTGATTTAATATTCCACATGAGAGTTACACTTCTGGTGGTTACTCTCAACTTCACAGGAGCCTTCAGCTCCATGAGGAACTTCATAGGCCATCTAGTTCATCCTAAACTCTTTGAATGGTTCATGTTTAAAACATTACTGAGAGCTGGGGAATTCTGAATATGGACTGCATGTTGAACAATGTTATTGGGCTAATGCTGGTTTGCTTATGCGCTGCAACGGTGCTGCGGTGGTGTAAGAGAATGTCCTTATTCTTGGCTATCGTGAGTCTACAGCCAATTTCCAGGTGGTCTGGTAAAAGGGAAGTGTTTTATGTAAAGAGAGATGGAGAGCGTGTGGCAAGTGTTAAGAGCTGGAATCAAGGTGAGGGATATAGATTGGTAGTTCTTTGCACTCTTCCTTCAAGTTTTTATAGGTTTGAAATTTTTCATAATAAAAAATTAAGAAAATAAAATAAATGCTCTTGATAAATACAATCTATCCTTCTTAACATCTTCAGGAAAGTAAATTCCACGACTTCCCATGAAGCCAATACAGCTACAGCACCTTAGTAAGGACAGTCACAACTACCACTGCAGCAGCTACAGTTACTGGGGCTTCTCTGCAGGCACCGCGCTAAGAGCTTTAGTGCACTGCCTCTTCGCATCCTCTCAATAATCCTTTGAGGTGGGTGTGTGTTATCTCCATTCCTATCTCACAGGCGTCAGAGCCAAAGCTTTCAAGGGCTAATCCAGTGACTGTGTGAGCCCACTCAAGTTATGGTAGAGTCAGGATTTCTAGGTAGAGAAACTCTGGAGCCCACACTCTTTACACTACCATCTCTTCAAACCTAGATCAGGACTCATGCTTGGTCATGAAATCCACTAGTAAGTCACAGCCAGCATTTTTCAATATGAAATAAAAAAGAACAATCACTGTGCTGTATAATGAGGGTATGTATTAGTTTACAGACTTTCTTCAGATACACACACACACACACACAGAGTCACAGTAGAGTATGTATTCCCCATGCAGGTTGCAATGCTTGAAAACCACTGCATTATTCTATATTGCCTCCTTCCACCTCTTTCATCTCCTGCCCAGAAGGCTCACTGTTTAGGGGACTAGAGGAAAAAAAAGCAATGCAGATTTGGATAGTTAAGGGAAAAATTCTATTGAGAATTCTCTAATCTCAAAGTAAGCCAAAATAATATACTTTTAGTACACACTATCAGATAATCATACAGCTGGCAAATGTGCTAATATAAAAGACACTTGCAAGTAGGAATCTGGATAATCCCCTTGATGTTTGTTATAGTAAGATGTTATCTGCAATCCTATTAAATAATATCGATTTAAAATTCTGGCTGAAATAGTATATATAAATATGGTCCATTGTTAAAGTTAAGTGAAGATTCTTCTCTGGTGATCCTTCTCCATGGAAAATACCATTGCATGTCAACATGACTGAGGTCAAGAATGACCAGGGAAAACTATCCTGAGAAGTCCAAGTTGAGGAGTGTATGTATGTGTCTGTGCTGTTTGTGGGGGTGGGGGGAGGTGGGCAGGGCAAGTGAGCGGTAGACAATTATATCAATAGAGTCTCCCCAGACCAAGCACCCAACTAGATGTCCTATTTTAAAAGGTTAAATGACAAAAGTGAAGGAAAAAATAAAATTCCACATGGGCTTAAGGCCCACCGTTAAAGGAGGGTCACCTGAATTCATCTTACCATTACCAAATGAAGTCATAGGAAGAAAGTACTATGTCTTTAAATCCACAGCCATTTTTCATTCCAAGTTTCTGTTTGAGGCCATTACTGCTCCCTTGGGACTGTGTTGACTCACTACATCTTCAGAATGACGCAAGTGAGCTTCTCTGTACAACTTCAAAACAGACTGTGGATATATCCAGGCAAAGGCTGTCTTAGGAACCACGAGATCCATCAGGCACCCATTCACAGAACCCCGAGGACCGGGCAGGCGACAAGAATGCTCTGCGCCTCATCGCCAGTCTCATCGTAGCCCAAGCACTTTCCTCAACTGGTAAAAGAGCTTGACCATTTTTTCTAAATCTTTTCTTAACTTGCCCATCCTCTCTGGGACCTCACATCCATCTTCACTGCCCATTTCGGGGCCAATCTGCTTTCTTGGACTTACTTGATCATGTGGTAAGAAAAGAATGGAAACAAGAAATCCACTTCAAACTTCTCCAGTGCTGGGTGTCTCACACATCTCCAGTTCCCTCCTCTAATTTTTTTTTAATCTGAAAAAAGAAAACTCATTGTGGGGACTGGGAGAGCAACTTAAAATAGCCATGCTCTCCTGCCCCATTATTAGAGATAACTGAAAGCTGGCTGTAACTCAATATTTCTTCCAGTGCTAATAGAGGTGACACTGAATGGCTCACCTCATCTCCCAAATCAGTCCCCATCTGCATCCACCAACCATGGGCATAGTGGATAACGGAAAGGACTGGCAATGGCAGACCTCCACCCAGCCATTCCAAATGAAGAGCATCAGCCCATGGCATCAAATGCAACTTCACCGTATTTCAATTTTATCCTGACCAAGACATCAGCCACCTGAAAGTATCAAAAGTGTGACATTGTTTTAAACCCAAAGTAACTCCCCACAAAACAGATTACTCATATGATACACATATTGTTGGTTGCTTAGCTGAGGCATTTCACTATCAAACGCACCACTTCAAACTCATTTCTCTATATAAATGTATAAGCTCCCCCTCTCCAAGCATAAAGGGATAAATAGTACAAGATCCTTTCGTGATTTACTGTTGGGGACTAAAGTCTTTAACGTACCTCGAGACTTTACAGACTTGGTTTCAGAGGCGAAATTGTACATTACGCCATAAATCAGCAAGCTCTAACATAAAGTAAAAAATGGCGGAGGGCCGCAAAGAGGCAGAGGAGGATGGAATTTTTATAGTAAACAACTTGGCCATTGTGAATAATGACTGTTACTAAAATGTGCTGCTGCTTTTCCAGTGTCTCTCTTTTTCCCTCTGTTGATCTTCGTTGCCATAACTACCATTTGAATCATCTTAACAACTGCATACACATCTCCAATGCTGTTATTGCCACTCGGTCACTCCAGTTCAGCTTTCATTCACCTGGCAGCTGCTTAGACCAGAGGCTGTTATCACATCACACAGGGGGGCTGTTTTGTGAACAAGTAATTAGAAATTAATTCTCAGATTTTTAAAAAAAGTCATAGTTCTCAATATATGATAATATTTAAATCTCACTTAATCATAATTCTCAATTAACTAGAAGGTTTTTTCCTCCCAAATTGCCATAAACTTTTTTTTTTAATTTTCAAGGAGAAAATGACAAATTTTCAAAATATAAGGAACTTAAAAAAAAAATTCTAAGCTCTGGATAATACCCTAGAGGTTAATATATATTTGGCTTCATGGCCTATGTTTTCTCTATCTGCAGTAATCCATAATCATCAAAGGTGTTAAAATAATGACTGGGTTTCTGGGGAAAGATGGTGGACTGAGCACATGTGCTTATCCCTTCTCCTGACTGGGATCCCTTTAAATTATAATAAAGGAATTTTTTAAAAGTCTAAACCCACAACAGTGAAGAGAAAAGAAAGGGGGTTGTCATCATACAACAAATTTCGACAAATTTTTTGGAATCTGAAAGTGGATGGGTGCACATTGCCTAGTGAAGCAGAACGGAGGAAACCCCTGCTGAGGAGAGTCTCGAAAGAGCAGAGTGACAGAGGGAGCCCATGTGCCAGGAAGAGCTCCAAACATGAAGACTGCAGGTAGAATGCAGGTGGAAGGGAGACATTGGGGTGAAAACTGAGGATTCTACATCTGTACATGAAATGGTCGACAGCCAAAACACACACTGACCCACCTCTGTACGCCCAGACATTGACCACTGGTAAGGAGGAATCTCCTCTAAAGAAATAAAAGGAGGGACTCCCCTGGTGGCGCAGTGGTTAAGAATCTGCCTGCCAGTGCAAGGGACAGGGTTCGACCCTGGTCCGGGAAGATCCCACATGCCGCGGAGCAACTAAGCCCGTGTGCCACAGCTATGAGCCTGTGCTCTAGAGCCCCTGAGCCACAACTACTGAGCCCTCGCTCCTAGAGCCCGTGCTCCACAACAAGAGAAGCCACTGCAATGTGGAGCCCGCGCATCGCAACAAAGAGTAGCCCCTGCTCGCACAACTAGGGAAAGCCCGCGCGCAGCAGTGAAGACCCAACGCAGCCAAAAATTAATTAATTAATTAATTAATTAATTTTAAAAAAGAAATTAAAGTCTGGAAAACACTAATGCAGTATGTTGGTGCCCCAATGTCATATAAGCCATCTGAGAAGATTTCTTAATTCCCCCTACTCGTTAATCCAGAAATGGAACCGGCCAAGCTACAATCCCACCCACATACATAGAACTCCCAATCAACCTTCCCATTCCCACTTTCTTAAATAGGAATAGACAACAAGGATCATCAGACTTTTAAGGAAAGCGTAGAACATCACAGAACAAGACCAAGACAAACAGATTAACCCTGAAGGAAACAGATAATTTTGGAAACTGGAGAAAAATTTTAAAAACACCAAAAAACAAAACCCCACAACTCCTCTAGTTTATATCCTCAGAGAGACTCATAAGGATTATATGTTCAGAAATCAAGAATGTCATGTTATGAGAAAGATTTTGAAACTTAAAAAAAAAAAAAACCTCTTGTAGTTAAAAATGTGACCGCCAAAATAAAAAATTTAAAAAATGAATGAAAAGTAGTCAAGGAAATTTCCCAAACAGCAAAGGAAAAAAGGCAAAGGTCCAGGAGGGCAAATACTAAATTAATACAAACAAAGAGCCCCTTCTAAGAAACGTGACCCTGTTTCATCGCTCTGTAGCTGTTGGCACTATCCCTGCAACTCTGCCCATCTCCTCCAGGGCTTTCTCCTGCATACCACCCTTGGCCACCAATGTGCCTGAAAATCAGTTACCAAAACTTCTTAATTTAGGTTAACTTAAAGCTCGCTTGATTCAAATTTCACAGCGGACACCTAGAGCAGACTGACAGAGGACTCTCAGGTTTAACTCCTTTATCTCAGAGTGGCTTTATCGTTCAAGAGCTAGTCTCCTGGGTATTGCACAGACATTCTCTTTTGCATTGCAGACATTCTCCCTTTTGGGGTCATTTTCCCCTTTTTTTAAAGTATAAAAGTTCCTTTGTGAGTCTGTTGGAGGCAAAAGCTCAGTTTTTGTTTAACTTAAAATGTTATCATTCCCTCATTATTAAATTATATTTTAGCTGAGTTTAAAATTCTAGGTTGGCGATAATTTCCTCTCAGCACTTTAAGATACTGTTCCTCTGTATTCTGGTTTCCATCGTTGCTGCAGAGAAGTTTCCTTGCAGTCAAACAGCATTCCTTGGGAGGCAATCAGTTTCCCTTTGATTGCTTTAAGATCACCTTTATGTCTCTGGTGTTCTATTATACTCCAGTTTGTCTGGATAAGGTTTTTTTTTTTTAAAAAAATTCTACTTGGGATTTACTCTGATTCCTAAATCTAAAGATTTCTGGTTTTCAATATTTTTTGGAAATTTTTAGCATAATTTCCTCAAATACTGCCTCTCCCCTATTACCTCTATCATCTTCTGCCTCACCATTTAAAAAAATATATTTATTTATTTATTTATTTATTTATTTATTTATTTTGGGCTGCGTCGGGTCTTAGTTTCAGCATGCGGGATCTTTCATTGTCGTGTGCGGGCTCTTCGTTGGGGTGTGAGGGCTTAGTTGCCCTGTGGCATGTGGGATCTTAGTTCCCCGACCAGGGATCGAACATGCGTCCCCTGCACTGGAATGCAGATTCTTAACCACTGGACCATCAGGGAAGTCTCTCACCATTTATTTTAAATCATCTCATTCTGTTCTGTTCTTTAGACTTAATTTTCATAGTTTTCATCTTTGTCTTTCTATACTGCATTCTGTGTAATTTCTTAAGCTTTATCCCCAATTTACAAAATCTCTCTTTAGCTGTGTCTAACTCATCGTTTGACCCATCCATTAGGGTTTAATTTCACTGATTATATATCTCTGTTTTCAATTCTTCCAGATCTTTCTTCATAGGATTTTAGCCCTTATTTTCTACTTCACATTTTACTTATTTAAATGTTTTTAAGCCATTATTTTATATTCTGAACCTGATAATTCTGATATCTAAAGCTCCACTCTAGTTCTGCTTTTTTCTCTCTAATTCATAGTTGTTTATTTCCTTGTGTTTTTAAGTTTTGGATTATGAGCTCATGTTTGGTGAGGATTTATCTGTGGGAATCCTGGGCTAAGGCTGGATAAAGGCAGGAATGTACAAAAAGGATATGTTATTGACTACTGCCAATATCTGGGAACTCTATCAACCTAGGATCTCTTTAAGATAATTTCTCTTCTTGGAAATACCCAGACTACATAGGTCAGGTAAATTCAAACAAAGTTCAAGAGAAGGCAGGCCTAGGGTAAAAACTACCTGAGGAGACTTTTTTCCCCCATTCAAAGTACAGGCCAAATCAGACAAGTTTAAAAAAAAAAAAAATCTGCCAATAGGCTTATTTTCTCATTCTACCATTTTGCTAGCGATATGGATAGCACTTCAAAAGTCCCAGCTTTATATGGTAGTCTCAGTTCCACCTCCATGTTTAACACAAGCCCAAGACTTTGTCTCCTGCGCCCAAATAGCCTTTAAAACCCAAGTCTCACAGACATCCCCCATATGACTGAACCGTTCCACTCCTAGCTCCTTACCAAAGGGAAATAAAAGCATATGTCTGCACAAAGACTTGTTCACAAATGTTCTGGCAGCTTTATCTGTAATAACCCCAAAATGGAAACAACCCAAATGCCCACCCACAGGTGAATAGATAAACAAAGTATGGTACATCCTGACAATGAAATAGTACTCAGCAATAAAAAGGAACAAACTATTGATACACACAACAACACAGATGAATCTCAACATAATTAGGTCAGGCAGATAAGAGTATATAGTATATGACTGTACTGTCTAGAATTTTATACAGATGAAAACTAATGTATGGGGATAGAAAACAGCTAAGTGGTTGACTGGGGATGGAGGGGTGTAGATGAGAAAAAGACTGCAGAAGGTCATAAACTTGATGACTGATAGTTTCATTATTTTAATTATGGTGATGATTTCATGGGTATACACACATGTCATAATTTATTAAATTGTACACTTTAAATATCTGCAGTTAACTGTATGTCAATGAACCTCAATAAAACTATCTGGGGGGGAAAAAAGCCTCTTGGTTACTGAAATCAGCAAATGACTCCACGACAGCTGTAGTTTGAGCTTGCACCTCAAACTTCCAGTTTGTCCTTTATTTTTTAGGCCTTGAGGAGTTCCCCCTTTTCTTGCAAGTTCAGCTAATCATTAAAAAGACGTCATATATTTAGGCATCATGTCTAAGTGTTTTTATCAGGTGGATTTTCAGAACAGTTAATCTGTCATATCGCCAGCAAAAGTCTCCCTCATATCTGTGTTTGAAGGCAATGCTAAATTTCCCCAAAGTTCTGTCACATTGTCCCCATCTCATCCCAAATCCTTCAACAACAAAACCCCTTAGGCGAGCATACAGAGTTGGATCACAAGCTAATTCCTAAGGACCTTGTATTTTCCTTTCCTCAGACTCTTGTACAGGAAGGACATGCCCTCTGCCCGGAATCTGTGTCACTGTCCTGTACCCTTTACTCCTTTCAATAGTCAGATTTGGGGTGGGGTGAAATTCTACCTCCTTACTCCTGGCCTCTTCATATACCCAAAAGCTCTCTCTCCTCATCTCCCCCCACCAAATACCACTCCCAAGTTTCTCCCTGACCATTCACCCTAGTGAAGAGCAGTCTCTCCTTCTCTCAACCACTGTAATTCTTCTTACCTATATTATTAATGTCAACAAAATAAGGCCTAGCATTTGAATTAAATGTTTGGGGGTTTCATCTTCTCAATTTGGTTCCTGAAAATCAGGACCATCTCTGAATCTCCCACAGCTCTATAGCACAATGCCTTGTGCTCATGTGAGCAAACAATAAATACCTGGCAAGTGAATCACTGAACACAGGCAGGAATGAAAATCCTGAAGGGAAAGTAGTATAATGGGAGATGGCTCCCAAAGGTGCAAAGGTCAACCAGCCTGACATTCTGATGTAAATGTCCTAAATCCAGACAGTCACAGTAAGAACTGCTTGGAAGCATCCATTTCAAATCTACAAGGCATGTACACTTTGCTTCAAGAGAATCACACCTAAAATGTTAAAACTGCACTCCCTACAGTAATTATCAGGCAGCTTTTTTAAAAAATTAATTTATTTATTTTTGGCAGTGTTGGGTCTTCGTTTCTATGCGAGGGCTTTCTCTAGTTGCAGCGAACGGGGCCACTCTTCATTGCTGTGCGCCGGCCTCTCACTGTCGTGGCCTCTCTTGTTGTGGAGCACAGGCTCCAGACGCGCAGGCTCAGTAGTTGTGGCTCACGGGCCCAGTTGCTCCGCGGCATGTGGGATCTTCCCAGACCAGGGCTCGAACCCGTGTCCCCTGCATCGGCAGGCAGATTCTCAACCACTGCGCCACCAGGGAAGCCCCCAGGCAGCATTTTTTAATACCAAATTTTGAAGGAGAAATATTGGTGATATTTTCTTTACAGATGTATTTTTTTCCTGCTAAGCACACAAGCTTCTGAGTGAAGATATCCACAACGTTTTGAAAAGTATAGCATTGGTTAATGTAACATGAATCTGTCACACTGTTTAAGAAAGAACAAATGCTCCTATATTCTGACATCTGCATAATTTCCTGAGCCAACAGAATGAAAGGATTCTATTTCCCTACTTGTCCCCCAAAATTCAAGGCACAAATGTATAGAACATAAACTGGCACTCTAGCTGCCTGTACTCAATTCCATGCCCAAACCTATAATGTTTTAAATTTCATTTTTTAAGGGAGTGCCACCATGTGGTGACTAACTTTAGTACACTTTTAACATAGATACCAATAGGATGTGTTATGTACTTGAAAACAGTAGGGGAAGGAACAAATTACCCAGGCCACGTTTTATAGGATATTTTATAACAGATTACTTTCACAATGATCAAACTTTAGAGTTAAAATATTAGAGTTAAGATATTATCTGCTCCTTTCAGGACGATTCAGATTGGGACCCTTAGCTCATGTTAGTGAGACCCAGAATCAATTAATCACCCACGGTACCAAAGCCTGCAACTGGGGCAGGGGTGAGATGGGGAAGGAATATCGCTAGGGGCTACCACCCTGGTCTCCTGCCTCTCTGTACTATCCCACAGCCCGGCTCTTCTATATAAAATGCAAGTTATTTGGCAACTTTAAATTTTTTATTTATTTAACAAACATGTATATAGCACTTACTATGTGCCTGCAACTGTTGTAAGCACTATATGTGTCAAATAAACAAAAAATTAAAGCCTCTAAATAATTTGTATTTAATGCAACTCTTCTCATCTGAGGATTCTGAAATAACAGCCTATGTTATAAAATCTCAACAATCTTCTAGGGTTTAAAAAAAAAAAAAAAGGAGGCAAAATGGGTAGAAATAAAGCTAACAGCAAAAGCCAGAAGTCTGTTTGTGCTCCAAAAAGCTGGAGCACTGTCCTTCAACTGGTGACTGGATAAACAAACAGCGGTACATCCACACAAGGGGATACCACTCAGAGATATAACAGGAGGAACTATGATAACATTGTGAATGACTTGCAGTGCACAATGGTAAGTGAAAGAAGCCAGACTCAAAAGGCCATATGCTGCATGATTCCATTATATGTCATCCTGTACATATAAGGACAGAAAACTGACTGTGGTTGCCAGGAGCTGAGGAGGGGTCGAGGAAGGACGACTATAAAGGAGCAGCACAAGGGAATTTAGGGGGTCATTGCACTGTTCTGTATCTGAATGAGGTGGTAATTTCACAGCTGTATGCATTGGTCAAAGTCCACAGAACTGTACACTAAAGAGTAAGTTTTATACTATATGGAAATTATAACTCAATAAACCTGACTATAAATAATAAGATAAAATACAATAAAAGACTAGGTCCATAGTTTGGCTTTCCAAATTAAAGACTGGTTATGTTTTCAGAAGCTAAAGAAGTTGCATTCCATAAAAGTTAAACAAAACCTGATTAGGTTTTTTTCTCTGTAAGTGACCTACTCTAATTAGACCTCTAGCCTTTATTAACTTTATAACTACCCTTTATCATAGTTATAATTTATTGAGCTAACTATGTAACAAGTACTATTCTGTTTCTTTAGGTTTACTGCTTAATTTTCTATGTCAGTTACAGATGTATGTAAAATAAAGAGGGAAAAATGACCCCTCACCTCTCCACACCATACTCCGCCATCCAATCCACTCCCAAGAAATAACAGCTATCGACAGACTTTTTGTACAGACCCACAGTTTTCCCTGTAGTATGAATGGGATTGTAGTACACTTGCTTTTCTATTGGATGCTTTAAACATCTCTCCGTGGGAACCCACATAAAGCTACCTTCACCTCTTAAACAGCTGCAGAATGTTACACAGAACCCTGGCCACAATTTATTTAGCCATTCCCTAATGATGAATATTTAAGTTATTCCAAATGCTCTAAGTTAGGTTCCTCACAGAGGGTTTAATTCCCCCAACGACCCTGTAGAGTGGACCTGTTACAGATAAGTCCCCCGAGACTTGGAAAGATGCACTAATTCGTTCCTTCAACAAATACTACTCTGTGCCAGGAATACAACAGTGCACAGGGTCAGATACTCCTGGCCATCATGTAACTCACTATCTTTCTTTTTTCTTTTTTTTTTTTTTGCGGTACGCGGGCCTCTCACTGTTGTGGCCTCTCCCATTGCGGAGCACAGGCTCCAGACGCGCAGGCTCAGCGGCCATGGCTCATGGGCCCAGCTGCTCCGCGGCATGTGGGATCTTCCCGGACTGGGGCACGAACCCGTGTCCCCTGCATCGGCAGGCGGACTCTCAACCACTGCGCCACCAGGGAAGCCCCTCACTACCTTTCTTCTTCACTGGCTGTAACAGGCAACAACCCTCTCAACCCCCCTGACCATACAAGTCAGGGTTGATGAGAGGAGGGCTCTGGGGACCTGCGGAGGGACTCTCAGCCCGGACTGGGTGCAGAGTGACCACCGGGCAGGGCTTCCTGTTTCTGCTACTTGGTGCTGCCTCTCCTCCATCCCCATCAGATTAAGGACACACAGTGAGAGTCAACACTGGCTCTATCCTAGAGAGGCTTTGCTCTCGAAACAAAAGGAAGCATAAGCTGCATGTTGCTACGAAATGCCAGTTCACACCAAGCCTCCGAGGAAGTTGTATACTCAGCAAATCATGAATTATTTCACATGTTCACAAATGTAGCCACCAAGTAAATCCTGCCACCAATCTTTCTATCAAGAAGGAAGCTTCCCTGGTGATCCAGTGGATAAGACTCTGTGCTCCCAGTGCAGGGGGCCTGGGTTCAATCCCTGGTCAGGGAACTAGATCCCACATGCATGCCGCAACTAAGAGTCCGCATGCCGCAACTAAAGATCCCACACGCTTCAACAAAGATTGAAGATCCTGAGTGCCACAGCTAAGACTCGGCGCAGCCTGCCTAGATAGGTAGATAGATAGATAGATAGGTAGACAGATATTAACTTTTTTAAAAAGGACATAAAAAGAGGAGATCGTAAGCTCTGACAGTTGTACACATGAATGAAATGTACAGGGAGAGCTCTCCCATTTTAAGAGATGCTACTTAAGAGAAAAGCAGCCACTCAGCTCCAGCAGACAGCTGCAAGTAAAAATGCAGGGGAGGGTTTCCCTGGTGGCGCAGTGGTTGAGAGTCCGCCTGCCAATGCGGGGGACACAGGTTCGTGCCCCGGTCCGGGAAGATCCCACATGCCGCGGAGCGGCTGTGCCCGTGAGCCATGGCCGCTGAGCCTGCGCGTCCGGAGCCTGTGCTCCGCAACGGGAGAGGCCACAACAGTGAGAGGCCCGCGTACCGCAAAAAAAAAAAAAAAAAAAAAATGCAGGGGATAAAAATCTCCCAGTTAAAAAAAAGGATTATGGAATTTAAAAAATATACCTCAAAGTAGAAGAGCATCAGAACCTCCATGCACTCCACATACCCCACGTACCCATGTACCCACGTCCTAGTCTTCCTGGCTTCAACAAGCATCGACTCATAGCTCACCTTCTTTCACCTACACCCCCACCCACTCCTCCAGCCCAAATAGTTTTGAAGCCTATATCTAATATTATATAATTTATGGATTTCCACCACCCCAATTTTTATACTTTGTTTGAATTCAGATCTTTTTTTTTTTTTTTTTTGCGGTATGCGGGCCTCTCACTGTTGTGGCCTCCCCCGTTGCGGAGCACAGGCTCCGGACGCGCAGGCTCAGCGGCCATGGCTCACGGGCCCAGCCGCTCCGCGGCATATGGGATCCTCCCAGACCGGGGCACGAACCCGTATCCCCTGCATCGGCAGGCGGACTCTCAACCACTTGCGCCACCAGGGAGGCCCTGAATTCAGATCTTAATAAGCTCCATATATTGTGTTATGTCTCCTTTAATCTATAGGTTCCACTTAATTTTTTTCTTCCAATTTACTCATTAATTAAACCAAGTCATTTGTTCCAGAGTTCCCCTCTGTCTAAATTTTGATGACTGAGCTTAACATGGTAGGAGCTATATTTTGATGTTTCCTTTCATGGGAGAACTTTGCTTGCTCAAATGCAGGTGACAGTTTCTGTTTAAAAGAGATGCCTTACTTCTGCGGGGGGTGGGGAGGAATGGGTGTATGTGTGCACTTTATTTTGGAAGGCGGTGCCGTGGCTGGTTTGAGGAATCAAATGTGTTCCTCATACAACCTGCAGCTCTTCCGGAACTAAAATTTGGTATTTCCTCACGAGGTCCGACTCTCCAGGGCATTCTGAGGCCAGGTGCGCCTTCAGAAGAACAGGAGTGTGAAGGGATCCTCGGCATTCTAGTAAGAGTGCAAACAACTATATCCATAACTAAACAAGGTGATTTCAGATGGCATGAGCTGCGAAGAAATTAAAGGGGGAAAGCAGATAAAGAGCTGGTGCTGGCACGGGTACTCTGCCAGCATAGGTACTCTGGATTAGGTCGTCAGGGGAGGTCTTTCCTAGGTACTCTGGATTAGGTCGTCAGGGGAGGTCTTTCCTAGGTACTCTGGATTAGGTCGTCAGGGGAGGTCTTTCCTCAAGGTGCCACATGATCAGCCTGCACCAGATCTGGTGTAACAGTACCCAGCAGAGGGCAGGGCAGGGCCTGGGGCGGGCACTAACAGAGAAGAGCATCCCAGTAAACAAAGGGAGTGACGGTGGGGGAAGTCCAAGAGGGAAACCAGGCCCAGACCACATAGGGCCAACAGGCTGTGGAGAGAAGTTGGGAATTCTATTCTGAGATGAGTACCCACCCAATGGAGGCTACAAACTGGGTAGTGAAAAGGTCTGACATAAATGTCCGAGGAAAGGTCTCTCTGCTGGCAAGAGAGCAGACACAGATGGGAACAGGACCAGGCTGGAAGGCTGAGAAATTTTTCAGAACAGAGATGGCGGTGGTAAGGGGCCAGGGTGGTATTTATTTACTCTAGGATTTTTTCTAGGACTCCAGGGTTATTCTAAGATTTACTGTAGGATTCATTATTCTGGAGTGTTTGCCGCTGCATCCGATGTGGGAGGAGGAGTCAAGGATGACACCTACGGGGGTGGCAGGGTACCTGGGGGTATGATGCCATGATCACAGGCTGTCACCCTTTCCCCAGGTCCTAAGCCATCCAAAAAAGAACAGGACGACAATGTGAAGACCAGGTTTGGTGAGAACCCATTAATGTGAAAGAAAAAGCCCCTGAAAGACCTGCCCTTCCTCCTCGTCATAATCATAGGGCACATTCTCATCTGCGCCCTAATAAGCCGTGTCCAACACAGCGACCCCGGCAGCCTACCTACTCGGCCCTACAATTTCCTATCAGAAGCCACTGTTGGCTGGGGCTGCCGTTCACAACGGGTTTTCCATTCTTTTCTCAGGGTCCTTCTCAGAAGTTTGTCTAGGATCATCGTTTCTCTCCCTGAGCCAACAGTAAGGCGTCTGTCCTGCCCGGCCAGACCCGCTTTCCATGCTGTGGTCACACGGCTTGCTCTGGTTATTCAGCCTGACCGTGAGCAAGTGGCGGGAGGCGCCGGGGGAGGCCAAGTGTGCTCGGTATGTGCGGGTGGAATGCCACGGCCATGGCCGCATTCCTCAGAGCACACCAACGCACCGGAAGCCCCGGGCAGCCGTTTCTCCACAACCCTGGGAAACTTGTCGTGGGCGATGACCCGCACCCACTTGGTCTCCATGCTGCCAAATACAATCTGATGAATTTACCCAATTCTTTGCTTTATCTTTTCTCTCCTCGGGGAAGTGCTCAAAAGGAGACCAACACCCAGTCCTGTGACAGTCTCCTTGCCTAACTCTGCTGACGAATGGTTTTTCCACCAAGCCGCCGCATACAACAGATTTTTTTTTTTTTGCAGTACACGGGCCTCTCACTGTTGTGGCCTCTCCCATTGCAGAGCACAGGCTCTGGACGCGCAGGCTCTGCGGCCATGGCTCACGGGCCCAGCCGCTCCGCGGCACGTGGGATCTTCCCGGACCAGGGCACGAACCCATGTTCCCTGCATCGGCAGGGGACTCTCAAACACTGCGCCACCAGGGAAGCCCTACAACTGATTTTTTTGTCAGTTTTTCCCAGGATTGGGAAAATGTGCCAGACTGTGATGCCCTATTGGATTTATAACCCTTTCAAAAATTTCAACATTTGTTAAAGCATTAAGCTATGGTGTTTAAAAAAAAAAAAAAACCAAAAAGGGCTCTTGGTGGCCAAGAGACAGATCACAGAAACACAGGGTGTCGGGTGGAATTATGGCTCTACGCCACAAACTGACTTGGATTTCCTCCTTGATAAAGAGAAATACATACTGATCCGTCCTTGTCAGCGTGCAGGTAAACTGTTCTACTGGACACACCTTCCAGAGGGGCAGTTCGCAGTATGTCTCTAAATCCTTTAAAGTACCTATTATTTCGATGCAGAAATCCCACTTCTAGAAACTTATCCTAAGGAAATAATAAGAACATACAAAAATGTATCATGAAGAAGATCCTGGGGAGAAAAACTGCAAACGTTAAGTGCTCATGAATAGGGGATTAGGAGAATAAATCATGATATATCCACATCTCTCACATGGCAGATTTCCATTCTGCCACACGTTTGTATGGCACTCCCTCCTCCTGCAAGAACTCAGCAGAGAAGCAGGTGAGCAGCACGCAGGTGAGCAGCACACAGGTGGCCCCGGGCTGCTGGCTGCAGCGCTATCATCACCGCGCCAAAGCCTCGCCTAGCACCTTCGGCAACCGCCTTGAGAAGCCGGTAAAGGCTATGGACCTTCTCACCAAAAGAAAGGTCAGCAATGGAGTTTAGTCTGAACCAGAAGACCCAGATGTACATTCGCCCCCAGGGTAATGAAACAAAACCATTTAAAGAGCTCTGGGGAGATGCATGGTACACAAGAACCTCACTTTGCAGGATAAATGCAATCCAGAAAGCTCGGCTCTTATTTTCTCCACTGGTTTCTGGCTAAACTCAGCTATACTCCTAGAGAAGAAAATCTCCCTAAAGAGCATGGTGATGACTGCATCCTGGCCTCGGCAGCTGGGCATGACGTGATCTCTGCCCCCTCATGGCCACTCTGCCCTCTCCACTCAGCAGCCTGCCCACTCAGCACCTTCGCATATACTGCCCCTTAGCCCGGAATGTTCTTACTTCTCCAAAGCCTGCCCCTTGGTCCAGTCTCGGCTTAAATGTCTCCTCCTCTTGCCCTCCCCCACCCCCCCGACCCCATTACGTTAGGTTCGTTTCCCTCTGGGCTGGCAGAGGAGGTCGTGGTGATGGTAATGACAACACACAATTGCAGCTACGATTTCTGGAATGCTTACTAAGTACCAGGACTTTTCCTCATTCACTTTACATGTATTTCTCATTTAATCCTCCTTATAAACCAAGGATGTGGGTACCATTATGATGGTCACTGTACAGCTGGTATAGTAGTCAGCCTCCAAAATGGTCCCCAGTGATTCCCATCACACTTGTTTAGTCCCCTCCCTCACTGAATAGGGCTGACCTGTGTAACCAATAGGATACTGCAGAAATGACAGTGTGACTTCTGCCGCCAGGTCATAAAAGACGTAGTGGTTTCTGCCTTGTGGTCTCTTGGACTGCCTGCTCTGCAGCCACTCCAGCAGCCTGTGGAGAGGGCCATGTGGCCAGGAACTAAAGCCTCCTGCCGACAGTCAGCACCGCCTAGCCAGCCCTGCAAGCGAGCCTCCTTGGAAGCGGACCCTCCAGCCCCAGTCAAGCTGTCAGATGACTGCAGCCCCAGCTGACATCCAGCCTGCAATCTCAGTGAAGACCACAAGCCAGACCCAGCCAGCTAACCCACTTCTAAATTCCTGGCCCACAGACACTGTGAGATAATACATATTTGCTGTTTTAAGCCACTACATTGTGAGGTGATTTGTCATGCAGAAATAGATAACTAATACTGATGGGAAAACTGAGACTCAGAGTGTAATTAGCTTACAGTTACACAACTTATAAGTGGTGGGGCCAAACGTTTTGAATCCTGCTAGTCTGACTCCAGAGCCTGAGCTCTTAACCGTTACACCAGGCAGCCTTCTCCACAGCAGGATTAATGCCCCAGAAGACCTCACAAGGCAAGAATCATGACTGTCTTTTTAATGCTGTAACCCTACCAAACGCTAGTACAATATACCTGGCATACAGCAGATATTTTGTCAAAAGAATGAATAAATGGAGTGAATGAAATGAAAAGAATCACAGAAATGTTAAGAGTCAATGATGGGATTATAGGTGACATGTTCTATTCTATACTTTGCTATATTTTAAATTTTTTCTACAAAGTACATGTATGATGGGGTTCACCTCACTTGAATTCAATTGGAACTGGGATCTGAAAGAAAAGAAAGCCAATCATCTAAAGGCCCCAGGGCAGAAGAACTAAAAAGCAGTGCAAAGACCCTATGGTTGAGATAGATTTGTCATATTTAATGAATAGGAAGATGGGACAATGTGGCTGTGAGGGGATGCCGGGGACACAGGCCAGATCTCAGTTAGCTGTCTGGCTTTTAGTTGAAGTGGACTGAGAAGCTACTGCAGGGTTTCTAGCAGAGGAGCAAGATGATCTCATTTGCATTCCTGAAAGATTATTCAGGTTTCTGTATGAAAAATAAGTTGTAAAGCAGAAAGTCTGAAAGCAAGAGGAGGCCATTGCACAAGCCCAGATGAAGTGAGGATCTGATGAGATGATTCCTATATAGTGCTTAGCACAACGCCTGGCAGACGTTAGGCACCCAACTGTTATTTTTTCTTTGCAAATGCTCAATTTGAAAATCATGATAAACGTATGCAATCACCATAAAGTACACATGCACACAACACAGAATAAAAACTTACCATATTCTACATTCAATGGCATGGAAAAATGTTTACAATATATTGTTAAAGGTTTTTTAAAAAGCAAATGAACAGTTTCTACGCATGAGGGGCATGGCACTAAGCAGACAAATAAATCTGAATGGTTTCCACAAAATAAACAGTGGTTATCTCTAAATAGGATTAGAGGTCTCAGTGCAGTTGTGGGTCATTTTTACTTTCTTCGTTATCCCTTTCTATACTTCTGAATTCTCTTTTTTAATAATGAACATTTATTTATTTAATAGAGATAAATATAAAATTGTTTTCCTTTGTAGGAAAACACTTAACTTTTCTGTATACTTAAAGAAAAAGAAAGAAATTTGAAGAAATGGCTGGATAGTCCACTAAATGAAGATTTATATCATGTCAAAGGAGAAATAATATTAACTGGGAGAATCTTCTGATCACATTGCAACAGCGAAATGCAACGTCCATGACAGAGCAGGGAAGAAATGATGCTCTCAATGCTGGGTAACAGTGAACGGCTTCTTGTCTGTTAACGTCTAATGATGACTTTTAAAAAAATTAAAGGGGGAGTTGGTTAAAACAGGATATTTCAGCATTTCTTGATTTTTGTTCTCCTGGTCCTAAAAATGCTTCAGAACAAAGACCTTTCCTTCACAAAGAAAAGAGAAAAGGCTGTGAGAGGCTTCAGGATGGGGAAGAACTGACAGGTTGGAGAGAAGATAGATGTCACTTTGCTAACCAGAAGTCAATTATCAGATTTTAGTAATATGCCAAAGACTGTGACTAGTCACAAAAGTAGGAAAAAATACATTTAGCCACCAAAAGAAATTTATAAGAGAAATTTTCTTCCTTAAGACGTAGAGAAGCAGTCTAATGATTTATTATCCTAACGTTTAAGCAGAAAAGTCATCTCCTAATATTTTTGGGTCTTTTTACAAGGATGAGTTATGCAGCCCCTTGGAAAAGATCAGAATATCTCCTGCTTTCAAGAACCCCTGACATTTGTAAGACTGGGAAGGGTGTATGTTAAGTGAACAGAAAGAAATCCAGGAAAAGCAGGTCTCTTGTGACAGGACGGTAGTGTCTATTACAAACCCAAGGATACCAGGAATCCATTTGACAACAAGGTTCCAGTCCTTACTAGGGCGAGTCCCCACACCACAGGACTGCCTTTACGGAGGGGGTAAGGGACCAAACACAGCAACTGCTTCTCCTTGGTACAGCAAAATGACATCCCAACGGCACCAGGATATGCAAGCAAGGCAATGACTATTGGTTTGTGACCCAAGCCTAAGGAGACCAATTTCAACCAGGTTAAACCATGAAAACTAAACAACTGCAACGTGGCCTGGGGTGAGCCTTCCAAGTCTGCAACAGGAGCCTGGGCTCCCGTCCTGGCCTCACCACTAAGTGAGAAGCGTGGCTAGTGAGTAATCCTGGCCCTGCAGTGCTATTGGGAAGATTAAGCAAGAGACTAGGAGAATCCCAGACACACAATATACTCAACAATTACTACGATAATGGCAGACATCCTGGGAAACGCTCACCCCTTGCTCCTGTGCCTGCAAGTTGTACAGGTGCCCCCAGGCCCCCACAGCTCTGGAGAACGGTTGGAAGGCACCTTACCAGGCCTCCCTCTCCTCTGATGAATGAGAGAATGTCCTCTCTTAGTCAACCTCCCAAACCCAATGAAACAGGTGTGATTTGGGCTGAAATAAGTAGTTAGGTCTGCCAGCTAGTAAAGACAGAGTCAGAACTCCACCCCAGGTCTGACTGCCTCCTGCGCCCAAACTCTTAGCCACTCTGCAAATCAAAAGGGGGACAGTATGTCAAGCACCCGGCACATCACCCGCTCAGAGTAAGTACTCAGTGTAAGTCGGCGAATCACCTAAGTAGCATTAACAATTTCCCTTCAAGGAAGGTATTACTGGTCCCAGTTTCTAAAGGAACTGAGGTAAAACTCCTGGGGGAGAAAAGACAGTGCCTGGGGGATGCCCTGGAGGGACCATAGCTTCTTAGCTTTCTCAGAATCTTCCTCAAACTCCTCCAGTTTCTTATATGAAAGTTAGATTCTCAACAGGGCCCGTATGCTTCCCACCATCTGGCGTTCTCCTCCAGGAGGCAAGCAGCCCTTCCCAAGGGGGCTGATCTCAGAGCCTGTCTTAGAGCAACTTGTTCTGAGCTCTGAGAATGTACGCTTGAGCCAACCTCAGTTTCTTTACTTATAAAGCGAGCTTCTAAAAGGGCCCCAAACTGCCTTCCCACAAGGTCAGAAGAGCATTGTGCAGAATAAAATCCAGTGTTCAGGATCCCCCCCTCGCCTTCCCTGAGGTCAGCTATGTAGAGAGAACAGCAGGCAGCAGCAAGAAGAGCCCAACTCGGCCCAGGCTGAGGGCCTGGAGGGGTCCAAATGTCCAAGTGCAGAACCATGAGCGCAAGGCAAGGAAGAGCTTTGTTTGCATTTCCTTTTAAAACGCCCCAGACACACACACCTCAAAACCTTCTTACAGTCAAGTCAAAGTGGACACGGATCAGCTATCACATATTAGAATGCAGCCAGCCAGCGCTGATGTTGCAGAGGCCAGCAGCCGGCCTGCACCGCGGGTACAAAAGTTCCTCTAGACATCCAAAGACGATTCGGCAAGTAGCAGCAACAGAAACAACACCTTCCCTTCACCCCGCAGCCCTAACAACTTCTCTTCTTTGCCCTAGACACTGTCAAGATAACTCCAAAGGTGAAGAGACAATGTTAGGATAAAATGCACTTCAATGGCTCGGAAGAGAAAACCTTCCATTTATAGCAGTGCTGAAAAATAGCTGAAAAAGGCACCAACTTTGTAGTGTTCGAATTTGTAAAATGTTTTAAAAGTTACGAAGAACTACGTGACCCACTGAATTAGCTGACTGGAAATCTAAAGACTGCTGCAATTTCATGTGGAAAATCTGAGGTAAGTGTCTTTCATTTGACCAAATAATTAATTAAACTCCCTATTCAAATGCAGAAAGCCCAAGAAGCAGCTTTCTGCAAGAGGAGAACTGAGGGGAAGCCTCAGTGTGAACCCGGTGTGTCAAAAGTCAAGGAGAGGGGCTTCCCTGGTGGCGCAGTGGTTGAGAGTACGCCTGCCGATGCAGGGGACACGGGTTCGTGCCCTGGTCCGGGAAGATCCCATATGCCGCCGAGCGGCTGGGCCCGTGAGCCATGGCCGCTGAGCCTGCGCGTCCGGAGCCTGTGCTCTGCAATGGGAGAGGCCACAACAGTGAGAGGCCCGCGTACCGCAAAAAAAAAAAAAAAAAGTCAAGGAGAAAGGAAAAAATACAAAGCCTCCCGAATTCAGCTGCTTTCCTAAAGCAGTATAAATTTGGAAGCAGGCTACAGCAGGGAACCAACTTCTATTTGTTGATCTTTGCATTTCTAAACCTATCCTTGGGACTTCCCTGGTGGCGCAGTGGGTAAGAATCTGCCTGCCAATGCAGCGGACATGGGTTCGAGCCCTGGTCCGGGAAGATGCCACATGCCGCGGAGCAACTAAGCCCGTGCATCACAACTACTGAGCCTGGGCTCTAGAGCCCACGAGCCACAACTACTGAGCCCGTGCGCCTAGAGCCCATGCTCTGCAACAGGAGAAGCCCCCGCACCACAATGAAGAGTAGCACCCCCGCTCCGCAACTAGAGGAAAGCCCGTGCACAGCAATGAAGACCCAAACACAGCCCCGAAAAATTAAAAAAATAATAAATAAATAAATAAACCCATTCTTCTTCATAAGAAAAGCAGCTGCCCCTTTTCTCACGGAGAAATATTATACTAAATGGCTTACATAATGGGTCAACTACAATGCTTACAAATCACTCTTAATAAATGAGAAGTGTAAGCAACACTTTTCTGTATTTTGACAAAAACTTATCCTGACACTAAAGAGTGCTCTTTCTGCACAATGAAAGTCCTGAAAGGCATAGGTCCTGGAGCGCGTCCTGGTCCTCCTCGGTCACCTGAAGCGGACATCTACAGATGGCAGGTCACAGACCCCATCTCTGGGGACCAGGCAGAGCAGCATCCAAGCAGAGGCCCCTCGCGCTGGGTTTGCGCAGAGTGCCCTTATTCCACAACCCCACATGCCCAGGGGAAGGACCTCCAGGGCTGGCGCCAACGACTCAACAAGACAGAGCTTTGTTTGGCTTTTCCAAGATAGCAAAAAGGGGAGAATGGGTCAAAAGGGTCTCCTAACTTACCCACTACTACAGCTAACGCATCAAATACACCTTATGAGTGAACAGGAGAACCACATGAAGGGGTGTGTCTTACTGAACCTACAGGAAATAAGTTCTACCAGGCACTTATTCTCATCATTACGTTTGATCCTCTCTAGAGACCCAGACTTCCAAGTCATGGTGAGAACCGTGAATAACATGGAAGTAAGTGAGGAGTGAGTGACACATGTGTACAAACCACAGTGTTCCGGAAGAGTGGACACTGTCAACCCAACACCATTACTGAAGCATGTCCAGAACCAAAAGCCTTGCCCTCTGCTTACATCAGAACTACAAGGAACCACCCTATTTCTGTGAATGTCACTCCCATTTCTGGTCACCAGACTGAAGTTCAGAGAATCATTTTTACCTCTTCCCCATCTCTGCCCACTTGACCAGTCCAGCCAATCCCATATCCAAGGGGGCTCTTGGTGTCACCTTCCTTTCTTCAGGCTCTCCTTACTTCTGCTTAAGTGTCCTCCCTTCCACTTGCAACCTAAACTTAGATTACAGATTAATTTTGCTAAATCATGGCTCTGATCTTTTGACAAACTCCTTCAACAAATATTTATTGAACCTGTACTATCACTGTTCTAAGTACTGGGGATACTTTCATGATGCTAACATCTACAGCTTTCATTGGCCGCCAAATATCTCTGGAATCTCTGGCTTGGCACTCAAGGTCATCACTGAAGTAGACCAAACGTGCCTTTCCATCTTAATCCATGTACTACCCTGAATATCCCAGCCAAGCTATTCCTAACATACTTTGCCCTTTGCCACCTGAAGCTATCATCTCTCCCTTACTAGACAAGAATCTCCCTGAGACTGTTCCCTAGTGTACTCAACAAAGATACTCAGAGAAGGAAGAGTCCTGAGAAGCCCCACTGGGTTCAAATCCCTCCTTATTGTCATATCTTGCCTCCTCTTGAATATCCCCAGTGACAGAATAATCACGGTCTTCCAAGGCACCCATTCTATTGCTTGACTGCTCTCCTTGTCTGAAAGCTCTTTCCACGCTAAGCTCAAACATGTCTTATTTTGTGACTGCCATCCACTTCTCCTAATTCTGCTTTCCAAAGCAGTGCAGGGTGAGACCAACTCCCTCTTATATGACCATCCTTTAAATATTTTCAGACAGCTAACACACCTTCCCTTAGTCTCTTCTCCAAGCTCAAAACATCACCCAGGTTCTTTAACCATTCATTATGCATTCATTCATTTAATATTTACTGAACATCCTATGTGACAGGTACTACCACACAATCTCTGCTCTAAAGGCATTTAAAAGGAAGTGACAGGGAGGCAATTATAACACAGTGCGAGAAACACCACAGTGATAAGCAAAGAATGCTGTGGGAGCAGAGGAAGTGATACCTCTTTGGAGGGGGCGGATTCTGGTAGGTAGCAAGGAAATGACATGTAATGCCATTTTCTGAGCCATGACCATTTTTAGGTTAAATAATGGGCTCTTCAATTTTCAGAGACTGAAACCTGGTACTATTTATTTATGTTAAACCCCAAATGTCGTATTAAAAGGAGCACAATTAGAGTAACTTAATAATATAAAGATATGTCATTTACTTTGCATCAGTTCCTTTATTCTACTCTGCCATGCCTTTCTGAACCAAGGTTTTTAATTCTCACAGAATGGTTACCAGCATTCACTTAATTGCCCGTCATAACTCAATAAGAACTCAAGCATCAGAAGCTACTGTGTTGGACTTAATCAAGGACCAAAACACAACTTAGCACAATTTATTACTATAAACCACTGCTTCAAGAGAAGATAAATGGTCAGGACTTCAAATCTAGTCTAAGCGATGATTAAATGTCCCTAAAAGTGATCTACAGCAACATTAAACCAGCGTGAACTGCAGCCTGACAGCAGCAAAAAGATAAGCCCATATCATGCTTGGGATCATGGAGGTGGTGAGGCTTGGTAGAGATTGTTCATTTAAAAAGATAATGTGGTAGAGAATCAGCATGATTTAGATTTTTTATTATTCATTAGAAAGCTATATAACACTTGCCTCTTAAAATAGAACCAAGCATATCAACAACTCAGATAATACTTTATTTTAAAAATTTAAATTAAAGAAATTTAACAGAAGACAGATTAAATGGAATAAAAGAGACTTGGAACGTGTTATGGTACTGTACTGTATAACAATGCTGTTAGGCGAGATTCTGCTATAAGACTATAATGTTCTTCTTTCTTTAGCTATGATTCAGTTCACACTTTTCTTCCTCATACTTATGAAGGCAACAAAAAGACAAAAATTAAAAGGCATGAAGTTTTCTTTTCTTTCTTTTTTAAAAATAAATGTATTTTATTTATTTATTTTTGGCTGCATTGGGTATTTGTTGCTGCAAGCAGGCTTTCTCTAGTTGCAGCGAGTGGGGGCTACTCTTTGTTGCAGTGCTCGGGCTTCTCATTGCAGTGGCTTCTCTTGTTGCGGAGCATGGGCTCTAGGCGCGTGGGCTTCAGTAGTTGTAGCACGTGGGCTCAGTAGTTGTGGCTTGCGGGCTCTAGAGTGCAGGCTCAGCAGTTGTGGCACATGGGCTTAGTTGCTCCCCGGCATGTGGGATCTTCCCGGACCAGGGCTCGAACCCGTGTCCCCTGCATTGGCAGGCGGATTCTTAACCACTGCACCACCAGGGAAGCCCCTGAAGTTTTCATATGAAAAGATGCTCACCATCATTAGCCAGCAGGGAAATGCAAATTAAAACCATAATGAGTACTCAACAAGAATGGCAAAAATAAATAATAATGATAACACCAAGTGCTGGCAAGGATGCCAGGAATTCTGGCATGGAAAAGTGCTGGTAGGGATGTAAAATGATAGCTACTCTGCAAAATACTTTGGAAGTTTCCTATAAAACTAAATAAACTTATCACAAGAGCCAGTAATGTCTATGCCCAGAAATAAACCCATGCACTTATGGTTAATCTACAACAAAGGAGGCAAGTATATACAATGGAGGAAAGAGTCTCTTCAATAAGTGGCGCTCAGAAAACTAGACAGCTACATATAAAAGAATAAAATTAGAACATTTTCTCACACGATATACAAAAATAAACTCAAAATGGATTAAAGACCTAAATGTAAGACCAGAAACCATAAAACTCTTGGAAGAAAACATAGGCAGAACACTCTTTGACATAAATTGTAGCAATATTTTGGGGATCTGTTTCCTAAGGCAAAAGAAGCAAACACAAACACAAACAAATGGGACCTAATTAAACTTAAGATTTTTTGCATAGCAAAGGAAAGCAGTGACAACATGAGAGGACAACCTACAGAATGGGAGAAAATATTTGCAAATGATATGACTGATATGGGGTTAATATCCAAAATATATAAACAGCTAATAAAACTCATTATCAAAAAAACAACCCCATTAAAAAATTGAAAGAAAAACTGAATAGACATTTTTCCAAAGAAGATATATAGATGGCCAACACACACATGAAAAGATGTTCCATATCACTAATCATCAGGCAAATACAAATCAAAACCACAATGAGATACCACCTCACACCTGTCAGTATGGCTATCACCAAAAAGACCACAGTCGACAAATACTGGCAAAGATGTAGAGAAAAGGGAGCTCTTGTACCTTGTTGGTGGGAATGTAAACTGGCCACTATGGAAAACAATATGAAAGTTCCTCAAAAAACTGAAACTAGGGCTTTCCTGGTGGCGCAGTGGTTGAGAGTCCGCCTGCCGATGCAGGGGACACGGGTTCGTGTCCCAGTCCGGGAAGATCCCATGTGCCGCGGAGCGGCTAGGCCCGTGAGCCATGGCCGTTGAGCCTGCGCGTCTGGAGCCTGTGCTCCACAACGGGAGAGGCCACAACAGTGAGAGGCCCACTTACCGCAAAAAACAAAACAAAACAAAAAAACTGAAACTAGAATTACCATATAATCTAACAATTCCACTCCTGGGTATATATCCAAAGAAAACAAAAACACTAATTCAAAAAGATACATGCACCACAATGTTCATAGCAGCATTATTTACGATAGCCAAGGTATGGAAGCAACCTAAGTGTCTATCAACAGACGAATGGATAAAAAAGGTGTGGTATATATACATACAATGGAATACTACTCAGCCATAAAAAAGAATGAAATTTTGCCATTTGCAAGGACATGGATGGACCTCGAGCGTATTTTGCTTAGTGAAATGTCAGAGAAAGATAAATACTGTATGTTATCATTTATACGTGGAATCTAAAAAATAAAACAAGTTAATGAATACAACAAAACAGAAAAAAAAACAAGAGGGAGGCTGAGGGAAATGTGACTACAAAACAGAAGAAGAAGACGTAACAATGGAAGTGAGAGGTTGGAGGGATTCAAGGAAGGGGTCACAAGTCAAGGAATGCTGGTGGCCTCTAGAAGCTGGAAGAGGAAAGGAAGAGGTTCTTCCCTAGAACCTCTAAAGGAGCAAGGCCCTGCTGACACCATGACTTTGGCCCAGCAATACTAATTTCAGACTTCTAGTTTCCAGAATAGTGGGAAAAGAAATTCCTCTTGTTTTAAGCTACCCAGTTTGTGGTAATTTGTTACAGCATTCATAGGAAACTAAGGTGCTAAGTGAAATGAAAGTGTGTAGAAAAACTGTACACAAAGATTTATAACAACTCTATTCATAAGCATCAGTAACTGGAAACAACCCAAATGTCCTTCAACAGGTGAATGAATAAACAAACTGTGGTACATCCATACCACAGAATACTACTCAGTAATGAAAAGGAACAAACTATTGTTATATGTGACACTTGGATGCATCTCAAAGGCCTAATGCTCAGTGAAAGAAGCCAGTCTTAAAAGGTTATACACTTCATGGTTCCATTTATATGACATTCTCAGAAAGACAAAATACAGTGACAAGAACAGATCAGTGGTTGCCAGGGGGCAGGGGTGAGGGGAGGGAATGACTGTAAAGGGATCACATGAGAAAGGTTCTTGGGGTTATGGAAGTATTTTGCGTCCTGTTGTGATGGGTGGTAGTTACACAAATCTTTAAGTTTTATTTATAGTCTATTCTATATCTTCCCTACTTAAATCAGCACTAGCACAGTAACAAAGGAGAATGAAATGACTTCTGAGCCAGAAGAATTCTCCAAAGACGTTTGGGTCAGCCCACTTTCATTGCACAATTAAATATAAACGTGAGGACTATAAAGTCAAAAAATGCTCCTTAGGGGAAGAGCCTCAAAGAAATTCACCTGTTCCCTTCATCGTACGGGTAGTGAAGATGCTGGCAAAAAATAACATGGCTAAATGGCCTAAGAAGGGAGGAGACCGAAAGCAAGGGCCTGGAAGACCAATCTCCAAATAACCGGCACAGAGCGTAAGATTTACTTTAAATTCCTATAAATTTCTTTAAATTGACAGATTCCCAGAAAGTCATGAGGAGAATTAGCCATCACAACAACATAAAGAAAAAACCCCAATACTCTGGTAGACCAGTAAATTGCTTAGGCTTTTGTCCACACAAGAAATCCTTCGGACCAAGGAAAATTAAAAGCTTGCTGGGTTGGTGACCACACACACTTATAAACCTCAGAACTCACCTCTAGCCAACTAACCACAATATATATTACACCAAACTGTGCTTCACGAATCTGTCATCTACACAGGTTCATAAATAAAACCTATGCAGACTGTGAGAAAAGAGCTGAAAAAAATGTGTGCTAAACAAGCAGCAGCAGATTTAGGATTAGACAACTTTGTCCTGAAGAAACAATAAATTACACGAGGAAAAGAAAAGCAGCCATCTGGTCAGAGGACGCTGCCTCTCACAGCAAGAACTGCCTGAAGGCCCAAACGACATGGAAATCCTCAGGGCAAGTCATGAGAAGCCCGGATTTCATGCAGCAGGGGTGGAAAGATCTCTACAGCTGACATCCTCCAATCACCCTATAGGAAGTACTTTGAAAAAAAAAAGTATTTACAGTTTAAGCAGGGGTTTTCTCTAGAATTTTCTTGAGGAGTTGCATTCCAGTGTCATCAACGTGTTCAGATATAACCCACGGATTTTATAGATAATCCATAATTACCAACAGCGTACAACCGTGTCTCAGGCAAACTGCTCATCACAACGTTATTACTACTAGAGTTTATTTCTTTCTTTTTTTTTTTTTTTTGCGGTACGCGGGCCTCTCACTGTTGTGGCCTCTCCCATTGCAGAGCACAGGCTCCGGACGTGCAGGCTCAGCGGCCATGGCTCACGGGCCCAGCCGCTCCGCGACATGTGGGATCTTCCCGGACCGGGCCACGAACCCGTGTCCCCTGCATCGGCAGGCGGACTCTCAACCACTGCGCCACCAGGGAAGCCCTGGAGTTTATTTCTTAGTCTTTCTCTGGTGTAGTCTCTTTTGGCCTGCTCCTTATTACTGACAAGTATATTATTCTAGAATTATAAATAATAATAGCAGCAATAATTAATATTTGTTAGAGGCTAAGTGCCAGGCACTGTTAGACATTTTTTACTTATTATTTCATTTAATTCTCTCATCAACAGCACAATCAAGGTAAGGACTATATTCCCATTTTGCAAATCAGGAACCAGAGACTCCGAGAATTAAAATGACTTGTTGCACTGCCAGCTGCTGGCAACGTGCTCAACTAGTATCTACTACGTCAGTCCTGATGCCTGCGGTCACACTGCTGGTAAGTGGTAAGCTGGGATTTGAATTCAGATAAAACCATGATTTCAATATCACCCCTGTCTCCCTGTTGGACTAGGAGATAAACACAGAAGCAGGAAATTGTCAAGGGACAAAATAACTATACATTCTACAGTCTGTACTTTCATTTCTGGGAAGGTTTGGTTTAACATATACTGTCACATTGTCAAGTCTTACTTTTCCAGGTCCAGTTTTATTTATTAATTTGATCTTCAATTTGCTGGGAGCACATTCTACTCTTTTAAAAACAGAATTTAGCCAAAACCAAACAAGCAGGAATTTAATAATCAGCCAAATTGGGAGCTTTATGAAATCAAAAATGCTAAATTTCAACACTGATAAACATTTTTCCATATGCACTTCAAAGAACAGAGCTAAGGTCTGTTATCAAAAGAGTTCAGGCTGAAATCTGAGGGAAAGAACTTTAGAATGAGAAAGCTCAATGTGAAAGTTATTTCCCGCTCACTCTGGGAGTTTCCATTTCCTATCATAAGCCAGAGTATGTAGGCAGAAGGAAGGGAGAAATGAGGAGGTTTGATTTTTTTTTCTTTCTACAGAAAACTGCAAATCAAAACAGCAGGGTGCTCTATTAGGTAGGCCAGCAAAAACCACCCACACACTAGACAATTAAAGGTCCCAAGGAAGGGTAGTACCCTCTCACCTCCCTACCTTGCCCACTTGGTCTCCATAAAAGCAAACAGGTGAGAAAATTCAACTCCAAAACTTTAAACACAACTTTGGCAAAAGAAAAGAAAAAAAAAATATATATATATGGTTTGCTTGCTCAAAAAATTTTCAGATGAGTACATAATTTTGGGGACTTCCCTGGTGGTCCAATGGTTAAGACTCTGCACTTCTACTGCAGGGGGCGTGGGTTCAATCGCTGGTCAGGGAACTAAGATCTCACGTGCCACGTGGCACAGCAAAGAAAAAAAAACAAAGAGTACATAAATTTTTACAAAACTAGAGACTGCTGCACTATATAATGGGAACCACCAGAAATTTTTGAGCTACAAAATGCCAAACAGATTCCAACTTAGCATAAGGGCTCTGACGTTAATTGGTAACTATAATTTGCTTGCTCAAAAAATTTTTAGGGATAAAGGTACGTGATTTTTTACAAAAATAGAGACTGTTGCTCCACACAGTGGGAACCACGAGAGGGTTTTAAGCTACAAAACCCCAAACTTAGATTGTTCTTAGCATAAGGGCTCTGGATTGTTTGGTAACTTTTAAAAATTATATGCCAAGGGCTCTGCACAGAGTCTAGCACAGAGAAAGCACTCAAAGGGCAGCTACAACAGGTAAGGAATGTATGACAACACCTGGTGTCTAAGATGGGTTATTTACATGCAACCCATTGTCTGTGAATCAGGGACGGACTCCAGTTTTCCTAATGCACTTCAGAAGAGATGGAAGTGCTTTTGCTGAAATAGGGCTCAACCTCCAGCCAGCGGAGAAAAGCTTTTAAATGTAGTCACCAGTACTTCTCAGAAGTCTGTCAGGAGAGTGCAGTGTATTGGGTTAATAACTGAAAAGCCATGTGTGCATCCCATCTGACTCACTGCCAAGCATGCATCCTCAAAATGACATCCACTGCAGCTGGAGCACATAAGTGGTAAAATGTACCAATATTCCTCTCAAACGGCCATCCCTTGAGTTCAGCCAAAACCAAAGACAACCAGAGAACACATATGACACTGTAACCTTGGTGGGCCTAGGAATGAAACTCACACCACAACAGAGGACTTAGACTATGGGGCAAATGAGACTATGGGGCAAATGGCCGAGTTCCTCCCTCTAGTCTGTAAAGCTTTCGATTTCTCCATCGAATCTGAATGAGATCCTTGCCAGGTAGAGTAATCTTGGTTGTAGGTTCTTCCCTTTCATCACTTTAAATACATCAAGCCACTCCCGTCTGGCTTATAGAGTTTCTGCTGAGAAATCAGCTGTTAACCTTATGGGAGTTCCCTTGTATGTTGTTTGTCGTTGTTCCCTTGTTGCTTTCAATAATTTTTCTTTGTCTTTAATTCTTGTCAATTTGGTTACTATGTGTCTCAGCATGTTTCTCCTTGGGTTTATCCTGCCTGGGACTCTCTGTGCTTCCTGGACTTGGGTGGCTATTTCCTTTCCCATGTTAGGGAAGTTTTCGACTATAATCTCCTCAAATATTTTCTCGGGCCCTTTCTCTCTCTCTTCTCCTTCTGGGACCCCTATAATGCGAATGTTGGTGTGTTTAATGTTGTCCCAGAGGTCCCTTAGGCTGTCTTCATTTCTTTTCATTCTTTTTTCTTTATTCTGTTCCGCAGCAGTGAATTCCACCATTCTATCTTCCAGGTCACTTATCCGTTCTTCTGCCTCAGTTATTCTGCTATTGATTCCTTCTAGTGTGTTTTTCATTTCAGTTATTGTATTGTTCATCTCTGTTTGTTTTTTGATTCTTAGGTCTTTGTTAAACATTTCTTACGTCTTCTCGATCTTTGCCTCCATTCTTTTTCCAAGGTCCTGGATCATCTTCACTATCATTATTCTGAATTCTTTTTCTGGAAGGTTGCCTATCTCCACTTCATTTAATTGTTTTTCTGAGGTTTTAAGTTGCTCCTTCATCTGGTACATAGTCCTTTGCCTTTTCATCTTGTCTGTCTTTCTGTGAATGTGGTTTTTGTTCCACAGGCTGCAGGATTGTAGTTCTTGCTTCTGCTGTCTGCCCTCTGACCTGGGTTCCTCTCTCTTGACAACTGGTCTGAAGAGGGCACAGAGTCCCCTGCTCGAGAAGGTCTGGGTCAGATGTACTGCAGCCCCCAGAGCCCCGGTGCTATGCAGTGGCAAGTAGCTGGGCGTCACCAATCCTAACCAACCTACTTTATCCCTTTTCTTAGGCCCTCATCCAATTTCCTTTTTTTTTTCGGTACGCGGGCCTCTCACTGTTGTGGCCTCTCCCATTGCGGAGCACAGGCTCCGGACGTGCAGGCTCAGTGGCCATGGCTCATGGGCCTAGCTGCTCCGCGGCATGTGGGATCTTCCCGGACCGGGGCACAAACCCGTGTCCCCTGCATCGGCAGGCGGACTCTCAACCACTGCGCCACCAGGGAAGCCCCCAATTTCCTTTTTACTACATTTTTCTTACCTCTCTCTTGTTTTTCTCTGTACTGGATTGTAAATGCCTGAGGACAGGTGTAGTCTTGCCCTCTTCTGGGTAAGCCACAATTCTTGGCCAAAACATGCTCTCCAGTGGGTTAACTGGCATCCCTGCTCATGGGTCTGCAATGGCATCTGTGGGTGCAGGCAGACCCATGACTAGCACTCACACAGAGCAGAGCAGCCACCCACTAAGCTTAGGAACTTTGTACCTGAGCACAGAGAAGGAGGCAGTTTCCAGTTCTTTCCAGTCCTGCCATGAAAGGACATCCCAAAGAGCAAGGACATGGCTCTTTGGACTGTGTATTTGTGACCATTCATTATGGGACTCATTATGAATTTACTGATAAGTTCTCCAACAAGCCAACTTAAACAAAAACTTCATTTCTATTAAAGAATCATAAGTTACTGGCCCTTCTGACTCACTATCAACATCATGATTACACATTCTTACAAAGCAATGATGTGAACTTACACAGAAAGTCATATCAGGATTTGATCAACTTATAAAAATCCATCCAATAACTGACTTCATAAGTTGGAAACACTGTAACCCAAATGCACCCTGAAAACTGCTCTTAGGACACCTACATTTTTCTTACTTTGATCATGTATTACTTTTACTAGGAAATGATTACTTTCATTTGAACAGGAATTAAAGTAACACTGATCATGCTGACTGAACTTCGAATTACTTTCTGAATCAAAGCTTCTTTGAATAATTTACAGAAATGCATGTTTTTTTAATAAAAAACAATGTAGCTATTTTAAAAATAATACATCTTTCTTATATTTCCTGAAGGCTTTTCTCTATTATGCCCATATCTTAATTAAACTTAAAAAAGCCCTCAAAAAATTTTTTTTCAGGAAACACTACACATTTAATTTAACTGACAATGACATGATAGCATGTTCGTGAATTAAACAATACCAAGGAGGGTGCTACTAATTAAACGTCACATGTCATGGCTCAGCCGAAGTAACACAGGGCTATGCAGGCAGTTTACTGTGAACACATAACAGAGGCAATGCACTTTTCTGTATTTCAAGAGCTCTATTTTCCCTGCTAGACTGAAAAGGCTCACAATCACCCCCACCACCCAAAAAAAACCAACACATTTCTCTAAGGGTAAAAAATTTTCCTTACCTTGTAGCCACTGAACAATATATTTTGTTTTGAATAGTGGGGGGTGGAGAGTAATAACTGTTACTATTACTCATAATAGCATGTTTTAACATTTTTATGTGTTATTGTTCATCCACACAAACCACCGGATCCCAGCAACTACCTCAAATGCGATTCTCAAACAAAAACAAACCTTCCAGATGTGTTAATAATGATACTTCTTTTTTTTTTTTTGCTTTACGCGTGCCTCTCACTGTTGTGGCCTCTCCCGCTGCGGAGCACAGGCTCCGGATGCACAGGCTCAGCGGCCATGGCTCACGGGCCCAGCCGCTTGGCGGCATGTGGGATCTTCCCGGACCGGGGCACGAACCCGTGTCCCCTGCATCGGCAGGCGGACTCTCAACCACTGCGCCACCAGGGAAGCCCAATGATCACTTCTTAATTTCCATTTTTTCATTGCTGTTAAAAATATCTGAAATTGCTGTTGTATTAAATAACTTATTACAAGTGCTTGGACTAATGCCTGAATATAGTACGCACTCATCAAATGTCTGTCACCTGTTAGTATTGTTAGCCTCCGGAAGGAAGGGCAATTGAAAGACAAACATTATCATGACATTTCTTTCCCCTTAGGCAATGTTCTGACTACATCTTAGGCTATGAGGTTCTCAGCATTGGGATTTTTTTTTTTTTTGGTTTTCCTCCTAATTGACCGTCATTCCTCAAGAACAGACACTGTTGTGAGGAAGAAGCTCTTTTAACATTTAGGCAAACAGTAGCCAGAACCACTCCTCAAGATAGATACCGGAACTGAGCTGAGTCCTTGACCAGTCTCCCCCTGGGCACTCAGCAGGCTTTACCACTCTCCCCGTGGCTTCCTCGCCGCACAGTCTGGAACAAACATAAAAGGTCCTTAAGCCAGAAGTCCTGTGTTCTTCAAAGCGGCCTGGAGTTTAGCACGTTAGCTGGAGGTGCCAACTGCAGGACAAGCTAAGCTGCAGGGGCACAGGAGGGCTGGCAGTGGCTGATCCAGTCAGTCCCCGAGAAGCGGCAGCAGGCAGGCCGCACTACCAACCCAGGAATGGGTTTTAAGACAATATAAATAACGCATTATCTTTATCAAAGTGGTGCTATAACATGGCAGTCCAGCAATATACCTCAGGGATATAATTAGTACACTGTGGTAGGGAGAAGTAAGAATATCCTTATAACACAGGATTTTGTCAATTTTACAAAACATAAAAACAAGTGTGAAAGTAGTATGTAAATTAAGAGCCTAACAAATATAAAGAATTATAACATCGTTTGTCAATGGAACCTGTCATTTTTCTCTCAAAAGATGGAAGGGTGAAATAACTGATCAAGTTAAAATGTACTGCTTTTTCAGCGAGAACACTGGTGGTGCAAGTAATAGTAAACCCAACACAAAATGACTTAAACTATAAGGAAACATACGACGTCACTTAATTCAAAGTCCAGAGGCAAGCTGGCATAGCAGCATCATGTTGTGCCCACTCCCTCCCCCAACTCCACCCCCAACACCAACCCCCCGCAAGGCTTTCAGGCTCCAGCCTGAGGCTGGCTGCCCTCTAGGATTACACTGACAACCAGAAGCAAAGATGGTCCACCCCCAGATCCAGGGAAGAAAAGGCCTTGCTTTCCATCAGACTGGGTCAACTCAGAATGCTGTGATTGTCTTAGACCAGGGGTGCTCAATCCTGGCTGCCTGTTAGAATCACCTGGAGAGTTAAAAACAAAAACAAGGGGACACTTTGCAGCCCTTATGGTCAGAGCATTCTCTCTATTTCAATAGTCCCTTACCCTCCCTCGCAATAATCTTTTTGAATAAAATCTTGCATTAATAGAAAACCAAGCAAAAAACTGATGCTCGGGCATCTCCCCAGGGCAATTAAATCCTCCCTAGGGGTGGGACCTGGACAGAAGTCTTTTTAAGCTCCTGAGGAGATTTTACTGTACAGCTAGGGCTGAAAACCACCTCATCAGGCCCCCTCCGGAGGTTGGGATGGGGCTGTTTCTCGTGAGATACATGGGCAGTGACGGATCAGAGGACAGTGGATGCTGTGCAGGCAACCAACCTGGCCCTGCACAGTTCCCTACTTCAGCATTTGCCACATAATGAACCTGGTGAGATGGTTCACAGCAAGATAAATATGTATGTCCATTAATCATGTTCAAAATGCTCAACCTTGCTCATAGGAGAGCTACTAATTAAATCCATAGTAAATCCAAAATACTATCACTTACTTAAAAGTCCCAAAACTTGGTAACACTCTCTCAGCTAGGCTCTGGGGATATAATCACTCTTGTGCATTACTAGTGAAGGGAATGTAGCTATCAACATAGTATCCATATTAATATCTAACTATCTGCTACTACTATCTACTAAGTATTATCTAGCTATTAATAAAAATTACAAATGCATTTACCCTTTAGCCCAGTACTCCCATTCCCACAGCTATACCTGCACAAGTATAAAATGACAGATATAAGGTTATTCTTGCAGCTTTGTCCGTAATAGCTAAAGACAGGAAACAACCCAAATATCCAGAAACAGAGGACTAGTTGAAAAACCAATGGTACTTCTAAGACAGTGGGATACAACAGAAGCCAACGGAAAGAATGAAGATATCTATATTCCAATATGTAGAGATCCTAAGGATACATTAAGTGAAAAATTTTTTAAGTACAGAACAGTATATACTGCATGCTATCGTTTGTTTAATAAATATATATTTGCTCATATTTGCAAAAGAAACACTGGAAGGATAAGAGAAACTAATAAAACTGGCTTCCCAAAGGGAGTAGTGGAATAAAAAGGATAGACAGGACTGGGATAGAAGCAAGCTTCTCAGAATAGACATTTGTAATATAGTTTTATAGTTTAAATATATGTAATGTAGTTTTGTAGTTAAATCAGAAATTGTACTGTCTATTTGAAATTATTAAAAATTTTAAAATAAAATTTAAAACTGTCACAAAGCATGGAAAATTTATAGGTTTCTAAAATTATGAATAAAATTAAATTTATTAAAGCATAAATTGTAAGTTATAAATACCTAAATAAGGTATTTTGTTATGCACTACCATCCCCAAACACCCAACTACCAAAAGGTAAGAATATTCAATATAGTGTCAAAAACATATTCCACAAAACAGTAAAAAAATAAACTTCTTGATTAGATGCATTCTAAATCTAAACACCCCCCCCGCCCCATTTCAACGTTGTGAAGATTTTCAAAAGGCATTAGTCCATCTTCAAAAAAGTAATGTTTTTGACAGAAAAAATACTCAAGCTATCAAAAAACACTTGATTTCAACCCCAGCTCTATAATTAATCAGCAATATAATCCTAAAAACACGACTTCACCACCCTGAACCTCAGTTTTCTCTACTGAAAAAGAGGAATAACATCTATCCTATCTACATTAGAGATTTCCCCCAAAAAAGTATATGAAAGTGCTTTTAAAATATTTAGATCTTTACACATCTATAAGAAACACCCTCTGTAATTCAGGATTTTACAGAATCACCAATAAAACCATGAATTACTAAATGATATTGCAGAAGCAGAAAGTACAGAAGTTAATGTTGAATCTACTCAATACCAGGGCAAATTCAGGAGTTGTTTGTTTTGACCAAATCCTTAATACTGGATTGGCTGCCTTTCTTTCTTTCTCATAAAAGTGAAAATGCCAAAAAATAAAATCTATTTAAGTGAAGGTTCCAATTAAGTTTAGGTATTACTATAAATTCAGCCCAATACTCCTGTGCTATACTGTATTTCCAGACTCAGTTAGTGGCGACAAGCAGCCCTTGGCATAAAAAGATAAGAACCTAGGTGAAAGGTACTGTTGGCTCCAGCAGGGGTCTCCCCACCACTTAACCACCAAGATCAAATTGAACAAGTACCCCTTAACTTCAGCCTGTTTATCGGACCTATCCCACACTGTTGATTCTAAGGCAATAACCATTTTCCCAAGCAGATGGCCAATGGTGGTCCTCAGGATTGTAAACTGGACACAAAGAGTCTTTTGTTGGCTAGCTACCTTGTCCCCTTGTTCTGGGGTAGTCTGCTGTCCTACCCCAGACTGACACAGTTCATGATACAGAGGGGGCATTGAGAAAATCACTTAACTAGATTCAATTCCATATTTACTGAGCATCTAGCCTGTAAAAAATATAGTGCTTGACTCATGAAGATGTATGAACTTGGTCTCTACCATCAAGGAACCAAGTACTAAGTATCAAAGAAAATCTGAAAGAAAAATTTTAATTTAAAAGAATTTTAGGACTTCCCTGGTGGGGCAGTGGTTAAGAATCTGCCTGCCAGTGCAGGGGACATGGGTGCGATTCCTGGTCCAGGAAGATCCCACATGCCACAGAGCAACTAAGCCCGTGCGCCACAACTACTGAGCCTGCGCTCTAGAGCCCATAAGCCACAACTACTGAAGCCCACACGCCTAGAGCCAGTGATCCGCAACAAGAGAAGCCACTGCAATGAGAAGCCCATGCACCACAACGAAGAGTAGCTCCCGCTCGCCACAACTAGAGAAAGCCTGCGCACAGCAATGAACACCCAATGTAGCCAAAAAAAAAAAAAAAGAATGCCCCCTAGAGTAAGGGCCATGCTTCTGGACTAAGGATAAATCCAAAATAGACTCAATCTAACAAAACACAAACCAAACTTCAGGGTCAAAAGAGTATGTCAGTAACTTAACTTCCTGTCAGAACAAAATGAAAACCTCTCTAAAGTAAGACAAGATCCAAAAATCCCTAAAATATAACATCCACATGTCTGACATACAATAAAAAATGATTAAACATGCAAAGAAGCAGGGAAATGTGATTCATAATGTAGGGAAAAAGCAATCAATAAAAATAGACCCCAAGATGACCCAGATATTTAAATTAACAGACAGATCTTTATCATAAATACCTTCAAGGATTTGGAGGAAAAGATGGACCTAATGAGTGAAAAGATGGTGAATCTCACTAGAAAAATGCAAACTATAAAAAAGAACCAAATGAAAATTTCACAATTTAAAATGACAATATTTGAAATGAAAATTTTAAAGAAACTTAAGACTAGAAACTACAGAAGAGTTAGTGAACTTGAACACAGATCAACAGAAAGTATCCCAACTGAAAAACAGAAAAAAAAATTAAGTTTTGGTTACATAACAGAGCTTCAAAATACATGAAACAAAAACTAACAGAATACTTATATTTTCATTCTCAGTATTGCGTGTGTATGCCTTTTCTTTTTCTTCATCAATCTTGCTAGACATTCGCCTAATTTACAAATTTCTTTCAAAGTCAGCTTTTGGTATTTTTATCATTTCCATTTCTTAATTTCTGTTTTTTTTTTTTTTTTTTTTTTTGGCTGTGTTGGGTCTTCACTGCTGCACACGTGCTTTCTCTAGTTGTGGCGAGTGGGGGCTACCCTTCATTGTGGTGCACGGGCTTCTCGTTGTGGTGGCCTCTCTTGTTGCGGAGCACGGGCTCTAGGTGCACGGGCTTCAGTAGCTGTGGCATGTGGGCTCAGTAGTTGTGGTGCACGGGCTTAGCTGCTCCATGGCATGTGGGATCTTCCCAGACCAGGGCTTGAACCTGTGTCTCCTGTGTTGACAGGCGGATTCTTAACCACTGTGCCACCAGGGAAGTCCCTTAATTTCTGTTTTTATTTTTACCATTCTCTTCCTTCTGTGTACTGTGGGATTACTTTGTTTTTCTAGCTTTTTTAGTTAATTGCTTAGCCCCCCTCCTTCCCCCACCCCTGCCATCTTTGTTTTCTAACAAACACTTTAAAAGCTAAAAAAAAAAATTTAAGATAGAATTAAAAGCAAAGAAAACCCAAAATCTATCATCACAGCTGTGATTTTTAACACCCCTGCTCAGTAACAAAAGAGACCAAAAAGAAACTTAGCAAAAGTACAGATAAAAAAGTATACCAAAAATAAGTAAGGCTGTAGAAGATTTTAAACAGCACTGTCAACCAACTTGATCTAATTCACATTTATAGAAAATTACAACCAACAACTGCAGAACACATATTCTTTTCAAGTACAAATGGAACATTCAGTAAGACAGGTCATAGGCTGGGCCATAAAATTAATCTCAGTAAATGTCAAAAAACTGAAATTTTACAGAGGATGTTCTCTGACCACATGGAACTAAGTTAGAAATCAGTAAGATATCTAGACTCTCCCAAATATCTGGGAAATAAACACTCCAAACTCAACACATCAAAATCTGTGTTCAAGAAGGAGGTGGGACCCAAGCAGAGTTTTGAAAGGCAAGTGGGTTTTGAACCCACAGAAGAGTGATGTCAGGGGCACAACCACCAAAAAGGCAAGGAGTCAGGGAACTGCAGAATACGCACACAGAAGACCTTAAGGGAGTGCTTCTTTTTACTGACGCTCATCATTTAAGTAGCAATTTTAATCTTTTTACCCCGTAGACCCAGATAATATGCCTGACATACTCCTATGGGTATAATTCCTAACTCAATCATGTTAACTCATCCTTTTTCCTCCCACTTATAAAATGTATCTCTTTGCAACACACTTCACAACACACCAGTGGTTATCACATGGAGATCTGAAGCACAGATCTTAACCAATACAAAATGATTTCTTGTTTTCTCCAATTTCTATTATTTTCTTTAACAGGATGTTTCATTTAAATAAGGTAAAAACTCTTTTCGTTAAATCATCTTTGATCATCCTCCGTTACTTATCCCAAGACTGAAATTTCCGAATTCTTCTATATTATAAGCATATTTCTTAAAGTGGCAATAAGATTTCATGAAAAACAAGAAAGCCATACAAAATGTATTAGACTATGGAAAATAACAGGATGCCTTAAAAAAATGTACAAACATACAATTTTGCATTTTCTTAGTTCATGTACCACAACCCAATACCTAATAAATACAGGGATATAATCTTTCCAAACAACCTCTTTTTAAGGATCTGATTGAACTTTAATACCTATAAGACTCAATAGCTGTATGTTCTCCCACCTCCTGATGTGTTTGAATGCTTAGTATAATTTAACAGTGATGAGAATTACAGTGTTGATCTATCAAGTTCCTATTCAATTACCTTGAATAAACTTTTATTTGAAAAGAGTAGTTTTAAATTGAAAGTAAACAATTTCTTAAAATCATTTTTCAGTTAAGGTCATACATAGCAAAATATCTGATATAAACAAATTAATTAAGTAATACCTTGAAGGACACAGATGTACTAAGTTAAAATTAGAAAATCCAGAAATAATTTATAGAGAAAAAAAAGCTTCAATTTTTTTAAAGCATTAACTAGAAAAGCATTACAAAACTTTAAAAATTGAAATGAGGGCTTCCCTGGTGGCGCAGTGGTTGGGAGTCCGCCTGCCGATGAAGGGGACACGGGTTCGTGCCCCAGTCTGGGAAGATCCCATGTGCCGTGAAGTGGCTGGGCCCATGAGCCATGGTCACTGGGCCTGCGCGTCCGGAGCCTGTGCTCCGCGGCCAGAGAGGCCGCGGTGGTGAGAGGCCCGCGTACCGCCAAAAAAAAAATGAAATGATTTTATATTAAAAATATTCACTACCAAGAAAAATAGGAAAAATTGTGTGCAATTTTTTTTAAACTCTGAAACTTTCTGATTTAGGGGG
The DNA here is from genome assembly GCF_025265405.1 of Mesoplodon densirostris. Taxonomy (NCBI): domain Eukaryota; kingdom Metazoa; phylum Chordata; class Mammalia; order Artiodactyla; family Ziphiidae; genus Mesoplodon; species Mesoplodon densirostris. Next base: position 5,758,346 of record NC_082666.1, read on the forward strand.
AAAAAATCCACAGAGATATAGGATTTAAAAATCATTCCCACGCAAAATTTGAATGTCGCCCCCCCCCCCGCAAAAAAAAAGATTCAAACTAATCCTATATAAAAATGTAAAGTCTTAATATCATAAACTACTGAATAGCACCTTACTTATATGAAAGACACATACATGGAGATTTCCCTTGGGGATGTCATACATTCTCCTAGCTTTAAATACCATCTAGAACCTGGTGACTCCCAGCTTCTCTCACCAACCTGGACTGCTTCCCTGAATTCAGACTTGTAGACTCAACTGTGTATCTGTCATATCCACCTGGATGCCTAACAGGCACTTCAGCTCCAGATCTTCATCCCCCAACCCATTTCCCCAAACCCCGCTCCTCTAGTTTACATTTCAGTAAAAGGCAACGCCATTTTTCCAGTTATTCAGTCCAAAAACCCTTGACTTCCCTCACACCCCACGTCTCATATCGAATATAAGAGCAAATCTAGTCTGCCATGCCTTCAGATATTCACAGAATCTGACCCCTTCACCACCACCACACCCTGTGCCAAGCCTTCACCATTCTCATCTAGGGTAGTGCCATCAACAGCCAAGTGGAATCCCTCCTTCCTCCTTGGCTTTCCTTCAGAACGTAGCAGCCAGAGAGATTTTATTAAAGCGTAAACCAGGCCCTGTTACTCGTCCCTCAAAATTCTCCCAACACCACATAAGTAAAAGTCAAAATTCTTGAGATGGACAACAAGGCCACATTCTTCTCCAGCCACCTCCCCCCACCGCCCATTTCTTCCCCCACAACTCTCCTTCTGCTCTCTCTGCTCCAGCTACTCTAGGCTTCTCCGTGAACCTGCTAAGCAAGCTCTGCCTAGGGCCCTGTGCGCCCTGATTCCCCTCTGCCTGAAAGCCATTATTTCCATGGCTTGCTCCCTCACCTCCCTCCTCAGGTCTTTATTCAAGAGCCACCTTCTCAGTGGGGCCTCTCTAGCCACCCTAACGAAAATCACCCCCCTCCAATATTCCCTGCCCCCTTTTCTATGTTATTCTTCCCCTCAGCACCTACCACCACCTAATATACTCTATATTTTACTTATTTAGCTTATTTATGGTCTGTCTCCACCCACTAGAATGTAAGTTTAAGAAGGGCAGGGAAGTGTTTTTATTCACTAATGTATCACCAATGACTAAAACACTACCGGGAACATAGTGTGAGCTCAATAAATATTTGCTGAAGAAAGAAGGACACACTAAGGTAAACAGGTTTACTAGTGAATGCTTTCAATCCTGTTTTACCAGCTTTCATAAAAGTGAATTTTCTGGGCTTCCCTGGTGGTGCAGTGGTTGAGAGTCCTCCTGCCAATGCAGCGGACACGGGTTTGTGCCCCGGTCTGGGAGGATCCCACATGCCACGGAGCGGCTGGGCCCGTGAGCCATGGCCGCTGAGCCTGTACATCTGGAGCCTGTGCTCTGCAACGGGAGAGGCCACAACAGTGAGAGGCCCGCGTACCGCAAAAAAAAAAAAAAAAAAGTGAATTTTCTTTGTCAAGACACGGAAATTTGGAACATATGGTCCCTGAAATAGTATCATGGTTTCCTTTTTTTCCCTGCACATATGACCAGCCCTTTGACCCTGAAAGATCCCAGCAAAAAGCTGCCATCTGCCCACTCCTTTCAGATTCACCACCACCGCGCAACATTATTCTTGGCTTCCAGATTCATGTCTGGTTCAACGTTGTATGTTATGGCTGCGAGTTTTTTAATCCAATCTATATGGATGTTAACCAACTCTAGAAAGATCAGCCTGTGAGAGATCAAGAACCATTTGTTCCCCTAGAAAAAGTATACCCGAAGTCCAAAGAAATTGATTTGTCTTCAGTAAAACATGATCTAGGCAACTTCTTTCATTAAAAGGTGCTACAAAGAAGTGATTATTTGGTTGGGCTCCCATCAGTTTGGTTTTCAAACCCTCATAATTTGGGTATTACAAAATAAAACAAATTTGTTGTAAAAGGTCTGGAATAAAACAAATGCAAAGTAAAAAGTGAAAGTTTTCTGCTGTTCCACCTAAATCCCAATTCCCTAGAGATTAACAACTATGTCAGTCTAAATCCTTCCACACTTTTTTCTGTGCATGTACAAATAAATAGTTAATTTTTGTTTTACAAAAATAGGGCCATATCATGCAGACTGATCCCCATATTGCTTTTTTCCACTTACCATTACATGGACATCTTTCAGTGTTGGTACTTTACAGTATGCTGGCAATAAACATCCTTATATGACTTTCCTTTTTTTTTTTGCACACACCCTTATATGACTTCTTCATAGACTTTCTGTAGCAGCAGTTCTAAAACTTTTTTTATCTCATGACCACTTTACTCTCTTGAAAATTATATAGGACCCCAAAGTGCTTTTGTTTATATAGGTTATCTCATCAATATTTACCACAGTATAAATTTAAACTGAAAAAGTTAAATCATTTATTCATTTGTTCACCTAAAAATAAAGTTTATTATCACTGGAAAATAACTTGTTTTCCCCTGTTTATAGATAATTGTAGGTATTGTTCTTTGAAGCTATACCAAACTCACTAAGTGGTAGTTTCTTAAAGATAAGTTTTGAGTAGAATCTAAAACTCTATCAATTAATTTTTGTATTGTTACATTAAAATCCAATGGTCCATCTTGCACCTTGAATGAATCTTTTTTACCTGTGCCTGATTTTATAACATCATGTGTTGATCATTTAGAAAATATCAGTTCACTGAATTATGTAGATTTTCCAAATAATACATTCCATTATAAGATATCAAAATAGCACGTTTGTAGATATTATCACCAATCTCTACATCACAGTAGCAGATACAGGTTTTCCAAAATCCTAATTTTCGCTGGAAAGCAAAAATTTTATCATTGACAATAGACCCTACCAGTTGTCTTCCTTGAAAGACTCTGTTATACATTTTTTAATCTGAATAACCATAGTTTGTCGGTAAACATGGTAGTCCATGAAAAAAGCGGCAAGTTCAGCTCGCAACTAACCACTGCCCAAGCACTCTTCCTAGAGACAACCAGCGCACAAAATTACTTCCCCGTTCATCCACAGAAGATTAACAAGATATAAACACAAGAGTCAAGAGTTAGTGAAATTAATCATTTTTGCTGCTTCACCAGGAACATTCTTTTTTTTTTTTTTTTTTTGCGGTACGCGGGCCTCTCACTGTTGTGGCCTCTCCCGCTGCGGAGCACAGGCTCCGGCCGCGCAGGCTCAGCGGCCATGGCTCATGGGCCCAGCCGCTCCGCGGCATGTGGGATCTTCCCGGACCGGGGCACGAACCCGTGTCCCCTGCATCGGCAGGCGGACTCTCAACCACTGCGCCACCAGGGAAGCCCACCAGGAACATTCTTAAGTGAAAACCAAAAAAAAAATTTTTTTTTTTTACAATGAGTGCATGGCATGAAGAATACAATGGCTACTATAGTTAGTCGCCACAGCCTGGATTCATGCTTAGGAGACTGCATTACTTTTGCACCAATTAGAGCAAAGAGTGCAAATAACGTCTTAGTATTGTGTTAATACGAAAAGTTTTAACCTCTGGACCCCCCGGAGGGGTATAAGGCACATGTAAGGCACTACAGTGTTCTATACCAGGATAGTTTCCTAGAAGTGAGATTACTGGGTCACTGGTATGTATATTTTAAATTCTGATAAGTTTGGCCAAAGCTCTCCAAAAAGTCTGTACCAATTTTCACTAAGGTTGCATGATCATCACTATTTAAAAATGTAAACAATTCACTTTATAAATCCTGAATTTGGGAAGCGCCATAACATTACTATATTTGCCTGTCTAAAACCAATGCTAAAATATAACTAATGTTTCAAGGCAAAGTAAAATCCAAGTACTCAGATTATTTAGATGACGATTTCCGTTAAGAAAATCAACCTCAACTGTCAAATGCAAGTTCACTGAATAGAGAACTTTGTTCATTGTAGTCACCCATTGTTAAGGGTATTTGTGATTGAATTTCAAAGTATATGCTACCTGCACACGTCCTACATTTGCTTATTGGGTGGGTGGGCTCAGTTGATATTTTAGTATAAAGTACACAGTTTGAAAAATGTCAGGCTGTGACAGTACAAACAGGACCCTAATTAATTGGTGCATGGCTGTCCCCTGTCCCAGACATCAGTCTAAGCTGACGCTTAGCTTTAAAACTTCACGCAAAATTACTGGACGTGACCAGTATAATATGTACTGTCAGCACTCAAATGCCAGTGACTTTCATAAAAATGTCAAAGACAACCTTTCTTGTCCCAAATGTCATATGAAACAGGGAGAGGGGAAGAGGAAAAAGCTCCACCCATGGCAAAGGAATACTCCTGGTGTAAGGTGCAATAACTAGAAGCTGGGGATCCTCAACTCACAAGGAATGCTGTCTCCCCCGCCTCGACTGTTCCCACATAGCTCCAAAGTGAGTATTTTCAAGTTCTACTTATGACTGAAAAGGTCAAGACTATTAGTGTCAACTAGGACCTGTGGTTTTTAACTTTGAGGGGAGCACAAACCCCTTTGAGGATATGGTAAAAGCTCCCTGTAGGTAAAGTAGTAAAAGATCCACGCACCGCAGGGGAAGAAGACCCCATGCGTTAGATCAGAGCAGAATCGTGGACTATGGATCCTGAGAAACCACTTAAATCCAACCTCCTCAGGAAGGTGGAATAGTAAAATGGCGTGTCCAAGGTCAACAGTGAGTTAGAAGGGGAATCAGGCAAGAAATAAGCAACTCAAAGAGATTTTGAATAAAGCCATCCAGTGTCACCAAGTAACTTTTTCTTATACAAAGAAAGTCCCACCAGAAACTAAGAGTTAACTACAGAAACAGAAGTTTTAAGTAAAACTGGAAAGAACCGACACAAGGGCTGTGGTTCAAAAGTTCCTTAGGCATCCCGAAGCTGAAAACAGGACCAGAAAGCTTGAAAAGCACTCACCATGTTCCACAAAAACATTGCAGTGTGGACCCCCATGCCTCGATGATTCTTTCTTCCCTGCTCCTTTGATAAAGTGCAGGGCAGGCAAACTTGGCCTTCTCTGGTCCCCAAGAACTTTTCCAGGCTGCTGACCCATAAAGTAACGATAGGCACCCCTTTCCAGAAGAGGGTTCAAGATCTTCCAGAATGATCAGTGAGCTTAGAAGGAAAACGATCTATATGTGGGATTTCACATTCACCGCATCTCCACAAGTCAGTCATTGAGGTCAATCACAAGACATCTTCCATAATGAAAGGAAGCGAAGATTTTAGGTTGACATATGTAAACAGAGGAGTTCAGATTATATTCGCAGTTTATCAATTCGAAGTAATGTAATTGCGACGTGATCCCAAAGTTTCTTGATTTTAAGTGTCTTTTACTGGCTGAGTAAGTTTCTTCCCTTTCAAGGAGAAAAACCTAAACAGAAATATTCACAGGGTATGCTGTACAAGGGTCAGTAAGGCTAAAGTCATGTCGATTTCCACACATCAAGGAAACGTTGATCGTGTCTGGATGCTCCTCCAGAACTTTTCCTGGGGAAGTCACCCAACCCCTATCTTGGTGTCTTCATCTTCCGACAAACTTCCTGCTGCACTAGCTGCCGCTCCTGCTTCTCTACCCTGCTCTCCGGAAAAGGACACGGGTCACCCCGACTTCAGCGAGAGCTGGCCCTCCACTCAGACGAGAAGGAATGCATTGCCAGCAACTTTTAAGTCCGCTTTTTAAAAGGCCTGTGAAACCAGTCCAAGCTTTTCCTTTGCATTAAAGTTTTTGGCTGGGCTGAGACTAAGGGAGCCGTAGGTGACATTGGAAGAAGTCAGGGCATTAGAGGCTCACAGGAGCAACCTGGGGGGAAGGGGAGGCCCCTTGACAGCAGGGATGGGATTTGAATGGGGGGCTCCGAGACCAAACCTGGGGCCGGGAGTCGGAGCAAGGAGCGGCTCGGGGGCAAGAGGGAGGCTGCCGGGGCGAGGCACGGGCGGCTTACTCCGGGGGCGACGCTCCTCCACGCCTCAGGAAACGGGGTGTCCCAGGTCTGGGGAAAGAGACCACCCCGAGGGTCCCAGAGCCGGGGCGGGGCTGTAAGGGACGAAGGACTCTCACGGCCCCGAAGGCGGGTCGCGGGCGGAGCGGGGGAGGAGGCCCGGCCGCCTCAGCTGCTCCGATCCTGGGGGTCTCTGCCCGAAACACCCCCTCCCCCGGCCCCGGACGTTGCTACGGCCGCCGCCGCCAGGCAGTCACATCCCCCGGGCTCCGTCGCAGGACCCGACCTCCCCCCCAGGTAGGGGCCGTGGACAACGGAAGGGCTCCTCAGCCGCAGGACCCGGGAACCGGCTCCGGCTCCAACGCTGTTCAGGGACGGTCACCGAGCCCCGCGGCCGCCATGATGGATTACGAGCCGCTCACAACGAGGCCAGGCCCCGCCTCTAGCCCCGCCCCCGGTGACGTCCGGTGCGCGCCGCGAGGTGATCGGTACCCTCCCGGCGCCGCTTTCTGGGATGCCGAAGGACCTTTCGGCTCTAGTCTCCCTGCCCCCCGGAGCCCAGCCCCGCACGACCTGTTAAATGTGGTTTTTCCGAGCACAAGGTGAGTGGTAAGGAAGCTCCCGCCTCCCCTGTACTGCCGTTGGTCTCCGAGAATCCGGGTCAGATCACTATCTTGCATCCCATTGGCCAGTAGGGACAGTACGGCTAGAGCTCCCAGCCAACCACTTTTGGCGTAGCCCGCAGGGTATGCTGGGAGTCGTGGTCCTGCGGCGCCAGCCCCTGCCAGAGCTCGCCGGGGACTTGCCTTCTACTCCCAGCTCCTGAGCTTCGGTCCCGCCCTCCTGGGAGCCGGTGGACTCTATCCGGCCTCGCGTAGGGCTGGCCGATGGCTCCCCTGAGCGGGTAATTAAAACCGGCGAGGAACCAAAGCAAGGGGAAATCTGCGGATTGGATTTCCCCAGAACTGGAGTTGGATTACTTCCTTGAGCCTCTTTAGGAGAGAAAATTTATCTCGCTCCTGGAAACTGAGGTATTTGGTGACTTCACCGCCCCCCCTCACCCCCAGCTTCCACCTTTACTCCAAGAAGCATAAATATTAGAACTAGCGAAAAATAGACAACTGGAAAGCGCCCGACATTCTGCTAACGAATTCTTTCTTTGGAGTATCAGAAAGCTCACCCATTAAAGAAACAAAATTTAAGAACCTTTCGGAGGCAAAGCCAAACCCAATCTTAGATGTTTGGGTGAGAAGGAACCTTTGAGATTAATCTCAAACTCATACAGTGATGTATGTTAACTTCTGGCGGGGGGTGGGGGGCGGGAAGATTAAACAATCTAATTTCAGCGGTGTACACATATTTACATGGAAACATGTTAGCCGAGATTGTTGAGTAGGCCTACAGAGCTAGCCGATGACCCGGACACACCAAACCCACACCTGCCATAACCCATTTTACGCAACTAAAATGTACCCTGTCCCCAGTTCTTCACTCCATGTCTCCCCAGAGCAGTGCACCTACCTTCCCCGGATATACCCATTTCTAAGGGGATCCACTCATCACAACACCTAGTCTATACTATGCTGTTATGCTTTTCATAAACTGTATTCTCATTTAATCCTCACTCTAGCCCAGTGAGGCATGGATTGCTAACCCCCATATACAGATGGGGAAACCGAGTGAGATGTGACTTACTCAAGGTCACTGGCCTAGTGATGTGACAAAGTCACTATTTTTCCACCGTACCATTCAGTACCAAGTAACTGTTGACTTAATGTCAGACAGTTGATTTTTTTTTTTTTTTTTTTTTTGCGGTACGCGGGCCTCTCACTGTTGTGGCCTCTCCCGTTGCGGAGCACAGGCTCCGGACGCGCAGGCTCAGCGGCCATGGCTCACGGGCCCAGCCGCTCCGCGGCATATGTGGGATCTTCCCGGACCCGGGGCACGAACCCGTGTCCCCTGCATCGGCAGGCAGACTCTCAACCACTGCGCCACCAGGGAAGACGCAGACAGTTGATTTTTTAGAAGTTGCTACTGACAGTAGGGGGAAACCAGTTGCATTACAGGTGTTGTACATTCAGTTACTGAGTTGTGTCTTTTAGAAATACTTTTGCTGGATTGGGAAATGGTGCTAATTTTATAGATATTGGCTTGAAGAAAAAATAGTCACTTGGAGGCACTGAATGTGAAGCATATGAATATGTGTGCCCAAATTTAGTACTGGAATTTATATTTAGATGTTAACTGGGTTAGCTTTGCTCTATCACTAAATAGTCTGGCTGACAGACTTGGTCCTGGCTTGTAGATCACTCTTCAAACTTCAACAACTTTGTTGAAGTTGTTGACTCTTCAACAACTCACCCATTCTTATCCTGATTATCACCCTAATCTTTCTCTTTGAATTTTGCTTTTTATTCCTATTAAAGCTTTAATCATTTCCTATACATCTTCATTCTTCTCTCTAGTTTAGCTTAAAATTGAGCAATCAAATCAGAACTCTTACTAACCCACACTTCTTAAACTAATAATTCATTCACAAGCATTGTTGAGCCCCTGTGTACCATTGTCCTAGGTGCTGGGATAAAATTGAGGGGGGGACACAAACGGATTCATCCTTGTTCTCCCAGAGCAGACATGGGAGGGACAGGCAATAAGTAAAATGAGTAAAATCCGAAGTATTGGTCTCGATGCTGGAAAGAAAATTTCTGGACCCCATAACCTTTCACAATCAGTCCAACCCATTCTCTAAAGGGTTGCTTTATGACGCCTCTCTAGAGCTTAAACCTACTGATTCATAGTTGCTAATGAGTTTTAATGAAGTCACTGTAATTCTGTGAATGGCTTTCATTTATAAATGCGGGTCATATCAAACTTTACAAGGTTATCCTGAGGATCAAATGGGATCTTGTTTCCCACGAAGATTGAGACTATGCTTCCTAAAGTCTGGGTAGAAGCCAACAGCACTAGTTTTAGGTGAATCCTAAGCCCAGACTGTAATATTTTCTTCCACAGATGCACTGTATAACACTGTAGAATGATACTCTAAAGGACTTAAAACTAGAATCCTGAGCCCAGCAAATGCCTGACAGTCAGAAGTAAATAAGTGTTGCCATTTTTGAATAAATCCCTTTAAGCTCATATATTCTATTAAAAGTGATTCAGTTCAGTCTAATTTTGTCCTCATGTTTATAAAGCAAAGCAACCCACAAGTTGCTACAGGGATTCAGTACCCATGTAAAAACTTCAGCTTTTTAAAAAAAAAAAAACAAAAAAAACACCTACTGGAATTACACTTAACAAGGGCACCCTCTAGTGGGCCAAAGAAAGTGGATAATCACCGAAAGGTGCTTTCAGACCTTTATACATTTCCACTTAGTAGGTAATCACTATTCAGAATATACTGAATGAACAGCAGAGGCTGGCAGCTTGGGAGACCAAGTGAGAAAGATAAACTTGCAACGAACCCCCATATGGTCCTGGTCAAAACCAACCCAAACCAGGGATGCAGGCTCCCATCCTTCCCCATTCCCTTCTCTTAAGGGGCACACAACCTGGAATGTGTTTCAGAAACAACAAGGGAGCAAATCCAAAGTTGCAACATAGCCTATACAGTATTCAGGTGTCTGCAAACTCCTCAAAACAGGTGATACACTTGGGATAGAAAAAAAAAAAAAAGAGATAAAATTTGTCTGAATAATGTTATAAAGAAAAGACATACAATTTAACAAGAAAGAGCTGAGCTATATTTCAAAACTGTCAGATGCTCCACCTTACTCCTGAAACTGTCCTAGGTTTACATTTTACTAGGTGACTTGAGTAGTTAGGTCTCTGTCAGAATTCCTATCTCCCAAGCCTTCCTTCAACTGTACTCAGCTCCCAAGTATGACACAGAACACAAGAACAGAAACAGTGATGCCACATTTATAAATATAAAAAAATAGTTCACCAAATAGCACTCTCATATACTGACTTTAAAAGAATGTTTCCCAAAACCCCAATCAGGGCATCCTTTTTAGATAGTCATCTGAAAAACAATGCGTAGACATTCTAGCCCTTCCCACTGAGAACTTCAACATCTTGTTTTTACCTTTTAACCCTGAATTATTAAAAAGTTAATGCGTTACTCCTTCAATCGTAGGAGGAAAACACCTTTTCTTTTCCCATCTCCGTTTTTCTTCCTTTGTTTTCATGTTTATCAGAGTACCCAAAACATTCATTCTCTTCTATCAATAATTCAACTTCTTACAACTCATCCTTGAAGGCAGGATAGATTAAGGCAGCCTGGCGGGAATATACTCGCATCTATCTAGGAGGAACATGCAATGGGAAATAAGATTCCAACCAAGCAAAAGGCTGCTTGGTTGCTTTATTCTTCCATTAGATTCTTGGGTTAACTTTACCAACTATTTCTTCAGTGCTGTACCTGCGCTGTAGAAGAGGTGGGAATGGAGGCCAAAACAGACAATTTGGGGGTCAGGGAGGCCATGTTTTTTATACAGGCAATTTCATGGGGCATTGTGCCTGGTGAGTTGATGGTTAAGTACAGGACAAAAGATTCCTTGTATTATTCCAGGATAGGAGTCCACTCGGCTGGAACACTGAGTGCTTTTAAGGCCTGAAACTACCCCTAGTACCAAAGCTCTGTGGGCAACCCAAGGGGCCAGCAGTGCTTTCACCTTCCCCCAGGCTTTGCCTTAAAACAGGAGAAAGCAGGACTTCAGGGTGGAGGCGGCCCCTTGTAGGTAAAGTGATGAGCTCCCCAGGTCTTCACTGAGCTGCACATGGGGACCACCAAGCCAACTGTTCACTTTCAAGGACTGCTCCGGTCAGGTACACACAGTCCTGTCCTTCAGATGCTTCTCCCTATCCCTCCTGTTCTAAAAGCCTCTGGCGTGTTTCCATCACAATTTCCTCCACTATTTCTGGCTTTAAGATGTCTTTGATCTGAAAAAGAAAGGAAGAAAGGTACTTGTTCCATCAATCAGCACACCATCAAGCCAATCCAAATGCAGAAACCAGAAGCAGAAGCATGAACCTTCTGCTTTCCTTTCATGTATCAGAGGCTAAGTATTTGCAAGAGATGATCTGCTAGAACCAGCTTAATACATCAGCAAGATTCTATGGGATATAGCTGATAAGAACAAAGATGTTACTCTGGCAGTCACTAGAAAGACAGCTAAAACTTGGGACGGGCACGATGAAGTCCAGGGGGTTGCTGTTGTAAATTTAGCCCCACCTGGCACCTCCAAACGCCCACAAATCCTTACACTGACATTAGACATTGAGAATATTACTAGCATCTTGGCGACAGCTCTCCAGACACTCAGCAAGGCTGTCCACCAGATCAGTTCACACCGATGGACATGGTTAAGGTATGTGGGAGAGGTGCTTGCTGTCTGAGGAAACATGGGACAGATGACACTTAAGGCCGCTCACACATCAACAAGGAAAAGGGAAGCCCCGGGTAGAGTACCTGATGTGGAAGGGATGCTTCATAGCAATACAGGATACTGGTATCATACAGCATCATTCTCTGAGTTGCCAGCGAGACGATGCAGTTCCGAAGCCGGGAGATCACCTCTCGATCAGCAAGGGAGACAGGCTACCAGGGGATGCCAAGGGGAAGGGGAGGGAAACAGAATCAGGACCAAAAGAAGCAAATGGTTACAGCAAATCCCGGGAATCATTTATAACTGAGGCAATATCACTCTGGGACTCCAAACCAATCAAACAGCTAGCTCCAAGGGAGATTAAAAAGGACGGCTTCTTCAGTGGCTCTTAGGCTATTACCCTGCAACTTGGCCATCTCTGACTAGAAAGATCAAACCAGGCGCTGATTTCATCTCTTCAGAACAAGAGAGGGCGACACAATGTTTCGAGGGAAGTTCAAACCAACTCAAACCATAGCAACGTGGCAGATACAGAGCGTGTCCCCACCTGCCACAGAAGCACAGCACCGACTAAGTGCCGCTCCGTCCCAGCAGTGACAACGGCGTTTACTCACCTCCAGGTTTGCAATGAAGCCCCCTGCATCCTCTTCTTTGTGCTCAGGTGTCGGGTAGATCCAGATGAAGCCGTTGTTGCCCAGAATCACTGAGGCACCGCATGGCAAGTCATGGAAGTGAGTTTTCTGCCGTTTCACCAGGGTGGGGGAGACCTGAACCAAGACGCCCTGACCTAGCTAAAAAAGTATATCGTAAATTAAGTCACTGTAGGATCATCAGTGAGGTAACTTAAAAGCAGAGTACAGGATGTGTCCTAGTTAGACGGGAATCAGGGTCCTTCCTGTTGATAACTGCCCCTACATGCACATACATAGTAAACACAGAGAACACTTCCGGATGCAGTAAGTAGTTTACATATCCCAACAGAAGGTAACTTTCTATCTCTTCTCTACCATTTATTTTCCTTTGCAGTCGTCTTCACATTCTAATCCAGGGCTGGTGCCACAGCTGTTAGAGAAGCTGGAGCCAGTGAGAATGTGGGCTCGAGCCTCCTGTGGGTCAAGGAGCACTATTCTGTTCCACCTTGACCTCAACCACCCATCCTGCCCACGAGATACGCCGTTGGACAAGGCGACTGGCCTAGGGCTGGGTGCAAATCCATCCCTGGTCCTGGCAGGTCAGCTCAAGCCCCACATCCCGCTAAGGGAGCGTCGATTACAGGACCCGGGCCCACGAAGGTCAGCACGTGCAGTGCAGCTGTTTCCTCTCCTGCTTCAAGGATGTGAGCATGATTGGCTGTAGCCACTCCACTGAGGAGAGAGGTTTTTGTTCCACCCAGAAAACGAGAACGTTCACCCGGAGAAAGGCAAGAGACTGATAAATCATAATTTGTTTTGGAAAGTATGCTATCATTACAAAAATAACTAGCCTCCATACTGTCACCTTATATTAGAAAAGCGGTGAAATTTCATTAAGAGGCTCAAGTGACAAGCCCACCTTTCCTCACGATAATATCCATTTTATTGACGGGACACGTGTCTCAGGGCTGAGGCCATCCTACTTCATCAGTCCGTGGCCTCCCTTTGTTCTCAGCACAAATGCAACGCAAAGCTGCCACGCCCCCTGGGGGAGAGCAGAGACAGCAGGGCTGCAGGGCCCGGGGCCCAGGGTCACAGGGGCTCTTCTGCCAGAACAACCTCCTCCGTAGAAAAGGGTTAAGAGTTGTCATCCTTTATGAGGCTACCGGCCCTTGACTGTGTGAATCAGTGTGTAGGATGCCAGCCTGTGAAGGCTTGACTTCTGGGGGGCTTTGGGTCAGAATTCCAGAGAGCACTGGGGATTGGGAAATGGATTTGAAGTCTCCGTCAGCAAATGAGAACAGCCAGAGCCCAACTTACTTTCCCGTATTTGAGACTCCTCGTGTGCAGAGAGACAGCTCCATCAGAGAACACTGCCTGGACCTCAGCCTGGCCGGGTGATGAAGGAACAAACACTTTCACGTCACCTGCGTCCCTGGCTCCCCCCTCCATCCTTTCCTCTAATGGCCAAGAGTTCCGCCCAAAGTCGTAGACGGACCCGGAGGTCACACTGCTGAGACCTAACCTCTCCCCCTTGGCTGTCATGAATATGCTGACATGAACACCACCCTTCCTACTCCCTCAGATAAAAGTTAACATCACGGGTGGGGTTAATGGCGGACTCTGGGAGGGCTCACACCAAGGAGTACTTCCCAGAACTTCTGCTGCCAGTGTCCCTGTCCTCATGCTGAGACACAGCCACCCCCCGCCCCTGCAGGAGACCCTCCAACACTAGCAGATCGAGATAGCCTCATCCACCAGAGGGCAGACAGCAGAAACAAGAAGAACTACAATCCTGCAGCCTGTGGAACAAAAACCACATTCACAGAAAGACAGACAAGATGAAAAGGCAGAGGGCAATGTACCAGATTAAGGAACAAGATAAAACCCCAGAAAAACAATCAAATGAAGTGGAGATAGGCAACCTTCCAGAAAAAGAATTCAGAATAATGATAGTGAAGATGATCCAGGACCTTGAAAAAAGAATGGAGGCAAAGGTCGAGAAGATGCAAGAAATGTTTAACAAAGACCTAGAAGAATTAAAGAACAAACAGAGATGAACTATACAATAACTGAAATGAAAAATACACTAGAAGGAATCAATAGCAGAATAACTGAGGCAGAAGAACGGATAAGTGACCTGGAAGATAGAATGGTGGAATTTACTGCTGCGGAACAGAATAAAGAAAAAAGAATGAAAAGAAATGAAGACAGCCTAAGAGACCTCTGGGACAACATTAAACTCACCAACATTCGCATTATAGGGGTCCCAGAAGGAGAAGAGAGAGAGAAAGGACCCGAGAAAATATTTGAGGAGATTATAGTCGAAAACTTCCCTAACATGGGAAAGGAAATAGCCACCCAAGTCCAGGAAGCGCAGAGAGTCCCAAGCAGGATAAACCCAAGGAGAAACACGCCAAGACACACAGCAATCAAACTGGCAAAAATTAAAGACAAAGAAAAATTCTTGAAAGCAGCAAGGGAAAAATGACAAATAACATACAAGGGAACTCCCATAAGGTTAACAGCTGATTTCTCAGCAGAAACTCTACAAGCCAGAAGGGAGTGGCACGACATAGTTAAAGTGGTGAAAGGGAAGAAACTACAACCAAGATTACTCTACCCAGCAAGGATCTCATTCAGATTCGATGGAGAAATCAAAGCTAAGAGAATTCAGCACCACCAAACCAGCTCTACAACAAATGCTAAAGGAACTTCTCTAAGTGGGAAACACAAGAGAAGAAAAGGACCTACAAAAACAAACCCAAAACAATTAAGAAAATGGTCATAGGAACATACATATCGATAATTACCTTAAACGTTAATGGATTAAATGCTCCAACCAAAAGACACAGGCTTGCTGAATGGATACAAAAACAAGACCCATATATATGCTGTCTACAAGAGACCCACTTCAGTCCTAGGGATGCATACAGACTGAAAGTGAGGGGATGGAAAAAGATATTCCATGCAACTGGAAATAAAAAGAAAGCTGGAGCAGCAATACTCATATCAGATAAAATAGACTTTAAAATAAAGAACGTTGCAAGAGACAAGGAAGGACACTACATAATGATCAAGGGATCAATCCAAGAAGAAGATATAACAGTTATAAATATTTATGCACCCAACATAAGAGCACCTCAATACATAAGGCAAGTACTAACAGCAATAAAAGAGGAAACTGACAGTAGTACAATAATACTGGGGGACTTTAACACCTCACTTACACCAATGGACAGATCATCCAGACAGAAAATTAATAAGGAAACATAAGCTTTAAATGACACAATAGACCAGATAGATTTAATTGATATTTATAGGACATTCCATCCATAAACAGCGGATTACACTTTCTTCTCAAGTGCGCATGGAACATTCTCCAGAATAGATCACATCTTGGGTCACAAATCAAGCCTCAGTAAATTTAAGAAAATTGAAATTGTATCAAGCATCTTTTCCGACCACAACGCTATGAGATTAGAAATCAATTACGGGGAAAAAGACGTAAAAAACACAAACACATGGAGGCTAAACAATACGTTGCTAAATAACCAAGAGATCACTGAAGAAATCAAAGAGGAAATCAAAAAATACCTAGAGACAAATGACAATGAAAACACGACAATCCAAAACCTATGGGATGCAGCAAAAGCAGTTCTAAGAGGGAAGTTTATAGCAATACAATCCTACCTCAAGAAACAAGAAAAATCTCAAATAAACAATCTAACCTTACACCTAAAGGATCTAGAGAAAGAAGAACAAACAAAACCCAAACTTAGCAGAAGGAAAGAAATCATAAAGATCAGAGCAGAAATAAATGAAATAGAAACAAAGAAAACAATAGCAAAGATCAATAAAACTAAAAGCTGGTTCTTTGAGAAGATAAACGAAATGGATAAACCATTAGCCAGACTCATCAAGAAAAAGAGGGAGAGGACTCAAATCAATAAAATTAGAAATGAAAAAGGAGAAGTTACAACAGACACCACAGATATACAAAGCATCCTAAGAGACTACTACAGGCAACTGTATGCCAATAAAATGGACAACCTGGAAGAAATGGACAAATTCTTAGAAAGCTATAACCTTCGAAGTCTGAACCAGAAAGAAATAGAAAATATGAACAGACCAATCACAAGCAATGAAACTGAAACTGTGATTAAAAATCTTTCAACAGGGCCTCCCTGGTGGCGCAAGTGGTTGAGAGTCCGCCTGCCGATGCAGGGGATACGGGTTCGTGCCCCGGTCTGGGAGGATCCCATATGCCGCGGGGCAGCTGCGCCCGTGAGCCATGGCCGCTGGGCCTGCGCGTCCGGAGCCTGCGCGTCCGGAGCCTGTGCTCCGCAACGGGGGAGGCCACAGCAGTGAGAGGCCCGCATACCGCAAAAAAAAAAAAAAAAAAAAAAAAAAAAAAAATCTTTCAACAAACAAAAGTCCAGGACCAGATGGCTTCACAGGTGAATCCTATCAAACATTTACAGAAGAGCTTATACCCATCCTTCTCAAACTCTTCCAAAAAACTGCAGAGGAAGGAACACTCCCAAACTCATTTTATGTGGCCACCATCATCCTGATAGCAAAACCAGACAAAGATACTACAAAAAAAAATTACAGACCAATATCACTCATGAATATAGATGCAAATATCCTCAACAAAATACTAGCAAACAGAATCCAACAACACATTAAAAAGATCATACACCATGATCAAGTGGGATTTATCCCAGGGATGGAAGGATTCTTCAATATACACGAATCAATCAATGTGATACACCATATTAACAAATTGAAGAAAAACCATATGACCATCTCAATAGATGCAGAAAAAGTTTTCGACAAAATTCAACACCCATTTCTGATTAAAAACTCTCCAGAAAGTGGGCATAGAGGGAACCTACCACAACATAATAAAGGCCGTATACAACAAACCCACAGCAAACATCATTCTCAATGGTGAAAAACCGAAAGCATTTCCTCTAAGATCAGGAACAAGACAAAGATGTCCACTCTCACCACTATTATTCAACATAATTTTGGAAGTCCTAGCCACGACAATCAGAGAAGAAAAAGAAATTAAAGGAATACAAATTGGAAAAGAAGAAGTAAAACTGTCACTGTTTTCAGATGACATAATACTATACATAGAGAATCCTAAAGATGCCACCAGAAAACTACTAGAGCTAATCAATGAATCTGGTAAAGTTGCAGGATACAAAATTAATGCACAGAAATCTCTTGCATTCCCATACACTAATGATGAAAAATCTGCAAGAGAAATTAAGGAAACACTCCCATTTACCATTGCAACAAAAAGAATAAAGTACCTAGGAATAAACCTACCTAGGGAGACAAAAGATCTGTATGCAGAAAAGTATAAGACACTGATAAAAGAGATTAAAGATATACAAACAGGGCTTCCCTGGTGGCGCAGTGGTGGAGAGTCTGCCTGCCGATGCAGGGGACACGGGTTCGTGCCCCGGTCTGGGAAGGTCCTGCATGCCGCGGAGCGGCTGGGCCCGTGGGCCATGGCCGCTGAGCCTGTGCGTCCGGAGCCTGTGCTCCGCAACGGGAGAGGCCACAACAGTGAGAGGCCCGCATACCGCAAAAAAAAAAAAAAAAAAAAAAAAAAAAGATATACAAACAGATAGAGAGATATACCATGTTCTTGGATTGGAAGAAGCAATATTGTGAAAATGACTATACTACCCAAAGCAATCTACAGATTCAATGCAATCCCTATCAAACTACCACTGGCATTTTTTACAGAACTAGCACGAAAAGTCTTAAAATTTGTATGGAGACACAAAAGAGCCTGAATAGCCAAAGCGGTCTTGAGGGAAAAAAAAGGAGCTGGAGGAATCAGACTCCCTGACTTCAGACTATACTACAAAGCTACAGTAATCAAGACAATATGGTACTGGCACAAAAACAGAAATATAGATCAATGGAACAGGATAAAAAGCCCAGAGATAAACCCACGCACCTATGGTCAACTAATCTATGACAAAGGAGGCAGGATATACAATGGAGAAAAGACAGTCTCTTCAATAAGTGGTGCGGGGAAAACTGGACAGCTACATGTAAAAGAATGAAATTAGAACACTCCCTAACACCATACACAAAAATAAACTCACAATGGATTAAGACCTAAATGTAAGACCAGACACTATAAAACTCTTAGAGGAAAACATAGGAAGAACACTCTTTGACATAATCACAGCAAGATCTTTTTTGATCCACCTCCTAGAGTACTGGAAATAAAAACAAAAATAAACAAATGGGACCTAATGAAACTTAAAAGCTTTTGCACAGCAAAGGAAACTACAAACAAGACGAAAAGACAACCGTCAGAATGGGAGAAAATATTTGCAAATGAATCAATGGACAAAGGATTAATCTCCAAAATATATAAACAGTTCATGCAGCTCGATATTAAAAAAACAAACAACCCAATCCAAAAATGGGCAGAAGACCTAAACAGACATTTTTCCAAAGAAGACATACAGATGGCCAAGAAGCACATGAAAAGCTGCTCAACATCACTAATTATTAGAGAAATGCAAATCAAAACTACAATGAGATATCACCTCACACCAGTTAGAATGGGCATCATCAGAAAATCTACAAACAACAAATGCTGGAGAGGGTGTGCAGAAAAGGGAACCCTCTTGCACTGTTGGTGGGAATGTAAATTGATACAGCCACTATGGAGAACAGTATGGAGGTTCCTTAAAAAACTAAAAATAGAATTACCATATGACCCAGCAATCCCACTACTGGGCATATACCCAGAGAAAAACATAATTGAAAAAGACACATGCACCCCAATGTTCATTGCAGCACTATTTACAATAGCCAGGACATGGAAGCAACCTAAGTGTCCATCGACAGATGAATGGATAAAGAAGACGTGGTACATCTATACAATGGAACATTACTCAGCTATAAAAAGGAATGAAATTGGTTCATCTGTAGAGACGTGGATGGATCTAGAGACTGTCATACAGAGTGAAGTAAGTCAGAAAGAGAAAAACAAATACATTAACGCATATATGTGGAACCTAGAAAAATGGTACAGATGAACCGGCTTGCAGGGCAGAAATTGAGACACGGATATAGAGAACAAATATATGGACACCAAGCGGGGAAAGTGGAGGGGTGGTGGGGGTGGGGGTGTGATGAATTGGGCGATTGGGATTGACATGTATACACTGATGTGTATAAAATGGATGACTAATAAGAACCTGCTGTATAAAAAAATAAATAAAATTCAAAAATTCAAATAAATAAATAAATAAACAAAAATATAGATCAGGGCTTCCCTGGTGGTGCAGTGGTTGAGAGTCTGCCTGCCAATGCAAGGGACACGGGTTTGTGCCCCGGTCCAGGAAGATCCCACATGCCGCGGAGTGGCTGGGCCCGTGAGCCATGGCCGTTCAGCCTGCGCGTCCAGAGCCTGTGCTCTGCAACGGGAGAGGCCACAGCAGTGAGGGGCCCGCGTACCACACACACACACACAAAATATATATAAATATAGATAGATAGATAGATCAGTGGCTTTCAAACTTTTCTTTATACAACCCACAGCAAGAAGCATACTTTACTCAGAGTACATGTATGTGTGTTTGTGTAAGCAACTGAAACAAAAGTTTTACCAAACAATATCTTTCTTATAGTTTCATTAAAAAAAAAAAAAGTTAACATCGCTAAGAAAATCTGAGCTAGCTTAAAGCATGGGCCACCGTAAGTGACAAGACCCAAAGACATGACTGAGCAGCAGCAGGTCTGAACAAAGCTGGAGGGTCAGCTGGGTTAAGGAGACAGAGAAAGGCTGTAGCAGAGCCCTTGACACTCAGTCAAGGACTCAGAACCCTGCCAGGATTACATGTTTCTCGTGTGGGAGACCTACAGTTTAAGCCCCAATTGCCAGCTCCACAGCAAACATAAAGATGCTGGAATGCAAGGTACAGGATACACTGATAAGGTCCCCTTCCTGCAAGAAACCTCTCATCGCCAGCTCATCTTCTGCAGATCTTCTCCTCTGAAATACACAAAAAGATGGCCACGTTATAGAAGTCAGATCCTAAAGGAAGCTCTCTCTCCATCCATCTCTTCTTTCTCTTTCACTTCCTCCCGCGATCTCTGAAGGCAGCCACAATGTTCACACACCAGAGTAGGTAACTTGTACCACTGAAGGAAGACAAAGTGACAACCACCGCTTTCCGTCTTACAGACAGACCTTCCCACGGCTTCTCTTCTCCTTCCTCTGAATAATACTCAAGCTCCTCACGTGCTATTCAAAACCCTCCCAATCTAGACCAGGCCCCCTTTCCACGCTTACCTTCTGTGGCGGCCCTCCACGCTCCAGCAGGACCAGACTACCTCCAGCTTGACTGTATCTTTGCTCACACGTTTCCCTTTATCTCAGATTCCCTGAACTCATCACTAAAATTCTACCCATCCTTCAAGGATCAACTCCAACACTCATCTTTCCTACGAGCTTCTCTCCGGGAACTTAATCACTCCTTTTGTACAATCACACGCTTGTTTGTTCTTGGACTGCTGGGTATTCAGACCAGTTATCTCATATCCCCTGCTCGTCTAAGCTCTTTCAGGAACTCAGTCGTACCTCCTGGATCTTGGCATTCTCCAGAGAGCCCAGCACAGTGAGCCTCTCTATAGATAGATGCTGGCCTGAAGGTAAAGCTGAACCACTGCATTTTATAGAAGGAGGCAGCTTAGGTCCTGTGGTTGTCTGGAATAATCAAATGCCACTCAATTCATGAAAAGCTCATCTAAACACAACTTTTCAAGGAACACTTTCACTGAGCAAAGCTGATACACCCAGAAAAGGAAAATGATTCGCACCAAGCATCTGAGAGCTTCTCTCAACTCTCTTTTGGGATCGCTCCCCATGGACATTCCAGATCCTACCATATACCAGTTGCTGCCTAAGTTGGGAGGCCTGAGCCAAGTGAAAAGCCTTCGTGTACATCAAGGCAGCAAACTTCACAGCAGACAAACAGGAGTAAAAGTGGCAACCTCAGGGTAAAGCAAAGTTCTCTGGTGGAGCAAAGGACCCCAGAGCTCTCGCCAGCAAACTATTCAGTCCCAGCCGGAGACCCTTACCAGCTCTCCTCCGGGAAGGTTCATGGATGAGAGAAGCAAGACTGAATCCAGCCTGGAGTTGGTCTCCACCTTCCACCTCTTCTGTTGAACCTACAAACAAAGAAACCCCACACCTGGACGCACACGCCAGGGACCAGAGCTCACACTGTAAATGACCAATAATTCCAAATGTAACAAACTGTTTACATCAAAGGTCACATGAGAGCCAAACACAACGAATGCCTAGTTCGCATAAATGCCTACAATATAGGCAGAAAATAAAAGGCATCCAAATTGGAAAGGAAGAATATCTCTTCTCACCAGCCTGCTTTTACTTTGTAAAAACCAATCAGACAGACTTTACCTCTGTGATTCTCCCCACTACAATGTCTCCCACTTCACCATTATATCTGAAAGATAAAACAGAAGGTCCTCCATCAGTGAAAAGACTTCATTACAAGACCAAGTTACCATTTGAGATTTCAGTTCAACAGGGATGAAGGCCTTGATGAGGCACCACATTTAGTAAATTCACATAACTATGCTGTTTGGACTTATTCTCAGGAACTGATAACTTCAAACATCCTGTATGTATCAAGTCTCCATTAACTAACTATTCTTAAACCATTTATTGCAAATAGTTCATTAAGCCTGAAACCCCTATTTTGTTAATTACATGAAAATGAGGGACTTCGCCTGCGGTCCAGTGGTTAAGACTCTGCCTTCCGATGCAGGAGGCGCGGGTTCGATCCCTGGTCGGGGAACTAAGATCCCACATGCCGTGGGGTGTGGCCAAAAACGTAAAACAATAAATAAATAAATAAAAAGAAAACGATAAGCATGGAATCTTTTCTGGTGGGCTCTGGAACACAGATGGCTTCTGCCTCAGCCAGAGGAGGAGAAAGGAAACTGAGACAGGACACCGCCCAAACCAGCCTGCTCACTGTCCCCCCGACCACTGGCTGCCTATATCAGGCCCCTTTGCCAGTTCCTCATCCCAATTCTAATGATGACGTGTTCCATGCCGAAGGCGCAGTCCTTGGACCTCTTCTCTTTTCAGCCCATACCCACTTGGTGAGCTCATCCAGCCTAATGGCTTTAAAGACCACTGATGAGTATACCACTCCCCTCAACTCCAGACTCTAGTCAACTGCTGGCTACCCAGCACCTCCATTTACGTGGCTAATAGGAATCTGCAAAAGTAACACACCTACGGCAAAGCTTTCCAGCAGCCCCCTTCACTCCCCCATAGCAAACTGAAACTCTCCCAGTTGTCACGAGCTCAGGAAATGGCAACTCCACCCCTCCAGTTGCTCAAGCCACAGCCCTTGGAAGAACCCTTGATCTCTCTCAATCTCTCGCTCTCTGTCTCTCTCTCTCTCAGGCTCCAGGGCAAGTCCAGCAGCAGATCCTACTACCTCTACCTTTACAATATAGGCAGAAAATAAAAGGCATCCAAATTGGAAAGGAAGAATATCTCTTCTCACACACATGGTCCTATATATAGAAAATGCCAAAGAATATAAAATCCGACACATTTTCGTGATTAAAAAAAATACTCAGAACACAAAACATACTCAAAACAGTACATTCATCTGTCTCCCTAACCCTGTCCCTATCCCCCCACCTCCCCGGCCACCCACAGCAGCCAGAGTGATTCTATTCAAACAGACGTCAGGTCATGTCCCCCCTCTGCTCCACCTCCTCCAGTGGCTTCCCAGATTACACAAAGTGCACGTCGAAAATGTTTAGTGTGGCTACGAGGCAGACAGACTGCCCACCTCACCTCTCTGCCTGCATCCGCTCCTACCCCTCGCCTGCTCGCTCTCTTCCAACCCCACTGGCTTACATTCTGGGGCTAACCTTCATGGAGCCCTTCTAGGTAGGAGGCTCTGTGTAAGTACTTTACATGCACTGTTTCAATGAATTCCAATGAAAATCCTACAAGGTAGGTCATGCTAGGTCTCATTTTGCAGAGGAGGGAACCAAAGTTTGGAGAGGTCAGGAAACATAGGCAAACCTCTGAAGCCTGCGCTTACCTGTAGTCATCTATACCCTTCCTATAGCCATGTTCCCCAAATCCCAGACCTACAGAAGGATACAGCAGGCCGGGATGGGGGTGGAGGGTTTGTCGTGGCAGAAAAGGCCTGGCTGTGCAACTCGGATGCCACAAGAGAATACACACCTTTTGTTCTCACCTGGTTTTCAAAGCTTTCACACAGACCAACTTGTTTACTCTCTCCACAGAGCCAGCCACAGATGCAATGAGCTTCTCTTCCCCCATATAGGTCCCATGGCCCCTGTTGCAACAGGAAGATACAAAGAATACCAGGGTAACACTTGAGGTGACCTCTCGCATCAAGCCCAATGTGATCCTCACACCTAACAGACTCCTCCTGCCTTAAAGGCAGGCTTTTGCCCTGGTTGCCATCTCTTCCCAAAACACTCCTTCTTTAGACAGCTACGTGGACATGCCCCTCATTCCACTCAAGTCTACTCCAACGTCACCTTCTCCACCAGGCCTTCCTCGACCATCCCATTGACAATAGTCACCCACCCTGCTGCTGCCGCCACTACCACATCCCAACTACGCTCCACTCACCCTGCTTGGCTTTTAATTTTTTCTATTGCATTTATCGCCAAACATTCTGAATAACGTATTTGCTTGTTGTGCTTATTGTTTGTTATCTGTCTCTCCCAAATAGAAAATAAACTTCTCCAGGACATTGATTTCCACTTGGTTCACTGTTGTACCCCAAGCGCACATATACTGAATGCATGAATAAAGGGCTGAATCTTAAGATTTCCTGGGATGAAACAACCCCAGACTAAGAGGTTAAAGGGCAACAGTATAAATGCTGTACCTCTCCTGTATGTACAAGTGTACCCCCGCCCCCCCCCAAAAAAAGGCTGAGATAACCACTAGTGTTTCTCTATGATGGTGACAGAACGGTAAGTTTTGCTTTTTTTCGTAATCATTACGTAATTTAATACTCACAACCTTGTTGAATAGTCAATATCACTAGTTTACAGATGAGGAAACTGACCTCGGAGAGACAGTACAGCCAATAATATTGTGACGGCAGCAGGACTCGAACTCCAGCCGTCCAACTCAAGAGCCTGCGCTCTTAACGACAACATACGGTACTGCCCTCAGATTCAAAGGTGGATATTTGGGTGCATATAACAATGTATTTGTACGCCCTAAGCCCAAACAATGACTCGTTCCAAAACCGTAACCCCTGGCTAGGAGACGGCGCTGAGGGAAAAGGGGGCCAAGTCAAAAACGCCCACCGTCTCCCCGCCGAAAACTGTTAAGAGGCCCCAGCTCCTAACCCACCCCAGTTTTCCAAGTCCTCCACGAGGAAGGCTCAGGATCTGGGCCTCAGGCAGAGGACCCACGAGTCGCGGCCACCAGAGGTCAAGAGAGGAAGGTTTCGGGAGACTGGGGCAAATGCAGACAAGGACACACAAGATGCAGGGGGTAAGAAGTCCGAAGCCTAGAAAACTAGGCGACTGAGATGCTCAGCAGATGTGCCCCGGGTACCACGGGAACTTAGATGGAAGAGAGCACAGGCCCGGGTTTCACGTGGAGAGCAATGTAGCCGCCCCTTGTGGCCCAGAGTCCCCCACGTCCCCACGTACCGCATGAAGCCTGTGTCCGTGGTGATCGTGTCCCCCGGCACTACCAGGTGTTTTTTCGTCTCACGGCCCAGGGTCTCGCTAAGAGGCTTGCGAGCGACAGGAAGCCTCATCTCCATCGCCATCTTGACGTCAATAACCTGCGCAGGCGCAGCCCGACTCGGAGTCGCAATATCCGCCTCCACAATTCCCGCCCTTCGCTCTTAGGGGCGGGGCAGGGCGGGGCCTCAGAGAAGCCGCCAATGGGAACTCACGGTCTGGCTGCCATATTGACTATTGTCAACCATTAGGTTAACATGAAGGGAAGGAAGGAGTCGAGTTGCCATTTTTATTATTGGCAAGGCTGCCTTTGTGGAGTAGTGAAAATCTCAAGTTGTATGATGTATTGACTTTTCACCAAAACTCTCTTGTACTCGTCATCCCAGTTATTGTTTTACAGGGTTAGAGATAGTTGAGAAATGGGCCTCAGAGTTTCCTTCCAACTCTAAGCTGCTAAAATCTAATTTTGGGAGGACTTCCCTGGTGGCACAGTGGTTAAGAATCCACCTGCCTAATGCAGGGGGATGCAGGTTTGAGCCCTCGTCCTGGAAGATCCCACATGCCGCAGAGCAACTAAGCTCATGTGTCACAACTACTGAGCCCGTGTGTTGCAATTACTGAAGCCCGTGAATCTAGAGCCTGTGCTCCGCAACAAAGAGAAGCTGCGGCAATGAGAAGCCCACGCACAACAATGAAGCTTGTTGCAACTAAAGAAAGCCCACGGGCAGCAACGAAGACCCAACAAGGCCAAAAATAAATAAATTAATTAATTTTTAAGAAGTCCTTATCTTAAAAAAAAAAAATCGAACTTTTTGGGTATGAGATTGCCCAGGAGGATCAGGAGGTGGGATATACAGAAAACACCATCTGGACAGAGAGAAGAGCCCCTTTTCATACTGTTACTAGTGGCCCCTGTGTTCTACATGCTGCTGCCTTGTGGGTGCTGGTTCAGCACCAACCATCACCTACACCCCCGAACAATGCTCCAGGTGCTGTTTCCATTCTTTCTTAAGTGAGCTGATTTCCCTAGTATTTCTTTTGAAAAAACAAGGAACCGTCTAAGAAGACATTCAAACCTTGCCAGAAGGGTGTATTTGGCAGGGAGGACAAATGCACACATAATACGGAGATCTTCGCTTGTATTTACTCATACAGTGAATTGAGCCAGGAGCTGTTCTAAGGGTTCCGTGATGAACAGATAGATGGATGTGTGGCTTTATCTCTGGGCCAGGAGCATTTCCCTCGTTTCTCTCCCTGCTTCCCACTACCCTCTCCCTCACCTTTCCCCGGCATGGTTTATAGCATCCACAACAGACTGAGTTTCAACCTCAGGGAACTGGAGATGATAATTCTTCATGCACAGAGACTCTAAAGAGGATTCAATGAAATAACTTGTGTCGTCACCACACACTGAGCCCAGTAAATCAGGTTTGCTGCCTCCTGAAGGTCCAACAGACCAATGGATGGATAAATCTCCAAAAGGACAGCATTTCTTTCACCTAAGCACGGCTCACAAACTACACTTGTCAAGAAAGCCAACCCTGTGAGACAGTCAATGATATAAATTCGAATGCCCCACAGGTCATGGGTAAGTGGACAGGCCAGACTCTTGCCCTCCTCCTTGCCTGGAGGAAGGGGCTAGAGCCAAGAAAGCATGAGAAGGGTCCATATGTGGAGTCTGGCCTCAGCCAGAAGAGGGCGGTGCTGTCCTTTGAACCAGCACAGTTCAGTCCGCTAGGCAGCTAGGCCTTGGAGTGCCCCTAGACCAAGGCTGGGGTATAGTCTTGACATCATTCAGTTTCAAGGAGGGATAGGCATAACGTTAACCCCTCCCATTCTCACAGCACTTACGCTTAGGGAGCTTGTCACAACGTTGGGATTATGGATCTTAGTGTAGTGGCGGATTCAGTGTCTGGTGAGAGCTCACTTCCTGGTTCAGATAGCTGTCTTCTCCCTGTGTCCCCCACATGGTGGGCGGGGCTGGGGACTCTCTGGGGTCTCTTTTATAAGGGCACTAATCCAATTCATGGAGGCTCCACCCTCATAACCTAATCACCTCCCAAAGGTCCCACCTCCTACTACCATCACCTTGGGGTTAGGATTTCAGTATATGGACTTGGGGGGGGGACATAAACATTCAGTCCATTGTAGGTACCTTTTTAAAGAGGAGGAAACCGAGGCCCAAAAAGGACTAGAATTCATACAGCAGTTGGTAGCAGGACCATGTTCCTTCAGACTGCACCTGCTTTACCCTAGAGCCCGCACGTCCTGAAGGACTGGTCCTTTGCTGAATGCTTTACAAACATTACGTTATGAATTCCTTATACTCAGCCCATCTTGGACGTAGGCATTGCTATCCCTGATGGACGTTTGGGGCCACTGAGTGCACATCCTTAAGGGGCTTGGTAGAAATACAGATTCCTGAGCCCAGATTTAGGCACTGGGGCTCTGCAAAGTGGGGTCCAGAAGTCTGTGAGGGTGTGTCTTAACCCCCAGTGTGATTTAAATTGCTGATCAGGTCTAACCTTCACCACTTCTTCCCATATCCTTCTACCTCCCCATCTGGGCATCTCCAGGGCCATCTCCCCAAGCCAATCTATGTCATCTCTCACCTGGGCATCACCACCTAACTCAGCTCCCTAATTCTGTGTTTGCCCCTCCTACCACCCAATTTCCATGCAGCAGCCAGAGGGAGCTGAACTTATCTATGAAACAGAAACAAACTCACAGACACAGAGAACAGACTTGTGGTTGCCAAGGGGGAGGGAGAGTAGGAGAAGGATGGGTTGAGAGTTGGGGATTAGCAGATGCAAACTATTATATATAGAATGGATAAACAACAAGGTCCTACTGTATAGCACAGGGAACTACATTCAATATCCTGTAATAAACCATAATGGAAAAGAATAAAAATTAATAAATAAGTCTTTTAGGAGATTCAAAACTAAATAAATAAATAAATAAAAACAGATCGGATTAAACCACTTCCTTGCTTAGAACACTTCTGCCAGCTTCCCTGTACACAAGAATGAAATCCAAACTCGCATTTGCCTGGCTCTGCCCATCTCTGGCCTAACCTGCTCTATTACTCACTACAGACGCTGCAGCCAGAGGCGCTGGCCCCAGGACCTGCGTGCTTTTGGTGCTCTCTGCATGGAATGCTCTTCTCCCAGTCTTTGTGTAGCTGGCTGCTCTTCCTCACTTAGATCTCTGCTCAAATATCACCTCCTCAGAGAGGCCTTCCCTGACTATCTTATCTGGAATAATCCTCAGTCCCTCTTTTACCACTTGATCATGTTTTTATTTCTTGTCACTGAATTTTCTTGTTTGTTTTTTTGTTTGTTTGTTTATTGCAGTCTTCCTCCACTAGAACGGGAATACTCTGAGAATAGGGCCTTTATCTGTTTTGTTCATCTGGTACCTAGAGGGCAACCATAAAACATTTGTCGAAAAAATGACATATATTTACAAAATATTTACTCACCATGTATCTTCCCCACAGGGTATAAGCCCCGCAAATGCCCAGACTTTCTGTTCACTGTCCAGTCCCTAGCACTGTCTGGGTACAGAGTAGGCCCTTTTATTAACCATATCTTTGATGGTAGTCTGATGTTTGGACATTTTGGGGCCTCCCAGATCCTGGAAGGACTGCCCCTTCCAGGGTTAGCTGATTCCTAGAAATGGTAAACAACTGGCCCAGGAGTGTGCCTTTTGAATGCAAACCAATCAATCCAGAGCCCATGCCCCCTACCACCTCTTTTACGGGGCTCTCAGACTCTGGACCCCTATGCGCCTGCCCTAATCCCCCCAGGGCCCCATACCAGACAACTAGGGACAGGCCCTGTGCCTCAGAGCCTACTGAAATTATTCAAACCAGCCAATCCTAAACCTGCTTCCCCTGCTTCCCCTGGTCCTTCCTTTTGGAAACCCTAGCAAAGGCTCTTTCCCACATTTTCTCCTCATTCCCGCTGCCTTCTGATCGGCCCCCCACGTGCGTCCCCACGTGGCTCTGCGTGGTGTGCCGTGCCTCCTGTTTCTAGGCAATCTTAAGTATGATGAACTTCTCCCTTCAGACCAGTCATTTCCATGTTTGCATGTCTTACCATACTTGATTAAAACAAATCCCAGGTACCCTTAGAACAGCACTCAATACATATTTGCAGAACGAATGAATAAACTTATTCGGCAAGCATTTCTGGAGCATTTTCTGCCCCAGGCATCAAGGTGCTCGCTCAGGAGCTCAGGGATGGGGGTGGTGGTGAGGGGAAGACAGAAAAGCCCTCCTGACAGCGGCGGCGTATGAGTGAGCCTTGAAGGAAAGGAACTACTGACACTGGGGAGTGGGTTGAGAGGGACAGATGAACTTCAAGTGAAAGTAAACAACAAGGAAATCTTGAAAAGTGTGAAACCCGAAGCAGCAGGAACCCTCTGGCCCTGAGCTCTTGCCCAGTCCTGATCCACCCGCTGGCTTCCCCTTGTGTTCCATGAAATGGTAAAAAAGTAACTGCAGAAGTTTTCTTTCTTTTTTTTTTTTTTTTTTTGGCCGTGCCACGCGGCTTGTGGGATCTTAGTTCCTCAACCAGAGATCGAACCCATGCCCCTGGCAGTGGAAGCATGGAGTCCTAACCACTGGACCTCCAGGGAATTCCCCCCTTTTTTTTTTTCTTCAGAAAATTTCTAATCAGAGATGTGCACAAAGATTTCTGCCCAAGGACCCTCATCAAAGTATTGCCTTCTGAAAACATAGAAATAGCCTTGATGTCTGTGGCAGTTTTTACACACGTCCACAGAATGTTTGCTACATCTTCAATTAAGAAGGGCAGTCTGTGCCTCCTCGTCTTGCATCTGGGCAGACTTGTGACTGCTTCGATAGCTAGCACATGTCGGAAGTGCCTCTAGGGGACTCCAAGGACTGGTCAGAATAGACGAGGCAGCTTCCACCTGGTTCTCCTGCAACACCTGCCCTGGAAGCCCTGAGACAACATGCAAGAAGTCTGACTTCCCTGAGGCAGCCATGTTGTAGGAAGCAGTCAGGTTGGGTGCTAACCAGCCACCATCCATAACCTTTCCCACCCCTCACGGCCACACACCCCAGCAGACCAGATCCAAGGTGGGAAGGAAGCTGAAAGCTTAGGATATCTGTTCTTCCATTTCAAGAGATCTGAGGATAATGGCTATAGGAAAGGGCAGGAGAAGAGGAGATGGACAGCTGCCTTAGATGCCCTCTGGGGGATGTACAGTAAGGTAGGTGGTAGAAGCAGCTACAACCCTTCTTACCCACCAAAGGCATCCATATGCTAACAACAGCTCCCATTTATTGAGCACGTACTATGTGCCAGATACCAAGCCATGTACTTTATTCATTTATTTATATCATCCCACTTAATCCTCACAATATCCTGAGGAGCTAAGTATCACCCCATTTTTCATTAGAGGAACTTGAGACACAGAGCCATTAATTGACTTGCCCAAGGTCACACAGCTAGTGAATGGCCGAGCAGGGTTTCAAGCACAGACCAGTGGCCTCTATCTAGAATCCTCTACACCTGGAGGTCCTGAACCATGCAATAAAAAAGGCATAAAAGGCATCTTGATTGAAAAGGAAGAAATAAAACTGCCTGTATTCACAGACAACATGATCATGTACATAGAAGTCCTAAGGAAACTACCCCAAAAAACTACGAGAATGAATAAGTGAGTTTTGCAAGGTTGAAATATACAAGGACAATTTACAGTGCTGGTTTACACTGCATCCCTATGGGTTATGCAGCAAGCCCTTCTGGCCGAACCTGCAGGCTGACTGGGAGGTGGTGTGGCCTGCTGGTCATGAGCATGGCTTCTAAGGTCAGTTGCCATGGTGACACCTGCTCTGCCACTCATTGGCTGAGTGACACGGGCAAATGACTTCCTCTCTGCCACAGTTTTCTCATGCTTCAAATGGACTTTAATAGAGCATGGGGGAGAAACAAGAAAAAAGAGTACCAAGCTCATGGGTTCACGGGGAGGATTCCTGGAATGCACGCAGGTAAATCTCTAAACCCCAAAATGACTGTGGCTGTGTTTGCATGCCTTTGTGGGGAGGAGGGGGCGTGCACTCTTGGGAAAGGGGCCCGAAGCCTCTTCTGGAAATGGGAGCAAGGTAGATTAGGCTTTGAGTACCAGACCTCCCACCAGCGTGCAATTCTTCAAAATGATGATTCCTATCTGCTCATCCTAGCATCTCCAGCGCCAGCACACTTCTGGAGGAGAAACAGGTCAGCAGCCGGCAGAGCACATGCACTTTCGTCTGCAATTACAGCCTGCTGCCACCAGGTGGGTTCTGGAGCCCGCGCTGCGTCCCTGTGAACTGCAGCTGAAACTTCACAGAATTACCTACAGAGAGCGATTTAGATTTTTGATCAAGGGCCCCACTGACTTCTCTGAAGTCTGACACCTGCCCTGCAGTGAGAGAAGGGTAAGGCCAGGGGCCACCAGAGGCATCGGAAGCCTCACGGTGAGGAATCAAAGGAGAGGCAAGATTTGTAATGGGAGGAGGGGGAGTACCAAGGGTGACATCCCCCACTAGCCCAAGGAGGAAACCCCAGACCCCAGATGGGACCTACAAGTGAACACATCAAGTGTGCATCTCTGCCTGTGCCCCCATCTGCCAGGGTGCAAGACCAGTCCCCCAAAGTATGCAGTATTTGGGAATACCTGAAGCTCCAAATGGGGATGGCCTGTGTGTACAAGTGTGAATTCCAGTGTCTTCAGGTGTGTGTGTGTGTGTGTGTGTGTGTGTGTGTGTGTGTACAGCTAGACGAGGGTGCACAGAGAGGTGTGCCTGGGGGATGCCAGTGGGTTGGAAGGGTGACAGCCTCACAGCCTTACATGCTGGAGCACAGGTGAGAACTCACACTTCCCAGTTTGTACACCTCCTGGTCAGGAGGTCCTGGAGAGGAGAGCCAGGGCCTGGCCCTACACTGATGGCCTCCTTGCTCTTTGGTCTTCCTCAAGGAGGGTCTGGAAATGGGTGCCCAGAGCATTTGGAAATTCTAGGCCTTGGGAGTGCACTTGGTGTCCATCTTGGTCCACCCACACTGGCTGCTTAGATTCCTCAAGTTGTCCATGAAAATGAAAAAAAAAAAGTAAGTAAAGATTTGGGGGCAGTAACAAAGCAAGACACTGATATTTGGGAGTCAGCTGGAAACCACGAGGAATCTGCCAGCCCCTCGGGAGATTTCTGATTGATTTGTACTGTGGTCATATCTCTGGGAGCTGACACCCAGCTGTGACAAGGGTGACTTTCAAAACCAGTAAGTGGAACAACTCTTCCTGCCCCCTCTCCAACTTCTAGACATTTTTCCTTTTCCTTTTCCATATTTCCTTTTCATGCAGACAAAAGCGTCAATCCATTCAGATGCTAAGTGATAAATGTTCCAAGTAATTTTTATTTTAGAATACAAGAGAGGTACAAATGTATTTACAGTTGTACATATACAATCAAATAATATATATCACAGTTTCGTAAATATCATTTTAGATAAATATTTACAAAGTTAAAGTGACCATTTTCTGGAAGTAGAACACAAGTTTTTGAAAATTCTATACATTTTGTACTTTTCATTAATATTATTATGGTTTATTTTACAAAACGCCCTACGGGAATTCTAGTAAATGACTGCAAGGTGGGAAAGGCGACACCAGAGGGCGCCCACGGCCGGAGCTTGGGGAAACTTGGGACAGAGCAAGGGCGGAACCTCCCGGGATCCCGCACAGCTCGGAGATGCTTTCCGGGCTGAGAAGCCAGTCTTGGCCTCCTCGGGTCGGAGAGTGGCGAGGAGGGGCGGGAAAATTCCTCTTTCCAAGCTTGATGTCAGAGCCGAAGGGGAGGAGGCATTGGTCCAACTCTCTCATTTTACAGATGGGGAAAGGGTAAACGGAGGCCCAAAGAAGGGCAGGGCCTTTCCCAGGGTCCCCATAGTGGATTTCCGTTTTACCTTCATTCTCAGCCTACCTGGCACATTTGTGCCTCGTCCATCCCCAAGGAGCCGACTTTCGGGGGAAGGTGGCCCGAAGGAGAGAAGGGCCCGCTTGGCAGGAAAGGGCAGGTCTCTCCGGCCTCTTCTGGCTGCTCCTGAACCCCTTCAGTCCCCAACTCTCAAGGTCGCGTCCTTGAGTCCTGACATTGCAAGATATCAGTCTCAGAGGCGGTAGGAGGAGACAGATGCGCGTAGTGCCCGGGCCCGCTGCCCACACTGGGACAGAGAGCTCCATCCCAACACGCAGCTCTCTGTGGGGGTGGTGAGGGCCCCCTTTCCCCGCTGAGGGCCCTCGGAGACTGTCGGTCCCCTCTCCTGGCACCCACCAGGGGGCTATCAGCCTGGGCAGCCGACTCCACAAGAGGAGGGAGACTCAGGGGTGAGGCCGAGCATGGGGATCCCCTGAAGAGGAGGCGGCCGAGCAGCTGCACCAGCTGGGCGAAAAGGACGTCGCCCCTCAGTGTCCTCATCTGCGAAACGGGGCGAAGAGTGTATGCCTGGGCGTCATTTCTGGGGCGCACCTACAGCGCCGATCCGGCGGCCGCGTGCCGCAGGGAGCGCGAGTCGGGAGGGAGAGCAGCCCCGCCGCGCGCCCCGGCGGGCTGGCCGCCGGAGACGCGCGCGGGCGGGAGCGGGCGCGCCGCGGCGCTCACAGCACCATGGCCGGCAGATGGTGCGCGGCGGCGGCGGCGGCGAGCGCGGGCGCGTGCGCGTGCGGCGCGGGCAGCGCGGGCGAGTGGGCCTGCAGCGCGGCGCTGGGTGGCCGGTGGCGCGCGCTCTTCTGGTGGGCGCGCAGGCCGGCCAGCTGCGAGTAGGCGCTCTGGCACACCTGGCACTTGTAGGGGCGCTCGCCCGTGTGCAGGCGCACGTGGTTACGCAACGTGGACGACTGGCTGAAGCGGCGGTTGCAGAAGCGGCACACGAAGGGCTTGTCCAGCGTGTGGATGCGCATGTGCGAGCGCAGGTTGCTGCGCGAGTTGAAGCCGCGGTGGCAGATGACGCAGCGCATGCGGCCCGAGGTGCCAGCCGCCGGGTCCGCCGGGTGGAAGTCCTCTGGCCGCGCGGGCGGGGCCCGGGGGGTAGGCGGGGAGGGGGAGAGAGAGAGCAGCCTTGTTAGAACCCGTGCGGCCGCGGCCTGATCTCCCCGTACCCCTCCCCCACGTGCGCCCCTCCCAGGGCCCATCAGCCTCCGATCGTCGGGTGCCCACTGCGCAGATTGCTGGCGCTGGCAGAGGGGTGGTAGGGGAAGCAAGAGCCCTGGCCTGGTATCAAATAGGAGTTGGACTCCAGACCATGCTGCGAGATCTCAGGGACTTAGTGACTTAGCTTCGGGAAACCTCAACTTTCTCATCCGTAAAATGGGAACCTACTACGACCTCACGGGGCTATGCACGACTACACGAGATGATCACAAAAAACGGACGTCTTTGAAGATTACTCTGTATTGATCACTTTACCTGCCTGAGGCCGGATATGGGGAAGTACCAGGTTTATAGTAATCTTCCATCAATGGTAGCCACTGTTATAACTCCTCCTCTCCCCCCAAAACCTTTCATTTATTCATCCCACAAATATTTACTGAATGCCAACTATGTACCAGTGAACTGCACCTCACTTTTCTCATCCCTGAAATGGAAGTAATAATAGCATCAGGCCCAACAGGTTGCTGTAAGGATCAGAGAAACGGTTTGTGAAACATTAGCTGCAGAGCAAGTGCTGGATAAACAGTAGCTCCTGAGCCTCAGGTTCATCCTCTAAAAATAAGGATAACCAAATATCACAAGGGTTTTATGAGGACCCATGTGGGATGACACCTGTAGAAGGTTTAGCCCAGTACTTGGCAGGAAATAGGTCTTGAGCAAATGGTCTCTACCGTGATGATCAGCGCCCCACCCCACCCTGCTGCAACACACACACAGGCACACTCTGCTCTGCCTTCATTCAACAGGTTTATACTGAGCACCTACTCTGGGCCAGGCTCAGCACCAGGGACAGGGCGGGGAAATGTAGATTGTGAAAGCTGGAAGGGAGCTTAGAGATCATCTCGCCCAACATCCTTCTTTTACAGGTGGGTAAACTGAGGCACCGAGCCATTTCCTAAGATTGCACAGCAGAACTGGGACTCAGTCCAGGCTCCTACTGCCTGGCCCGTTGCTTCTCCACCACGCGCAGCTGCTACCTCCACCCAACCTGCCCCCAGACAGTCTGTCTTGTCCAGAATCAGAACTGTCTTCCATCTATGCCTGGACCATGGCTGCAGCTCCAGGGGCATTGGCCTCCTTGAACCAGTAAGTCCCATGTGCTTGAGGCTGCTGGACGTGGAACCAGGGTCCCCAGAGGCCAGGAGCCTCCCTGCCAAACACACACACACACACACATACACACACACACACTCACTCTCTCTGGCTTCCGTGGCTCCCTTGTCATTGTGGCCTCATGTGGACTACCTACCATGCTTGTTCTTTTTCTGCTCCTCCCCCAGCCCGGGCACACCAGGGATCCCCAGGAAGGTGTTGTGTGAGTTTCCATACCACACCAGCAGCTCCTGGTCTGGAGGGATCATCTGTAGGGAAGGAGGCAAAAGGAGATCAGGAAGGCAGCAGCCCGGGGGTGGGGGGGTCCCCTCACAGCCGGGAGGGGCTGTCCTGGTGCCCACCATGGAGATGTGGATACAGTCTCAGCCCCAAGAAAGGCACACTTGGGTCCCTTTCTATCCCCGGCAAGCTTCACAGACATGGAAGGCCTTGGGTTGCTCTCCCCCTCTGCCCCCCTCTGCCTGGACTTCTCGCTGCATCTGTCCTGGCTCTGCTGCTGGGATCAGAGCTGCCGTCTCCTGGCCACACAGGAGCTCCCCAACTGACAGCAGTGGAACGGGAGCCTTGCCGCGAGCAGAAGTAAAGGAAGAAGGAAAGCTAGAAAACTTTTCATTTCTCTCCGAGGGGAAGCAGAGTCAGCCAGCCCTCAGGTCTGTGGGGCTGAGCCAGACGTTCCCAAGGAGAGTGGCCTGCGGGGCACCCTGTGGTTCTCGCTTACACCCTGCCTGATGATGTTCTGGAAATATCTCTTATCCAGAGCAGCCACGAGGCAGCGCCACGTCACATACCCTTCTCTCCCCATCACAGGGTTCTGCCTGACTCCCTGTACGCGGCTAAAAAAGAAGCATTCGGTTCAGTGAACACCTCCACCTCCGGAAATACTGGGGCACACAGCCTTAAACAAGATCCGTTTGCCATGTCCTAGGTCTGTGGCAGAGAACTCCACAAATGGTGACAGGGCTCTGCTGCTCCCAGGGGAGGACTGTCCCAGGGACACGGTGCCGGCGGTCAGGCGGGAGGGCTTTGCAGTGACAATCCAGGAAGGCAGTGGAAGGCCTGCTCCTGAGGTGAGGCTGACCCTACCCTCTGGGACAGCCCAGGGGCCCGCCACACCTTTGGTGGAAGCCAGTTATTCCTCAAAGCAAAGAAACTTCAGGCCCCAGCCAGCTAGAGCAAACGAGAGAGGGGAAGGCCCATCGCCTCCCAAGGCCTGGACCCCGGAGCAGCTAGCTGTGGCACCCACCCTGGGGGGTCACTCTCTTATCTGCCCAGAGAAGAATGGATGCCACCCCCCGGGCAATGGCTGGATTGTTTTCCTGGTGGGTCTTCTTTTAGTTGAAGTACAAAAGATCACACAGGACTCCATCTAGGGCTGTCTGAAATCACACCAGAATAGGGCCCTTCTCCTTGGCCTCCATGGTCACAGAGAAGGCTCCCTTCCATTCCCTTTGGTTCTGGCCTGCAGACCCCCGATCTGCTCACCACACCTTCCTTCCTCCGGTCAGAGCCAGGAAGAGCCTCAGAGCATCACAGCCAGCCCTGCTGGGCCCTGAAAGGAGAGGGAAGCAGAGAGAGGAGGGGGTGGGAGAAGTGAAGCTCCAGGGGGCCTAGGCAACGTCCATCCTCCTAAGACTCAGCCAGGGGTCACTGTGCCCCTTCCCAACAGACCCTACAGCCCATGGGGTGTCACATCAAGCCTCAGGGACAGTGAGTGATGAGGAGCCGGGCAGAGGGTGCCACACCAGCGTGGAGTGACGGGGTTTTAATATGGAAAAACCAAATGCAGTCCCTGAACCCAAGGAAAATTAGGCAGTGTGTCAAAGAAAGCAGGCAGGTTAGAATCTGACACCACAGCAAGAGTCCTCGAGGCCGCTGTAAAGGAGGCCAGCGGGGGTCAGAGCTGGAGGCCCTGCTGGAGAAAGGGTGGAGCTGAGAGAGTTTTGTGAACCCCTTAGAAAAGAGGGTGACGGAGCTAAAATATTCAAGATAAATTCACCGTGAAGGAAGTTGCTGAGAGATGGTGCCGGTGGGCCCTCGGTCACCAGGTCCCTGGGTGACCCTAGGCAAGCACTCTGTCTCTCTAAGCTTGTCTCCTCAAGTGAAGGGGGTGGGGAGCATGATCCCTGAGGCTCCCCCAACTCTAAGACTCTGATTATGTCACCTCTGACATTGTCCCAACCCCTGGTTTCAATTCTCAGACGACACCAGATGTTTATACATCACGGTTCTTCTAAAGCAACCAACCACCTGTCCAAATGTCTGTACACGCCCCTTCCTTCAGGAGACCGTCCTGCTGAGGGTCCTGGCTCAGGCCCTGGGCTCACACACGTCGGGGTCCACTTGGGCTCCCCACCTGCTGAGCGTGCCACTTTGGGCAAGGTGCCTTCTGTCACTGGTCCTCAGTTTCCTCAACTGCAGAACAGGGACAGCCCCTTCTGTAGTTTCACAGGGTGCTTGTCCGGGCTCAACGGGGCCACGCACTTAAAGCTGTTTGTACTATTTTCTGAGAGCTCATCAACCGCTCAGAGAAGCTGGCAGCCATCTCTGGGACATGGGGTCCTTCAGCTGTCCCCACGGAACGTGAGGGGTGGCCCAGGATGTCCTGCCACCTGGGCCAGGTGGTGAGGACTCGGCGCTTTCACTGCTGAGGGCCTGGCTTCAATCGCTGGTCGGGGAATTAAGATCCCACAAGCCGCGCAGCGAAAAAAGCAAAAAGAAGCACAGGCTGGACCCACATGCTCCCAGGACACCAGTGCCCCTCCGGTGCCACCTCTTCCCTGGCCCATCTGCCCGGGGGGAGCACAGATGTGGGATGACAGATTCAGCAAGTCGCCAGTGGAAGCTGCATCTCCACCCCCAGACGTGCAGTCTGGGAATCAAATATCTAAGTCAACACCGGCCTTTTCATTTGAATTGACTAACAATTATTACTAAATATAAAACAGATATAACAGCAACAACAATCATGGTGGTGAATGAGAAGCCAAGAACAAATTCTGAATATTATTATTGAAAATGGTGACCGCCTGGAGGGGTGGGATAGGGAGAGTGGGAGGGAGGGAGACGCAAGAGGGAAGAGATATGGGAACGTATGAATATGTATAACTGATTCACTTTGTTATAAAGCAGAAACTAACACACCATTGTAAAGCAATTATAGTCCAATAAAGATGTAAAAAAAAAGAAAAAAAAGAAAATGGTGGTTGGAAATCATATTTTTACAGTTAAGAACTTTAATATTGACTGCTTCAATATAGGCTGAGTCATGTATTTACTAACACATTTTTCAAATGCACTAAAATTAATTTTACTAGTGCATTTTAAAAATTAAAACAGTGATACAGACACAAAGCAGTATATAAGGAAAAGTAACTCTCTCTCCCACTCAGGGCACCCAGCCACTGTGGCCGGTTTTCTGCGCATCTTTCCTCAGAAGGGTTTGTCGTTTTGAGACCAGTTTTTTTTTTTTAATGCTGATTTAAGGGGCATGAGGAACAGCGTGATGGAGCAGAGTGACGTTCATTTTCTACGAGATGCACCTGATTTTTTAAGAATTAATGAGCACATATTACGTTTATACAAAAAAATATTTTTTAAAGAGAGAAAATCTATTAAAAAGAACCTACTAGAATTGAGAATGACACACATCCCCAGACAGCAAGAAGCCTCCAGCTGTAAGGCAGCGCTGGGGAAGGCGGCCTCACCCGCACAGAGACCGGGCACTGGAGTCTCTCTCTGCCCTTCAGAGCTCTGGGAAACCAGCAGCAGCTCCTCCTGGTCTGGACCTCTGGCATCTGCTTGCTCCCAGACACCCCTCATGCAATGACCCCGGAGATGGAGACCAGGAGTGCCGGGGAGACCCACAGCCTCTTCCCTGAGATCTTAGTACCGTTGTCCAGAGGCTGCCAGGGTCCCATCAGCCAATCACCTAAGAGCAAAGAACGGCCACAGTCCCGTGCAGGCCTCCTCAGTAGTCCTGTTTCTTTATGGCCAACACTCTGGCCTGGCCCAGCCAGGGCTTTCCACGGGGGCTCGGAGAGGGAGAGTCAGCTGCTTATCTACTTTTCTGGGGATCTGAGACTGGCTCAGGATACACAATAAACAAAGCAATTCCCAAAGAAATGCATCCTGTACCATAAAATCCACATCCTCAAGACACGGGGTGAATATCAGCGCCTGACTCCTTGGCTGACAAATTATATAATCTCCCAACTGGTGCCTCTTCAGCTTCCCTGTTGGCCCAGAAGTTCTGCTCTGACCCATTTCTGAATTTTTACTATCAGTTGAAAACGCTTGGGGGTTTTGGTTTGTTTTCCTAATACAAATTCATGTCACGGTATTGAACATGCTCCCAGGAGGCTCTGATGTCCTCCCCGTCCCCCGGTGGTACAGAAGCCCTTGTCTAGAAGGACCTCAGTGTCATCTGGACGAATATCAGTTTCCACTGTACCACAGATGTCCCAACACACCAATTAATAGAGTTCCAGCAAATAGATATTGGCCAGGGAGGTCCCACGGCGTGGTGACCAAGGGCTCCACCGTGGGGTCACACAGGTCTGGATTCAAATCACAGCTCAACAGTCTCCCAAGATCTCCCGAACCTTAGTTTCAACGTCATTAAAACAGGGACAGTGATAGCACCGGACTGAGTGGATTCGATTTTTTCAAAGTTGCTAAGACCCTTTGCACGGTGCTGGCACACAGTAACGGCTCCACAGATGGTAGCATCCTTAATTATGCTGATTATTAATAATCAAAGTGCCTAACTGCACCCACCGGTGAGCAAGATCAGAAGGAAAATGGTGCTTGCCCTCATAGAGCCAAGAAAAAGAGAGATGGGGCTATGAGGCTCTAGGGGAAAAAAAACCCCAAAACAAACCTCAATTGCCTGAAATGAGAAGAAAAGCAGCTGAAAGAAAAAGCCCACACTTCAGGGCACAGTCATTTGCCAAAACCTCAGGAGGGGAAAAGCCTGGGAATTTCTTCCCAGTTCCCAAATCCAAAATTTTCATAATTTATTCCTAAATCGTTTTCTTGTGTTGAGTTTTGGGGTCAAAGTTCTTGCTTCCCTGGGGCAGCTGGTTTCTTTGCCGGTTTTGTTTTCTTGGGAGAAAAGGGTCCGTGTGTCCATTTTCAACCCAGCCCCCATCACCTGGAGAAAGACTTATTCATTCAACATTTAGTGCCCATTTTCTATGTGCTGGGCACTTTCTAGAAATGTCATTTTAGGCACCTGAGGTTGAAGATAGCGAGGGGAGAGCCTGGGATAACATGTTGGTAGATCCAGCCAGATGCATAAACCCCGCCTAGGGATTCTGCACAGACTGGCCGGCCTGGAGACCCATCACCCTCGTCTCTGTTTGGACGGCTGTTAATTTTGTATCTGTGGGAAATTTTAGGGCAGCAGTAGTATATTCTGCTTATTCAATGAAGATGCTTCTTCTCACTTTTTTTTTGGCAAGTAATGGGTTACCGTTATGAAATCTACACAGTGGTTCTGAGTGGCGGAAAGATTAAGAAAACAGGTCACGGCACAGACCCTTCTTGGCTCACTCACACACATGCACAGAACAAACAGCCCACGAATTCGAGAGGCGTCCGGCGAGTGGCCTGGAGCAGCAGGAATCTCTTCTGGCCGAGCCCTGCTGCACAGTAGTCACACACACCTGGACACGCAGTTGGTCCCGTAAGTGGCGTCTGACATTTTGACACATTGCTTTAAGAAAATTGCCACCACGAAAAATGTACCTAACTTCACTTAGTAAAAGTAAAATGGGTGATATTTTGTGTTTCTTTATTCCTCACTCCAGCACTCGGCTTGCTAACTCTGTAAAAGCACGAATAGCCAAACCGGTGATATCTACTTATCTTGATCATATACGGTAGGTTTTCCCGATCCTCTTTTTTCAACTTAAATTCCTGATCAGATGTAGATGACTTTTAAAAAATCTTATCATCTTAGATTCCTCCATGGAGA
The DNA here is from genome assembly GCF_025265405.1 of Mesoplodon densirostris. Lineage (NCBI taxonomy): Eukaryota > Metazoa > Chordata > Mammalia > Artiodactyla > Ziphiidae > Mesoplodon > Mesoplodon densirostris. The sequence continues at coordinate 5,799,478 of NC_082666.1, forward strand.
TACACTTCAGCCACCTTGCCCTCCGACTCTGAATTTCTCTATAAACGTCTATTAATATTTCCTGACTCTGTCCAGCTCTCAGCCAGTGTGACCTGAACAGCAAGATGAGACTCAGGCCTCCGCATCTGACGCCTTGGGGAGTCCTTTTGCCAAAATCACATCAGCATCCTTACCCTCTCTCCTGTGTGTAAGCACGTGTGTGTGTGAGCGTGCGTATGTCTGCGTGGAGGCATGGAATGATTGTGTGTCCCCCATCTCATCTGTTTCAGGGGGGCCGGGAAGCAGTGTGCAAATGTGAGGCCGTGTGTAAGGTTGAGCGGGTAAAGGGGGGTGCTCTCTGCCAGATGCGAGGTTCAGCCACACGTGAGGCTGGTCCTAGGAAGTCTAATGCGAGGCCCTTGCTCCCACAGGGTGGCCGCCCGGCCAACAGTCACAAGAAACAACTCAGTCCTCAGCCTGGGCCACCGTCCGTCCTATCCTCACACTGTCCCACCTCACTTGAACCCCAGTCCAAGAACGGCTCACCTTTCTTTGTTTTTTCTTTTGTGCCGCACAGCTTTCAGGATCTTAGTTTCCTGACCAGGGATCGAACCCAGGCCCCGGCAGTGGAAGCGCCGAGTCTTAACCACTGGACCGCCAGGGAAGTCCCAACCTTTCTTTACCCTTCTTGGTTCTCCTCAGGTCCAGCCCTTGGCTGGACCACACCAGGGCCCAGGCAAAGGCCATTCTGTTGTCACTCCTGGAAGATTCCCAGGGGCCTGGTTATTGAGGGACAGCTGTCCAGTGCCCCTCGGGGCCTTAGAGAGACATGGGGCTCTGAGTTACAGGAAGAAAACGGACTAAACGAAAGGAGAGTCATTCTCTGGCCTGGGGCGGGCGGCTCCTTCAGAACACCTCCAAACTCAGCCAAGCCTAGCCGCACCCCAGGGGGCACCGTGCTTCTCCCTCCAGAGGAGCAGAAGCGTGGGGTCCAGAGGACTCTTGGGGGAAGAGCCCCACCACCACCCGGGCCGAGCACTCGCCACCAACCTGCCACAGGGAAGCTGGGCTGCCTGCCCCCTCCTGGGCGGGACGCTGAGCAAATGTCCTGCCAAGAGACAACGTGCAGGGAGGGTCCTAAGAGCATGGCTGCCTCGGCTACCACCGCCCGGCTACCACCACTTGGCTTGCTCTGTGCTATCATCCATCAGCTCTCCAGACACTGCGAGCCTGTCTGCCTCTGCCCAGGCGTTTCCCCACTGGGGACACCTCTTTCCCCATCCCGCCTGAACCTCTCCCTGCCCTGGGCCTGGCCAGCTCCCCTGACAGCCCCTCCCACCCACCATGGGATATGCTATTTAATCTCTCCCTTTCTCTCTCGTCTGAGAAGCTTCACCCAGCTCAGACACTAGTGTTCGCATCCCTCACAAACGCCCATGAAAGCTGCTGAGTCTGCCAGCCATCAAGTGAGACCCAGCAAACTGTAGGTAATCACAGAATCCTCCCTTGTGGATTAAATACGTGAGGATTCAATACAATAATGCACATACAGTGTCTAGGAAAAGCCTGACGCCACAAGCAATCAGAATGTGATAGCTGAGATTAGAGTCGCGCGTGGTCCACCCGTCACCGGTGACAGGCCACGCACAACCAAGATGCTGCCGAGACAACGCCCTCTCTCCCACCCAAATGCTTTCCCTGGGCTGCCTTCTGGTGTCTCTCTCTCTGTATTTCTATGGCTTCTCAACCCCAGCACCCCCTCAGCAGTTATCTGGGGACCCCAGTTGAGGTGCTCATGATATTCACAACGGCATAAAGTGGAAAGCCCTGTCCTTTCTGATCTACAGCAGAAAGCTTGCCCTGGAGGTCGTGCTCCCAGAGACAGTGATGCATGGGCCTCAGTCCTCCAGCCTGGGCAGGGCCAGCTGGGCCAGCATGTACGCCCCTCTCTCCCCCTCAGTCCCTGGACACAGCTGCCCAGCTCCCCCGCCCCCCGCCAGCTGCACGCGCTTCTCCCTACACGACAGCACACACACTCACCTCGACGGCTTTGTAGAAGATGCTGGTGCCGATCTGGACCACCTCGAGGTTCTGCTCTTGCTCATTACGTGCGCACTTGATGTAGGTCATCCAGCTTCGGTGGTCCTCCTGGCTGGCATCGATGAAGTAGCGCACCGTGCCATCCTCGTTGAAAACCTGGGCGCAGGTGAATCGGGAGCCAGGTGAGGCGGGGCTGGGTCATGTGTGCCGCCCGTGGCCAGGGCTAGGCCTCAGGCTGGGCACATCCACACACTCTGTCTCTCCATCCTCACAACAGCCCCAGGAAGTGGACGCAGCTATTATTGTCTTGGTTTGCCAGCCGATGAAAGGGAGGCTCAGAGCAGGACGGTGACTTGCCTGAGGCCAGCTGGCTAGAAGTGGCCAACAGGGAGTCAGTCTCTAGGGCCCCACAGGCTCCTGCTGCCATGTCGTCCCCATCCCCAGATGAAAAGCATCTCCAAGAGATCACTGAGCACACAAAGTGACATCCACTCCAGCTAGTTCTCCGGGGATGCAGAGGTGCTCCCCAAAGCAGCGGAGGGCACTGGCCAGGACCTCAGCGGGGGACACAGAAGAGCCTAGAAAGGGAAGCCTGGCTCACTGTGTCACCCTGGCCTGGCCCAGGCCCCCTTTGTGGGAGCTACCAAAAGTACTCAGAAACCAAACTGGACCCCAACTTCCTAACCCAGCAACAACGGGAGATGGGAACCACGGCCCAGGCCTCCAGAGGTGGGAGGAGGTGAGGTTAGGAGAGGCCTCATGGCCCTCTGCTCTCTTCCTTGGCTCCCGTGACCAGGTGCAGGATTTGGCCCATTCGTCTCCTTAATGGTCTGGCCAGTGGGGGCTATGGTGGGGAGCCATGGGGGGAGGAGGGGAAATGACATTAGGGAGAGGGTGCCTCAGCCTGGCCTCCTCAAGGTGAGACCCCCAAGAGGAGGAAGTGCTCTGGGAGGGGCTTTGTCCCCAGGGGGGCCCTCCCTGGCATCTGGCACAGTTGTGGAGGAGGAGGGTCAGAAGAGCCTGGATGGAAGGTCAGTTTCCTTCTGTAAAATGGGAATAATAACTCATGGGGCTGCTGAGGTAATCTGGTGGAATGTAGGCCCAGCGCTCAGAAAGCCGACTCAGTGCCGGTTAGTCGGTGTTCATTTCCAATGCCATTACTGTGCTTGGGTTGAGAAGCCCGAGGCCCAAGGAGCACAGGCTCCCTTCATCCTTCCAGTCACCCTCACCCCGAGGCCAGGCTGGCTTTGAGGGGCTTTCCTTGCTGCTTCTGGAGTGAGGGAAAGAATGCAGGTGGCTGGGCGGTGGCTCCCAGGAGTGGCTTGCCGGCTCTCCGTGGGACCCTGGGCAAAGGGCACGGCCTCTCTGGGTCTCCGTGCCCTCCTCTATGAAGCGGACCTAACAACAGACGTGATCCCTAGGGCCGGCCAGAGGAGAGCGCCTTCGCCTCGCGATTTGGGGGAGAACCTCCAGGCATCAGGCGGCGTAGGATCCGGCCTCACGGAGCGTCAAGGCCTGGCCCAAGGCGCCCGCAGCTTCCAGCGAGGGCGGAAGTAGCGGCCGGACGCCTGGGCCCCACCCGAAGCCCACAGCCAGCGCCCCGCAGCCCGCGCGTACCTCCCACATGAGGTTGTTGTTCTTGCAGATGTCCACGTGCTCCGGGGCGATGACGCGGCCAGTGAAGGGGCCCATCTCGGTGCCCGCCTTGATCCACGTCTTGGAGAAGATGCCGAGGCCCTCGCCGGGGATGGAGCTCTGCGCGATGATCACCTCGGCCGGCAGCACCAGACTGGACAGCTTCTGAACCTCTGTGGCCGCCAGGCATGGGGACCGGGTCAGAGCCTGAGTCAGGGGAGGCCCGGCTCTTCCCCGGGGCTGGAGGCTCAGCGACCCGAGCCTCCTCTGATTGCAACCCGGGGACCCTCCGAAAGCAAGAGGTGCTTTGGGACTCATTTCGAGGAGAGTTTTTTGTTTGTTTGTTTGCATTTGCTTTTGTTTTTAGTCTCTCCACGAATTCTCAAAGCACCCACAACCTCCCCTGCCCCCCACCCCGGCAAAGTTTAAGAACTACTGAGCCGACCGCAGTGCGTGGCTTTACCAGTGGGTAAACTGAGGCCCGCTCCCACGAGGGGGTGACGGCCCAGCCAAGACTCTTTCGCCCTGTCTGGTTCTGGGCCGATCGTGCGTCGCTCGGCGCTCACTGCGCGTCGCGGCACCGAGCACAGGGCACTGTCGGAGGACTCAGGACGCGGTCAGGGCTTCTGACTCCTTTCGCGGTGCGGGGGGCGGGCCTCGCGCCCGGGGCGGGCTGGCAGCGCCCGGAAAAGAAGCCTAGTTTCGAGGCGGCGGAAGCTCAAAAGAAACGCGGGCGACGGCGGGCCGTGTCTCGCGCTCTCTGGGTGACCCCGGGCGCGCCTGGGTCCCTCGCCGCCGCCAGGATCCGGGATGCCAGGAAGGGCAGTGCCCGGATCGAGGCGAGCCGCGCAGTCGCCTCTCTGGACGGACAAGAGCCGGGGCGGCCCGCAACCTCCGGGGGTCCCCCCGCCTGGTCGGGCAGCCGGAGTGGGAGCGGCGAGGCGCACAGGGGCGGCCTCCGTGTCTTACAAGGTCCCCCTCTAAGCTACCTGGGAAAATACCCGGCCAGCGGGCCAGCTGAAAGGGGGGGTTAAACGGTGTCCATTGCGGCGCGGCCGGCAATTTGTCACGCTGTTAAAGTGATCGCATTCATTCGGCTCCATTCGAAAGAAATTGCTAATTCTAAATTCATTAGCCCTGGAAGAATGCTGTAGCAGTAAATTGTAGCTCAATGCGGAGGGGACTTGTTTAAAAGGGGCCGAGGAATTCCCCTTACAAAAAGGGGGGATTAGATGGTTGACATAGCGTGAATGGAAGTGGAATTAGTCTGCACGGTAAATTAAGAGAGGAACAGAAATCGTAAAGGGGGAAAAGGGGGCGACGCGCAGAGATGCCAGCGCCGGGGAAAGATATTGTTTGCGGGTTGATGAATGAGGAGTAAGAACTTGAGACATCTTAAAGAAAAGAAACTTTTCTGGCTCTTTCTCTCCGTCTCTCTCTCCGCGGCTTTCTCTCCCGTCCGCCCGCCCTCCGCCCCCTCCCCAGCCCCCGCTGCCTTTTAAAGTTCTTGGTTTAAGTGGGAACTTTCGCGGGTCAAGCCCAAGTTAACTAAATGAATTTAAAACCCCTTCTTTTTGAGTCAACTGCTATTACACGCCTAGTAAGGCTTTAAATGCCGGGAACCCGCCGGCTCTAAAGGGTGAGGGGCGGATGGGGAAGCGCGGGGGCGGCGCGCCCGGCCGCCTGGACGCCGAGATCTCTTCACCGAGCCGCGCGGGGTGGAGGTGCCCCCCTCACCCGGACCCTCCCCGCCCGGGCTGGGCTGCTCGCTCCCTGGTTCGGCTCGCGGGAAACTGAGTCACACGCAGCATCTGGAACGCCCAGATTGGCGCGAGCTGCTGCGACGCCCCGTGTCCTCGCCGCGTCCTGCGCGTGTGGGCCCGGGAATCAGGGGCCGCGGGGAGGAGGGGATGCGATCGGCCTCGACGGCGCGACTCACCGCCCGAGAAGGACTGCGCCAGGACCTCGGCGGTGAAGGCTGTCTTGGGGCTGGCGTGGTGGCTCTTGTCTTCGAAGAGCTGCTCGCCCAGCACGTTGCGCCAGCGGCCGTACAGGAAGCTGTGCAGGATGTCGGAGGTGATGACCTCTGCCAGCGCCAGACCCGGCGCCTTCAGCCCTGTCTTGAGCACCAGGGCCTCAGCCGGGAGCACGGAGCCCATCATGGGCGGCCCGGGGCTCGCCGGCGCCGGGGACGGACGGACGGACGGACGGCTGGGCCGAGGCGGGGATGTGGTGGGCGAGTGGGGAGCACAGGGGCGAGAGAAGAGGGCTGGGATGGGGGAGGACGAGGACGAGGACGCCGGAGGTAGTGGGAGGCGGGGGTCGGGGTGGCTGGGAGGAAAGTGAACGAGGGGGAGCGAGGCAGAAATGAAGAGAGAGATGGAGAAATCTGCGGAGATGGCAGAGGCGGCGCGGAGGGCTGGAGAGCCAGGGGTGGAGGCGGAGACGGGTGCGGGGAGGGGGGCGGTGCGGGGTGGGTGGGAGGCGGGTGGCTTCAGAGAAACGGCGGCGAGGGGCTCTCGGCCGCGCGCTCGCCTCTCGCACACCCGGCCCGGACGGTCTTCCCCTTGGCAAAATCTCAGCGCCTTTATAGGAGCCGCAGTGACCCTCCTAATTGGTTATTAATGACCCCCTGACGTCGGAGGACAGACTTGTTGTACCCGGCCCGGCTCGAGGAGCCTCCGCCGCGAGAGCTCAAGGGGCGGGGGCGCTCGGGCCGCTCGGAACGTTCCCCCTGCGTCCTCCCGCCCCTCCCCGGCCCTTCCACCCCCCTCCTCTTCCTCCTCCTCTCCCCGTGGGAAGTGCCGGGCAGGGAGGGAGGCTCAGCCCGGGGCGAGGAGAGGAGGGGACAGAGCAGGGCAGGGGGCGCAGCGAGGATCGCTCGGACTCCGGGGACCAGACTAGGCCGGAGGGGACGCCTGGCCTCGGGCCCCGCGCTCAGCCACTATCCTAGGCCGGCTCTGCGCTCAGCATCCCTGCCCGGCCGGGCCGGCATTCACCTCCCCTCCCGCTCCCTGGCCCGCCCGGCCCGCCGGGTCCCGCGCTCTCCCGGGCTCCACGCCCCAGACTGCGGTAGTCGCCCTGGAGCCAGCAGGCCCGGCGCAGGCCGCGCTGAACTCCTGCGCAGACGGCGCTGCGGAGGCCTGCTCTTCGCTTCAAACGGGCCGCTGCAGCAGCCCCGCTCGCTGCCCGCGGCCGGCTGTCAAACTCCTCCCTGGGCGGACAGGGCTGCGGGGCGGGGCTGCCGTCGGGGCTGAGCCCGGCCTGAGACGGCTTCGTAGGCGACCGACTCCCGGCCCTAGGGGGCTAGGTCGGGGTCGAGAAGGGCAGACCGAAATCCGAGACAGCCGCGGGTCGCTTGGAAAAGGCTTTCCTTACGGAGGCAGGGGGACCGAAAGGGGTCTCCGGACCGTCGTGAATGGGAGCAGCAGCTGTGCCCTGGAGCGAACGCCCTCCGAATCTGCAGGCAGCCCCGGGCCAGGCCGCTGTGCGCCCTCGGCTTAAGGCTCGAGCCTCCAGGCTCCTTCGCTCAGCTGCGACTTAGGGAGGCCCGCTGCGTCCTGCACTCCTTCCTGCTTGCCTCGCAGCTCTCACCCTTTCTCTTCTGGCCCCCCTCTTCCTCTCTCCCCTCTTCCCTACTCGCTTCCTCACCCCACCCCACCTCAACCTCATCCCACCGGTCGACTTTCTTCGCGGAGGTTCCGAGGTACCCAGAGCGCCAGCGCGGTCTTTCCCTAGAGACAGGGAGCTGCTGAGCCCGGAGCCAAAGCGGGAAAGGTCACCGCTTCCTGCGGGCTTTGCCGCCTCCCAGGGTTAGCCTCATCCCCACCTCAGCCCCAGACAAGGGATGGGGAGCACAGGGACATCTCCATCTGCTGAACTCCTCAGCGCCCCCCCCCCCAACCTCCCCGCAATGTCAGAATCCGATAATGGAGCCGGGTTTTCTAGACGTTCAGGGCAGTGCGTTGGGCTCACGGTTAGCTGGAGGAATCGGACTCCCCAGGTCTTGTCCTCAGAGAGAGGACTTGGGTGGAGGGGCAGGGGGCCTGGCCTTCCTACAAGGAGGACCGTCCTCAGGCTCCTTGGAAAAGTGCTCCCTCCATAGCGGGGTCCTGCCTTTGCTAAGCCAGTCTCACACCTGGCGGCCTCAGACACCCGGCCTCTGCGTACCCCGTTCCGGCCAGTGGTCTCCTGGCATCCCGGGGTCCGCATCGGGGCGTAGAGTAAGCAAGGCAGCAACCACTGGCCTTCAGACCCAGAGCCCGGGTCACCCGAATCTGATGCCCGGGAGAAGCCGCACTGGGCAGCAGGGGCGACCGTCGGGCCCGGCGCCAGCAGAGGGCAGAGCTGCGGAGGAGCAAGGGCAGCCCAAGGGTTAGGGTCCCGGAACCTCAACTTTCTTCCAGAGGTCGCCGGAGAGTCACACTGGCTCTGGCTTGGGCGCAGAGTTCGCATCTGAGGAGGGCGGATGGAGTCCGGGCATGGGAGCCTCACCCGCGCCTGGGCCTCGGCTTCTACAAAGACTTGATGGAGGAGGGGAAGAGAGTCACCAGGAGTCGTAACCAACCTCAGCGGCGCCTCCGGGAGACCAAGGAGGGATGAGGACCGCTGTGCGTCCTTGGGTCGGCCCTTCCCCTCTCTGAGCCTCAGTGTCCTGATGTGTGCAATGGTTTGGGTTGGACTTTGTGAACTGAGGTTTCTTCCCTTCTTGTCTCTCTGGGTCAGGTCACTTTCCTCTGAAAGCCCCGAGGATTCCCAGCCCACACCTCACTGACAAAAAGTCCTCAGCTCTGTGCGGTCCCTCCGTCCTGGGGATGCAGCATGTGGGTCCTGGACGCTAGCTCGGGGTCAGAAGATGAGAGGATCGAGGGTCCGGACTGCGGCCAGGGAGCCCTCTTCTTTCCCCTGGACCCGCAAACCCCGGGAGAGGTGCTGGGGACGAGGCGGAAGCGGAGCCGGCCCCGAGCGTCTCCTCTGCGCCCTCAAGTTTTGTGCTTCTGTTTTAGCCGCAGACCCAGCCGACCGCGCCCCAGGGAAAAGGGGATCTGTAGGGAGCGCCCCAGTCTCAGGGCCCATTGGAATTGGGGAGCAAGGCCCCCCGCGCTGGCACCTCCCCTCGCTGAGATCGCGAGGGAAAACACGGCACGTTCTGGGGTTTCTCCACGGAGGAACCGTGTAGTTCTCCGCGGGGCCCGGGCGCGGAGTGTGCCCGCGCCAAGCCCCCTCCCCTAGCCCCGGCAGCCTGAACTCGCAGGCACCGCCCCCCTCGCGGCCGCGGGCCGCCTCTCCGAGCTCTCTTCAATATTCATGGACGTTAATAGAGAGGCCCCCAGTATATCGGTCCATTGTGGGCGGCTCGTAGGGCTTGAATAGGCCCCGGCCCCCTTTCTTCGGCGCGGCTTCCCGAGGGGCCAGGCCAGGAGTGAATGGCCCCGCTTCCCGCCCCGCGCCCCCTCCCCCTTGCGGGCAGAACATCTTTATCCCCGCCGCCGCCGCCGCTGCCCGGGCCCCCATTCACGCGGCCCGGGCTCCGGGCGGAACGAATCAATCGGCCGCGGCTCTTCGGAGGTCAGCCTCATAGCCCTGGCACCCCCGTCTCCTCGCGCCCACGGGAGTGGAGAGAGGGAGGCGGCGGCAGGCCGACGGACCCACGGGTTGAGGGACACTGGGTGGGTGGGGAGGTGGCAAGGGCACGGGGACCTCGGGAGGGGTGGCCGGGCCGGGGCAGGTGAAGAGGGCCTCAGTGCCCCGCGGCCGCTGGAAGCCGGCTGACCTCTCCTTGGTGCCCTGCGCAGGGCGGATCGCGGAGAGAACCGGGGCCGCTGACCAAGCCCGGAGACCTGTCCTACCTCCCGTCGAGGCACCCGCACTAGCCCCTTCGGGTCCGGCGGCCGCACCCGCAAGGCCCAGGGCACGGGGTGGGGGGCAGCCTAGGGCTCCCCAGGCCACGCTTCTCGACCCGCAGGGCACTTTCGTTCTCGCCTGTGCACCCAGGTCCGGACAGCGCTCTTCCAGGGGCGTTCGGAGGCGAGGCCGGGTTCCTGGCTTCCGCGCCCTCGCTCGGCGTCCCGGCCCGGGTGGAGGGGGCGCTCGCCGGTCAGGCGGGGCCAAGGCGCACGGGTCCCCGCCCCTCCCGCCCCACCGGCCCTAGGAGGCGCAGAAAGGAGCCCATTGTCCGCCGGGAAATACATTTTTGGGGGCCGAGTGAAAGCCCGTCTTTCTTTTGAACTTTAGAAGAAAGTCTTCTGCCTCGCGCCTCGGAGGGAAAGATTGGTTCCCACCTCCCGGGGGCCCCGCGCGCCTCCTCCTCCCGAAACATCTGCCAGGGGAAAATCCACCCTGGAGGGCAGATCGCGCTCGCTCTAAGCCCCTCGAACTCATTAAAAAGTTATTAGCGGCGGGGGCAGGTCCCGCGCAGGTATCGATCGACCAGAATGAGCCAGAGGAAGAAAAGGCGAAGAATGTGGACGAGCGGCTCCCCGACCCCCTGCCCCGGTCCCCCGGCCTCCGGCGCTTCAGCCGCAAGGCGGGAGTGGGGCCCCTGCGCCGTCCGCGCTGCTCGCGGTCCGCGTGTCCGGCTGCCTCCGGCGGCTACTCGCCCTCCCCCGCCCGGCGCCCCCGCCCCTCCTCCCGCCACTTCCCTCCTCCGCTTGCTCGCCGCCGCCGTCGCGCGTCCCCACCCACTTCTCTCCTCCTCTCCCTCCTTCCTCTGCGCCTCTCCTTTTTCGCGGGCGCTCCGGCTCCCGCTCCGGCTTTCTCACACCCTCTGGGCTTCCTCCTCCCATTTCTCTGTCTTGCTGTCTGAGTCTCAAAATCTGCCTGGTCCCCACGCCCGCGGGGCCTAGGGAAATTCCTTCCCCGCGTGGGGCCCGTGTGCCCCCTCCCGCGTTCCCGCAGGACGATTCGGGGCTCCGGGGGCGCCCCGGCTCGCGCGTACAAAGGAGCGACCGCTGCCGAGGTGGGATGGGAGGCGCTGGCCGCAGAGACGGTTTCAGTCGACGTGACTCGGGCCGGCCAGCGCAGGGCCGCCGGGTGGAGCGGCGGCCGCAGCGCTGTGAAGGGGGACAGCGCCCTTTCCTCAATTTAATTAGCCTCCGCGGCCGCGGAGAGACAAAGGCGCGCCTCGGGGCGCCCACGTCGAGCGCGTCGGCGCGGAGCCGGCGCCCGAGCCGGCAGGTGACTGGCACGCGAGCCTCTCTGGGCGCTGAGGCCCGGGTGCCCCCTCTCCTGCGCCTCCGGGAACCTTCTCCAGCGTCTCCCAAGCCCGGACCCCCAGGCCCGCCTCTGCCACCGCTAGAGTCCTGGACCTCCAGGGGGACGCGTCACGGCGGGAGAGGAAGCACAGGCTTCGGAAGGCATAGTGGGGCCGAGGTGGAGGGAGACTGAGGCAAAGAGACGCCGAGAGGGAAGGATCCAGATAAAAATCAGTCTGAGACGTGGAGACACAAGGACACAGAGAAATGAAGGAAGCGGAGGCAGGGATTCCAAAGGAGCCCGAGGCTTGGGGAGACCTCTTTGAGAGTTAGAGAGACGGAGGAGAGGCAGGAATGGGGAGGAATGGGGGTGCCTCAGACACAGAGATTGGGGGAGGGGGTGGGAGTGGGGGAGGGGTCAACGAAAGCAGGCAGGAAAGATGAAGAGGGGGAGTCGGGTGGGGTAGGTGGGAGACGGGCGGGCCCCTTCCCTGCCCGTCTCCTGGCCCCTCACCCTCACCAGCTCTCTGCCCCTCCTGTGAGTCTAGGGGCAGCCAGAAGGAACCATCCCTGACTCACTCATGCCCCTTCCTTTCTCCAGAGGCCCTTCCCACCCCACACTCAGCCTGCTGGCCTTCCTCCTCCATCTCCAGGCCCTTGCATCTGCTCACCCTCCACCTGGGATGTCCCCAGAGCAGAGAGGTTTGGCACAGGGACTTGTGCCCTAAAGGTGCAGCTCCCTGCCACCACCACTGCCACCCACACCATCTCCGGCCTCATGGGGAATCCTGGAGGCCCTGGTCATTCCTTTGTTCCAGAAATATTTGTTGAGTGCCTATGTGTGCCAGGCTCTGGGCAAGGCCCTGGGGGGAGCAGGTGACCGGGGCAGACCCAGTCCTTGCGAACTCTGACCAGTTTCCAGGGGTGGGGCACACTCTGGTGGGGCCAGAGGTGGTGGCAGCCTCTCCCAGGCCAGCCTGGTGGCTCTGGCACCTCTCTGGCTCTGGTGCCTCTGTCCAAGTGACTTCGGCCTCATCTGTAAAGTGGGGACAATCACCCTGCCTGTCTCATGCAGCCTGATGTGCCCGGTGCGTGAGCTGACACTGAGGAGATGCCTGTGGCTGTCGTCCCCATTCTTGTCCCCTCTCCAAAGACCACTTGGCCCATGTACGGGTCCACTGGCCCAATCAGGAGATGCCCTAAGCACCAGAGACCTGAGGATGCGAGTCCAATCCTGACTCCAGCAGGTACTGTCCGGGAGCCAAGGCACTCACTTTCCCTCTCTGAGCCTCAGTTTCTTTATCTGCAAAATGGGGATAAGAATAGAAACTCCATTGGGAGAGCTGTCATGAGAGATAAAAGACATCATGCGTGGAAAGCTCATAGGATAGAGAATGTACTTGATATATCGAAAACATTAGCAACTTTATTACATTTAAAAGTAACGGGGGCCTCCCTGGTGGCGCAAGTGGTTGAGAGTCCGCCTGCCGATGCAGGGGATACGGGTTCGTGCCCCGGTCTGGGAGGATCCCATATGCCGCGGAGCGGCTGGGCCCGTGAGCCATGGCCGCTGAGCCTGCGCGTCCGGAGCCTGCGCGTCCGGAGCCTGTGCTCCGCAACGGGGGAGGCCACAACAGTGAGAGGCCCGCATACCGCAAAAAAAAATAAATAAATAAAATAAAATAAAAATAAAAAAAATAAAAGTAACGGGCTTTCCTGGTGGCACAGTGGCTAGGAATCGGCCTGCCAATGCAGGGGACACAGGTTCGAGCCCTGGTCCAGGAAGATCCCACGTGCCTCGGAGCAACCAAGTCCGTGAGCCACAACTACTGAGCCTGCGCTCTAGAGCCTGTGAGCCACAGCTCCTGAAGCCTGTGCACCTAGAGCCCGTGCTCTGCAACAAGAGAAGCCACTGCAGTGAGAAGCCCACACACCGCGATGAAGAGTAGCCCCTGCTCACTGCAACTAAAGAAAGCCCGTGCGCAGCAACGAAGACATAAGGCAGCCAAAAATAAATAAATAAATTAATTAATTTAAAAAAAGTAACACATGTCCATGCTTGAAATTTTGGGAAATATAAAAGAACAAAAGTGGGTACCAAATATCGCCTACAAAGGGACATTGGAAACCATATGCTAAGGTAGTTGATCTGTATGCTAAGGAGTCTGTGTTCCAGTCCATGTCTTACAAAAAGCAGTTGGAATGAAAACAACCACCACCACCACAACAATAATGTAATGAACACTTGCTGGGCACTCACTAAGTATCAGTACTTTTAAGTACTTCACATGGATTTTTCTCAATCCGTCCTCACTCCAACACACTGAGGTAGCTGCTCTAATTATCTCCATTTACCAGAAGGGCAAACAGGCACAGAGAAGTTTTAGGTGTCTTAGGAACACTTCTGGTCCCATCAACAGTGGACCTGACCTCAACGGCTGCTGTAGGAAGGGGGTTATTTTCTCACAAAACAGATTGCAGAGGTAAGTAGGCATAAGTTTGCTTAGCATGTCAAGGGTGAGAGGCCCGAGGTTCCCTCTGTTCTCATGGTCACAAGGTGGCTGCTGCAGCCCTGCCATCACAGGTGAAGGTGAAGGGGGCAGTGTCACTGACATGCCCATGGTCACACACAGTGAGCAAAGAGCAGAGCTGAGACTCAAACTCAGGCAACCTGACTCCAGGGCTGGGCCTCCACCACTGTCCTGTACAGCCTCCTGGCTGGGGCTGCTAAGTCACAGTCGTGACTTAGGCGGACCCGTGCACTGTCTGTCAATGCCAAGAGGCTGTTCCCGTGGTCAAGAAAGCACCTTTCATTTGCTGCGGAGGAACTAGGCATGAAGTGTACAGAGATGAATAGGCATGCTTCCAGGCATGATGGTGTGAACAAGCTTGAAGGACCATGAGGCCTCTGGACTTGCTTACCTTCTCTGGGCGGCATGAAGGAGCTTCTGTGTCCCAGCAAAGTGACATCTGGGGACCGCCAGCCCCTATCAAGCTGGCACAGCCAACAAGCTAGGGGAGCCCAGATCCTCTGAACCCTGGGGCCCGGTTAAGATGTGGGAAGAGAGGCCGAGGCCCAGCCACAGATGCTCCCACCTGAGTAGACATGAGCCGTTGGGATGGGTGTCCTCAGGCCTGAGAGGCTGAGCCAGAGGGACCCACTGCTGGGGACCAGGCCCGCCCAAGGCTTTTCTTTTCCTCCCATTCGTCCCAGCCAGGGCCTCAGACTCCCTGGGCCTCCCTGGGCCTCCCTGCCTCCAGTCTGTATCCTGTCCACAGAGATATGCCTCTCCCGTAGCACCTGATCACCACTGCTGTCCTAGTTCCAAAACCATTGGCAGCGTGAGGATAAAGTGGTGCTGGCTTCCGCTGTCTGAGAGCTCCTCTTGCCCCTCTGCTGCACTGGGTCAGGCACACGCACGCGAGACTATGAACAGCTCATGTAGCAACTCTGCAAGATAGGGCCCAACATTCACCCCATTTTACAGCAGAGGAAATGGAGGCTACGCAAGAGTCATGGATGCTCTCCAAGCCTGGGCCCTTCCCTTCTATGCCTTCCCTGCTCTCTACAGCCAGAGAAGAAAGCCCTCGGGGTTGTATCATCATATCCGTGTGCCCCATGCAAGACTCTAGAGGTGTCAGGAAATGAATGTTAAACTGGGCTGGATGGAGATTTTTTTTTTTAATTAATTAATTTTATTTTTGGCTGCCTTGGGTCTTCATTGCTGTGGGCGGGCTTTCCCTAGTTGTTGCGAGCAAGGACTACTCTTCGTTGCGGTGCGTGGTGCGTGGGCTTCTCATTGCGGTGGCTTCTCTTGTTGTGGAGCACGGGCTCAAGGCGTGCGGGCTTCAGTAGTTGTGGCTTGCTGGCTTAGTTGCTCAGCAGCATGTGAGATCTTCCCGGACCAGGGATCGAACCAATGTCCCCTGCATCGGCAGGTAGATTCTTAACCACTGTGCCATCAGGGAAGGCCAAGATTTTTTAATGTTAGACTCATTTACATCCTCTCACCTCTTCCCTCCTCTTTGTCCAATGGCAGACTTTGGGCCATCAGGGAGGACAAACTCACCTGAAGACCAGTTAAATAAGGTATAGTTGGGGCTTCCCTGGTGGCGCAGTGGTTCACAGTCCGCCTGCCGATGCAGGGGACACGGGTTCGTGCCCTGGTCCGGGAAGATCCCACATGCCGCGGAGCGGCTGGGCCCGTGAGCCATGGCCGCTGAGCCTGCGTGTCCGGAGCCTGTGCTCCACAAAGGGAGGGGCGACAACAGTGAGAGGCCCGCATACCGCAAAAAAATAAATAAATAAATAAGGTATAGTTACAATGAAAGGGAAATGTGCTGCTCCAGGTGTCCAGTAAGTCACAAATTGTATTTATTCTGGAGGCTTCTGGACACCCCAGACTCTCAGAGCATCATGTATTTATTTTAATTATGCAAATATTTAATGCACACCTACAGTGTGCCAGGCTGGACCTGGAGCTTGGAGCATCAAGCAAGGGAGTGTCATGTCTTGCAGCGTCAGTCCAACCCTGGTAGCTTCCAGTCCCAGAGACTTTAGTTAAAGGTTGTTTAGTTCAACCAGCAACTACGAAGAACTTGCACTGTGCCAGCCCTGTCCGAGCATTGAGAGGCTGAAAAGGACCCAGCTGGTCTCCACCCTCCAGATGCTGATGTTTCCTGAGCAAGCCAGGCACATCCTCGTGCCCAGGCTGAGAGATACTAGCTGGAGTTGTAGAATTCTTCTCCATGGGATTTCAAGGAGAAAAGCCTCGCCTCCTTGATCTCCAGCTGCTTGGAATGTCCTCTTCTTCCCTACAGCTCTCGTGAAGGGGGTGCTTGGAGACACCAGCCAACTGTGCCCAGTTCTGTGCCAGCTCTGTGTCCCCACCATGAAGTGAGAAACTGCAATTTTACATCCCTGGACGGGGGGGCTTCAGATGCTGGGTGAGCAGTGAAATGCTTTCTTCGGATGAGATCTTAGGAAGGAATCTAATTAGAAAACAGCTATAGGACTTCCAGGTACAGCTCCACCATGTAGAAAACTTGGAAGTCATCACCCTCACCTTTACAAATGGAAAATCAGCAGTTTTTCTTGGACCCATCAGAGAACTGAGGTTGCCAGGCAAACTGTCACGTTGCCATCTGGAGGGAAGGGGGGACTCTGGAGGGTCACAGCTGAGATCTGTTCACCTGGAGCAGAATCCCTGGAGTCACAAACTGGTAGGAACACTGAATGGCAATTTTGATGAATTGCTGGAAGGCCGAGTATGGACTGGCATCAGGGTGAGAAACTCCTGGGGTACCCAGTCTTGGGGGAGAAGGCTTGCACTTTCATGGGTTTTACCACCAGGAACCCTACCAGGTTCTCCAGGAGAAGATCTGAGAAGACCTCCTAGTGTCCTTGGTAGGGGGACAGGAGAGAAATCCTGGTGAAGTTCACCCAGAGCCTCATCCCACGTGGGGGAATGGAATTCCTCTCCCTCCAGCCCCCTCCAGACTTCCTGTCTCACCTAAGGGAGAAACAAACAAACAAACAAACAGGGAACGTGAATTTGCTTGGAATTACTGCAGCCAGAGAAGGGAGGGGGAGTCAGAGGGAAAAGCTCTACCACTGGAGAAGCAGCCCTGAGACACAGGCGCACTTAAAAGACTGACATTTAATTGGAAGATGATAGGATACTCCCCATCTCCTGCCCCCCACCACAGCACCAGCAGGGCCCCAGTATACTAATGGTGCACTACAGCTGAAAGAGCTGCAGGTCTTAGACTCTATCTGAGGAGGAGCACGTAGGGAAGCCCAAAGTCAAGGGAGGAGACAAAAAAAGACACTCGAGAATTTGAAGCTTGGGACACCTACAGCTACAGACTCCTTGGCAGATTAACATACATCTAAAAGCCTATTAACCTCATTTCCTATCATCTCATACAACGTGTGCAGCTTCCAACAAAAAATTACAAGGCATTCCAAAAGGCAAGGAAAAATACGATCTGAAGAGGCAAAGCAATGATCAGAACCAGACTCAGATAGGGCACCAAACCTGGAATTATCAAAAGGGAATTTAAAATAACTATAATTAATATGTTAAGTGCTGTAATAAAAAAAGTGGGCACCATGCAAGAACAGATGGGTAACATAGGCAGAGAGATGGAAACTCTAAGAAAGAATCGAATGGAAATGCTAGAGATTGAAAACACTGTTACAGAAATGAAGGATCCTTTTTTTTTTTTTTTTTTGCTGTACGCGGGCTTCTCACTGCTGTGGCCTCTCCCGTTGCGGAGCACAGGCTCCGGACACACAGGCTCCGCGGCCATGGCTCGCGGGCTCAGCCGCTCCGCGGCATGTGGGATCTTCCGGGATCGGGGCACGAACCCGTGTCCCCTGCATCGGCAGGCGGACTCTCAACCACTGCGCCACCAGGGAAGCCCTGAAGGATCCTTTTGATGGGCTCATCAGTGGACTGGACACGGCTGAGGAAAGAATCACTGAGCTTGAAAAGACGTCAATAGAAACTTCTCAAACTGAAGTGCAAAGAGGAAAAAGAATGAAAGAAACAACAGGATAGGTAACCAAGAACCGTGGGACAATCTCAAAAGGTATAACATTTGTGAAGCTGGGATACCAGGAGGAGGAGAAGAAAGAGAGATGGAGCAGAATATTTGAAGTAATGATGGCTGAGAATTTTCAAAAATTAGTGAGAGGCACCTTATTTATCCCTCCTAATTTAGGAGCTTGGGATAAACAGCTACACACTACTGTATATAAAATAGATAAATAACAAGGTCAGGGACTTCCCTGGTGGCGCAGTGGTTAAGAATCCGCCTGCCAATGCAGGGCACACGGGTTTAAGCCCTGGTCCGGGAAGATCCCACATGCCGTGGAGCAGCTAAGCCATGCGCCACAACTGCTGAGCCTGTGCTCTAGAGCCTGCATGCCACAACTATTGAAGCCTGCACACCTAGAGCCCGTGCTCTGCAACGAGAGAAGCCACCACAATAAGAAGCCTGCACACCACAGTGAAGAGTAGCCCCCGCTCGCCGCAACTAGAGAAAGCCCGCGCACAGCAACGAAGACCCAACGCAGCCAAAAATCAATAAATAAAAATTAAAACAAAAAAACAAAACCCCAAAACAAAGCAAACAAAAAGAAACAAAACATTTATAAAAAAATAAATGAAATAAATTTAAAAAGAAAACAAGAAACAAAACAAACAACTACAAAAAAACAAACACACGAAAGACGCCACACTTTGGCCTAACATATTCAAACTGCAGAAAACCAAAGAAAACAGATACAAGTGGCATTTAAATAGCAAGAGATAAATTAGTTCACGTTTACATACTTACTTACCAGTCAATCCACGGCAGCAGTGAGGCTGGTGATAGAATCAAAACAAGGAGTTTGGGGATGAGTTTCACGTGAGCCACAGCATCCATGTTATTTCTGAATCGGTTGCACAGTGTGGGTGTGACCTAGATTCAGACAAATAAGCAGTTGCTAAGGACAACAGTATTAAAACTGCTTACCTTGTTATTTATTTATTTTTCTTTTGCGGTACACGGGCCTCTCACCGTCATGGCCTTTCCCGTTGCGGAGCACAGCCTCCGGACGCATAGGCTCAGCGGCCATGGCTCACGGGCCCAGGCGCTCCGCGGCATGTGGGATCCTCCCGGACCGGGGCATGAACCTGTGTCCCCTGCATTGGCAGGCAGACTCTCAACCACTGCGCCACCAGAGAAGCCCTACTTTGTTATTTTAAATAGTCTTTAATAAAACAAATTCAGAAGATTCAAAGGGAAGGTGTAGGAAGAACTTTTTGTCTCAAAGCTGAGTTGCTAAGTAGCCACTGCCAGGCGTAAACGAACACCTGTCCTGGATGGGAAGCTCCGTAAGGGGAGAAGTGGCTTTGCTTTACCCCCCAGGGCCAAGCACAGTGCCTTGAGTATGACTGGTGCTTTAGCGATATTAGTTGTGGGTGTTAACTGCACAATGACCACTGGCCATGGTGAGATGATCTGCCTCGCTTCTAACTGAGCATGGAACTCAGTAATAAACTGAGTGATGAACTTTTTGGTACGATTTTGCTGGATCAGATACCTGCAGGCCTGAATTCAAAGAGCAGCCCAGAGTGAGAACATTCCTCACCAGGAATGTGAATGGTGGTGGCATAACCCAGATGGAAATGGGTTAAGCTAGGAGCATGAGTGGGCATGTTTCAGGTCTTCAGTGGATTAAATTATGGTGTAGATTGTAGACCAATTGTTCTCATGAATATACATGCAAAAATCCTAAACAAAAATATTGGCAAATCAATCCGATGATACACGTGAAGGATAGGTAATACATTACAACCAAGTGAAGTTTATTCTGGGAATGCAAGGCTGGTTTAACATTTGAAAATCCATCAATGTGATTCACTATATTAAAACTAAAAAGGAGATTATTCATGTGATGCTGTCTATAGATACAGAAAAAGCACTTGAAAAATTCCACGCCCATTCATGATAAAACTTTTGGTAAACTAGAAACAGAAGGGAATTTCCTTACCTGATAAAAGGTATATACGACAAATGTACAACATATAATTAATGGTGAGTTATTGAAAGTGTTCCCTTAGAATGCAAACGAGACCAGGATGTCCACTCTCACTGTTTTCAGTCGACAATGTACTGGCAGTCTTGGCCTTGCAAGGAAGCAATAAAAAGAAACAAATGGCATAAACATTGGAACGCAAAAAAATGACACCATCGGGCTTCCCTGGTGGCGCAGTGGTTGAGAGTCTGCCTGCTGATGCAGGGGACATGGATTCATGCCCCGGTCCGGGAAGATCCCACATGCCGCGGAGTGGCTGGACCCGTGAGCCATGGCCGCTGAGCCTGCGCATCTGGAACCTGTGCTCCGCAACGGGAGAGGCCACAACAGTGAGAAGCCCGCGTACCGCAAAAAATAAATAAATAAATAAATAAAATAAAAATAAAACAAACAAAAAAAATGACACCATCATTATTTATAAATGACATGATTATAGAAAAGCCAGATGAATCTACAAGTTATTAGAATTAACAAGGAATTTAAGTATGGTCATTGGAATCTAGGTCTATGTGTAAACATAAATTATATTTCTATCACCAGCAACAAAGAAATTAAAAATGAAATTTAAAAATACCATTTTCTATTTTTTTAACATCTTTATTGGAGTATAATTGTTTTACAATGGTGTGTTAGTTTCTGCTTTATAGCAAAGTGAATCAGTTATACATATACATATGTCCCCATATCTCTTCCCTCTTGCGTCTCCCTCCCTCCCACCCTCCCTATCCCACCCCTCTAGGTGGTCACAAAGCACCGACCTGATCTCCCTGTGCTATGCAGCTGCTCCCCACTAGCTATCTACTTTACGTTTGGTAGTGTATATATGTCCAAGCCACTCTCTCACTTTGTCACAGCTTACCCTTCCCCCTCCCCATATCCTCAAGTCCATTCTCTAGTAGGTCTGTGTCTTTATTCCCATCTTACCCCTAGGTTCTTCATGCCCTTTTTAAAAAAAATTTAATTAATTAATTTGTTTGTTTGTTTGTTTATTTATTTATATTTTTGGCTGTGTTGGGTCTTCGTTTCCGTGCGAGGACTTTCTCTAGTTGCAACGAGCGGGGGCCACTCTTCATCGCGGTGCGCGGGCCTCTCACTGTCGTGGCCTCTCTTGTTGTGGAGCACAGGCTCCAGACGCGCAGGCTCAGTAGCTGTGGCTCACGGGCCTAGTTGCTCCGTGGCATGTGGGATCTTCCCAGACCAGGGCTCGAACCCGTGTCCTCTGCATTGGCAGGCAGATTCTCAACCACTGCGCCAGCAGGGAAGCCCCATGACCTTTTTTATTAAAAAAAATACCATTTTCGATAACAGCAAAATATCAAAAAACCCGGAAGTCAATGGAAAGAAAGATGTGCAAGACCTCTATACCGAAAACTACTAAAATTATAGAGAGAACTCAAAGAACTAAACAAGAGATAGGGATATACCACATACATGGATAGGAAGACTCAATATTGTTAGGCTGTCAATTCTTCCCATAGATTCAGTGCAATCCCAATCAGAATCCCAGTAGCTTTAAAGTCATTTTTGTGGGGAGTAGGGGATTGATAAACTGCTTCTCAAATTTCTATGGAAATGCAAAGAGCTGAGAATAGCCAGGGCAATATTGAAGAACAAGAAAGTTGAAGGACTCACTATATATGTACAGTAGTTAGGATAGCATTGCATTGACACAAAGATAGACAAGCAGATGGAACAAATGGAAATTCAGCATATGACATACTTGAGTGCATGGTGCTTAAAAAATTATAATGGAAAATGTTTAAAGACATTTAATGCATTTTATTGGAATTGGAATTGAACAACTGGGGAACACTAATACAATTTGGAAACCACCGGTGTGCTCTGGTTCCCGAAGACAAACTGAGATGAAGAGACATGATCCGCTCAAGTCACAGAGCAAGTCAGACATCCAAGCAGGGAACAAAAGCCAGGACTCTGGATGCCGCAGCTGGTCGCTGTCTCCCCTTGACTGAGGAAAAGGCAGGTCTGGGGAAAAACCTTTCAGTAAATACACTCAGACAGGTGACCTCGTGGCATGACATCAAGCCCCAGGACAAAACTATGATCCCTGTCCTGTCTGCACCCAATCTTGATCGTCATCCTTCTCTTAAACACAGAGCTGCAGCTGCAAGCATCTGACTGCACTCCAGTGAAAGGAAGGTACGTGGACTTTGGGGGCTTGGTCTGAATGCAGCAGAGTGGCTGGCAGTGACTGACAGCTGGGACAGGTGGGGGGCTCAGGTCCCTGCTCAGGGGCCAAGGTACCTGCTTCCCAGCAAAGTCAGGATTAGAGAATCTGATGCAAGAGGGAGAGACCAAAGGATCACATATTCCTTTTTGATGTACTTGAAAAGGTTTTCCTTATTATTATTTTTAATTTTTTTGGCCGCGCCGTGCAGCTTGCGGGATCTTAGTTCCCCGACCAGGGATTGAACCCAGGCCTGGCAGTGGCACCGGCGAGTCGTAACCACTGCACCGCCAGGGAATTCCTGTAGAGGGTTTCCTTAAACAGCATCTTGTGGGCCAATACTGAGCAGCCTCGAATCACCGAACAACTGGCCCAAGCCGTCACCCACCCATCTGTGTGTTGGGGTCGGGGGTGGTCCTGGTCCTCATCTGCCCCTCGGGGGCAGCTCCTTCCTAATGGCCTAGCTGCCCGGACCTCAGGGGACCAGCGAGCTGGACCTGGGATCATGTGTCCTGGGGAGACCAAGAGAGCCCAGGAGAAGCTTAGAGGGTTCGTGCTGAGGCTGACATTTGTTTCAGATCACACAGTCTGTCCTGGTGCTCAGAGGGGAGCAGAAGAAGCCACCAAAGCAGTCAGAAGCCCTGGACTCAGTTACCACTCTGAGCTGCCACTGTCTGAGAGCTTATGATAAGCCAGATGTCAAGGGCTTTACATACGTGTCATTCAATCCCACCTCAGCCCCGTGATCGGGGAGGTAGTTATTACTCCCGCTGCAGGTAAGGAGACTGTTGAGTAGTGGAGCTTGAGTTTGTACCTTTAAATCTTCCAGTCTGTGCCCCCGGGGGGCTGAACCTGTTAGGTCCCTCTAGAACCAACTTAGGTGTCCCTCGCATACGTGTCTGTCCTCGGAGTGGCAAAGTGGGCCGGTTTTGCAGTCTGACTGAGGTCTGAGCCCTGCTCTGTCGCCTCCATAGCCAGGACTCTGGCAAGAACCTGTTCAAACCTGTTTCCTCATCTCCCAGGTGGGCCCCCAGGGCCAAGAGGCTCTTACGGGAAAGTAAGGTATTGGCTGTTCTTGTTACTTGCAGTGTGATGCTCTATAAAGTTGCAGAGAAACTGGACCAGCGAATACTGAACCCTTGCTCCTCAGGGAAATACAGGCTCACCGCATTTTTTCACCAACCAACCAGCACAATAACTTTGCTTTATGTGTGTTTCTGTTTAAAGCCATCTTATTTAATATATATTGTCGATTCATGAACGTTGAACTCACAGCCAGCAGCACTATAACTCATGCTTGAGCAAAGCTTATCTAACACCTGTGTCTTCTCTGTAAAGGACATCATTAGACAGCACTTCGCTTAGGGGTCATTTTAAACGCAAAATAACCAAGGGAAAGCACAAAAATGCAAAATACACGGCACTGAAGAGACTGCCGGGAGGACCCTTGCTTGGAACAGGAGCCGGAACAGGAAGGCAGACTGTTTGCCTGGTTCATTTCAGCTGGGAACACGAGCAGCGGGCAACTCAATTTTTTTTTTCTTTTCTGGGAATGACCACAAAAGTGTGGTGAGTGTTGATTTTAAGGTTATAAATAAATTTTAGTGAATAGGTGAATTTGCAAATACGGAATCAGAGATGATGATTGACTGCAATGCAGTGACAGGGCCTGACCCGTGGTTGGCACACGGCACTAACTTTTAGGGCTGTGTCCTCATCCTATCAACTGTCTCACTTGGTGGTGATGGCCGTGTCCCCCTGCTTGACCATGAGCCCCCTGTGGGCAGTCGTGATGCTCTCTGTTGAAGGCCTAGGTAAAGGGCAGCACAGAACTTGGCCCAAAACCCCACATAGTTGTGTGGATAAGGGCAATTGACTTAGCTTTGGACTCTGAGCCCTCGTCTGTAAAACGGGAAGAACAGACCTGCCTACCACCCTAGGTGTGGAGAACCCCAGCAAAGGAGATGCCTGGAAAGGGCCAGAACGTTCTTGGTAGATGCTACTAAAAGGCCCTCAAGACAAAGGCCAGCGAAGATTCCCATTGTTTCAGGGCTGTCTTCACTTGCCCTTCCACCCACCCAAGATGCGGACCCAGGACCAGCACGCCCCGCGGAATTGAGCGTCAACCCACTTTCTGGCCATTAATCTCGAAGAGTCTATCAGGGCCATTTGCATTAGCCCATCTTAAAAACCCCCAGCTGGGCCCCAGCGGGCCAGAAGTGGGCTCGGGAAACTGCTGCCGTAGCCAGCTAGAGGCTGAGGCCCCCTGGCGTCCAAACTCCCTCTTGGACCAAAGCCCTGCAACACGCCATCTGTACCCCAGCCAACCTGACTGCGGGGGCTGCAGGAGGACATCATGGATGGTCACCACTTGAGAGGGACACTGGGAAGACTGCACCTCCTACCTGAGACCAGGGTTAGTGATGGAGGCACACTGGCTGGCGGACTCCCTGCCCTCAGCCCAAACTCTTGGGTGGGTTGGGAACAGCCCAGCTGGGTCCTTGGATCCTGAGTTTGGGCAGAGCCCAAGCGTGCAAGTGTGCTGGAGTATGGGAGGTGGGGCGAGAGTCCTGCAGACAGACTGGGCACCCGCCCTCCTCCCCTGCCTCCCCCAACACACAGACTGTCCCTTCCGTGATGACCATGCAGCTTTCTTAATGGAACACAATCGCTGAACTTGGTACATTTCAAGCACTTCAGCCTTCCAGGACACCAGACTGCTGATGAAAACCATCTTCCGTGGGCGCCATGTTAATGAGAGGCCAAATTTCATATGCTTGCAAACTTTCCCCCAGCCTCCTGCTGGACTGCACCCCGCCTCTCCTCCCCTGTGCCTCAATAAAAGGCTGCATCAGAGAGGGACAGAGAGAGAGAGACAGAGAGAGAGAGAGAGAGAGACAGAGAGACAGAGAGAGAGAGAGAGAGATTTCCATAATTTATAGTATGGGCATTTCACTGGGGACAAGCGCTAATCTGTACTCACCGATACATTTAAGAAAATGCATCCTCCTGCAAGCCTGCACCATTTATGACTCTTGGCACAAACCGCAATGCTCAGTCTTCAATTAAGGGACACCTTAGGGTTCATTATCACACAATCACTCCCTGTGAACCATGCCAAATGCTGTTTTGGCACAGCGCTTGGAAGATGAATTAGAAGGAAGCCTTCTCTGTAATGCCCTCTCCCTAATTCCCTTTCCCATCATCAGCGTTTATGCCCTCCTCTGGCTCGACCCCTCCTTCCTTCCAAGTGGCTTTTACTATTCAATTTCTCAACGTCAAACTCGATTCTCTAGAGGTGTAGTTAAAGATGCCACATCTCCTTTTTGTCTTCCGGCTCTCAACAGGCCTCGGAATGGCTGCAGATGGGCTGCTCTCCATACCCCTTTTTGGCCTAAAGGAGCCACAGATGCTTTTTTTCCCCTCCTCTTAGAGCCTGGGGTAGAGAAGAGAAAAGGGACCAGAACTGCAAACACACACACACGAGCACGAGCCATCACGAGGGTTCTAACAGGATCCTCCTAGCAGCACTGTGTCTGAATGAAGAGATGCCTCCGTGTACAGCGAGCGGCAGAGGCAGGGCACGTTCACAGTCAAGGGGAGAGCTGTGCTCAAAGCCGGCTGCTTCCGTCAACGGGCAAGGAAGCAGGAAAACAAGGAGTCGAAGGCCCATCTCCTTTGCTCCTCAATAACCCTGCAGTGCAGGGCCCACACTGTCCCCGTGTGTCCTGAAACCACAGGACCCTCCATGGTGGTTTCAACCTATGGGTAAGGACACCCCCTTTTTGTTTCCTTAATGAAAACAGTGAAACAAAGTGCAGCTCTCTCAGCAGCTCAGGGTCCCACAGCCGGTCCAGGGCTGCGAGTAAACAGCACCCACACAGGGAGGGAGCAGGCCGCGGGCCAGACTGACCACTTCGGTCCCCACTTCTCAGGCGCACGTGTGGGGAGGTGTGTGGAAGGGAGAGGGCGAGCCGCGCTGACCCCCTTCAATGAATCTTCCGGCTCCACCTGGGATGGCAGCACCTCTGCGCAAGGAACCTCGTGCTTGACTTCTTGGTGTCACACCCACGTCAAGAGATGAGCAGATGTGACAGGTAAGAGGGGCTGAGGTGACCAAGGCTCTCAAGTTAAACTGTTAGATTATACAAAGCCGTGAAGATAAAATTAGCTTAACGAAGTAGCTACAAACGTAGGCTGTGCACCAGCTAGGTCGGGCCGACGTAGCGCAAGACGATCGGCCAAGAGCAGCCAGAATCCTCGCCTTTATCTCAGGGGGCAGCGGGCAGGGGCAGCGGGAGGGACAAGCAAACAGAGAGCAAACAGACTAAAAATACTTTGCCCACAAGATGTCTTGTGGAAATTTTATTATGTAGAGTGTAAAATGAATTGTCAGTCCAATAAAAACAACACTTTTTTAAAAAAAACAACATGCATAACATTTTCCAATTGCCTTTTTTAATAGTTAGACATTTCAAGCATTATAAGGAAAATAAGGAGAAAAACCCCAGACACTGTAACTTCAGTATATCTCAAACGGAATGTCCCCCAGGTCAATTGAAAAACGCAAGAAAAAATAGCTTCAATTCCGTTTTTCTTTCCTTTAAAAATACATGTTATCTGTACAAGATACACTACAGTAAACACTGGAAATCATATTATCCCTTTATTAAATCAAAATTATTTAATTCATATTGTGGTTAATGCTAGATTTATTTATTCATCTAGTTAATTTGACAAATATTAAGAAAATATTTAAAAGAAAAAAGCAAAAAACACCTTGGAATTAAAAAATAGTTACTACATTTTTATGCGGTTTAATGTTCCACAGTGTTTGTTAAAAGTTATATT
Source organism: Mesoplodon densirostris (assembly GCF_025265405.1). Lineage (NCBI taxonomy): Eukaryota > Metazoa > Chordata > Mammalia > Artiodactyla > Ziphiidae > Mesoplodon > Mesoplodon densirostris. Next base: position 5,825,957 of record NC_082666.1, read on the forward strand.
GAATTTATTTTTAATATTAAAAATAACAGTATTTATATTTCTGAGAGAATAGAGAAAGGTTTTTTTGTTTTGTTTTTAAAACAAGCTTGGAGGTCTTAGATACACAATTGCAATCGGTAGGTAATGGAGACATGAAAAAACGTCTGCTAAACACACAAACACATTTTTATATTATTACCCCTTTAGAACTCTAGAAATTATACAAACCCTATAAAATGCCCCCTCCCGAGCCCTGTTGGACAGCAATACAATTATCTGTCTCAATTCAGAATTCACATAATTAATTACAATACATAATAGTTCAGTTTTTAAAAAAATGCAATAAAACCAGACAGCCAAGATACAAGAAATTAGAAGTAAAACATTTAATGACTTTACACATTTAAGAATATTTAAATACTGTTTAAATTTTTTTTTTAAGAATTTGTTACAAGCCACCTAAGACTTCCAAGCCACTTTCTGTTGCAACAGAAAAAACTGTAAATAAAAAGACATGCAAACAAAACAAAACAAAAACACACCATGTTGAAATGTCACTGCTCTGTGGCACATTCTGGTGCCCGAATTTGCAGGCATTGCTCCAAAAAGAATCCCAGAGCTTACACATTTGAAGTAACAAACAAAAATAACAAAACAAAAATTATCAGCAATTTTTAGTAACTGATTCTCCCGATTTTTAGAAAAATTCTGTTAATCTAAATATAGTGTTTCACAGAACAAAACAAAGGTTCTTCATCAAAAGGTTTGCACATCTAAAAACCTCTGTTACAAATAGGTTTTGCTCACAATGGTTTGTGGGGGGTGCGGGGAAGGGAGCTGCAGGCCACTGTCCTACTGTTCCTGTGGAAGGAAGCGGGAGAGCAGTTAGTCCGACGGCGAGTTCCCGAGTGCTGGCCTGGGCTCGGGGGCTGTCTGCAGGGAGGTGACAGGAGCTGACACACACGCACGCCCGCCCGCGGGCACACGCCACCCTTCCGGGCCTCGTCATGGGATCTGGCCCAGACAAAACCTCTCTTTGTACAGGAGGCCCCGGGGCACCTCCTTCCACAGGGGATGCTGGGCGGGGAGAGGGGAGTGAGCGAGTGATACTTCTTCTCAGTCACCTACCACCCTGACACCTGTTCCCACCAGGCTCAGGCCCAGAGGGCCATTCTGGCAGTGAGATGAACGACTGGCCTTGGGTCCAGGGCCTGTGGTAACTGACACACTGTCCATAGGGACCTGACTGGCATCGGGTCGCCTGAAAAATGCACCTGAACTGTGACCTGCGGGAGTAGTTGGTCCTCTTCCCTGCATTTGTAAGAAAAGCATTTTGGGCCTCTCATGAGACAGAGCCTCCAGGCTTCCAGGCAGGGCCTGGCCTTCGGAGGCTGCGGACCAGCCCTGCTCCTGCTGGCCCGCACTGCCGACTGTGGACGAGCGTGACAGCCTGGCCACACCACCCTTTTCAAGAACAGGCCTGGGGAGTGACCCCAATGCTAGTCTTACTCCCTAGGCACAGTGCCACACTTGCCCAGGGTCAGCTAAGTTTGGTACGCTCCTTTATAGCTGGGGGACCTGGGGTCCAGAGGAAGAACTGAGTGCCACTCAGCACTGTGCTCTGGGTCTGGATCTGAGGGAAGATCAGGGCTGTCCTGGTAGGGCTGCCCAAACAATTCTTCCACTTGGCTCAAACCTGTCCTGTCTGGGGCGAGGAGGGGGCCAGGGAAGCTGCCACGGGGCACTCTGCAGACAGCGGCCATGCTGAGCCGTGCCGGGGCCCAAGCGGTTCCTCCACAGCCCAGGGGCCCTGTGCTCTGGCCCCGGGGCTGACAGGCACACACAGAAGGCTTGGGAGGGGGGTCAGGGTTGGTCTGGGAAGTCTTGGCAGTGCTGGCGATCGGCTACAGACCTGGCTGTGGGCCTGAGCTTGCCCTAATGTTTGCCCGTAGAACGCGACCTGCTGTCTGTAATACTCCGCCCAGGCCATTGTGTAGTCCGGCGGGGAGCTGGCCTGAGGAGCGGCGCTGGCAGCGTGACCTGATCGACAAAGCAAAGCACGGGTTATTGGGAGCAGGGACGCACTTGTGGGAAGCAAGGACACCATGAGCCTGGAGGGATCCCTTCCCCAAGCCTCAGGGGCGTCTGGAACAAGTGCCCGACGCTCACACTCTCCCTCCAGACCCCTCAGCGAGCTGCACCAGGACTGGTCTGCCCGAGCACTGCTGCAGAAAGCGCGGTTATCAGCCTCTCCTCGCCCGGTCCCCGCTCCAATCCTACAAGACCTTCCTGTCTGTCTTCTCTCTCCAGAATCACATTCTCTGCATCTGTCTGCCTGTCCTGCCAGCTCCCAGTCAGTGCCCCAGGCCGGAGGGGGAGGAGGGAGGGCGAGAAAGCGGGTGCCCCAGCACGGGGGTGTGTGCACCTGCGCAGGGCATCCCGGCCCATGCGTGTCTGGGAATCTGGATGGGGGGCTCTGGGAAGACTTTCACCAGGGGCTCCAGGTGATGGTGACCTCCCTGACCCCCACTCTGGCCCCCAGAAGGGTGCTGACCTTGTAATGATCCCAAACACAGGGTGAACATTTCTTTGACGGCCTATGACCTGAGCTCTTCCAACTAGCAAGTAACACCCTTCAGACTCAAGATACGTGAGACACCTCCTTCCAACAATACCCGAACATTCTGCTTCAGCAGTTCTGGGATTCACACCAGAGACCTTAGTACTAATTTTAAATGATTCACTTAGGGTACTTTTTTGTTTGCTTTTGGTTGTTGTTATTAGGTTTCCTCCTCCTCTTTTTAAAAAGACTGGCTTAATTAAGCAAACTGGCACAGTTAGGAAAAGAGCTTACTTTGGAAGAAAAACAACTCAGCACCCATTCCGACCCTGGACCCCCTGCTCTGAGCCTCACCGTCCCCTTCCTCTTCACCTGTCCTGAAACGGCCAGAAGGAGCCGGGCGGTGGCAAGACCGCAAGGCAGTCAGGAAACGGCTCGTGGCTAGCCTGAGTCCTAACCAAGTGGTTCTCAAGTGGACGGCCAAGGCCGGGACTGTCCCTGAGGGGAGGTGCCATGCCCTTCGGGCCCTTTGGAGTCCAGAAGAGAAGCGCGAGGAGGAGGAGTGGAGGACGGCAAAGGACGACTGCGCATCTCCCCTGACAGGCACACGTGGGGAGAGGGCGGCAAAGGTAGACGCGCAGATCCGACTCACACAGGGAAAGCGGGAAAGAGAAAAAGGGGTCAGGGAACCACGGACTCTGAAGTCTACAGTCTTGGGGGCTCTGTGGCTGGGGAGCTGCTTGTTAAGAAGGCCAACGCACTCACTCTGTTTTTTGTAATAGTCTTCCCAGGCCTTGCTGTAGTCGGGCTGGCTGCTCTGCGGCTGGCTCTGCTGGCCTGGGCGAAGAACACAAAAGCAGTCAGGCCTTCGGGCTCCCGGGGCCGAGGCCCCCAGCCCGCAGGCTCCAGGCTCTGCTCTCTGCACTCACTCCCTTGCCCCTGTGGCCCGGGGTGGGGGTGGGGGGTGGGGGAGGAGCCAGGCAGACCCCCAAGAGGGCCTCCACCTAGGCCAGCAAGGCTGGGGCTGGCAGACAGCTGCCCCGCAAGGGCGACCAGCAGGCAGGGCCTCAACTCCCTTTAGTCGGGGACCCTGGGCTGCCACGAGCAGAGCCCCCGGGGCCAGAGTGCTACCTGCGGCTCCCTGGATTGGCCTGCAAACCGACAAAGAATCCAAATGGCGCTGACCACTCCCTTTCCCTGACCCTTCTGTTCAAGGACTGATGGCTTTGCCTCTGCACGAGGAGAAGTATAGGGGACACACAGGGAAGTGTCCAGAGACTGCGCTCAAGGTGACGACAGAAGACGGGGTACACACCTGACCCCCAGCCTCGCACCTGTCCGGGGTGAGGGCGAGGACGTATTGGGGGTCGTCCCGCCCTCCTCTCCACATCACTGGGGGCAGAAAGGCTGGGCAGAAAGGCTGCCCAGGGGCACGGCGGGCGGGTAGCGTTTAAAAGACTTGACCACAGCTGCAAGTCGGGACCCTCTGTCTGCTGAGGGCCGCCCCCCACCCCCCAAGTCCTTTCTTGGGTTAGAATCACAGCCTGCAGCAGGCAGGAAGGACGTGCTCAAAAACACATCTCGTGGCACAATGCTTTCCCCAAGAGTTAATTTCCTCAAGGCTGAGGAGGGGCGCAGGCACGAGGACACTCGGTGTGTGTGTGGGGGACCCCTCCTCCCCGCACTGCGGCAGGATGGGACTCGGACCTGGATGCTGGCGCCAGGAGAAGGCAAGGCCTGGGCAACGGGCAGCAGGAACTGCCCCCTCAGACACGGAGACTGTGGGCAAGTGGGATTTTTCTTCTGACCGAAACCAATTCTCCATTCCCCTGAACGAACCAAGCGACACCACAGGTGAAGGCTGGTGCACGGTGCAAGGGGCAGGCGCTAGCTGCGTTTTCTCTCGCTCAGCCCATGTGCCTTTGCCAACTCCCCGCCCGCCTGGCCTGAGGCAGAGCGGGGCGGGCTCTGTGGGAACCGCCCCCCGCACGGAGGTGGACGTGTCCCCTGCAGCTTCAACGCAAAGCCTCCCCACAAGTCTAGGACTTCTCCCAGGTCCTCTGTCCTGGTCGATGGGCACTGGGGAACCCTATCTGGGTCGCCTCCCACCCTGGGGGTGCCCTCTGATGGAACAGGAGGAAACAAAACACACCCGGGCTGCGGGATAAGTGAGCACAGTGAAATGCGGAGGGTAGAATCTGGGTGGTGTGTAGGTGTTTGTGGTGAAGTTCTTTAAGATATTCTGCACGTTTAAGGTATTTCGTAAGAAAGTAAGAAAGGGCGAAGAGAGGGAACAAACACAACCACGCAATTTCAGAGCTCACAAGTACTTTAGAAATCAAATCCAAACCCTTCATTTCACAGATTGCAGAACTGGAGCCCCAGAGAAGCGGGGACATGCCTCAGGCTGCCCAGCACTGCTCCAGACGCGTGGGGGGGCTTCTCCAGCTGTGAACCTGACCAGGCGCCCCGGGGCAGGGTCTCACACCCAGCACTCTGCTCAAGGGGAAAGGGGTGGAACCCCGGGACCAGCCCCTTGTGGGCAAAGCTGCCTGGCGCTCCGAGGAGAGCCTGCAGACGTGCTGAAGAGCGCTTTCCAAACACCACCAGGCTGGCCCTTCAGACGTCAAAAGAACCTAAGGTAAGGTTTTTGTTTTGTTTTTGTTTTGTTTTTGTTTTTGTTTGGAAGGCTGTGCAAGATGGGCTCTACCAGCAGTAGAACTCAAGAATGACTCCTGAAGTTGACGTGGGGGCCGGAGAGTGGGAGGGGGTTTAATTCCAAGGAGAACCACCTTCTCTTTACAATCAGTTTTCTTAGAGAGCAAATTCTCGAATCGTGCGCTTTCTGGAAGTTCAGGAGATAGAGAGTCCCCTTCTAAGATGGTGCTGGGGAGGAGAGAGGGAGAAGGCCACCTTGAGGCCAGAGGAGGGGGGCAGGCGGGGCACCCATTAGGCGCGGCTGCTTGAAGAGGCTGCAGCGGTGGGAGGGGCCGAGGGGCAGGAGGGGCTCAGGTCAAACCACACTCTCGGGGCCCACAGGCCTTTCGGACCCGTTTCTGGGGGACCAGAGTGACGGAAGGCTGCAGCTCTGAGAAGGACGGAGCAGGTGGGAAAGAAAGGCCTGAGAAGGTGGGCCAGGAGAGAGGCGGGCCCCCGTCCCCGCCCAGCTGGAGATGCGCCCAGCAGGCACCTCCTCCCGAGTCACTTACTTGGAACCTGCTGTGTGGGCTGCTGCCAAGCCTGGTAGGTGCTGCCCCAGCCCTGGGTCAGGAAGGCCGGAGGACCACTGGGGAGGACAAGAGGACTCATTCCAGGGCAGGCCGCCGCCGCCGCCCCCCGCCCCCGCCCCCGCCCCCGCCCCCGCGCCCCCGCGCCCCCTTGGCAAGCACAGCGCCCTCTGCTGGAGAGGCGGCGGGGCGGAGTAAAGGCGGCCCACCCACCTCACAGGCGCGCTGTGAGGGCTTCCGTTCACTTTAGCGGCCATGTTTGGGAAGCACCCTGAGCTCCTTGGAGGAAAGGTGCTGAAAGAAAGTGGAAAACAAATAAAGACAATACAACGGCTTTTGCAAAAACAAACAAACAAACAAACAAACACCCCTCCCGCCACCCGGCCCCAGGGCGGTGAGCTCTCCTTGGGGATGCTGGCGGGACCAGAAGACCCTCCGCCCTCTGGGAAGGCTCTCGCCCAAGCACTGGTCACTGAGCAACAGACAGGCCAGAGGGACCACCAGTGAGAGAGAAGGAGAGGAGTCCTGCCCACGCCCAGAACTTGCGGCTTTCGGCTGGCACTCCCTGGAAGTAGCTGGAAAGGGAGGACCCCTTGGGGGCAGTGAGTTCTTCCAGTCAAGAAAAGACTCACTTCTGATGCGGCGCGGCAGGTGGCTGGCTGAAGGGGCCCTGTGCGAAGGCTCCGGGCGCTCCGAGACTGGCACCCTGTCAGGGCACAGAGGGAACTCTCACCTCCTGTCGGCTGCGCCCGCACCCTCTGCCCAGGCCCGCCCCGAGGCAAACCACAGCTTTCGGGGAGAGAGACAAGTGAAGTGAAGATACCCTACGGCACTCGCGCTGGCCTTCCTTGCCCACGGTGGGCTTTATCTGCAGAAACGGCTCCTGCCCCTTGAGCGACCGAGAGCACCACACAGCCAATACTGGCACCGCCACAACTGCCCTGGCATGTCACCCTGGGGGTAGGGACCAACCTGCTGACTCTCCCGTCAATTCAGGCTGCCCACAGCTTCCTGCCATTCTACGGCCCCTCTGAGGTGAGCAGGGGCCAATCTGTCCTCCAACACTCCCTTTCTTTATCTGCTTTGAGGTGCCTGAAACTAAAGCCAGAGTCAACGAACGCTGCCTGCCAACGGCTCGGGGCCTGAGCTGCGGTGGCCTGGGCGAGCTCTGCGCGTCTGGGCCTGGCCCTGGTGTCCCTGCGCCCCGACCTTCCCCCTCAGCGAAGTGGGAGGGGGCTGTTGCCCTCCCATCACGTGAGGACCGAGAGCCACAGGAAGTACAAGGTTCTGGGGAGAAACAGGTGCCTTGGACATCCAAATGAAAACCCAGCTACTATCAGGCCAGGTGGGGAAAGGACCGTGTACGTACGCCAACTTTCTCGTCTATGAGATGTCTGGCCAGCTCAATCTGCTGAGGAACGCCCCTGATGGTGAATATCCGCAGGTTGGGGTCCGTGTTGGGAGGGGGGTTCCGCTGAAGCTCCACGTGTGCCCCTGACTGCTGGTTTATGCTTTTGATGTTCTCACCCCCTGTGGGCAGGAGGACACAGAAGAATAAGTGGCTACAGTCCTCTCCTCCAGAGGAGGAATGGGCATTTCCTGCACACCAGTGCTCGTCCTAAGAGTAGACAAGTACCTTCCATCTCTACTTTAAAACGGCACTTGTAAACATGAGAGCTGTCTCATTTGTGAAGCCAGACTTGTGACGCAAAGCTGAGGCGCAGTGACCACGTGGCACCAGCTGGTCTCCATCTCAGTGTCCTATGCACTGAGAAACGGCCCAGAAACCAGGTCTGGGCCTTGGCCCACAGATTTGCACACAATGAGCTCAGCTCTGGAGAAGGCACTCCGTCCTTCTCAGCATGAGAATGGTGACCTGATGGCCCCTCCATGGCACAATGCGGGCCTTCGGCCCGGTGTGGGCCACCACATTGCTGTCTCCCGCCCTCCACAGGTCAAACAGACGGCCACAGGCCCCAACAATACCCAGAGCCCACTCAGGCCTTTAATATCCCATCCTGTCTCTTCTCAAGTCTCTGCTTCCTCCGTGGGTGGGGGACAGGTCTAGACAGAGCGTCAGCCCGAGAATGGAGGTCACAGAGGCCTGGGTGGAGCGGGGCTAATGAAAATGTAGTTGGACTCTTTGAAAAACCTGTGAGAGTCCCAGTCTCTTAATGAAATTTGCGTAACAAAAGCTCCACCAGTGTAACAATGGTTTGATTCTTCTCTTCAAGTTTCACAGAACTTACAGATCAGCTCTGCTCAGTTGGGGTGGCGGAGCCAGAATTCAAGGAAAACTTCGAGCACAGAGTTTTGCAGAACTGGAAAAAGACGATGCGTCTAAAATCTGATGCAGGGTACCAGGGAGCCCCAAAGGGTCAAAGCGAAGACCGAAGGCCAGTCTCTGTGTCACCCCTCCCCACCCAGAGTCCAAACAAGCTGCAGTGACATTTCTCGATTCATTGTAACACGTCCACAATCCTTCAAACTCCCAACCTGCCCTCCACCGGCCCTGCTGGAAAGCCACGTCTGAACAAAAGCATCGAGGAGTAGGTAAGTAAGGGACACCAACAGCAGGCACGGCTCATCTCATCCAGAAAGCATGACAGGATTCTAGGAGGGTCAGGATGCCAAGATGGAGCCTGGGTCCGGCCATTCTTCCTGAAGGCAGTGTGAGCGGCCCTTACACCGCAGTAAGGAAACCAGGAGACCGTCGGCATTCAAGAAAGCTTGGTTCAAATGTTAGTCTGGGGAGGATGTTAGCTTGGTTTAGGGTAGTTTTAAATTTAAAAGCAAATTAAAAAAAAGAAAAGCCCAGCAGACCAAAGTGTTGTATGCATGGTTTTCTTAAAGATCTGCTGCAGTTTAAGGGAGGTGGCCCTATGTTTTCGACCTTGAGCAAACACGTGGGCTCAGGGCCAGCACCAATCAAGGCAAGAGAGTCGCAGAAAGTCTTAAGCAGCTTCACTTTGCTTCCAGGTACGTGCAAGCCCCTCCCAGCCCCACAACTACCGACCTTTCCTCAGGTCATGAATTTTACCTCCTCTGTATCATGAAAAGTAAGCGGCTTCGCTCCTAGGCAAGTGTCCTTAGGGAGTGCCAAAGAACTAAGAACAGGCGGAGACCTGCCCACCGCACAGCCAGCACGTGAAGGGACCCCCACCCCACCCTCTGCCCAGACTACTCGGTCCCGGAGATAAAAGCACAGAAGGGTGTGCGTGTCTGGAACGCAGAAGCCCACGGGCCCAGACCGGCTCCCCTCCATCAGGCACTTGGGCCAGCGGCCCCAGACTCCTCCCTGAGGCCTCAGGCCCATGCTAATAAGGCGAGGAGGCACCGCAAAGCTGCACGGGGCCGGAAGGAGTTAATTTCAGTTCATCTTCCTTCAAGATGAGGTCGCCAGCTTGGCACATGGTGGCCGTCTACAGGCTCATTCAGCAGCCTGCTCCATTCTTCCACCTGACGGGGGGCAGAAGCGACCCACCAGCGGCCCCCGGCTGGATGTGAAATCGTAAAGCAATTAATCAAACCTGCTAAAAGGCTTGGCTGACAAGAGCAGGGCTGGCCACACTATCTGTCACTATTGCTGTATTTATCATGGAAATCCAGCAGGGGCCCAGGGAGGTGCAGCGTCTGTCCAAGGGCTGCAGGGCCTGCCTGCGTGTGGCTCCCCTCACCCCGCGCCTTTCCCAAGAAACAGGAAGACCCCATACCCAGCCCCTGGGGCGGGGAGTTACAGAAAGACCCCTGCTCCTGCCTAAACGGAACGTAGCCTGGCTTCCCAAGGCTGCTACTGGAGCACCAGGACGCAGCATGGGTTACTGCTACGGTCTGCTGTCTGTCCCTCTGGGGATCGCTCGGGAGGACGTTGTGGAGGACAAACTATGAGCGACTGTCCTGTGAGCCCCGAGGTTTCACTGACTAGGAGGAACCGTCACAGTGACGGCAGCAAGGCTCTGCCAGGTCTAGAGAAGACACTTCCCGTGAAAACCTCGTTGACACAACGGTTCTCAAAAAGCACAGAAAAACCTAGATCTGATTCCTGAACCCCAGGCATCAGCTGGATTTAACCTCACGGCAGCAGGCCTGCTGATGGTCTGGGCGGCACGTGTGACTTATCACAGCATTTGGGCAGCCAACAATGTCCATTAAACACCTCCCGGCACGTACACCCTGCCAGAAAATTTAAACAGACCTAGGTCGTTCCTACCACCTCTGAGAGGTTAACCACCCAAGAGACAACACAGATACAGGAGATAAACGTGTTAAAAGAGCACAGAACGCACACTGTCCAGGAGTGGGACCCAGTGCCGATTCTGGGAGGTGGATGAGGGGGACGGGAGGGATTCCAGCCCTGTGCCAGCTCGTGAGGACACGCCACGGCAGCCTCAGCTTTCTGCTGGTGACGACGTTCCCAAGTCAGGTTCCACGGGATGCTAACACCCCTCCCATAGCTAAGAGATGTCTGGTGATCACAGAAACTGGGGAAACTCTAGGGAGAAAACTGTATTTACTTCTTCCATATGTTGTCAAACACATACAAAGGGAACAAATAGGCAACTACAAAACCCAATGCTGATCATGAGCTTCCCGCCAGGTCAAGGGCTTTGCTTAGAGAGCAGAGAAGCCGGGCCCACTGCTCCAGGAGCCCCAGGCCTGCTCTCAGCGGCCTTCCTTGGTCAAGGCCAGCCCACGTGAGCCAGCAACAAGGGCCTAGAAACCGGCCTGCTCTCTCCCTGGCTCTTCGCTGAAGGACAGGAAGGAGCCACCTCAGCCAGTAATGAGGGTTTCTACCTAACGTCCTCTAAAATGCCTAGAAACAACTAACAGATCAGTTTTTATTTCCCTCCACAGGGTGCCTGATACTCATGGTAAATACGTTGAAAAGATAAAAACCACTTTCACACGCTGTGTCAACAGAGAACAAATACCCAAATCCAGTAAGGAAAAGAGTGACGCGCTCGCTTGAGGAAATTATCTTAACGGTTCCTCTAAGCTCCCCGGAGGTGAGTTAATCACCAATCCGTCCATCGACAGACATTCAGAGGCCGCTCTGAAATGTTTCAGGGTGCCTCTTCAACAACCTGAGCTGCTTCCATAGGCAGCGGGTCTTCCTGACCATCTGTTTACACGCTGTAATGAAGTAATGGCTTTGCCCCATTCGTGAGAAGGCCCATGCAGAGGACGGTTCCTGCAGAAGGCAGCTGATGCCTCGGACCTGGCCCCTCAGTCAAGTGCAGCAAACAGAAGGAACTTTATGCTTCAAAGGTATTGGACGTGGCCTGTCTGCTCTCAGGTCAAACACCCGGAAGGGGAACGCCGACCTCCAGCAACCGCCTCTTACCTTTGCCTATGACGAGGCCGCACTTATCTGCCGGCACTGTGTAGGTTATCTCCTGGATGCCACCAGGGGCTCCCACGCTCCAGTCCCCGCGGCCACGGCCTCTTCCTCTGGCTACCGCCAGGCCTCCAAAGCCATCTCTTTCCTGGGAAGGAAGCAAAGCTCAGGTGACATTTCTGTCACTGCCACCAGCACTATATTTCATCTCCGGGGAGGAGGTTAAGTGACAGGATGTAATCAACGCCACACATTAGAACCTGAGCACCTTCCCACATTTCAGATTCTGAAGTGGCCTTTACAAGTAGAATTAACACAAATCACAGGCGCATTCAAGAAGATGTGTGCGGATAAATCGTGTGGTTACATAAACAGCACAAACACACACAACTAAAACAGGCAGTCAGATATAAATTCCTAAGTCTGAAGCCCAATGCCCTTATCCCTAGAGTTTTAATTACTGGGCCTTAATCTACAGGCATCAGGAGCTGGTTTTCTTCTCAATGCTGGGCCTACCAGAAACCAGATATTAGATGCTGAAGAGCTACGAGCTTTTGAAAGTGACACATGAGTAGCAAGGATGACTTCTGACCCTCCCCCGACAAAGTTGCTACAGAGAACAATTCAGACACCGCTCTAAGAGTCAGAATACCCTGCAGTTCACCAGCAAAAATAAAAGGGTTTTAAAGAAAAACTGGTTGTCTCGCTCCCCAAGACAGGGAGGAACAAGCCAGGCCCATCCGCCCATGGTCCGGGGCTGGAGAAGTCTCCCGACTTATTCTCAGTTTCCCCACCAGAGAGTGAAACCCACATCCAACACCTAAGTGAGGAAAACTCCTTTCACTCGAGGGCGACACACCTCATTCCAGCCTTTGTCCTTTGAGTCACTTTGGAGCAGCAACATTTAAAATCTTGGAAAGGTTGAGGGCGAACCGGGCCAAGCTGAGAGCCCCTTCACGGAAGGGAGAAGCTGGGCAGGCGTCCGGCACAGCCCGCTCCTGTCGATGAAGGGTGAACTGAATGTCTACCCAGAACCGAAACCAGCAGAAAGCCGAGCTCACTGGAGTGCTTTCTGCTGCACTCTGCTTTCATGAGCGACAAACGACAAGTAAACAAGGTGATTTCAGGGATTTATGTCAGAACACAAACACGTGGCCAACTTTCTGGGTATGCCACAGATTCTCAAAGACAAGCTGTCCCCTCATCATCTCACAGCCTTTGCAGTCCTGGGATCATCAGTTCTTACTACTAAAAAGGATGTCAGAGATGAATTAGTGACACTTCTCTGAACTTGTCTCATCCTAAGAACTGCCTGGCGCTGTGGGTGAGATCCAAGCCACCCTCTTGGATACTCTGATTCAGGAGATCTGGGGCAGGTGGTGGGGTCTATAAACCTGTAACCTCAGCAGGTGCCCCCAGATGACTTAGGGGATCATGTGGGATGCATCACCTGGTACAAACCCCTTGGTTTGCTGCTGAAAAAACTATGCCAAGAGGAGTTCAAAGGCTCGCTGAAGGTCACACGAAAAATGGCAGAGCTGGGATGGTGATTTCTAATCTCTGGCTTCTTTCTTCAGCTCCTATTATTCTCAGACTTTTCCTACAAACCTGGGGGACATGATGTGCCAACCTGCCACTAGCTACAGTAGTTCTTCAGAGCAATTTACAACGGGGGCAGGTGTATCCTAACAGCATCACACAAGCCCGCTCACATTTCAGAGAAAGACGTGCATGGAATCAAGTGCATGAAGACAGCGTTAGGATTTTGGTAGATCATGAAGTGCCTTCTAAAGCCGAGATTAGACTTCACCTGTAGTTTTATACTAGGTACACTGAACTGTTTGAAACCTGGCAATCTGCACTGTTACATCCCACAGTTTAAATAGTCAGGAACTTTGTAAAAAAAAATCTAGATTCTGAGACAATAAAGGCAGAAGAATAATAAGCTAGCAGGAAAACAAAAACAAAAATGAAAGCGGGAAAGAGACAGATGTAGAGAAGCCCATGGCTATAATCCTGGAGGGAGGTAACTGACAAGAGTACTGGTTTCCAAAACCATGACTTGAGAGGGGGTGACTGCTCCAGGGTGCTGCCCCGAGAGCCCCAGGTGGCACTTGCTGCTTCTGCCGGTGAGATATTGAAGCTCCAGAGAGCCAGACCCACCTGGGCTGTAAGAATAAGCTCGTTGATGACATGTGCTGCATGCTGGCATCGCTCTGGGGGGCCCATGACCTGTGCAGCTCTCTCTGGACTAATACCATCATCTGTGGAACAAGGTGAGAGATGGGATTAGGAAAAGCCCAACTTCAGAAGGAAACAAACGTCAATCTGATTTGCAATCAAGGTTCCTACCAGTGCCAAAGGGGTAATAAGAACATCACCATATCAGGGAATCTTTTGGATAGGGAAGCGTGTACGGCTACATCTTTCTGCATGATCCACGTCAATACTCATTTCTTATGCAAATACAGCCATTTAAAAAAGATATCACTACAGAAACTAAATTAAACTTAAAAAAAAAAAGTGCCACGGAAAACAGAGTTGAGCGACAGCAGTATTTTCCCAGAAGTAGTCCATCATGATGTCTTCCCATCTTCAGAGAAATGAGGGAAATAAAGACAGTGTAGATGGTTTTGCTCATAAAGGTAAATTTATAAAATTTAAAGAACGGTCCTTGATTTTACGATTTTTTTAAATGGTTTTAAGTTATCTTTAATCTTATGAAATCAAAATAACAGTTATTCTTTTTTTTTTTAAGTCTTTACTTGGCAAAATTAAAAACTGGAAATGCTATGTTGATTCCCCCCAATTTTACTAGTCCAAGGAAAAAAAGAAAAAAAGACTGGACACCCCTGGGCTAGAGTGTCCTGGCACAAGAAGGGTGACCCGGCCAGCAAATCCACAGAAAGAAATGAGGGACCAGAGGACAAACCTAAATTGGAAATTTGGTAACAGAATGTTGCAAAAGAGAGAGAGGGTGAGGGAGAGCAAAGAACACACAGTGGGCTAATGACAAAGTCCTTGTTTTGTGAGGTGTTCTTTAATTCTTCATAATGCTGAGGACTTTTGAGAACCATCAAAACCTACCTGGTTTGAACTGAATTCTCACACCGGCATCATTCTGGATCTTTTTGATCATTTCCCCATTTCTTCCTATTACAATCCCAACTGCAAACCTAGGCACAGACACCTAAGCACAGAGAAACAAAACATCAGAGTTTTTCTGCAAACCTGGTGTGTGTGTGTGTGCGTGTGCGCGCGCGCGCGTGCATACAATGATTTTTATCACAGTGCATTTCTGGAAATGATACAATAAAGCATTTTTTTTTCCTCTTAGGAAAAATAGTGTGGTTGATGACTGCATTCCTGTCCATTAAATGCATCCAATAGGTCTGATCAAAAATAGTTATAAAGATGAAGTAAAGTAAGAATAAACCTCATAGATGAAAGATTTAAAAAAAATTTTAAGATTAAAAATTTATCTTCCAAATTCTATGAAATAAACATAAATGTACCATACACGTTGATTATACTATGGTCCTATAAAATGTTTTTCTTTTTCTTCACTCTTTTATTGTAGTAAAATATATATAACATAGTATTCATCATTTTAACCATTTGTAAATACACACTTCAGTGGCATTAAACACACTCACAATGTTGCGTAACCACCACAGATGTCTACAGCCCAAAGCTTTTCATCATCCCCAATAAGAACTCCTGTGAAACCACAGTGCTTCCTTCCCCAGCCCCTGCTAACCTCTACGTGACTTTCCGTCTCTATGAGTTTGCCTATTCTAGGTGCCTCATGTAAGTGGAATCATAACAATGTTCATCCTTCTGTACCTGGCTTATTGTACCAAGCGTAACGTTTGCAAGGTCCACCCATGCTGTAGCGGACATCAAGGATATGTTTCGATCCCATTCCACCTCATCAGTAAAACAGGCTTAGGATTTTGGTACTATCACAACATAGATCACCACGAAAACCCGGACTTCGGTCTTCACCTGGGCAGTGGGGTACGCTCTGAAGCACACCCCCTGGGCAGGGGGAACGGCCCCATCCCCTGAAGTGCATGCAGCTGGCGCCCCACTCCCTCCTCACACCCACCCCGGGAAGCGAGTGCACTCGGAGGGTTCTGCAGGTGAGGTAAGAGTTAAGTAACTTGCTCGAGGTTAAAGAGCTAACGGAAGCGTGCCCTACAACCTTAAACCTACCTGCTAACCTGTAACTCAAGCTTACCTCTATACTGCCTCCTCCCATCCGGGAGCTGAAATCACCGCGTACACCTCGAAAATCAGCTTGGTCTTTTTCTCGGATGATCTCTAACACCATTTCTCTTGCTTGCTGCATAAACACAGATAAAAGGTATTAAGGAAAACAAAATCCTGAAAAAAGACACGACACCAAATGAAAGATCAAACCCTCTTAAATTGGGCTTAAAGCCTCAGGAGGTGCTCAGCGGTGGGAGAACTCACTATGTTATCATTGTTACATGGGACACGGGCAGGCTGCTACTGAGTATATCATGTACATCACATCTTAAATGACGTTTTCTTTACACTGTCCAAAATGTCCACACAGATAAGGGTTCAGAGTCTTCTAAGCCACAGCTGGGTCAGCACATTGGTGCTGGGTCAGAACTTGATGATGGTCGCTCCACTGTATTTCTGACGTGCCATTTCTTTCTAGTGGGCGAGGGTGGGGTCTGAGAGCTCTGACAGTGGGCAGTTTCCATGGGAAGGAAGACATTAACAATGCATCCCATGGCAGAGAAGCTCCAGGGAGGAAAAGGGAAAAGGCCAGCCTGGGAGCCCGAAAATACCTTCTGGCACTCAGAGCTCGAACATCTCACCAACTGGCAAGACCATCCCTCACACCTGACTGTCTCTAAGGTGCACTCAGTGTCCTCACCCCCAAGAATGCACTTGAGTCAGTCCATCCCTCCCATGCCAGCACTGGCCCCGCAGGAGCCGTGCTAAGGAGCAACCGTGCACAACTCAAGGTCATGTGAGAACTGAAACTGAGTCCCAGTTCTGGAAAAATCAAACCAAACGAAAGCAAGAAAACCCAAAACACAACATCTCATGACATCTGGAGAAATCGGAACATGGACTGACTATAATATGATGTTATGGGATTACCGTTACTTTCTTAGGCCTGGTTTTATAGAAGCCAAGTTTTATTCTTAGGAGATACATACTGCAGGATCTGGAGGTAAAAAGTCACAGTATCTGACATTTACTTACAAATGGTAAAGCAAAAAATAAAACATAAACACACAAACAAAACAGTAAGCAGGTTGAGGGTATTCAGGTGTTTGCTACACTATCTTTTCAACTCTTCTATATATTTGAAGTTTTTCAAAATAAAAAGTTGGGAAGAGGGAAAAAAAAAAGAAACCCAAAGAACAATATACCCTAAATACAGCAGACAGCTTCTTCATAATAAAAAATATGGAATACACAGTTTTAAAATAAAAAAAATACTGAAAACCTTTCTTTATAATAATTTTCCTGCAAATTCATGAAACATCAATGAAATAAGCTCTTTGCCCAGGTATTTTTTCTACAAAAGATAAAGCCAAATGTTCCACTGGAGCAGGCAAGAGTGGAGGGCTTCTGGGAGGCAGGCTTTCTGGGTCCAGCCGGCTCTCCCCTCCGTGCAAAGAGCTCTACGACGCACAGCACAGGAGTCCCAGGCTGGACTGCATGAGCCAAGTGAGCAAGATTAGGTGCAGTCTGTTTTTTTATTAACGCCCACCTGTTCACATCTAAAGGGGACCTGACGGGGCAGCAGATAGTGAAGGGCTGCATTGCTGATGGGAACCTAAGCAAAGCAGCCATTGTTATCACCGGCCCTCAAACCTGTTTTAAAATCATTACTTTACATATAGAAACCCTGATCAAAAAAAAACTACCAGTGATATCATTTGAGTTCAGCTGAATGACAGCTTAAGAACTATGGGAATTCTTTTGCCAGAGACTGGTAACCTCTGCTGGATCAAAGCCCCACAGCCCCTGCAGAGGGACAGCTGTCGCTGACGGGCTGGCTCACCAAGGTGTGTCGCTCTGGAGCTACTCTAAATGCAGTGAAGGTCAGGCAGGCTGCAGCGGGCAGAAAAAAGAGCGTTCGTGTCCCACGGGGACGGACACACGCCCACACCCACAGCACACACACACACACTCCTGCTAATAGCCCAGGTGCTGGAAGATGGAGCACCTG
This sequence comes from Mesoplodon densirostris, assembly GCF_025265405.1. Lineage (NCBI taxonomy): Eukaryota > Metazoa > Chordata > Mammalia > Artiodactyla > Ziphiidae > Mesoplodon > Mesoplodon densirostris. Next base: position 5,843,287 of record NC_082666.1, read on the forward strand.
GGTGATTTAGATCTAAGCCCCTGCTTTCAGCACCTGCGGCTGTCCTCTAAGGCACACACGATGCTTGCTACGAGGGCACACACGTGCCTTGTCACCTTCGGTCACCTCCCACCTCAGCCAGTGATCTTGTAAAAACGGGTTGAGAGAACAAACAAATAAAAGCCAGAGGGAGCCTGCATCTGAGCTGACCGCAGCTCAACATCGAAACCTGCATCCGATCAGAGCTGTGCCAGCCAGTAAAACCTTCTGCGTTTATGGACAAGTTCTGTACATGGGCTGCCCTGACGGCAGCCACCATCCACATGTGGCTCTGAGCACTCTGAGTGCTGAAACACGGCCGGTATAAAGGAGGAACTCACTTTTTATTTAATCTGAACAAATTGCAACAGCCACGTGGCCAGCAGCTCTGGTACTGGGCAGCACAGCCCCCTTCTTTGCATCACCAAACTTGGTTTGGGAAAACAGCTCAAGGAACATCCAGTTTTATAATTTCTCTAATGACATAAAAGCTCTATAAGTACTACCAAGTGATACTGCCACACCCAGGACCTGCCTGATCCATGGTTTCTCTCCTACCTGTACTTTAAATGGGTCTCCAGTGATGCGAAGAGGCTTGTCTGCTCCCGTGGGCAATGGGCCGTCCTGGATCATGACCATCTTCACACCTGTCCGCTCCTGTGAGGGTACACACACCGGTACAGCCCTCACTGTCAGGAAGAGGCACGCAGGATGGCACAAGCTGCACGGGTCGGGTCGTGTCCGCAGTAAGACATGCCCCACTACCAAAGGCACTGCTCTCTGATCCGGCCCGTGAGGCTGGCCTCCGAGAATGCTGATGTACACGCCGTGCTTGAGGGCATCCCAGCCTGACAGAGAAAACCGTTTCCCAAAACTCTCCTCCCTTTCCGGTCCCTGGAATATCTAAGTATGAATGAGCTACTTCTACAAAATACTAAGCACTGAGCTTGACAGTCTATGTAACGTCACGTGGTCAGAGCTCACGCACAGCAGTGGGAGGGAAGAGCCACCACTTCCCGACCTCACAGAGGAGAGCTCTGAGTAAGCTCCCGAAGGCTCCAGAGCCGATGAGCGCGGCACCGAAACTTGGATTCCGGGATTCCGAAGTCTGAACTCTTAGGAGTCCACAGTAGAATGCCTTCCACATCCGAGGACTGGGCTGTACGAGAGCACACAGGCAGGCCGCAACTTTGAAAGCCCAGAGCTCGGAAAGAAGAGTTTGCTCCGACTAAATCTGGCAGCAAAACCAACCTGAACTCCCGTGAGCGAACTTCCAGCCCACCTCTCGTGGAGTGTGATGTTAGGTTTAGCCATGGAAACCTGCACTTGGTTACAGGATGCAGCCCCAAAACGTGCTGGGGGTATTAAATTCAACAACACGTTTGGCCCGTGTCTCACGCGAGGGAGTCTGGAGCTCAGAGCAGCAAATGTGCACGGAGCCTTTACTCAGCGGTGGGCTCTGCACTAAGGGTCTCATGTAAATCAAAATAACGGGTATTATTTCAGCTCGTTACAACAGCGAGGCCGGCACCTCCCTGCTCTTATAGACAAGGACCCTGAGCCTTCGAAAAGTACATGAACATAACTCTGACCTCACAACTAATGAGCAAGAGTGCTCCTGGCTCAGGGCCCCTGGCTCTGGACACAGGATTTTTATCTGAGAGTCCTAACAGGGCTTCATCGCCACAGTGGATACTGCCAGTTCACGGGGACCCCAGGCCTTGGCATCACAGCTGGCATCAAGCCTGGCCACAGAAAATGTTCAGAACCGCAGAGGCACTCGGGCAGAGGTTTCGAGGGGAGCTCTGCACCGTGGTGCACAGCCAGCCCAGCTCGGACAGAACCTCCCAACCCGGGAAGACGGAGGAGGCGGAGGGCTGTCGAGCGCTGCTCTGCCAAGGGTCACGCACCTGCAACTGCTTTATTGTCTCCCCTCCCTTGCCGATGACCAGCCCCACTTTAGACGCAGGGATGAGAATCTCCTGGATCGTGCTGTTGCCGTCTATGTCATTATGAAAGCCAGGTCCATTCCGACAGCGGTCCACAATCTGTCCCAGGAGCCGTTTGGCTTGTCTTTGGGAGGGAAAAGAACCACAAGAGAGCCAGCATTAAATGAACGCTCTAGGCGCCCAGGAAGGGGAGACAGCACCGGGGGGACACGCGAAGGAGTCAAGGCAGCCCTCCATCCAGCTCCAGCTCCTGCCCTCACAACCCAGGAGGTCTCTGCCATCCGCCACGCTACTGGGCTGGAATTTAAAAGCAACGCACACCACAACAGCCACGTTCCAACACAGCCCCTCCATGTCTGCCCTCTGCTTGCACTTGTGTCTCGCGTGCACACCACAGACACGCCTGTCTCCGATTCAAATGTCAGCTGCTCTGGTGGCAGTTGTCTACCTTTGACCCCTCTGCATCTCTTGCTGCTCCCCGATCCAGCATAACCCCTCTCACAGAGCATACGCTCAACAGATATTTGTTAAATAAGGGCAGGAGAGAAAGCAATGAGAAAGACGGGAAGAGAGAAAGCAAGGGTTAGTAATCATCATTTGAATTCTCAAACTCCAAATTTCTTCTCCATAACCAACCAGACTGCTCGATGACTTCTAAGCTATGGCTACAAATCACCAGCATGATTTCAAGGGGTGGGGAAAACAGGAGGCAGGGCCCTGGTGCAGCTGCACAGTCATATACACCTGCTTTGTGCTTTTCATGTCAGATTGTCCAGAGGCTGCATTTCACATGCGGTTTTATGCTGATTTACCTGGAGACCGGGGAGGGAAATGGCAATGCTGAAATAGAACCACCCAGCCTACCAAGGTCATCTGTTGGGCCAATTTCCTTTTCTGCACCAGAATTTCCCCTGGCTGTTATTTGCAGTATTTATTCTTTAAGTCACCACGTACAATCTATTTTGTGGTTCTTTTAATGGGGAAAAATTCAGCTACTCAACAGGCTGGCTGTGCTGCGCACTGAAGAAAAACTGTTTCCTCCTGAAGTTGTAATCCCATTGCCTCCACTGCTTGGGTAGAAGAGGAAGCAGGAATGTTTAGAAGAGCAGGAAGAAAGAAGCGAATGGCAGGAAATAGATGTTGCCTTCTGCAGTCTTGAGCCTTTGTGTATCTTCTCAGTTACGGCAGCTTTTTAATATTTTGCTTGTGTACCAGATTAACCTGTGTTGGAAGAAAAGTGCCTTGACTCCAGCAAAAGCATCCTGCTTGCCCTATAATGCACACCCGCCAGTGATATTTATTCTGGTTCACTGCTTGCAATGTTACAGCAGAACAAGAAAATTTAAACTCATCTAGACTCCCTGAGAAATGGAAACAATAAAACAGCCCTACCTACTGAGCCAGACATAATCTCAGCACCCCTGTCCCCAAATGCAACGCTACTCGGTAGACTGAAAGAGGAAGGAGAGCAGACTCTAAGTTAGTACCTCCCCTTTCCCCAGGGGCTTCTTGGATTTACGAGGCCTGCATCTGGTACAAGGCTCCAAGCATGCGTGTACCAGGAGAGCAATGCTCGTCTTAAGGCTGCAGTAAGGGCCCCAAAAGTCCAAACACCCTCTGGCCGGTCCATATGGCCCTCTGAGTGGAGCGATGGCCACAAAGAGTAGATTCATTTGGTTCACAAACATCAGAAGGGCAACGGGATGAGCCCCAGGCAAAAGACCTGATGCCAGGATTCTCAATGCTTCACAAAGTGAGAGGCTTACTGATCCAGACCTGCTCAGGTAAAGGAGATATTAACACGGAAGAAGCGAGTTAATGAGAGCATTCAGACAGGGTGAAAGTACACTCTCGAGGACCTGGTTTATGAAGCAGATGTTATGACAGCTGTGAGAAATTCTGTGGGGTTTGAAAAAAAGGTGATACCTTATGTGTTTAAGGTAACAGAACAACTCCCCTGGCGTGGCAACCTCCCAGATCCTTCTCTAAGGGAGCACCTGCTTTCGTGGCCAGATTGCCGCACAGATGGACAGTGCTCAGTAACGGTTCTGCCCTTCCATTTCTCCCCATCTGGGGAAGGAGGAAGAAGAGTGAAAGGAAAAAGTAAATAAAATAAACTTACTCAATACTTTCTGGGGTTCCGGTAAGTACACAGGGCCTCTCTGGAATCCCAGAACTCTCTATAAGAAGAATCAAGAAGATGAGGTGTGTTGGTGGGCATCAGGCAACCGTGCACCTTCGCCTCTGTGTACAGACTGTCTCTCTGGGCTGGTTCCTACACCAGCCCCACAGAAGGCCCGGCTCCCAGAAAAAGACAGCTTGCTTCCACTTGTGGAGAGAATATCAAGCTGGTAGCTCCACCCTAGATTCTCCAAATGAAAACAAGGCCTGCACGGGAAGCTGGGAGGACGCAGCAGAGGTCTCTGAGTTGGTCCTGATTACCAGCCTCAGCTTCACATCTGACCCGCTTGCGCGCTAGTAAGTGCCAGAGTCACTTAACCCGCTGTTCCTCAGTTTGTCCATCTGCAGTGCAGTTTAATGGTTATCTGTTTGCAGCTCTGAGGCAAACTCGTAAGGAATTTAATGGCATGCACATCAGAGTTATGACCAGTAATTGCATGAACACTTCAAGAGAACAGTGACATCCATGTGGAACTGGTTCCAGGTCATTTGACGAGAGGAAAAAAATCTTACTTTCCAACACCACACACGACGCTTTATTTTGTTCCTAAAGACAATTGCCTCTGAAAACTCATATTCAAAAAAAATTAAAGAGAAATAGCTAACAGCAGTGACTGCCTTCAAGACACTGTACTAAGTATCTTTTAAAATGACAAACGTTTCTGTGGTCGAATGTCCTCCAAATCCCATCCTCTGCTGTGGAAAGAGGTCAGACTCAGATGATGAAACTTATAAACGAAAAGTAAAAACTCTCCTTCCTCAGTTTGTCTCTCTCCATATCACATGGTCAAAATGCACCAGGCTGGGAAAGGTCCTGAACTGTGTTTAACATGTGCTAATTTAGCCAGAACCTTCAGCTGGCCTCTTTCCACAAAGGGCAGGACGGTCTAATCCAGGGGAGCTGGCGAGCAGTCCCCAGGCGTGAGCCCAGAGCCCCAGGACTCGTCCACGCCCCACTATGTCTGGCATAACATTCTGGTGCAGAAAACAGAGGTCCTAGACCAGCAGGTGTTTGGGAGGGGCCACACTGGGCCCAGAGCTGCAGAGGGTCTCCCCAGAGGCCAGACGGGCGGCATCACCTCTGGGCCCACTTCTGCTCTGGTTTTTCTGGTTCTCAACTGGGAGGTCAGCTCCAAAAGTGCAAGGAAAACAGCAATCACATATACTTACCCAAGCCCCTAAACTTCTAAGCAACAAGCAAAGGTACTAAATATGAAAAACTCTGTAAAAAAAAGGACTGATTTCTACCAAACTGAGATCTATGAAAAAAAGAAGTAGCCCTTACCCGAGGCAATCTGAATTTTGCAACCAGACTCTGCTTGAATCCGTGAAATCTGCTCACCTCCCCGGCCGATAACTGAAACAAATTAAAACAGGGTGAGACCACGCCCCCTTCATTCCATATTTAACCACACACGTGTGACAATCAATTCAGCAAACATTCACGCTTGGCTCACAGCACAACACATCAGGTCGGCCTCAGCGAGCCCACAGGAATTGCATGTGAAACACAGCCGACGACACGGGGTTCTCTAGCTGAAGTGGGGGCGGGGGTGGGGGGACCCAGGGCCCAACCTTCCGGTCTCCTCCTCAGCCTGGTTCCGGGGCTCTGGAGAACATGATGTGCAGAGCATTCTACCACGGGTGACACTCACACCAAGAGATTAAAATGAAAATAAGGGACAGAAATGAGGGAAAAAGTAGATAATGTGGATACTTACTAAATCCAACCATTTTATCAGGCACTTTGAATTCTTCTGTTATTACTGCCCTAAAAACAAAGAACATTTTGGAAAAATACACAGAATAAAGAATTCTGCAGTCATTTTAGGTTCCCCGAATTTCCCATATTGGCAATGTTAGAAGATAAAGGCTTAAAAGAAATCATGCCAATTTGGCTAACAAGTCCACAACCATCCACAAGGACTGTCATCTAATGAACCCTTTGGTCCATCACTCCTTGAAAAGATCCAAGCCTCCCCTTTCCTTGTGTCAGAGGAGGAAACCTCTATTTTTTTCATTAAACCATCAACTGCACTAACAACTGCTTTTTCTTCCTACAGCTACCCTCAGCGTTGCTGAACACTTGAAGATCCTCTGGGGAGTGGGGAGTGTTTTAGACTTCTATTCAAGTCTCCCTAGATGAAGAGGGACAACTACTCTTCAATATTCCTTGTTTCCCAATCTTTTTATTGCTTTCTGGCCTCCCTCTAATTTATCTGCCTTTTAGTGTGAGACATCCCAAATGGAACTGGTATCCAACCGAGGCCTAATCAGTGCTGACCAGTACAGAATAATTACCTTGCTTACTTGGCAACGTACTTCTGTTAAATGCTACCCCGTCCATTATGTGTGTTTTTTTTTTTTTTTTTAAAAACAACAACGATTGCACTGGCTCTTTCAAACAAATCTTCAAATTTGCTGTATATTGTGGACAATATCCAATTTGTCCAACACCCCAGAAAGCAATTAAATCTAAACATTTACCTTAGGAGGAAGCTAAATGCAAGTAGTTTAAAAAAAAAAAAAAAAGTAAGCATTTTTAAACATCTCTCAACACAGCTGGAATTTTACCCATCATGGAAAGGAATGAATAAAGTGCAGGTTTTCAATATCATAAATGCAATATCATAAATAGCACTGCCACTGTATCATTCTGATGCGAGCAAACAGACTTCTTGTGTTTACATCCTCAGATTACATATGCACAGGGATTATCTCTACCTCTTGGGATATCCAAATTCACACCGAAATCAGGCAATTCCCGGCTTCCTGATCAGTAAGAGTGTGGCTGTTAATGCCAAGGCTCGGCTGGCCTAACAGTAGGTCGTACAATAGACGGGGGGTCCCTGTTGGGATGTTCCCTGATGGTGGTGAAGGGTAACAGTGCTCCTGTATGTGTAGCCACCAGGCTGCTGCTCACACGCAGCACAAGCTGTCTACTCTCAGGAAACAGTACTGGGGAATTTACTAGAAGGGGTTCAACACCAGCACAACTCAAAACTCAGGCAGTTCCTCAGCCCGCAGGAACAATTTTAGCAGACTCTCTTTGAGGAAAAAACGTATTAGGATAAACTGCTTTGGGCTTCCTGGAAGACAAAGCTCTATTCTAAATGCAAGGCTGAAACTGGTCTAACACATAAAGTATAAACATTTTGGAAAGTAAAATCCTGATTAACTATGGCTTTATAGGAAAGTTACATTTGATACTGACACAACCTCATTTCAATTCATTAAAAAACAAAGCAAACAAAGAAACAATAACTAAAAAACCCCAGAATAGATCTTTTGGTTATCTGATGCCTGGTGATTTCTAGAAACTCCTAAATGTTTGCATAGAACACAAGAGGACATAACTGTATCATTGCTGGTGAAGGTTAAGGATAACATGTTACAGTAACAAATACACAGCATAAAATTTCACCCCTTAGGGAAGAGATGCCTTCCTGGTGGTTTCCTGTATATTTTATCCTTTTCTGAAGGACAACACTGTGACCACAAATATTCCATCTTACAGACTGGTCTTTTTAAAGCCCAGAGGTCTCTGTCTCTCTCTAAATCCTCAGTGTTTAAGGGAACTCTGTGAGGGGAAACTAAGGAAGGGAGTCAACCGGGCAGCCATCCAAGGTTCCGTGGCGAGGCCTCTCCCTACAGTGGGGGGACCCGGGCTCCCACCTCCCAGACCGTGATTACTGGAGCAACAAAAGCTCCATCTTGTGAAAGCCCAGCAAGTCACACTTCTTCAGCACAGCTTTCCTCAAGCGAAGAGGTTAGGGTCCATAAAACAAATACTGGGGAAACCATCCAACCAGGAGGACAATCCTCACATTCTCTACTTTTAAATTCAATGTATGTGGGCAGCAAGAGCAGCGCCAACATCCCAGAAGTCTTCTAAGTTTACAGAAGATAACGGCTGCTTTTTAATACCTTGTATTAGTTTATCCCTTCAGCTTACACTGTCTTGGAAAGGACTACAAAAAAAGTTGAGTCTTATGGAAATCGAGCCCATGTTTTTTCACACTCTCAACCTCTGACTTTCTAACACTCTAGTACAGATGGTGGATCAATAAACAATTAGAAATGATCAATAAATAATAAAACATAACCCACTGCTTACCTTTGATGTACCAAGGCCCCTAACTGGTTACCTACTGTGGCAAAGAGAAAGAGAAAAGAAAAATCAAAGCATTAGCACGGATAAACTAACTTCATCCTTACATGAGTTCTTACCATTTCAGGGGGGAAAAAAAAGAAAGGCAGAAAGAAAGCAAACAGTAATTTAGGCTCAGTGGCTGAAATGAATGTGTTATATGATATGAAACAGGAGGGGACGTCGTGATCAACACAGTCTCTAACCCAGTGTCCAGCTGAACGCAGGATAAGAAATTGATCTGTGTGTCCACATGCTGAGAGGCCTGGGAGAAAATCCTGCTTGCCTAAATCCCTCTCTCTTCCTACCTCCCTCCCGCTTGGGATCCAAACTCAATGTAAAGATGGTGAGGGTCCCTTCTTTCTCTTTTTAAAACAAATGAGAAGATTTAACCTCCTAGCTCGGAAGCATTGTTAAAGACTGCTCCGTGGCAGCTGCAGTCACTAAGAAAGTGCACATATGTTCCCGCCGGCCATGCCATGGGGCACCCCCTCCACTCTCCCTACCCTCTCCAGAGCACAAGCATCTCAAGGAGAGGATCTGGCCTCCTCCCTCCCCGGGCCTCTCACTGAGCCACCACCGCCGTCTGTATACAGTGGACACTAAGAGTGAGCAACCACCTTTCAAGCCCATTTCACAGAGACAACGGTGCCCAACAGGCTCTAATGATGAAAACCAAATCTGCAATCATAGCCCCAAAACATTTCATCTACGCTTTTTGTTCGTTTCTCCTCTTTCAGCTACTGATGAGTGTCTCCACCAGCCATCAGCAAAAAATGATTCTGTGGTGTTTCCCTTTTGGAAAATGCAGCCCAGAAAACACGGTCAGCAGACAACAAAAAAGTATAAGTCCTAACTGTCTTACAAAGAATTGAATGAATCTTATAATATGCTAACACGAGCATTCAAAAATATGTCTCTGGGGAAAGTTAGAAGAAGGACAGATATGCGATAAGTGGGGAAGGATCAATTACATCAACCTCAGAACAAAGACTGGAATGCTTTGACATCCGAAATCTAGGCCTCCAATATAGCTCTCCTCTCTGCTTGAACTTAACCCTGTCATTCTCTGACCGGGGAGGAGCTGGTCATAAAACGACAAAGGAAAAGAAACCAGATCATGATGTTTTAGAAGAAGAATAAAAAGCACGGAGAAACACGCTAGCAAAAAGTACAAGAAGCCATTGAGTCAATACCATATTTCTCCCGGATCAACAGCAACATAATGGTCTACAGCCAAAATACTGACATTATATACTATTAACCTGCTTATCTCAGGGATAACAGAATTGTTTTTTATTGCATCTTAAAATTTTCTTTTTGCATTTCCAGTTTGAATATGACAAACGCCCTCACCTGGGAGAGGCAGTGTTCATGATTCCCATTCCACGTGAAAAGTGGACATTGTGAGAGGGGAACGCCCACACCTAAGGCAGTGGGTATGAAAACAACACACTGAAGCAGAAGGTCCACGACAGAGTGTTGCTGAGTATGGCTGGCCCCCTGTTCCTATTTAAGGGTCAAGCTCAGCTTCCCTGCTTACTGTCAGAATTCTTCTCTTAGGGGTAAAGGATCCAGGCAAGACAGAGGAACTAAAATGTCCTGAAATGATGCAAACACAGAGGAGAGGTGCCCAGTCCCCAAACGCGGCAACGTGGCCGGACCTTGGCTCCTGGTCTCCTGTGCTATTTGGTAAGAGGTGTCAAAGGGCTGATGATTTTCTGATATTTCAGCCAGAAAAGCCGCAGAAACACAGTAAAGGACTACACTACCATAAAGGACTTCATGAGATTCACAAGAACAGTCAGAGGGCAAGTGGTCAAAAGCCATTTGAAATTTTGTGCTCATCAGAAAAAGGAAATTCCTTTTTGTTGGCAAAGTACGTGTGACGGGTGTCACGCACACCGTATCATTTCTGACAGCCAACTGCTTTGCTGCCAAGTGGAGGCGCCTACAGAGATCGAAAATAAAAGTGCACACACCACCATCCCACAAATAGACGGACTGCTGAGAGCCACAGCACTGAAGAATGAAATCAAATTCAAATCCAGATCCAACTCTTTCAGCTGGTGGACTCTTAAGCAGGACAAATCGCCTCCCTCCTCCATGCAAATGCTGTAGCCCGAGGCTGCAACGCCATTTAAAGTTTCACTCCCTTCGGAAACATTCCCATTTGATGCCTAAAAATGAAAACCAGCAGTTAGATAAGGGGCACTGGGCACTCATACAGCAAACCGCTAACGTCCGACTCCACGAATAGGGGGCCTTCTCTGCGCCTTCAGGATGAAAAGGGGTCAGGAGAGGGAGGCACATGGGAACGCCTATCAAGCTCAATTTATGGTAACTACTGTCATTTTACTGTAAAAAAGGAAAAGTGCTGAATAAAATCAGTCCTATTTCCTGTTAATGGCACCTGCTGGTCGACCACGGCTCAGCCTGCCTCTGAAGCTCCCCTCGGCGCAAGCGTGCACAGGTGTGGTTCTCACGTATCCTGCGCGCTATGTAATGGAAGGCCGCCCGGGCGATGGGAAGGTGAGCTTCCTAGAGACAATATTCACGCTACAATATGAGAAATCCTTTCTGAAGAGTAACCCTCTGCCAGTTTCAATCATGATCTTTGAAAAAAAATAAGGCACTGGACACATTTTTTTTCCCCATTAGTGAGGAGGAAAAAGTCTCCATTTTCTTCCCCCCAAACAAATGCTATCAAAATATCGCTGGGGAACACACCCAGCTTTATAATACACAACAATCTTAACGGTTACCCCTTCCCACTCCCCTTCAGAAAAGCTCAAGGGACCAAAGCATCCGTCATCCCTCGTCACAGCGCAGACAACAGGCCGGCCTCCCGCACAGAGCAGCAGACCTGCAGCAGGTGAGCAGGCAGGTCCGGAGAGGAAGCGCCGGCAGTTCTTATGTGACCCGTGACCAGCAGAACAAAGCAATGAACCAAACCTTCCTCTTCAGCCTCTGAACACAACCCTCCTGCGCCCGTGCTTGGATTCCAGTCTCCTCGACTCTGACCAATGCCTTTCCGAGCCCCAGTTAAGGGCAGTGAGACTTGCAGTTAGCTGCAGGGACGTCTGCAGTTTCCAAGGCATTTTTAAAAAGCTTTTCTGCCAAGGACAATAGGAAGGCTTCCTGTGTTCTAAGGCAGCAACCCCCATCCCAGAGTCACAACACACCACACGCTAAGTTCAGCTGTAAGTCCCTAGACACATAATCTGTAACTAATTTGGCAAATTATTTTTTTAAAGGTGAGAGTAAATCCAAGTTTATCTCAATAATGTCACTTTCACTTGCAGCTGACATGCTCTGTGAGTGCAAAAAGACCACCAGTAGCTTCAAAGGGCGCTCCTGTAGGTGCCTCACCTGCACGAACCCACTGAGTCCTACAAGAGCCCTGCGAGGCAGATGCTGTTACTACCCGTCCCATTTGACCGATGGAGGCGCGATCACACCCAAGCCCTCAGAAAAGGGCACAGGTGAGCGAGTGCCCGTGCCCACGTGACCTCTGAACCGTCACGCCTTTCAGGCGTTGGGCACTGTGCTGGGTCCTGGGCGTGAAATGGTGAACGAGGTCATCTTTGCCTTCAAGGTGAGAATCTCATGGGGAAAGCAGACAGCTCTGGGATGAGCAGCAACCTACCCTGGTCTCCAGGAGCGCAGAGGTGTTAGGACCCCACCTGCACCCCTCCCCAGTTCCAGTACCCACCCAAGGGTCTCGGGAGAAAAATTAAGAGGAAAAATAAAGGGTATGATACTTATTTACAGCACTATGCCTTATTTTCATTTCATCCAGTGGTTATGAAGTCAATTTAGGGGGTCATGACCAGCTTTATTAAAAAATGAAATAGAAAACAGAAGGGACCATGTATATTAAGGGTATGTATTTCATAAAGTTATAATTTCAAGTACACATGTGATTTTAGTATGTGTGTAGTAACTAGTTCTGATGGAGATATGAGTATTTCTTACACTGTGAGTAGTATTTTAAAAATGTGAAAATAATTTCTTACAATCCTGATGATAATTTCATGAGGTAAATATTATCTCCATTTTACAGGCGAGGAAACAGACTTAGAGAAGTGAAGCAAGCTGCCCAAGGCCACACAGCTAATACCACGCAGAGCTGGGATTCAAACCCCAAACTCAGACTCTGGAGTCTCCATTCTCAAGCACTCCCTATTACAGCACATGAGACAGGGACCCAGGTTCAAGTTTTCCTCTGCCACTTATCAGGTACCCGCTCTTGCTCAAACCACTTCTCTAGACACCTCTACAATAAGGAGTTCAGGCTCCAGGGCTCCTTCCGGCCTCTTCTTATTCTGTACGGGCCCTCCCACCACTCCATCTCTAAACCCTGGTGATTGCTAATCTATTTTCTGTTCCAAAAATGTCATATAAGTGGGATCATACAGTATGTAACCTTTTGGGGTTGGCTTTTTTCACTCAGCGTAATTTCCTAGAGATCCATCCAGGTGGCTGCAGGTATCAACAGTCTGTTCCTTTATATTGCTGACTGGTATTCCATGGAGACCATGGAGGTACCAGGTTGTTAACCAGTCACCTGTTGAAGGACATCCGGCTTCAGTTTGGGGCTATTATGAATAAACCTGCTATGAAGATGTGTGGGCAAGTTGTTGTGTCAACACAAGTTTTCTTTTCTTGGGGATAAATGCCCAGGAGTATAACTGTGGCCTGAATGGTAAGTGCATATTTAGTTTTGCAAAAAGCTCATCAGGGGGCTTCCCTGGTGGCGCAGTGGTTAAGAATCCGCCTGCCAATGCAGTGGACACAGGTTCGAGCCCTGGTCCAGGAAGATCCCACATGCCGCGGAGCAACTAAACCAGTGTGCCACAACTACTGAGCCTGCGCACCTAGAGCCCGTGCTTCACAACGAGAAGCCACCGCAATGAGAAGCCTGCACACCGCAACGAAGAGTAGCCCCCGCTTGTCGCAACCAGAGAAAGCCCACACATAGCCATGAAGACCCAATGCAGCCAAAAATAAAAATAAAAAATAAATTTAAAAAAAAAAAGCGCTAATCAGGTGGTTTTCACATACAGCCAGGGTCAAGAACCACTCTGGGTCATATATTCCCTAAAAGAATTTTGAAAAACTATGAAACCCTTTTGATTTGACAATTAAGTTATTTTCCTAGGTTAATGGGTGCAAATAATACATCAGGGGGCTTCCCTGGTGGCGCAGTGGTTGAGAGTCCGCCTGCCGATGCAGGGGACACGGGTTCGTGCCCCAGTCCAGGAGGATCCCACATGCCGCGGAGCGGCTGGGCCCTTGAGCCATGGCCTCTGAGCCTGCGCGTCCGGAGCCTGTGCTCCGCAACGGGAGAGGCCACAACAGTGAGAGGCCCGCGTACCGCCAAAAAAAAAAAAAAAAAAAAATCAGGTATTGTACATGGCTTCAGTTATATCTCTGCTGCAACACTGATACTGCAGATTTAGCTCATTTATTTTCATGGAAGATGTCTACGATTTCATCTACTTGGCTAAGCCAACTGTCAAACCAACCAGTCAGATCATACTTTGCCAGGGGGAAAAAAGCTCACTTCCCTTTTCCAACTCACACATGTGTTAATATAAACTCACGTGACTACAACTCACTTCTGAATTATAATCCTAAACCGGATGGTTCAGATGGAGGGGAGGAGGGGACAGCATGAGCCTCTGCCATGAGCTGCTACCTGGATAAAATAAAAATCAGATCCTGACCCCTTTAATATTTCTTACCAAGACTCTCATGCTTTTATCATCTTGGGATTCCCCACTCAGAATCCTGGACTCACCCCTTTTGAGGCATTTGAGGATTTTACCGCTCTTGGTGACGAACCGCCATAAACTAAAGAAGGGCGATGTGAAAAGGGGCATGGAAAGGAGAAGGCCCACGTGGCATCCCCAGCAGAGACACAATTCTCAGAGAGATTCCTTTTAGGGGAGAGGGTGCACAGAAGTGTAAGAGCTGGAGAAGGATCCCGTGAACCTGTCCACACCCACCTAACCCTGGGAGGACATCATGCACCCCAGCTTGAAGACTACTGCTTGACAACACCCCTGATTTACTTTCCCTACTTTGTAAAAGGCAGATCTTCCCCCACTCCCTCCAACTCTCAGGGACCGGGTTTTAGTCTTGGCTCTCCATCCCTGCAGCATCATTTTTACCCTCCATACACGGAGAGTACGAGCATCTCTGAGATGCATTTTTCTCTCTTTCCAAAGCAGAGGCTCCTGCCTGAGGCGGTGCAGGCTCCGTGCCTGCAGCTGCACGGACGCCCCTGCCATGCAGCTGCAGGCACACTGGCCCTCGCCACTCCCGAGCACGGGCACCTCTCATCCCTCTTCTCTCTCTGAAAGTCTGGAATTTAAAACATTCTTTCCTCCTCACTCTTTTTTCCTCCTCGTCCTTGCCCTATGTCACAAGTGCTGAAATAAAACTTGGAAAGGACCATATTCTATTCCGATCTTCCTGTATATCATTCATTTGGTAGCACCCCTAAAAATTCTCCCTCCTTCATTCCACAAGAAGACCGGAAAGTGTGGTAAATCTAAGATGGTACTACTTAAGTATCAAAGGTAAGTCTCTGGTAGAAAAGGCAGGCATATTTTCAAAGTCACTAGCATAACACTCCCCGTCCCCCAACCCCGACCCTTTGCAATGGCAGGAATGGTGCTTTATTCACCCCAAGTTCTGATTTTGGTGCCACTCTTTATAGAGAAGACAGGAAGAGAGTGTGGTCTATTGGAACTAAAAAAGCTCAAGGGAACGTGATTACCTAAAACTCTCCCAGAGTAAAAAAAACTGGAGAAGATGCTCTCATCGCCCCTCAAAATACGGCGGGGACAATGGGAAGAGTGCCTCTTCCATCTGTCAACCAGCGCGACATAAATAGTAGAAACCACTTGTTTTCTCCAGTAGTCAAGACAGAGAGTGGAACCTGAGACAAGGAGATTTGTTTAAGGAAATGAGGGGAGGGGGGACCCTCTGTACACCTTCCTAACTGACGATTAGGCAAGTGTTAGAGTTAATCATTTGACAAGGCTGATTTGAGATCAGAGGTTGGCAAACTACGCCTGAGGGCCAGCTTTCCACTTCTGTAAACAACCAGTTATTGGGACACAGCCATGCTCATTTGTATACATACTGTCTAAGGCTACTTTCGAGTGCCAATGGCAGAGCTGAGTGGGTGGGACAGAGACCATACGGCCTGAAAGCCTAAAATATTTACTACATGGCCCTTTAAGAAAAAGCCTGCCAACTTCTGATTTAGAGTAAAGTTAAACTTGCATTTCTAAATCAGTTAGCTAATACTATTCTCTTAAATTTGGAGCTTCCTTTTCACAAAATTTCCTCAATGCTATCATAGGATACACAGAGGGAGAACTTAGGTATCAAGCATTTATTCACTCACTGCATGAGGTAGGTAGGGAAATAAACTGTCTTTATGATGATGGCACGTGGAATCTGGTAGGAGAGGGACATGACGTTCCCGTCACCTGCAGAATAAAGAAGATGAAATGTGCCCCAAGAAGGGGACAAGTGAACTGCTGTCCAAGTTTAGAGCGGAGTGCCATTTATTACTTCCTGATGAGGTGGGCGTGTGAGAACGGGAGGAAGAGGGGGAACAGGGAGGGAGGAAGGAGTATAGGGGGCGAAGGAAACGAAAGAAGGGAGGGGGCATCCTGAGGGGGCACGCGAGTGGGGCACTGAAGAGAGTCAACAGGTGAGGATGAGAACAGGTTTCCAGGAGGAAGTCACATCACATCCGAGACTGAGGGTGAGCAGGAGTCAGCCAGGTAAAGGGCTGGGATGGGGGAAGTGTTTCTGGAAGAGCAAAGAGAAGAAAGCTGATTAGGCCGCTGCAGAGTGCAGAACGGGGGAGCGAGACTAGAAGGGCAGGAGGCGGTGGCCAGGTTAGGAAGGGCTGGACCCCCCTGGTTACCAGAAGCTGCCACAAGTCATAGAGCAGAGGGATGGAACTGGTTGGATGGGCTCCAGCAGAAGCATGAAGAAAGTACTGGATGGAACCACTGTCACGCCAAGAACAGCAGGCAGCTTCTTGCATCCGTAGGGCGCACCTCAAAAACGGTGAGAAGGCGCGGGTGCCAAGAAGGAAGATGCTGATAGTTAAAATGACCTGACCCAGAGGGGGAGGGCAGCAGAATGACTGCTCTTCCCAGATCAGGGACCAAGGCAGGCTCTGGAGGCTGGATGCAAAGGTCTTGCTGGCTTCCAAGTGAGCTCATGAACTGGCAGTTTGACGGACAACTCACAACTGCCTTGGTACACAACTAACCCAAATCGCTTTCTACATCAGAACACAACGAACTCAAATCGCTTTCCTCCTGTTTTACTGCCTAGCACTTAAAAAAAAATCTTCCCATTCCTACACGTGTTTGCACATCTCAATGTCCTGAATAAGCCCTATGTTAAGGTTCTTTATGGTTGACTTAAGAGTTGAAGTACCTTTAAACAGACCCAAATAACACCTCCAAAAACTTCTAGGGGACTGAACTTTAACCTCCCAGAGGTCAAAGAACCTGGCTTCCTGGGAAAGTCTGCAAGTTCATATTGCTAAAGAGGTGATCTGATGAACATCCGTCAAAAAATCCCAAAAGCCCAAACAAACAAAAAACCGCAAAGCCCTCGGAAATCTTTACTGCTAAGAAAAAAGTGCCGGCATTCCTGCTTGTTGTTCGTCTCTGCTTTTCTAAACTTTCATCTCACAAACAGCAAGACTGTGACCCTTAGAAAGCTGTCGGGTAAACACAAACATCACCTTCCTTGACAGGATCTGTTTATCCACATATTTATTCAAGAGAACAGAACTGGCCCAGTGACCTCACCCCTGTCAGGAGACAACTGACAAGAGGCTGGGGCAGGCCCCAGATGCCCAGCTCTCCTTAAGCTCCACAGCAAATCTCAAACTCTACACAAAGAGACCAACTTGGAGAAAAACAAACAATTTGTGTAATTCTGTTATTTAAACAGAAGAGAGGATTAACTTTATCAAACCATTATGTAGAACGTAAAAAGCCTGAGAAATTTCTCATACTTCAAATACAGTCTGTCGTCATGGTAAAACACAGGCCTGGGGATGACAGGAGACGTGGTTCAAGGCGCAAAGGGTCTCCCTCAGTTCTTTCCTACTAAAGGAGACTTAATATTTGGGGGGAGGAAAGAGAAGAATTGTATTTATTCTCTAATCACAAGAACTTAGTCCCCCAAAATGCAAAAAATTATGGTTCTCAAAAAAAAAAAAAAAAAGGTGACGATACACATATAATAATGAACTGGAGTTTCAAGTGAGATTCTGGACTTACTGGTGACTTAACGAGCCACATTCTTTCAAATGGGTGTGCAAAGGATTAATGAGAGAAAAAACGTCTGCAAGATGCCAGAGGTTTCATTTGTAAATGTTCAGGCACTCATTATGCAAAGGACATAGTGATACTATTCTCTGTGGGCACAAGTTTTACACTTCAACTCCACGCAGTGGGTGAAAACAAGGCTAAGAGTTGTGGAATGTATTGATCTCAATTTCTGGAAAGGGTGGGCCAGAGAGACACACTGTCCATTAATGAGACATATGCTCAGAGCCAGACAACTTAGTGTTCTTTTTATATTGATGTCCCATAAGAGGAACTGAAACATGATTGCCCCGAAAAGGTAAAAAAGGTTGCTTTGCATGACAGCTTTTTGCTAAGGCAAAAATGCAGATAATGCAATCACTCATGTTTGGTCTAAGAAATCACTAATGCCAATCAAATATAAGATGATCACAAGATACCGTTTCAGAGTAGCAGTGTAAATGGTCACCTTAGTTCCAGTGGCCCTGCGGTAGGTTTTCTGTGAGTGACCATAAACATTAATAATTTTTTAAAATAGACAAGAACTTTTACACCCAAATTGCGGGTTGTTCCATTAAAATCTGCACCGTGTGAGTCTATATAATTATTCCAAAAAGGTTCCCACTTACAAAAACGATGGTGATCTCTCTTTTAGAATCTCCAAAGAGACCAGAGCAATTAGTCATGCCAAATTACATTTTTTCTATGAATGTAAAACATGCACTTTTTTTGGGAAAGGAGATTACAAAATATATACTGTTGTATACCTTGACTGTTTTTCACTTAATAATGTATCACAGAAATATGAACACACATACGTGGCTGGGTACATATGCAGATTAAGGACAGGAAGAGAAGACACTGGCCCACCCACTATGTGCATATTCACGTGCAATCTAGTGTATTTCAGAATCCCTTTTACAGAGCTACTTTGTGGGAGATGAAATATGATAAAGGAAGTCCAAGTTCTCTGCAGAAACACATCTGATACTCTTTGCCAAAGTGCTGGTAATGACGCACTTCTAAGTGGTCTCAAATTCTTTTGGGGATGAGTAGGGTATATAAACAAACCAATGAAATAAACGAAGGAATGAATGAAAGAAAAATGGATGCTGCTAGAAAGAGCCTGTTATAAATGGGAATGGCGGGAAAAAACCAGCAGATAAACTGAAAAAAGGTCATCACTCCCCTTTCCTTTCTTTAAGGTCAGTATGTAGCCACAGCCTCCCCAGAGCCATGCACCAAATCTCAGCTTTTCTTTGGAGAAAAGTGGGAACTTCAATTCCCACGTGTGCACTGAGGAATAACTGAGGGCTAAATCAAGCAAAACTCTCGAATCAGTCAAATTACTTCCAAGCTGATGCTCGAAGACTGTCTTTTACCTTACAGCCCAGCCGAAAAGACTTCCTGTATTATCAAGGCAAGTAAGAACTCAAATGCCGTGGAACTGCTGAGGAAAATCATCTTAAATACTTCCCCGCAACCATTCTTCTTCAGAGAGTGACGCTGGAGAAAGCTGTTAAGGAAATGGCTGACACAGACTCCAACTTAACTGGCAGGTTCACTACCACTTGAAAGGCAAAGATATTTACAGCAACTTACCTCCATCATCCAAGGGCCGTTTTTGTACTCCATAGCCATACACTGAGGGGTCCACTAGAGGTGTGGAATTATTCAAGTGAGGAATTGAATCAATTTTAGCAGCAATCTACAGAGAGAATCAGATTTAAATGCTCAGTAACAAATCATGGCTCCATCGAGGGAGAAAGACAAGAGTCTTCTTTAAAGGGCTGTTACCCCATTTCTCCCCCCGACGGACATTAGTGTAAAGCAATGTCGTGACAGGACATGGACTCTGCACTATTAACTGAGTTCCCTTTTGGTCTTAGTAATAATGTGTCTTTAGAAATGATACTTCCAAAAATTTGTCTTCTACAAGCAAATTTTTAAGTCATCACTTAAAATACAGGTATACCACATTTTAAGGAAAAAAGCAGGCCAACAATATGAAGAGCTTTGTTCAAAAGGTTTTAGCACAGGATTCCCTTAAGGAACAAATTCCCCCAGCAATATTTAAAAGGCCATGTTTGCTCAAATGTTGACAGTTCTTTAGGAATATATTCGTCCTATTAACTTTAACCCCTATAAAGTGATGATGTGATCTACAGAAACATAAAACAACAAGCTGCTCTTCACTGGAAGTTCAAACAGCAGGCAGATGACCATCTGTCCAGACTAGTTTGGAAGGATTCCTGCACTGGAGAAATCGAGATAACCTCTGAGAGGTATTCTAACTTTCAACATTTATCATCAAAGAACAGAACATAGCTATTAAGTTTTTCCCCTAGAAACAAATGCTATGTAGAGCTTCCTACACTTATCTGCTTTGTTTCCATTAGGAATTAAACGTGATTTTCACAATAAATTAACTCTTTGATTTAATCAAAGGAATATTTACGACTGGTCTTGATGTTAGTCCCTCACTTAAGCCTAACAAGCAAGGGTGGATTAGGGGCAGCCGGCACAGATGTCCCAGACCTACGTCTTCAGTGGTAGTTTTCCTGAGGCTGTCCAAATGTGCCCAGAATTCTGAGACTTTCTGGGACCAACATAAATTAAACAAATAAACAACCAAAGACAATCACGATACGGAAAACCTAAGGCAGACTTTAAATGTCAGGCATCCTGGGTCAGGTCTCGTCCCTTCCATTTCCTAGTTCTGTGGTGTTGGGCAAGTCCCCTTCCTCTCTGCCGAAGATCCTCTGGGTATAATACCATCTGCTTCACAGTTTTCGAAAAGATAACAACATTCTCTGAACACAAAGGAGCTCTGTACACGAGAAAGCACTTCACAAATACCAGGGCTGTGAAAGAAGGCAACTCACCCAACAAGTGCTGAGTGTCTACTATGTCCTGGGCCCTGCAGTGAACAAGAATAAGCAGGTCCTTACTCTCCCAGAGTCGGCAGTCAGTGGGGAGTCACAGGTACACAAGCTAATCAGTCAACTGATCATTTCAGCTGGTGATAAGCATGATACTAATAAGAGAAGACAAGGACACACAGAGCCCTCAGGGGAGCTACTTTAAACAGGGTGATCAGGGAAGGCTGCTGGGAGGTGAGATGTGATCTGAGACCTAGATGATGAGGAAGAGCATTCTAGGCAGAGAGCACAGCTTGTACAAAGGCCCTAAGGCAGGAGAAAGCTTGATAGGTAAGCTGACGTCACTAGAACAGAAGGAACTAGATGTGTTCCAAGGGGTGGGCAAGGGCAGTTCACATAGGGCTTCAGAGGTCATGGGAAGGGGCTTGGATTTATTCACTTATTTATTTATATTTATGTATATATTTAGCTGCATCTCGCAGTTTGCAGGATCTTAGTTCCCCGAGCCTGTGCCCCCCTGCAGTGGAAGCATGGAGTCCTAACCACTGGACCGCCAGGGAATTCTGGGGCTCGGATTCTATATGAAGGGTGATGGAAAGCAACTACAAGGCTTAGTAAGGGGAGTAACCTGCTGATTTATGATTTAAAAAAATGCCTTGGACAAGGAAAATATCAATAGATTCTAAGGGGACAAGAGTAGCAGGACCATTTAGGAGGTATTCTAGGCCAGGAGTCAGCAAACTCCAGCTGGTGAACTACCTGCTTTGGTAAATAAAGTTTTATTAGAACACAGCCACACCCATTCACAGAGATCATATGGTGTGCAGAGCATATATATATATATGTATATATATATATATATATATGAAATTTACTACCTGAACTTTTTTTTTTTTTGGCCGCACCACACGGCTTGTGGGATCTCAGTTCCCCGCAAAGGGACTGAACCTGGGCCCTCGGCAGTGAAAGCGCAGAGTCCTAACCACTGGACCACCAGGGAATTCCCACCATCTGGACTTTTGAAGAAAATGTTTGCCCTGTCTAGGCTACAGATGATGGTAGCCTGGACAGGTGCTCGTTGAAAAACACTATTTTAAGCTAAATAGTTAAAATACTAAGACTGCTGATAGAAACCCCATCTCTTAAATTCAAATTTCAAGGCAAGTGGGCATTTGCTCTAAAACAGAATACTGTATAAATCTCGCCTAACAGCATTCTACCACCAGCTTTCTACCTTGCTCTCCGTTATTTGTTTTGGATAAGCTTGTGGAGGTTGGCTACTTACTTAAGATGCAAAACTTATCTTTAAGGACTCAGCTCGGGAAGCAGGCAGATTAAAAGGTGAGGACACTGCAGTGGCTTGTGCCCCACCGAGACCCTTTCGTCTGCTCAATGAACTGAGCAGTAAATGGCCAATGTGAGGGTTTTCAAGATTACTGGCCCAGTTGTCTGATGACAGACCAAAACATTAGCAAGAGACAGTAAGGACGACCCCAAAACATGAGAGAAAAGGCTACGGTTATCAGTGGAGTCCCCCAGTAGTGTGCATGTCAGATCACCCTCAAAGACAGGACCCTAAATGTAAGCTCTACGTATCTGGCACTCTCTCTACCCTCTTCTGATGAGACCTCTTAGCTTTCAGACCTCTTCTTTTCCTTCCAAATTAGCTCAGATGTCATTCCTGAGTCCTTGGCGTTCCTTATAATTTATATGGTATGTTTCATATATTGCTGGAACGTAATTTTTTTCCCCGAAGTTGATATGCCAGAAGTGTTACAATAGTTTTCTATTCCTAATTTTGATTAAATCAACAAGCGACCTTCTAAAATGTGACTGAGGATTTCAGATTTGTTTTTAAATCATGTTTGCTTCAGGTTATCTATAATTTGGGAAATTTTCATTACGAGAAAAGCAGCACAGGATCATGGTTAAGAGGTGTAGCTCTGAAGTCAACAACTGCATTTGAACTGTGGCTAAACAAATGTTAGATGTGAGTTTAACATTATAATATACAATTATACCATAACTTACATTGATATCACATTATATATTATATTACAATATGCTATAAAGAAACAATGTATTCCTTTATTGATACAAATGCAGCCTTGTTCTAAGACATGATTTTAAATGCCTACTAAAATAATGAGTTAAAATTCAATGAGCGCTTACCATGTGTAGGCACTCTGCTAAGAACACTGTAAAGATGCTACCCCATTTATTCCTCATGATGATTCTTCAGAAGGTTAGTATTATTATTTTCACTTCAGGACAAGGAAAAGTGAAGCTCAGAGAGGCTGAGTGACCTGCCCAAAGTCACACATCTTATAAATGGCAGAAACAGCATTGAAGCCCAGGCCTGCCTGACTTGAGTCCATGCTACTGACCACAGCACTAGGCTAACTCTCTTTCCTCCACCCAATATTTTCTTAGACACAGTCACTTCCCGAGGACTTAAAACCTAATGCTTTCCAGTGCACAGAAGTCAAGTTAATTCCTCACGTCCATAACTGACCATTCTGAACAGTAGCTGCTTAAGGGAAGTGAGGTACCTTTTCAGTTAATAATGGTGTAGGCCAGAAAATAAGTCACAGAAGCCACGATATTCCAGGAAAACCAAGGCCACTCCAGTGCTTATCTGAAAGCAAGGCCTTGAGGGGACGCTGCTACCGATTTTCTACTACTTGATTCACTTTCCCCCCTTTCTTGGGGGAGGCGGCAAGAATGGGTTACCTCACTACCCGTGCTATTTTAAGCACAGCTAATAGATGAAATATAAATCAACGTCATAGACATTTACCCTCTGCTGCCAGTAGTCAGTGGAAATGTGGAGGAGCGGAGTACTGGACCAGGAATCAGCCAGGAGTCCTGGTTGTCTAGCTGGCTCTTCCGGTGTACGACCTTGGGCAAGACCTTCAGTGGTCTTGCTCCCTGGAAAATGCAGGGATGAACTAAACCAGTGTTTTCTAAAGAGTACAAAGCAACTTGGGGAGGTGCATGGATGAATGTTCAAAAATATTTTAAATAAATCTAAATTTAAAATGATTTTAAAATACAAAGTAAAGAGAATACTGAGGGTTCACTGATAGGACAAAAATCATAATAAAAGGTGGCACACGATTCACTGAAGTTAGGAAACATGGCAATTAATTATTCCCAGTGCACATCTGTAAGTTGTGTAATCAGAGTAGCTCACCCTATAAACCCAAACAGAAAGCTGTGAATATTTCCACAACTTCACATTTAATAAAACTTTACACTAAATGGAAACAGGCAAAGCTATCTGAATGGCGGCAAGTCATCCACACACTGATTGGGTCCATGTCATTCAACACAGTCACTGTCGATTCTAAAGTAGAGGTGACAGCTCACACCACCGCTTAGGGAGGAGGAACCCAACCTGCTTCCCTGGAACCTCTGCTCTAAAGTCACCCAGGGTGGCCCCACCCTGGCGAACGGACAGACTGGACTGAAAGTCTCTATTCCCCACAGCAGGAAGACACAGTATGTGGCCAGAGCGGTGGAGCCCAGTGGCTGAGAGTGAGCAAGTCTCAGAGGGCAGGTCTTGGAGCCATGGTGCACAGAGGCAAGTCCTCGCTCTGCACCCACTACCTAGGTTACTATGAAGACAGCAGTACATCAAATTTATTGTGCACTCACTAAGTGCCTGATGGTGCCCTCATTTCATCTTCATGGTGACCTCAGACAGCAGCTCAATTCTGTGGGATCTGGAGCCAGTCTGCCTGGAATGGTACCCATGGGGATACCAAGATAACAATGTAAAGCACCCAGAACAACGCTGGGCACATCGTAAGGCATGAGAAATGTTTGCTATTTTAACCTTCTATTGAAAAATAATAATAATACAAAAAAAGTACATGGGTGAGTTGATAGCTCGAATTTTCGTGCACTAAAATGCCAGATCAAGAAACAGAACAGAACCAGCACCCCCGAAGCTGGCCTCATGACCCCTTCAGTCACTACCCACCTCCACCTCCCAAGGGGAACCTCCTAACTTCTAATATTAGCTATTCCAAAAAAAAAAAAAATCTATCTATCTATCTATCTATAGATAGATAGACAGATATAGCCACCATCAATGATCTCCCTTTTACAGATGAGGAAACTGAAGTTTAAAGATGTTAGATAACTTATCCAAAGTCACTAAGCTAGTCATTGGCAGAACCAGAACTCGAGCTCACAGAGACTGAATCCAGAGCCTTAGTAACCACTTCACTATACTACCTCTCGGGTATTCTGCAACCATCAGATGAGAGAACTTATATGAAAGCCCTTGCCTGGCACCCAGCAGATCACAAGCTCAATGAATGGTAGCTATTGTTGTCACTAGAGATGGGGCCCTGGCTGATTCTGCCCTATGAACTGACACGAACCCAAACAAGGAATGCTATATGTCAATCGAATAAGATACCAGCTCTTCTTAGGAGCTTTTGCTGACAACTTCATGCCACCCACATTTGGGGAGAATTAAATACTCCCTTATCTGTCTGCAAAGCACTTTACAAACTACCTTTAAGTAGCGTGACCTCACTGAGAAAGTTGCTGGTTATACTGTCTCCCCATTACAGGGAGCTCTTTGAGGTGCGGACCTGTCTCAATCATCTTGGTACTCCCAGGACAAAGGTTCCTTGACTGGGAGCTCCAGGGATTAGCTTTAGAGAATTCACGAAACTCCTGAAATTACAAACTATTTAAATATTTCTGAGGAGCGGTTCAAAGTTCTCAAGAGTCTTAAAAAGGTCTCTGCTCCAAAAAGAGTTCAAGAACTTCCCTAATGCACAGCAATGTGTCTGGCACATAGAAAGTACTCATTAAACGTTTGCTAAAATTAAAGTGAATATGGAGAAGCCTGTCGGAAAAATGCTAAGATGACCAGCTGAGGCTCCAAGCTGAAATACTGTTCCAGCTAGGAACCCCCCTCCAAAGACCCTCAAGATGACATGACCATTAGTTTTCTCCCTTATGTCCCATCTAATTCCACCAGCATCCCCTTTGATGCTTGGAAGATTCTGCTGCAGAATTCTCATTGAGATGGAAAACTACCCAACTACCTCTGCAAAGGAACCGAGTCCCTCTTAGAATGCAGAAGACATGGGTCCAAGAACTACTGCATATACTAACTGTTTGTGTGCTTCCGAGAATACTGCTCTATCTCCCTTTGGCTTATTATTTCCAAATATAAAATGAAAATTATAACCCTTGTCCTGACTATTTCACTTGGTTGTTCTGAGGATCTAATTCCACAGTAAGATAAAACCAGCAACAAACTTGTCTTATTTATCTTTACACTGGCCCGGCATCCAGCAAGAGGCCTTGGACTCAGCAGATCCTCAAACAATAGCAGGCAATCCCCATCACATCACAATTTCCATGAACACTACTCAGTCTTGCAAGTGATCTGCTATCATCTGATACTAGGATAAAAATGTAGTTCATGCCTCCAAAAGTATTGGCTATTCTTTCCCAAGCGTCTTTAAATAAAACTCTAAATGCAAAACATTTTCAAGAGGGATGCTTAACAGAGTAAAAGAATTGCACAGCAAAGCTAGGGAGAGGGGAGCTTGAACAGACACCTAACACAACACACTAGAAAGTAAAAGAACCAAAATAATATGGCCCAAACTTTTTTCACATCTAGCTAGATGGAAGCTCTGAACGTTGGTGAGCTTGAAGGGACCATTGAGATTATCTAGCTTAATATTTCCTCAAGTTTGATCCACAGACAGTGATTTGGTTTTATGAAAAGAGGGTATGAAGTGACAGGACTTGGGTATATTGACAATGCACATCCCAAACCCTAGTAGGACTTAACGCACAGAAGCGTACTAAGGGCTCTGAGAAGTCCTGCAGTAAAGAAGCCAATTCACCTTTACTTAACCCTGTATCCCCCAAACTTCTCTGTCCATGAGCCCTTTTCCATGGAAGATCTATGAATAGCTTGCAGATCAAATGCTGGGAAAGGCCAACCTAGCCCAAGGTCATGCAGCTACTTGCAGGAGACTCAGATCTCGTAACTCTCCACCAGAGCTCTTTCCATTAGAAATTTAAATTATTGTATGGGCTCACAATTTGGAAAAAGGATGAGGAAAAAAAGCTGCTGACGAGGCATCCCGATGGGCAGTGCAGAACAAAAGCAAGGTGGTGAGAACAAAGGCAACTCGGAGAGTCTGTGCCCCGTGCAGAGGGGCAGCTGCTGCCCAGCTCCTGCCAGATAAAGTCACTGCAGAACGCGGGAGCAGTATGGCCAAGTATTAGATAAAAATCTCACTTTTTACGTGCAACTGTTCTAGTTTCTAAGTGTTGGCACTGTGTGGTCAAACAAAGTACGCCTGCAGGCCCGCTCTGAGCCTTCTCCAGCCCACAAGCCACCAGTCTGAAAACTCTGGTCTAGGCAAATTTGTATTTGGGACTTAAGAAACCTTACTTTGATGATACACATGGGTTATCAGATTTTAAAAGAAAGATAAAGAAGTCCCAGCTGAATATCAGAAAGGCGTTAGAGGCATACAGTGGAACGTACTGTTCACTTACCATCTACTTTTCAAAACCAAATATGAAGTCCAGTGCTTCCACTAAAGGGCGGTGACCCAAATGGGCTCAGTCACATCATGAAAACCCTTAAACAAGAACTCGCTCTCTGTAGGGTCCTCTACTGGGTCCCATCAAAGCAAAGACACAGAGCGACCCACAGATGTCCTGCAGACACTGCTTTTCTTCAAGTGTCTGAGAAAGCTCACATGAATGTACATGCAGGAGTTAGTCCCTTGTGAAACGATGATCTGAGCTACTCAACCACTGGGCACGTCTAAGACAGTCTCAGTGGAGTAAACTTAAAGCCACTGAGCATTCAGCACACGTGACTCTGCCATGAGGCACAAACATCACATACGAGGTGAGCAGAGGCAGTATCTCTCAAGGGGTGCCCAAGAGTCAGTGAACACAGGCCTTTTCTGTAAATGGTGGAGGCCCATTCTTTTAAAGGAAATTTGGTGTTTCCATACAGCACACGTGCCCGATCATCTACTGCTCAGGCCCCAGTGTGAGATGGCAGCACTGGGAAGCATCCTCTGCAGGACGGTGGAACCTCCGAGGCCCCACACCAACCAACAGTTCCAAAAAACAGTGCCAGGACAGAATAGGCTCTAGGCCTTAAAATCTGTCAAAGGTTACTTTCCACGGACGCTTCAGTGGCTTGGTCACAATCATTTGGGAGCAGAATCACCGTGGTGCCCAACTCCATGAGGTACCAATTAACACTGTATTTATGTGACTAGAACACTCTGGAATTATGCAGTGCAGAGGCAATGACTGGGTCCAGGTCAAAATAGGAGCTTAAAGTCCTAAGAAGCCCTAGCAGTTTGATAAGAGAACGTCTATTTGGGTGATGACTGGCAGGCGGTTGGTCCAGCTCGTGGAAGGAAGGCTGCTGGGAATGTGAAGTACACTGAGGTGTGACATCGTCCTGTTAACATTGCGAATGGGTGCACCTGGTGATGGATGCTACTAAACTATCAGCAGTGGGCTTTCCAGGAACTCTTTTATATTTTTAGAAAAGCTAAACAAAACAGAATTGTATCTACTCATCCATAATCTCCATGAGGTCCCCTTGAAAGCCTGACAGACAGTAGTCAGCTTAGAGGTGCAGTGTGGCCACAGAACAGGATAATCTGGCTTTAAGTCCATATCCCATTCTTACTAGGGTCCTGCGCTCTCTAAACGACAAGTTGAAGAATTGAAGAAACACTTTATTTTTGCTAACCAGCCAGTGACTTCAGAGAACTGGACATGATTTTTTTTTTTTTTAACACCCAGCAGTTTTAGATCTTCACCAGTGGGACAGAATCAGATCACATTTCTACATAAAAAAATGACTCTGTTATCCCTTTGGCCAAACTCTATTAGCTCACTGGACTTCGCACTGCTGCACAAATTTTAAATTTTATATGACATCTTCAGAGACTCCCTTCAGATCTAGGAATACCATGCTTAGAGTGATCTAACAGCAACAACTGGTTCCCTTTGTTGGAAAGAGTCCAAAGGATACAAAAGGAGGCTTCTAGATGCCAGGAGGGAAGCTCAGTGGATTAGGTACTGGACTCTACATATCAGACTTAATAGAAACTGCAGGTTCAAACCCCATCAGGGGCAACTCAGACTCTACTGTGATATTCTGGATAAACTGAGCACCAGACAGCTTACTGCTCCCTGACAAACTTATGAGGGCCTTACAGACTGTCCCTGGTGTTTATGAGGACATCTAAGAGGAGAGAAAGCTTTCCAATCATTTAAATAAAGAAATGCACTGTCTTTTATCTCCAGTTACCGGGGGGAAAATCACATTTCTGCAACATGCTGTGTATACAATGGCGAGGTAGAACCACCATCATCAGATGCCCAAATAATATGAGACCCTTTGAGGTAAGCTTTACCATTGATACAAGCACACAGTATTTTAGATTTCTAACATTCCATTCTTGCCCAATGCAAATCTATAATTAAACCTAAAATTAAACCTAAAACCACAAACCTGTGTTTTCTTTAGTTTTTAAAGGCCATCAAATCCTTGGAGATAGGATCGCCCTCCAGCTGTTAATATTCGGAAGTAATACACTTACAGCACTGTCTCCATTGGGCTTACAACTGCTCCAGTCAATGGTGCATTTCGGAGCTGGGAACATTTCCAGTGAAGTTTCCTCTGCTAGTAGTAAACACCACTGCTTCAACAATCCACATTAGGTCAGCATTTAACAGAGGGTCTCCCTCCCTCTTGAGCAGGTTGTCCAAGAATATGAGTTCAACCACTGGCTCAAGAGAAGCAGAAAGTCTTCTCAATGGTTCAAAATTCATTTTATGTTCAACTACAGGCCTTCTGCAAACTGAGGATCTGAGCTCTTTAGGGTAGTGACTATAATTCTTCCTGGATACAGAGGCCGACAAGGTGATTATCACACATCAGCACAGAGTGAAAGCCATTACAGATTAGTAGCCAGTGAGAAACAAGGTTCAGGACCCTGTACTGTAGAGGAGAGCAGTGTAACACGCCGGCAAGCAGAGTGCTGGAAGGGGAGCTGGATGGCACTGTTCATCCATTACAGCCACTGGTTGGCTCTGAAGTCTAAGTAAGATGGATACTCACTATATATTGGTTGGTGCCTAGGCAGTAAGTAACAAGTCATCGGATAAAATTTTAGGCGGAACCACAGGTTTGGAAACTTCTGGGATCCAATGTAATGTCTATAAGAGCATCAGTATTACAGTGAAAAGTCAGTATCTGGGAAACAGGTAGGGTTCCCTCCCCTGGAATACTGGAAAGAGGTGTAAAGACCATATCTTCAAGCGACCGAGTGGAGGCTTTCTTCTAATACAATGAGTCCTGTAGCTTTCTGTTAGGAATCAAGCAGTAATTAGTGATAGCCCAACTTTTAAAGTATCCGTTAGTATGCCTATAATTAAATAGGAAGAGATGATGAGTATAAGACACTCAGCAGAAGAAATTTAAGTGTTAGAGCTAACACTTAAGTTCAGTAAGTTTCACACACAATACAAGGACATGTTCTGTTCTAAACATCATACCAGAAACCAAAGAGTATTTCTGGCAGGTCCCATATTCATTCTCCAGGGAAGCTTGCAACCTCTTAAAAATCAGTTTATTTAACTCTGACAAAATGCACGACATTGTCAGATGGTCAAGTTTCACTGTTGGAATGACTTCATATCACATGCTCCCTGAAAGAGGAAAAACTATTGCCCATAAGGAATTTCTACGTCTTATGGACCACCCACACCCATCTAACATCTTTCCTTCTCTCCTCTCCCAGAGCACCCTCAAAGGTAAAATACCCTCGAATTCCTTCCACTCCACCCTCGAAATATAAGTCTGAAGAGAATGTTTTCCAAATTTTAAAAAGCTACTGGGCCTGAGACAGCCCCCTTCTGTCTAGACCGGGTCCTTGCCGTGAGTTCCCCTAGCCCCCAACCCCCGTAAACCTCAGAACCCCACGCTGGCTGCCCTGCGGGTCCAGCCCCGGCGTGGGGACGCGATAGGGCCAGGCATCCCGGACAAATCCTTTCCCAGCGGCTGCAGGCACCTGGGAGACCGGCCCGACAGGCTGGGCCTGGGCCTCCCAGTGGCGCCTCACCCCTCGGCTCCTCTCGGCTGCAGGAGCTACAAGGAACGGCCGAGCCCAGCTGGGGCGTCAGCCAGGTTACCTCCCGCCCCCAGGCCGGACCCCCTTCTCCCCATCAGGCCCGACCCAGCCCCGCCTCGGGCTCCCGTGCTCCTACCAGCCGGCCGCGCCCGTACCTGCCGGACCCGGTGCAGAGCGTCCACGAAGCCCTCGGCCTTCATCCCCACCGGAGCGCTCTGCCCCTGCACCAGCTCCGCCATTACCGCCCCCGCCGCCGCCGCCGCTCGGCTCCCCCGTCGGGCCTCCCGCTCCGCTTGGGGACCCGTAGCCGGAAAAGGAAAGTCGCCCCACTTCCGGCGGAAGGGGAGACGGGACGCTCGCCGACGCGAGAGGAGCCGCGTCTGCGGGGCGGGGTCAGAGCACGTGACCGCGGTCCGGCCGGAAGTGGGGGGCGGGCCCTGCGAGCGAGGCTGCCATCTGGTTTCGAGGGATAGTTTGCGATCCCGCCATTCCCAGACGCGATTTGATCCAGAGCCGTCGATGATGTCGTGACAGACCCTTGAGGCGCGCGCGCGTGTGCGTGTGTGTGTGTGTGTGTGTGTGTCTCTCGAGGTGTCCTGCTGTCGACCGTTTGGAAACCCAGAGAGGAGTGACCTGGCTTTCCCTAGACGGCACCCTCGCTGCCCCTCTCAGAAACGACCATCGATTAAGAATACTGGGACTGAGCGCTTTGAAATGGCACCGTGAGGACCCAGAGGGAGGCTGGAGGGCAAGGAACAGCACCACAAAATAATGCCCCACGTTTGCAGAGTCCTGGGCCCGAGTTCTTGCATCTTAATCAGTTTCCTCGAGGATGTGCTAATACCACACCTGGGGTTGCCTAGCGACACAGCTTAGGAAGGGCGCTTCTACTGGAAAGCCAGCGTGGTGTCCTCTTACACATTCCTTCACGAACTCTGGGACTCTGGGGATACAGGAAATACCACAGGACCATCATTGCTTCCCTGCCTGCTGAGTCAAAACAGTATTGCAAGAGGGCTTCTTGGAATGCTTAAGTAACTTTTAAAAATGATGGTAACTAGATATAGATATTTCAAAGCAAGGGAAGGAATCTTAACGCTGGAACACACTTGAGCTTTTGAGGTAGATTTTACAAATGAGCAAACAGCCACCCCCCGCCCCCACCAAGAAACAAGACTTAGGGGCTTGACACACATTTTGTCAGTGGCAGATCCAAATAGAGGTGCCCCTCTTTGGATTAACAAGATTGCCCTCATGATTAATATTTCCAAGCTCTATGGTGCCAAGGAATCGAATTTAATGGAGAGTCACGTTGTCAACTACTTTATGCCCATCTTGAAGTTATGAAGGACGATGAGCACTAAGAAAGGGGAAATAAAGAAGTAAAATCCAATGTGACTCTTGAGCTCTCGTGTCAGCATGATAGGAGAACTTTAGATTTTGGAAAGTAGTTTGAGCAATAAATGGCCAATAATCAAAGAGCAGTTCTTCATTTGTTAATGACTTCACTACTAGACTGTGAGTTCCTTTAGAGCAGAGACTGAGTCTTATTTTTCCCTGTATCCCTAGGTGCTTAGGAAACTTATTTTGAATTGAATAAAGCCAAATCGGATTAATTCCTAGATTATGGTAAAGTAAAAGAATTTGGCAAAATTGCAATATTGGAGAGTATCGCTTCTGGACAAAATGGTTCGAGCCATGTAGGAAAGCACATAATTGGTGGTGTTGCTGTTGTTGAAGTGCTGTTGTGAGGCAGGACCAACACATGCCAACATATCTACCTGTGGTCCAGCCTGGGTGTGTTGAGTGTTTTAATTTGCTATCCTTGTAAAAATCAAGGATATGGCATCAGCCTTCCCAAACAGGGATGGTTCTGCTGACCCAGTATCAGTGATACTTGAGTTTTGAATACTTTTAAAAATCTGAGGTGAGTATGTTGGTTCATCCAAATTCCAGCTGGCTCTCCCTATGAGTGAAAACAGGGTTATTGACCCAAATATAAGGCCCAGTTCCAGGTTTGGTCCAAAGATCACAGAATGCCTAAGTAAGAGGATGAGGTTCTGGTTCTTCCCCCTTTTAGTTGTTGAGTAACTCTGGGCAACTCACTTATTTCTGGGGGCACCAAAGAGGAGGATGACCCAGACCCAGTCAGGTCCAGTGTTCTATGTTCTACTAACACCGTAGACTTCATCATCTTAGCATTTATCGCGACTGTTTTTAAATCACTGTGTAATTATTTGTTTATTGTCTGTCTTTTCCACTAGAATAAAACCTTTGTTGAGACAGGGACCTCACCTGCCTTGTTCATTGCTGTTCCCAGTACCTAACAAAATGCCTGGCATTTTGTTGGCTCTCAATATTTCTGAAATGAATGAATAAGGATGATTTTGCCCAAACTTGATAGGAAAAGATTCTCAGAGGTTAAAAAAAATCCACATACTGTGGTTGTGACTCGCTTTGCATATGAGACTGTCACCTAAATAAGCCATCCCACCCTGGGATTTAGAGGTACATTACTGATGCCATTGAAATGCTTCCTTAGATATTACCAACTAGAAGCCACTCTAAAATGAAATTTTATCTGTGAGAGTCTAGGTTATGCTTCAGTAACAAACGTCAAAATATCAGTGGCTAATAACAAGAAAGGTTATTTTTCACATGAACACGAACATTCATGCTACATGATGAACATCGCTGGTAGGTTGTGCCTCTGCTACACATTGCCTTCACTCTTCAACCAAAGCTGATAGAACAGCCTATCTCAAACATTAAACGTCATTGAGGCAAAGGGAAAAGAAAGTGTGGTAAAGCACGGACTGTCTTTTAAAGCTTCTGCCTCACCTCAGAAATGCTATGCATTACATTTGCTCACACTTCATTGACCAAAACAAGCCAGTGGTCAAGTATTGGCCAAATGGCAGAGAAATATAATCTACCTCCAGGGAGAAAAGGCGAATATTTCTGAACATTGATATGATTTTCTAAAGAAATTAAGAGGAACAAAATATATATGGGGAATGTTGTATAGTAGACCCTTACCCTAAAGGATATAGTATGGGTATTTCCAGTATTCATTATGCTAAGGATCCTTGACATCTGGTCATTTGTAATTTGGGGAAGGCTTGCATTTCTATCGCAGGATCTGCACTGTTTTTCTTTCTCTCTGAGGTAGAACGAATTCATAGCAGTAACTCTTTGTGAGTGGGGTGTTCTCCATTTAGAGGTTTTCATAGACCCCCTTTTCTATTGTCAAACATCCACTGGAATTTCAAATGCAGACTAAAGAGCATGTCAGCATCAAATCTAAAAATAAAGGAGAGTTACTAAGAATCTCCAGCACTGATGAGGAATAAGGGCATTCCTTAGAGCAATGTTAAGACACAGGTACCCTGTGTCTTACCATCAGAGTAAGAGTACCAGTCTTGCCCTCATACCACTCTACTCTTCATAGAGTAGTGCTACATCCTCAAGTAAGTTCCTATGAGGGTACATGCAGTAAAAATTCTGGGGCCATGCTTGTCCAAAACAATATTTATTCTGCTATC
This sequence comes from Mesoplodon densirostris, assembly GCF_025265405.1. Taxonomy (NCBI): domain Eukaryota; kingdom Metazoa; phylum Chordata; class Mammalia; order Artiodactyla; family Ziphiidae; genus Mesoplodon; species Mesoplodon densirostris. Next base: position 5,877,546 of record NC_082666.1, read on the forward strand.
TCAACTAACAATTTAGATAGTTGTAGAATTTGGTATTGCAAATAATTCTCCTTTAGGACACTGAAGTCATCATTCATTGTCTTCTAACATCCAGTATTTTTTTACAACAGTGTTATTGATAAAATTAGATATATAATAAAGAACAAAAATTTTGGATATACAATAAACTGCACATATTTAATGTGTATACTTTGACACTGTTTTACATATACACCCAAGAAACCATCATTACTATCAAAGTCATGAACATGCACCCCACCAAAGTTTCCTCATGCCCCCTTGTAATTTTTCCATCCCACCCCTCCCCATTCTCCAGCCTCCCCGCCTTTGGCCTCCTCATCCACAAATAACCACCCATCTATTTTCTGTCACTATAGATTAGTTTGTGTTTTCTGGAATTTTATATAAATAAAAGCACATGGTATGTACTCTTTTGTCAGAGTTCTTTCACGCAACATAATTATTTTGATATTCATCCATGTGATGCTGTGTATCGTAGCTCATTCCTTTTGAATGCTGAATAGTGTTCAATTGAATGGGCATACCACAATTTGTTTATCCATTTACTTGTTGGTGGATATTTGGACAGTTTCCAATTTGGGGCTGTTATAAATACAGTTGAATATCGGTCTTTATTATGGACATATACTATTATTTCTCTTGGGTAAATACCTAGGCATAGCTGGATCATATGGTAAGTGTACATTTATGGTGAGTTAGTGTTTAATGGGTACTGTTTCAGTTTGGAATGATGAAAAAGTTCTGGAAATGGATGGTGGTGATGGTTGCACAACATTGTGAACGTTCTTAATGCCATTGAATTGTGCACTTAAAATGGTAAATTTTATGTTATATATATTTTTTACTACAATAAAAAATTTAATCACCCTAGGAAATAAAATACTGAGGTGCCAAAAAAGGGGGGATCTGTTGGAGTGCTTCTGTGGGAAGCTTGTGAAATGCAGGCCATGAAAGGAATGGGTTTGGCAGTGGAGCAAGGCTGCCAAGTCAGGAAGGGTTCTCTTTTCATCTCTCACCTTGGTAACTGTCTTGTGCCTTTTGTGGCTTCATCCTTTCTTGTGGCCAACTTGCTATTTCTGCTCCTCAGACTGGAAGGTGGAATATCGAAGCAAACAGCACTGGAGTCTACACAACATCATTGCCAGCCACCTGTAGAGAAACTGACTTCTTTATCTCCATTCCAGTTTAAGAATTCCAGGGTGGGGCTTCCCTCGTGGCTCAGTGGTTAAGAATCCGCCTGCCAATGCAGGGGACATGGGTTCAATCCCTGGTCCGGGAAGATGCCACATGCCATGGAGCAACTGAGCCCGTGTACCACAACTACTGATCCTGTGCTCTAGAGCTCACAAGCCACAACTACTGAGCCCACGTGCTGCAACTACTGAAGCCCATGTGCCTAGAGCCCATGCTCCACAACAAGAGAAGCCACCGCAATGAGAAGTCCATGGACGCAACGAAGAGTAGCTCGTGCTCGCCACAGCTAGAGAAAGCCCACGTGCAGCAACGAAGACCCAAAGCGGCCAAAATAAATAAATACAATAAATTTATATATATATAAAAAAAGAATTCCAGGGCAAGGTTCTGATTGGCTCAGAAAGGTTGGGTGTCCACCCTAAACCAATCGGCTGTGGCCAGGAGTGGAGTTCCCCATCAACTTTAGAATTGGAGTGGAAGGGAGGCACCCAGCTCTCCAAATACACTGTGTGCCTGGAGATGTTTGCTGGGCAGACAAAAGTCAGTGCTGATAACAGAGCTAAGCAGAGAAAGAACTGGATTCATATTTGTTCATATTTTCCTTTTGAGGAGCTGAAAATACTCTCTCTCTCATACTCTTGTCTTTTCCATCATCTTTGTGAGGCAAAGCAGGTGAGCATCTGACCCATTCTAATAGTGGAGAAAGTAAGGACATAGTGAAGTCAAGTGACATATCCAGATTCCTGATAGAAATTACACGGTGTTGTATGTCAGTATTCCCAACACCAAGTATCTGGTCCACAGAGACACTAAATTATGTTGAGTGGATGAATCCCAGTTTATCAAATCCCAGCATATTATCACTTGGATACAATTTCCCTCAGATGATCTGCTAGAATTTAAGTAGTAGAATCAATCCCACTCCTTGCTGACAGAAGGAAAATTACTCTAGATCGTTACTGATCACTCTCACTGTTGATGCATAGATTGGCTGGGTAAAGAATTTTAGATTGAGGGAATAATTTCCAAGGCATTCCTTCATTATCTTCTAGCAAGCATTGTTGCTGTTGAGAAGATTGATGCTGTTCCGATATATTATCCTTTTGGACTTTTTCCCCCTTTTCTTTGGAAATCTAATAGACTCTTCTTTTTTTCTCCAATGTTCTGAAATTCCATGGTGATGTGTCTTGAAGTGGATCTTTTTTCATCCATTATGCTGGCCACTTAGTTACCCTTTTGATGTGGAAATTAATGTCCCTCAATTCTGGGATATTATCCTGAACTATTTAATTGTGGATTTCCTCCATCATTTTCTCTATTTATCTCTCTAGAGCTTCTATTATTTGGATACTGGACCTCCTTTACTGGTCCTCTAATTGTCCTATCTTTTCTATTTCCCATCTCTTTGTCTTTTGCTTTTCTTTCTGGAGAAAAAAAGAGTATTCCCTCAATTTGATCTTCCAGTCTTTCTGTAGAGCTTTTCATTTATGCTGTCATGTTTTTAATTCCTAAGAGATCTCCTTTGCTCTCCCAACAGTCCTTTCTTTAAAAAGTAGCCTTCCATTCTTGTTTTGTGGATGGAATACCTTCCCTTATCTCTCTGAGGATGATAAACATAGGTTTTTTTTGTTTTTTTATTTTTTTTGCAGTACTCGGGCCTCTCACTGTTGTGGCTTCTCCCGTTGTGGAGCACAGGCTCCGGACGCGCAGGCTCAGCGGCCATGGCTCACGGGCCCAGCCGCTCCGCGGCATGTGGGATCTTTCCGGACCGGGGCACGAACCCGTGTCCCCTGCATCGGCAGGCGGACTCTCAACCACTGCACCACCAGGGAAACCCTAAACATAGTTTTTTAATAGAAGTTTTTTCTACCTGCACAGTTCATGTTGCAATGATCTCAGTTGTTTTATGTATGTATATATGTATGTATGTATCTAAGTAGGTAGGCTTTATGGTCCCTATCTTTCGTGTTACAGACTTTCCTCAGATGTTTGGGAATACATGGTGGCCTGTTCATGCTTCTGGGTGGGTGAGGGTTGTTGACTGTGGGTTTCAATGTAGAATGGTCCAGCTGGGCTGTTTGTTGGCCATCTCCCAATGTCAGCATCTTTAAGTTGTTTCTCTTGGACCAGTTCAATCCTTCCATAGAAAACTCCCAGTCTCCTTCCTGGAAGTCAGAGCACCTATTTTAGTTTAGGTTATACTTCATTCACCTGATTATCTGATTAAAGCTTGTCTCCCCCACAAGATCATCAGCTTCAGAGACAGCAGCAGTGTATCCATGTTGCTTGCCATTGTGCAACAAAAATAAGATGGATTAAGTGCTTGACGGAGGGACAGATAGATGGGTAGACATGAGATAAAGCAAACGTGGTGAAACGTTCATAGTAGAAACTAGGCGGTGGGTTAATGGGTGTTCACTGTTGAATTCTTTCAATTTTGCTCTGTTTGAAAATTTCATAGTAATATGTTGGAAAAAAGATTACATAAGTCACCTTGGGGGGAGGAAGTTGAGTCATGGATCTCAGCCATAGAGCTCTGAGAGCTCAGAGGTCTCAGAGCCATAGATTTTGAGAGGGAATGAAGGGATGGAGGAAAATATAACTGTTACCAGAAGAAAAGTGGATACTCTGGAAATAAACAACTCTTGTCCACTAAAAATGGTGACACAAAACCAGTTTGAGGGTGTGGGAGAAGAAAGAGTTTTGGTTGAAAGAGGATGCATTCAAATGGGTCATGCTCAGACAGTATTCAAAAATATATGTGCCCTCAGGGAACTATATTCAACATCTTGTGATAAACCATAATGGAAAAAAATATGAAAAAGAATATATATATATATATATATATATATATATATATATATACACACATATATATGGGAGTCACTTTGCTGTACAGCAGAAATTAACACAACATTGTAAATCAACTATACTTCAGTAAATTATATGTGCCCTGCTGGTCACATCCATCCTCCCTCATCCTTAGCTAAGACTTGGATGGACTTATCTTCTTTCCTGGCTAGACCAACACAAAATCATTTGATTGCCTATGAAACTGTTTCTTTTCCTTCTGCATAGAAAGTAAATAATGACTGCTAGGGATTGTTACATTAAACTTTCTCCCTTCCAACCATCCATCTAACCATCTATCCATCTACCTGTCCATCCATCCATCCTTCCTTCCATCAACGCATCCATCCATCCATCCATACATCCATCCACCATCCATCAGTCTATCCACCATTCATCCACACATGCATTCATCCATCCATCCATCCTTCCAACAAAGGCTTTTCCTGTGGATGGATTATTGAGGTATGGTCTCTGAAAGGCCCTTGTCTTCAATCATCATCCTCACCAAGATGGCATGATATCAGGAAAAAGATAGCTAGGATGGGGGCTGGAAATGAAATCCAGGAAGGAGTTGCAAGGAGCACAAGATAATAACCAAACCATAAAGAAACCCTGCAGTTGATATCTGTGACAGGAAAGAGACCTGAGTCAGCAGACAGAAATGGGCTGGAGTGGTGGCGGTAGCCGCGACAAACACTGCAAAGAATAAACTAGGCAGCTGAGTTGCTTGTTGTAAAGGAGAAGAACAGTTTCTATCAGAACATATGCTCTATTTGTTGCACAGAGATTTCTAGAGATTCTCAAGCCTTTTGGTCCCACAAATGAGGGATAGAGTTAAAACTGTGTGTGTGTGTGTGCTCACGCACGTGTGTGTGTGTGAGTGTTGAATCTGGTTGAGCCTGGAAGTATCTGGAAAAGAGAGAGGCCGGTAGGCAGGCTTCTCTCTCGCAGTCACATAGGTGTCCTGCTTCTATTCTATGTCCATTTTAGGAACACCAGTTTTCTGCTCTGCGGCTTGGTTTTTTGTTTTTGTTTTTTTTAACTTGTTGTTGTTGTTGTTTGTTTTTTATTTATGTTTTAAATTAATTTTTAGTGAAGTATAGTTGCTTTCCAATGTTGTGTTAGTTTCTACTGGAAGCAAAATGAATCAGCTATACATATATCCCCTCTTTTTTGGAGTTCCTTCCCACTTAGGTCACCACAGTGCATCAAGTAGAGTTTCCTGTTCTGTACAGTAGGTTCTCATTAGTTGTCTATTTTATCTGTGGCTTGGTGCTTGACTCAGCTCTGGACCTGGAGGCCAGGGGGAAAAACAATGACTACTTCACTAGAACCAGGCTGCCATGAAGCAGGAAAAATGTGATGCTTCCAAAGAAAATTCTACCCCATGTGGAAACAGGAAGTAACCTGGCTGCATTTTCAACAAAATGTCACTCTTGGTTAAGGGCCTTTCATCCCTAAGACAAAATCAGTGGCTGGAATTGCCTCAAGGGTCAAAAAGTCTTAAAGGCCAAGTGGTGGGTTATCCTTTCTCACCCCAATGCCTGGGACAAGGTGTGATTCCAGGGTCAAATCACAGGCTGCTTTTGTAATATTCGGGTGTGTTTTCCATGCTTCGCAGTGACACGTGTCTTTCTGGTTTTTCTTGTTGATGATCACAGCTTCCAAAAACTTGGGGCTCAAGAAAAGAGGCCTTGACAACAGGCCTGGGCCTCGTAGCTGCAGACCCTGAGCTGTCTTTTCATAATCTTGTAAAGAAAGCCTCCCTCCCACTGGCTGGGTTTGATGGATACTCTTGTCCGACTGAGTGGAGAGAAAGATGTTTTCATGTTTTAGAACCTGAGGCTTGCAGGTGATTCAGACAGAGAACAACCGTGGTTTGTTTGCAAAGATAAAACAGATAAGCCACAGGGAGAGCAAAGGTGAGCTCAGCAAATTCAAGTGTCCCAGTGGAATGACTAGTCTGTGAGTTGCAGTCTTTGGTCCTGAAGTTTCCAGACCTAGGATGCCCCTCCTTCTTCCTTTCTTACTGACATTAGTAAATAGAAAGAGGTGTTATTGAGTAAAGGTCTGATCCCTTTATGTAAAAAGCAAATCAAATGTACTGCATACACATAAATTCATGTGCTGGCAAATGCACAGAAAAAAAAAAATGCCCGAGGCAGAGGCAGCAAATGATAATAGAGATTACCTCTGGAGAATGATGGGGAAGGATGGGGTGGGGAGGGAAGGGATGAGAAGATGGCGGAGCCTATAGGACAGGCACTCAAAAGAGACTTTAGTCTTACCTAAAAGATGTGGCACATATATATATACAATGAAATATTACTCAGCCATGAAAAGGAATGAAATTGAGTTATTCATAGTGAGGTGGATGGACCTAGAGTCTGTCATACAGAGTGAAGTAAGTCAGAAAGAGAGAAACAAATACTGTATACTAACACATATATATGGAATCTAAAAAAAAAAACAGTACTGATGAACCTAGTGTCAGGGCAGGAATAAAGATGCAGATGTAGAGAACAGACTTGAGGACCCAGTGGGGGAAGGGGAAGCTGGGACGAAGTGAGAGAGTGGCATGGACATATATACACTACCAAACATAAAATAGATAGCTAGTGGGAAGCAGCTGCATAGCACAGGGAGATCAGCTCAGTGCTTTGTGACGACCTAGAGGGATGGGATAGGGAGGGTGGGAGGGAGGCACAAGAGGGAGGGGATATGGAGATACATGTATATATATAGCTGATTCACTTTGTTGTACAGCAGAAACTAATACAACAATGTAAAGCAATTATACTCCAATAAGGATAAAAAAAAAGACACTTTAGTCTTACCTATAATGGTAGTTTTTAAAAAACAAGTAGTATGTATTTGTGCATTGCTCATATAATTAACACTCAATTAAAATTTTTTCCTTTATTTTTTTAATTGAGGTATAGTTGATTTACAAGGTTGTGTTAGTTTCAGGTGTACAGCAAAGTGATTCCGTTTTATGTATATATAACTGAATATTATATATATAATTCTTTTTCAGATACTTTTCTATTGTAGGTTATTACAAAACATTGAATATAGTTCCCAATTAAAAATCAATTTTGAAAAAAGATCTTATTCTTTAGTGCATAGTGAGAATATCTAACCGGGTGAAAAATATATTATAGGTCAGATAAAGGAAGGATAGAAATGAACATTTGCCTGTCGTTTGCCCCTCATCATAACAAGTGACAATGGTGACGGTGGTGATGATGATGCCAAGTTTATTGAACTAGGGGCAGCTTTATCTAATTTAAGTTTTATGACCTATGAGTTGGGTACTGTCAATTATTCCCATGTTACAGATGAGGAATCTGAGACTCAGAAAGCTGAAGGGACCTGCCCAAGGTTAGTACACTGCAGAGCTAGATTTCAAGGCCATGTCTGCTGGATTTCACAGCCTCAAATTTTAACTACAATGTTACACTATCTGGTAAAAATTTTCCCCTGCTACTCAGACTCCCTTATCTTCTAAGAATGTTAGGAGAGCGATGAGAGTGGGGCAGGGAGGAAGAAGAAGGAAGAGAAAGAGACCGGGCAGAGAAAAGAGGTGCTGGGAGCCCTGTAGGGTGAAGCCTCAAGAATCCCGAGGGTCCTGAGCTGGTTGAAAACTGCCACCAGGTGCCACACCTGGGCTGAGGCAGGGTTGCCCAATGGCTAGGAGCACAGGTTCTGGAGTCAGACCCAGCTCCAATCCCAGCTCTGCCACTTAGTAACTAAGTCACCTTGAACAAGTCCCTTAAGTCTCTGACTGAGCCGAGCCATCTCGCCTGGAAAATGGCCATGTCCCATGGCTGCTCTAGGAGTGCACATGGGATGCACGCAGAGCATTCCGGAAGACGATGGCAAGAGGATGCCCGGAAGTGCCCATTGTTAGTATTGGCATCACCGATGAGGCTGTGGGCTGGGTCCTAAGCAAGCACCGAGCCACCGAACTGTGAGCACTTCCACTCTGTAGCAGAAACCAAGGAGGATGGGGCCTGTAGCACAGCAGCAGGAAGGTACTCCCATCCCTACCAGGCCTGCCTCTGTTGCCTGAGGGTTCTGAGAATGGGAGCTTGAGGGCAGGGACTCTGTCTCTCTAGTTTGCACTGTAGCCATGTGCCTGGAACAGTGTCCAGCACACAGTAAGTACTCAGGGATTATTTTTAGCAGAGCAAGAAGGGTGGGCACTCAATTATGTTTCCCGTGTGAATAAATAAATGTATGAGTATATAAATGAAGACTTCTCTGTGACAACCCAGTCCACACAGCCTCCTCCTTCTCTGGGGAGGTCTCAGCATTTAACACCCACAAAAGTCACGTCTCTAAGTCTTTCTGGTTTATCCTTGCAGCCTTGGTTTTATCTCTAAGCAGTAAGGGGTTCCCAGTAGCGCCTGTGTCTACAGGAGCTGAGCTATCACACAAACTTTATAGTTCACATTTTTATATCCCTCCCATGCTTTCTATATAAAAGCACTGAACATTCAAAAAAATTTTTTTTTGTACAAATGAACCTACTTGCAAAACAGAAATAGAGTCACAGATGTAGAAAACAAACTTACAGTTACCAAGGGGGAAAGGGAGGGGGAGGGATAAACTGGGAGATGGAGATTGACATATACACACTACTATATATAAAATAGGTAATCAACAAGGACCTACTGTATAGCACAGGGAACTCTACTCAATACTCTGTAATGACTACAATACACGGGAAAAGAATCTAAAAAAGAGTTGATATATGTATATATATAACTGAATCACTTTGCTGTACAGCAGAAACTAACACAACATTGTAAATCAGCTATACTCCGATAAAAATAAATTAAAAAATTTTTGAAGATGAATTCCTGATTTACACACGTAACAAGTTATTAAAGGAAAGGTAGAAATGGCTGTTGCCAAATCCTGATTCTGTGACAATGATATATGGATGGATTAAAATTGCCAGAATTTAATTCATGACTTTTGCATCTGTATTTGTAAGACACATAGTCTGTGATTTTCTTTTTTTGTGTTGTGTTACCATATGACAATGAAGTTAATGCAAATTTCATAAGATAAGTTGGGACGCTTCCATTCTTTTCTCTATTGTGGAAGAGTCTGAATCTTGGGATTACTTATTCCATGGATGTCTGAAGTAATCCAGACATAAAACTATCAGGCCCTGGATACTTTCTTTGGGGAGGGAATTCTTGGAGAAAATTGTCTACCTCTTCCATAGTTAATGTATTATTTGGTTTTCCACTTCTTTTAAAGTCAATTTTAGTAATTTTATAATGTCTTGGAAACTGTAAATTCCATCCAGATTTTCAATTTTACTAGCTAGATCTATACATGGAATCCCCAGTCATTTTTGAAATCTCCTCCATCATTGTATTCCCTTTCCCATTCCTAATGTTTATATTTGTTGTTTTTCTCTTTTTTCCTTTTTAGTTTTTTTTAACGAAGCTGAGTTTTCTTTCTAATGTACAAAAAACTTAAATTGTAGTGAAATATACATAACATTTACCATTGTAACCATTCTTTTTTTTTTTTTTTTTTTTTCTTTTTGCGGTATGTGGGCCTCTCACTGTTGTGGCCTCTCCCGTTGCGGAGCACAGGCTCCGGATGCGCAGGCCCAGCGGCCATGGCTCACGGGCCCAGCCGCTCCGCGGCATATGGGATCCTCCCAGACCGGGGCACGAACCCGTATCCCCTGCATCGGCAGGCGGACTCTCAACCACTGCGCCACCAGTGATGCCCTACCATTGTAACCATTCTTAAGCACACAGTTCACTGGCATTAAATACATTCATACTGTTGTACAACCATCACCACCATCCATCTCTAGAGTTTTGTCATCTTGCGAAACTGAAACTCTGACCCTTTAAACATTAATTCCCCATTCTTCTTTCCCCTCAGCCTCTGGCAACCACCATTCTACTTTCTGTCTATATTAATATTCAGCTTCTTTAGATACCTCATGTAAGTGGAATCATACAATATTTGTCTTTTTCTGTCTGGCTTATTTCACTTAGCATAATGTCCTCAAGATTCATCCATTTTGTAGCATGTGTCAGAATTTCCTTCCTTTTTAAGGCTGAATAATATCCCACTGTACGTATACCACATTTTGTTTACCCATTCATCTGTCAGTGGGCACTTGGGTTGTTTCTACCTTTTGGCCGCTGTGAATAATGTTGCTATGAACATGGGTGTGCAAATATAGAAGCTGACTTTTGAAGCCTTTGTCATGGCGGGTGGTGGGTGGAAAACCAAGAACTCCCCCTGCTGGTTCCTTGCCGGAGAAATCAGAATTAGGGCAACCCCTGGTGGCAAAGACCTCATCATTTCTTCCGCAGATGAAGAATTGAGGCTCAGAGGGGACAAGCAACGTTACTGAAGCCACACAGCCAGGAAGTTGAGGACTCAAGGTTTGGACCCAGAACTGCCACAGGAAATGCTGCTTCCCAGCCAGCTGGTCTCTCTTGTCCATCCTTCCGGGCCATGATGGTGTCTGCTCAGTGATGGGCCCGGCCCAAATGTATCCTGGGGAGAGCTGCTTCTCAGCACTGGGCAAGCTGGCTGAGGGAGTCTGAAACCCATTTTGTTCATTACAAATGAAAAGCAGATGAGACTTTAAATGTTATGCTTTGGCTGCCAGTGCTGCGTGGAGCAGGGTCCCTGTGAGCTGTCACACCAAATAAACTTGTGTTGTGAGTCCCAGAACCCACTGGTGAGTAAACCAGGCCTGGCTCTGGAGCACGCGCTGAAGGGGAAGAGAAAGTAAGCGAGTGGGAGAAAAAAGATGTCTCACCCTCAGTGCTTTCTTTGTAACCAAGGTGTGCATTTAACAAAGCTCATCCCGAAATGCAAATCAAAACTACAATGAGGTACCACCTCCCACAGTCAGAATGGCCACCATGAAAAAGTCCACACATAACAAATGCTGGAGACGGTGTAGAGAAAAAGGAACCCTTCTACCCTGTTAGCGGGAATGTAAGTTGGTGCAGCCACTGTGGAAAACAGTATGGAGGTTCCTCAGAAAACTAAAAATAGAATTACTGTATGATCCAGCAATCCCCACTTCTGGGCACGTATCTGACAAAACTATAATTCAAAGAGATACATGCAACCCAATGTTTATAGTAGCACTATTTACAATAGCCAAGACATGGAAACAACCTAAATGTCCATCAACTGTTGAATGGATAAAGAAGATGTGGTACATATATACAATGGAATACTACTCAGCCATAAAAAAGGAAGTAATGCCATTTGCAGCAACATGGATGCAACTAGAGATTACCATACTAAATGAAGTCAGTCAGAAAGAGAAATACAAATAACATAAGATATCACTTATATGTGGAATCTAAAATATGACACAAATGAACCTATCTACAACACAGAAACAGAATCATGGACATAGAGAACAGACTGGTGGTTGCCAAGGGGGAGAGGGTTGGGGGAGGGAGGGAGTGAGATGTTGGGGTCAGCACATGTAAGCTTTTATATATAGAATGGATAAACAGCAAGGTCCTACTGTACAGCACAGAGAACTATATTCAATATCCTGTGGTAAACCAAAATGGAAAAGAATATTTAAAAAAAAGAGAGGGGGCTTCCCTGGTGGCGCAGTGGTTGAGAATCCGCCTGCTGATTCAGGGGACACGGGTTCGTGCCCCGGTCCGGGAAGATCCCACGTGCTGCGGAGCGGCTAGGCCCGTGAGCCATGGCCTCTGAGCCTGCGCGTCCAGAGCCTGTGCTCTGCAACAGGAGAGGCCACAACAGTGAGAGGCCCGCGTACCGCAAAAAATAATAATAATAATAAATAAAATAAAATAAAATAAAATAAAATAAAGAGGGACTTCCCTGGTGTTCCAGTGGTAAAAAATCTGCCCTACAATGCAGGGGTTGTGGGTTTGATCCTAGTTAGGGAACAAAGATCCCACATACCGCGGGGCAACTGAGCCTATGCGCCACAACTACTGAGCTCGTGCACCTCAACTAGAGGCCACGTGACTCAAAGTACAGAGCCCGTGCGCTCTGGAGCCTGTGCACAACAACTACAGAGAGAAAACCCACACGCCACAACTAGAGAGAAGCCCGTGTGACACAACGAAGAGCCCGTGCCTCAACGAAAGATCCAGCATGCCTCAACGAAGACCCTGCATACCCCAACGAAGACCTGACATGGCCAAAAATAAAATAAATAATAAAATTTTTTAAAATCTTAAAAAAAAAGAATATGTATATGCATACCTGAATCACTTTGCTGTACAGCAGAAATTAACACAACATTGTAAATCAACTCTACTTCAATTTAAAAAATTGAAAGAAAACAATGTTCATTCCATCCCACCCTCTTTCTGCTTAAAATGCTCTCATGCCCTCCCCACATGCCCCCCCCCAACCCTGCTCTCCAGATAATGTCTCCAATTTTGCAGGATCTGGCCCTGCTGTACTCCAGCCCCACCCCTTTCAAACTCCCAGCACCCACCTTGCTGAATCACACGCACTTCTCAGAACATGTTGTTTCATGCGCTCCAGGCATATTAGTTTACTGGGGCTGCTGTCATAAGGCACCACAAACTGGGTGGCTTCAACAGCAGCATTTACTGTCTCTCAGATCTGGAGTCTAGAAGTCTGAGATCAAGGTGTCCACAGGGTTGGTTCCTTGTGAGGGCTGTGAGGCAGAACCTAGCTTCTGGTGGTTTGCTGGCTATCGTTGGCACTCTTGGGCTTGTAGAAGCGTCCTTCTAATCTCTGCCTTCATCTTCATGTGGCCTTCTCTCCCTGTGTGTCCATCTGTGTCATGTTGGATTAGGGTCCCCTCCTACTCGTATGTGACCTCATCTTAACTAATTACATCTGTCAGGATCCTATTTCTAAAAAAGGTCATATTCTGAGGTACTGGGGGTTAGGAATTTGGCATATGAATTTGGGGGTTACAGTTCAACTCATAACACTAGGCTTTGCCCATGCTGTTCTCTCTGTGTGGAACTCCCTTCCCTTACTTGTCTGGCAGGAAAGCTTCCATTTGCTTCCAAATGTCAGCTCAAGCACCGCTCCATGGCAAAGGCTTCATAGTAGCTGAGCTACTGTGACCTAGCCTCCACTGTACCCCACTGTCCTTGCACAGCCACCGGCCAGCACACCAAATGCTTTGTACCCATCTGTCTGCCTTCCTGACTCTACCAGATTGTTGTTTCCTCAAGGGTAAGGATTGTGCCTGAAGACCTTCCTGTGTCCAGAACCCTGGCAGGATGGGCACATAGGAGGCGGCCCTGGCTCAATGCCCCTTGAATTAATGCATAAATTAAGAAGGAAAGAAAGATGAGAAAAGATGAGAGAAATGGGGAAGAGTGGGCCAAATCAATGTCACGTGTCCCTGCTGGCCCTCCCTCTACCAGGGGAGACGTGAGTGGTTCCCGCGCTTCTGATAGAACCTCAAGCATCAGTGTTGTGTTTGGGGTCTGGGTTTTCTCTGGTGGATGGTTGGGGTCGGGGTGGGTGGCGAGAAGAGAGTGGTGGGAGTCCCTGAGGGCTCAAGGTGGTGGACCTGGGGGTGTGCATGGGGGAGGGGGGTGGAAGCTGGAAACCTACAAGGCCAGGCCCAGTTTCCCACAGAAGCAAACCACAGTCCTTAAACACTCCCCAAACAAATTTATGATGTAAATCTGGTTTTGAAATAATAACAATAATGATAAATAAAAAGAGTGAGCGGATGCTAGAGGGAGGGAACGGGGGCTCAGCCAGGCCCCTCCCCCGGGACACCGAGGGGGGAAAAGCACATGGAAAAATTGAAATTAGTTGTGACAGCTGAAATTCTCTGCTCTGCAGACGACATTTGACAGGGTACTTAAAAAAATAATAAGAAAAGGGAAAGTGGATTGGGCTGCCCGGGGAGGGGGGATTTCAAGTGACACAAGACGCATAATTCAAGCTTCTTAGATTGCAAAAGCTCTTCTTACCTAAGGGGCCTGCTGCCTTTATTTTTATCCAAATGGCTCAATTACCTCAAAGCCCCACAGAGAAAATTACGGATGTTTGCCTCTATTTTTCTCCTCTTGTCTCGACAACTGTAGATATTTTGTTTTCCTTCTTTCTCTCGTGCTCTCTCTCTCTGGTTTTTTTTTTTTTTTTTTTTTTTTTTTTTTTTTTTTTTTTTTTTTGCGGTCGGGAGTGAAGAGAGTAGGGGGGTGTTCCGATGGGCTAAGGGGCTGGAGGCTTTTGAAATTGCTCCTCCAAACCCGCGTCGCGCGCGCGCGCACACACACGCACACACCACAGCTGGTCTTTGTGTGCGTGTCCGTTTTGACGTTTGTCCTTTCCATCTTCCGGTCGTGTCCGATCGTGCTGTCCTATCATCCTCCCTGTGACTCCTTTCCCTCCTCGGCCTCTTGCTCTGTACCAGTGGCGGCAGTTCCCTCTGGCCTCCCAGCTGCCCAGTGGGTACCCCGCCTGGTGGCTCTCTTTTCATCTCAGCTATTTCCAAACCCTGCAATAGACACAGGGAGGCGCCAAGGTGCCCATTTTCCAACCTTCTTATTGGGTCTCCATGTGTCATTTTCAGAATTGGTGCTCCGGGGAGCCGGGCCTGGACGCTGCAGCGCTCACACCTGCCTGCTCTGAGACTTGGAAGCTGCCTCCGGTTCCAGAAAGCTCCTTTTGGGGCTCTGAGGGTCCAAGGAATGATGTCTGAGCGTCAGGCTCCAGGACCCTGGTGGGTGGGCTATATGGGGGATTCAACCTCTTGCTTGACTGGGGCCTGTGCCTCCCTCTCCAGCCCACTCTCCTGGCCTTCTTCTCCTCACCATGGCCCCAGCCTCCCCTTCCACCCATCTCCCTTCCCCCTTCTGGCCCCTCCCACCAAGCCAGGACCCTCTCTTTCCTTGAACCTCTTCTGGTTCTTTGACCTTGGGATAAGCCCTTCATTGGCCTGGCTTTGGGATAAAAACTAAATCTCCCCACACTCCCACCCCCCAAGGGCCTCCTTCCTTCCAGCTTCATCATGGAGTCTCTCTCCGTCCCCTCCCAGCACCTTCCCACCCTGGGCCTTTGCAGCTGTGTCTCCTTCCTCCTGGCTTTCCCTCTGCTTGTCTCTCTTCACCCACCTCACTCTCACTCAGCCTCAGGTATCCCTGAAATGTCCCCTCCTCAAGCAGCCTTCCCAGCTCACTCCTGTCCGCCATCAGGGCAGGCCCTCAAAGCTCTCTGTAGCCTCTGCACCTGGGGGTACCACACAAAATCCTGAATGGCTGCATGGACCAGGTACAGCCAACCACAATGGGCGCTGACTGCAGCCTGTCCTTGTCCAACGCGGCTGTCCACCCACTAGTCATTCTTGGTTTGATGCCCATCACCCCCCACGAGATGTAAGCCCCGTGCGGACAGACCGTGCTCCCTGTTGTATCTACAGGGCAGTGCACAGCGCAGGTGCTGGATAAATAGCTGTTGACGGGGACCTCCCTGGCAGTCCAGTGGTTAAGACTCTGCCCTTCTAACACAGGGGTGACGGTTCGATCCCTGGTCGGGGAATTAGGATCCCACATGCCACACAGCATGGTCAAAATTTTTTTAAAAATAAAAAAAAAAAAAGCTGTTGATGGACTGGAAGGCCGTTGGGACAAGGCCCTTTCTGGGGACCACTGATTTCTGATTTCTGTGCCCACCAGTCCCCTCTTATGCCTGCATGTAGCTTAGCCATGTGTGGGCAGCCAAAATGTAAGTAAATCAAGTGGAACAGGACATGGGTAGGACCCATGGCATCATAGTTGTTCTTCAAAGGTTCAGGGTCAAAGGGCCTGGATGCAAATTCCAGCCTCAGATCTCTCTCTCTCTCTGGGTGGCCTTGGGCAATTGATTGAGCTTCTGTGCCCTCACCTGTAAATGGGCAGGGAAAATGCTATTGTGTGTAAGTTACTTAACCTTTTGTGCCGGCTTATAGCATTCTGATTATTGAATTAGCTTTATTTCTTATTTTCTTATCCTCTTGTCTTCCGTAATCAAGAGAGATCCCTGGTTGATCCCCGCTTGCCTCTCCAATCCACTGTCTACTTCTCCATTCACTTGACATGTATTTACTGCATGTCTATTATTTCCGGGTGTGAAGATGCAGCAGTGAGTAAATCAAGCAAAAAGCCTGCCCACAGAAGATACCGTCCATGGAGTGCCCACTGCATGTAGGTCCCGGGCCGATGGCTTCACACAGTGTCTCAATGACTCCTCTCCACATCTCTTGGTGGTAGAACCTATGACTGTCCCCATTTTATAGCTGGAGAAACTGAGGCTCAGAGCTTGAGCAATTTGCCCGAGGTCAATGGTTAGTGTCAGAATTGAGATTTGAATTCAAACCCTTCTGAAGCCAGATCTTGAACATTCCTCCACTAATCACGCATCTGATTGGGCCACTCCTTTGCATAATCCTCCTCCATAGCCTCCATACTCCTGAACTCGGCCCAAGGGTACAGCAAGACCTGACCCCTGCCTTCATCTTCTCCCTCAAGTCTCTCCCGTCCCCCTTGAGCCCCTTCACCATGGCTGGGTACTTCCCTCCAGCCACACAGATCTGTCAGGTCCCCAGACGGGTCTATGGCTCTCTGACCTCCTAGCCTTTGCACGTGCTGTTCCCTCTACCCAGAACACCCTTCCCCTCCTCTTGGTCTGGTTAACCTTCCTTCTCCTCCAGGTCCCAGCCAGACCTAACCTCCTCAGGGATGCTCTCCTCCTTTCCCTGAGGCTGTTATACTAACTGGCTAATCCCTCTACTAGCCTGTGGGTTCCCAAGGTCAGGGCTTTTGTTTGCCCTTTTCAAAGTTATATCCTGAGCACGTAACACAGGGTCTGCCTGGCACACAACAGGAACTCAACAATATTTGCCGAATTAACGAATCAATGAAAAATTGCAGAAGTCACTCTCCCGGCCTCCTCTTCTCACCCATGTACTGCAAAAGTGAGCTGTCACATAAACATAGGGGATATTTTTTTATGAGAAATGAAGATGGGTTTATTGAGTGTATATAAACTTGACCTATCTGGGGAACAGGAAAATGAGCATTCCACTAGCATTTAAAGAATTATTTTCCTCTTAAAAAAGAAAGATGTGAACAACCTGGGAGAAAGATCAATGAGCTCCTTGTGCGGAGAGACTATTCCATAAAAGCGCCCACGACGACATACTTTGTAGAGAGGGCAGCGCTGAGAAGCAGAGTGGCTCCTCCAGAGGGGAGCACACTCCCCAGTCGTGGCACCCCGTGTGGGTTACTGTGCAGCTTAATCCAGCATCAGTGTTGCAAAACAATGTGTCACAGGGGCAGACTTACTGGAACTCCGTGCCAAACCACGCGGCAGCTTTCTCGAGCTGGGGCTGGATGGGAGCTCCAGGAGGGACCCAAGACATCAGGGGTGTCAGGAGGTGCCCTGCAGAGCAGAGGGAGAAGAACTGGGGCGTCTTTGGGGCTGAGGGTGAGGAGCAGAGGTATGGGGGGAGCACGGGCCTCTCTGGGACCCCCTAGCCCAAGCATCTCCAGGAAAGGCCACAAAATCCATAGATGCCGGTGCGAGCGACTCTACAGCGGGAGATGAGGATGGGACTGGGGCTCCTCTTGTAGCTGCTGTGAGAGAAGGTGGACCCCCAGAAGCAGAGCAGGAGGCCAAGAGGAAGGACCCTTAATGCTGCCCTCAGCACAGGCATCCTGGGCAGCCTCCAGGGCCCACATCCCGGGATTGGAAGTGACCGCCCACTGTCAAGGGCAGGGAGGCAATTAAGTTACTTTCATTTGCAAGATTTTTTTTTTTTTTTTTTTTTTGTGGTGCCTCTGAAATCACATGCACCTAGGACGGTTAAAGTTTGCAAAGCAAACATAAAGGAGGCATCAGAAGCGATGGTGAAGAGGGTGGTAATTGGGCTTCCCTGGTGGCACAGTGGTTGAGAGTCTGCCTGCTAATGCAGGGGACACGGGTTCGAGCCCTGGTCTGGGAGGATCCCACATGCCACGGAGCGACTAGGCCCGTGAGCCACAACTACTGAGCCTGCGCGTCTGGAGCCTGTGCTCCGCAACAAGAGAGGCCGCGATGAGGAGTGGCCCCCGCTTGCCGCAACTAGAGAAAGCCCTCGCACAGAAACGAAGACCCAACACAGCCAAAAATAAATAAATTAATTAATAAACTCCTACCCCCAACATCTAAAAAATAAATAAATACGCTGAATGTTAAAAAAAAAAAAAAGAGGGTGGTAATTATACCAGGAACCTGGGAAGAGTGAGTTATTTTGACCAGCGGTTCACTTTGACTTTGAGCTTCCAAAGACAAGGCCAAAAGGGAAACTGGCAGAAGCGAAAGACCAGGTGATGATAATAACCAGCACCTCGCCATGTAGCAAGGCAGGCGAAAGAAGCAGGGAATATGATAGCAGCTCCGGTGTGCTGGGCACTTCCTTGAAGCCTAGGGCCTTGTTGAGACCTCTCCGTGGCCTCCTGGGGAGGCTGCCATCACCATTTTCACCATGCAGATGAGAGAGCTGAAGCTCAGAGAACTGAGCATCGTATCCGAGGTCCATGAGCTGCAGAGGCAGGCTTCAAACTGGGGCTGCTCAGAGCCAAGCCCACACGTGCTGCCTGCACCCATGGCTCTCCTGCCTCTGGGGAAGCGGCAGGTGGAGGCTGCAGCGTGGACCAGCGGACAGAGCCATCTTCACATGCAGGTGCAGTGGGGTAAGGACTTGCCGTCCTCAAGACCCCCGGCCTGACAGCTGCCAGCCAGCGCCTGGGCCCCCTAATGGAGTCCTGATACAGTGCACAGCGGTGACAGTTGAGCCCAGAGAGAGCAGGGTGCGTCGCACCTGTCTGACAGAAGGGACAGGTCACCCGCAACCCTGTAATCCTCTGCTTTCTGCAAGGCTGTGGCGCTTAACCCCTGCCTCTCCAGACTGGGCAGCGGCCACACCAGCAGGGCCAGCGAGCTGGGGGTCCTGAGGATCCAGAGCAGAGGGAACACTGGCTCCTCCCTCTTCCCATCCCAGGGAGGACCTTTCACTTCTGCCGCCCAGCCAGCGCCTGCTTGGGCTGTTGGAGCAGCGGAGGGAGAGCTCCCTACCTCTGCTCTCAACCCCTGCCTCCCAACTCCTTCTCCACCTGGAAGCCAGTAGGGGTCTTTGAAAAAGAGACATTTCGTGAGAACACCTTGCTGTTCTCATCCCTTCCATGGCTCCCTATTGCCCTCAAGATAAAGCCAAGCTCCTACTGTGTCCTGCGGGGTCCTTCTGGCCCGGTTCTTGTCACTTCGTGAGCCTTTCCCCTGGGCTCCTTTCCGGTCCTCCAGTTCAGCCCTGCCTCAGGACCTTTGCATATACCGTTCCTTCCAACTGCGATCCCGCCCCACCTCACCTCTGCCCACGCGGTGTGCAGGCTCAGCTCTTAACCTTCAGGTCTCAGCTTTACCTGCCTGATTCCTGAGATTGGGTCAGGGTGCCCTGTAATGGTCCCCAGCAGCCCCATCCTTCAGACTGTGATTCTCTGAGGGCTGGGGAGGGCCTGTGCTCACGACTCCAAGATCCAAACAGGCACCACCTCAGTGAATCCTTGTAGCATCCGTAAGGGCTGACATTGCAACTATGCTGCTTTCCCCACGAGGAAAGTGATGCTCTGAGAGTGTGGGGCTACAGGTCACATGGCCTGTCTGGAGCAGAGTGAGGATTTGAACCCGGGTCTGTCCGAGGCTCTGGAGCACTACACCAGGCAGGCTTTGGGAGCTGGGAGAGACCTTAGACGCCACAGTCCAAAACCCTCCAGGGATGTAAGCGGAAACTGAGTCCTAGAGTTGGGCAGTGACCCCTCCCCCTCCCAGGGCCCCGTCGCAAGTTGGTGGGGTGCTGGGAGAGAATCCTGTCCCCCCACCCAGGCCTGTATTCTTCTCTGCCCCCCACCCAGTGAGCCCTGTCTCTTCTCTCCTAGCGAGAGCCTCCCGGTGCAGAGGCAGGAGAGGGGGGCGATGCCTGGGCTAGGACCCTTCCCTAGGAGCTGGGCTGGGAGCAAAGGGGCTTCTCGCAGAGGTCCCCTCCTCACCCCTCCCCCAGCCCTGCCAGCAGCTGCTTAGCACAATTAGCCAACAAGTGGCTGTTTTGCGGAGTTACTGCTGATGTGTTTTAAGTGGCTTTCTGAGTGGGAAATGCTCAGTAGGAGAGTCAGGCAGACAAAGGGGAGCAAATGCATTAGGTTTTATCGGTCTGTTTTGCACACATCTGACAGCACTCTTTGAAACAAGTTCTCTTTAGCCCTGGGAGAATGATAAAGAGACAAGAGGGAGAGAGTGCAGACAGGCAGGCACGCTCGCTCGCTTGCACACGCACCCGTCCTCCGAGTGGAGGCATAATGGCCGGAGACATTGGAGCGAACTGTCCGACAGATGGGGCCTGCCCTGCTCCGAAGGAGAGGCTCAGGCGGCAGAGACAGTCTTCAGGTGAAACAGAATAACTGAATTAGCCAACCATTGTGCGGTGAGAGGGTAGTGCGTCCGCCTCTTCCTAATGGCCGCCCAGTTGCCAGAGAATGAAACCTCTTCTGATCACGCAGACGATCCAAGGACAAAAGTCACCGAGAGATGGCAGAGGGAGTGGGGAGGAGGGAGCCCCCCTACCTGGGTTGAGGCTTGGACAAAGGGTCCATCTCCTGGCCACCCTCATGCCCAGGGCTTCTGCTCTAGGCTTGGTAAGAAGTAGTGAGCAAGGAAGTAGCTACTTGTGAGGGGATGCTGGAGTCGGGAGCAGGGGTCCTGGGAGCAGGAAGGAGTGTGGCAGACAGGCAGCTGACACAAGGGTACGTAGACAGTGGGATATGGTCTGGGGTTAAAGCAGTTTTCCTTAACCTCAGTTCAATGCAGCCATCTTTAATAATCCTCTTTTCTCCCAGGTCTTGTTTCTTAAAAGGAGAGGATTTGATTTAACCCATTGTCCATCCATCCATCCACTCAATGATTCATCCATCCAGATGGACAGTCATTCATTTAACAAGCACTTTTGTTCAATAAAGGTTAAAAATATTTTATTTTGCTGTACATACAGCTGTGAGTACTGAGGTTGACATACACTTTCCTACTATTGTTCCTTTTTCGTGGTGAGCTCTCTCCCTGGAAACCCCCATCTTTCCACCTTTGTTGACTGACATTTTATCTACTTTCAAAGTCCATTTTGCATGCTAGCTCCTGGGTGGCTCTTTTTCAGATTCACTCATCTCTACTTGAGTTAGAGATCATTTAATAAGTATTTTTTGAGCCCGGATTATGGGCCAGGCATTCTGCTAGGGGCTGGGAATACAGAGTGAACGAGAAGCTCACAGGGTAGCAGACAGACAGATGATAATTAAAAATCCCAGAAATAATCATTAATTATAGTTGTGATGTGTACTCGGTGGAGAAGCTGCACGGATCTGTAGGGCACCTTGGTGGAGGGTCGGGAAGACTGCCTGGAGGAAGAGACCTTGGGGGGCGGTGCTGGGAAGTGGGGCAGGAGGAGGGGGATGGGGGACACTGAGAGCCTCAGATGGGCAGAGAAGGAAGGAAAGGTGACATCTGGGCAGCAGAAGGGTAGTGAGAAGGCTCTGAGGAGGACCAGAGCCCTGAGGAGTGGGAGGGGACACATGGAGGGCCAGTGAGCCCATGTGAGCCTGGGCACAGGGGTGAGACCAGGATGGGTCTCTGTTCCCCACATTTCAATGGCAAACACTGGCAGTGACAGAGGGGCGGATGGAGGGAGATGCCAAGGACAGTCCTTGCCCAGGAGGAGCTGGCCTTGGAGGGGAACCCTGTTGCTCACCCCACCCCCGGTCCTCTGTTCTGGGCCTTCCTCTGCTCTGTGCATCCCTGGGGGCCTTGGTCAGAGGCTGGAGGACAGGAAGGGCATAGAATCAACAAGGAGAATAAGAGACCTATGTGTGTAGCAGGCAGGTTCGGACCCGCCCTGCTTAAAGTTCCCTAAGTTGGATAAACCACCTTCAAGGGACACCTGGGGAAAGATGGCGCCTCCTGTAACATGCTCCCCTCAGGATCGCTTTCAACGAAGAGGATGCTTTTTTCTCCCTTCAGTAAAAGATGTACTTTCTTTTTTCTTGCTCATTACAATAGTAACAGGTATTTGCTGAAAGAGAAGGTCAAAAGTCACAGAACTCAACAGACCAGAACCTTGGGGCCCCCTTTTCTCCCACCCCCAAGTCCAGTCCATCAGGTAATCCTGTTGGCTCCACCTTCAGAATCAATCCTGACTCCAACCCTGGCTATACCACTGCCACCCTATCGCCTGGCCGCAGCCCCCATCATGGATCTTCTAGACCTGGCAGTAGCTTCCTAATGGTCTCCAGACTGAGCTCCTGCCTCAGGCTCTTCACTCAGCAGCCAGTGGAGACCATGTCATTGTGGCGGGGGAACAGCGAGGGACCATGACACATCTCTGCCTAAGAGCCTCTGGTGCCTTTGGTCTCACTCAGAGCAAAAGTCAAAGTCCTGGGGCTTCCCTGGTGGCACAGTGGTTAAGAATCTGCCTGTCAAGGCAGGGGACACGGGTTCGAGCCCTGGTCCGGGAAGATCCCACATGCCACGGAGCAACTAAGCCCGTGTGCCACAACTACTGAGCCTGCGCTCTAGAGCCCGCGAGTCACTACTGAAGCCCGCGCGCCTGGAGCCCGTGCTCTGCAACAAGAGAAGCCACCTCAATGAGAAGTCCGTGCGCCGCAACGAAGAGTAGCTCCCGCTCGCCCCAACTAGAGAAAGCCCGCATGCAGCAATGAAGACCCAACACAGCCAAAAAAAAAAAAAAAAGTCAAATTCCTCTTCTCTACCCACAAGACACTATATGATCTGCCCTCCAGCTCTCTCCTCTTCTCTCCCTGCCGTCCTCCCTATTCTTTCTCCCCTTCTATCCTCTACCCACCCCCTTCCCCACTAGCAGCTTCCTTGCTGCTCTTTAAACCCATGACCTCACTCTCGCCTCAGGGCCTTTGCACCTGCTACTTTGAACATCCCTCCCCCACCCCCCATCTGGAGGGCTAGCTCAGGTTGCTCCCCAAATGTCACCACTTCAGAAAGGCTTCCCTCACTGCCTTGTGTAAAATAACCCCTTCCCGGGCTGAGGGGAGAGGGAAATGGGGGAGCTACTGTTTAATGGGCACAGAGTTTCAGTTTCACAAGGTGAAAACCGTTCTGTAGATGATGGTGGTGATGGTTGCACGACAACGTGAGTGTATTTAATGCCACTGAACTGTACACTTACAGACGCTAAGAGGGTAACTTTTACATTATATGTATTTACCACAATTAACAATAAAAATTCAATTAGGTATGCAAATACAGCAGATGGTACTCCCATGGGTAGACCTCATAGGAGGCATCAATACCTGAAATGCAGCCTCTGACCTATGAGCAGATATTTTCATTCTTTGAGACTCTAACGTGGAAACAAGTGGATGGTTTAAATGCTAGTTTCAATTACCAAGTAATGTAGTGGCTCTAGGGGAGAGGGCCATGCCAGCATTCACTGCCATGGAGCTAACGATAATAAAGCAAGTCCCAATGAAAAAAAAAAAATAGTCCCTTCCCATCACTCTCCACCTCTTCGCTCTGCTTCGCGTATCTTACTAGCCCTCATCATCATCTGACACCTTATGCTATTTGTTTCCAGGTCTGTGATCTGCTTCCCTGCCCCTTGAGTGTGGGCCCCATGGGCATAAAAGCTTGGTTTGCCAACCAGGGCATCCTCAATGCCTGGTGGAGTGGAAGTTCACAGAATGACTGTGGCTGCACCAAACGCTGACCTTCCACCACCTTCCTCTCCCTCCTTCTCCATTCTGGCCGTCAGAGCAGGAAAGGGGGTGGCTCCTCCAGCCTCGTTCGTTCGTTCTTTCATTCATTTATTCAGTGCGTGTTGATTAACTCCTGCTCGGCCCCAGTTGTCCTCCCCTTTAGGATCAGGACAAGATCTTATTCCTTTCTGTCCCTTCTGCTTCCCCCCAGGGTTAGCCCAGCAGGTGGCGCACGGCCCATCAGTGCCCACGGTGTGCAGTGCCTTGTGCCACAACTGAACTCCCTCCCGTTGGTCTCTGCCACTCTGGCTTTTGAGATGAGCCTGGCTGTGACGGGTTCCTTGCTATCATCCAGCGTGAGTGAGATAAGGAAGCAAGGCAGTGAGTAGAGGGGGATGGACACTTGCAGAGCTTGCAGGTCAGGGAACACAGGTTTTATTTTTCTAAGGATAGTTTGTCCAAATGGATCAGGTGTGATTTTATTTTCCTGCTCCTTGGCCTGACCCTGGTGATGCAGGAGAGATTTAGAACAACAATGACAAAAATGTTGGGTTTCATCTGAGGGTGCCGACTCCAGCCCACGCTGAGGGAGAGACAAGAGACATCAGGGAGATGGAGGCCCTCAAGGGCCCTGCCCAGCATTCTCCTGGTAAAAACTCACAGGCTATGGACCCCAGAGTTGGGTACTGATTGCCCCTCGTAGACACATTAAAATAATCTGAAGACTAGGGGACAGGCTGGGTTTGGGGTTCCTTCCTCTTAACCTCTCAAGCAGCTGAATGAATAATTTTAGTAAAACAACAGTGAGACCCAGCAATTCCACTCCTGAGTAATAATAGATGAGTGCCTATGAAACTAATGTACAAGACTGTTCAAAGGAGCTTTACACCTGTGCCTCTAGTAATTTTTGATTATATACTGGACATTGTAATGATGCGTTATAGAGACTCTGGATTCTGTTATCTTCTTAGGAAGACTATTGGTTCTTATTGGAGCAGGAGTTTCATTGCTAGCTGATCACCTTGGGCTCATGCATGCTTGGCTTTGTACCTTGTTAGAGCAGATCTGTAGAGAGCCCAAGGTGTTTCTCAAATCCCTCTAACTTGGCAGGTCTGAAACTCTTTTTATTTATTTATTTATTTATTTATTTATTTTATTTTTGGCTGTGTTGGGTCTTTGTTGCTGTGTGCAGGCTTTCTCTGGTTACAGCGAGCGGGGGCTACCCTTCGTTGCGGTGCGCGGGCTTCTCATTGCAGTAGCTTCTCTAATTGTGGAGCACGAGCTCTAGGTGCGCGGGCTCAGCAGTTGTGGCTCGCGGGCTCTAGAACATAGGCTCAGCGGCTGTGGAGCACAGGCCCAGTTGCTCCACGGCATGTGGGATCTTCCCGGACCAGGGCTCAAACCTGTGTCCCCTGCACTGGCAGGCAGACTCCCAACCACTGCACCACCAGGGAAGCCCCTGAAACTCTTAATTTTGCTTCCCCTGTGGATCTTGTCAGGGCTTTTTTTGTTGCTGTTATTAGGACATGTAGACCTTACTGTAGGGCACAGTCCTCCTTCCTAAGGGGAGACTCTTCTGATGTCAGAGTTGGAGACCCACGATGTTAATGAGGTCTCTCCTCTCTGGCTGGACCAGAATGCCAACATCCCCCAGCATTGCTTGATTTCAGTATCTCTGTTCCACTCCCCACCCTATAGCAGCTGCTCTCTGGGAAGACCCAAGGGGTCTTGTCCTGAGCACATACAGCCCAGATCTGGACCAAGGACTTGCTTAGAAACCCATGGCTGTGCAGCAACCTCTTCTCCAGCCCCACAGATTCCAGCTGCTTTAGCAGCTCCAAACTCTGACCTCTGCCTCCCCAGCTCAGTGGGATGACTGTATTCATCTTGGACCCGAGCTCTCTGATCTGTGGTTGGGGCACTGGCCCCAGGCAGAGGGCCAGGTGAGTGCGGAGCTCACTTCACAGGTTTCCCGTCTCCCAGGGATTGTAGTCTTGTACTTCCTGAAAATAACTGTCTCATATACTTGATCCAGGTTTATGGATGTTTATAGTGGGAGGGTTAGTTGGTACCTATTACTCCACCATGGCCAGTAGCAGATGGTTGCTAGCAGCACTATTCATTTGCTTCTTAAGTAAAATGTTTATTTTGGGATGATTTTAGCTCTATAGAAAAGTTTCAAAGATAGTACAGAGAGTTCCTCCATACGCTTCACCCAGTTTCCCCTGCTGCAGTTAACACCTCATAGGTAACCATGGCACATTTGTCAAAACTCAGATATTAACATTGGTCCAATATTATTAGATCAGACTTAGATCTGATTTTTATCAGTTTTTCCATTAATGTCCTTTTACTGTTCTAGAATCCAAACCAGAATCCCAAGTGCTAGAAGCTTGATTTGACTAGCCAGAAACCAGGAACAACTGAAATATCCATCAACAGAGGATGCGTGAATAAATCATGGTACATTCATGGAATGAACTACTATGTAAGAGTGAAAAGAAACAAATTGCTATATAGGCAACAACATGGATAGATATCATAGACACAAGGCTGGGTGAAAGGAGCCTTACACAAAGGGACACTGATTCCTTTAATGTAAAGTTCAAATTGATGATGATAGAGGTTAGGATAGTCATTACCATTTGTGGGAGACAGATCCTAGGATGAGCCCCATAATTCCTGGTGTCTACATCTTGTATAATTCTCTTCTCTTAACTGTGGGTGGGACCAGTGATTTGCTTTTAGCTAATAGACTGTGACAAAGGGGAAGGAGTTTTGTGGATGTAATTAAGGTCCCAAATCAGTTGGATTTTGAGGTCACCCAAAGGGTGGGCCGGACTTAATTAGGCAGAAGCCTTAAAAAGAGAGATTCTCCTTATTTTTTATTTTTATTTTTTTGCGGTACTTGGGCCTCTCACTGCCGTGGCCTCTCCCATTGCAGAGCACAAGCTCTAGATGCACAGGCTCGGCGGCCATGGCTCACGGGCCTAGCCGCTCCACGGCATGTGGGACCTTCCCGGATGGGGCACGAACCCGTGTCCCCTGCATCGGCAGGCGGACTCTCAACCACTGCGCCACCAGGGAAGCCCAGATTATCCTTTTTAAGCAAACTTCTGTGTTGTGAACTGCCTGTATGAGGGCCACATGGCAAAAGCAGCCGCAGCTGACAGCCAGCAGGAAAACAGAGACCTCAGTCCTACTGCTGCAAGGACCTGGATGCTGCCAACAACCACGAGGTCTCAGAAGACAGTTCTGGGCCCCAGAAAGGGACACGGCCTGGCCGACACCTTGACTGCAGCCGTGGGAGATCCTGAGCAGAGGATCACAAAGCTGTGCCCAGACTCCTGACCCACAGAGACTGTGAGATCATAAATAGATGTTGTTTCAAGCTGTTAAGTTTGTGATCATTTGTTGTGCTGTGATAGGTACCTAATACACCCTTGGAAGGAGAGTGACTGGGAGAGGGTATAATGGGGCTTCCAGGATGCTGGAAATGTCATATCTGGATCTGGGTGGTGGTTATGTAGGTGTATTAAGTAGTAAAAATTCATCAAGTACACTGAAGATTTGTGTAATTTATCATATGTAACTTATACCTAAATTAAAAAAATTTTTTTTCCATTGGTGAGCACAGTGGATGGCCAGCCGTGGTTTTCTATCCCTCCCTCCCTCTCCCACCCACCATCTTCTCTTATCTATCCAGGCACTCAGGACCACCAAGGCCTCCCTCCAAGTGGCAGACATCCTCTCTCCTCTTCCCCTATTAGTCATCACTTGCAGAAAATCTCACTTACTTGGGCAGCATTTAGAGAGCAGAGGCGGTAGCCCTTTTCAGGTGACCATCTTTCCAAAAATTTAAACCAAAACATGTCATCCCTATCCAAAATCCTCCAGTGGCCCGAGACTCTGAGTGATTAGGGTCCTGCCCAAACTACCGCCCATCTGGGACCACCCCTGTCTCAGCCACCCCACCTCTCTCTGCTTTGTTCGGGTGGGATCTATTTTGTTTTTCTTTTTTGTTTGTTTGGCCACACAGCACGGCTTATGGGATCTTAGTTCCCCAACCAGGGATCAAACCTGGGGTCCCAGCAGTGAAAGCACTGAGTCCTAACCACTGGACAGCCAGGGAATTCCCTATTTTGCTTTTCTTCAAGTGAGTTGCCATGTGCTGTTCTGAAGTTACATCAAATACTTTTGGACACAAAAGAGTATCCTCCCCCCAGCCCCCTTCTTCCCTCCCCTCTTTCTTTCTTCATCTTTAGGCTCTTTTTTTAGGGTAAAGATCTTAATATGGGGCTTCCCTAGTGGCGCAGTGGTTGAGAGTCCACCTGCCGACGCAGGGGGACACAGGTTCGTGCCCTGGTCCGGGAAGATCCCACATGCCGCGGAGCCGCTGGGCCCGTGAGCTATGGCCACTGAGCCTGCGCGTCCGGAGCCTGTGCTCCGCAACGGGAGAGGCCACAACAGTGAGAGGCCAGCGTACGGCAAAAAAAAAAAAAAAAAAAAAAAGATCTTAATATGTACACATGCCCCCTCCACACACACGCCTACTTATTTAAATTTATGAGACCAGCACCTCTCATCCCTTAACATGTATGTGAATCAGCTGAGAGCCTTGCTAAAATATAGATTCTGATCAGTACATCCTAGGGAAATGGGCCCCTGATTCTGCTTTTCTAGTAAGTTTCCAGGTGACCCCTTTGGTCCATGGACCCTTCTTGGTGTAGGAGACTGGAGAACCACCCCCTCTTCCTGCTGGCCCCACTGGTGAGGGTGGCAGGTCACATGATGACTGAGGAAAATCTGGACTCAAGGCCCTCCAGCTTTTGGTAAACTTCCTCCCTAAATAAAGGCCACTGTTCTCTCTGGGGAGTGAGAGGGTCTGAACACAGTGGGGCTCGGTGCCTCTGGCCTTGGTGGGATGTTTCAGCTGAGACAGAAGACTGTCCTGAGGTCTGGTTTCTACATGTGGAGTCAAGGGCAGGGAGCTCCATCCTGGTGGCACATTGGATCCACTGAGGTCCGATTTGAAGGCTGTGGGAGAGACAAGCTTGGCCTTCCAAGGTGCCAGTGACACCCCAAATACCGGGACTGCCACGCCCACAGGAAAAGGCAGAAGTGCTGCGCAGGGAGAGGAAAAACCAGAGACCTCCTTGAACTTGCTCTGTGACCTTGAGGAGCTCCCTCAGCCTCAGTTTCCCCATCTGAAACCTAGGTGGCTGGGCTCAGTAATCTCCAGCTCTTGCGGGCTCGTGCCTGAGACACCTTGGTGGACAAGCCTGGAGCTGTCCTGCGCCCACGTGTGCACACAGACCTCAGCTCAGTGGCTGCCACGGTGGGGTTTCTGGGGGAAGGGGTCCTTCTCTGCTGTCCTAACTGGCCCACTTGGGGCTGTTTTTCACAGCACCGCTGATTCAGCTAAGCCAGGGAGATGCATTACATCTCCTCCCGAGGTCAGGGGTTGGGCAGCCCAGCTGGTAAATCGCCCAGGGGCAGTGTTTTAAAACCTTGCCCTGTGTTTTGCCTCCTTGGGGCCTAGCTTGGGAGCAGCGAGGCTGGGGGGAGGCTGCTGAAGTTTGATATGGCTCTGGGGGCTGGCAGGGGCAAAGGGCTCCAGCCAAGGGAGGGACAAATAGATCAATGGGGAACTGCCATGACCTCATGACCTCAGAGGTGGCTTCAAACCATGTTCTTCACATGCCCTAGTAAATCTGGGAGTGGATCTACCTCCCCTGGGGACAGTGAGGACTGTGGGGACAGTGGGGACTGTGTGGACAGGGGCAAGGGGGAGGTGAGGCAGGAGATGCCAGGGAAGTGACAGACAATGGCCCAAGTGGCTAGATGCCCAGCATCCCTGGGCAGCCTGGGTTTGTCTGCTTTCCTCTGTCATCATAGAATGGGGTCACAGCATTTTACAGTTTGCATTGAACTCTCCACGCCCCATCCTTTTTGCAGCAGACTCCGAGGGGGTGGGGTTCATGGCCTCCTCTGACAGTGGGGAAACTGGGCTCAGACTTGGCTCAGCTCACTGGTGGCAGAGCTTTTGAGGAACTTCAAAAGGGCCACTTTGACTGGGGGACAAAATACAAGGAGGTCCAGACAAGTGGGGGTGAGGCCCCAGAGGTGGCCAGAGACCAGCTTCACTCTTTAAGGAGCCACAGGGGGATGTCAGCTCAGGGTGGGGAGGGGCACGGCATAATGCGATTACTGTTCTGGAATGCTCACAGGGCGTGGGTGTGGCGCTGGGCATCCGGGGGTTGTTGATGGATGATGGGGCTTAAACTTCCCTCCCAGCACCACTCCTGGCCCCCACCATCTTCCCAGGCAATCACCCGACAGTTCACGGACAGACCTGAGTTCCATCTCTGCCCACGACTTGCTGCGTGGATGTGGGCAAGGGACTTCGCCTTCCTGAGCCTCCGTTTCCCCAAACTTACCTCTACGAGTGTGAAAGGTTTAGCAGCGCCTGGGGTGGAGAAGTGAGTATGGCTGCTGTCTTTATCCCATTTTCCCTTTCGTGGATCTCAGCATCCCTCCCCCGGATGACTCAGTGCTCCTGGCCTTGCACTTCTTTAGCTGCCCTCCAAGGGGGCCTCCGGGAGGAGGTAGACATCTCACCTGCAGGTCCCTGGTGTCCAACACGGTGGGCTGAGGGCACAGGTGCAATGCAGAAGACTGGGGCATCTGCCTCCTGGCGGCACTAACTGTCCTTGCTGGACCCTCCAGCCCTCCAGGTGAGGTTCATCCAGACGCCAGTGGGCCCAGGTTCCAGCCTAGGCTTTGCTACAACTGGCCCTGCACTGCATCTTCTCTTTGGGCCTCAGTCTCCCCATTTGTATGATGACTGGTGTTTCCCCAAAACAGCAGGCACAGCTGCAGGCCCACAAGCTGAGTTAGGATTTTGCATGTATGAACATCGGACCCTGTTGTGATAAATATACTGTCCTTCCAATTCTCTTCCAACCCTTCTCGTTATGTCAGGGAGACTTGGGTTGGTGTTGATTTGTCTTTAGTGGCTTTTTATAAAATAAAAAACTTTTAATTTTATATTGGAGTGTAGTTGATTAACAGTATTGTGATAGTTTCAGGTGTACAGCAAAGTGATTCAGTTATACATATATCTATTCTTTTTCAAATTCTTTTCCCATTTCAGTTGTTACATAATATTGAGCAGGGTTCCCTGTGCTACATAGTAGGTCCTTGTTGGTAATCCATTTTAAATAGAGCAGTGTGTACATGGAAATCTCAAACCCCCTAACCATCCCTTCCCCCTACCCTCCACCCCTGGTAACCATAAGTTCGTTCTCTAAGTCTGTGAGTCTGTTTCTGTTCTGTAAATAAGTGCATTTGCATCATTTCCTTTTAGATTCCACATATAAGTGAGGTCATATTTCTCTTTCTCTGTCTGACTTACTTCACTCCATATGACAACCTCTAGGTCCATCCATGTTGCTGCAAATGGCATTATTTCATTCTTTTTAATGGCTGAGTGATATTCCATTGTCTAAATGTTTAGTGCCTTTTTAATCCTCACTAAACTCACTTTTAAAAAATGTTTGGGGCTTCCCTGGTTGCACAGTGGTTAAGAATCTGCCTGCCAATGCAGGGGACATGGGTTCAAGCCCTGGTCCAGGAAGATCCCACATGCCATGGAGCGACTAAGCTCGTGCACCACAACTACTGAGCCTGTGCTCTAGGGCCCATGAGCCACAACTCCTGAAGCCCAGGCGCCTAGAGCCCGTGCTCGGCAACAAGAGAAGCCACCGCAATGAGAAGCCCGCGCACCGCAAAGAAGAGTAGCCCCCGCCCACCGCAACTAGAGAAAGCCCACGCGCAGCAACAAAGGCCCAACACAGCCAAAAATAAATAAATAAAATAAATGATATTTTTTTAAAAATTAAAAATTAAAAAAAATGTTTGAACATTAAAAATTGTTTTTAAAAATGTGGTAAATACACATAACATAAAATTTACCACTTAACCATTAAGTGTACAGTTCTGTAGGGCTAATAATCTCCCTTTTTATCAGAGAGAGCAGAGTCCCTTAAAGAAATAAGGGCAAGTAAGTAGATAATAGCAGTAAGTTGGTCCCCTGCAGGAGGATGACCAGGTGTCCTCTCAATTCTTACACTTGCTGTGTCCACAGATGGGGCTGACATGGGGCTTCTGCACACACCTGCAGAAGGCACTAAACATATAGACAATGGAATACTACTCAGCCATTAAAAAGAATGAAATCATGCCATTTACAGCAACATGGATGGACCTAGAGGTTGTCGTATGGAGTGAAGTTAAGTTGGCTGGTGGGCAGACCCAGCTCAGCCGGGAGGCCTGGCGTTCAGGGCCTGGCCTCTGGCCTCTGACAGTCAGTCCCGGGTTCGAGTCCTGACTCTGCTTTTCACCAGCTAGGTGGCTTTAGGCAGAGTCTAACCTCTCGGCTGCTGTAGCCACACCTGTGAAACAGGGCTGCCATCCCCTGCCACAGAGGGTCTTGTGGACCTCAGAGGTGATCTCCGAGGAGGCACGTCATGGACACCACGGATGCCATGGTCAACATTAACCAGGGCTAAGCAGGGGTGACAGATGCAGCTGGAAGGCATCTCTTTCTCTTTCTGGTCCTCATCTCCAGACTGCCCGATGGTGGCTTAGGGCATAGGTCTTTCCAGAGGCTCCTTTTCATTTGGAAGACTGCCCTCCTTGACAGTTGTTCCCACCCTGACGCTTCCCAGGACCAGAGAAAGGGAGTGGGGAGCAGACCCAGGAGATCTGGTTACAGGCGGCTCAGCCTCACCTGTCTCCCTTCTCCCAAAGGGCAGGGCTGCACAAAGGGCCATGTCACTGACCAGTGCGATGGAGTGACCAGATTGCAAGAGGGTGCCTGTGTAGTTCTCTTGTCCCCCTCTGAGGTGGGGGACAGCTTTGACAGGCTGCCCCCACCCCCCAGGGCATTCGTTTGTCCCCGGCCTCTTTCTGCATCTGCGGCCTCAGGAGTCAAGGCTGAGGCTGCCGCCTGGCCCATGTGCCAGCCCCGGCTGTCCGTTTCCCAGCGATCTGCCCTGAGACACACATAAAGCCGCCTTTCAGAGCTTCGTTCAGGCCGCTGCAGGGGGCCGGGGAGGAGTCCTGGGGTCCTTGGAGCTGGCAGACAAAGCCGCCTTGTTGGGAGGGCACAGAGAGAGCAGGGACCCCCCCCCACCAACCGCTCCAGTGAGACCCTTCCCCTTAGGGTCTCTCCAGGGTGCATGGGGCCAGCTGCTCCCAGGGGCAGGGCATCTGCCTCACTGAGTCCTGGGTGCAGGAGGGCAGAGAGGGTGGGACTAAGGGGCCTGGATCCCTGAGAGCAGGGCTCCTGGATTTGGGGGTGCTCTTCTCAACCACGTAAGCCACCCGTTACCCTGGATGCTCTTAGAGCAAAGCCAAGGCCCATAAGGCTGTGGGTGACCCCGCTGAACCCACCTCCTCAGGCCCTCTTTCTCTCTCTCTCCTGAGCCTGCTCAGCCCTTTCGGATGCTTGAACCTCAGGTCTTGGAACGTGCTGTTCCCTCTGCCTGGAATGCCCTTCCCAGCACTTCTCACATGGCTGCCCGCTGCTCACCATCCTCGGGGGCCTCCCTGGCTCCCCTGTCCAACCCCGCTCCCACCTCAAACCCCATTTATTCCCCCTCTCAACGTCCCTCCAGGACACGGTGGAGGTGGGGGGAGCTTGTTTTCTTCACCTACAACAGTGAAGAATCTAGAACAGCCAAGCACCTAGGACACGGGCAGTAAATAATTGTCGAATAAAAGAAGCAGCTCTGTTTCTGACTTACTTCACTTACCATGTGACATCACGTGTATGTGGAATCTAAACTATGGCACAAATGAATCTATCTACGAAACAGAAACAGACTCACAGACATGGAGAAAACACTTGTGGTTGCCAAGGGGGAGGGCTGGACTGAGAGTTTGGGTTTAGTAGATGCAAACTATTACGTATAGAAGGGATTAACGCCAGGGTCCTGCTGTAGAGCACAGGAAACTATATTTAATACCCTGGGATAAACCATAACGAAAAAGAGTATAAAAAAGAATGTATAGGGCTTCCCTGGTGGCGCAGTGGTTGAGAGTCCGCCTGCCGATGCAGGGGACACGGGTTCGTGCCCCGGTCCGGGAAGATCCCACGTGCCGCGGAGCGGCTGGGCCCGTGAGCCATAGCCGCTGAGCCTGCGCGTCCGGAGCCTGTGCTCCGCAACGGGAGAGGCCACAGCAGTGAGAGGCCCACATACCGCAAAAAAAAAAAAAAAAGAGTGTATATATGTGTATAACTGAGTCACTTTGCTGTGCAGCAGAAACTAACGCAGCATTGTAAATCAACTATACCTCAATAAAAAAATTAAACAAGAAAAAAAGAAGCAGTCCTCTTCCCCGAGGGGATGTCACCTAGCCAGTGGAAGCAGTGGCCAGGGCCTGGAGCCTGCCCGTGTTTATCCCAAAGCTTTTCTAGGGCCTCACAATCTCCCACCCACAGCTGTAGAGTGTCGCCCTTGGGCCACGCCCACCCCAGGAAAGGGGAGAGGTCCCTGTGCCCCTACCTCTGTCTCATCACCCACCCTGCCCTCTGAGTGGTGCTGAAGGGCTGGGGGCTGCCTCTCCACAGCCATGGCCGGGACATCTGTCTTCATGATCGGGGCCTGGCAGGTGCAGGGCGAGGCCCAGGGGAAGACCAGCAAAGACCAATGGGAGGTGGGAGCCGGGCCCGTGCCTGTGTAACACGGACGTAAATAAATGATCACACCAGGCATAAAGAGCACAGGAAACTATATTTAATACCCTGGGATAAACCATAACGAAAAAGAGTATAAAAAAGAATGTATAGGGCTTCCCTGGTGGCGCAGTGGCTGGGGGGTTTGGAGTCCACACAGTGATTTCTCAGACCTCAGGCAGGAGTCGGGTCAGCCGGGGTCCCAGATGGGAAGGCATCTTGTGTCACAGCCGCTTCATTACCGTCTTAACTGAGTGGCCGGCTGGGTCCCTAGGAGCCCCAGCGGAGGTGACTAACGTCGTGATTAGTCACAATTGGCGCCTGTGCCCACCCTCAGGGTCAGGGCGTGGGGGAGGGGGAGGGGGGCAGAAGCAAGTGTGTGTGGGGCGCTGGTGGAGTTGTGATCATTAATAATAATAGAACAAGAGTTCTCGTCTCTTGGACAGTTACCAGGGGCCCTGGCCTGGTTTAAGCTCTTTAAGTGCGTTATTTATTCCTCAGGCCAGCCTCAAAAGGGTGAGTACTATTATTGGACCCATTTTACAAATGAGGAAACTGAGACTCAGAGAGATGAAGTGATCGGCTCCAAATCCAGGTCCACCTGAGTTCTCACTGGAGTTTGCAGCCACTGTGCTCTCCATTGTGACCGTGGCTCTGCAGGGAGCCCTCAGAGGCCTTGTCAGCTCTGGCCGTCTTCCCCAGGGGGGCTGGTGAACACGGCCAGTGCCGCCTGAGTCTGCACAGTCCAGTTTAAACACACAGGTACTTGGCCCCGCCTAGATCCTATGGAGGCGAGATGGATAAAGAGGAACCATCACAGAACTCATTTATCAGGCCTCCCCCTCGGTGGATGCAATCAGCCACCATCTCTCCAGGCCTATGGTTTTCAAGTTTCAGTGAGATCAGAATCACACAGGTAGCTTGTTAAACAGACAAGAAGGGCCCAACTCAGGCATCTGCCTGTTTATCAAGAAACATCGCACCACCAGTGGCAAAACACAGCTCCACCATTTCAGAAGTCACAAAGGAAATGAGCCCAGAGTACTGTCTCATTGGCCTCCCTGAGCTCGTCCAGAACGCGGACAATTGGGCTGGAACCACGTCTATAATTCTGACCTGTCCTCACTGAGCTCTCCAGGCTCTCACCAGCTGGGACCCTGAAGATTCACGGGGAGGATGCTGGAGTGGCTTTCACAGCCTCACAAGCTGTAAAAAGAACATTTGAAAAGAAAGGGAACCTAGAGGTCATGAAATCTAAGCCCTTTGTTTTACATTTGGGGAAAATAAGGTCCCTAAAGTTAAGGGACCTACCTAAGGCCACACAGCACGTTCGTGGTAGAGTCCTTTCAACAATTTTCCATGATGTCAAGCTGCTTGGGGCAACAGGTGTCTGGGGTTCCATCCCTGGAGGGCTAGTACTTACTGCCAAGGTCTCTCAGGTGCACATGAAGCCATTAAAATAAAGGGCTTTGCGTTAGCTGGGCTGATGTGTTCCAGCCTGGCACGGGGCCTGGAATATAGAAATTGCTCAGTTAATATTTTAGAAATATGCACTGAACATCATCCACAGCAGTGGGCAAAACAGACGCAGCCCTTGCTGTTAAGGGGTTCACAGCCCATCAGGCCTCTGTGGCCTGTGAGCCAGGGTAAGGAAGATGAGGTAGTGGCTCCTCTTTTCCAGGGGAGAAAGCTGATTCTCTTCCTTCTCCTCACCCCTCTATGCCAAGACCTCAGTTTCACTGATCCCAGGTCAGACAGGGAACTAAATGTATGAAGCGGGTGGAGTGTGAGACATTAGGGAGAGGTAGGGACTGTGGCCAACACTGATGGCCTTTGAATCCTAGTTTTTTTCAAGAAGCATCGAGCCAGACAATGGAAAACACTGACATATTAAAGACCAAGTATGGCCCATGGCCATGGGTTTGCCATGGCCAGCATGCTGTGTAGTACTGGATCAGGAGTGTGAAGACCAGAATTTATTTCTGGTCCTTGGCTGACTGAGTGACATTGGGTGAATCACTGGCTTCAGTCTCCTCAACCATGCCCAGAAGGACTGGGTCATGGTCACCTCTGAGGCTTTGTGCCAGGAAGCTGCCGGGAAACCAGGACGGACACCAGCATGCAGCAAAGCTGCTGTGGCTTTAAAAGTGCCTGGACAGCCCCAGTGGCAGCAGCTAGCGGTGCGGGCCACCTGCGGAGCCCGCCACAGCTGGGAAGATTAGTCTCTTCCACTAGACAACACCCATTACCATGTTCCAATAGCCATCACTTCCGCTAGGAGAGCTGCAGATGAGATATCGATTGCACGGACCCCAGGTGAGCCCTTTCCCCAGCCTGAGAGGCGTGCAGATCAGCTCTGACCCTGCCGGCGGCTGCTGGGATCCTGCCGCCTCCTATCTGCACCCACCCCCCACCCCTGCCCCGTGTGCTCAGGATCCAGGGGAAGCTGACAGCAGCCCCGCCAGGTGCGCTGATCTGGGTTGGCCAAGGCCTGGGCTCTACAGGTTCTTTGCTTTCAAGAGGGAGATGGGGAGAGGGCAGTTCACATGATCAAAGGTGGGAAGGTGGGAAAAGATGGTCAGTGGAGAACCTCGAGAGTGAGGTCTGGCTGGGCGCCCGGGAGAGGGAGAAGCAGGCTGCAGGTGGGGGAGGACGGCCTGATGCCAGCATTTGGGTGGGCAGTGCAAAGTTTGGGACAGGAGGTGACACAACCTCAAATCCACCTTTGCCCCCTGAGAATCCAGCCTCCTCTCCAGGCAGCCTGGCCTGCTGGCAGCTCCTAAGGTCTGTTCCTTCTCCCTCGGTTCAGGCACTGGAGCACCGGAAATGGAAAGGGGATGCCCACGGGACTGGGTCCTGGAGGTAGGTTTCCTGAGGGCAGAGGCTGCGTCTGCCCCTCCCTGCCCATCCCGCCACCCCGCCCCCACCATGGCACAGGGCTGGGCGCATTGCCCACGTGAGAGGTGGAATGCCTCAGTAGAAATCAGCTGAGCGTCAGAGGCAGATGCAGCCTCCTCTACGCATTCACTCATTTGTGGAATCCCGCAGGGCAGTAACCAATCAGAGCTCAGAGCTTTTCTCTCACAAGCAAGATGCTCTCGCCGGCCCCGGCCATCCATGGGCACTGTGACGGCCGCAGCCCAGATGGCTTGAAGCTTTCTTATTTGCCCAGCACACCCCAGTACATTTTTTAAAAGAAGAAAGACATTCTCCTTTTCTTTTTTTAACCCTGTGATTTCCACCAGTCTCTTCGTGGCACCAAGGGGCCTTCTGGACACTGGAAAGTTTCCGTAGCTTCACCTGGGTGGTGGTTACACAGGTGGATACACAGGGAAAATTTATCAAGCTGTCCACCTCAGATGTATGCACTTTTCTGTGTGTGTACATGTCTTTGCGAGTGTATGCATGTGTACGTGTACACGTGTATGTGCGTATGTGTACATGTTTATATGCACGTGTCTGTGTATGTATATTTTACCTCAACAAAAACCAACTCTATCTTCCGCCTTTGAACAGGAATGTTTTGCTTCTTCCAGGGAAGCAGGAGGGGCCTGGAAGGTGGGTTTGGCTGGCCGGTGGCCTGGACCCCTCCTCAGCTCCCCAACCACAGAAGGTGAGGGAGCCTGGGGTCCTTGCTTGACCCATCCTGCTGAAGCCCAGCCTCCCAGCTCCTGACTTCTCAGGATTCGCCCAGACATGAGAAACCCCCCATTGCCCAGCCAGGAGCTAGAGGAAGGAGGGGGGGGATTTACAAACAGTAAAGAAAATAATAAAATGATAACCGAGAGGGGATGGGAGAATCCCACCATTCATTCAAGACAATTTCATTGAGAGCTTCTTACCTGCTAAGCCCTGAGCTGAGTGCCAGGTGATACAGTGTGGGTACAGCAGACATGGTCACTGCTCCCAGGGTTGCCTGCAGCCTGCAAGGCTCAAAGGCCAAGAAGGTCGCCCTTGTCAGGGTCCAGGCTCACCAGCTCAGAGGCAGCAGCTACCAATAAACAAAGTGCACCCAACTGCCATGTTGTGACTTTATAACAAAAAATTGAATTGTCACACAGGCCAAACTCGCACCGATAGCAGCCGCTCCCTGTAAGCGTGCTACATGGGCTGTCACGCTGCGGTGAGGAGCCAGGAGCCCTGAGACCCACAGTTGCTGAATAAAAAAGTGCTCCTGGGCTTCCCTGGTGGCGCAGTGGTTGAGAGTCCGCCTGCCAATGCAGGGGACGCAGGTTCGTGTCCCAGTCCGGGAAGATCCCACATGCTGCGGAGCGGCTGGGCCCGTGAGCCATGGCTGCTGAGCCTGTGCGTCCGGAGCCTGTGCT
Organism: Mesoplodon densirostris; assembly: GCF_025265405.1. Lineage (NCBI taxonomy): Eukaryota > Metazoa > Chordata > Mammalia > Artiodactyla > Ziphiidae > Mesoplodon > Mesoplodon densirostris. The sequence continues at coordinate 5,916,473 of NC_082666.1, forward strand.
CCTCAATGGGAGAGGCCACAGCAGTGAGAGGCCTGCGTACCGCAAAAAAAAAAAAAAAAAAAAAAAAAAAAAAGATGTGGCACATATATACAATGGAATATTACTCAGCCATAAAAAGAAACGAAATTGAGTTATTCGTAGTGAGGTGGATGGACCTACAGTCTGTCATACAGGGTGAAATAAGTCAGAAAGAGAAAAACAAATACTGTATGCTAACACGTATATATGGAATCTAAAAAAAAATGGTCATGGAGAACCTAGGGGCAGGACAGGAATAAAGACGCAGACCTACTAGAGAATGGACTTGAGGACATGGGGAGGGGGAAGGGTAAGATGGGACAAAGTGAGAGAGTGGCATGGACATAGATACACTACCAAATGTAAAACCAATAGCTAGTGGGAAGCAGCTGCATAGCACAGGGAGATCAGCTCGGTGCTTTGTGACCACCTAGAGGGGTGGGATAGGGAGGGTGGGAGGCAGGGAGACACAAGAGGGAAGAGATATGAGGATATATGTATATGTATAGCTGATTCACTTTGTTATAAAGCAGAAACTAACACACCATTGTAAAGCAATTATACTCCAATAAAGATGTTTAAAAAAAAAAAGAATAAGGGAGGACAGCCTACTATGTACTAGATGTTATGCTAGACCCCTGAGCTCTACTAATACCTACTAACAGCCTGCTCTTCTATCTGTGACTCTGTTCTACAAGTAAAAATAAGTAGTAACATACGTGATAAATAAAAATTCTCAGAATTCCCTGGCAGTCCAGTGGTTAGGACTCTGCACTCTCACTGCCTAGGGCCCGGGTTCAATCCCTGGTTGGGGAACTAAGATCCCACAAACCACGTGGCATGGCCAAAAAAAAAAAAAAAAATCTCTGCATGTCTCAGCAATCCCTGGGGGGAAAAGAAAAGAATACGGGAGGACACAAATCACCAAGGTAAGTAATGAAATAGGGACATGGCTATCAATCCTGCAAACAGTTAAGGATAATAAGAAAATATTATGAAAAGCTTTATGCCAGTAAAACTGACAATCTAAATGGAATGGGCAAATTCCTCAAAAAACACAAATTACCCAAAGTTGACCCAAGAGGAAATGGACAACATGAATAACCCAATATAAATAAAAGAAACTGAATTTATACCTTAAAAGCATCCGCCAAGAAAATTCTAGGCCCAGATGGTTTCACTAGTGAATTCTATCAGATATTTATGAAAGAAACATTACCAATCCTACACAGGATAAATACAAAACACATACCTTTCTTATTTTTGATCTTTTAAAAACGATATTTGACTACCTAAAGAAAAAAGAGCAACACATTGTGGGTTTTTGTAGAAGCAATATATATGACAACAAAAGCACAAACTGAAATGTTCTAAGATTGTATTGTTGTAAGATTCTTATATTACACATGAGACGGCACAACATTAATGAACGTAGCCCGTTGTAAACTAAAGATATATGGATACTGTAGACCCTAGAGAAACCACTGAAAAGACAAAAAGCATAGCTAGTAAACCAGCTACTAAGAATACTCAATTGAATCCAACAAAAGGCAGGAAAATAGTTTAGAGTGAAAAACTAAATCTATAAATGGGGAAAGGTTAACAGCTATCAATATAATAGAATATTACATAGTTGTTGAAAGTGTTTAAGAGTTTTTGATGAAGAAAACTGTTTATGGTGTAATGTTAATTTAAAGCAGGTCAAAACACTTGCTTTAAAAATACTTTAGGGACTTCCCTGGCCGTCCAGTGGTTAAGGCTCCCCACTTCCACTGCCGGGGGCATGGGTTCGATCCCTGGTGGGGGAATTAAGATCCTGCATGCTACGTGGCACGGCCAAAAAGAAAAAAGAATACTTTATCCTAAATAACTCTGTAAAAATATTTCTAAGCATAGAAAAATTTGACTGAGAAGAAATTCACGAAGTATAAGCAGTGTTTATAATTGGGTGGTGAGATGATGGGTGATAGTTATTTCTATAAGATTGTGTTTTGTTTTGTTTTTTAATAAGACACAGCCCAATGATGGTTAAGGACATAAACACACAAGATTTGGGGGGTCAGCCAGGCCAGAGTTTGGCTCCTGGCTCTGTCACTTGCTAGCTGACTGAAAGCTGGCAAAGCAATTCCTCTGCATCTCAGTTGCCTCCTCCACCAAACAGAGATAAAAGCATCTACCTCCGTGTCATTTTGAAGATTCAAAGAGATAATATGAATAAAGTGTGTAGCAAAGTGTCCGGCACAAAGTTAAGGTTCATTGAATAATTCATTTGTAACCTTCACAATAAGAGGAAAACAAGTTTTAAAAACAAAATGTCTTTTGAAAGAAACCCTCATTAACGAAGGCAATGGAGTGGAGGTCAGAACCAGGGAAGGGTCCAGAGCAACCAGCACTCAAGTCTTCCCGGTAACAGTGCTTCTGTCTGCAAATACCACAAACTCTCTCACCAGCTTAATTAAGCTCTAAATGGTAATTGGTTATGAGAACAGCACAGTGTCTCAGAGAATCCAGGTTAAGAAATGCCGCCAGCTTCCATGAGGCCTACCAGGATGGGAACTGGGATTCTAAACCGGACACCCACTCTGCCCATCACTCCCTTTTCCCTCTCTGCTTTTCCAGCCACAGGGCATCCCACCACGCCTAAATTCCCTTGTCCTCGTTTCTGGCCGGTTCCCTGGGCCCCATTGCTGGGACTGACATTCTGATTGGCCCAGCTCTAGTCAGGTGCCCAGCCATGGTCCAATCAGATATGACCAAAGGGGTGGAGTCAAGTGCCAACATGGCGGCTTTGGGCCGTGGTTTCTGGAGGAGGGGTGGAGGGAACCGTGTAAGCCAGGTAAACACTCCCCACCACCACCACCACCACCACCACCAAATTATGTCTGTGTTTTTGTCCTCTGTGCTCAGGCTGCTCTTCTTACTGGGCTTCTTTCTCCTCCTTGATGTAGGACACTTCAGGCCACCCAGCCACGGTGGGGAAGCCTGGTGTGGTCAGTCGTGGCCACCATTCCCGGGAGTTCACTGCGGGCTGTGGGCACGACTGCCCCCAAGTTTGTCACCTAAACTCTCCTCGGTTTCCCTGGCATGTGCCACAGGGGCACAGCTGGTAACAAAATGCCAGGCTGCTGGGCTAGGGTCTGACACGGGTGGGTGCTTCTGGATTCCATGCTTTTTGCCGGAGAGAGGGGTCGATTCTTCCAGATAAACAGGTTCTCTGGCAAAAGGTGGCCTTCGGCAGTGCTTAAGTCAGAAAACACAAAGGTCGGTCTAAGAAAAGCATGATTCACCCCCCCCCCCCCACACACACACACACTCTCTCTCTCTCTTACTCCTCTCTCTGCAGAAATAAACAAAAGACCAATGTATCATTTTTTTTTAATCGTCATTTTACAGCTCCTGACTGCAGCCGGCCCCCACCCCTTCCGTTTGCTGACCACTTCTGCAGGCTCCAGGGGACCAGGGAACAAAGCCGGGGCCTGGCACCCGCACTGCACTGCCAGCCCTGGAGGACAAGTCACAACTACAAATTATCACAACAATTAGCGGCTGCACTTGGGAGATGGGCAAAGCGAGGAGGCCCAGCTCCCCTTTATCAGCCGGTTTATTTGGTGGTGACCTTGCTCTGGAGGCGATGATACTCCTTCAGCCTGTAAACCAGATTCAAAACAAAGAAGAATGTAAATTAACAATAACAACATGCACTCAGTTCAATTAATTCAGGCAGAGGTGGGGTGGCGGGGGCAGCTGTTTGTTAAGATGTGTGTGGAGTTGTCTTTTTTTCTCCCTCTCTCCCTCTCCTGCTCTGGCCCCTCCTGCCCTCCAATCAGGATAATGTAATTAATTTATCTTAGGGGGAAAACATTGCTTGCCATTGTTTAAGACAAAGCGTTAAACTGGCAATGGGAGAAATGAAGAGGCCATTATGAAAACCCGGTGTGTTCAGAGCCATTTAAAAGGGTTTATAGAGTCATAAAACACAAACGGGGTGAAGGAGGCGGGGAGGTGGAGGTGACTGTGGGGCTGGAATCCATGTCTCTCCCAGTCTCGGCTCCAGGGACAGGAGGCTGGCTCTCAGAGAAAATGGTTTTGTGCTGGGGGCATGTTATCAGCGAGAGGAGAGAAACTCATGCCTTCTTCCTGACCCCAAGCCCCAGGAGAAGGAAGATGGGGATTAAGAACCCAGAGCTGGACAGACAGGCCTTCTGGACTCAGCCCCACTGAGCACTTGCTGCTAGGCACTGTGCCCTTCCTGGGTGCCAGGCTCTGGGCAGAGTGCTTGATTTCCACGGACTCAGATCAAACTTTCACTGCACCTGTGAGGCAGGTACGGTTAACATCCTATGATTTCCAGAAGTTCAGAAGGGTTCTGAGACCAAACTGCAGAGGCAGGGTTCGAAGCCAGGTCTGAGTGGCTTCAGATGGTGTGTATCACCCCACTGGGCCATGGAGATCCATGGTTCCAGTTAGACCTGAAGCTCATGTATGTGGACGTGAAGGCAGGAGCCAGCCAGGTGACCTTCTGTGGCTTCTTTCTACCCCTCGGCCATTTCCCTTGCTAACCTGCCCAGGAAAGGGGCTCCTAGTGGCTGGAGAGGGTGGGAGCGAGTGTCAGAGGCAAAGAGCAGAACCCAGAAACCTGGAACTCAAGTGCCCAGGACCCTCTGTTGCTCTTGGCTGTCACAAGTGTGCCTTCTGGCCCCGCAGAGGATGGGAGCAGGCTGGGTCCAAAGCAGGCGCTGAGGATGTGGTGGGTGGAGGAACAGGAAGGTGGGGCTTGTCTAGGGCAGAGCAGTGGTCAGAGCATTGAGGTCCCATCAGAGCCTGCTCCCCACACCTGGAGGGCCTGAGGACCCATCAGGGCCCAGAGCTGCTCACCTGAGGGAGTTGATGTTGATGAAACCAGTGGCATCAACTGGCTCGTAATCTCCCTGCACATTCATGCTGCAAAAGAGTAGGAGCTCGTCAGCATCCCCCGGGCCTTGGCCTTGGCATCCAAGGGACCTCAGCCTCACAGACACCCAGGCATTTCCTCAGTGTTGGTCCAACACTCCCTGCACTTTGGCTTTTCATTCCATTCCTTTCAATTCAGGGAGCCCTACCCAGGGCCGGGGATCACGCCGGGGCTGCAGAGCAGGGAGCCATATCCCTGCTACACAAATGGGCAGGTTGGGTCCTGGTCCAGCCAGCGCCAGCCCAGGGAACTCCTCCCACGAACCAGAGCACTGCATCTGTAACTTCAGGACATGCACTGGAGCCAGCTCTGCCCTCGGGCTGTGGAGGGCTTCGACGAGTGCCCAGGAACAGCTGGTGATGTCCAGTGGCCTGAAGGCCTGGGAGGCCAGGAGTTACACACCAAACAGCCTCAGATATGCGTGACGGCATCCCTCAAGCTGCAGAGAGGCCCCAGCAGTTAAGATCTGTCCACGACGTCTTTTTCACCTTGTTTGCCCATTGAGTGAGACCGAGTCTAATCCATCCTCAAATCTGGGCACCTACCCGATGCCAGCTGGTTTTGAAAAGTGCCCAGTCAACCCCTGCTATACTCAATGGAACAGATTTCCGCCCCCCCGCCCCCCCCCCGCCATCTGCAGTTTCCATCTTCCAGATTCGACAGCCTTCATCTTTTGGGAGTTCTCGCTTAGCTGTGCTTTGGAACCCTTCCCAACCACAGTCAGTCAGGTCCAGCCACCTGGGTGAGCATCCTGGCTCCACCCCTGCCATAGACCTTAGGGGAAATATTCTTGCTCTTTGAGCTTCAGTCTTTCACTTGTGAGATGGGGCTCTCAGCCTTATCACTGGCTCCACGTGAAATGATGTAGCTGCCACCTGGCACCAGGTAAGCACTCAGTTTTACTAACATCATTCAGTCACTCATTCATTTACTCAGGTATTTATTAAGCACCTACTACCTGCCAGGCGCTGTGCCAGGTGCTGAGGAAACAAGAACCAGACAAGAGCAGCACCCACGTGGGGGGGCGGTGAGTGCAGACATAAGCAATCAGTCATCCATCTGCCTTCGATAATCACGACTGTGATATGGTCTTTGAGGACAAGTTCAGGGCGCTGTGGTCTCAGATCTGACTCCACGAGGCCACCCTCTGAGCCCCCTGGGGGAATGGGGTCCCTCCCGTTTCTCACGGGTCCCTGTTGCGTCCTGCCCTGAATCAGCCCCTTGTCTTCATGTCTGCAGAACTCCAGCCTCAGGACAAAGCGGTCTCAAGGTTCGATGACAAGGAGGTGGCCTGTCCCCTCAGGAGCCTTCTCCAGAGAGGTGAGATCGGGGAGGAGGAGGGCAGAGGGGTTCTGCCATTTTTCTGAGACCCTGAGGCTGTGCCTCTGACTGGCTCTTTGTGGACTGTGGGCTTTGTACAACAAACGGGGTCTCTGCGCCCGGCTGCCCTGCAGCCTGTCAGGACTTGGGCTCCGTGCCTCCGCCTGCCACGCCCTCGCCGTGACCTTCAGGGGACCTTGAAGCTGGAACTCCCACGCTCTCAGTGCTCCCTCCTTTTCACCTCCATTGGCCCCTCCAGGGCTCAGGTGGCTGAAGCCACCAGGAACCGACTAGCAAGCTCCCCGTAAAGGGAGAAGATGTCAGACATCCGAGGGGCTGAGCTCGGCACCCCTCACCAGGCAGGGGAAAGGCTGGACCCACCTAAAGCGTCAGCCTCCTCGAACAGGTTCTGCAGACCTTGTTGGGGCGATAAACGAAGCTTCACATGACCCCGCCCTGTGCCTCCACACCCCCATCCCGAACCATCGCACGGGCTTCGGACTCCTGGCCTCGCTCCCGCTGTCTGAGGTGCTTGTCCCCTTTGGAAGGGCCCCTGCGCTCAGCCCAGGGAGAAAGCAGGGCTTGGACCCCCTTCCTGCTCCCCACGTGCATCCGTCCTTTCACCTCCGTGTCTCACGAGTCGAAACAAACTCTGCCACCCCCTTGCCCCCAAACAGGCCCTTCAGACCACCCCAGCAGCCCCTGCAAAGAGTCGCCCACATCCAGGGACAAACTTGTCCCACGGGACTGCTGAAGTACTCCCAGAGGTGTTTCTCGGGAACCGAAAAACCTCTTTTACAATTTGTGGTTTCGGGGGGTAGGGGGTACCGGTGGAAAAAGTTGACAATGATTTTTTTTTTTTTTTTTTTTTTACCTCCCCTGACGGTCTACAGAAAACCTCTGTGCTTTTATTTTTGTTCATCCGAGTGGCTCTGACCTGCTCTATAATTACGGTACTTTCTACCTACTGTGCCGCGGCATTTCCAGTTCTGCCACCTCTCGCGGTTTCCTCGCTGGTCCCTGTGACGCTGTCACTCAAGGGCTTTCAAGTCAGCGATGTAGAAATCAGAAAGAAAAGGGAAATGGTCGGAGACGCAGTGAGAATAAATGCTCCTGCTTTTCTCTCTTTTTTTCCCCTTTCCCTTTTTACTTTATTCATTTAATCTCCCTGAGTGAGACTGTAAGGCTTAATGAAGGGTTGGACAGATTATTAGAGGCTGTTGATTTGGAGGGGGAGGGAAGAAAGAGCCAGAGAGAGAAAGAGAGAAGATAATTTGACATTTACCCCGACTGATCTAAACGGATTCGGCTCTATTTATGGCTTCTAAAGTGTTTAGGAAGATTGAAGGTGGGGGAGAGAAACGCAACACGGCAAAGAGAAGGGAGAGAGAAAAATAATATTGACCGCTAAACAAAACTCGTACTGTAATTCCTGACCGGCTTCCGGGAGGGGAGAGCTGGCCTCAGCCTGAGCCAAGCTGGACCTGGGACTTGTATCAGGTGGGGCTGCCTGTCCCCACCTCTTGTTTGGCCAGGTGAACTCCAGAGGGAACACCTTGCTCCTCGGTCAAGGCCAGTCTATCATTCAGGATGCAAACACAGGTGCAGCTGATAGGCAACTGCTACCTTGGACCCAGCCCGCCAGGGCTCCCCAGCCTCTCCCACGTCCTTTCAGTGCCCTCAGCCTGGCCCGTCAGGAGGCAGCTCCTCAAGGTTCCCTCCTGGCTCCCTCTCATCCAGCTCTGCCGCTCCCCTGGGCTGTCTCCTTTTGGCCCCATCATCCAGTGTCCTCAGACCATGTTTCTCCTCAACTCTAGCCCTGTGTGTCCAGTGGCCGACTATAGATCTCCTGGCCTATCTCAAAGAAAACTCATCCTGCAGTTGTCCAAATCCAAATGCATGATTTCCCCCCCATTCCCTCAACTCAGTCATTGCCACCAAAGTGTACCCAGCGGCTCATGCCAGAAAACCCAGGGTGGTTCTGAACTTTTCCATCTCCCTCCCCATCCAAGCCCTTTCAATCCCACCTCCTAAATATTTGCCAAATCCATCTGCTGCTCTCTATTCCCAGAACCAGCAGCCTGGTCCAAGCCACCAGCATGTCCCACGGGGATCCCTTGTGTCCACCCTTGCCAGCTCCCACCTCCCTCAAATCCAGAGCAGCAAGAGGGGCCTCAAAACCCCACAGATCTGATGTGTCCTTCCCTTTAAGATCTGGCTCCAGGACCCTCACACTCTGGAGTTCTTGTAGTGCCTGGGATGTTCTGGGTTCTTCCAAGGCTCAGAACCTCTGCACAGGACAGTCTTTCTGGAAACTCTCCTGCCCCCTCTCCACCTGGTTCACTCCTTTCTTTGGGAGACCAGCTCAGAAATGACTTCCATGGGGAAACTTCCCCACACCCCCGTTATTATACCCAGCCCAAGTATCCTGTATCTCCCCACAGCCTGGCACCTCCTTCCCTAATCCTGCACTCGGGTGATCCTTTGATTGGGGACTTTCTCCCTATCTAGCCTGTACATTCCATGGGGGCAGAGGTGGTGTGGATAATCTTCGGGACTGTCTCCCCCATACCCTACACGTGCTTGGGCATATCTTTGCTGAGAAAGCCAGTCGGAGGAGATACTGGACATGAGGGTCTGTGCCCAGCTGGGGGCAGGGGTGGGGCGCCTACCTCACCAGCTCCTCGTTGTAGAGGGACAGTGGGGACTCCCGGCCGAGGATGTACACCTGGCCCTTGAAGACGGACACCCGCACTTTCCCTTCCACGTGCTCCTGGGACTTGGCGATGCAGTGGCGGACAAATTCACACTCAGGGCTGTGCCAGAAACCTGCAGGGAGGAAGAAGCGAGTGTGCCGGGGAGGCCCACCATGTGCCTGCCTCGGGCCAGGATGTGGGGAGGACTGGGGTCCAGGAAAGGCACCCTGCGCCTCACCCCGTCATGGCAGACGTGAGCCTGGGAGGGCAGTCCCGCACCTGCCTTGTTCACTGCGGAGTTCTGGCACGACATGCACTTGTAAATGACAACAGTGAGGACCAAGCCCGCCTGCCCCTGTCCTGTGACCTTGTAGGGCTCCTGGGGGTAAGGAGGCATCCTCTACACCCTGCAATGCAGTCACCCGCTAAGGGTCAGGAGGAGGGGATCTAACCTGCTGCTTCACACCACAGACATTCACTGGTGAAGGGACCCCGTCCTTTGCCCACAGGGGGCTCAGTCTTATCAGGGCAGCAGACAGTTGGGCAGCAGACCTCAAGCAAGACTCAGACATATGTTACCGGGGCCGAGCGATGGGGGTGCCCAGCTGGGTGGTGGGTTTGGGGTCAGAAAGACCAGGTGTGTGGGGCCTTCACCTCTCTGTGCCTCTGTTTCCCCATCTGCTGAGTGGGGATGACACTGCCTCGCCCTCCCAGGACTAGCAGGCTTATTGTACATGGAGGCCCTGGGCTCAGGGGCTGCTGTGAACGCTGCTGGGAAGAGCCCCACCCCTCAGGATGGGCAGAGCCCTTGGAAATAAGTGACCTGTCTTTAAAATACTGCTAATATTTTCACACGCAAAGATTTCTACAGATTAAGCACAGGCACCACGCTAAGTTCTTTACCTGGACCAGCTCTTCGAGCCCTCCCAGTCACAGGAGAAAAACCTCTTAGCCTCTTTCTTTTCTGCGTGAGGAAGTTAGGCTCAGGGAATTTGAGAGACTCTTCCGTGATCACACAGGCTGTAGCGGGGGGGCCTGGACCTGACCTCAGTCGGCCCAAGTTCTAACAACTGCGCTTCATATATCATTTTGGAGCTTTCCCGTCTACATCTGCAACATCCCCGAGCTGCCTGAGAAATGCACTGCCCCACCCGTATCTGTCCCCCAGATCCCTCAGGCCAAAGAGGGTCTGGACAGTGGCTCCTCTCAGTTTCTGCCGAGGGCAGGGGGGCCGTGGCCAGGGTTGGGGGAGGGACAGCGAGAGGGGTAGGGTTTCTCTGAAACGGAGCCGGGAAGGTGAGCCCACCTGGGCAGCTGTGAGGCCAGATGGTGCGCGATCTCCTGCCCTGATAAAGGGCTGGGTCAGCCCCGGCTCTGTGGCTATTGTTGGAAGCCCTGGCCTCCAGGGGCACCTGCTGAGGCCCTCCGTGGGAAAGGGGAGCAGGCCTTCTCCACGATGGGTCCGGTGGCTTCCAGACGTGGGGGAGGGACGGGCAGGGAGAGAAGGGGTTGCGTCCTCACTCTCCGATGTCCTGCTTTTTGAGTTCACCTCTGGTTCCACCTTGACAAGCCACGTGATCTCTTTGTGCCTCAGTTTCCTCATTCGCATAAGGAGGTAATACTAACCATTCTCCGGGGGGGTTGTGTGGATTCAGTGAGAGGTTTTTCTTTCAAGATTTGAACATGGCCTCTGCCAGCCCTCCCTGTGTACAGGGAGACAGACACCCAGAGAGGGAGAGAACCTTTCCAAAGGCACACAGCGAGATCCAGAGTGCTCCTGACTCTAGCCCAGAGCCCCGTGGGAGGGGACACTGATGGCCACCCCCCACCATGCCCCAGTGGCTCGGCCATCTTTCTAAGTCAGGATAATTAGACCATTAGGTTCCCAGGCGGGAAGAGAGGTGGGAGATGGAGCCAGAGATATGGGGGCAGAGACCCCTGCGGGAGTGCCTGGCCTGGGCTTTATCTCAGGATCTCTCCCCTCCCGCCATGGGGGCCTTGTGCTCAGATTTCTCTTCCCAGCAGACCCAGCCTGGGGTGGAGGGCAGTGAGTCCTGAGTGCCGCATTGGGGAGAGCCTGCGTGTCCCAGGCTGGGGGATGCACAGTGGGTGGGGCCTGGAGCTGGGCCAAATTCTGTACTAATCAGGATGACAACCCTCTGTGCATTATACCCATTTTACTGCTGAAGAAACTGAGGTAAGGGGAGAGGTGAGCTATACCCCCTAAATGAGATGGGTCTTGAAGCTGGGGTCCTGCCGGAATGACCCTGTGGGGTGAGGCCAGTGTGCTCCCGGAGAGAGGGGGTCTGTATAAATCTCATACAGGCAGATCAGGAAATCTGGGGATGGGGTGAGAGGAGGGGGAGACAGTGGTCACAGCAGTCAGGGCAGCTAGGAGTGGGACCGAGGCAGAAGGGCTTCCCAGGGCCTCAGTCTCCCTGGGCCCCGAGACCACAGGGGCTCCGAGGAAGCTGAGTGCCATAGCAGAGCGATGGCTCTGTAACTGGGGAGCTAGACAGAATGGAGAAGGGACCTGGGTCTGTGCCCTTTATTTTACAGGAGGGGAAACTGAGGCTCGGGGAGGAGACCTACTTAAGGTCATAAAGCCAGCCAGAGGCAAGGCCCCGTTCTCCTGCGTCCATGCTCAGAGACCATGCCAGGCACTGTCCTGGAGGCTTTGCAAATATTCATGCATTGAGTCCTCACTAAGACAGGCAGAATTATCGCCATTCTTCAGATGTGGAAACCAAGGCACAGGGAGGTCAAGTAAGTTGCTCAAGCTAATCCCTGCTCTCTATCCTTTATGCATCCCAAATGTGAGAAATTCCATCAAACAGACCGACCCTCTGAGCTGTTGGGGGGTGGGGACAGGCTGCTGCCAGAGGCCGACCTTGACATCTGTGGGAGCCTGGACGTCACAGGCACCTGGGCGAAGTTAATGTCAATAACAGCTACCTGGAAGGAGCCTCCACTCAGATTTTATTTCCTTTCAAACCTAATCACTGTCACATTTGGGGATTTAGAGGGCTCGGTGGGTGACAGCAAGGACTCAACCCAGGCAGCCTGGTCCAGGGATGCCAGCCCCACACCAAGGGCCAAGCTGTGCTCCTGACACCCAGGGCTGCCCTGTACACATCACTGCGCCCCTTGATCACCCCTTGCTAATGGCCCCAGCCCAGCTTCCTACCCACCTCGGATCTGCTGGAGTGGCCAAGAACTTGGCCTCTGAAGCTGGCCTGTCCTGGGCTCCAAGCCACTTCTCAGCAGCTGTGAGACCTTGGGCAAGCATCTTCATCTCACCTCTGTGCAGCTAAGATTAGATAATACCCGTCAGTGCCCAGCTCAGGGCTGGGCAGCAAGAGAGGTGGCAGCCGGGCTTCTCTGGTGGCGCAGTGGTTGAGAATCCACCTGCCAATGCAGGGAACACGGGTTCGAGCCCTGGTCTGGGAAGATCCCACATGCTGCCGAGCAACTGGGCCTGTGCACCACAACTACTGAGCCTGCGCTCTAGAGCCCGCGAGCCACAACTACTGAGCCGGCGCGTCTGGAGCCTGTGCTCCCAACAAGAGAGGCCGCGATAGGGAGAGGCCCGCGCACGGCCATGAAGAGGGGCCCACCCCTCGCCGCAACTAGAGAAAGCCCTCACACAGAAACGAAGACCCAACACAGATAAAAATAAATAAATAAATAAATAAAAAAGAGAGGTGGCAACCCATCTAGCATGGGGAGGCAGGCTGGCGGCCTGGCCCCCTCTTGGCCTCCATGGATGCCCCCTGAGCAGGAGCAGCCCCGGCCAGGTGCTGTCCCCCCATCGCAGCCTGCCGCGTCTTAACGACTCTCCCACTTTGTAACCAAAATCCACCTTTCAATGTGGAAACCCCGCTGAGCAAGAGAGCCCACAGGAGACAATGTTATTTAAACACCTGTCTGTACCTGGGAAGGGGGAGACTGGGCTTCAAAGCTCCTGGGAACAATGGGAGGGAAAAATAATGCCAGCCAATAACCACCATGTCCCCTTGAAACCCCGAGATGAGTTCCAGCGATTAGGAGGTTTCAGAGGAAACAAAACCTCCGAGTGGGGGCCGAGGGGAAGAGGTGAGGGCGGTGGAGGCTTCTACCAGGCAGTTACTATTACTATTAACTTTCCTGGGGTCCCTCTGACATCCAGGCCCCCATAGACGGCAGCCTGTCCCCCCCCCCAACAGCTCAGAGGGGCTGTTTGATGTGATTTCTCAAATTAGGGAGATGTTAATGTCATAGAATAGAGTCAGCCCTTTCTGGAAAGGGCCAGATAGTAAATATTTTAGGCTCTGCAGCCCATGTGGCCTCTCTAGCAACTACTCTGCTCCGCCAGTGTAGCTCTGAAGTAGCCACAGGCAACATGGACACGAATGAGCAAGGCGGTGCCCAAAAACCTACTTATGGACACTGAAATTTGAATTTCCTATAATTTTCACGTGCCATGAAATAGTATTATTTAAAAAAAAATTTCCCCAACCATTGAAGAATGTAAAAACCAGTCTTAGCTCATGGGCTGAACAAGAACAGGCAATGGGCTGGATTCGGTCACCCCTGGTATAACGTGTGGGATGGATTTGGAGTCGGGAGGACTGGATTTCTACTCTGTGACAGCAGGTAAGGCACGGAAACTCGGTCTCCTCACCTGTAGAATGGAGCCCAGCCCACACTCCACACATGCGCTGGGCTTTCAGCCGTCCCGGTGGCTTCCCAGTGGGGATCTGGCCCAGGCAATGCCCAGGCCTGGGGCCCCGTTCTTGGTCAAGGTAGGCTTTCCCTTGCTTGAGGCAGTTCTTGTAGCGGCTCCGGGTTCTGCCTGGAAACGGGCTGACCTGGGCTCAAACCCAGCTAGGCCACATCCAGTTATGTAACTTTATATAAGCTCCTTTTGCTCGGAGCCTCAGTTTCTGGCCGCAGCTCTCTTAGAAAACTTGGGAAGCCCCCTAGGATGACCTGTGTTCCCACACGGTGCCAGGTACCCGGCACGTGCTGGATAAAACTTGGCAGCCATAGGCATGACACAAGATGCTTCCCTGGCCCTGCGGCCATCATGCGGGTCATCATGCGGCCATCATGGCGGAGGCAGCGGGACAGCCTGGGGAACTGGTGCATTTCCCTCCACACCTGTGAACAAGGCAGGTCCCGACGTCCCCTCCTTGCTTCCTCGTCCCCTGCCCTCTCTCCACCCCGCTTCACCCTGCATCTTCCAGCTCGGGCTCTCGAGCAAGGCGGGACTGGAGGAGGGCGCCCCTGGGTGAGGGAGGGGTGCGGCTGCAGGGTCTACGCACCCGTGTATACCAGCTCGGCGAATTTCAAGCCCAGGCCTTGTTTGATTTTCCGCACCTCCCGATCCATGGTGAAGGCCTCGATGTCTAAATGAGCGTGGTAAAGGATCGTCCCCGCTGGGGTCTCGTAGATACCTAGCCATTTTTCCAGGCAGGGGGAGAAGAAGAAAAAAGAGAGAAACGCATGAAACCCAAAGTGTCAGCAAATGACAAAAAGAAAAAAATAATAATGACTCGTCTGACAGGAGACAAGCCAGTCGGACCCATTCACTCCCAGCTTGCTGCAAAATGCATCCGTCATTATATTCATGCTGGGGCCACGACAGTCCACTCTGCAGCTTGTGGAGAAAATGTCTAGATGTCCCCCTTTGAAGAGGCCCTCAGACGCTGGAAAATAACAGGGTTTCAGAGCTGCTCCCCGCTCCTTCCCAACTCGTGCCCACCGGCCCGCAGCTGAAAACCTGTAATTAAACTGAGTCTGGTGGAGCCCAGGGCCCCGGATGTCCCTTCCTGCCTTCCACCAGGGAGCCAGGGGAGGGGACGGCTGTGCACACGCATGCACGCGCGTGGACGTGTGCACACACAGGCCACCTTCAGCCGGCAGCTCGCCTGCAGCTGTGTCTCTGCAGAGAAATCCTGACTGCCTTGGTCACCTGTGCTGACCCCACTGTACAGCCGGGGAGACTGAGCCCTGGAGGAGAAAGGACTTGGCTGAAGTGGAGCTGGGAACCGAATCTAGGCCCCCGAGTCCCTGAGCAGCGCTGTCTGCTGCCCTGTGGACCAGCAGGTGATGGGGGCCAAACCCAAAAGGCCATGGGAAGACGGTCTTGCTAGGTCCCCTCCCCATCATCTCAGGCCCAAATCCTGCATTTGCTAAACAATCTGCTTGAGCTGCATGGTCTCCAAGTGACAAGGGGCGCCTGGCCCTGGCTGAGTATAGCCCTGAGAGGAAGGTCTTATAAGGAGCACCACCCCAGATGTGGGGGCACTAAGGTTCCAAGAGGTAGGATGGCCCCCGGGCACATGGCCGGGCTCCCTCTTCCCAGCAGTGCAGCCTCGTGAATCAAGTTCAGGTGAGCACCTTGGATAAACGTGCCCCATGTCCGCTGTCCTGAGGGAGGGGTAATAACCGCCCCACCCCCACAAATGCCACCCCCCAAAGTCCCTTTCTTCCCACCACATAACGGGAACAGCGTTAAAGGGGCAAGTTTTCAGTTATCCTCAAAACTGACTGCCCTCGTCTTTCCACAGAAAGGGTTTGTACACCCAGGTTCGTGCCAGCATTATTCCCAAGAGCCAAAAGGTGGAAGCAACCAAAGTGCCCATCAACAGATGAGTGGATAAACAAAGTGAGATATAACTACATACAATGAAATGTTCAGCCTTAAAAAGGAAGGACGTTCTGACACACGCTACACCACGGATGAACCCTGAGGACAGGACACTCAGTGAAATAAACCAGTCACCAGAAGACAAATACTGTGTGGTCCCACTTACGTGAGGCTCCTAGAAGAATCCAATTCATAGGAACTAAGCAGGATGCTGGGTGCCAGGGGCTGAGGAGGGGAAATGGGGAGTCAGTGTTTAACGGGGCTTCACTTTGGGAAGATGAAGAAGTTCTGGAGATGGGGGGTGGTGATGGTTACACAGTAACATGAATGCTGTACTTCAGGCCACTGAACTGTACACTCAAAACAGTTAAAATGGTAAGCTTTATGTTTTCTATATTTTACCACAATTTAGAAAAATGCTTAAAAAACCCCCCGAAACCAGAAAGGAGATTGTTTCAACTCTGAAGTCCAAAGGGGACACGGGCAAGGCTGTGTCTGATGTGAGTAGCCAGAAACTTTCGCCTTAGAGAACTTCTCTAGTCTTTCATCTTTAAGTCTGGGAACCACAGGAAGGTCAGGGCTTTCTGACCTTGAGGATCACCTGCGTTCTCCTAACTTAGCTGCAAATGCTGTATTCGAACAGTCTTAGGTGGAAGCTCAGCATATACAATCGAAAACAATGTCCCACTGTGGGGCGCAGAGGCCCCTCTGCAGACCCTGGGCTCCACCAAGCAGTCCTTCAAACGCTAATCTGGCCCAACATACCAATTGCACAGATGGGAAGACAGAGGCCCGGGGGAGGGACATGACTTGCCCAGGGGGAGTGGAACCTGCATCTAGGTTTTCCATCTCTGCTCCAGGTTGCCTCTTAGGGCCTTTGCCAAGTGATCCAGTGCTCACCAGGCGTGAAAAGGACACCCAAGTCTGAGGTGCTGTGGCCGAGGAAGACCCTGGACTGTTCCTAAGGCTCTGAGGTGTTCCCTAGCGGAAAAGAGCCTCTTGGCAGGGGCGCGGGGTGAGTCTCTCATCTGCAAACCCGATATCCTGGTCTCGGGGGACATGCACATCAAAGAGACCAGGAGCTGATGTGATTACAACGTGCCTGTCCTGTTTCACTTGTGTGGCCGCAGTTCTTGGGCCACCTCTGCTGTCCTGAATCAGTTGTGGGAGTAAATGCCTCCCCAGTAGGAAAACACCCACATCCCCAAGTTTACACACCAGGCCCAAGCCCTCGATTCTCTGGGGAGTTCCTCAGGCTCTCACTAGGCTTCGTCGTTACCCTTATAAACATGGTTCAGACAGGCTCCGTCATCCACGTCTGCAAAATGACTCAGAGACACAACCCAGAAAGGGCTTAGAAAGGTTGATGGGGTTGGAGTCAGATGGGTGGCCGAGAAAATGACAGCATGAGAGGGGGGAGTGCAGGGACACAAAAAAAACTATGAAAAGCAGACAAGAATTCAGTACAGGATTTGGGGCTGCTCCTTGTGGGGACAGTATGGTGCCACAAACAAGTGGCTCCCAATGGCCCCAGGTCACTGAGAAAGGCCTGATGGTTCAGCAGTCTGTTTCCAAAGATAGAGATGCGCAGAGCTTTTGGAAATATCTGCCTCCCCCAAATGGCAGAAATGACCGCAATGTGAAAGGAGCAAGTTTTCAATCACCCCGTAAACTTTATCACCAAGGGCCACCAAAAGCAAGACAAGAACAAAGCCCTATTTGTCTTCTCATCCTAGTGTATACTAAGAACTCAATATATATTGGACTAGAAATGGGCCTTCTGATTCCTCCTCATTATTACTTTTGCCACATTTTGTAAAAACTCAGAAACTTGCAAAGCCTTCCTCGTGCTGGCACACACGCTCACACGGCAGGCCAAGAGCAGGGGCCCTCCTCATTTTCAGCTCCTGGAGATCCCAGCTGTCTCCTGCTCTCCTGTCTTCATCTGGCCAGCTGTGGGCAGGGTGCAAGGTGTATTTGTAGGGCCCCAGCTGTAGACCAGCAGTCCGTCGCAACTTATACTTTTATGGAGAGTGCACAGCTCAGCTCTGCTATGTGACCTTGGCCCACCTCATTCCCCTCTGAGGCCCCGGCCACCTGTCCGGAAAAGGAGAAGGTTGCAAGTGTCTGCTGCTTTTCCTTCTCACTTCCACCGAGACCTGCCTGAAGGTGAGCACCCAGACGCTGGTGGGCACCCAGACACTGTCCCCCAGTGCGTACTGGTGGTTTTGTCTCTGGAACGCTGTAGCCAGCTCGCTAGCACCACTTCCCCGCAGTCCAGAGAGGGAACAGCACCGGTGGTTTGCAGGGCGAGAGGACACCCATACTTTCCATCGAGGAAGAGCTATGCTTGCCCTAGGGCCCCCCGCTACTGCCCCACCTTAGAGGCTCCCCAGGAAAAGAGCAGAGCGTGCCTGGCGGGCAGAGTCCCCCATTCTTGAGCCCTTAGAACCAGCCTCACAGCTGTCAACCCTCCAAGGCTGCCGCAGGAAGAGTCAGGCAAGAAGAAAAGCCGCAGCCGTGAAACACACGAGCACAGTTAATATTCCTGTTCCTTTTCTTCGAAGGTGTTAAAGTTAATTGTGACTGATCAAAAAGCTTGTTGTTTTCAGGTTGCTGCTGTCGTGTGTGTGTGTGTGTGTGTGTGTGTGTGTGTGATCTTAAAGATCTTCCCTCTCCTCTCCACAGGGGTAGGGGGTACAGATGATTTCTGTGTATTTCTTCTGGAAAAAAAAAGACTTTAAAAAAACCAGTGACAGAAACCTGATGCTAAAAGACGATGGATTTGGGGCTTTTGACAGCCGGCATACAAACCACTGCGCAAAAAGGAGGAGGAAATGACAGGTGAGTCTCGGTGTCGCTGTGGAAGAGACAGCAGACGTCTTTGGAGTGACACGCGCAGCGGATTCAAGTGTCTATTTTCATCTCTCCGTGTTTACAGGAAAAAGACAGAGGTGTCAGCGGTTCTCTGTGGAGCAGCTTCAATCACACCATAATTACTGCCAAGGAGCGGGTGGGGAGGAAGGGCAAGGAGCTGGGGGGTGGCCGAGCCTGGGGGGAGAGGGGACCAAGGAGGAAGAGGTGGGGACCGAGACAGCTGCCACCGCTTAAATCCTTCTCATCTGTTCCCGAGGCTGCCAGGTTAGCCCAGATTGAGCAATTTGGCAGAATTGAGTGGGACCCGCCAACTCGGCTGGGGGGCGGGGCCGGGGCTGGGGGCTAGGGCACCTGGACCAGAGCCTCCGATCCTTTGGGAAAGCAGTATCCAGAGGGAGGGATTTGGAAAGGCCAGGGGAAGGGAGCCTGGCTGGAGCCCAGGGGCTCCCCGCTTAGGTACCAGGGCCAAGGATCGAGGCGGTTGCCATGGTGAGGGGGAGGCAAGTCCCGGGGGGCTCTAGCCATCTTCTGTCCTCCTGGAACCCCACAGGCCCCATCCTGGGAATCAGGGTAGGCCTCTGAGTCTGGCCATTCCAGGCTTCTGGGAATGCAAACACCTTTGCTTCACAGGTCTCCCTCCACTCTGGAACATTCTATCTGAGTGGAGCCTCTGGGAGGCCTGGACAGGTGGGCGGCAACCCTTGTTCCTTCTTAGCCAGAAAGTGGAGGAGTAAGGAGGAAGTGAGGGAGGACGGGAGAGTGGGAGAGAGATGGGAGGGTGGAGGAGGGGGGGAGTGGACAGGAGGGGGGAGGGAAGAACAGAAAGCAGGCAGGGGTGAGCCCCACAGGGCAGGGCCGGGAGGAGAGGAACCAGCCGGAGAGAAGGCGAGGGAAGGACCCGCGCTGGCTCGTTCCCTGCTTCCCTCCTGCCTTCCTTACCCCGCTTCCCCTCCCCGCTGATTACACTTACTTCACTTAACTAGCCCCCCTCCAGAGTTAAAAAGATAATGTGATAATGACGATGTGAACAGCCACAATACAGCGAAAGCGACTCCATCTGCAGCTTCCCCAGCCCCCGGCCCGCTGACCCCATGGCCCCGAGTGCTGCTGACCCGGCCACCCCAGACTCAGGGCACTAGCACTGCCCAACTTCCTACCCATCCACCGCCACCCACCCCCACCCCAAAAAACCCCAAGCCCTTAAAGGATTTCAATGGCGAGCTTTGTAAAATGAATACAAATGGCATTTCCCCCTTGTATACCAAGGTACAAACAATAGCACTTTCCTGCTGTGCCCTCAGTATAATTGACAATTAACAGCTTCTCCCGTGACCATAGACCTGTGGGTGAATCCACTTCGTCCCCATTTATTGCCCCTACCCCCTGCCTTTCTTTCTCACAGTGAATTATTGGGGAGTGGAGAAATAAAAAACAAGACCTCCCCCTAAAATTATGAAGCAACTTTCTTTTCTCACCCCCCAACCCAAGTCAGAAAATAGGCAAGTTAGAACTTCCAGAGGGAGATGGTGAGATCACCTAGTGTGCCCACCTTTGTTGGTGAGAGGCGTAGAGAGGGAAAGCAACTTGCCTAAGGTCACACAGCAAGTCCTTGGGACTTAGAACCCTGGTTGTCTTCCCCAAAGACTGTACCACGCTCAGGCTAAATGCTATGCTTTTAGGGACAGCCCCCCACAGGTGCACACATAGTACCTGGGCAGAGTCAGGGCTGTGCCTCAGGAATCTTCTCCTCAGGTGGGTGGTCAGAAGCCAAGGGAGTCGGAACCAAGTGCTAATCTCATGACTCCCACCTTCAGTGGTGATGACGCCCCCAGTTCTGGGGAAAAGGTGGGAAGTCTACCATCCAGGCACAGCTCCTGCTATGGGTCAACAGGTCTCTGATCTGCACCACAACCCATTTCACAGATGAAGAAGTTGAGGCTCAGAGAGGCTTATGTTGCTTTCCCAATGGTGATGGAACCAAGATGGGGAGTCAAGCGTGGTAAACAGGGCCTGGCCCCTGACACCAGCCCTTCAATGTGCCTCCCGGGGGTCAGTCAGCCTCAGACCCAACCCACCACCCAGCTGGCCACTTGGGGCTCCTCCTACCTTCTCTACCACTCCCGCTGGAAGGCTCCCACTCCACTCTGTTCCACGTTCTACCAGTTGAAGCCTATTCTCCTGCCACCTCTTTCAGGATGTCTTCCCAGATTAGCCCAGTTCGCGCCTTTATGACTACCTCCTTCCGTTCAAGTTCACTTGCGTGCCACTTCACAGAGTGACCTCAGGCCAGCCCTTATCTTTCCATTGTCAGCAGCACTGATCAGCATCCACAATCAATTAGTGATGCCTGCCGTGGGCATGGGAGGGATGTGACAATAGGCCCCGCGTGGACATCTCTGAGCCACTTGGACGGTACCCAGAGGGCATAGGCTGCCTTTGCCCTTTCAGCATCCCCGTGGGGCTGCTGCCATTTATGAAGTTCCTCCACTGGGCCACTTCCTGCTATTACACATGGGCTAGAACCCGGATCTAGCAGAGTTCAATCTCTCAGCCCTCCACTCCATGCCTCTCTGTGTCCGGACATGAGTCCTGGTCCTGGTGCCTGTGACTTTGAGCCTTGGTTTCCCTGTCTGTAAAATGAGGGTGCTGGTCTCTGGCTCCCCAAGATCCCTCCGGGGTCTGCCTTGGATAGTTTGCATTGTGCTGGTTCCCAAGGGCAGACTGAGACAAAGGGACATTTAATCAGTTGTTAATATAGGTAAGATACAAAGGTAAGTGAGGATAAAAGGGAGAAGATAATTAGTAATATTGTTCTCCACAAGGCCTTCCCGAGAGAGAGTTTCAATTAGGTTGTTTCTCACAGAGTATATGTGTGTCGAAGAGGAAAAAACACACGAAACAGGTAAAGCCACTTTCCTTCCTCCCCTTTTGAGATAAATTCAAACAGGTCAGAACCAGAATGATCCAGCTCCCATCCCCATGCCTACCGCATTACACCTGGGGAAACTGAGGCCCAGAGGTAACAAGTCCAAGGTCATCTAGCAAGGCACAGCGAACCTGGCATGAAAGCCCCAGCATCCCGCCTCCGGACCAGTGCCCTTTCTAACCGCTGAAACCCAGCCATCGGCTCTCTTTGGATTTTAGAATCTCAGTAAAAGCACCCTGAAAGACAAAGGGCCATGGCTATACCCTGCCCTGGTTTTATTTGGCTGTGTCATCCTTTTAAATTGACCCTAAGCAAAGCGAGTTAAACACCTGCCCACACAAGAGGCCTCAACCCCATCCCCGGTGCTTAAAGACTCGAGTGCCCAGCCCAGGGACTCTGACTGCTGAAAGCTTGCCCCTCCATCTTGAAGTCCGGAAGCACGCAGCGTTGCTTTACCACTGGGGAACAGGAGATCCCCTCATATGGATGGGGGAGGGTGTGGTCCAGACAACACGATGAGTGACTGATAGGGAACCATGGGGCTCTGCTTGCTACGAGGAGACAGAGCCCCTGCTTGGGGACCAGCCTATCCTCCCTCCAGGCCCAGCTGCAGGTGGATATGGGCGGGGCAGCTTAGCCAAGGTGGCAGCCACTCAGCACCAAGTCAGAGCCCCGCCCCCATGCCATGCCAGACCCTGGAACAGGCCCTCAGGCCCTGGCTGGCTCACAGCGCCCACCCCTGGCGGGATTCCCACCCCACCAGGCCAGCTGGCCTCGTCCACGCAGCCTTAATGACCACGAAATCAGCCCTGCATGGTCTGCCTCTAAGCCTGGCCGACCCGCCCCAGGGCCACAGGAGAGCCTGACCTCCAGGCCTGGCCCCCCTCTCCTCTCTCCTCTGAGCCTCTCCCTGCCCCTGGGACAGCTCTTCTCGTGATGCCTTCAGACATCAGTGGCCAAGGGCCCCTCATCCCCACTTCACAGGAGGGAAACAGTCTGGCGGGGTGAAAGGACTTGCCCAAAGTCAGCCTGGGAGTAGCAACACCCGCATGTGACTGGCGTGTTAGGGGCCGCTCGGAGCTGAGGCATGCCCCTGAGGGCGGCGGGCAGACTCACCCCGGGACTTCATCCCGATGAAGCGGTTCTCCACGATGTCGATGCGGCCCACACCATGCTTGCCCCTGTGGGGAGAACCGGTCACTTGGGGTCACAGGCAGGGCGTCAGGCACCCTCTCGGGATCCAAGACTCAGAGGACATGTGAGCCAGGCCCCCTGGTCCAAACACCCATTGGACAGGTGGGGAAACTGAGGCCCAAGGAGGGAAGGGCTATCCTAGGACACACAGCGAGTTCAACGTGCAACTTCCTTTATCTCTGTCCCGGGCCTCACGTGGCACCCAGCCCTATCCACTGCTCATCTTTCCTTCTACCCTGGTCTCAGATCCAGTAGAGAGCTTGGAAGTTCCGGACCATCCCTAGGAGGTGGTAGACCCCTGGGGGTGTTACCTTCCGAGGCTGAGGGCCACCAGGACTCTCCCACGGAACCAGAGGACCCCACGGCGATGGGGCTGGGCCGAGGCTGACTGCAGGACAATGGCCTGTCCTCCCTGGCCCCTCAGCCTCAGGCTGGGACCATCGGCCCCAGTGGTCCGGGCTGGTGCTTGCCCAAGATGGTGGCTTCCCAGGAGGCCGGGCAGGGCTGCGGGCACTCACGCGACTTCATTCAGGTACAGGAAGAGCTCCAAGGCCGTGCTGTGGGTGGTGCCATCCCTGACGTTGGTCACCTTCACAGGGACCCCTAGGGCGGGAGGAGAGCGCAGTGGGCCCGTGGCTGGAGCTCAGCGGACGAGCCTGTGCCTGTTACCCCGCCCCTTCCCTCCCCCCGAAACGCCTTAAATGGATGTGACAGATATGGACTCCAAATGACTCCTTGAAAAGCCCTGTGCAGGTTGAGGCCTGCTGGGGAGAGAGAAGGGGCGAGAAAGCCCCCCAGAATGAAAGGGAAAATGCAATAAAACCTCTCCCCCACCCTTCCCATTCTCTTCGCTCCTTTTGCATTTAGGGGCTGTGAAATTGGAACCAGGCCCTGAACTAATTGAATTTCACGCTCCACCATTGTCTTACCAGGGAGTACCGGGACTACCTTCTGTCCTACCAGTTACGGGGCGGGGGGGAGCGCCTGGCTGAGCTCACACACACACACACACACACACACACACACGCGCGCGCACACACGGCCCCCGGCCACGTCTGTCAGGCGGACCCCCAAGCCCCAACCCTGTACCCCAGACCCGCACACAGCCATCTGATTGATGGGGGTGAAATGATGCCCGGGCCGGCAGGCGAGGTGCTGGAGGCGTCTGCATTCTGAGAAGTTGGGTCTGGGGTGGCAGGAGGGCAGGAGGGAGGCAGCCGCTAGGGAGAGGGAAGGGCCAAGTCGGCGAGGGGTGGCTGGAGGGGGGCAGTGTGTGGGTTCGGGGTTGACTTTGAATAGCAAGGGGCACTTTCTCGAGCGGTGTGAAATGAGCAATAAATGTATTAGAGGACTAACAAGAGAGCTGTAACAGTGACAAAGAAAAGCTGTTCAAAGTTGGCGGCTAATCCCCCACCCATCTGCCCAGCTCATTACCATGTAGCCAGCCATCGGGTGCCAATCAGGCCTCAATAGCGGCTTTCGAGTCTTTATTAGCCAGGCGCCGCTTGGAGGGGCTTCGCTCAGGGGCTGTCAGCCTCACCATTCTTAACCCCCATTTCCAGGGGTTTTATAACTTGGTTGTAAATTGCTATTAAATGTAAGTCTGCCCAATAATGAACCTTAAGCCCCTCTCGCCACCCCCCGCCTCTCCCCTCTCCCTTTCTCTCCCTCCGGGTCCTATTATGGGCCTCACGGGGCCTTGGATGGGGCCTGCCCCAGAGAGGAGCTGATATTGTTGGTGTTGCTGCCAGAGAAAGCCTCTTAGCCTTTAAAATCGTTAATAATTAGATTAAAACTTCAAATAAATTAACTAGAGAGTGAATGGGGAGTAGCCGAGGAGGGTTCCTCCCGTCTACGTTTTTCTTTTTTTTCCAGACAGTCCCCAGATCATTAAAATGGATCACGTTTCTTCTCGGGCTCAGCCCTCGGAGCTGCCCTATTCCTGGAGGAAAGGGGGTCAGAGCCTGTGTTCAGGACCCTCTGTTGCCTCCTGCCCACCTCCCACCCTCACCGCCCTCCCAGTTTTCCGGGGGACCTGGGGTGGGGCGTGCTGCCTGGGCTCATCTCACCATCTTCTCAGAGATCATGCCCGAAGAGGCCCCACGCCAGCACAGCCCTGGGTCAGAGAGAGTGGGCCTGAGATGGACTTAGGGCTCCAGCTACCTTTAGGGGCCTTAGACTAAGGGCCTTTTGGTCCCCAGGGGGCATGAAATTCAAGGGTTTGAACTGATAGCGGTGGGGCAGGGGGCGGGGTGGGGGGAGCGATGAAAATGCCCATTGACTTGGCCAGGCTCTTGGGAAAGGCCGGGAGGAGGCAGCTTATCAAAGTATCAACAGGCTTCTTTCCCAGTGCCTCACTCCATACCCCGTACTTGGCACCCGCGAGCATCATTTCTGTGGCCCATTTTATAGGCGAGTGAGCCTGAGGCCCAGAAAGGTGAAGCTGGTTGTCAAGGTCACACTGGCAGGTGAGAGCCGGGGATCTATCGGGCCCCTGCTTGCCCCTCCCCATCCTCCGGCTCCGAGGTGCCTTGGCAAAGGCCTCTCCGCAGAGCCCCCTCTCTCTGCTCCCTCCCTGCCGCTGCCTGGCCCACAGAAGGGCCAGCCTCCCTGCCTGGGCTTGGGGTGCCCTCACGCCCCTCTTGGCTCCTCCATCTCTGCCTCTCCGATTTCTGCAGCCTCCTGGGAAAGTCCTCTCCTTGGACACTCTGAGCCCTCGCCTTGAACCTGGTCCTGCTCCTTCCATTACCCAGCATGCCTTGCTTTCCCTCCATCTTTCAGGGCAAGGGGGTTGTCCCTGGTGCCAGGCTCAAGGCTGGGCACTGAGTTCAGGCCAGCAAACACTTCTTGATGGTAGTAGCAGACGAGATGAGGAGATCAGGACACAAGCAAGAGTAGCAGCAGCTTTGAACCCAGGATGGGGGGTAGGGAGACGCATCAAGCAGCTAACTTAGGACTATCTATGGCGTCAGGGGGGCCCCCCGAGGCTGGCTCTGTAAGACTCATACTGGCTGAGCACCTCTGTGGTGCAGGGCCCTGCGCTGGATACACCTCGTCCAGATCTTATTCTCTACCATGAAAACATGAGGCAGTGGATACTCTTTTATCCCCAGTTTACAGATGAGGAAACTGAGGCCAGGAAAGTGGAGTGACTTCCCCAAAGGGCCAAAGCAGTCGGCAAGTGGTTGCTCGGGGACTAGAATGCTCCCTCCAGCCCTGGTGCCCACGAACCGATAGACATCAGCAGAGGGTGCTTTCTTCCCAAGCCTGGACGCTTCCACAGATCACGCCATCTGGGGAGGGGGCAGTTGGGAACATGTGAAGCCCCAGCCTGGACCCTGGCTTCCAGGAACACAGGAGGGATGCAGAGGATTCGTGCCCAGTCTCCCAGGCAAGGAGGGGAAAAGAGCCAGGGCCCCAAGAGTCCACGCCTTGGAGTCCCCACAGGAGGGCACCTACCTTTCTTGAACTCGATCTCAAGGACGTCTGGGCTGTTGGGGGCTTTGGCCGGGTCCTGGGTCTTTGTGTAGAGGCCTGGAGGCGCTTGGTTCTGACAAAAGACAGATAGAGGTTGGAGGGCGGTGTGCCAGAGCCAAACCGTGCCATGCCAGTCCCTGGACACTCTGCATGCAGCCTCCTGCGCCCTTCTCCAGAACCAGGGCGCTGCTGGCACTTGCCATCGGCTGGCCAGTCCAGCAGGCTTCCCAGCCCCCCACCCGGAGCCAGCCCCGCTTGCCAGGGGCCTGGGAAACAAAGGGCTCAAGAAATCAGACAATTTTTCCCCTCAACTTGATCTCATCTTTTTCTTTGACGCCCCCGCAGCTGGAGGTAGAATATAGCAGGAGGAGCCAGTCAGGCAGGAAAAGCGTGACTTTGGGGGAGCGAGGCGCTAGGCGGGCTTCCCGGGAGTGGCTCAGGCGCACACGCTCTCCCCGGCACCGGGAATTGGGGTTTATTCTGCACTGACCGAAAAGCTAATGACTGCGCATGACCCCAGCAGGTGCTCTGGCGAGCAGAGGCGTCCCCGGGGTCCCCAAGGTTAATACTCACAGGGAGAAAAGAGAAGAGCAAAGCAAAAACCCATTTGAAAACACATCAACCTTTATGTATATTTTTTTCTTGGGCGTCTTGGAAAATGGGCCTCTCCCTCATCTTGATGCAGCAGCGGACGGGCCGCTGGCTGCCTGGAACCCTCCAAGTCCCTCCTGCCTCCCACTCCCGAGGCCCTGACCCGCCCCCAGGCTGTGGTTTGGACACTTGCCACGGTGGGGGCCAGGGCCCTTTAGGCCTGACTGCTCAAGTCCGTCGAGGGGGGCGCGGGGCATGCCAGGGCCCAGCACTGTTATCCACCTGCCGACATCCTGGGAAGTGCAGTCCCTTAAAGCTTGCCTTTCAAAACCCTGCAAACATTCCCATGCCGCTTTGCAACTGCAGCTTCCTTTGTGTTCTCTGCAGCCCCGTTTGGTAAGAAGGTCAAGTACTGTTACCCCATCTATGGAGGAAGAACTAGAGGCGGAGGGGGACTGTAGGTGCAACCCTGTATGCTGTGTGGAGGTGGGGCCACATGGCCCAGGGCAGGAAGCCCACGAGGCCCTCAACAATGATGTGTTGGATTTCAGAGTGGTGGAAAATAGCCCCAAAGCCGGGAGTCGAGACCTCAGGCTGTGGGGTCTTGGGCAAGTTGCTTCACCGGTTTGAGCCTCGGTTTTCTCATCTGTAAAATGGGGGGGAAATGATACCTGCCTTTGACTGCCTTACAATTTAAATGTATAGACAATTTTTATATCTTTTTACTGGACATGAAAATCACCCAAGAAGATGCCAGAGAGGGCCTGGTGCAAGCTGTAACCTGCCCTGCAGGAGATAGGACTGCTGGAACGGCCTCCTGGTGAGGCCACCCTCCGAGAAAGAGCTGCTCCAGGAGAGGTGGGGCCACCAGGAGTGCCTCAGATCCCTCGTCTGCGGTCACTTTGCCTGCTGGCTCTATGTCAGGGTGACCAATCATCCTGGTTCCCATACCCTGAGAAACCCCCCAGTCCTGGGCGAACAGGGACAGTTGATCCTTCTAGCTTTACTTCTGAGCTCATATGGGGCCGGTGATGAAGCCCTCACACCTCCAAAGGGCTGTGTGGCTTGAGACCAGCTGCATCCCTTCATCTGTTTCCTTTTGTGGGGCAGGAACAAGAACCCAGAACGGAACTCCAAGACAGACCCAAGGAGGAGGAGGGTCCTTAAGGACCTCCAGCCTGATGCCTCCATGGACCAGTTGGAAGCCGCTTGTCCAAATCATACCACCCCACCCCATCGGCCTGGGACTCGGCCCCGAGGACCCTAGAATCCCTATCCTGTGCTCTTCCCATCACCCCATGCTGTTTCCCAGCGGCTCTGCCGAGAAACAGCACCAGGGATGTGGCCAGAGACAGCTTGGGCATCAGGCTGGTTTCAGAGAAATGCCCGGCTCCCCAGGCCCTACTGGGTCCTGCCGACCACCACATTCGTTGGAAACAGACAGGCCCGAGGGCCATCCTCGGCCATAAGGCAAAGTGAAACAGGGCTTGGGACCTCTGGGTGACCAACAGGACTCCAGGGCTCCTTTCCCACCTGCCCAGGGCTCCTCACTGGCTGTCCAGCCCAGCCTGAACTCAAAGCAGGGACCAGCGCTGAAAGCCCCGGCGCCTCCACCTGAGGCCGCCTCCCTCCCACCTCCACCTGTTCTGCGCCTGCCAGCCCATCAGTTCCCAAACACTTAACGGAGCCACAAACAGGATGGAAGGAGAGAGGAGGTGGGAAGCCCTCGAGGGACCAGCATCCCAGCTCTCTGCAGTGGGAAGTAGGAGGCTTCTGACACCCTGACAGCACCGATTAAATAAAATAACTAAATAGAAATAAAGTGACATTTGCTTTGCATTCCAAGGTGGCTCACGCCTGCCTTCTTTTTACTCTCCCTCCTAAAAGCCCAGTTCAAATGACAAATAGTTTGTTGCTGAGTATCAATAACATCTATTTATCCATCCCAGCGGGAGGGCTCACTTCCAATGTCATCTTGGGGGGGGTGTTGGGGGAGGGAAGAGAGTGAAGAAAAAAAGAGAGAGAGAGAGAGAGAGTGGCGGGGGGGATGGGGAGAGGGCGAAAGAAAGCATGAAACAGGGCCGAGAAGGAGAAATTGAAAGCAAATGGCCCATGAACTAAACCATGATGTACAGGCATGATGGATGCTGCAAATGGTTTATTCATCCATCAGATATGGCGGGCCGGCAACTGAATGCGCTCTTTCACTGTGGGCCGTATGAAGTTAAAGCAAGTAAATTTCTATCTTTCTTCGCATTAGCTGCCTCATTGCCCTTCAATCAGCCCTCATGGAGGCAGAAAATGGCTCCGCCATCTGCCTTCAAACCCTCCCCTCAGCAGGTCTCGGGCTTTTCCTGGAGGGGGGGAGGGGGCACGGGTTCCCTGAAACTCTGTCTCCCCAGCGCCTTCCAAGGGGCCCGGGGCTGCCCGGGGTACAGCGTTCCTCCACCGTGGAGAGTAGTGCCCCCCGGGCCCCTAGCGGCTTCCCCCTCATTCCTGGGATCTACTGGTGGCAACGAGAGGACCACAGGCTCCCCTGGCCCGCACGCTGCAGCGGAGCTGCCTGGGAAAGCAGGGCCACAGTGGCCAGACCCTGAGTCCCTCGGCCTGGCCCTACACTTCTCAGCGGGAATGCTGTCTCCCCCTCGACTCACACGCAGTCCAGCCTTTCCTGCCTGATGAGAGGGGTCCTGAGAGAACCTTGGCTCCTTCCCCCCCCCAAATAATCTTAGCCGGCTTGAGAAGGGAGGGCAGGACCCCTGGCTCCATGATTGAGGCCTTGCCCTGTGCTAGGAACAGGCCAAGTGCTTCCGATGCCGCAGGAGAGAGGTGTTGTGATTTACCACTGTTTGCATAAAGAGTCAGAGGTTCAGAGAGGTTGGGTAACTTGCCCAAGGTTGCACAGCAATCGAAGCAGAGTCAGGATTCAGACCCAGGTTTCAGATCTCTGGGAGCCAAGCACTAACTTTCCCACCTTGACTGGGTGGTAGAATCCTGAAAAATGCACTCTTTAGCACTTACTTACCCATCCACTGCCCTCATTAGAAAGGAGAGGGGAGGGGACCTGCACTGCCCGGCTCTGCCTGAGGCGCGATTTCCCCTCTGGCCTTGGCTCTGCTTCCCCAGTCCTGAGGTGAGAGCGCCACAGGCCACTACGGAAGCGGTGGGATGGTTGCCCAGCAGGCCTGGAGCCTGGGGGACACCCACCTGCAAGCAGGGCCCCCTCCACCCCCCTGGGCACTGGCTGACTGGCTAATTAGGGGTGGCTGGCCCGAGTGCCGTGGGGTCAGCAGAGCATGAACTGGAAAAGCCCGGGGCCGGCAGGCAGCCCCCAGGGGACGAAGGCCCAGGCTCTCCTGAGTGACACGGCTGGACTGAGCTGGGTGCGGAAGGGAGGTGCGGGTCGCTGGGGAACCACAGAGGCTGGAGGGCCACTCCTGCGATGGGGCGACACGGCCACCAGGCCTGCTCCCTTGCCGAGCAGCTGGTGCCCGGGGCGAGTCACTTCCCTGGGCCTCAAGTTTCCTCACCCACAAAACTAGGAGGCTCAGAGGCAGCCGCCCAGGAAAGTGAGCCGGGAAAATGCGAATGCCAGGCCGGGCTCCAGAAACGTCACTGGTACGCGTTCTATTATTGCCAGCTCCGACCAAGAGGCCTGGGGAGCCACCCCACCTCCCCCGAAGCACCCAGCCTCCTCCACTCCGGCTGGTCTTCCTGGACCCCCCAGGCCCGGCCTCCCAGCACACTTCTCCCCTAACATCAGATGAGCACCCCACCCCCAAAGCAGCCGCCCGCCGGTGGGGGTGGTGGTGGTGTGGGGGTGCTGAGCCAGGCTGAGACACAGTCCCTCAGGGACAAAGAGACCTTTCTCTTCCCAGGGTAGATCTCGCTCCATCTCCCACGGTGGGCGGGGGGAGATACAAAGGAAAACCCCCCAGGGAGAGAAATCCTAAACTTCAAACACGGCCGAGGCCCAGCCTGGGAGGCTGGGGACAGGGGCATCAGGGCGGCCTGACGCAGGCGGGCACAGGCCCAGACGAATGGGCCCTGAGGCTCTGATCTGTGCCACCTCCCCCGATGGCAGCAGCGGCCTGAGAGGGCACAGGCTCGGCCCTCCCACAAGTGTCTCATCTGCCTAATTGCTTCTTTATTGTCTCACAATCACACTCTGGCTCTATGCTGCCCTGAAATATTTCCTTCTCCTATTCATCCCAACAGCAATTAGAAAAAGAGCACCAGAGAGGGGGGTGGATCTTAAAACGCAGTGTGGAGTGGCCAGGCGGCGGGGCGCCCGGTGGGGAGGGTCGGGGAACATAGACAGGACTCGGCCCCAGCCCCATGCCCGGCCCCCCGTGAAATTTCAAATTAGGCTACAAACACACCAGACAGTATCGGCACGGAGCAGCCACCGCTAGACAGCCGGCTTGGGGAAATGGGGAATTACCTTGGGGTTCTCCAGGATTCCAGCCTCGTAGCTGTAGGGGAGAAGAAAGATGGGGGTCAGTGGAGGGCGGCAGAGGGACACAGCCTTGACACCCCCACCCCCAACGTAAGTCCGGTCTGTCCTTTCATCTCCGCCAAAGCAACTGCTGCCAAGCCCGCCTGGAACATTCTGGGCCCACCGCAGTCGGCCGTGGGAGCTGCAGGCTACAAGCAAGGGCCTGGGACACTTCCCTCAGTCTTCAGGGCGCCAGATCCAGGGGGCCTTCTCAGAGGGTTGTTCCCCGATGCTGTTCCCTCTGCTTTCGATGCCCTTCCCTGAGCCCCGGCCGGTCCCTCCTCATCCTTAAGGTTTTAACCTCCAATGCCACTTGCTCAGAGAAGCCCTCCCTGACACCCCAGCCGAGGCCAGGTGCCCTTTATCTACGGCTGGCACTCAGCAGAACTGCAGCAAGAGGTGGGAATGAGGTGGCCTGTCCTCCTCGAGGCCCCCGGGCTCCATAAGGGCAGGGACCATGTGTCGTGTGGGCCACCACTACATCCTGGCCCGATGCGGACAGGCGCTCACTGACGCTAAGCAGAGCGGTGGACAGGTGGGCGACATCTTACCTGATGTGCATCAGATTCTCGTCCATGCTCCACGGGTTCTTGGGGGTGACTGGGACGGGAATTCCATGTTGCTGCAGGTAAGAGGCAACACCGCGTTGGCGTGAGGCAGCTTGAAGTAGACACAAGGGTCAGGCCCAGCTGCCTTGGTTTTCTTTCAAGGTCAGAGACATCCCCAAACTCTGGCTCCCATGCAGGCAAGGCCCTGGACGCAACCCCTGGTTTCCTTCCCCTCCCCCAGGCTGCTCAGGGAGGGAGTGAGGGCCCATTTCCAGACATGCCCAGGCAGAAACTATAAGATCCTGTGTCTGAGATGCTGTGGAGTGGACGCTGGCCTTGGAGGTTTCTTCCAGAAGATTCTGAGTCTATACTTCAAGTGCTCCCTGAAGCACTTAAGAGTGTGCCAGGCGGTGCGCCGAGGGTCTCCCAGCACCACCGGCTGACCCCCACCGTGGCCCTATGAGCCAGGAGCTGGAATGGACCCAACTTCCAATATGGATCTCAGCCAAGGCATCTGCACCCACAGGGGTGCTTAACATTCACCCGAGGAAGCGAGAGGCGCCCATGGGAGCTGCTCGTTCAGGACACTTGTTTACGGGGTGTGGCCGGGCGCTTCCCGGGGCCACTTCTCCCCACTGCCCAGCCGTCACCACACACATCACTCTGCAGCCCTGAGAAGGAATAGCCCCCATCCTCCCTGTTGGTTCTGACTATGCTTTGCTTCCCAGATGATCCATGCCTTGGTTCAAGGAGAAAAGTTATCCCTCTGGAGACCCTGGGCCTGAAAGGCTGTTGGTGACACTTGGAAGGCCTTTTGGATTAAAGATGTGGCTGGCTTCCTGAGCTGCCCCGTGCTGCCCTGGCTGACTGACACCTGGTTGGACCCAGCATGTGCATTACATCCTGCTTTCCCCTCCCGGGCTTACCGGGCACAAAAGCTGAGTGGCCCAGCCTGGCCCCCTTTAAGTCAGCGAGATCGTCCGCTCCGCCTCCCAGGCCCCCTTTCAGCACCTCGCCCCCTGGGTGGGTCCTCCAACCTGGCCAGCCCAGGGTCCCACAGCCTCCACCAGCATCGCCCCGTCTCTCTTAATGGGGCTCTGCCCAGGCTCAGCTCATGACCACGACTAAGATTCTAGAGGCTTCCTCCAGGGAGCCGCTGTTTCCTTCATCAGCACCTTAAAATTTCAAAATAAATTAGGTTATCCCCTCTTGATTTTTGTCAAGCTTTACCCAGAGGCTCCTTTTAAAAGAAACAGCCCACACCCACTCTAAAATTTGCATACTCTTCCATGTAAACCGCATGGGCAAACGGAACACCTCATTTAGAGGCTGATCAAGGTCAGGGGGCTCCTTGTCCCCCGTGAAGCTGCCCAGAGTCAAATCCACACGCTTGCCCTGTGCCGTCTCCAGGTAGAGTGGCCAGGTGTGGGGACCGGGACCCTGTGCCAGATGGGCTGAAATCCCCTCAGAGAGTACTCCCCGGGCTGGGGGCTGAGAAAACCAGCAGGCGGGTTCCCTGGAGCCTTTCTTCGCGGGGGGGGGGGGTTTGGAAACATGCTTGCCTTTCCTCTTTCCCACTGGGGCTCCATCAGAGCGGGAGGTAAGGGGCGGAGGAGAGGAGAACAGGACGGGCAGCCCTTCCTCAGCAGAGAGATACATACAAATGGCAAACACAGTCCCTCAACCAAAGAGATTTGTCTCCCCTCCCCTCTCCATCCTGAGCTCCCCGCCAACACACACACACTGGAAATTCCGGATGCAATTGAGAACAGAAAACAAAACCATCTTCAGCGTGTACACAGGAGACTGCCCTGCTTTCCAGCCCCCGACCTTGCACACTGGCTTTAAAAGAATTATGGTGACAGTGATAAGGATGGGGTGATTCTGAGTGCTTTTCCCTTGGACGATGGATTTGCGGGGAGGTGGAAAGTGATGCAAATGCATGTTTTTGACGAGTCTCCTAACAGCACCTTGTGGCCTTGGCGACTTAACGAATCTTGAAAGCAGGGCTTTTCAAAGCCCCATTGATTTTCGTCTCAGCTGAAGCAGCTGCCTGGCTCTGAATTTTGGACAGAGTCTGCTTGCTGCTCAGTCATTCTGGTCACTCCCCGGGTGCAGGGACACTGCCTCCGTCCTAGAATGTGGTCAGATTGCCGAGAGCTCAATTCTGATCCCAGCCTCCAAGGGAGGGTCGGTGGCCGGAGACACAGACTCATCTCTCCGGGGCAAACTTTCCTGTTTAAAAGGTTATTTGAGACAGAAGCTGAGCCAAGGGCCTTCTCCCCAAAATCTGGGAAGGAGGGGCAACAATACTCCTGAAATTCATCTTTTCTGGAAAAACCAGGAGCCGCTTTTGTTTGGGAGCTTCACGGAAATGAAGGGCGCGTATGGGTCAGCCCCCTCTTGAACCACAACTGCAGGTGTAAGAATGTAGATGGGCGGGGGTCTCCATTCATTGCTCTTAAAGATAAAACGTGCTTCGTGTTCTGTATCATCAAGGAGACCGAGGAGGGGAAAAAAGCCCCTAACCTTGTTCTCTTAATAGCTCTGCTATTTGAAAATTTGTTTGGCAACATATGGGCTTGCTCTTGTAAACTCCCCTTTTAATAATAAAACAACAGATGGTAGAGGAGAGCTTTCCTCCAAGCTCTCCAGGTCTTAATGGGATGCTGGCGGTAGGGGCAGGGCTGCGTCCCCGCAGCGTCCCCTACCACGCGGCCCCTTGGCCGCGGCCAGAGCTCACAGCCAGCCCTGGTGACTGCTGTTTAAAACCCCGAGCAATTTTCTGGTGTGTGCACCGGGTTGCTTTCCCCTGTCTGACTGATTGAGGCTGTTTGTCAAGGGCTGCCATCGAGTCGCTAAAAAGAAAGGTACCCTGGGGAGTGGCTAAGGATCTTGATGCAAAACTTATAATATGTTTTACTGCAACTTGTACTTCAAAAGGGCTGGTGCGACAAAAGTCTTTGTCTGCCTCTGCCCCTCGGAGCGCCTACCTGTCCCTGGGAAAGCACTGGGGACAATGAGGTAACGGAGGGGCACAGAACAGCCGGGCCCACACCCCCCGTCTGCCCGTCCCCTGAGTGACACACACCGCAGAGGTGGCAGTTGGAACAGGAAGCAGAGGGGGCCCGTCGCCCTCCTGCTCGGCGGTCGGGGGGCTCCCTTGGGAGATGCCCCTGGCAGTGACCACATCTCTGCGGAGCCGGCCCAGGGAACAGGTGTAACGGGGCAGAGGGTAGCAGCCAGGGCAGAGGTTCAGTCTCCAGGCGTGGGTATCAGTCCCAGCCTCGTGCCTCTGGCCCAGACAACCCCCTTGGAGGGCTGTGCCTGGAGGGCACTGGCCCAGGGCTGGGGTGATGGTGGGTGGGGTCTGGCCATACCTTCGCGTACTCCATCAGATCGTTGCGGCCCTGGAACCGGTTGTAGAACTCGGGCATCCTCCAAGGAGCGATGACCTGGACACGGGGCAAGGAGTCAGGCCTGGGCAGCCTCTCCTGGCTTTAAGCCGCAGAGCTGGCCGCTCTGGTAAGGGGCCTGAGGCTCCACTGGGCACCTGGGTGGGGGCTCTATGTAGCCCACGGGGTGTGGGCAGGGGGACCCCGTTGGGCAGGGGAATGACATGGCCTGCCATCCTGGAGGGTGGCTTTGGAGAGGCCCGAGCTCTGTGGCAGAATGGCCGTGCGTCCCCAGGCGGGTCCCTGCCCCTCTGGGCTTCAGTCTCTCCAACTGAGACTTGAGGGTTTGAACTAGAGAGGCCTCAACTTTCTTGATGGCACCCCTGTCCAGAGGGCGAGGACCCTGCACCCCTGGTGACTAAGGAGGGGTTCACGTTGCTGCAGCTGCACTGCCTGGCCCTGCAGTGAGGCCCACGCGACATGCAACGTCCCCTGGCCCACCCCTCTCGCTGCCCTCCCCTCCCCCTCCCCCGGGGCTGCTTTGGCTGGGGAAAGGAAGGGAGTTGGAACCTGACTGAAGGGACCGAATTCATCCCACCAGCCTGGGGGGTCGGGGACAAGTCCCCAACAAAAGCTCCCACTCAGCCGTGGAGCCAGCCAGGCCCCTGCCTCTGCCGACAGCAGCCTAATTGGGGTGGAGGTGTCATCTAGACGGAGAAGCCGGTGTGATTTCCGGGCTGGGAAGCTGATGAGAGTGGCGTGAGTGGGGTCCCCCAGGCCTGGAATGAGCAGTGCCTGGGCGCGGAGCACCCTCTGGTCTCATTCTAGTTCCCGGAGACCAGCCTGGGGCCCTGTCCCCAGCCCCATCCCACCCCTGGCCTCGGCCTGTGCAGACAAAGACCCAGAAACCGGACACCCTGGCCCCCCAAGCTGCTGGGGGAACAGAGAATGGGGGTCGGGGAAGGGCCTCACGCCCACCCGCCTACAGCATCAACAGGCAGCTACTTTCCGGGGGCTTCTCAGCCGCCTGGTGTTTGGGGTCAAAACAGATCATTAGAGTTCATTACTGCTCACCTCCAGGCCACTCTCACCCCCAAAGCAGCTGCTGGCTGGTTAAAGGGACAGAGAAAGATGTTCCACTTAAAAGAAAAAAAATGAAACCCCTTAGGGACCCTTGTGGGCTTGGGAGGGGCACGTTTTCTGTAGCTTTCGCCCGAAGTGGCCTCAAAGGAGCTGGACCCACGCCTGCCTGTGCCATCCAAGATGGCACCCGGGCGCCACGTGTGACCACCAAGGCCCGAATCGTGGCCGGTCCCAGCTAAGCGTAGAGCACACAGTGGGTCTCAAAGGGTTAGTACCAAAAGAATGTAAAACATCAATCATTTTTTTACATCGATAACATGTTGAATGGTACCATTTTGGATACATAGGGTTCAATAAACCATAGTAAAATGATGTCACCTGTTGCTTTTTATCTTGGTTTTTTTCTTTTTTTTTACGTGGCCACTAGAAAAACTGCAATCACCCTTGGGTCTTGTGTTTGTGACACTCAGTGTATGTCTATGGCTCGGCCTTGTGCACTGGATACCCAGAAGCCTGATCTTACTGGTTCCCATCCTAGGAAAGAATCCAAGACCCCGGGGGTCAGGGCTTGGGCAGCCGGGAGGAGGAGGGCCTTAGCTGGGTGGCCCCCACTGGGGCTGAGAGGGCTGTGAGCAGCCCAGATATTGGGCAACCGTGTCTCAGAATGGTTCCAATCTGCACCCGGGAAGCCAGACCCGGCTTTGCAAGGACCCTGGCGGACGGGCAGCCTCATCTTTCCGTCCAGTGCCTGACCCACCCAGGCACCTGGGCGGTGTCTTGGGAAGGACAAATGGTCAGGGACAGAGTGTTGACCCCCTGCAGTTGGCGCGAGTGAAGGGAGCTCTCCATGGGGAAAAAGGGCGCCACTCACCACAAGGCCCCTGTCTGGAGAACCTCCCAGAACCCCATGCCCCACACCCCCAGGGGCCTCAGCCCCCAGCGCCCACCCTCTAGGGGGACGAGCAACATCTTACCTTAATCTGGGGGGCCAGTGAGTAGCAGGTGAGCTCAAACCGGATCTGGTCGTTCCCCTGAAACATAAAACGGGATAGTCAGGAGCCACAGAACAGGGACCAGTTGCGGGGGGCGGGGGCGGGGGCCATGCGGCGTGACCTTCAACGATGCACCCGAGGGCCACTCAGGGCGGACCCCCTGGGTGGTTCCCTTCCCCGCATGTGCTCACCTCCAACCTCACAACCTTCTGAGGTGGGTCCTACGAGCCTGTCTGAAAGATGAAGACTGGGCTTTCCTGGAGAGGGCTTTCTGCTCTGGACTCGAACCCAGGACTCCCTGAGTACAGAGCTGAGCTGCGCGGGCACTCAAGTGTGCAGGACGTGTGTCTATGTGTCCGCAAGATGCCCACGTGCCCGTTGTGTGCTGAGCTGTGATGGTCGTGACCTTGTGTGCACTGGTGTGTGAGGGGGCGTGCACACGGGTCATCACGTGTGTCTGCACTTCAGGGGGTGCACACACATGTAGGGCTGGAGGCCTGGCCCCGCCGAGACTCCAGGCAGCCCCCGAGCTGCCCACACCGTCAGCCTCTTCCCGAGGGCCTCCCACCTGCCTGGCCCCGCCTACCCCACTCCCATGGTTCTACGGTGCTTTGTCCAGAAAACCGGGAGTCCTATCTCCTCTGGGAGCCTGTTTCCCTGTCTACACGGTGGCTGGCTGGGGGAGGGGTGGATCCAGGTGACCACCGAGGGCTCCTCTGCACAGAGAGGGAAACAAGCCCAGAGGTGGAAGGGACACGTCCAGGGGCACAGGGCCTGGCCCAAGCCCGGGCACTGGGCCCCCACGGCCCCCACCAGCCTTGGGCAGGCGGCCCTGCCTCCCCGTGCCTGCGTCCTGTCCTCAGAGACAATGGCTGCCAGCCGCCCGCCCGCTTCCCATCAGCTCGGCAGCCTGGAGGGAGGCTTAAGCGCTGTGGAAATATCAGAGGGACCTCTCGCCTACTGTGAAAACTGCACAGGCGCAGCAAGGCAGCAGCGGGGATAACATGTTATTTTCCGGAGTCTTGTCAGGCGACGCGGAAATACAGGTTTCAGCCCCTCTGCTCGGAGCCAGGAGCTAAGGGGCCGAGGCCGCTCCTCTCTCGGTATCTCCCCGGGCCACAAGCTGCGCGGGACCAGCCGCCCCACTCACCCTCCATCCCATCCCTTCAGTGAGCACCTACCATGCGCTGGCTGCCACACAGGAGAGCCACCTGGCACCAGCGGGATTTTTAACCCTGTTTTACAGATGAGGCAATTCAGGCTCAGAGAGGAGGAGTCACTTGCCCAGGGACACACAGCCAGCAGGCACCACTCCCATCCTAATAGCTCACAGTCATCAGGTAACGGGTCTGAGCTCCACACATAACTCATTGAACCCTTACGGCAGCCCCTGAGGTGGGTTCTATTATTATCCTCATCTCACTGGATGGGGAAACTGAGGCACAGGCCGTAATACTTGCCCGAGGGCCAGTGACCAGCACAGTTCCTGGAGCAATGGTGTCTACAGTAAAAAGCAGACTCATCTTAGATTCGTAAAGCATATGGTCTAGTGCTGCATATCCCGATGATTTTGTTCTCCAGGGCTTCAAGTTTCCCCCAGCACAATGGCAGCTTGTGCCTCCTTGGACGGGCATGCCGGGCTGGGGTCTGCCCATCAGGATCGCCATGGGGACACCCATCTGTTCCCGAGCCAGAGACCCTCTCAGAAGCCAGACAGGCTCCCCAGGTTCAAACTCTGTCCCAGACAAGAGCCAAGGCCTGTCCAATCCTTTCCTCCCTGACCCCAGGAGCCCCAGCCCCAGGGTGGCCCTGTCAGGTTCCCTGGGGGCCGGGGAGGAGGTGTAGCAGGTCCCACACACCCCGTGTGTGTCCACGTGCTGATATACATGTGTAAGTGCGGGTGCCGCGCCCTCGGGGACTGCACGGGGCTCTCCCATCTGCTCCTGGCCTCGCCATACAGATGGCGGCATTTACAAACCCCCTGCCGCCACACCCCTTCCCGAGTCTCAGGCTCCTATTTCCAGGCCCCTCTTCCAAAACTGGGGGGAGGAAGGGGGCCCTTGAAGGGCCATCCCAGCTTCTGTGCAGCTCTCTGGTGGGGAGGATTCAGGGTCCCCACGGGGTGTGAAGGGGTGGACCCCAGCTCTCTCTGCACCAGGTGCCGCCTGGGCTGGGCCCTGGGTGAGAAGCTGCCTCTGGCCTCCAGGCCTTTGCACAAGCTGTTCCTGCGGCCTGGGATGCCCTTCCTCCTTGGCCTCACTGGCTAACTCTTGCTCCCCTGGAGGTCTCAGCATCACCGTTACCCCCTGCTGGGTCAGGGCTCCCAAGTCCCCTGTATGGGTGTCCCAGTGTGTGGACAGCCAGGGATGGGTAGGTATTCAGTGGGGGGTTCAGTGAGCCAATGCATGAAGTCGACATCGGCAGGGCTGGAACAAGGGCCCAGAGGCCCTGGGTCTCTCCATCGCCCGACTCGGGAGCCAGAAGCTGGGAGAGGCCGGGGGCTCAGGATGGTCCCTGCTAGAATCTCCCCATCTGGGGAAGCCCCCCTGCAGTCTGCTTATACCCAGCTCTTTCTCTTCACTGTGAATCCCTTGCAGAAAGTTCGGCCAAGTGTCCTACCCAGATCTGCCCCTGGGTGCCAGCCTCCTGCAGGCCACACTCACTTATTCTGGACACCCATCTCCTGACGTGTAAAGTCACTGATGTGCGCCCCCCAGCCCCCCTCCCCCTGAGCCAAGCAGACCACCAGCCCCTGCAGGTAGCTGGCCCCTCCCTCCCCACCACCCCCTGCCTCAAGCCTGGCATCCCTCTGGACCCCAGTCCAGGCCCTCCAGTTCCTCCTCACTCACACCCACCTCTTCTAGGAAACTGTCTGCAGAGGCTGTTGGGGGCTTCGCCAGGTCCTATTAAATAAGGGGAAACTGAGGCACAGGAGTACGCCTTGCCCATCAACCCCCAGAAGAGATGGGAGATTTCGGGGTGGGGGGCACCGGGCCCCACCATCCCCTGTGGCCTTCCTGCTGCTGGTCTTGGAGGCCCCCCAGTGCTGTTTCAAGTCTGACTGTCCCTCTTGTGGACACTGAGCATGAACTGCAGGGACGTCCCTGAATCTCAAGAGGCTACAGAACTGCCGCAGAGGGCGTTCTTCTCAGAACCGAAGCCCCGCAGAACCGGAGTGGGAAACAGGACCCTGGGTGGCCAGGGCCTCCTCCAGCCGCTTCCCTGCAGGGTCAGCCTCGGAAGGCCTCAAACCCAAACCTCTGGTGCCCTCTTGTGGCCAAATGGAGCAGTGCACACAGCCTCTGGCAGCTATTCCCAGCTGCATGTGAGCTAGTCAGTCTAGTGTGTGTGTGTGGGTGTCTCTCCCTGGACCCCAAGAGCCTCCCAGGCCAGAGGCAGACCCACCACACACACATTCACTCCACTAGCCCTGAAAGCCACCCTTCCTCAGTCCTGATGGTACTTCTGGAGGGAACTTCTCCAGGCAGGAGCCCTTCCATAATCCTGACTTCCTGGCCTCAGCTTGAATACCTCCTGGAACAGGGAGCTCACTGTCCAGCTCATTTCATCACAGACAGGTGAGATGTCTCAGAGGTTCATTCTGCACTGATGTTTGTTCTCAAAGCCCCAGTACAGGTCTGATGATCGTGCGATCAGGGCACTTCCCCCTCATTGAGTGTTTACGACGTGCCAGGTCTATGCTGAGCTCTTTATTGGAATGATCCTACTCACAGCTCCCAACTGCCCCATGAGCGGGTTCTATTTTATTCCCATTTTACAGATAAGGAAACTGAGATTCATGGGGTGAAGTCACACAGTGTGAAAGCAGGGGAGCCAGGATCTGAACCCAGCTGAACTGGCCCCAAAGTCCCAAGTCCTGAACCTCTGGGTTCCTCTGTACTCTCTTCTGCCACCTGAGTGGAAGGCGGTATGCAGGTCTCTGCCCAAACGGCCCGGTCCACCCACTGCTCCGCCTATGATTCTCACCTCCCCGCTCAAAATGTGCTCACGACTAGGGTGTTAGTGAAAACTAGGGCCACGCTCACCAGTCCGCTTCTTTTACAGGAGCCCATGGTTTCAGTCCAGAACAATCCCCTACGTACCATGGGGGTGGGGGAGGGCCACTGGCCACCCCTGTCCAACCTGGGGGTTTGAAGCCAAACCCCGCAGCATGGCCCCGGCCCAGCCGCTCCTCCCAAGGCTACAGCTCCCACTACACGTTCAGGACCCTCGTCTCCAGGCTTTTGCTCAGGCTGTTCCCTCCGCCTGGCACTCTCTTCCTGTGCCCATTGCTCCTCCCTCAGGGCCGTGCTCTGCACGACAGCCTTCCCTCGGCCCCTGCCTGCTGCTCCCTCGGCTCCCCTCGGCTCCCCTCGGCTCCCCTGGCACTGACCCTACTGCCCTCTCCTGCATCCATTCTCTCCCTCGCTAGGACACAGGCCCCCTGAGGGCAGGAAAAAGGGCCCGCGCAGTTCAACACTGTTCCGGTGTCCAGCACGCACTCAGCCCTGTACAGACGCCAGTAAGAGCCGGCTGACCGAGCACCAAGCAAATGAGTGAGCTTCCAAAGACACCACGACCACCTGGTGGGGCGACTGTTTGCAAGACCACCCCCAAATCACACCTCCTCCATCATTGTCTGAGCTGTGCGTGTCCCTACGTCACACTGAGCCAGGGCCTGCTCCCCCACTCCCGACTGCCTCGACCAGCCTTGCGGGGGGCGGGCCTGAGTCAGGTCAGGACATGCGTGCTGAGAGGTAGGCCCCCTGCCCCCCAACCTGGAGCAAGCTGTTGGTGGCGTGTCCGCTAACTGCGAGCTCATGACTCCAGAGTAACACTGCCTACAGTCGCCTACATCGTTAGGAATCTTGTTTCTTGAGCCCTGCCACCTGCGGGACAGGGGCTGAGGGCTTTCCTGCCTTCCACCCCCAGGGTCGTCCTTCAGTCTGCACTCCTGCACACAAGGGCCAGAAGTAGCGGGTGTGTTATCGGTTGAACTGTGTCTCCCACAAAAGATAAGTTGAAGCTCTAACCGCCCCCCCAATACTTCAGAATGTGACCTTATTTGGAGATAGAGCCTTTACGGAAGTAATCAAGTTAAGATGAGGTCATTAGGGCAGGCCCTAATCCAGTATGACCCGGTGTCCTGATAAAAAGGAGAAATTTGGACACAGAACCAGACACGTGCAGAGGGCAGGCGATGTGAAGA
This sequence comes from Mesoplodon densirostris, assembly GCF_025265405.1. Taxonomy (NCBI): domain Eukaryota; kingdom Metazoa; phylum Chordata; class Mammalia; order Artiodactyla; family Ziphiidae; genus Mesoplodon; species Mesoplodon densirostris. The sequence goes on from NC_082666.1 coordinate 5,958,882, forward strand.
TGCCCCGAGGAGATGGCCATATGAAGATGTAGGCCTGGAGTGATGCACCCACAAGCCAAGGACACCAGAGCTACCTGAAACCAGGGGAGAGCCCGGAAGCGGCCCTTCCCTAGCGCCTTCAGGGGGAGCATGGCAGCCAACACCTGGATTTTGGACTTCCGAAACCTCCAGAACCGTGAGAGGATCCGTTCCTGGTGTTTATGCCGCCCAGTCTGTGGTGCTGTTGCCCTGGGAAACTAAGGCAAGGCCTCACCCCCATTTTGCAAGTGAAGAAGCTGAGGCTCAGGAAGGGCAAGGGCCTCGCCCAAGGCCACACAGCTGGGATTCAAGCCCTTTGCTACCTCGTGGTCTCTGACCCTGCCTACTGCATTAAACGGAGACTCCCACAGTGACCTTGGTCCCTGCGCCTCAGCAGCAAGTTTGCACAACGGGGTGACACTGCTCAAACCGCATGTGGAACAGGCACACGGGACTCACACACTCGGGGTACAGGGCAGGGTCGTCCCTAACTCACTACTAAAACCACTCCTCTTATTCAGACTGGATGGGCCAGTCTGTCCTCTGCATGCCTGACTGTGCTGGGGGAGAACCTACAACTGCTTGAGGACCGTCCATTGCCTGGCTGCCTGTGTGCCCCTCATAGGACCCCTGCCTCCTTGTCCGTCCCCAGCCGTCCATCCTGGTCTCACCTTTCCTGTGGCGCCGTGGGACACGTACTTGGCTCCCTCCTGCTGGGCGATCTCCACCTGTTTGCGGGCAATGCAGGGCCTGGCGAGAGAGGTACCCAGGAGGTAGCGGTCCTCGTAGAGCGCACTGGACTGGACGGCGGGCCACACGAACTCCTCCACAAACTCCCTGCTGACGTCTTCAATGAACACCTAGGGGGAGAGGAGCCCATGAGAGGGAGCCTCGGCAGGGATGGGATGCAGCCAGAAAGCAGAGTCCCAGGGGCCTCAAGGGGCCTGCATCTAAGGCAGACGCTGTTAATGGATCCCAGGGCAAGCTGTACCTCCACTTCCCCTTCTGCATCTGTGGTAGACATCATAAGTCAATCCAGCATACAATGCAGCTACTCTCCCTCCTGCACTCATGGCAGACATTACTAATCGATCCTGATAGACCATCCAGGTGAAACTGGATGTGGTCCTTAAATCCCTCCCAACATAGCATTCTGGGCCTGAGATGAAACAAGATCTAAATCTAAGATCTAAATCTCGATGTAATCCACAAAAGCCAGGGATTATTTTGTCCCACAGGTGGCAGCTGGCAATATCTGGAGATATTTTTGGTTGTCATAACTGATGGGTTGTGGGGGTCATTCTGGCCTCTAGTGGGTAAAGGCCAGTGATGCTGTTAAACATCCTACAATGCACAGGACAGTCAGCCACATGTCAGTAGTGTCGAGGTTGAGAAACCCTAATCTAGAGGAATTATTCTCGAAATGTAAACCCCCTAGAGTTCCCCAGACCCTTTTAGGGAGACTGAAAACATTTTTTATGATACTCAGTTGATATGTGCCTTCTTCACGCTGTTGACATTCACATTGAATATGCAAAAGTGATGATGGGGGAAGGGGCTGGCACCTTAGCACAAATCAGGGCAGAGGCACCACACTCCGCAGACATGGTGTTCCTCACACCTTGCTCTCACAGTGCAGATTTCTCTTAAGAGTGGTCTTGAAAATGCAGTAAAAAATGATTAACTTTTGTTATATCTCGACTCGAGTACAAAATGTGAAATATACACGAAGCATATCTGCTGCATTCACAAGTGAGTTATTAGCTCAACTAGCCCCTTTTCTCATAGAACATCGTTCTTGAACAAAGGACCGACAGACAAAACAGGGTCAATGCAGACTTGGGTTTTTGGCCAACATTTTCATAAGAATGAAGTGACCCCATCACTTCAAGGAAAACTGAGAATTTGTTGCCAAGCTTTCCAGTAAAAGTTAGAATTATGGAAAACTTGTATCTGACACGGTGAACTTGACAGCTTCCTAATACTTCTGATGTGAGTTTTATTGTGTTTTATTGTGCTTTGCAGATATTGCGTTTCTTTTGTACTGTTAGCCTATGTGAGCAGGGACCACGCTGGCCACGTTCACCTTATGGGCCTGCTCACCACATGATTAGATGCTCAGTCAATGCACTGATTCTGTTGAATGGATGGAAGGATGGGTGGATGGACAGAGAGCCAGGAGGGATGGACAGGTAGATGGATGAGGGATGGATGAGTGAGTGGATGTGTGAATGGACAGCGAGATAAAAGAGGGATGGGCAGGTGGATGGATGGATGAGGAAAAGACAGATGGATGGGGAGGTGGGCTGGGGAGGTGACTGGGTAGAAGAGTGGCTGGGGGAGACCAGAAGGTGATGCCCTTTGCACACCAAAAGCAGAAGGAATTGACCTTATACTCCTGGAAGCAAGAGGACCAGGTGGAAGGCGTGGAAGAGACAAGGAGCTTTGGGACAGGACCCCCCACAGCTGCCTCCACCAGGTCAAATCCCATTTCCCGCCCCAAACCCTGCCTCCTGCTTGGTACCTTTTTAGCCCCAAGCTTCAGCGCCTTCTTCCTGGCTTCCTCAAAGTCTTCCTTCTGGCCCACGTTGGCCTGAGGAGCAGAAGCAGAGAGGACGCATTAACCCAGGGGCAGAAAGAAGAGCTGAGAAGGATGTCCCCCCCGGCCCCTCCCCTACCCTGGGGTGAGCCCTGGGCAAGTGTGTTTCACGCACAACAGCCCTCAGACGGTGGTGGTTTCGACTGGATCGCTGAGGTCAAAGTAGGAAGGAGAAAGGGCGCAAACCAGGGTCTGGAGAAGCTGTAACACTCTCCAGAGCTAATACTTGGTTGAAGGACGGGCCGAGCCTGGCCCTGTGCACCCAGGCTGCTAGGTTGCAACATTTGCTGTCACTGCCTCGAAGATCTAAGGCTTCCCCTGAACCCGTCTAACTCTTCCCCCAATTCCCCCAAAGTCAGTACAAAGGTTGGATAGTCAGCAGCTGCCCGACTCTCAGCTCACTTCCCCAGCCAAGTGCAGCAACTTGACTGTCCCAGGGCTCCTGAGCCGGCTCGAGGCTGAGGTCTGGGCTATGGGCACCCAGCTGTTCCCCTGCTGGAGCCCAGCCTCCGGTTCCGACAGTCCCATCTAGACACAGGTATTTTTTTCTGCTGGCTGCACTCTGGCCTCCTGCCTAGACGTTGGCCCTGGCTTCTGCTCAACAGACTCTGGAATCTTCCCAGAGTTCAGCTGCAGGTGCTTTTCTGGGGTCACTCAGCTTTTAAATCTGCCTGTGGGGGGAGCCCGGGATCTGGACGGCCCACCACTGCTGCTGCTGACAGGGTGCACACACCCCAGGCTCTCTGCACCCGCTCAAAGCCCTGGCTCTCTCTCAGCAGGCAACTGTGAGCCAGGCACGTCCCCTCCCCAACCTGAGGGATCCGGGGTCAGCACTGTTACAGATGGTAGGTTGACTTCAACTGCAAGCAAACGGTTCTTGACAATAGCTGAACTTTTCCTGCCCAGAGCGCCATCCTCACTTCCTCTGCAAAGAGAACCTTCTCTCCTGGGACCCCTTTCCACAGGGATGGGTGAGAGCACATCACGTCACCTGCTCACCGTAGGGACGAGCCCTCTGAGACACAGCCATACTGACAAGTGCATGGTGGGCAGGGACTCAGGCCAGTCAATGAGAGTCCCCCCTGGCCCTTCTGTCAGAGCCTCTGCAGGAAGCTCTCCTTTCTCTGGGAAAACTTGGGTATGATGATGTGAGCCTTGCCTGCCCTGTGGAGAGGCCAAAACTGAAGCCAAGCAGAGATGGAGGCAGATCTGGATGAGTACCTGGATCCAGCCTTGCCTGAAGCCATTATACCCCTGGCCTTCTCAGTTATATGAAGAACTGTATTATTTTAGTTTTCTTTTTTGTTTATTTTTGGTTTTGTTTGGCTTAAGCTGGGTTTCTAGAATTTGCACAGTCATATGGAAGAAGATTCAGAGGTTATGTCCAGGTTTATCAGAAGTTGAGCTGGTTTAATTAGGGATGTCTGCTATGGACCCTGGATGGGGGATGGCATCATACATAACCTATGGCCCGTGACCTATTTGCTATCCCAGAATTAGGTGATCTCCAAGGGCTCGTCTAGTTTAGCCAGTGTAGGATCCTACACTCTTTGCTGAATTATTGAGGGCTTTGGGAAAGGGGAAGATTGTATGCCTTCTCGTGGCCTTCAGCAGATTCAAGCCCTCGGTCCCTCTCCAGGCAGGCTGGCCCAGCAAGCCCTGCCACGTTCACTCCTGAGCCCCCTGTCCAGTTACTCGCATGGAGACTCGGCCTCCTCCGTGATCTGGGGGGCATCTCAGACCTGGGGGACTTCCAAGGTGTTCACTCGACAGATGAAGAGAAAGACGCAGTAAATGAGAAGCACTTTCCTATGGTTCCAGACAGGCTTAGAGACGGGGAGCTGGGCTTGGATGAGCGACAGTGGGCAGGTGGGCGGGCTGGATGGACAGCAGGGCCGACAGGAGAAAGACACACATGCCAGGCGCCCCCCTCACCAGGTAGGCAATGACGTCATAGCCCTGCTCCTTCAGCCACACGAGGATGCAGGAGGTGTCCAGGCCCCCGCTGTAGGCCAGAACCACGGAGCCTTTGCTGGACATCTCGTCTGGAGGGAGGAGATGAGGAAGAATGTGAGTGACCCAGAGCCAGCCCTGCCCCCTCCCCGTCTGCCGGCCCCTCCCGACAGCTCCCTTCTGGCCTGTCCCCCAGCCCCGACCTCGGCCTTGGGCAGTCTTATCCCCTGGACAGGCCGCCACTGCGAGGTGTGAAACAGGATGTTCGTCTGACATCAGGACCAGCGGAGGCGCTGTTCCTTCCTGCAGTCTCATGCCTTCCACCCCCGACACCCTCTCAGGGGACCCACACACACCACGCTGGGGCCTGGCAGGTGGAGGCATATCTTGGAACCAGTTCCCCACCAGCTAGAGAAGACGACAGGGTCAAGGTCAAGACGCGAAGCGGGCACCACATCAGGAGACTTGGGAGAGGCCGTGGCCCTGAGGCTCGGGCAGCCCACACATCTCCAGTCAGAAGTGCTCCTTGCTAGGCTGGGCCAGTGCGAGTGAGGCATGGCCCTGGGGGACTCGTACAGATCACCCTGCGCCCCGAATATGACCGCATGAGGTAGGAGCTGTCACGCATGTCGGGGCAGCAGAGACTGGGGCTCAGAGAGGTCAGTGGCCAGCTCGAGGTCACAGAACATGTGTCTGTGTTTGGCTCCAGAACCTGGGTTCCTCCCAGCATGCAGGGCTGCCTCCCAGCTCTACAGGGAATAGGATGTCCCCCTGGACCTCTCCCACCGGGGCCCCAGTGAACCTTCACACAATGGGACTTTAGGCTCTTTTTAAAAGCAAGTACCTCTGAAAGGGGAAACACAAGAGACCCCAAACACCTCAATGAACTCAGCTCCAAAATGATTAGCTGGGAGGAGCTCAGAGACCGACTTCCCCATGTGCAGAGGGGGAAACTGAGGCCCAGAGGAGGAAGGTAACCAGGACGTACAGATGGAGGATCTGTCCTTCTGCAGCAGGACAGATGTGTCCCATGCTATCCCTCCCTCTCTTCAGCTACACTGAAGCTTCCAGAAGGCACCAGGGTCTCCTCACTCCTTGCCTTTGCAGTCACTGTTCCTTCTACCCAGAAGGCTCTCCTTGAACCCTAGGGCTGCATCAGGCCCCCACTCTCCACACGGCCCTGAGAGTAGATGCTGTTATGTGCCCACTTTGCTGAAGAGGAGACCGAGGGTCAGAGAGGCGAGGTCACTTGCTTGAGGTCCTACGGTCAGCAGGTGGCAGGGCCAGATTTGGATCCAGTCCATCTGTCTCCAGCCTCCATGGACATGGCCCCACCATCCTGCATTTCCTGGGTGTGTGCTTGTGTCTGGTGGGAGCATTTGCACCGGAGACTGACCAAAGTCAGGGTCCTTAATAGAATCTATTGGGAAAGACTGTGGACATCACTGCACAGATCCATGTGGGTCTCATCCAGAAGGGCCTCTCCCCAAGGATGCAGGCTCCTGTATACTGAAGGCTTCTCGTGTGCCTGGAGGTTTAGAGGCAAAGTGGTCACCCAGCCCTTTGCAGTAGAACCCAGCCCAGCCGAGGGACAAGAACACATCCTATGTGCTGTCCCCGGCATCTCACCAGGCCACCTGCCAGCCAGTCCCAGGGCTCACATGTCTTTACTGCCCTTTGGACTTGGAAGGGGAAACACCTCATGGATCAGTGAGGTTGGGGGCAGTTCTGATGGATAGATGTCCACAATTCCCCCCTTCAGTGGGCATTCAGCCACCTGCCAGGCTGTCCCAGGCCAGCTGGGGCCAGCAGACATGCCCATGGCAACCGCAGCCAGGCAGCAGGCCATCCAAGATGGAGGGGAGGAGGTGGGAGGGAGGCAGGAAGGACTCAAGGTAGGAAGTGCCTGGGGCTGAAGTGTGGGTTTCGGGCTTCCAGAATCTGTCCTGATGGCTCAGCGAACCACCCTGCAAATGCACGCAGCTGGCTGACACCAGAGGCCATGAACCCAGCCTACCCAGCCCCTGGACTCCCCTTTGGGCAGCCTCGCTGAGTGGGGAGACTCAGGAGCCCCAGAGCCCCATCCAGTGCCCTGCTGCAGTGTGCGCGCTCCCAGCCGTGTGTTCGTGTGCGAAGGGGCTGGTGGTGTGGTCGGGTGGGGGGTGTAATGTTGCATATTTGTGAAGCTCTATTGAGATATAATTGACATGCAATAAACTGCATATATCTAAAGCGTACAATTTAGTAAGTTTGGGCATGTATCTACAGCCAGGAAATCATCACCACAATCAAGATAATGAATAATGTATCCATTATAAGCTGAGTCCTCCACTTGTGTTATCACAGTTTAGAGACAGGGAAACTGAGGCTCAGGTTAAGGAACTTGCTCAAGGCCTTGCTTGGCTGGTGAGTGGTAGAGTCAGGATTCAAACCCAGATCAGCTGGACTCATAAGTACAAGGCTTCCTCTCTCTGGGAGGCGCAAGGAAGGGGAACCCTGGGACAAGGTGTGATCTGGGAAGCCACAGGTGGCTCAGACACCCTGGAGTGACAGGGAGAGGTGATGTGGGCCCAAGAGTCACCCCTGCTGTGCCACCTCCCAAAGGCCCTGGAGCCAGAGGATGGGCACCGGAGTGGGGGAGGGGCAGCTCCATGGAAACAGACCTCCTGGGCCTGCCCTGTTCTGCCTCAGTGATCCCCCTGTGCCTGATGCATGGCCCATCACAGCACAGTCACAATGTATTCTAACTGCCCCCACTGCCCACTGTGAGCTCTGTGGGGACAGGGACCATCTCTCAGCGCCTGGCACATGGCAGGCACTCAGAGAAAGGCTGCTGATTCTGCGGCCTGGGGGTGAGTTCCTCACCTATAAAAAGAGAGGGTTACAATCCCCTCCAAGTCTGGAATTCCATGCACGTTCTCATCCGGAAACTTGTGAGCCCCTCCTGCCTGCCAGGCCACGTGCATGCACGGCTACAGAGGGCCTCAGCCTCTGGGTCTGAGACACGTGATGGAATGGGTGCACCCAGGAGTGTGTGCCTGAGTGCAGGTGTGTGTGCATGCGTGTGCATATGTGTGCCTGCATTTCTTGGGGAGAATGTACCTGAGACAGCATGCATGCACCTGTGTCTGCACACACACACACACGTGTGTGTGTGTGTGTGGCGTTTGAGTCTGCGTGTGCACGTCCAGAGATTAGCTGGGCAGGTGGGCTGAGACAATGATATAATCTGACACTGGCATTGCTCCGCCCTTCCTGGCGAAGCTTCCTCCTCCCTCAGCCAGTGAGATCCCTGCCAGTGAGATCCCGGCAGACTACGTGGGGCAGAAACTGAAGGAAGCTGAGGCCTCCATTTGGGGGAGGGAGAGTGGAAGAGACTAGGGGCACAGCACCGTGGCTGGGTCCTCCAGAGCTGGGTTCAAGCAGCTTACAACCTGAAGGCCTGAAAGCCCTTCTGGTTCTGACACCCCAGGACACCGGGCTTCCTGCCTGAGGACTCAGCCTCCCCCAGCCCGGGGGGGCTGGACTCCTGGGGCTCTGGGGCTCCTGAGTCTCGGCCTCCCCCAGCCCCAGCCTTGCCGCCACCCCACCCTCCATGAAGGGCGCAGGGCAGCTGCCCCAGCTCCCAGGCACATGACCACTGCACATGACCACTGGGGGCATGACCACATGCCCCCAGCTCCCGGGGCCAGCCCAGACATCCTGCTCCAGAAGAGGGACACCTGGGAAGGGAAGAAGAGGGCCTCATGCCAAGACGCCTGCCAGCCTGGCCTTAGTTGGCAAGGCAGCGGGCATTCTCCAGTGCCCCCGCCAGACCCATCCTGCCAGCTCCCAGTGAATGTGCCAGGCCAGCCTGGGCAGTTGCTCAGCACTAAGAAAATTCATGTGGCTCTAAAATGTCAAAGCTAGGAGGATGACAAGAGCAGTTACTATGTGTAGTGCCACGTGTGCATCATTTCAAGGCGGGGACTATTATTACCACCTATTTACAGATGATGAACCCGAGGCTCAGAAAAGTTAGTGACTTGCCCAGGTCTCAAGCTAGTGGACGGCAGTGCTGGGATAGAAACCCAGGCTGACTGCAGACCACCTGGTCTTTACTGCTCTCTGCCCTACAGTCTCTGGTCTCTAGGAGACCACAGACTGTCTCCCCCTCCCGTTACTTGTCTGCCAGACAAAATCCTCAACCATCACCGGTCAGTATTCTATTTCTCTGTGCTGCAGCAACACGAATGCTCCCCTGGAAACCCCTCCCCTTCCATTCTAACTCAGTCGAGCTGAGTTCATTATAGTTTCTAAAAAGCCTAGCTCCGCCAAGGCCACAGAATTCTCCCTGACTTAGGGGTTTGCTCATTTTAGGACCGCAACTCTTATCCTTTTGCTGCGCTCATTCGTGTCTGATAGAACTAGGGGGCAATTCCACACTTTGACCAGGAGGTCAAAGTGTCAGGATTCAGCCTGAACATTTATTTGCCTGACACACTCAGTTCATTTCATCTGCATACTTGGTGAGACACAGAGGAAGGATTTCTGTGTCTGATGAGAAAGCTGAGGGCAGTAGGGGTGCTCTAGGCTACATCCTGAGCTGGCTCTCAGCTGCAAGCTCCTGGGGCCTGAGATTCAAATCAGGAATGCCAGGCTCTCTTCGGGACACCACCACTCCAGCAAACTTCCTCTGCCCATGGTACGGGGGGGTCCTTTGGGAGTGCCTTGGCTTAGGAAGATTGGGTCTCCAGTTTCGACGAAAATGTCCTGAGGTAGGAGGTAGGAAGACTAAACGGACCTCACCAGGCCCCAGTGACAGGCACTTAAACCCTTTCCAGAGCATTTGGTTATGGAAGAAAGCATGAGTTCATTCATTTGTTTACTATATTGAAATGCCTATGGGTGCCTGGCCTATCCCAAGTCTGGGGAGGGCGTCTGCCCCACAGGAAGGAGCCAAGGCCTGGTAGATCAACTTTGCCCAAAGTGTTTCAGCAGAAATCAGAGCCTTAGACCTTGAATTCCAGAGGTTATCTCTCTCATGGATGCCCAAAGGCAAGGCGCTCGCCCTCGATTCAGAGGCTGTGCGCTCAGCTTTCGGATGAAGGCATCTGGCTGTCTTGGCTTGCCTCCCAGGACCCACAGGACGAAGATGAGATGGGGCATGGGAAAGTGCTTGCCCAGCAGGTGAGTCTGGGCCTGGCCCCCCGCTAGTCAGGCTCCTGGGGCCCTGGGCCAGGGAAACGGTTACCATCAGAGCCAACTGACCACACATGCCCAGGGGAGGCAGGCAGCTGACGGGGGCACCTGTGGGTACTCAGGGGGGCTCAGACTGTGCTGAGTGGGGGCCTCCCTCCACCCCATCCTGTGCCTGGCCTGGGATCTAGGCGCTCAGCCGGAAGCATTCACCACTCATTCATGAGCACTCGGCAGAGCCAGAATTACTTCTCAGCATAACGCACAGGTGGCTCCACCACAGGTGGCTCCACCGGGACAGGACCCCCTGCCCTGGCTCTGAGACGGGGATGGGCAGGGAGAGGGAGTGTAGAATGGAGACTCCTCCAGTTCCGATCCAGTTCCCATGCCCTTCGTGGCTGTTTCTGCCTCTACTGTCTCCCTCCCCCACCAGAACCTAAGACAGGAGGGCAAGGACCCTGTCTCCGGTTCTGAACACCCAGCCTGGTAGCACCCGGCGAGTCGCTCCCCAGACACAGGGAGTGAACGGACCCAGACACCCTTTTCAACAGTATACATCCCCTTACTGTTTTCTGAGCCCTGAGCCTGTGCCAGCCATGACGAATGGAGAAACTGAGGCTTAGGACTCTGGGAGGCTGACCCAAAGGCTCACCCATTTGTGGAGTTGTGCCTGCCTTCCGGGCTGGGGTCTGCGGGCCTCCAGAACCTGCCCTCTTCTGTCACCAGCCTGGGTGTGGAGGGGAGGGATCAAAGCCCAGGACCGATTTGATCCATCCCTGGGGAAAGGACAGGTTTGCTCCTACCCGGGATGTGCAGCCAGACCGCGCCGCTCTCGGGAGGAGACGCCCCACTTTGCAGAGAGGAGCACTAAGGCAGCCAGGTCACGGGAAGAGCCCTGGCGGGATGGGAGAGGAGCTTCCTGCATTTCACAGAGACCCTCCTTCCCTGTGAGGGCGAGGCCGCCTCAGGGGCCAAAGGCAACAGGCATCAGGACGGCTGACATTTCCTGACGAGCGGCCCCTCCCACAGACCAGTGCCAGCCGGAAACCGGGCACCGCGGCCAGGCGAGGCCCCCGCCCCACCGGCCAGAGAACGCAGAGCCCTTTCAGAAGGCAGAGCCGCGCGACGGACGCCCCCTGCAGGGGAGGGAGCCCAGCCACACCCAAGGCACGGGGTGGGCCACCCGGAGCCCGGAGCGACCCGCCCGGGGGAAACTGAGGCTGGGGCTGTGGGAGGGGCCGAGATGCCCAAGCCCCGGGGGCGCGCGAGGCGCAGCGGTGAGGCTGGACCTCTGGTTGCGGGCAGAGAAAAAGAGGCGGAGACAGAGACCAGGGCCAGAGAGGGGCCGAGAGAATCGGGAATCCTCACACCCCCCGGGTTCCCAAGGTCTCCAGTTGTGGGGCTCGCGGCATAAGGGAAATCGGATCGGAGAAGGAAAATCCAGAAACGACCTCGGCCCGCAAAGGCGACAAGTAACCCAACCTGCGCCTCAGATCCCCGGACTCGCGCCCCGGCCCCCTCTCCGCGGCCCAAGGGAGCCAGGAATCCGGCCACCAAGCGTTTGAGCAACAGGAGTCCGGCCGTCGGCCCCCTGCCCGCCTGTCCAGGTCCGAGCCCGGGGCGCGCGGCCCCCTCCGTTTCCTCGGCTCGTTCTCGGTGGGGTCCGGGCAGAGGGCGACCTAGGCTGGGGAGTGGGAAGGGGACTCCTTACCGGGAGGCAGGCGGCGGCGTTAGGCGGCGGAGCAGTGCTGGTTGCGGCGCGCATCCCGGATTATAAGCACGGGGCAGAGGGCAGGGCCGGGGCCCGGGGACAAGTCCGAGGAAGAGAGCAACAGACCCCGCCCCCGGGCCCGGCCCCCTCGTCGAGCGGCTCAGCGCTCGCGGCCGCCGGCGGGAGGACGGGGCCAGGTCTTTCCCTCCCTCCTCGCTCCTCCCCTTTCCCTCCTTCCCTTCTGCCCACCCAGCTGCCGACACACCCTCCCGGCCGGTCCCCCGCCCTGGCCGCAGGGTCTGGCGGCCCCGGCCCGCGGGCTGGCGGCTCCCCTGGGCGCGGTAGTGGCTGGAATCCTCGCGACTGACAGGGTGACAGGCCCTCCTGCCAGACTTGCCGCCTCGCCCGTGGGGAACGCTCAAGCGCTTCGCCGTGGGAGTGGAATAAAAGTCCCTTAGGCTTGTGAGTTTCATGCCCACTTTTGTCTTGTGGTGGCCTTTCTACAGACCTCAAAGCCCCTCCCTTCCCCCCTCTCTAGTCGCCGTGAGCCGGAGCCCATTGTATGGGTGAGAAAACTGAGGTGGAGGTGGCCCTAGAAGGTCGGGGTTTCATCCCTCAGTCCAGGGCTGGTTCCTGGCTGTCTCCCCAGAGCCTGGCACCTGACCAAACTCCCAAGGGCACCCAGTAAATAGTGAATAGAAGACTGGCCCACTGCTAACCCATTGAACAGCAGGGAAAATTGAGGTTCACAAAATAAACGGGGAGTTGTGTCCCGTCTGGCCTCCAGAAGGTTCTGTGTCAGAAGTTTTCCAGCCTGGTTTATAGGCCCCAAAGCACCAATCACTGCAACCACAACCCAGTAAAACAGCTGGTCCCACAACCTGTCCAAGGCAACGCCTCAGTTAGGACTCACCCCCAGAGGGCAGGTTCCCAAATCCTCCCGGCCCTGAACCTGCCCTGGAGGTGGGAGCCCTGACGCAGCCCTGCCAGGTTAGCCATCCAGCCATCATGGAAAAGAGGCAGGGGTGTAGGTCACGGTAAGGAGGCAGCCCCGTCCCAGGCCCCTTCCTACAACCAAGAAGCAGCCAGAGAAAGCGAGCCTCTGCAGAGAGGGGTGAAGGCTGCTGGTCTAGTCACTCTTATTCCTTCTGCCGCCCGGTCCCCTGTCCCACTGCCCCACACTCCCGTCCAGTCCCTCAAGCACCTCGGCCAGATGAGTAGCTGTGAGTCCTTCAGGAGGGAGAAAACATCAAACCAACTTAAAAGCAAAGCCGCAGCTTCCTGTGAGCCCCCCAACCTCTGGCACCCAAGCCCCAGAAGTGGCCGTGATGACAAGGGGGCCCCTGTGAGCCCAGTGGGGCTGGGTGACTGTGGTGACTGGAGTCACCTTCCTGCAGGAGGTTGGGATGGTGGCTGAAACCCCTTAGTCCACTCACTGGGCCACCTCGGGGCCTCACAGAGCCGCCCCTGGCCTTCCACACTATCAGCGGGCGAGTGAGGGGCAGCCACAGAACAACACTCCCTCAGGGGTCCCTGACCAGGGATCGAACCCATGCCCCCTGCAGTGGAAGCCCGGAGCCCTAACCACTGGACCACCAGGGAATCCCCTCTGCCCTGTCTTTAAGTCTCCATGCCCTGGAGTCTCCTCGTTTCTTCCTCTAAGATGTCACTGCCCTTCGAGAAAGTTGGGGAAGGCATGGATGGAGAGGGGCCACCTCCTTGGACTTATTGCAGAGGAAGTGGAGAGGGAACCTGGGGCAGGCAGACCTAACGTTCTCCAAAGCTCCCCAAAGTCATGGTGGCCCCAGAGAGAATCCCCGTTACCCAGACCTTAGGAAGAGGGTGGGGTGAGGGCTGAGCCCCTCCAGTCTAGGATGGTATGGGTGGGGGGCATGGGGTGGAAGAAGAGGTAAGGTCAGCATTCCCTAGGATGTCTGGTTAGATCTGGGCCATACCCACAACCCTCACGGTTATCACTAAACACTCTTTTATGCTTACATTCATTTGATTTTCACGGCTACCCTGTATGAAGTGGCTAGTATTGTCATCCCCATTTTACAGACAGGAACCTGCAGCTCAGAGAGAGGGTGTATCTTCCCCAAGGCCATACAGCATGAAAGTGGCAGAGAAGGACTAGAACCCAGGGTCTGGAGCTCTAGCCCAAACCCTCTGCTCTAGCTCAGGCTTAAACTGAATTGGTGGAGGAGCCAGAGCCTCAGTCCCAGGGCCACAGGCTGTGGGGACCTTTACTCCCTGCTGCAGAAATGGCTCCAGCCCAGAGAACTGTCCCTTCCTGATGCATAGGCACTGGTTACGTGAAGGGCAGTGAGGTCACAGCCCTCCTGAGAGGAAAACAGGCCTAACTGCCAGCAGGGGCCCTGCCCACTGGGCACCAGGGTGGATAGTTGCCCAGGGGCACAGATCAAGGTGAGAAGAGACTGAACTTGGATGGTTCATTTTCTTCCCATATCGGTTCCCCATTGCTCTAGCAACATTAGTTGGAGACTTTTCTCTCCCCATTGAACTGTGTTGGCACCTTTGTTGAAAATTAATTGACCATGTAAGTGTTGGTCGATTTCTGGATTCCCTCTTCTGTTCCACTATTTATTTATCCTAATGCCAATACCACACCATCTTGATTGCTATAGCTCGAAGTCAGATAGTATAGATCTTCCAACTTTGTTCTGTTTCAAAACTATTTTAGCTATCCCAGGTCCTTTGCATTTCCATAGAAATAGTAGGAACAGCTTGTCTGTTTATATAAAAAGCCCGCTGGGATTTTGATTAGGGATTGCAATAAATCTATCAGCTAGGGGAGAATGGACATCTTAACAGTATTGAGTTTTTCAATCCATGATCGTGGTATATCTCTCCATTTATTTATATCTTTATAAATTTCCAAACATTAAAAAATACTTAAAACTGTTTATTCAAAAGAATTAATTGCTGTTTATATGAGCAATGAGAAAGAAACTCAGGTCAGTCTACATCTTGAGATGGTCTTCATTTGTGGTGAATTCAATATGTGCTTTAGATCAGAAGTGTAGCTCTGAGATAATGTTGAAATATAGCAAGTGTCACAAAACAGTTCCTTATTTGACATGAAATCTCAGGTGAGAATCTTTTAAGGATATAGACCAGCAGGATCCAGAGCTACAAGAGCTAGAGTTTCAAAGGTCCTTGCTGAGGGCTTCCCTGGTGGCACAGTGGTTAAGAATCTGCCTGCCAATGCAGGGGACACAGGTTCGATCCCTGGTCTGAGAAGATCCCACATGCTGCAGAGCAACTAAGCCTGTGCTCCACAACTACTGAGCCTGCACTCTAGAGCCTGCGAGTCACAACTACTGAGCCCGAGTGCCACAACTACTGAAGCCCATGCACCTAGAGCCCATGCTCTGCAACAAGAGAAGCCACCCAGTAAGAAGCCCGTGCACCGCAACGAAGAGTAGCCCCGCTCGCCGCAACTACAGAAAAGTCTGCACACAGCAACAAAGACCCAATGCAGCCAAAAATAAAAATAAATAAATACATTTATTAAAAAAAAAAAAAAGGTCCGTGCTGAGCATCTTTTCATGTGTTTGTTGGCCATCTGTATGTCTTATTGGGAAAAATGTCTATTTAGGTCTTCCACCCCTTTTTTTGATTAGGTTGTTTGTTTTTTTGATATTGAGCTGCATGAGCTGTTTGTATATTTTGGAAATTAGTCCCTTGTCAGTTGTTTCATTTGTAAATATTTTCTCCTCATCTGAGGGTTGTCTTTTTCTTTTTTTTATGGTTTCCTTTGCTGTTCAAAAGCTTTTAAGTTTAATTAGGTCCCATTTGTTTATTTTTGTTTTTATTTTCATTACTCTGGTGGTGGATCAAAAAAGATCTTGCTGTGATTTATGACAAAGGGTGTTCTGCCTCTATTTTCCTCTAAGAGTTTTATAGTATCCGGCCTTACATTTAGGTCTTTAATCCATTTTGAGTTTATTTTCGTGTATGGTGTCAGGGAGTGTTCTAACTTCATTCTTTTACATGTGGCTATCCAGTTTTCCCAGCACCACTTATTGAAGAGACTGTCTTTTCTCCATTGTATATTCTTGCCTCCTTGGTCATAGATTAGCTGGTCATAGGTGCGTGGGTTTATCTCTAGACTTTCTATCCTGTTCCATTGATCTACATTTCTGTAAATCAAAACTACAATGAAGCATCAGCTCACACCGGTCAGAATGTCCATCATCAAAAAACCTACAAACAATAAATGCTGGAGAAGGTGTGGAGAAAAGGGAACCCTCCTATGCTGTTGTCGGGAATGTAAATTGGTACAGCCACTATGGAGAACATTATGGAGGGTCCTTAAAAAAACTAAAAACAGAGCTACAATATGACCCAGCAATTCCATTCCTAGGCATATATCTGGAGAAAACCAGAATTCGAAAGGATGCATGCACCCCGATGTTCATTGCAGCACTATTTACAATAGCCAAGACATGGAAGCAACCTAAATGTCTATTGACAGAGGAATGGATAAAGATTGGTACATATATACAATGGAATATTACTCAACCATAAAAAAGAATGGAATAGTGGCATTTGTAGAGACGTGGATGGACCTAGAGATTGTCATACAGAGTGAAGTAAGTCAGAAAGAGAAAAATAAATATCATATAATATCGCTTATAAGTGGAATCTAGAAAAATGGTACAGATGAACTTATTTGCAAAGCAGAAATAGAGTCACAGATGTAGAGAAACAAACTTATGGTTACCAAGGAGGGAAGGAGAGGTGGGATGAATTGGGAGATTGGGATTGACATATATACACTACTATGTACAAAATAGATAACTAATTAAAACCTACTGAATAGCACGGGGAACTCTACTTAATGCTCTGTGGTGACCTAAATGCGAAGGAAATCTAAAAACGAGTGGAGGTATGTATACGTATAGCTGATTCACTTTGCTGCACAGCAGAAACTAACACAACACTGTAAAGCAACTATACTCCAATAAAAATTAATTTAAAAAAAAAAAGGTCCCTGCTGGTGATCAGGGGTTGTAAATGGACTAGGTGAGAGTAGACTTCCTCCATCTGGGAAAGAATGTGTGGCTATTATGGGAAAGGGCTGGGGTCTGTGGCATCAGTGTGAACAGGTCACCTCTTGTGCTAGAAGAGATAGGGTTTCTTGGGGTCACAGGTATGGCTGCTCCAGAGCCCAGCTTTGAGATGGATATCTTATTGGACACCTTGGATGACTTGCCAGGTGGAAGCCTATTCTCAGGCAAATGCCCCAGTCTTTTAGTTAGAGAAGACCAAGACCTGGCATGCGGGGGCATCTCTGATCGGTGGTACAAATGTCCTCATTTTCAATAGGAGTGCCGAAAGATCCATCTTGACTCAGATGTCTAAGCAATGTTTTATAGTTTTCAGTGTACAGGTCTTGCTTATCTTTCATTAAATTTATTTCTAAGTATTTTAAGTTTTTTTGATACTATTGTAAATAATATTTAAAATTTTATTTTCCAATCAGTTGTTGCTAATATATAGAAACACAACTGATTTTTGTTTACTGGCCTTGTCTTCTGCACTTGCTAAATTTGCCGATTAATTCTAGTAGATTTTTGTAAATACCTTAGGGTTTTCTATACAGACAATAATGTTGACTGTGAATAGAGACAGTTTTACTCTTTCCCTGTATTATCTTTGTACCTTTTTTTCTTGCCTTATTCCAATGGTGAGGACCCCAGTACAACGTTGAATAGAATTGGTGAGAGTGGATATCCTTGGCTTGTTCATGATCTTAGAGGATCATTCATTCAGTCTTTCACCATTAAGTGTGATGTTAGTTGTAGATTTTTATTAGATGTTTTTCACAGGTGAAGAAGTTCGCTTTTATGTTTTTGTCATGAGTAGGGGCTGAACTTTGTCAAATGTTTTTTTCTGCATCTATTGAGATGATATGATTTTCTCTTTATTCTGTAAATGTGGTAAATTACATTGCTTGATTTTCAGGTGTTGAACCAACCTCGCATTCCCAGATTAATTCTATCTCAATAAAGTTTGTTTTTAAGAAAAAAAAAAAGAGAGAGACAGGGAAACTTTAAAAGACACACAGAGGCTGTAATCAATCATAACGTAGACTTTATTTGGATCCTGGGGGTGGTTTTTTAAGCAAAAAAGAAATACCATCTTTATGAGCAATTGGAAGTTTGAACACTGACAGGATGCTTGATGATAGCAAGGAATTATTGTTGATTTTTGGATAGTATGATAATGGTTGAAAGTATGATAATGGTATTGTAGATATCTTTTTTAAAAAGATTTTTTAAAGTGTAGAGATAATGAATTCTGAAATATTAATGAATTGAAATGATTTCTATGAAGACTTTGATGGTCTCCCATCATTCTTAGGATAAAATCTAGAACCCTGTACCTCCTCTTCTGCCCTCATCCACTGCACTTCAGCTGCACTGGCCTGCTTGCAATTTCTTCAATGTGCCAAGCTCTTCCTTGTCTTAAGGTCTTTGCACATACTATTCCTTGGGGATGCTTCTCTGACCCCTTTCCCTCCTCCCACCACATTGGTCCCTTGTCATATGCTGTCTCTCATGCTGGCACACAGTCGCTGCCTGAAATCTCCAGCAACAAAAGAGAGGAAAATGAGGGCTCTGGTCTCTTCCCCCTCTCCCCACTGCTGTTGTCTTTCTTTTTTTTTCCCTTTTTATTTTATTTATTTATTTATTTATTTTTGGCTGTGCCATGCAGACTGCGGGATCCTAGTTCCCCAACCAGGGATCGAACCTGGGCCTACGGCAGTGAAAGTGTCGAGTCCTAACCACTGGACCACCAGGGAATTCCCCTCACTGCTGTGGTCTTAGATCACCATCACCTCTCACCCGTACCTCTGCAGGAGACACCTCACCTGTCTTCCTGTCCGCTCTAATGCACCCTCCACACTGCAGCCAGGGTACCTTTTCCAAGGGTCAGCTCTGACTGTGGGGTCAACTTGTCTGAACTGAAGGGCACACTCAATGGATGTGACCTTGTTAAGTCCCCTGGCAACCTAAAAACATAGATGCAGCCTGTGTACCTAACCGTGGAGTAGGTCCCTCTTTTCCTCCGTCTCTCCTCAGCCACTCAAGGGCTCTGCACTTGCAGGTCGTGGAGGGGCCTGGCTGTGTAGCGACCCCAAGCACCTCGCCCAGCAACCATCTCACGGT
Source organism: Mesoplodon densirostris (assembly GCF_025265405.1). Classification (NCBI taxonomy): domain Eukaryota; kingdom Metazoa; phylum Chordata; class Mammalia; order Artiodactyla; family Ziphiidae; genus Mesoplodon; species Mesoplodon densirostris. Next base: position 5,977,543 of record NC_082666.1, read on the forward strand.
TGGCACCAGAAGCCACTTTGCTGCTGTCCAGGCCTGGGCACTGGCCCCAGGAACAAAGAGTGTCCTCTGGGCTGGACCCCAGGTTGCCAGTCCCCGCCCAGAGGGAACATAGAGTCCAGTGTGGGTTCTTGGAAAAGCTGCATCAGGGAGTTTAATGAGTGACCTGCAGGGCTGTTTTCCACCCCTGATGGTTCAGAGAAGCCTCAGAGGTCGGGCAGCTGGATGGGGCCCTGGCCAATGGTGGTGGTAGCTGGAAAAGCAGAGCGGAAAACACCCCTTTGGAGCTGGCTGAGCTCCCTTGGGAGGCACCTCCTCTCCTCGGCAACCATCCTGTGGATGTGGGTGGAGTGGGGAGCACAAGACTCGGAATTGCAGCCTGGATTCCAGGCCAAGTCTGCCCCTGGCTTGCTGTAGGACTTTGAGCAATCACTCCTTCTCACTTGCCTCTGTTTCAGAGCCTCAGATGGGAAATTTAAGAGAAGGTGGGAGAGAAAGGAGGCCGACAGAACGCACACTCCCTTGGCAGCTCCTCCGGTCTTGAGTGGCTAATGTCCCTCCTTTTCAGCCTCTGTGCCTGGACCTTCCTTTGCTCCCCATCTTCCCTCCTCGGAGAATGGAGGCAGGGGAGGCTGGAGGCCTGGGCTGCAGAGTCAGATGGGCCTGCATTGAGTCCTTCTCTTCCCCTCCCCTCCATGCTGTGTGAGCTTGGACAAGTGGCTCACCTTCTCTGAGCCCCCATCGCTCATCGGTGAAATGGACATAATATTCTTTGCCTCTGGACTTCCTGGGAGAATTAAATAAACTCAGGTCTATAGGGCATTGAACAGTCAACAAATGGTATTCTGACAAACATGAAGGGCCAGGGTGAGTCTGGGGAGCACGAGGCAGGAGAGAGCAGCAGTTCTCAGCGCTCGATGCCACGGCCCCAGGGCTGACACTTGCATGGGCTGCAAAGTCCCTGGCTCCATAAAATATTAACAGCCCAGCAAACGGCAGGGTTCAGGTTGTGACCCATGGCCCCTAGGGCTGCACAATGAGGGTAGTTCAGTCCAAGTAAAGTCTCTACAGGTTGGGCCCTGGACAAATGGAGTATGAGGGGGAACTGGGAAGCCCCTCCCTCCCTCCCTGCTTCCCTCCTTCCTGGAATCTCTCCCCACCCAGCCTGAAATTTCACCATTGGTAACTTCTGTGCTTTAAACCAGGGATTGGCAAACTATGGTCCCTAACTGGTTTTGTAAAGCTTGCAAGCTAAGAATGGGTTTTGTATTTGTAAATGGTTGAAAAAAAATCAAAAAAAGACTTCCACGACACATGAATATTACATGAATTCAAAGTTGGAGTCCACAGACAAAGTGTCACTGGAACTCAGCCACGTTCCTCCTCTGTGTGTTGACTGCGGCTGCTTTTGCGCTGCATCGGCCAGGGGAGTAGTTTAATACGTTCCCCAAAGCCAAAAAGATTCACTCTCTGGTCCTTTACGGAAGATGTTTGCAGACCTCTGATTCAAAAGAAACCAGCTGGGCTTCCCTGGTGGCGCAGTGGTTGAGAGTCCGCCTGCCGATGCACGGGACACGGGTTCGTGCCCCGGTCCGGGAGGATCCCACATGCCGCGGAGCGGCTGGGCCCGTGAGCCATGGCCGCTGAGCCTGCGCGTCCGGAGCCTGTGCTCCGCAACGGGAGAGGCCACAACAGTGAGAGGCCCTCGTACCGCAAAAAAAAATAAAAAGAAACCAGCTTTGAAAGTGGGAGTGCCCTGGGGAAGATTCAGTTGGGGCTGTTGGTGGGAGTCAGGAGTCCCCGTCTAACCATTAACCCGTCACTTATCAAGCAAGTGACTGGGCCATGTTCCCTCTGGGCGTCCTTTTCTCCATCTGTAAAATGCACACAGAGATTCCTTCTCCGTTCACCCCAGCATTGCTGGAAGGCTCCGTTTATGAAAGCTGATGGTCATTCATACCTTAGTGGGAAATAACTCAGCTTTCCTTGCTGCCCAGATGAGAGACGGGGATGCTAAGGGGTAGGTGACAGAGTCACACTGACCAAAGACAGCGGGAAGAAAGGATCCCTCCCCTCCAGAACCACGTGCAAGAGAGACAGCCTCCTTCTGCCAGACTGTGTTGAGGGACAGCTGGCAGGGGCTGCAGGCAGCCCAGGCAGGAGAGCAGGGAGAGGGTCGGGGGGAGTGAGAGGAAAAGCAGCGCTGGGCTTCTCAGGAGTCCTGTCAATACATACATAGACATTCTAATCGTGTCCCTCCCCAGCTCCCCCTGTCAAAGCCAAGAACCCTAAGGATCTGCCCCAACCCGCTTACCTTTCTAATCACACCTCCCTCTTCCTTCCCCCCACCGACCCCCAGCTCCAGCTACCCGTCCCCCCACCTCCTTGCCAGACCTCCACCCCAGAGCATCCTCCTGCCAGAGGGCCCTGGTATTTGCTGTTCCCTCTGCCAAAACACCCTTCCTGCAGATGTCTGTCCCTCACCTTCCTCAGGTCTCTGCTCCCGTGCTGATGGCCTATTAAAAACTGCCCCCCTAACCCGCACTTCCCAACCTAGGTTTTCTCCCCAGCACCCTCACTGACGGACAAGTACACATTTCACTCTTCATTTCCTTGCTGTTTATAAACCCTTCGCCCCGAAGAACATAAGCTCACAAGCACAGGGATTTTCACGTTCACTGCCTGGCACATAAGCAGGACCTAATGAATCTTTGGTGGATGACGGAATGATTAAATTTAATTACTTCATTAAATATAATTAGGAATTATTCTTAATTAAGCATTACTTTTTGCTCCCATGGATAGCTGCTGTCTGTGTGATAAATTTCCTTCTCATTTAATTCTCCCACAGCCCTGGGGGTGGGGACACTGTCGCATTTTCATATTTTTGGATGAGTAAACTGAGCCCAGAAAGGTGCCAGAGTCACCCTGCGAATAAAGATTAGAGGCTCCTGGACTCCTCCTCTGGTGCTCCTGGACCAGAAGGGTGGTGGTCTCCCTCCCAGCCAAAGCCCCTCCTTACCAAAGCAAAATAACTGGATCAAGAAATCGAATTGGTAAAAGCAAACGTTTTTATAGTATACATACACACACCGGGTTCAGCATGACAGTGCCAGGTATGGGCGGGTCACAGTTCCTGCCGTCACCACAGGGTAGGGTCTGCCCCTCCCCTCGGGTGTCTTGGTGCCCTGTGTCCCGAGCCAGTTTCCCCTGGGGCTTGGGGCAAGCCTGGAGAAGCTGGTCAGGCTTCACCCCAACCCTTTGCCCTTTGCCACCTGAGGGCAGCCATTGTCACCTGCCTGCCGGGCTCCACCCCCACAGGGGGGGCGAGGGAGTAGGGGGAGCTCGGGTTCTCGCTGTCTCGGGGTCAAGGCTGCGCTGCGCGCAGGGTCGTGTTTGCTGCAGGTCTCGCTGACGCACAGGGACAGGAGAAGATGACGTCGCTTGCCACAGCAGGTGGCGTGGGCAAGGGCCACCTGGGCGGGGCGGCCGGGGCCTCTCCACCCCCCATCCCCGGAGGTCGCTGGCCCCAAAGCCGCTGCCCATGACCGCAACCCTCAGTAGGGGTAGGGGGACACGGCGATGAGCAGGACGAAGACGCTTTGGTGGCGCGGCGCCGCGGCGCGCACGGTGAGCCGGTAGAGGCCCGCGCGGGTGAGCGCGCGGCGGGTGTAGACCGCGCCGCGGCCGGCGCGCAGCGGGCGCAGGGCGAAGGGGCTGCGCGGGTCGGGCTCCAGCACGCTAAGCTCCGTGCGGTTGGCGGGGACGCCGGCCTCGGAGAAGGCGGCCAGGCGGACCACGTCTTGGAGGGCGCGCACGCCCAGGGGCAGCGGCAGCAACTTGTACTGCAGCGTGGAGGGGCCGCCCGCGCTGCAGTCCTGCGAGCAGCGCCGGAAGCACGTCCTGCGGGCGGGACAGACCGATGGACTCTGGGTTGCCATCTGAGCGTGCCCGGTCGCATAAACCGGATCTCACCCCCGACCCCCGAAGTTCAGCCATGTGCCGACCCCCCACCCCACGCGCCCTGTGCCTCTCTACAAGTGCCACTGTTAGCCCATTTTAGAGAGCGGCAAACTGAGGCCCCAGGAAGCCAGAGACGTGCCCTTTCCCATCCGAGCAGGTCCCCCCCATAGGTGATAAAATTTACAGACCTCCAGGTCCCGCGCAGCCCCAGAGCTGAGTCACGGGCTCTGGATTTGGCGGGGGGGGGGGGGGTTATGCTCAAAGACTCGTGCTCAGCCTTGCCAAGGGTGCCCACTCCCTCTCTCCCCCCACATCAGCCTAGGCTTCCTGGTTAGTAGAGTCCGGGGCAAGTCGCCACCCCAGGATCCTTTCCCTAACAGCTGCAGCTGGTGTCAGCCAAGGTCCGTCCCCATGTCTGTGCGTGTTTAGGAGTGTCTGTAGCCACAGTGAGAGAAATGTATTTTGTGTTTGTGTAGCTGTGCATGTCTGAGCCCTGGGGTTTTGTGTGGGATTCTGGGTGGGGTTTATGTGCCTGCATGTGTGTTCCTGGGTCCAGAGTTTCCTGAATGTATGCATGTGTTCCCATGTGTCCCTGTGTGTCCATCTCTCAGCACCCCTTCCTCCCTCCAGTCCTCTCCTGACTCCGGTGTCTCCCAGCCCCCTGTGCTCCGTGCATGGCCCAAGCATCACTGTGCAGGAAATGATACTGCCCAGGTGAGCTCACACCCCAAGTAGCTGCAGGAAAGTGCTTGAGGGCACACTGCCCCGTGAGCTCAGGAGCCCTGCCCAGGAGTCCTGGCAGGGTTGACCCACTGACCCTAAGAGGGTCTCTGCCCGAGATGGGGCCTTCCTGGAGGCCCTCCTTCCTCCTTCTGGCTATACAGGAGCCAGAGTGTCGGCTGCCCAGATCCTGGCAGGGAATCCTCCCCATTCATCCCCCAGCCAGCTCAGCCCTTACCCAGGGCTGGAGCCCTGCCGGAAGGTGGCAGGACACGGCGTGTTCACACACTGGTAGCTGCCGCGGGTGTTGAAGCACATCTGGCTGGGCCCGCACTCGATGCTGTCCTCCTGACACTCGTTGATGTCTGGACGGGGAGGTAGGTGAAGAGATGGGGGGTGAAAAGATGGAGCAAAGTGGGGAGGGGCCAGGGAAGGCGTGGGGGAGGGTTAAGTGGGAGAGAGATGCCTTCCGAGGGCAGCAAGGTGCACGGCCCCTTCCCCGGTCCCCAGCCAGCCTGACCCATGACAGCCCAGGTGGCAGTCTCCTAGCACCTCCCCATTTCCCCAGGTGGGCACTCTGGAGACCTCCTGAGCCTAGAGCTGGGGTGGAGAGGCTGGGGGAGATGAGGGCTGCCCTCGGACCCAGAGCAGCCACTGCCCATGATCCTTCTCTGCCCCCCGTAGGAGCCCCACTCTCTCAGAGGACATTCACTGACCCCCGTGACAGAGAGGGAGGGATGGAGACTGACAAGGCAGACATGATTCCTGCTTTACAGGGAAAAAGCAGCATGACTGGCCGGACCCCAGAGCACCTTAGTTAGGGAAAATGCACTTGGCCTGGGAGTTGGAGGACTTCCCTGCTACTCCCAGCAGCAGCTGCCTTGCTGCGAGCACCAGTTCTGTGCCCGCCCTCCACACGTCTCTTCCCAGCATTTAGGGGAGGGCTCTGTTAGCCCCATCTCACCAGGAGACTGAGGCACAGAGAAGTGAAGTGAGTTGCCCAGTGACACACAGCAGAGCAGCAGTCGACCCCCAGGGCTGTTTTCAGAGCCTGCCCATGCAGTTTCTGAGCTCCTGCTTGGAGTGTGGGTCCCGGCCTGGCTCTGGCCACCTGGGGGTGGCACTTACCCCCTCCCTGCCCCTCCCTCACATGAGATGGTTGGGAAGGGGCTGGAGAGAGCAGACTGGGTGAGAGAAGCCCCCTCCTGCTCACCCTGGCAGTTCTTCCCGCTGGGGAGCAGGCGGTAGCCAGCGGGGCAGAGGCACTGGTAGCTGCCCTCGGTGTTCCGGCAGGCGTGCTGGCACAGGTTCCTCACCCGGCACTCGTCCAGATCTGGCTCGGGGCATGGGAGTGGGGGGGGGGATGGGGACAGAGAAACACTGAGTCACAGATGCCCAGGTGGCCACACGACTAACCGCAGGGCTCAGGACAAGCCAGGGAAGTCCCTGCCTTAGGCACCCGGGCCTTCTCCCCGCCCTGCCCCACCCAACCCTGGATTGCGAGGTTAGGAGAGTCCCTGGGCTTGATGCGCACCAAGGCATGGAGGGTGGAGACAGCGCTTCCAGGACACCCTCTGCCCAGGTGGCAAGGCTGAAGCACATCCGCCCTCCAGGTTACCCTCCCCCTTTGCACCTCTGCAGCCCGGCGCCAGTCTCCGCAGGGCCCAGGGACTCTCCTCGACACCCCCTGCCCCTGTCGCACCCCCCAGTCCCTGTTCACATTCTCATGTCAACCTGGAACATACTCCTTCCCTCCCTGACTGCTTCACCTCTGCACACCAAGAGGAACGTTCTCAAAGTGGGTTCCTGGGAACCTCTGCCCTCCCTCTGGGTAAAGTGTCCTGAAGCCAAATGGTTTGGAAAGGACTCCATCCGCTTTGGAAGCCCCTTGCCGATGAGCACAGCCAGGACTCCAAGAAACCTCGTAGCGAGGAGGCTTCCGTCTGCCCGCACCGCCTACCCCGCTTGCCTGTGAACCCTGGGTTTCTGAACACGGGTGTGGTGCCCACACGCCCAGCCCAGGAGCCTGAGACAACATAGCGGGGTGTGTCCCCGGTGGGCACGGCTGGGGCTCCGTCTTACCCGTGCAGACGCCATTCTCCCGGATGAAGCCAGGCGGGCACCAGGCCCGGCCCACGCTCAGGGCTCTGGGGCCCGGTCGGAGGGAGACCCAGGCGTGGTAGGACCCACTGGGGACGGGGGCGCGGGGACGCAGCCAGGCCACCAAGGGGTCCCAGTGGCTGACGGTGGTCACGTTTGGTCCACTGCGCTCCAGCGGGGTGCAAGTCCTGCCGTCCCGGAGGAGGGTCTGGCCGGGTGGGCACAGGCAGCGGTAGCTGCCCTGGAGGTTGTGGCACTGGTAAGCACAGCCCGGGGGCAGCTGCTGGCACTCGTTGATATCTGGAGAGGGGCAGAACCAGGCGGGGTGCCAAGGTGGCTCAGGGCGCGCTGCAGCCGCTCCACTGCTCTCCGGTGCTCCCCAGAATCCAGCTGCCTCACCCGCCGCACACAGGCCTGCCCCCAAGCCCTCCCTCTCCCGGACCACCCCCAGCCTCCTCTCCCACTCCAGCCTCTACTGCTCAGAGAGGCCCCCCACCCCACCCCCAGCTCTGAGCTCCGGACCCCAGTGTCCCTCAGCACCCCTCCCTTCAGCCTCCTGGTGAGGTCCATTCCACCTGCAAAGCCTCTCTGAGACCCACCCACTTCTCTCCACCCGCCTCCTCCTCCTGGGCTCCCAGGGAAGGTGACCTTGCCGGGCAGGGGGTGAGGTTTCGGTGGGAAACAGCAGGCAAAGCACGGATCAGGCACATGGTGGGCACGCAATCGGTGTTGGCTGCTGTTCTAGTCACAGAACTCAGGGTCACCCCTGTCATAACCGGTCCCTGCCCGTGAGCTGTGGGTGCTGACCAGGGTCCCAGGGAGGGGGTGGCTCTCCCCATACCTAGGCAGGGCAGGCCGGGGCCCTGGACCCGGTACCCCCTGGGGCAGCCGCAGCGGTGCCCGCCTGGGGTGTTCTCACAGATCTGGCTGTAGTGACATTCGTCTGTCTGCTCCAGACACTCGTCCACATCTGGAAAGGCAGGGGCAAGGGCGGGGGGCGCTGAGCCCACAGTCCCTCCCCCTGGGACATACCATGTGTCTCCGCATCTGGGCCTCATCCCCATCCCCATCTCCAACTTCAGTGCCAGGAGGAATGCCAGCGTTTGCAACCACCCTTCCTAATTATACCAGCTTTGGAGGGTAAGAAGGTTCTGGGTCCGGAAGAAGGAAGGGGCTTGAAAGATGGGCTTTGGAGGCAGAGTCCTGGGTGTGGACTCAGCTCTGCCATGTCTCTCGATCCTTGAGCCAGTAACTCTCCCTCTCTGAGCCTCAGTTTCCTCATCTGTAAAATGGGGTCACGATAGGACTCCTTCATGGGATCATGGGGAGAAAACGAGATCATGCACATGAAGGGCTTAGGACCCTGGTATATGGGCCGGGCTCAAAAACTGGTGAGAAGGAAGGGAGGGAGGGCGGGAGGAAGGCAGGAGGAGCCCTAGAAATGGGATGAAATGGGATGGCTGCTTCTTCTGAGTCCAAGTTTACCACGCTCTCCCCCTCCACTGACGGCCTCTCTTGGGGAAACCAGGAGGACCCACAGTCATGAAAGCCTAGAATTCTAGAACAGGAAGGACCCTAGAGGTCACCCATCCAGGGGTGGCACCTAGGTTTTGTCTCAAAGGCCCACTGCAACTGATTCATAGTAGCCACTGTAGCTGGAGAAGCTGTGTTGAGAAGGATTCAGAGGCTGTCTGTGGGCTGGACCATGATCCACGAGGGGAAAGAGGGGAAGTGGCAGTGGATGTAGCACGTTTGCCATGCCTGACCTGGTTCCCCTTCATCAGACAGATGAGAAACCTGAGACCCAGACAGGAAAAGACACTTGCCAGAGGGACTCAAGTCACCAGCAGCCAGGCTGGGTCAGGACTCAGACCTCCTGAGCCCAGCTCAGGCTTTCTCCCTGGCCTCACTCGACTCCTTCTGCCAAGAGAGTTCCGGTTTCCCTGCAGGCCCAGCGTCCCAGTGACACACAGCATGCCCTCTGCTGAACCCTGGCAACCACTGGGTTCCCGGGAGTCGGGACAGCCCGGCACCATGCCCCTGTCACCTTCACAACCGGCTCCATCAGTGGCCACCCGGAAGCCAGGCCTGCAGTTAGGGAGGCAACGGTAGGACCCCAGCAGGTTCACGCAGCGCTGTCCCTCTCGGCAAGGATCGGCCTCCCAAGCACACTCGTCCACATCTGTGGGGGGAACGGGGGCAGGGGCTGCATGAACACTTGTCCCCAGGCCCAGCCTACCCACACAGGCTTCGTCCTTAGGCCCAGAAGCCCCTGGCAGGAAGGTCCCCACCCCTCCTGCTAGCTTTGTCCATCATCTCCGCAGCCCCAGAAACACAGAGCCTCCTCTGAGGGACCCGGAGGCCCTGGCCTGCAGCATCTGAAGTAAGGCTGCACACAATGCCCTTTGGGTGCCCCAAAGAGACTTGGCCACACCAGGCCCCACTGGTGGGATGGAGGGACACAGGTGTGGGATCAGAGTCCAGACAGCTTCTCAGGGTCAGATTTATCGTCCAGCAGCTTCATTATGGGGGAAGCAGGGCAAGAGGGCCAGATGGGTATCAGCTCACTTCCAAGCCCGGTGGACTGGAAATGCCCGCTGAGGGCTGGGAAAGCTTCAGCGGGTGTGCGTGCCGTGAGCACGTGGTGGCCACATGCGTGTCTTTAGAGATCCCTATCGCCCGTCAGTACTTGAGCCTCTCCCCTCTGTGGCCCTCAAAATAAGAAGTTCTCAGTGGGAACAGGGCATGGGAACCCTTAGGTTCATGTCCCCTGAGGGATGTGCCCCCTGGCCAGGGTCCCAGCCCCGGAATCTCCCTGAGCACACCTGGGCCAGGTCCAAGATGAGCCTCTCCACCTGGGGCCCACTCACCTCTGCAGGTCCTTTCATCCCTGGCCAGGGTGAAGCCAGCTGGGCAGGAGCAAGAGAAGCGGCCGGGCACATTGCGGCAGGAGTGGGCGCAGGGGCTGGGACTGCCCGAGCACTCGTCCCTGTCTGCGGGCAGGGGGAGAGGTCTGGTGGTCTGCGCTCACAGGCCCTCCAGCCCTCCGTCCCTCCCAGGCTGAGGCCTCCCTCGTCCCTGCCGGGGTGGGGAGGTGTGCTCACCCATGCAAAACTCTCCCTGGGTGTCCAGCTCAAAGCCCTCTGGGCAGCCGACGTCATTCTCTTCTGCTAGGCAAAGGGGAGAGACCCTGAGGACACGAGGGCCCCAGTGCCCAAGGCGCCCGGGGATAGATAGCCCAGGCCCATGTGGGGGCCCTGGCAGCATCTGGCTGGGGCAGTGGCGGGTGGAGACGGGACGGGGGCCTCACCAGCTTGCAGGGCCGTGGAGAGCTGAAAGCGCAGGGCCTTGGCCTCGGGGTCGAAGGCCGAGCTGATAGCGGAGGCCCGCAGGTGCTGCACAAGCTGCGGCTGCGGGCCCTGGGCCGCGTTGTACCGGATGCTGTGGTTGCCGCGCAGGAACGAGACAAGGCTGTCCTGCAGGAAGCTCTGCGTGGAGCCCACAAAGAGCCGGCCAGGCCCCGTCTGCACGTACTGCTCCTGGAAGTCCTGCAACAGGCCGGTGGGGAGGAGGACATCACGGTATCAACTTCCAAGGGGCGAGGGACCCTCAGCCTCCAGTGGGGATGCTGGGGTGTGGGCCTGGTGGGCCTTTCAGCTCTTCTTCCAACCAGCTGAGCACCCTTGAGCTGTCTGCGAAGCTGGGCCAGAGCATCCTCCTGCTGTGGGGTTAGTCCTCCCCTCAGCCCAGCCAGGCCACGCCCCAGACCCTGCTGGGGAGTCAGGAAGGAAAGTGGGCCCGGCTGCTCGGGGAGGGTTGGGGCAGGACATGCCAGTGTCGCGCGTGCGCACCCCATCTGCACACCCCAGGGCTCTCCCCCGACCTGCACTTGCAGATCTGCGTCCGCCAGGCTCTCGGGGACGATGCCATTGACCACCACGTCGAGGAGTAGGAAGCCATCGGGATCCAGGCCCCGGGCCACCTGGGTCATCGTGAGCAGCTCCCCTGCAATCCATCCCCACCCAGCCTGGAGTCACCTCGGGGGAGAGGCCCTAGGCTCAGACCTCAGCCCCACCTGGCCCACCTCGGGGAGACCCCCCACTCACCCGTGGCAAACTCCACATGCGACTCCTGCTGGAAGCGGCTGCCCGTCAGGGAGTGGCCGTTCAGGGCATCTCCACTCTCTCTGGCCAGAGCCCAGTAGATGGGGGCGATGGTGACCACGAGCACCCGCATCAGAGGCCCTGGATGGGGTGGACACAGAGGCTGGGTTAGAGCCAGGTCCCAAGGGCAGCCGCTCTCCTGCTTAAGGTCCCTCTGCAGCTCCCTACTGCCCCCAGGAGAGCTCAGCCCCTTCCCTCCCTACCCAGGCCTAGCCCATGATTGCCTGGGCCAGTAATTAGATCAGAAGGTGGGAAGCGGTGAAGACAAAAACTACTTCGTGGGCTTCCCTGGTGGCGCAGTGGTTGAGAGTCCGCCTGCCGATGCAGGGGACACAGGTTCGTGCCCTGGTCCGGGAAGATCCTACATGCCGCGGAGCGGCTGGGCCCGTGAGCCATGGCCGCTGAGCCTGCGCGTCCGGAGCCTGTGCTCCGCAACGGGAGAGGCCACGACAGTGAGAGGCCCGCGTACCGCAAAAAAAAAAAACCTACTTCGTGGGGTAGTTGTGAAAATTAGCAACATATATTTATACAAAGAAGTGCCTTTAATATTCAACTGAATTCAATAAATATTGAGGGCTACTGGGTCACCACAGAGCATGGGACTGCATCGACCATCACTACATACATGCTGGACCAAGCAGAAAATCAGCTGTCTCCTAAACTGCAGACACCTTCCAGAAGAGCCTGGGAGAGGGAGGATCGTTCTAAACCACTGACTTGGAAAAAAGAGCCCAAAAGTGCCCTGGACACGGATTCTCAGACCTTCCCATGATGCCCAGCCCTCCTCTCAGGCCAGGTGGGGTCTGGGACTGGGGAAGGGGCAATGCTGTTTGCTTGGGACCAGGGATGGTCCAGCTTCTCAGCCAAACTGCTGGTTCAGAAGAGGTAACCAGAGGGCTGATGTTCACGGGAGCCAGCTGCGCCCCTGTCCCTGGGAGCAGAAACTTCTCGGCCCCCCTGTGCCTCTGCTTCCACTAAACAGAGCCAGGCATGCCCGGCCTGGAGCCAGATGCTTCTCTATGGTTCCTGCTCCTGAAGCTGGAAGAAGCAGCCACACCTGGGCAGTGTCTCGCTTCACTCCCTCTCTGCCGACAGCCAGCCCGGAGTGACCGCCCCACACACACAAGGCAGAGTCCCCTGACCTCCCACTGCTCACACAGTCTGTGGTCAAGGGCAGCTCTGGAGGGGCTGCTTTTAGCAAAGCCCCTGTCCACACTGCCCTCTCCCTGCTCTGGACTCCCATGAGGGGATGCGGGACCCCCCTGGGCAGGGTGAGACGGCAGGGTCCATTACAGCAGCGTCTGTAATGTCTCTCCAGAACATTCCATTTGCTTAGGACACACTATTTTATGAATCTGTTTGACAGAGGACATTTCTTGGTTCTCTGGTTCTAGCTAATTTTATTCTCCACGTTTCCCCTTTTCTGTCCCCTGCAGCCCATATCCCTTACTCCTTATTAGCGATCCCTTCACTTCTGTAGCAGCTCTTGCCTTAACAGTGGGAAAAAAACCTCACATAGCAATCAGTGGTTTCAAAAGTCACAATCTGACCCTGCATTCACATAATACTGGTAATTTCGCACTCTCGGGCTGATCTTAAATGCAGTTATTTTGTTTGGTTGGGGGCTGTGGGGTGGAGAGGAAGTGGCCTGCACCTCGATCCACTTTGGCTCAGACTCAGCTCAGGTCGGAGGGTCCCCAGACGCAGGAGATGCTCTGGTCCCCACTTACCCACACTCGCAGGGATGTGGCTGATGCTGCTGCAGATGGTGGTGACCCCAGAACGTGCCTCCTGTTGCACGCTGGTGTTAAGGACAGCCATACCAAATTTCTGCCCATTGATCACCCCAAACATGCTGCCCCGGCTCCCCCGGGGCTCCCCTGTGAGGAAGGAAGAGAACAAGAGTGACACTATCCGCCTCTGTGCCCTCAGGGATATGCAGGTACTGTTTTCCATTTCATGAAGGAGTAAACTGAGGCTCAGAGAGGGGCAGGAACTTGCCCAAGGACACACAGCTAATGGGTGATGAACTCAACACTCAGGGGATCCTGGCTTCTAGACAGAAGGGAGACTTTTAAGAGGAGCCCCACACAGGGATGGTGCCAGCTTCTAATTCTGGCTCTGCCATCACCTTCTTGAAAACCTGGGCAAGTCTGGCCCCCAAGCCACACTTGAGTTGGCTTATCTATAAAATGAGGAGGTGGGACCACAGATGCACTAAAGACCTGTTGGGTTCTAAAATGCCAAGTGATGGGGGCGGGGGGCCTGGCACACTGGAGGAGCCAGGGAGGAGAGGCAGGGCACCGGGCCAGGAAGTGAATGCTGCCACCTGAACACTTCCCATTCCGTCAGTGGCCCTGGCTCCAGCTGCCCTGCAGCTGGCCCAGCTGGGGTGGGCTGAGTTCCTAGCAGCCGCCAGGCAGTCTGCTAGCAGATGCTCTTCAGCACTAATCAAATGGATTATACAGGCACAGGGGGATGCTTCCTCTGGCTAATGGGCCAGCTGTCTCGTTTGGATAGATTGCAATAGACAGAAGCTAGCCTGCCTCTCCACTCACCAGCCCTCAGGGGAAATTGACAACAAATTGCCAATGATCTGTCAAAAAAATAACATACAACACTCAACTGCCAAGATCCTAAGTGGATAGATCAGGGGGCTGGTTAATTTTGGATTCCAGGAAGCAATGCCATTTCCTGCAGCCCTTAGCTGGGGTTTGATGAAATTGGATGCCCATCTGGGATGTCTCTCGTCAATATCCGCAGCTCTGGGATTTATGGGGGGGACAGGAAAAGGCCATGAACCTTCCCCTGGCCTTGTAATAAGGGGGTAAGGAGGTGTTGGGAGCAGCAGATAAGAAGGCAGCAGCGTGACCCTGGCAGTTTTAGAAGGGGACAGGAAATTGGAGGCCAGGAATGACAAGCCACTGGCAACCTTCTCAGACATGAGGTGACTCAGCAGCCTCTTGTCCCCCATAAGGCCAGGATGCCCCTCCCCAGACTTATGGGAAAGGAGGGAGAGAGTTAGGGGGCCTCAACGCCTTTGAATATCTTTTATATAGCAATGTCCCTTGAAGGAACTTATCCTAAAGAAATATTCAGTCCACCACACAAAGATGTGTACCACAGGCATAGTTTTTGGAGGGGAAACTGGAAAAAAAAAAAAACCCACAAACCTGTTGTTTATTTAATGAAGCCAACAGCAATTAAGTTTAAAACATGTTCCTATGGAATGGTATGAAATCATTACAGAAGGTGTGGACTAGGCTTATTGTCATGGGCTATTGTCCGTGATGGAGTAAGAAAATATGGCAGGTTGTAAACACAACTTGTACATTTGACCTCATTTGTAAAAAGAAAAAAGTGTATCTCTTTACCTTCAGAGAAAAAGTGTAGAAATATATACCCCAAATAATTACCTGAGCTATTTCTAAAGGAATTATGGGAGATAACTGATCATTACTTTTTTCTTCACACATTTAAAAAAATTATCTGGCCTTTCTACAATTAACATATACAAGGTACAAATTAGTTTAAAAAGTTTCTGTTAAAAAAGTAAGGCTGCTGTTATGGGTTGAATTGCGTCCTCCTAAAAGGATGTGCTGAAGTCCTAACCCTCGGTACCTGAGCACGTGACCTTATTTGAATGTAGGGTCTGTACAGAGGTACCCATGTTAACATGAGGTCATGAAGGTGGGCCCTAACCTAATATGACTGGTGTCCTTACATAAAGGGGAAATTTAGAGACAGACACGAGCACAGGGAGGATGCCACGTGATCATGAAGGCAGAGAGAGGGGTGACGCTTCTACAATCAAGGAACTCCAGCAAACTACCAGAAGCTAGGGGAGAGGCCTGCAATAGATTCTCTATCACATATCTCAGAAGCAACCAACCCTGCTGGCACCTTGATCTTAGATTTTCACCCTCCAGAACTGCAAGATCATACACTTCTGTTGTTTTAGGCCCTGCTGGGCAGGGAATCCCACCCCTGTCCACAAAGGTCTGGGCAGGGAGGCTCCATACCTCTCACGGCCAGGAACGCCTGGGCTGTGGCAGAGCCCAGGAGGTTGTGAGCAACGCACTCATAGGCGCCCGCATCCCCAGCCTCCACTCGCTCCAGCCACAGGCTTCCGTCCGTTAGGGTCCTGAGCCGCCGGCTGGTCCGCAAGGGCTGGCCCGCTCGCAGCCACTCCACTGTGGGCGCCGGCTCTCCAGAGGCCTGGCACCGCAGGACCACAGCATCGCCAGATCTCACTGTCACGTCTTGGGGCTTCACCTGGAACACCGGGGCACCTGTGGGAGGCCCAGGGCAGCTTTTAGAAACATCTTATTACTTTTGTATACAGGCACACCTTGGAGATACTGCGTGTTCAGTTCCAGACCACCTCAATAGAGCAAATATCACAATAAAGTCAATCACATGAATTTTTTGGTTTCCTAGAGCATATAAAAAGTATGTTTATACTGTAGTCTATTATGTGTGCAATAGCGTTATGTCTAAAAACACAACCTATATATCTTAATTTAAAAATAACTGATTGCGGGGCTTCCCTGGTGGTGCAGTGGTTGAGAGTACGCCTGCTGATGCAGGGGACATGGGTTCGTGCCCCGGTCCGGGAAGATCCCACATGCCGCGGAACGGCTGGGTCCGCAGTGTGGGGAGAGGGGTGCCTCGGGACAGCAAGGAAAAGGCAGAAGTGTAGGTTTCCCACTTGGTCTTTGTCGATGGGGTTTAGGGTGAAGCTGCAGTTTTTCATAGTGTTTGGCTGGAATAGGGTGTTATTACCTAAGTTTTCTAGCTTGATATGCTGTCCTTTTTCTGGTTCTTTAGCAAGAGATAGCAGACTTTTGAGGGGCCCTCATTTATTTATTTTTTGTCTGAGCCCATGGTATTTCCAGGTCGCTGGCTTCTCAAGCATCCTGCCCAGGATATATGAGGCAAAAAGAAAAACTAGGGAATTTGCTGCCATATCATCCCATAGGTCCCAAGATCCTTGGCCTATCCTTCTTTTTTCTACCTTTCAGAGTCTTTCAGTGTTTGTTTTCTATATAAAGTCTAGAGTTTTTAAGCTGTCCTTAGCAAGAGGAATAAGCAGAAGTGCCTCTAATTCCATCTTGTCTGGAACCAGAAACCTCCCTCCCTCACCCCCATCCATGACAAAAACTCTCAACAAACTAGGTATAAAAGGGAACTTCCTCAACCTGATAAAGGGCATATATAAAAACCCATAGTTGACATCATACTCAGTAGTGTAAGACTGAATGCTCTCCTCCTTAAGCTGGCAACAAGGCAAGGCTGCCTGCTCTGGCCACTCCTATTCAACCTTGTGTCTAATCAATGCCACAGGCAACATAGAGAAATTAAAGGTATCCAGAGGAGAAAGGAAGAGGTAAAACCACTCTACTCATAGAGGACATGTAGAAAATCCTAAGGAATCTGCCAAAAAATTACTAGAACTAAATACTAATTTAGCAAGGTTGCAGGATTTAAGATCAAGATAACAAAAATCAATTGTACTTCTATATATTAGCAATGAAAAGTCCAAAAAATCAAACTAAGAAAAGAATTCCACTTACAATAGCGTCAAAATCATGCAATACTTAGTAATCAATTTAACAAAAGTACAAGACTTGTACCCCGAAAACTACAAAATATCACTGAGAGAAATGGAAAAGATCTAAATAAATGGTATAGAACAACTGGATATCCATAAGCCAAAAAAAAAAGAGGAATTTAGATCCTTATCTCACACAAACATTAACTCAAATGGATTTGGCCTAAATATAAGAACAAAAACTGTAAAAATTACAGAAGACAATGTGACCTTAAGTTAAACAAAGATTTTTAAAATATAACACAATCCATAAAATACTATTGGACTTCACCAAATTTTAACACTTTTGCTCTTCAAAGGCAAAATACAGGAAATGCAAATACAGGCCACAGACTGGGAGAAAATATTTGTAAATCATCTATCTGATAAAGGACTTGTATCCAGACTATGTAAATGACTCTTAGAACTCATTAATAAGACAATCCAATTTAAAAATAAGCAAAAGACCTAAATAGGCACTTAGCCAAAGAAGTCATATGAAAGAGTAATAAACACATGAAAAGATGCTCAATATCATTAGTTATTAGGGAAATGCAACTTAAAACCACAGTGAGATACTGCTTTGTAACCACAAGGATGTCTAAAATTTAAAAGACTGACGTTACCAAGTGCTGACGAGGATGTGGAGAAACCAAAACCTCATACACTACTGGAAGGAAAGTAAAACAGTACAGCTAGTTTGGTGATTTCTTAAAAAGTGACCTATACAGTGATCAGGTCACCCAGCAATTAGACTCCCAGGAATCTCAAGAGAAAGAACATATATCCACACAAAGACATATACACAGATGTTCACAGCAGCATTATTCACAAGAGCCACAAACTAGAAACAATCTAAATGTCTAGTAACTGGGGAATGGATAAACATAATGTGGTCAATCCAGACAATGGAATACTGTTAAGCAATAAAAGGGAATGATGTACTGACATACGCTATAACATGGATGAACCCCCAAAACATCGATAAGTGAAAGAAGTTGGAACCAAACACTGCATAGGATTCCATGTATGTGAAATTACCAGAAAAGGTACATCTATAGGGAGAGAAGGCAGATCAGCAGTTGCCTGGGGCTGGAGGTGGGAATGGAGATTGACTACAAATGGGCAGAGGGAACTTGGAAATATTCTAAAAATGGGTTGTACAATGCTATACATTTACTAAGAATCACCAAACTGTATACTTATAATGGGTGGATTTTTTCACTTAAAAATTGTGGTAAAAAACATATAACATAATATTTACCATCTTACTCGTTTTTAAGTGTACAGTTCATCAGTGTTAACTGTATTTGCATTGTTGTGCAACCATCACCACCATCCGTCTCCAGAACTTTTTCATCTTGCCAAACTGAAACTATATCCATTAAACACTAATTCCCATTCCCCTCCCCCCAACCCCTGGCAACCAGCATTCTGCTTCCCATCTCTGAGAATTCGACTACTCTAGGGACCTCATACAATTAGAATTATACAGTATTTGTCTTTTTGTGACTGGCTGATTTCACTTAACACAACGTCCTCAAGGCTCATCCATGTTGTAGCATGTGACAGAGTTTCCTTCTTTTTTAAGGGTGAATAACACGAATGGGTGAATTTTATGGTATGTAAATTATGTCTCAATAAAGCTATTTTTTAAAAAGGCAAAATTCTGGATGGTGATCCCCTCGAGAGGGGGTAGAGACTGGAAGGGGGCATGATGGGGGGGCGGGTCTGGGAACTGTTACAGTTCTATTTTTGGATCTGGGTGCAGGTTACCTGGATGGGTTCATGTTATGAAAATTCATTGCGCTGTACTCTTGTGACATGTGCCCTCCTCCTTGTGTGTTCATTTTCAATGAAAAGTTTCATTAAAAATCCTTATTTATTCCTGTTTTGTAAATAAGTTCATTTGTATCATTTTTTTAGATTCCACATATAAGCGATATCATATGATATTTGTCTTTCTCTGTCTAACTTACTTCACTCAGTATGACAATCTCTGGGTTCATCCATGTTGCTGCAAATGGCATTATTTCATTCTGGCGGGGGAGGGATAAATTGGGAGACTGGGACTGACATATACACACCAATATATATAAAATAGAGAACTAATAAGGACCTGCTGTGTAGCACAGGGAACTCAATACTCTGTAATGACCTATATGGGAATAGAATCTAAAAAAGAGTGGATATATATATATATATATATATATATATATATATATATATATATGTATGTATAACTGATTCACTTTGCTGTACGGCAGAAACCAGCAACATTGTAAATCAATGATACTCCAATAAAAAATTTTTTTAAATCCCTGTTTAGACTATTTCACAGGGTTACTTTGAGGCTCACGTAGTGCTTTGTTAGCTATAACCTGCTTGGCAAACACAGGCGCTGTCACTATGATCTCAATGACAGTTTTGAGTTCTGAATAAACAGGTCCCCCAGGCCTGGCTGTTGGGTCTCCAGTACTCACCAGCCCCTAATTCCCATTCCACATCGGGGAGACAGTTCATGGGACTTCAGCTGTGTGTTCTGAATAAGTATTCGGAATGGCCCTCCTTTCCCATCACACAGCCTGGGTGGTGGCAGCCGCAGCCTTGGCACAGCTGCCCCCTGGGTGCCCACCTCACTGGGTGCCCACCTCACCCAGCCCCCACCCAGGGCCCAGGAAAGGTGGGGCTGAGACTCACTCTGCAGCACGAGGACCACCACTTTCTCCACCGCGCCCAGCTCATTCTCCGCCAGGCACTGGTACTGTCCCGCGTCTTCCTTCTGTGGGTGGGCACGGGAGCAGGGGCGTGGCGTTCAGGAGAGGAGGACGAGGGGGCGGGGAGCATCTGGGGACAGCTGGGCACAGACAGAGGCACCTGGAGCAAGACCCATCTAACCAGGAGGCGCTTAGAGCATAAACCAGCTGGGGGCCTGCAGATTCCACCAGAGGGGCTTCCATGGCTGCTTGTCAATAGAATCCAAAGAGAATCCAGCCCCTTTCACCCCTGGAACTTGGGGTGGTGACTACTCATTGCTCTAAGGGGAGCTCTATGCTGCAGAAGCATGATTTAGATCCACCTCTTCCAAATTGTGTACGTTAAAGTATTATGACTCCACGGCACATTATTAGGAATTCCAGCACTTCCTGGCCTTGGTGATAGGGAAGTTTCTTCCCAGGATATCCACGACCATGGCAGTGATGCAACTCAGGAAGAATGCTGGCTCAGATTCGCTTCCGAGTGGCAGCACCACCATGAGATGGAGCCGGGGCAGCCTGAGGCCACTGTCCACGCCCAGAAGATAATATCCCGGAGGCCACTCCCAAGGGACTGTCAGCGGGCAGCACAGCATGCAATTAAGAGTATAGATTTGGGCATCAGTCCAAGATGGGACCGAATCCCGGCTCCACTGTTCCCCATGTCTCTGGAGCCTCAGTTTCCCCATCTCTAAAATGGGGATAATAACCGATAAGATTGTTGTAAGCATCAAATGAAATCATGCTCCCTAAATGCGAGGCACGGTGCCTGGTCCACAGCAGATACTCAGGTCACGGCAATCCTTACTGCTGCTGCTGCTGCTGCTGCCTTTACCAGTCTGAGACAGGCTCCCAGATGGGCAAGATCAAGGACCCCTAAGATGAGTCCTTGACATCATCGAACTGTGGAATTCTGCAGGACCACTGGGACTTGGGACACAGAAGGGAAGGTAAGCAGGGGCTGCCCCCGAGCTCAAGGCTTTGGAAATGGTGTGGAGTAGGAATCAGGAGACCTGGGCTGGGGTCCTGCCTCAGGTGCTTACTGGCTGTGGGCCTCTCTGACCCTCAGTATCTTCATCTGTAAAATGAGGCACTCTTATCCGCTCACTCTTCTCCATGGGGTTGTTATTAGTAACATATATTGGCATTACTGAGGGACCAATCATGCTTAAATACCTGGTATGGGTCATCTCACTGATTTCTCACTATAAATCTATGAGGTAGAACAATTATTAGCCCCATTGAATGGATGAGGTAATTGAGGCACAGAGAAGTTAAGCCACTGGCTGGAGGTCACCCTAGTTAGTCAGGCGAGAATCTTTGGGTACAGGCAGGAAAATGCTTTGTAGACTGTAGAGGGTGGTGCCAACCTAAAGAACCGTCTTGGATAATCAGACAAAGTGGAGGGTTGTCCCAGGTGGCCCCAACCCAGGCCCCGCCTTGCCTCGGTCCTACGGATGATCAACGAGCCATTCTGCAGCCAGTGCCGGAGCCGGCTGCCCTGCAGCAGCAGGCCATCTTTGATCCAGTGGATGTTGGGTTCTGGGTCTCCACGGACCACACAGTCCAGCCGGACGCTGCCCCCAATGGGTTCCACCAGGTAGGAAAAAGCCTCCCCTTGTAGGACAGGAGCCTCTGCACAAGGTGACAGTGGATAAGCAGTGAGAAAAGAGGTTTCCTTCAGGCTAAAATTCCCATAAATCCATCCCCCAAAGCCTGCCAGACAGACCCCAGGAACCTATGGAGGCTCCTGCTGGCTCAGCACGGCTGTGTAGAGTCAATACATCTGGGATGGCATACCGCTTCCATGTCGCAGGTCAAGTGAACTAGACTGGCAGTGGCTGCCAGGAACACTGTGCTGAGAAGGATTTGAAGTTGAGTGGGAATAGTGCTATGATTGATTAGTGATGCCTGAGACAGGCACAGGAGGGGAGAAAGTGTATGAGTGTCATACACTCGTGCTCAGAGATGGATTAGCCCAGCGGCAGGGTACTTTGGAAAACAAGGACTACACAATCATTAGGACACCTCTGTTGGACATAGCAACACTAAGACATCCCTGATTCTCATTTCATGCAACTCTTAAACCATCTTGGATGCCCTGTGCTGGTTTTCATCCTTGCCGGTTTCCTGAGGTTGAATCTACCAACAGTACAGTTGAATCCTGGTGCCTTGGGCAGCTCATTCCCCTCCATCGAGCCCCACCCTCCCATCCTAAAGTTGGACATACAAGTCACAGTGACATGAGGGTTACTGTGCAGGGCTGTGCGGAGCAGGGCTGTGGGGAGCAACCGGCAGGCTGGCGAGATTCACGCATTGTTTGCCAGGGTACCTTGGCCCCCATCCCCCTGCCACATTGACACCATCCAGCTGAGGGTAGTGCTTTAGGCTGATGAGTCAGATCTCAGTTCTACCTACAGCCGGTCATCTGGGGAGGGTAAAAAATACTGATGTCGAGGCCTCACCTTTACGGAGTCGGGGGTGGAACCTGGGCCTCGGTATTTTATAAAGTCCCCCAGGAGATCCTAATGCCCAGCCAGGGTGGAGAGGTACTAGTTCAGAGATTAGGAGGCCAGTTTCTTAGAAAACCCACTAGGTTGGATCAGCAGAGGTCTGGAGAAAGACCACGTGGTCACTCCCTACCCTTCACGTGGACGAAGCTGACCGCCTGCACTCGGCCCACTCTGTTCTCGGCCCAGCAGACGTAGGTCCCGCTGTCCTCTCTGGTGACTGCCATCCGCTGCAGTGTGCTGCCCCCGTCCTGCTCGGACACCCCCTCTGTGGCAGAGAAAGAGACGCCCCAGGGGGCTCTGAGCTCAGGGTGCCAGGGACCTCCTGCCCTGAACACTTAACTAAGGCATCGGTATCCAGCAGGTGTTTCATAAAGGCACAAAGTGTCCCCTCCCTGCTGGAAGCCTAAGCAAGTGGGATCCGATCGTGGCAGGCACAGGATCGGATGATGAGGCTGAGGTTGAAGACCTGCCTTTTCTCATTTTCAAGTCCACACCGCGAGTATGATGAGTGGCCAAGGGTAGGTCTTCGGGGGCCTATTAACATGTGTCACTTATAGAGATATTGTCATGAGTTACATATAGATGGACGCTATTTTTTTTAATTAATTTTTTTGGGGGGCTGTACCACACCGCATGTGGGATCTTATTTCCCTGACCAGGAATCGAACCCGTGCCCCCTGCAGTGGAAGCCCAGAGTCTTAACCACTGGACCTCCAGGGAAGTCCCTAGATGGATGCTATTAACAGCCTTTGTTTGCCCTGTAATCCTTAGACAGTGCCCCTACACCAGGAATAAGGACAAGTGCTACACAGATGGGGCATTTACTCTGGGCGAGACCCTGCCAAGCGAGCCTCCTGCATTAAATCATTCCGCCCTCAGGACCCCTGTTATCTCTATTTCAAGATGAAGAGCTGGGCCCAGAGAGGCTGAATCTCTCTCCTGATCTCTCTGCCCAGGAAGCAGTGAGGTTGAGGCAAAGCCTTCTGCACAGGTAGGCAAAGCCTTCTGCACAGGTGTGCAAAGGTGAGCCACACATGTTTCCCAGCACCTGGCCTTGGGTATAGGAGGATATGAAAATATCACTTTGCAGTGGAGGAGACTTAGCAATTCATCCATTCAGCAGACATTGATTGAGTACCTACTGTATACACCACAGGGCCTGTGCAGGCCTTGGACCCCCCTAAACACCACTGGGGACCCCCAGGTGAGAGGAAAGAACCCCCCATGAACGGAGTTTGTTGAGGGGCCCACAATGGGAGCAGCAGTGCTGGGCTGGAGCACAGGCCCCTCTCCTGGCCCTGAGGTCTCCAGGGTTGAGTCTTTTCCACAGGTGGCTTCTTGCTGGGTCTGACATGTGACTGGTCACATAGGGCCACATGTGTGTTTGCCCTGTGCCCCAACGCAGGGCCAAGCCTGGGGACCCAGAACCCACAGGCTGACTGGTACCCTCTTCCTCTTCACCAGGTTGGGTCACCCCCGTCCCGCGCCCACCCTCTTCAACCTCCCAGGGTCCTGGGTCTCTGTCCCACCTGCCCCCAGCAGGCCCAGACCTGTGACTGGCTGGTTGTTGACAGTCCAGCCTATTCGGGGTGTAGGGCTGCCACGGGCCGCACAGTGAAGCCACAGCCTTTCCCCAAGGTTCAGGCTGCGGTCCCCAGGCAGGCTGGTGAAGACAGGCGGTGCCAAGATGGTGAGGTGCATGCGGCGGCGGGCGCGGCCCACAGCATTCTCGGCAGTACAGGTGTAGGTGCCAGCGTCCTGGCTCTGTGGGCACAGGGAGGGGTCAGCCTGAGAACTGCCCCCACCCCCAACATGGGCCAGAATGCCCCCGGGGACCTGCTCCCTGGCAGGTTCCCATGGACCATGCAGCCCAGAGAGGCAAAGTGACTTGCCCAAGGTCACACAGCTAGCAAACAGCTTGGCTTCACCACTGCACCTCCCTGCAGCCTTCATATGGCTATGCGTTCTGATAAAATACAATTTATATTTTAAGGCAGGACAAGAAAAATTAAACATAAAATTCTCTGTCTTTTGGGGCCTCCTCCTTCCATCCCTAATGTGCAGTGTGTATCTGCATTACACATTAACCAGAGCTCCTCAAGGAAGGGTGTGCCTGCTCAGCTGTAAAGATCTTTTTTTTTCCTTTCCTGACGCTAGCAATGTAACTTCTTAACAGAATAGCGTTCTTTCCCAGCTCTGTAAGGGGTCATGGTGACTCGCTGTTCACTTTGTACCTGCTTACCCAGACTATGTATCTTTGGTGAACTTTATGTAAAATACGAGTATGTCATTCTGATGTATGATTCCTTGTTTTGAAAATGTATGTGACCGTGCCTTTACCTCTAACAGGTCTCCCCGGTTATAATCCTCAGTTTGGCTCCAAAAAATTCCCTTTTTTTCCTTCTTCATTTGATTGTTAATTGAATTTTCAGCCTTCATAATCTAAGCCTGACCACACGTTTGTAACAGTCACCATTTACTAAGCACCTCCTATGCGCTCAGAAGGGAACCTGCGCTCCGCTCACCTGTGCTCACCTCATCCATCACCCCTGAGGCAGGTCCTGCTTTCGGTGCCTTCTCCGAGAGGAGAAGTTCTGTGGTGCATCCCAGCAGGGCTGGTGCACTCTCCACTGCACATCTGGCTCCCTGTGTGGCAGGATCCCCACCCCCATGGCCCCCTCGAGATGTGCCCACCCAGCAGCCACCCACCCATCTGGACAGTGACTTCTTTTGTAAGTACAGAACATGATGAGCACTGATGGGGGAAGGAAGCCGGGGTTCCACCCACACCTGTAGCTCAGGTTGAGAACATTTGAGGCAGTTTGGGGACACAAAGTCATCGCCACGCCCCCCCCCTTCCAGGGCTCCTTCCCTCCCCCTGGGACTAGCCATAGAGGTCCTGGTTCAAATCTTGGTTCTGCCTCTTGGCAATAGCATGTCTTCAAAACCTGGGTACACTCTGAACCTCGGTTTCCTCATCTGCAGCTAAGGTGATAACACCTACTTCCCCAGGTTCCAGGATTAAGAAATTGCATGGCATTCAGCACAGAGCATGGCACACAGTGGGGTGCTCAGCAGGTGTTTGCTGCTCCTGCTGTTACTACTATTTCCCTCTGCTCCCTGGGGCCAGGCCCTCACCTCTGAGTTCTTCACCAGCAGCCCCCCGGAAGGCTGGATGGTGAACTTCCCCTCAGCTCCAGACACAGGCTGGCCGTCCTTTTCCCAGGTGATGTCGGGCTCAGGACTGCCGCTGGCCGTACAGGGCAAGAGGGCGTGGGAGCCTTCGGTGGTGGACAGGTTAGGAAGGCCATTCTCGATCACAGGCGGGACTGTGGGGATAGGGAAGTCCCCTCGGTGACTGGGCTGGGCTGGGGTAGGCTGGGGTGCGCCATCCCTGCCCCAGTGCCCTTGGCACTTGACACATCCTCAGCCCCTTCCTCCACCCCTGTCTGCTGCCCCCACCGGCCCCTGGTCATAGGCCCCGTGGTCTGGATAACCTGGGGACTCTCTTGAGTTTGGTGACGCTGTGACAGAGTGACCCACTCACCCACATGCACACAGTGACTAAAGGGACAGAAATGGCTATTGCTACTGGAAAGCCAAAATGAACAAAGAATGACCAGACTAGTCTCCCAGGAGGGGCCAGAGGAGGCAGAGAGGACTCTGGAGTTACTGTCTGAAGCCAGACCTTTGGTGCAAAATGGGAGCCGTTTTTTTCTTGAATTCCTTCTAGAACCACAAGCCGTGCTGGAGTAGGGGTGGACACGGGGACACACCCCGCCCGGGACCAGGGCTGGGCAGAGAAGGGAGGGGCTCTCAGGAGCCTCAAAGCCCCTAGCTCACTGGGGTCCACTTCAGACCCACCCACACCCCCAGGGGCCCACCTTGCACCACCAGCCGAGTCTTCCCCAGGGCACTGCCTGCGCTGTTCTGGGCGATGCAGAAATAGTTCCCAGCATCCTCTGGGCTGACATGGATAATCCGCAGCTGTCCACTGGTTAGGACCTGGGTCCTCACCCCTGGATTTGGCGGGAAGGAATTGGGGGCCGGTCGCTGGGGCGACAGGACCCCCGAGAAGGGCAGGAAGGCTCCTTGGGCTGTTCTGTCTGACCAGACAAGTGACCTGCTGTGGCCACAGGGTGACGAGGGGCCAGAGAGAGCACGGAAGCCGGACCCAACCTCCAACCCAGCCACCGAGTGCTCAGGCAGAATCAAGGGCTCTGGGGTGGTGAGGGGAGACGCGAGGGCAGGAGGTGAAGCGGGGGCTGGAAGGAGGACCGCAGGTTCATACTGTCTTCCTCCCACCCACGCTGGCTGCCAAGGAGACTCACCTGCAGGCACGGTGAGCCCCTCCTTCTGCCAGGTGATGCTTGGCCGGGGGATGCCCGAGGCCTCGCAGGGCAGCAGCACCTCCTCCTCTGCCACCGCCCAGACCACGCTGGGTAGTGGCTTTACCACGGGGGAGGCTGCAAAGGAACAGGGCTGCAGAGGTCCCTGGGGACACCGTTAACACCCAGGCCTCTCCAACCAGGGGCCGTCTGAGCACCGGAGAGAGAGGCTGCTAAAGGGAACAAGGGGTTCCGGAAACGTCGGAAGGAGGACACAGGCGGGCTATTTCTTTTCTCCCAGAGAATCCTTAGCCCTCCGCCAGCTTCCCTGCCCCAAGAGCCACGGCTGGCTGGCCTCGGGGATGCTTACCTTGCACGGTGAGGACCACGTGCTTGTGGGCCACGCCCGCGGAGTTGCGGGCCGTGCAGGTGTATCGGCTGGCATGGATGGGGAGGGCCTGCCCGATCTCCAGGGCACCTGTGGGTGGGAACAGGGCACAGAGAGGGCTGAGGGGGCCTGGGACAGATGTCCCGGGGTGGAGCCGGCAGGGCTCTTACACACCCAACCCTGGTGTCTCTGTTACAGGCCCCTCAATCTGCCTCCCTGCCCATTTGTAAGCAGCACGGGGGAACCTGGGCCTGCCTCTGCTCCCTGCTCAGACCATTCCCGTAGGCAAGTCCCTTCTGCTGTCTGGTACTTCTAGTCTCTGGGCCAGGTGTACAATGAGGAATCAGACAGGATGATCTCTAGACCCTTCTGGCTGTGATGTGCCAGGATCTGCCACTACCCGGCCTCGAATCCCTGGACCGCCCGCGCCTGGTTCCACGGGGCCTCACCCTGCTATCCTTGCAGCACTCTGCTCAAAACTTGCCTCTTCCAGGAAGCCTCCCCGGATTGCTGCCTCCTCTTTCCTCCCTTTGCCCTCTCTCCCTCAGCCTTGGCTGCTCAATGAACACCATTTTTACCTTCCCAGACCACAGGCTGCAAGTCAGGTGAAGTGGTTTCTAAACCATCCCCTGTGGACCCCTGAGGGCCTGCTGAGGGGGCAAAGGGGGCGAGGCCCACCTGACTCTGGTCCACCCCACAGCCCCCATCCCAGCCTCAGATGGAACCAGAACCTAGCTTCTCTCACGTGTTGGGCTTCCCCACAACCACGTGTCAGAAGGAAGTGTTCTATTGCTTTGGAAGAGTTTGAAAACCACAGATCCAGCCAGTGGTTCACAGACTTTAGGATTTCACTAACCAACCAACTAAAAAATACATTTAATTTAGAGAATCCCCATAAAGTTGCCAGCTTTTTATTTTAACAAGCAAAGACACTTAAAACATTACCACGTACTATCACCTTAATTTCATAAAAGAAAGGCACTTTCAACACCGAATTATTAAGAAAAGCATTATTTCAGAATAAAGGCCAATCCTTCTAATGAGCTAAAACTAGCTTGATGAAAACTCTCATGTAGCTGTTATTTTTATCATTCTGCCATAAGGAGCACCAATTTACCAACTAGCACCAGGGACTGACTGATGGATATCAATACTCTAGTGCATGGATGGGGATACTGAGGCCCAGGTGGTGGGGGGCGCGAGGGGGTTCTCCCAGGTCACACAGTGAGGGAATGGCAGAGCCAGGCCAGAACTTTCCATCTTCTCAACCACCAGGCCCCAGCGGGCTGCTTTCACAGCCTCTGCGCAATGCCCCTTAGTGTCCCCTCAGCAGCAGGCCCACGTGGCTCACCCTTACTTACCCGAAGGTGACACACGGTAGCCGTTCCCCCGCAACCCCAGCTGGGTGCCTGCTTTGCTCCAGGACACAACTGGGGCTGGCACCCCTGTGCTGTGGCACGTGAGGACCACGGGCGACATCATGGTCACGATGAAGTCTGTCTGGTCGTCAGCAATGGTGGGAGGCACTGAAACGCAAGTCAAGGCTCGAGGCCCTGCTGTGGTCCCCTGGGGAACACACAGCCATGGGGCCAGGTGGACGAGAAAGATAAACAGACTGAGACACAAGGTGACATCAGTGACGAAGCTCCAGGGAGGGAGGTGCAGCGGTCACATTTCCTCACTCAGATGTGTTTTGCTGGGCGTGTGGGATAGTTATGAACTGCTTTCTCTAGATACCAGCCAGGTATCTCAGGGAGCGTTTCACAAGACCAGGGAGCTTGGAGGGGGCACAGAGTGAGCGAGGCCAGAGAAGGCCTCTGGGGCATTCCGCATTTAACCTGAGATCTGAAGGAAGAGCAGATATGGCCTGGGTGAAGGGAAAAGTGTCCAGCAGAGGGAACAGCATGTGCAAAGGCCCCGAGGTCAGGAACAAAAAGCTGAGAGGCATGAATGCAACCCAGAGTGAGGCAGGCCATGGGGTGAGCTGAACCTGGGGGGTCAGCAGGGCTGACCTTCTGGGCCCAGGTGACACCATGCATTCTATCCTGAGGGCGGTGGGCAGCCATGGTGGGAGGGATTTTAACTGGGGTGATGACAAGGTCAGATTTGGGTTCAGAACATTCTGGACTTGGGAGAGGCCTCGCCTACGAGCTCCCACAGGCCAGGAACTATGCTGGAGTTGGGTTATGTCAGTGTGGGAGGGCAGGATCAGAGAGGGCTTCCTGGAGGCGGTGACCCGGGAAGCACAGAAAGGCTCAGAGGGAACCCGTGCAGGTCCCTGGAGGCAGAGAGAGCGCCCAGGAGAGGGAGGCACTGTCCCCATCCCGGCTCCCTCATCTGCTCTCACTGTGAACAGTCACTCCTGACCGTGAACTCACCGTGAACCGTCACCCAGTAGAGCCTGTGGGCCTCGCCCACTTCATTGCTCGCCACACACTCAAACTGGGCTGAATCCTGAGGGCTGGGGGCTGTGAGGAGCAAGGCGTTGGAGGGCAGGAGCCTGGACAGACAGACAGACAGTTGTCTGCTAAGTGACTGGCTGGGCTGACCTGAAACCAGCCAGCCGTGGCCTTCCTACCCGGGGAATTTGGAGGCGAGGGTTGTGTTTCATGACTATTTTCCCTTCCTGTAACTGGCCCCCAGCCTCGACTCTAGAAGTCTCTCCTAGAATTTTCTACCTCCCAAGGTCTACCTGTTCAGTTTGTGGGCAATTTTAATGTTTGCCTCTGGGTTTCTCCATAATCTTAAAAATTTTCTACAGTCACCACCTATGATAACTTCTGTAATTGTAACCATATCCAAAGCCCTGATCAGAACTGCTTGTGTTCAGTGAACACCTGCTTAGTCACAAAGCTCCACGATGATCTGGAACCTAACACAACAAATATTTGGTGAATTAATTGGTGAACTGACCTCTTAATACACCCAGGGATCATTTCAGGGTCAGCTGCATTTGAGAAACGGGGAGACCGAGGCTCCTGCAGGAGCCATGGGTCCAGGCTCAACCAGCATGAACTTGGGCTTCTACGTGGGTTCTTAAATAGTGACTAAAGTGGTTGCAAAGGCCATATATTTTCCATTTGGCTGTATGTCCCAAATGCCCCCACCTCTGACCAGGTATCTTAGTGTAAAGACCCTCCTGGCCCCTTGAAATCAGGACACAAGTTCTGGCGCTGGCTTTGGGGAGACCCGAGCACACCCCTGCCTCGGTTCTGGCCTGGCTCCCCCTCTCTGAGACGGACACGCCCTTCCCCACCCCAGACATCTCCTGACGTTCCCAGAAGGACCAGCTCAGTACCGGTAGGCTCCCTGCTGCAGGCGGAAGTCCAGCTTCTGTCCATCCTTCCACCAGACCACAAGGGGCTTGGGTGAGCCTCTGGCCTCACAGGGCAGTGAGGCGGCGGTGTCAGCAGTCAGGGTCAGGTTGAAGGGGCCGGGGGTGATGGCTGGAGGCTCTGGGGAGAGAACAGTGATCAGGAGACGGGGTGGGGGCTGGGGGCAGGGCGGAGGTCTCTAAGGTAAAGCCCAGGAGCAGGAGATACTCCAACCACCTTCAGCCCATCCCCGAGGGAGCCGGGGGGAGGAGGCAGGAGAAACTCTCTGAGCGGATCTTCCAACGGGCTCCCAAAGGTGGGGCGATGGGGCTTTTGACCACGCCTGAGGCTGGCATCCCCCTAACTACATATCCTTGAGTGGGGCCTCCAGGGCGCAACTCCCCGGCAGCCCCACCCGAGGCTAGGGCCCAGCAGCGCAGCCTCCACCAAGGTGATCAACGGGATTGAAGAGCAGATTAGAGCACCTGGCTCAGATTCTGAGTGTTTTACAGCTTGTGCACATTTTGTCATTCAATATAATAGTATAGTAGTAAGTGTATATAATGTATGCATAAAGATAAATATGCATCTTTTTTGGGGGGGGGTACACGGGCCTCTCACTGTTGTGGCCTCTCCCGTTGCGGAGTACAGGCTCCAGACACGCAGGCTCAGCGGCCATGGCTCACGGGCCCAGCCGCTCCGCGGCATGTGGGATCCTCCCGGACCAGGGCACGAACCCGTGTCCCCTGCATCGGCAGGCAGACTCCCAACCACTGTGCCACCAGGGAAGCCCTGATATTCATCTTTGAGTGTACACGTTCAAAGCTTTTTATTAATAGGATTCATGGTCAAAAACATTTGGAGATCATTGCTCTTGGCTCCTGACAGCTAGGATGAACCAGAAACTAAGCAGTACCTGGTCCAGACAGGGGTGGATGCTGAAGGCAAAAAAAAAAAAACACACCTTCCCTCCTCTACCTACCGAAGACCCGGAGGTCACGGCCCTGCCGATCGGAACCTGCAGCGTTGGACGCCAGGCAGAGGTAGTGGCCGGCATCCTCGGTGAGGACTGGCTGGATCCTCAGGGAACCCTCAGGCAGAATCTGAAACCTGGAACACAGGGAGGGGTTGCCATGGATATTGGCAGACCAGCAAGTCCCTAGGGAGGAGCTGGACCCCCCCCCACACACACACACACCCGGTGGTGTCTCCAGCAAGACCCTCCCCTTGGTCTCTGGCTTTCTGAGCAAGAGGATGCTAACTCAGGAGTCCTGCATCTGTGAGGCCAAGGTCGGTGGGGGGGTGGGGCGTGGGGACACGGCCTTGGGCAGCAACCTGCACCACAACCCAGCATCAGAAAGGGTGAGGGGGCTGCTTTGGGCCTCCTGTGCTCCCACTTGGGCCCAGCCTCCCCCAAGATCCAGAGGGCAGTGGTACCTCAGCCCTTTCTGAGAACAGCCCCTAGATAAGGTCGGAAAACTGCCCTTTCCCAGGGGCCATGTCTGTACTGTGTGACCCCGTCCCCGGCCACAGCCGGTTGGATGGGGGATGAACACATCATGTAGGCTGAGCCAATGGAATTCTCTGCCCTGGGAATTTGGAACCGGGATTCACAGACAGCTCACCAGGGTCTGCAGGTTGTATGAACAGAGCAGCTATAACTTGGCCGGGGGCTGGGGGGAGGTGTGTCGGGGGAGCCGTTCTGCCATGTTCTTAGAGAAAGAAGGTGTAGAAAGTTGGTCTGAGAGAGAGAGAGGCATGAAGCCCTCACACACAGAAACAGAGAGTAGCAACCAAGAGTCAAAACTAGACAGACAGACAGACAGTCACCAGGGGTTCTCACGCCCTTAACGAATGGGCATGTATGTCCTTGGGTTCTGAGAAGACCCATGTCCTTTCTGCTCCAACTGCCCAGGTGGGCTTCCATTTACAACCCATAAAGAGGTACCTGAGCCCCTCCCTGATGCCCTCCCCTACCAGCTCCCACCTGGGGCTCTCAGGATCCAGAGGGATGCCGTCCTTCCGCCAGTTCACAAGGGGCGGGGGGGCACCGTCTGCCTTGCAGGGCAGCAGAGCCGTCTGGTTCACGGAGGCGTTCACTGCAGGTGGTCCCGGCCGGATGGTGGGCACCGCTGGAGGAGAGGCCCAGAGGGGGCGGGTGCTGGGACCCTGTCACTCTCAGGGGGGGTGGGCAGGGCGGGGGGGGGGGTGGGGCCACTCACTGTGGACCTCCACGTGGAAGGCCACGCTGGTGCTGCCTGCAGCATTGCGGGCTGTGCAGCTGTAGTTGCCACTGTCGGCCGTGCTCAGGGCCTGCAGCTGGAGGAACCTGCCCTGCTCTGGGAACTGGGTGTGGGCATCTGCCTGTAGAGACCCCCAGGGTGGAGAGACCCTCATCAGTGCTGGGCTGGGCCAGGCCAGCCCCCCACGCCCCAGGACCAAGGAACCAGCGGGGCCGGACAGTGGTCTCTGCCCCATTCATTGTGGGCCGGTCTGCAACCCCTGAACTGATGCCCAGCTGAGGACTTTCTGGGGAAATAGGCTCCTTTGGGAGGGAAAGAGCATCTGCCCTGGAGCTCTGCCTGTCGGGCGTGTTGCAGGGGGGACTCGCGCTCACACTAGGAGCTGGAGCTTCCACCAGGTCTACAATCCTTGGGTCCACAGCAGCAAATTGGCCCCATTTCAGGGGTGAGCACACAGAACCTCAGTAACTGGCCCCAGGCCACACAGCCACTAAGCGTAGCTCAAAGGTACAGCATAGATACGCATCAGAAGCCCTGGGGTGAAAATTGTAGCCTTGCCTCGGTGTCCCCATCCACAGTATGGCGGTGACAATAGTAACAGGGGTGGAAAACATCAGGAGAGCAGGTACGCAGAGTGCCGGCACAGAACAGGCCCTCGGCACCTGGGATGGAGTCTCATCAGGGTCTGGGGCCTGAGAGGGATGGAAGGCGGTGCCCCTGGGTCCCCAGCCTGGCACCCACCTGCAGCAGGATGCCATCACGGTGCCACTCAATCTCCGGTGCTGGATCTGCCTCCACCGAGCACTCTAGAACCAGCTGTCCCGGGGCCAGGCCAACCACAAAGCGGGGGCCTTGGGGCCCAATGACATTTGGGGGCGCTGGTGAGGTGGGTAGAGAGGACATGAGAGATGGACCCACCCCTGCAGGTCCCATCCTGCCTCCCTCTCCTGCCCCACTCTGGCACCCCCCTACCTTGAACTCTGACCCGGAAGCTCTTCTCAACTTCACCAGCAGGGCTGTGGGCCAGGCAAGTGTACAGCCCAGCATCACCCACCTGGGGATGGAGCAGGGTGAGCAGCTACCTCTGGCCCCACCCTGCCCACCTCCTGATCTGATTTCCCTCCTACACAGCTGAGGACCCAGGATTTAGACTCGGGCCTGCTGAGTCAGCCATCCTGCCTTTTCCACCAACCCCTTCTCCTCTCTGGGATGTTTCTTCCCTATTACTGGCTCACCCTTGCTTTAGGGCTAGGGCAGAGTCTGCCTCCTCCAGGGAGTCCCCCTTGACTGTACCAGTTCTTTTCTGGTGGCGTTAGGGATTTATCTGGTTTCTGCATCAGCCTTGGGTCTGACCTGACTGGGAGCTCCCAAGGGCATGGCCCGGGGCCGGGGTGCGGGGTCCTCTTCACGTGCTCATACCCCGAATAAAAGTGGAGCTGGGCAAACCTTGCCAAGTGCCACTGGGTCCCTCCCCTCCCGTCCCCAGCTTCACCCCACAGCAGGCGGAGCAGCAGCACCTGCACACCCTCCACCCGGAGCAGCCGCCCGGCCCTCTTGCTGTCCTTCGGCCTGTTCAGGGCCTCCCCATCCTTGTGCCATGTGATGTTGGGTTGGGGGGTGCCCCGGGCATCACAGAGGAGCTCCAAGGGGGTGCCAGGGGTCAGCAACAGCTCTGCAGGCTGGCCTGAGTCCTCGATGTGGGGGGGATCTGCAAGACACCCCGCCCTGGGTCAGCCATGGGGGCCGCGCCCAGAACACTAGGAGCTGGGGTTCATTCCTCTTCCCCACCATCCAGATGCTGACTGTACATGGGCCTGCAAACAGGCGGGGGGTGAGATTGTGTTGGAGGGTCCTAAACACGTCCGACCATGGGCCCATCTGCCTGGGACAATGATTTGCGCTTAAAAACCAACAAGGAGGGCTTCCCTGGTGGTGCAGTGGTTGAAAGTCCGCCTGCCGATGCAGGGGACGCGGGTTCGTGCCCCGGTCTGGGAAGATCCCACATGCTGCGGAGCGGCTGGGCCCGTGAGCCACGGCCGCTGAGCCTGCGCATCCGGAGCCTGTGCTCCGCAACGGGAGAGGCCACAACAGTGAGAGGTCCGCGTACCGCAAAAAAAAAAAAAAAAAAAAAAAAAAGGATACAGTACGGAGGGAAACGCATCTTTCCAATAGGGCACAACACTTGCAAAATCTTGTGCTTGAGACTTAGAGCCCCAAGATTTCGGTAGCTTTGTTCCTGCTTTACAAGGTTCCGAGGACAAGACAGAGGGGCACAGCCCCAGGAGAATGAAGCGTCCTGGCCCCCAGCCCCTGCAGCCAGGTCAGCGAGGCCTGCTCCCTAAGCCCCAAGCCTCCAGGGTGCTCACCTCTCTCACCACCTCCATCACCCCCAGAGGGCCCCCGTCCCGTCCCTGGCCCAGAGAAGCTGGCGCTGGGGGCAGGTGACCCACCCATCACCGTCAGCTGGAAATGCCTCCTCGCTTCCCCTGCCTCGCTCACGGCCACGCAGGAGTAGACCCCTGAGTCGCCAACTCCCGCTGTCTCCAGCTGTAGGCCAGGCCCCTGTTCCAGGCTCCGGGGCAAAAAGGGCTCCCCATCCTTCATCCACAACACGAGGGGCAGGGGGCTGCCCCGGGCTTCACAGGGGAGGACCACCGAGGAGCCACGGACCACCGCCACGTCATTCTGGAACTCGACCGGCTCCAGGACAGGGGGCACTGCACAGGGCAAAAGAGTGGGCATGAGCCAATTTATCCAGTGCCAGGTGGCCCTCGCCCCTGGACCTTTGCACAGACTGTAACTATTGGCCAGAATGCCCTTCTCCTGGACTATTCCTTCTCATCTCCAGTTCTCAGCTTAGACCTCACCTCCTCCAGGAAGCCTTCCCTGAACCCCCGAGGCCAGGGGAGATGCCCTCCTCTGTGCTCCTGTGGCACCCTCTCCTTACCCTGGTATCACTAGGTGTGGACTTTTAATTTTACAGAGCTGTTTCCCTCACTGACTTCCTGGTGTCAGGGTTACCTCTGCTCACTGCCATATTCCAGCCCCTGGCAAGGCCCTGGCACACTAGTGTCCAACAACTGCTTGTGAGATCAATGAATGAGTGACCAAATGAATCAGAGACTGAGTATTTGCCCTGCCTTGACATCCCTGAGGGCCAACCCTTGGTTTCACCCAGATGGGCAGAGGGGAGGGGACAAGAGCCTTGATTCTCGCCCCTAAGGCCGAAGGACCCGCTAACCCACTCCCCTGCTCCGTACCGTGCACCTGCAAGGTAAAGTTCCTGTCGGCCACGCCCGCTGGGCTCGAAGCCACACAGGTGAAGATGCCGGAATCTGCCAGCTGCACCTGGGAAATCCTGAAGCCCGCGAGCAAAGGGGGGGATGAGAGAGAGAGAGAGACAGAGAGAGAGTGAGAGAGAGGGAGAGAGAGGGAGAGAGAGAGACTCCCCACCTCACCCCCCACCCCTGCTGCCTTCTCTGCCCACCTCACTCTGCAGCCAGACTTCCTGCTTCCCAAGTTCTGGAAGCTCCACTGGCCCACCCCCGGACAGCCTGCTATTCCCACCCCCTTTTCTAGACAATTCCTCTCAGCCTTCAGGACTCGCCAGACTCGTCTCTACTCACTGCCTCCACTGCCTGAACCCTCACTGTCTCTCAGACCCCCTTTTGCCCCGACCACTCCTCCTGAGCCGCCCTTGTCAACGTCCCCAGTGACCCTGAAACGTCTGTTATACCCACCCTAACGCTGGCAGCCCAGGCTCAGTCCACACTCGCTTCCCGGGGCCTGCAGCCCATCCTGGCTTCCAACACCAACTGTTCACTGACAATCTCCAAACGACTACCTCCTAAACTCCCGACAGGAGTATCAAATGCCTGGTTTCCATCTTCTCTGTATGTCCAAGAACCTCTCCAACCAACAGGTTGGAACAGAACACCGGTCTCGACCCTCAACTTGCCCCTCCCACTGTGGACCCATCTCAGAAAACGGGACTTCAGCCTTCCGGGTTCCCAGCTAGAGACCCCAGAGCCCTGCTCAACCCCTCCCCATCTCTCCACAAACACCACCAGCTGGAGCACCTCCACCACATGGCTGTGATCCAGGCCCCACCACGTCTCACTGGCTTGTGGCCGCAGCCCTAAAATGCCCTCCCACTCTGCCCTTGGCCCTACAGTCTGCTGTCCACCCTGCAGCCAGAAGGATCGTCTAAAAACCCAAGTCACAACTCCAAAGAAATGAAAGTGGAAGCTCAAACAGATAAGCGAACACCCATGTTCACAGCAGCATTATTCACAACTGCTAAAATGTGGAAGCAATCCAAGTGTCCATCGATGGGTGAATGGATAAACAAAATGTGTTCTACACATACCAGGCGATATTATTCAGCCTTAAAAATTAGGATGGAAAATTTGACACATGCTACAACATGGATGAAAACGATGCTAAGTGAAATAAACCAGTCACAGAAGGACAACGACTGCATGATTCCACTTATATGAGGTACTCAGAATAAGGCAGGTTCATAGACAGAAAGTACAGTGCTGGGTGCCAGGGGCTGGAGAGGGGGATGGGGAATTAGTGTTTAATGGGGCAGAGTTTCAGTTTAGGGAGATGAAAAGGTCTGGAGATGGATGGTGGTGATGGTTGCACAGCAATGTGAATGCACTTAACGCCCCTGAACTGTACACTTAAAAATGGTTAAAATGGTAAATTTTCTATTCTGTGTATTTTACCACATACACAAAATTTAAGTCACATCATGATGTGACTTCTTCTCTGCTGAAAACCCTCTCAGGGCGTCCCTTCTCTCCTTAGGAAAGCCCAAGTCTTTTGAAGGACTTACGAGGTGACTTATGTCACCTGACTGCCCCCTTCATAACCGACCCTCCAACTCTGTTTCTAGAACACACGGCCACACGCCCACCGCAGGGCCTTTGAACCTGCTCTTCCTGCCTGGAAGGTGTGGAATTCTTCCTGCCGTGGAATCCACTCACCTCCCCTTCTCATCGCCTTCCATCTCTGCTCAACTGTCACCTCATCTGAGTGCCTACTGCTGGCCACCCTAAAATAGCACCCTCCACTGCCACCTCCCATCCCCTCACCCTACGTTATTCTTCTGAGCACACATCCCTTGTGACGTGTCACTTTTATATCTGTTTATTTTCCATTCCCCTCCCTCCCCAAAGCTGCAGGAGCAAAGGCTTCATCTTGCTCACTGCTCCATCCCAGTACCTGGAACTGCACCTGGAACAGCAAGCACTCCGTTAAGCGCTGCTGAATGCATGAAGACGTTGCTCAGGCACTTTCTTCCAAGAAGCCTTCCCAGATTTCTTCTACCTGGGACCAGGCTGAGTTAGGTGTCACCAGATGTCATCACCCGGATCTGTACCTCCCCCACTAGGCTGTAAAAGCCTGAGGGCAGAGCCCCTTTCATCTCTGAAGTTCTTTTTTGGGGGTGGGGTCCTCCCACTCTCCCCATAAAAAACCTCTGTATGTTTATGTTATTTTTAGTCTAAAAACCATTCAGATGTGCTTTTAAGCCCAAGCTGCCTGAAGAGTGTATCTGGGGCCTGCCGTCTGCTGGCTGGCAGGTAGGGGAGCCACTCCCTTACCTGAGGGTGCGGCCCGAGCCGTGGAGGTGGGTGCGCTGGGAGAGTGCAAGGGGCAGGCCATCCTTGAGCCAGCTCACATGGATGCGCGGGGAGCCCCGGACAGGGCACGCCATGGTCACCAGCTCCCCAGGCCTGCTCACCAGGGTCCCCGTGCCCTCTGCCCCCTGCTCGATGGTGGGAGGCACTGGTGGGTGGGCAGAGAGGAAAAACGGGGGCAGTGAGGGGGCCTGGGCAGGGAGGTGGGCTCCTCTCAGGGAAGTCCCAGGAGGTGGCGCTGATACCTCGACTTCTGCCACGTGCAGCCATCGTGTGGCAATCATCACGTGGGTCTTAGACCCGCACCCAACCCAGGTGAGGATGAAGCCCACTGCCTGGGGGCATGGGCCTCTCCTTTATCCCGACTCCCTCACTGCGCCCCTGGGCTGGAGCGGTTGTGCCCCTAGTCTGAGGATGGGGGAGAGGCCTGGAGAGGTCAGGCTGGCCTGGCTCACAGAGTGGGCACGGCTGGGGCTTCACCAGGGCTCCCGTATCCGGGCCCTGGCACCACCCTCCAGGTGCCCCAGTGGAGGCCCCACGGCGGCCAGGCTGCTGCCGCCCTGGGACGGTGGGGCGGTCTGGCTCTCCTCGCCCCTCAGCGGCTCACCCAGCACGTTCACGGTGTGCAGCCTGGCGTCCTCACCGGCCGCGTTGTGGGCCACGCAGGTGTAGGCTCCCGAGTCCGAGGCCCTCAGGCCCTTCAGCACCAGGGAGCTGCCGTCCAGGTAGAACCTGCCCCACGGAGGGAGAGCGGGAACAGGTGTGTGAGGGCCTGCAGCCTTGCCTCCTGGGGCGGGGATGTCACAGGCTGGGTCTTACCGGAGGTGGGGGCCGGCACCCTGGCCCAGCGGGCCACCATCCTTCAGCCAGACCACATCGGGCGGTGGCTGCCCGTCAGCCTCGCAGTCCAGCCGCACCCCCTGCCCCTCCAGGATGCTGTGCTCCTGCGTGGCGCCCAAGCTCCGGATCCGGGGGGCCACTGTGGCAGAGGGGGTGTGGTAAGTCCCGGGGCAGTGGCTGGGGCTGGCATGGGAGTGGGACACGGGGGGCGCAGGGTGCAGACGTACCCAGCACGGCCACCACGAAGTCCTTGCGGGCCTCCCCCTGGGCATTCTTGGCCACACACGTGTAGGTGCCAGCCTGGTCTGGCTGCAGGTGACTCATCTGGAGGCGGCCCCCCCGGGAGACCACACCACGTGCCACACTGCTTTCTGTGGGACGGAGGGGTATGGCAGGACTTCGCCTGCTCAGACCCACCACCCCAGGTGCCACCACTGGGTCCAGACAGAGAAGTCTCGTGACTCCCTCAGAGGGCGCCTGACCCCCACACTCACAAGGCTGGAAAGACCCTGGGAACCCTTGAATCACCCACCCCTTTCTTATGCTCATAGGGAAACTGAGGCCCAGACATGGGCAGGGCCTCTAGCCATTTACGTCACGGCCTTCCCCAGCCTGGACTCCTTTGATTGCTCCGGTCCTTACAACCAACCCCTCCCTACTTCCCTCACTGGGGACATTTCTTCCCAAGGGACCCCACTCCCTTTATTTTTTATTTTTATTTATTTTTCTGGCCATGCCGTGTGGCAGGCGGGATCCTAGTTCCCTGACCAGGGATCGAACCTGTGCCTCCTGCATTGGGAGCTCGGCGTCTTAACCACTGGACAGTCAGGGAAGTCCCCCCGCTCCCTTTAGAGTCCAGGACTTGCTCCTCTTCCTGTTGACTCTCAGGCCCAGCCCTCATCTCCTACCCTCCTTCCAACCTTTCCCTCCCCGCACTGATCAAGGTGAACCAGCCACTCACTGACTCCAATATGAGTCCAGTGAGGGGCTTCCCCTGGGCCTCTGCTCAGGCTGCACCCCTCCCCCAGCCTAGAATGTTTCCCCCTCACGTTCTCCAGCAGCACCTCTGCCCCAAAGCCTTCTCTAACTGCACCAGTCCAGACTGGTCTGCCCTCCCCCGGATCCTCATCTGTCCAGCCAGTCTTTCAACACAAAATGTATTGAGCAACTACTATATGTCCAACAGCAAGAGAGCTCGGGAATCAAAGATGAGTGAAACATGGTCCCTGTCCTCAAGGAGTTCCAAATACATCAGAGACAGTGACACAGGTACAATCCTGTGTGCCCAGCCCTGTGAAACCCTGACGGAGCATGGAGAGACCAGGTCAGGCTTCTGGAGGAGGTAAGTCTCAGCTGAGACCTGAAGGTGAGTCTGAATCAGCCAGGTGAAAGTGGAGGTGGTCCGGGGAGCCTGGGATGAGTATTTCAGGGAGGAAACAGCGCGTGCCAAGAGCTGGAGCCAAGAGAGAACAGGGTCCACAGCAATTCCACTCCCAGGTATATATCAAAGAGGAAGGACAGCATATGCCACACAAACACTCGTACACGAACATTCACAGCACCCGATCCATCATAGCCAAAAGGTGGAAACACCACAAATGTCCATCAACTGGTGGATGGATAAACAGAACATGATATATCTACACAGTGAAATGTTCAGCCATAAAAATGAAAGAAAAAAATTAACTTAAAAGAGGAATGAAGAACTGACACATGCTACAACATGGATGAACCTTGAAGACACGATGCTAAGTGGAAGAAGCCAGTCACAAGAGGTCACGTGTTGTATGATTCCATGTGTTATGTGAATTGTCCAGAACAGGAAAGTCTATAGAGACAGAAAGTAGGTTAGTGGCTGCCTAAGGCTGGGGCGGCTGGGAGTGAAGGCGATGGGTAAGGGATTTCCCTTGGGGTGATAAAAATGTTCCAAAATTATAAACAACAAGGTTCTACTGTATAGCACAGGAAACTATATTCAATATCCTATGATAAACCATTATGGAAAAGAATATAAAAAGAATGTATATATGTAAAGCTGAATCACTTTGCTGTACAGCAGAAATTAACACAACATTGTAAATCAACTATATTGCAATTTTTTAAAAAAGAAAATATACAGTTGGAAAAAAAAAGTTCCAAAATTGATTGTGGGGATGGTCTGTGATTATAGAAAAAAGAATTGATTTATATGCTTTCATTGAGTAAATTGTAGAGTAGGCGAATTACATCTCAATAAAGCTGTTATTGAGAGAGAGAAAGACAGAGACAGACAGACAGACAGACATAGGCATATGCAAGGAGTCAAGAGCAGCTGGGTCTGTCTGGAGCGCGCAGCAGGGCAGGGAGAGGGGGCTGGCCCCAGCCCCGAAGGGCCTCCTGGGCTGTGGTTCTGAGGACTCCAGCCACGAAAGGATTTTCTGTTTCAACGGACAACTGACCCACTCATAGTTGCACTTTGTGATCCCCTCTGCCCCGGTGGAGCCTGCACTGGAGGCATGGAGTAGACCCAAGAGAGCAGTGTAGGGGCTGCTGCCCTCACCCAGGGGTGTGGACAGTGGTGGCTGGAACGGGAAAGGCCATGGATGGAGAACAGGGCTGGCACCAGAGGCATTTGTGTTGACAAGACGAGGTGTGTACTGACTGATAGGTGGGCAGGTCGGGGGAGAGGAAGAGAGCGGGGCAAGGTGGAAGGCCTGGATGGGGGTGACCAACAGCTGGGCCGAACGGAGCTGAGTTACTGGAGAAGGAGCAGCTTTGGGGCCAACGCCAGGCCCAGGGTCGGGCCAGCTAGACCCTCAGCACCCACTCTGCATTTCTGTCCCGTGGGAGCTGACTATGGATACAAACACAAGGAGTCACTGAGCCCCCACTCAAATGGTCCTCAACGTTGGGATTTCAAGGCCAACAGGGTTGAAAGACAAACTGGGGGGGATGGGACCAACAGGGCACTGCCAGCTTTTGATTTTGCCAAGTAAGAACCGTTAACAACCAACTACCCCTTCTGTTTTCACTGCCATTTCATTAAATAAAGGATTACTTGGCACCAAAAAGATAAGGACTAATGCACTCACCAACAGGCATTCTGTCTTTCAGCCAAGTAACACTAGGTGCAGGGACTGCAGTCACATCACAGCTCAGGACCAGGGGGCTTCCAGCCACCTGACTCACGGTCTCCGTCTTGGGGTTCTCAAATGTTGGGGGCACTGCAGGAGAGAAGCCAGATTCCCAGAACCCTAAGACCCTGCCTCCTACTTTCTTCCTCTCAGGCAGATCAGGGATGCCCAAGAAGCCCTTCCCTGTGGTTAGGAGTTGACATTTTATGCCTTGCCATTGAGGATGATATGAGTTGTTTTATTCGCAAATGTCAATACAACCAGCAGCTGGCTATTTCAAAACATTTACAAAGCAGAGCCCAGGCAGGGACCACTTAGCCCAAGGAGGATGGTAAATACATGGCTATTGCACCAGCAGACCTTAGACTATGCCAGGGCAGACATCACTAATTGATCCCAACACTCTCCCCTGCTCAGCCAGGATGAAGTCATGCATCCCAGGTAGCCACTACCAGTGGAAAAGAGATAGCTGTGCTCAGGATGAAACGTCTTCTCCCTCAAGGACCAGACATTCCTCCCTTCCCACTGTTCACTAAGGTGGCCACCAGGAGAAGAAGCTATGAGCTTTGAGCAGCAGACCTGGTGTCAATAATTTTCAACACTGGTACTCAATATGGCTCAGGGTGGAATCCAACCACTGTCCCCCTTTTGGAGAGGCTACAGGGTTTGGCATGCTCAGCAGACAGCTGGTGTCCCCCCAAACTGTCCATCCCATCTTGCACGGGGTCACTCAGGTAGAAACTACATTTCCCAGCCTCCCCTGCAGCCTGCTGTGGCCAGCTGTCAAAGTCCTCACTCATGGGATATAAGCACAGGGGACAGATGCAACTTCTGCATCACCCACTTACAATAAAAATGCTTGCCCTCTATGTCTGCTCATTTCTGCTTCGTGGGCTGGGACAGGATGCGACATAGATGGGGACAACCCCCAGGGGATGGGAGATCTACCGGATGGAAGGATCCTGTTCCCTAAATTACCACTTGGTAGCTACAGATCTACCCTCCAGCCTAGACACTCACCTCTGGGCTTTTGGATGACAGAGGTAAACGTCTCTCTTACTTGATGCACTGTATTTTGGGGTCTTTTTGTTACCCAGCTGAGTCTATTCCCTAACCGACACAATAGCTGATCCTGAGAAAATCTGGCCAAGCCTTCATGCCTTGCTTCCCTAGGCAGCTCCAACAGGCTCTCCCTCATCCGCAGCTTGAGCTACACCCAATGAAATGCCATCTATGTTCCGTTCTTGAGCTGCTGGGGCAGGCACCTCAGGGCTCAGGCGGGGGTGACATGGCCCCTGCACTCCGAGGGTCTGATCTCTTAGGGCTCCTGTCCCAGTGCTTCCACACCGGGCCCCGTGCCCAGCACTTTCTAGACACAGTCATGGCAGACCACAGATGGAGCACTTCCTGTGTGCCACACAGGCAGGTACTACTTTTAGCTACTTTTACTGAAGATAAATCTGAGGCTCAAAGGGGTAAAGTCACTCTACTGAGTCCCACAGAGCAAGTCATTGGCAGAGTCCTATTCGGATCCTGGTCTTTTCAATTCCAGATCTTGTGCCCTAGACACTTAGCCACACCTTCCCTTTCCAGCTATGGCCCCTCCCATCCTTGGCAACTCCCTGTGCTGCTAGGGGTACCACAGCGACGCTCGCAGCCTGGTCCCCAGCTTACCCTGGACCGTGAGGATGAAGGCCCGCACGGCCTCCCCGGCTG